>NC_083416.1:15367787-16567787 GCF_020745735.1 Hemiscyllium ocellatum | reverse complement strand
TTATTAATAACACTGGTCTCTCATACTCAGCATAAATATGATTAGAATTAGCACTAATCATGTCATATTGAGCGCCTCTTATGTCAGCTATCCAGCCATAGCAATACCTGACATCATCTCCCGAGGTCACAGACAACTTTGACCTTTCTCCTCATGCATAGTTTTTCTGCCGTCTCGGAAGCTCTCCTGAATTGATTTAAAACTTTGACTCTTCCCTTTATGAGGCAGTAAAATTGATAATTATTCAGATGGGAACTGAATGTTGAGTGAAAAATCAATGCCACCAGCTCTCTGTTGTGTATAAAATTACTTCTGAGATGCTGGACGGAATGGATGTCCAAGATAAAAGCAGCAGGCAGGGGATCATGGAAAGGATTAGACGGACATCATTGAAAGCCTTGGGGGCAGCTTTTCAGTGGGTGGGAGCAGGCCGGCAGGGGGTCATTACCAGTAATGATATGACTCATTGATCATCTGTTTATATTACATTGCCATCAGGTTATAAATCTCGAATGTATGGAGATGGAACACAGAATGCACACTGCACCAACAGGGTGGGATATTAGTTTATTCTCATTTTCACACTGAGATTAAAAAAAATTATTGATTATTCATTGGTTAGTCATCAAATATGTTTTTAAAGACAATTAGATCTAATGAACACAATGGATGCTAATAGCCACCGGTTCATCTTTCAGTGTGTTGATAAGTAATATTTCTGACTATTATAAAGAATGGCTCGTGAATTGTTTAATAGCTTTGAGTAATGAGACTCTAATGACTAATACAGTGCAGTTTAGTGAGGATGTGTCAATGTCCTAAAAGCCCCTGTGTACTACTGAGCCACAGAGTTATGGATGATCTCAGCCTCTGCTGAATTAGTTGATCTTCGCAGGGGCCATAAGAGGAGAGGCTTATTTGGTCTTAATGCCCTGGGCTAGAAAAAAGAGAAATACAGTAAACATACATGAACATCTTATAAAGAGAGGATCAGGCTCAGCTGTGATCTGATGAGCAGTCCCAAACTGAAGTATCAGATAGGTACTCATGACATCACCCAAATTGGAATATTTTCCTCATATCGAAAATCCAGGAACTGTAAAATAGCAAAGGGATTTAGTTGTCCCAATTTACAAGTCTTTAAAATCTAGTTTATTTGTAAAAATATAATCAAAAAAGCTATTAGGATGTTGGTCATTATCTCAAGGGAGCTAGAATGCAAACATGAGTAAGTACTAATACAGTTTATATTGCCTTAGGCAGACCTGTCAGGAGTTGGCATTCAGTTGTTACCACCATAAGCACCAGGAATAATATATTGGCTCTGGAGGGGATATGTGCCAATTCACCAGAATGATACCAGGGCTAGAAGATTAAATTGTGATGCCAGGTTGCTTAAGCATGGTTTGTATTTGGAGGTGGCCTCACAGCACAAAGGCCGCAGGTTTAATTCCAGCCTCAGATGACTGTCTGTATGGAGTTTGCACATTCTTCCCGTGTCAGCGTGGGTTTCTTCTCAGTGCTCCAGTTTCCTCCCACAGTTCAAAGATGTGCAGGTTAAGTGGATTGGCCATGCTAAATTGCCCAAAGTGTCCAAGAATGTGCAGGCTGGGTGGATTAGCTATGGGAAATACAGACTTATGGGTAGAGGGTTGGGTCTGGGTGGGATGCTCTTTCGAGGGTCAGGATGGGCCAAATGGCCTGTTACCCCACTGCATGGATTCTATGATCTATGTATTCCATTTCATTTAGGAGATTCAAAAGTAATTCAGTTGAGGTGTTTAAAGTGATGAAGAAATTTTAGGATACAGTCAAAGAGATGTACAGCATGGAAACAGGCCCTTCGGTCCAACTTGTCCATGCTGACCAGATATTCCAACCCAATCTAGTCCCACCTGCCAGCACCCGCCCTATATCCCTCCAAACCCTTTCTATTCATATACCCATCCAGATGCCTTTTAAATGTTGCAATTGTACCAGCCTCCACCACTCATTCCATACACGTACCACCCTCTGTGTGAAAACGTTGCCCCTTAGGTCCCTTGTATATCTTTCCCCTCTCACTCTAAACCGATGCCCTCTAGTTCTGGATTCCCCAACCTCAGGAAAAAGACTTTGTCTATTTACCCTAACCATACCCCTCATAATTTTGTAAACCTCTATAAGATCACCCCTCAGCCTCCGACACTCCAGGGAAAACAGCCCCAGCCTGTTCAGCCTCTCCCTGTAGTTCAAATCCTCCTACCCTGGCAACATCCTTGTAAATCTTTTCTGAACCCTTTCAAGTTTCACAACATCTTTCAGATAGGAAGGAGACCAGAATTGCACACAATATTCCAACAGTGGCCTAACCAATGTCCTGTACAGCCGCAACATAACCTCCCAACTCCTGTACTCAATATTCTGACCAATAAAAGAAAGCATACCAAACGCTGCCTTCACTATCCTATCTACCTGCAACTCCAACTTTCAAGGAGCTATGAACCTGCACTCCAAGGTCTCTTTGTTCAGCAACACTCCCTAGAACCTTACCATTAAATGTATAAGTCCTGCCAAGATTTGTTTTCCCAAAATGCAGCACCTCGCATTTATCTGAAGTAAACTCTATCTACCACTTCTCAGCCCATTGGCCGATCTGGTCAAGATCCTGTTGTAATCTATTTGCAGGGTAATTATTTCCTTTGATCAGGAAATCCAGAAACGTAGACACAACCTTAAAATTAATGATCAGAAGAGTAGAAGTGAAATCAAGAAATATTTTTTTCATACACAGGGAAGTGAAAATCGGGAATACCCTCTCCATAAGGCTGTAGAAGTCTCCTTTAGCTGAACAGAATATTGGGTTTAATCACATCTAGAGTACTTTGAAGAGTTTTGGACACTACATCTTTCAAAGCTTGTTTTGGATTTGGAAGAGTGTAAGGTAGATTTAGACAGACTTTGATTCCACTGATTTAATTATAACGAAAAATGATCAAACTCAGAGAGAATTGAGAAGATTGCAGGGCTCTGTTTTTCAAGATATCTTGGGGTAGATGTAGAATAGATATTATTGTTTGTTGATTGGGAGTTGAGGACTCGGGGCCAGAATCTAAAAATTAGAGCTAGGCCTTTCAGAAGCGAAATTGGGAAATATTTCTATGCATTAAAAGTGGTCGAAGTTAAAGTCTCCTCCTCAAACAGCAATCAATACCAAATCAATTGCTTTTTTTTAAATGGAGCCCAGTATTGATTTTTATTCACCAAAAAGATATTAAGGGATATTGGACATATGGAATGAGGTCACAGATCAGCAAAGGATCTCACTGAACAATGAAATGGGCTAAAGTGGGTAAAGGATTTTCTCATGTTTCAGTAAATGAAGTTGATGTACAAATCCAATGAGAGACAGAACAGGCTCAAAGAGCTGAATAGCCTCCTCCCATTCCTATGGCAGAGAGCAAAAGAAGGAATTGAGAAAAGAAGAAAAAAGTCCACACCGAAGCAAACAGCATTTTCGCAAGAGAAAAATGGTAGTCATCGGTACATCATCTTAAGATCACCAAATAACTTAGTAATTTGTCTTCTATGCATTGCTGTTTCCTTTTTATGAGTTAAGTAAAAAGGTTTGCATTCACAAGATTGAATTTTACGATTTTTTGACAAGGCGCAAATTACATGACTTTGTTGTGAAGCCCAGCAATATTTCTCAGTTCTTACCAAATGCCCCTCATTCGCTACTTACCCCACTCCCATGGCACCCCTTCCATTTGATTCCATCCCTGTCTTATCCACGCCATTCCTGGAACAGCTCACTGCTTATCGGTTTTCCTTGAAAGACTGGCAACTGTGTGCACATGCTATTTTTCAAAGATCACTGTGTGCCAGGACAATTTGGCATTGCCCCTCACCAAAGATAATGGCACAGCAGGCATGAAGTCATATGGCCAATGTCACTGACACTCCCCCACACATACAATGCCATTCTTCCAGCCTAATCTCTGTTTAATCACTACATCACAGTTTACCTATCCTTAGCTGCATTCCATTTAAATACCCTAAGTCACTGTTATTGTCTTCCCAGTAGCCAGTGGTCTCCTCCATCTTATCACTGTCCAGTAGGGGAGCATCACAATCAGGTAAGCAAGTCCAAATATTTTATTGACAGCCAGTGAAAAGGAACACAAACTAAACAAGCTGAGGTTGCAGTTCACCCCCACAATACAAATCAAATGCTGGCATGTTGATGAGAACTAGTTGGCAGTCCATTGTGATCTGCTGCATCCAGCTGACATTAACTTGAACTGAGAGTCAGTCAGGTCTTGACTGCTTGTAACTCCCAATGCAGCTGAGCTCTTCCATTCTAAAGGAGAGTTTTCCCCAGCTCAATGTCCTCATCTTTTTCCTTGGACAACTGCTTCCATTTCCTCAGCATTTGTCACATTATCTCTTTGCAGAGCACAGTATGTCAGGCTGGTGCAGTATACATTGTCTGGAATGTACTGAAGGGCTCTCTCAGACATCTCTGAAATGTGTACCACATCTTCTGAAGCCCTATGTGCACCAATTTGGTGAAGATACCACAGTGACTCAGTCATCAACATATTTCATCAAGAAGGGAAGTTTTCCTGCAACTGACCCTCTTCCCATTCCAAATGCATATTGTCCATGAAACTTGCCATTAAATTCATTAAAATCCTGATTTAGATGATTTGTGATGCAGCAAAGTTCCCCACATCCCACAGCACCTTTGGAAGTTCCACACATATGGGTGTTTTTGACCAGCATTCATCTCCCTTTTAGCTACTGCCATTAACTTCTGCATCCCTGAGAGCGCCAATGACATGCTGTAATCTGCCTTTGAATGGCATTTGGAACCCCAAACGCATTCATTCTGTATGCATTGCACATAGGCTAAAGAAAATTGCAAATGAAATGTAGCAGAAATTTGCAAATGCATGATTCATGTTTTTACACCGACAATGTCCTAACGTCCAGCAGATGTGGATCCTGTGCTTTTCTGCATCAAACTGACACAGGTTTTGGCTACCCTGAACATTGTCCCAGCCATTTTCCAGTTCTGTTTCACATTTATGAAATGGCAAGTGATGACAGCTCATGGTGGACATTATCAGCACTGAGCTCTGTCAGATTTTCAAGCCCCAGGATCTCCACGTCCCTTTTACCTCATTCCACCCAGACACCCACTTCCATCCTATCCCATGTGGAGACCCACACAATTGAACTTTCCCTCCAGCAGTCCACCCTGTCCTCTGAGTCCCAACATAACATCCTGATCCTCTACACTCCTACTCTGGAGACCACATTAGTGGTTACTGCCGATAATCATCCCTCCCCATTGCCTACCTTGTCCTCTCATGCTGTTCCGCATACCCTCCATACACTTTGAACTTCCTCCTTGTTGCCATCTCACAAAATGCCTTTGCTTTCTCCCACCAGCCTGACTTTCCCACATCTTTTCCTCCAATGCCCCTAGAGGCTCCCCTTTAACAATCAATGGATGGGCCCTAGGATTTTATTCACCCTAGAATTCTGACTGACTTGAATGATACATGATGACCCATACTTCTGATGCTGGCTTTGAAGCTCCTTCACTAATGATACATGATTCTCCTAACTGTTGATGCTGTCTGGACACGATTGACCACTGGCCACTCCCCTGTTGACTGACTGTGGTCATACCTCTGGACTGTATGTGGATTATGCTCTTGATTGATAGTACCAGGACTCCCTGCCTGACAGCAGACAGCCTTTGACTTCTCTGAGGACTATCTCCCACCAAGTTTCCAGTAGGGCCTTTTGTTTGAATAGACAGGCAGCGTGTCTGTCAGGCAGGCAGCTGGCACATGCTATTGTTGTTAGACTGACATCTCAGTGTGTGCTGTACATCTTGCTAGAACATTTTGACACCAAGAACAGCTACGTAAGAATCCTACTCTTTGACTACAGTTCAGCCTTCAATACTGTTATCCCCTTGAGATTGATTACTAAACTTAGTGATCTCGGACTAAGCTCCACTCTCTGCAATTAGATCCTGAGTTTCCTGACCCACTTGCCACAATCAGTGAAGATTGCAGACAATATTTCATCCTCACTAACACTCAACACTGGCACCCCCCAGGGGTGCGTACTCAGGCCCCTACTGTCGTCACTGTATACCTATTACTGAATCACCAAATACCAGACTAATGCCATTTACAAGTTCGCTGATGACACCACCATAGTCAGTCGTATCTCAGATGGCGACAAAACAGACTACAGACGGGAGGTGGAAGACCTGTACCTGTGTTTTTGTTTTTACCACTGTTTACCTATTATTTATTTATCTCTGCTACTTAACTCTGTGATCTGCCTGTATTGCTTGCAAGACAGAGATTTTACTGTGCCTTGGTACACGTGACAGTAAACACAATTCAATTCATTAACATGTGTCTATACCACCACACACTTTTCAATCCCCTGGAAATTCCCACTAATGAGGATGACAAGCAGCCTGGCTTGTGCACAAAAAGCACTTTAATTTAACAGTACTGATAGCCTTTAGTTCTGGCTGAAGTGTCAACATTGTCAAGACAAGGCATGGATATATGTGAGTATGCAGATAACTTAGTGAGCACTAAGAGTCCAACTGAGCAGCCCTGAGATTCAGCCTGGTCCAGTCTATGAGTTGGGTGCCTGTCTCTGAACACAATCTGTTCCTGCAGCAACAATTCAATGCTGATACTAGTGTGCTCTACAGTGCAGGTCTGACCTTCTTAACTGATTCAGAATTCAAGTTGTCAGGTACCTAATCTGACTTCCATGCCAAGAATTCCCAAATTCTGGCTTGTGTAGCATATTTAAGATAGGAAGCTGAATATCAGTGAGGCTTGTTGCAGCATTAATAACATCTTTAACAAGCTGTAATCCCCGTGCCACTCACTGCTCCCCAGTGAGAAACTCACCTTGCCACTCAATATATACGTAAAAGATGCAATGTGTTAGTCCCAGTGCCCAGATTGGACTCACGAGACTTCTTGCCTGATTCTGCCACAAATCATGCCATAGCCTACTTCATTCAGACCTCTATAAATTTCTGTCCCTTCAGAATTTTGTATAGATTTCTCAAAATACTTCACAGCCAGTGAATTATTTTGAAGTGCCTCCATTGTTGTTATGGAATCAAATACAATGGCTAGCCTACAGTTTACAGTGAGATTAGTGCCTGACTAATGTTTTTAGTGATCATGCTTATCCAGCAATCTTATGAAGAACCTTAAATAAACTTCTTGCTCTTCAAGTACTCCAAGTGCTACCAAATAATCCAAGGGAACGATTTTAGGCTGAATCTTATAATATTTTGGCAAAATATTATTTTCACAAGTTTCTTGGAGGGTTTCTCTTCACATAACTGAGCAAGTTTACTCATAGTATCATCTTTAACTCACCTCATTAACTAGGTACCACATCTCTGTGCCCCCTCCCCTTCACCAATGCTTGTTTCATGCTCCCATTGCTGGGAATCCTGGAATAGACTATCATCCCTGATGCAAGGTTCTTTGAGCATTGGCAGTACAGAATTGCACTTCACCATCAACATAGTAGCCCAACAACAACCACAAACCAGTACTTCTGATGGCACATGGGTAGCACCTCTTCGCACTTCCTTGCTTAAGCTATTGCACATTCCTGTTTAAGGGCCAGTTTGCACAACTCACCAGTCCGTTACTACGTTCTTTCTCACAGTCCTCTCTAGGTCTCTGCCACTCTTTCCCCATTGTAGCACAGCTTGTTATTGTTATTCAATACACATACAGGGCAGCCTTCACATGATTCAATAAGTCAACTTCTATTTACAAGCACCAAAAGCAGAAATCGAACAAACTGAACTTGCTTCTCTCTCCCAGAATGCACATCGATACTTGCATGTTAAGCAAAACTTTTTGACAATGAGTAATCACTGCACTCAACTGTTTTCCACTGGAACTGAGTATCAGTCAAATTCCATCTGGTTTACAGTGCTCTCAGCAGATGCACTCTGTCATGCAGCAGGAAATGTTCCTTCTACACCATGTTCTGATATTCTTCCTTGGAAGGCTGCTTCCCCAGTGGCTCAGCCTTCATCACATTCCCTCGTTTGCCTGTTCCAGTTGTGTAGAACACAGCATGCAAGGATTACGTAGCACAATATGTTTGGAGAGTACTTAAAGGCCATGCTAGACCAATTCCTGCAGCAGAGCCTCATCCTCAGGAAGCCTATCATCTGTTCCACCCTGGCCATATTGAAGAATGCGCTGCATTGTATTATGCTTTGTCTCATTCAGGGAGTAGTGTAACAGAATAATCAGCGTACTCACACGTGGTAGCCTTTGTCCCCAGTAACCAGTTTTGTAAGGCACCTAAATCCTCAAGCACAACAGGAACAGGAGTTCTCAAGGTTGAAGCTCCCAGGGTATGGGCACACACATCAAAGTAGTACAATAACTGCAGTTCACTTGCATGTTAATGAAATGGAATTGTTTTCTATTGATGAATCCTACTGTATTGTGATATAAACCTCTGAGTGTGATGGGAACACAGTAGATGGAGCAAGCCTGGTAAATGCCTGGGTACTGTTGCACAGGCTACAGCATGACCTTATCACAGGAAAATAAAATGAACTGGTGTGATCTATCACAAATTGTAACAGTCACAGCCTTGATGCATTTATGGATGGATGTTTGAGTGCTCCAACACAGGTCCTCAGATGAGCCAATCACATAAAAGTTTAGCACAACTATCACCTTGACAGCCATCTCAATCAAATGGCCTCCCAATCCATTGTTTACAGGTCTTGCTGACGCAGCTGGAATAGTACACTCACACTATCCCAAGATTTCTTCAGTCTGCAGCAGCACTGCATCTTACGCATCCAGAGCAAATACCATCAAAATCAAAATGCTGTTGCCTTTAACTGTGACGTCTCCATGTAGTGGAGGCAGTTTGGCTTCTGTGGCAGGTTGCTGTTCCTACAGCGTTTGCTGGCACATCAGTTCCTCTTCCATCACCCTTCACATTAAATAACAATAACCTGTGCTATGGCTGAATTCATCAGTCATCATTACAATACAACCGAGGTGGCCAAATAAGGAACAGAACAGGTTCTTAACAATGAGAATAGGCAACAGTTGTATCTGTTTCAAATGACAACTTAACATACTTTGCCATAGACTGAGACATAGAGCATTCTTGCAAGGAAGGCCCTGTATTGACTCATCTTGGTGCTTTGACATAGGACCTTCAACAATTGCTCCATCAGTCCCACAGCAAATGGACAGCAGCAGAGTCTAAATGCTGAATGCATACTGACCCCTTCGCTTTCCTGTCCAGTTGTCGTTAGTATATGAGACTCTTGCATTCTACTTACAGTTCAGGTGGAGAGGAAATCGTTCCATGCCTTTTTTCACCTTTGGCTGTTTTGCGTTAGCTATGTGATTTGTGGCCCACGGCTGTATCTTAAAGGTTCTCCGTGATTACTTCTATTTCACAGAGAAATCTACATGCATTTTTCATGGACCTAGTGTCAGGGACAGTTGCTGTGACCAGCATCTACACCCAGCATACTTGTACACTTCATACATTTCACATGCACAATGATATGTTGCAATTGAGGTGGACCAGATCTCTGCAGGTGCACGATTGAAGGAATTACCCCACGAAGAGCCTTCCATTTGTAAGAAGTGGATCCCATATCTTTGGTCATCAGTTGGACACAAACTGTGACCACTCCATGCATGGTCCAAGGCATTTTCCATTCACAGGTCACTTTTCGCAATCAGCAGAATGGAAAGGAACTCAGGTCGCGTTGGACAACATGAATACCAAGCTTGGCTTTATGATTATTCCCCTCCTCCCCCCCTCACCAAGCCTCGACATGCCTTCATACCTAGCATTGGAGAGTCTATTTCAACCAAACCCTACATGTTCCCACCCAGTACCTTATAATGGCCAATGCAATTATAATAAAAGGCAGTGATCATAACTCTGTTAGATTCAAAATCATTCTGGAAAAGGACAAGGTGGGGCCTGAAGTCAAAGTTCTCAACTGAAGAAAGGCAGTTTTTAATAAGATCAGATAGGAGTTGGCTAGAATGGGAACAGATACTTTCAGGTAAATCTTTCTCGGGGGATGCATTCAAAAAGGAAATATAGAAAATACAGGCCATCAAATCCTGTGAACCCTGGATATCAAGGGATATACAACATTGCATGAAGAGAAAAAGGGAGGCAAATGGCAGATACGGTGTGCTTAAAAGAGCAGAAGCTAAGCGGTGTAGTGAATGTGCAAAAGGCAACTTAAAAGATAGACTTAGAAGAACTAAAAGGGGCCAAGAAAGGATACTGTCAGGTAAAATAAAGGAAAATCTTAAGCTGTTTTACAGGTACATTGCGAGACAAAGGATAATGGGGGAAAGAGTAGAGCTCATTAAGGACCACAGTGTAATTTGTGTTAAGAGCCAAAAGGTGTAGGCAGGGATCTAAATGAATATTTTGGGTTGATGTTCACTAGTGAAAGAGACAGTATGAGAGTAGAAATTGGAGGGGGGGGGGGGTCTATGATACAATTAAGGAAATTAACATAGTCAGAAGATTCTGAATGGTCTGACAGGCTTATATTTGTTGGATATTATATTGAAAGCAAATGCATAAGAAGTGGCAAAGTTTTAGAAGGAAACTAAGGGAATTGGTGATCTTTAAAGGTCAACAGAAAACCACGACAAAAACTATAAAGAAATGTAACATGGATTATGACAGTAAAATAACTCAGAATATAAAAATAGATAGCAAAAGTTTCCACAAATATATAAAGCAGAAAAGAGTGGTTAAGTTAAGCATTGGTCCTTTACAGCATGAGAAGGGTGATTTAATGATGGGAAATGACTGAAATAGCCATTGAGTTGAACAAGTATTTTGTGTCAGTATTCACAGTGAATGACACAAATAACATACCAATAATTGATGATAAGGAGGCTATGGCAGGTGAGGACCTAGAAATGATCATTATCACTAAAGAGTGAGTGGTTCAGCAAGCTAATAGGTCTAAAGGTAGACATGCCACTTGGCCCTGATGGAATGCATGCCAAGAGATGTCAGATGAAATAACAAATGCGCTTACAGTAATTTAGTAATTTACAAAGATTCGCTAGACTCTGGGGCGGTTATGGTAAATTGGAAAACAGCAAATGTGGCACTACTGTCTAAAAAAGGCAGTAGTCAAAAGGCAGGTAACTATAGACTTGTCAGTTTAACTTCTACAGTGGGGAAAATGCTTGAATCGTTAATCAAGGAAGAAATAGCAAGACATCTAGATAGAAATTGTCCCATAAGGCAGATGCAGCATGATGTCATGAAAGGCAGATCATGTTTAAACTAAGTTATTGGAATTCTTTGAGGACATTACAAGCATGATGGACAAAGAGGAACCGTGGATGTGGTGTATCTGGATTTCCAGACGGCATTCAACAAAGTGCCACACAAAAGACCGCTGTAGAAGATAAAGGGTAATGTATTAGCATAGATAGAAGATTAGATAACTAACAGAAAACAAAGAGTGGGAATAAATGAGTGTTTTTCTGGTTGGCAAATCAGTGGCTAGTGGTGTGTCTCAGGGACCAGAATTGGTACCGCAGTTGTTTACAATTTACATGGATGATTTAGAGTTGGGGACCAAATGTAGTGTGGCAAGGTTTGCACATGGCATTAAAATGAGTGGTAGAGCAAAATGTGCAGAGGACACTGTAAATCTGCACAGGGGTATAGAGAGGTTAAGTGAGTGGGCAAGACTATGGGAGATAAAGTACAATGTTAATAAATGTCAACCATTTTGGTAGGAATAACAGCAAAATGAATTATTATTTAAATGGTGAAAATTTGTAGCATGCTGCTGTGCAGGGGGACCTGAGTATCCTTGTGCGTGAATCACATAAGGTTGGTTTCCAGATAAAGCAGGTAATTAAGAAGGCAAATGGAATTTATCCTTCATTGCTAGAGGGATGGAGTTTAAAAATAGGGAAGTTATGCTGCAGTTGTAGGGTGCTGGTGAGGCCACACCTGGAATAATGTGTACAGCTTTGATCTCCTTACTTGAGAAAGGATATACTGGCACTGGAGAGGGTGCAGAGGAGGTTCACCAGGTTGATTTCAGAATTGTGAGAGTAGATTTATGAGGAGAGATTGAGTCAACTGGAACTATAGTTATTGGAATTCAGAAGAATGACGGGGAATCTTTTGGAAACATCAAATGTTTTGAAGGGTAGAGATAAGAAGCAAGGAAGTTGATTCCACTGGCGTGTGAAACTAGAAGAGACTCAAATTAAGGGTTTGAGGGGGAATTTCTTCATCCAAAGGGTTGTGAATCTGTGGAATTCCCTGTCCAGTGAAGCAGTTGGGACTACTTTGTTGAATGTTTTTAAAGGCAATGATAGATAGATTTTTGAATAGTAAAGGAATTAAGGGTTATGGTGAGTGGACATGTAAGCGGGGCTGAGTCCATGGATAGTTTAGCCATGAACTTATTGAATGGTAGAATAAGCTCAAAGAGCCAGATGGCTACTCCTGTTCCTATTTCTTATGTTCTCCAAAACCAACGATCGTCGATCGTGCTGTACAGTTTTCCCCCTCCCATTCACATCAGTTGAAATCATGATGGTGACCGCTACCCCTCCCCCGACAGGTTCCCCCTCTGCCAACACTGTATCCCATATCCTCCCATGCACTTCCTGCTCCCCATCTATAGAGATCCCCCCTTCCCTTCTGCGTCTCAGACTGCTGCCTACAATTCCCAGCATTGATTTCCATACCTTACCCCACTCTGCCCCCAATACCCCTGCCAATGCTCATTCCACTGATGGTCAACTTCCCAGACTGTAGTGAGATGGATCTCCTGGCCCTAAACAGGTGACTGACCATACCTAAGGCCCTAGACTGAGTGGATGCTCTCTTTTCTTTGACTTTTGTCTCAATATTTAATTGATGGTTTTGCATTAGTCAAAATGGAACTACAGCAGCAAAGTCTGAAATAAGCTATTAGAGCTTCAATCTTATCACCTAATGCAATTAAAATTTCAAATGTGGAGTTTGCATGTTCTCCCCGTGTCTGCGTGGGTTTCCTCCGGGTGCTCCGGTTTCCTCCCACAGTCCAAAGATGTGCGGGTCAGGTGAATTGGCCATGCTAAATTGCCCGTAGTGTTAGGTAAGGGGTATATGTAGGGGGATGGGTGGGTTGCGCTTCGGCGGGTCGGTGTGGACTTGTTGGGCCGAAGGACCTGTTTCCACACTGTAAGTAATCTAAGTAATCTAATCTATAAGTAATAAACAGGAGCCAACAAGTTACTCTGACACAACCCAGATGTCTACTCTTCTGCTTTTGAATGCCAGTACGAGAACCTTAGAGAAACTCAGTGAATTATAGAAATTTAACTGGTTCTAGAAATGTCAGTGTGAATGTTCGTAAGTGCACGACTGTTCTTCATATTTGTTGTAAATGTTGTAGATGGAGTCCGGTAACCTTTATCTAGAAATGCATTGTGTCACAATACTGCCACTGTTTTGTGTACAAATGAGAAACATTATACATACTATATCAACAGGAGGCAAATAGCCATCAGGAGGCCTTTGTCACACTTCATGATTACACCATTATTAATGGGCTATTTACGACTGCTTTTTATTCATTCTAGTCCTTTCTTTAGATCGTCAAAGGTTAGCTGATAATACCATTCCTGTTCTTGGTGAAATTCCCATGAATCGCTTAAGATGGCGAGTTGAATGTGTAGCAGCTAAGGAGATGATGTAACTCTTGGTTTGGAGATAAGGGAGGTTGTCTTCTTCATGTTTTGAATTTTTGTTTCTAAGCCACAACGCTGCCACAGAAATTTTAATCTTTACAAGTATATAGCCAATTTCTTCACGGTTAGTACTAACTGCAGAAAGGGTGGAGGTGGAACTTACCACGTATGGTGATTCATTGGCTGACTGTCATGACTCCCTGACCAGCAACAGCTCCCACTTCACTCAGCTGAAGACTACTGCACTTTTATTTTGAGACAGGACCATTTGGTTGAACCATTTGCAGTGTGTTTGCTGTGCAGGCAGTTGACAAATATTGTAGCTGTGAGATTTACACAGTACTGTGCTATACTGTGTCTTGACTGATCACTGCTGACAAGCATGGCAAGTTCCCTGGCTTTGTGTCTACACTAATCAGCATAGCAAAAACAAGGCTGTAGCCATTAAGCTCTGGCTGATGGGTTAGGCACAAGAAGATAACGGAACACAAAGTGAGGTGAGTATCCATGTTGATGGTAAGTGAGTGATTGATAAGAGAGCAGGCAAGAAGTTTGAGGTACAGCTTGGTCTGGTCTCTGCGTTGGGAGGCTGTCCCAGCAGTATTAAAATGAGAGATGCCGTGTGCTTTAAAGTGCAGCATTGAATCATGGAATTCCTACAGTGTAGCAACTGTTCATTGGCTCAGCAAGTTCACACTGACCCTCTTGAAGAGTATCCCATCCAGCCTCATTCCCCTAGCATATCACTCTACGTTCCTCTGACTATTGCACCTAGCCTGCACATCCCTGAAGACTATGGGCAATTTAGCATCCAGTGGGAGGAAACCGGAGCACCTGGAGGAAACCCAGACATGGGGAGAATGTGCAAACTCCACACAGACAGTCACCCGAGGCTAGAATCAAACCCTCATCCCTGGCTCTGTGAAGCAGCAGCGCTAACCACTGAGCCACTATGCCGTCCACAAGAGACACAATGCCGCCCACAGTGAACTATAAGTGGATCAAAGATATGTCATGATAGTGCATGCATCCTGGCACATACTGCATATGCTGGATGCTAACATCCATGGATATGGGGTGCATGTGGCTGCTGTCAATAAGTGTGCCATGCAGATGAATGCATGGCTGAGGAGCTGGTGTAGGGGAGGAGAATTCACATTTTTGGATCATTGGAATCTCTTCTGGGGTAGAAGTGACCTGTACAAGGAGGATAGATTGCACCTGAATTGGAAGGAGACTAATATAATGGCAGGGAGACTTCTTCGAGTTGCTCAGGAGGATTTAAGCCATTAAGGAGGAGTGGGTGTGGTGAGACCCAGGGAGATATGGAGGAAAGAGATCAATCTGAGAGTGGTAGATTTGAGAAAACAACAAGCAGTGAGGGCAGGCAGGAACAAAGCAGAGGACAAGGTAGGACTGACAGTTTAAACTGCATTTATTTCAATGCAAGAGGCTGAACAGGGAAGGCTGATGAACTCAGGGCATGACTAGGAATATGGGACTGGGATATCATAGCAGTTACAGAAAAGTAGCTCAGGGATGGACAGGACTGGCAGCTTAATGTTTTAGGACACAAATGCGACAGAAAGGCAAACAAGAGAGGAGGGGGAGTGGTGTTTTTGATAAGGGATAGCATTACACCCGGACTGAGGGAGGGTATTCCTGGAAATACATCCAGGGAAGTTATTTGGGTTTAACTGAGAAATAAGAAAGGGATGACCACCTTATTAGGATTGTATTATAGATCCCTTAATAGTCAGCAGGAAATTGAGAAACAAATTTGTAAGGTCTCAGTTATCTGTAAGAATAACAGGGTGGTTATGGTAGGGGGTTTTAACTTTCCAAACATAGACTGGGTCTGCCATAGTGTTAAGGGTTCAAATGAAGAGGACTTTGTTAAGTGTGTACAAGAAAATTTTCTGATGCAAAATGTGGATGTACCTACTACAGAAGGTGCAAAACCTGACCTACTCATGGGAAATAAGGCAGGGCAGGTGACTGAGGTGTCAGTGGGGGATTGCATTGGGGCCAGCAACCATAATTCTATTAGTTTTAAAATAGTGATGGAAAAGGATAGACCTAATCTAACAGTTGATGTTCTAAATTGGAGGAAGGCTAATTTTGACAGTATTAGGCAAGAACTTTCAAAAATTCAGATATTTGCAGGTAAAGGGAAGGCTGAAAAATGGGAAGCCTCCAGAAACGAGATAACGAGAGTCCAGAGACAATATATTCCTGTTAGGGTGAAAGGAAAGACTAGTAGGTGTAGGCATGACTAAAGAAATTGAGGATTTGGTTAAAAAAGAGAAGGAAGCATATGTCAGGTATCGACAAGACAAATCGAATGAATCCTTAGAAGAGTATACTTAAGAGGGAATTCAGGAGAGCAAAAAATAAGACATGAGAAAGCAAATAGAGTTAAAGAGAATCCAAAGTGTTTTTACAACTACATTAAGGACAAAAGGATAACTAGGGAGAAAATAGGGCCCCTCAAAGATCAGCAAGGCAGACTTTATGTGGAGCCGCAGGAGATGGGGGAGATACTAAATGAGTATTTTGCACCAGTGTTTACTGTGGAAAAGGACATGGAAGATATAGAATGTCGGGAAATAGATGGTGACATCTTGAAAATGTCCATATTACAGAGGAGTAAATTCTGGATGTCTTGAAACACATAAAAGTGGATAAATCCCCAGAACCTGATCAGGTGTACTCTAGAACTCTGTGGAAAGCTAGCGAAGTGATTGCTGGGTCCCTTGCTGAGATATTTGTATCATTGATAGTCACAGGTGAGGTGCCGGAAGACTGGAGGTTGGCTAACGTGGTGCCACTTTTTAAGAAGGCTGGTAAAGACAAGCCAGAGAACTATATACCAATGAGCCTGATGTTGGTGATGGGTAAGTTGTTGGAGGGAATCCTGAGGGACAGGAGGTACATGTATTTAGAAAGGTAAGACTGATTATGGATAGTCAACATGGCTTTGTGTGTGGGAAATCATGTCTCCCAAACTTGATTGAGTTTTTTGAAGAAGTAACACAAAGGATTGGTGAGGGCAGAGTGGTGGACCTGTTTGATATGGACTTCAATAAGGCATTTGACAAGGTTAGATCTCATGAAATACAAAGAGAACCAGCCATTTGGATAAAGAACTGGCTCAGGGGTAGAAGACAGGTGGTGGAGGCCTGTGACCAGTGGAGTGCCACAAGGATCGGTGCTGGGTCCACTACTTTTTGACATTTATATAAATGATTTGGATGTATAGTTAGTAAGTGTGCAGATGAGACCAAAATTGGAGATGTAGTGGACAACGAAGAAGGTTACCTCAGATTACAATGGCATCTTGATCTGATCAGCCAATAAGCTGAGATGTGGTAGATGGAGTTTAATTTAGATAAATGTGAGGTGCTGCATTTTGAGAAAGCAATTCTTAGCAGGACTTACACACTTAATGATAAGGTCCTAGGGAGTGTTACTTGAACAAAGAGACCTTGGAGTGCAGGTTCATAGCTCCTTGAAAGTGGAGTCGCAGGTAGATAGGATAGTGAAGAAAGCGTTTGGTATGCTTTTGTTTATTGGTCAGAGTACTGAGTACAGGAGTTGGGAGGTTATGTTGTAGCTGCACAGGACATTGGTTAGGCCACTGTTGGAATATTGCATGCAATTCTGGTCTCCTTCCTATTGGAAGGATCTTGTGAATCTTGAAAGGGTTCAGAAAAAATTTACAAGGATTTTGCCAGGGTTGGAGGATTTGAGCTCTAAGGAGAGGTTGAATCAGCTGTGCTGTTTTCCCTGGAGCATGGGAGGCTGAGGAGTGACCCTTTACAGGTTTATAAAATCATAAGGGGCATGGGTAGGATAAGTAGACAGAGTCTATAAATAGACAGAGTGGGGGAGTCCAGAACTAGAGGACATAGGTTTAGGGTGAGAGGGGAAAGATATAAAAGAGAGCTAAAGGGCAACGTTTTCACTCAAAGGGTGGTATGTGTATGGAATGAGCTGCCAGAAAAAGTAGTGGAGGCTGGGACAATTGCACCATTTAAAAGGCTTCTGGATGGTATACGAATAGGAAGGGTTGGAGGGATATGGGCCGGGTGATGACAGATGGGACTAGAATTGGGTTGGGATATTTGGTCAGCATGGACAATTTGGACCAAAGGGTCTGTTTCCATGCTGTACATCTCTATGACTCTGAATCACAGAAAACTAGTCTGCAGGTACAATAGGTATTAAGGAAGACAAATGGAATGTTGGCATTTATTGCTCAAGGAATGGAGTATAAAAAAAGGAAAGTATTGCAGCAACTGTACAAGACATTAGTAACAGCACAAAATTGCATACAATTTTGGACTCCTTACCTGAGGAGCGATGTAGTTGCATTGGAGGCAATCCAGAGGAGGTTGATAAGATTGATTCCATTGATAAGGGACCTGTGTCATGAAAAGAATTTGAGCAGTTTAGGCTTATACTCTTTGGAATTTAGAACAATGAGAGGAGATCTAATTAAGGTATATAAGATGCTAAAGTGGATTGATAGAGTAGATGTCGAGAACAATCTAGAATAAGAGATAGTTGTTTTAGGATGAGGGGTAGCAGATTTAAAATGGAGATGAGGAGAAATTACTTCTCTCAAAGTGTTGTGAACCTGTGGAATTCACTACCCCAGAATGTTTTGGATGCCAAGACTGATTTTAAACTAGTAATGAGTTGAAGGATCATGACAGGCAGGAAAATAGAGTTGAGGCCAAGATGAAATTAGTCATGATTGCATTAAATGGTGGATCAGGCTCAAGGGGGCTGAATTGACTCCTCCTGCTCCTCATTCTTATGTTTAGCGAAGCAATATGTTTGTGTAGTGATTGTAACGAGGTTAGCCAGATTATGACTATTCTGTTTGGGGCTGTTAATTGATTCAGTTGGGAGCCACAGCTGACAGATAAAAGCAGGTGAAAGTGAGGACTGCGGATACTGAGGATCAGAGTCAAGAGTGTGGTGCTGGAGTTGGTGAAATGGGTAGCACTGTTCATACCGATTGTGATGTCCAACAGGTCAGTTCACCTTTTTGGACATTTCAGACAAACGGTAAATTGCTTTTCAGAGCTGGATAAATACCCAATCCCTTGCATAAATGATTTATACACAGAACTAGTAGTGGGTGCTGTCCTTCACAAAGCTAGACTTGAGCAATGCGTTCTTGCAATTGCAGTTAGATGCAGATCCCAGTAGTATGCTAGAATGAATATCTATAAAGGTTTGTACCAATGTATAAAACTGCCATTTGAGATATCATCAGCCTGTGCAATTTTTCAGCTGATGATGGCGAACATGGCGGCATGGTGGCACAGTGGTTAGCACTGCTGCCTCACAGCGCCTGTAGACCCGGGTTCAATTCCCGACTCAGGCGACTGACTGTGTGGAGTTTGCACGTTCTCCCCGTGTCTGCGTGGGTTTCCTCCGGGTGCTCCGGTTTCCTCCCACAGTCACAAAGATGTGCGGGTCAGGTGAATTGGCCAAGCTAAATTGCCCATAGTGTTAGGTAAGGGGTAAATGTAGGGGTATGGGTGGGTTGCGCTTCGGCGGGTCGGTGTGGACTTGTTGGGCCGAAGGGCCTGTTTCCACACTGTAAGTCTAATCTAATCTAATCTAATCTAAACATTTTACAACGTCTACTTGAGGTCGCCATTTGTCTAGATGACATGATAATAACAGGGAAGACCAATAAGAAGCACTTAGAGAACTTCAACATTTCTCCCAGGCAGATGTACGCATTTGAAGGGAAAAAAATGGGTGTTCCAGCAACCAAAGTGACCTACTTGGACTACAAAGTCAATAAAATTAGGTTCCATCCATTGGAAGATAAAGTGATCCTGATGAAGGGCTCTGGCCCGAAACGTCGAATTTCCTGTTCCTTGGATGCTGCCTGACCTGCTGTGCTTTAACCAGCAACACATTTTCAGCAAAGTTCATCCATAACCTAGTCTCCATCCTGGCACCTTGACATCAACTCCGAAAAAAGGATCAGCCTTGGAAATGGTCGCAGAGTCAAGTCATAGCTTTTAGGAAAGTGAAGGAACTGTTATCATCCTCGAAGGTGTTGGCACACTATGATCCCAAGCAAGATCTGGTATTGATATGCAATGCTTCCCCATTCATTCATTATGTGCAAATTTCTAATTCTTGGACTGGAATGAAAATGCTTCTAACTGAGGTAAAGCAAACACATTATTTGGAAATGTATGAAAACCATATTTAGAAGAAATAGTTGTAAATAGGGGATATTAGAATCATGTAAATATCTCAAAAGGTTTTCATATGTATTTGCATAGGTACGTTCTTGTCTGGATTCAAATTTTCACTTCTTTAGCAACTTATGTTTTGGGGAGGCCATGGCCAAGCAGTATTATCACTGGTAATCACTAGTGATCCAGATTGTTTAGACCCAGATTTGAATCCCAATAAGATAGGTAGTGAAAACTGAAATAAATAAAAATCTGAAATTACAAAACAATAATTGATGTTAAAAGCTGTTTGATGCACTAATGTCCTATATGGAATGAAACTGCCATACATATATGGTGCGTGAGATTCCTAGTAGTGTGGTTGACA
The DNA here is from genome assembly GCF_020745735.1 of Hemiscyllium ocellatum. Classification (NCBI taxonomy): domain Eukaryota; kingdom Metazoa; phylum Chordata; class Chondrichthyes; order Orectolobiformes; family Hemiscylliidae; genus Hemiscyllium; species Hemiscyllium ocellatum. Next base: position 16,547,379 of record NC_083416.1, on the reverse strand, counting down.
TAAAACTGTTCTCTGAAATCGCAGAGCAAGCCATTCAAATCTACCAAGAAAAAGAAAAAAATTATCACTTAGCATTGACTAAGGCATTGGCAACTACAACAGCAAACACAGTCCTGTTAACCCTGAAAAGTCCTTTTTACTAACATCCGGGGCTAAAATTGGATAACTACCTTGCAGACAAGTCAAGCAATAGCCCGACACAATCGTACTCTTGGAATCGTAGCTTACACACAATGTCCAAAATATCACTATCACCATCCCTTGGTACTTCCAACAGAGGTAGTAGAATAATAATGCAGAATAAGGAGGGATTTGTCCTCAAAGTCCTCAACATTTATTCCAGACACCATGTAGTTTCATGGCATCAGGTCAAGCATGAGCAAGGAGAGCTATTGACTATCACGTCCAGCTGCCCCCTCAGCTGATGGTTCTCTGCTCCTTTTATTTGAACAGGACTTGGACAGAGGACTGAGAGTAGCAGACATACAAAATGAATTCTATTACCAACAATAGTTTCAGAACACCACGGCTGATCAAGCTGATTGGATCCTAAAGGCTATAGTCACTGGCCAGGATTTGCAGTGAGGGAGCTTACAAGGGGAGAGAAACATACTTGACCTCATCCTCACCAATTTGCCTGCTGCAGATGCATCTGTCCATGACCACTGCACAATCATTATGGAGCTGAAGCCCCACCTTGACTTTAAGAATACCTTACATCGTGCTGTGTGGTACTACCACCAGGCTAAATAGAACAGACTTTGAACAAATCTAGCAATTCAAGACCAGACATCCAGGATGCACTGTGGGCCATCAACAGCAGCAAAATGGCACTTCAGCATAATCTGCAACCTCATGGCCTGGCATTTTCCTCACTCAACCATTACTTTTAAGCCAAGGGATCAACCTTGGTTTAATGGATAATGCAGGAGCGGATGCCAGAAGCAGCACTAGGCATTCCTAAAAACGTGGTGTCAACCTGGTAAAGCTACCAGACACAATTAGAACATACAGCACAGGAATGGGTCCCTTGGCAATGATGTTGTGCTGAACGTAAACAAATGAACTAATTCCTTTTGCCTGCCATTGGTCTATTCCTTGCATAGTCATGTGCTTATCTAAAAGTCCCTTCAATGCCCTTATTGCATCTGCTTCTACCACCACCCCTGTCAGTGCACTCCAGACTCCTACTACTCTCTGCGTAAAAAAAACTTGCCCCTCATATCACCTTTGAACTCACCCCCCCCCCCCCCCCCCCACCATCCCCCAGCTTAAATGCATGCCCCCTAGTATTAGACATTTCAATCTGGGAAAAAGATTCTGACCATCAACCCTATGTATATATATCATAATTTTATAGGCTTCTCTCAAGTCTCCCCTCAGCCTCCGCTGCTCCAGAGAAAAGAATCGAGTTTTCTGACTTCTTCTAATAGATTGTACCTTCTAATTCAGGCAGCATCCTGGTAAACCTCTTCTGCAGTCTCTCCAAAACCTCCACATCCTTCCTGTAATTGAATGCAATACTCTAAGTGCGCCATCACCAAAATCTTGTAAAGCTGCAATGTGACATCCGGACTTTTGTGGTCAACTCCCCAAGCAATAATGGTAAGCATGCCATACACCTTCTTTACCACCCTAACTACTTGTGTGCCACTTTCAGGGAGCTATGGACTTGAATCCCAAGATCCCTCTGTGCATCAGTGCTGTTCAGAGACCTGCCATTAACAGTATACTTTCATCAACGTTTGATCTCCCGAAGTGCAGCACCTCACACGTACCCGGATTAAACTCCATCTGCTATTTCTCTATGCCTATCTGCAACTGATCTATATTCCACTAGACAGCCTTTTACACTCTCCACAGCTCCAACGATTTTTGTATCGTCTGCAAACTCACAAACAGCAGAGATTCAGTGCGGATCCCTGTGAAGCACCAAGAGTCACTCATCTCCAGTCAGAAAAACATCCTTCCACCACTACCCTCTGTCTTGGGCAAGCTAATTCTGAATACACTCAGCCAAGTCACTGTGGATCCTATGCATCTTAATGGGGCAGCATGGTGGCTCAGTGGTTAGCACTGCTGCCTCACAGCACCAGGGTGCCAGGTTCAATTCTAGCTTCGGGCGACTGTGTGGAGTTTGCACATTCTCCCTGTGTCTGCGTGGGTTTCCTGTGGGTGCTCCAGTTTCCTCCCACATCCAAAGATGTGCAGGTTAGGTGAATTGGCCATGCTAAATTGCCCATAGTGCGAGGTGCATTAGTCAGAAAGAAATGGGTCTGGGTGGGTTACTCTTCGAAGGGTCGGTGTGGACTGGTTGGGCCAAAGGACCTGTTTCCACACTGTAGGGAATCTAATCTTAATCTTTTGGATGAGCCTACTCTGAGGGACCTTGTCAAAAGCCTTACCAAAATCCATGTAAACAACATTCACTGCTTTATCCTCATTGATCACCTCCATCACCTCCTCGAAAAATTCAGTCAAGTTAGTAAGTCATGACCTGCCTCGCACAAAGCCATGTTGACTGTCCCTAATTTGGCCATGCTTTTCCAAATTTGTATAATTCCTATCCCGAAGAATAGTTTCCAATAGCTTCCCAACCAACGAAGCAAGACTCACTAGTCTATAGTTTCCTGGATAATCCCTATTTCTCCTCTGGCACAAAAAAGCAACATTGGCTACTCGCCAATCCTTCAGGACCTCTCCACTGGCTAGCGAGGATACAAGGATCTTGGGCAAGACCCCAGCAATCTCTGCTCTTGCCCAATGGATAGATACCAAGGGGCCCTGATAACTTATCCACCTTAATGCTTTTCAAGAGATCCAGCAATACTACTTCCTTGATCTCAAAATGCCCCAGCATTTTCATATGCTCCACACACATCTCATTATCATCCATATCCTTCTCCTGGATGAATACCAACACAAAATACTCATTTTGGATCTCACCCAAAACCTCTGCTTCCAAATACAAGTTCCTTCCTTTGTCCTTCCTTTCCTTCTCCCTCGTTATCCTCTTGTTTTAAATGTATCTGTAGAATGTTTGGGATTCTCTTTAACCCTACTTGACAAGGGTTATTTCATGGCCCCTTTTTGCTCTCCTAATTCCCTGTTTGAATGTTTTCCTTATTTTCCTGTCCGATTTTAGCTTCCTAAGTGTTACATATGCTTCTTTTCTCCGTTTGATTAAATTCACAACCTCCCTCGTTATCCAAGGATCCCTTACCTTGCCATCCTTGCCCTTCCTCCTTATTGGAACATGCTGTTCTTGAATTATCATCAGCAGATCTTTAAACAATTCCCACAGGTCAAATGTGGATTTGCCTGACAATAGCTCCTCACAATTAACATTCCCTAGCTCCTGCCTAACATAGATGTAATGTGCCTTCCCACCAATGTTGTACCTTCCTGCAAGGTCCTGACATATCCTTGTTGATCGCTATCTTAAAACTTAACGATTGGGATCACTGTTTCCAAAATCCTCTCTCATTGAAAAGTCAGCCACCTGGCTAGGCTCATTAGCCAACACATTACCTGTATGCCAAACAGCATAAGCAGCAAATGATAGACAAAGCTAAGTAATCTCATAAGTAATGAATCAGATCTAAGCTGTTCAAGTCTGCCACATCCAGTCATGAATGATGGCAGAAAATTAAACAACTTACTGGAGGAGGTGGAAGCTCCATAAACATCCCCATTTATAATGATGGGGGAGCCCAGCACATCAGTGCAAAGGATGCATTGGTAGTATTCGTAATAATCATCAGCTAGAAATGCCACATTGATGCTTCGGAGGTCCCCAGCATCAAAGATGCTAGTTTGTAGACAATTCAATTCTCTCCATGTGATATGAAGAATCATAGAACATTACAGTGCAGTACAGGCCCTTCGGCCCTCGATGTTGCGCCGACCTGTCATACCAATCTGAAGCCCACCTTACCTACACTATTTTATGTACGTCCATATGCTTGTTCAATGACGACTTAAATGTATTTAATGTTAGCAAATCTACTACCATTGCAGGCAAAGCATTCCATACCCTTACTACTCTCTGAATAAAGAAACTACCTCTGACATCTGTCCTATATCTATCACCCCTCAATTTAAAGCTATGCCCCCTTGTGCTTGCTGTCACCATACTTGAAAAAGGCTCTCCCTGCCCACCCTATCTAACCCTCTGATTATCTTATATGTCTCTATTAAGTCACCTCTCAACCTTCTTCTCTCCAACAAAAACAGCCTCAAGTCTCTCAGTCTTTCCTCGTAAGACCTTCCCTCGATACAAGGCAACATCCTAGTAAATCTCCTCTGCACCCTTTCCAAAGCTTCCACATCCTTCTTATAATGCAGTGACCAGAACTGTACACAATACTCCGAGTGCGGCCGCACCAGAGTTTTGTGCAGCTGTAGCATAACCTCATGGTTCTGGAACTCGATCCCTCTATTAATAAAAACTAAAACACTATCTGCTTTCTTAACAATCCTGTCAATCTGGGTGGCAACTTTCAAGGATCTGTGTAGTTGAACACCAAGACCTCTCTGCTCATCTACACTACCAAGAATTTTACCATTAGCCCAGTATTTTGCATTCCAGTTACTCCGATCAAAGTGAATCACCTCACACTTGTCTGCATTAAACTCTATTTGCCACCTCTCAGCACAGCTCTACAGCTTATCTATATCTCTCTGTAACCTACAACATCCTTCGTCACTATCAAAACTCCATCTTAGTGTCGTCTGCAAATTTACGAACCCACCCTTCTACGCCCTCATCCAGGTCATTTATAAAAATGACGAACAGCAGTTGACCCAACACCGACCCTTGCAGTACACCTCTAGTAACTGGACTCCAGGATGAGCATTTCCCATCAACCACCACCCTTTGTCTTCTTTCAGCAAGCCAATTACTGATCTATATCTCCCACAATCCCATTCCTCCGCATTTTGTACAATAGCCTATTGTGGGGAACCTTATCGAACGCCTTGCTGAAATCCATATACACCACATCAACCGGTTTACTCTCATCTACCCGTTTGATCACCTTCTCAAAGAACTCAATAAGGTTTATGAGGCACGACCTACCCTTCACAAAACCGTGCTGACTATCCCTAATCAAATTATTCTTTTCTAGATGATTATAAATCCTACGTCTTATAACCATTTCCAACTCTTTACCAACAACTGAAGTAAGGTGAATCAAGTGAAGACATTGGATGCTGAAAATGCTAAGGGTAGTATTACTGAAGACTTGTGTTCCAGAATGTGCCACACCCATAGCCACCTTTTCCAGTGCAGCTACAACACCAGTATCTACTAACATTGTGGAAAATTGCTTAGGTACTTCCAGTACACAAAATGCAGGACAAATCAATCTGGCCAATTAATCCCCTCTCTATTAGTGTACTTTCAATCATCAATAAAACGATGAAAAGTATTAACAACATTCTTATAAAGCAGCACTTGCTTAGCCATAACCTGCGCACTAATGCTCAGTTTGAGTTCCACTGGGCCACTCAGCTCCTGACTTTATTACAGCCTTAATTCAAACATGGACAAAAGAGCTAGATTCCAGGGGTGATGAGAGAGTGGCTGCTCTTGACATCAAGGCTATATTTGATTCAAGGAGCACTAGCAAAACTGAAGTCAATAGAAAAACTCTCTGTGTTGGTTGGAGTCATATGTGGCACAAAGGGAGATGGTTATGGTCATTTGACGTCAGCCATCTCAACTCCAGGATATCTCTGCAAGCATTCCTCCTATGCCTAACTATCTTCAACTGTTTCTTCAATGACCTTCCTTCCATCAGAAGGTCAGAAGTAGGGACATTCAGTGATGACAGCACAATGTAAAGCAGTACTTGCAACTCATCAGATCTTGAAGTAGTCCATGTTCAAATATCCACGCTCAATCTGAAAAGTGACAGGTAGTGCTCACGGCACATAAATGCCATACTGTGGCCATGTCCAACGAGAGAATGTCTAACCTTTGCCCCCTTGACATTCAACGACATTGCCATCATTGAATTCTGCCTGGACAGGATAAACCTAGGAAGGGTGTTCCTGATGACCAGGACATCAAGAATCAGGAGTCATAATTTAAGTATACGGGCTAAGCTGTGCAGAGAACCTTTTTCAATCACAGGGTGGTAAGCCTGTGGAATTTGCTGTCACAAAACCTGGCTGTGGCCAAAATGTTGAATGATTTCAAAAAGGCATTGGATGTAGTTCTTAGAGCTAAAAGGATCAAAGATTATAGGGAGCAAGGTACTGAGTTAATGAACAGCCATGATCATACCAACCATGATCATTGCCATCTATAAGATGCATAACAGAAGTTCACCAAGAGTCCTTAGACAGCACCTCCAAATCCATGGCTTCTTCAATTTGAAAGAACAAGGACAGCAGATACATGGGGAACACCACCACCTGCAAGTTCCCTGCTCCCTGACAAGCCACTCACCGTCCTGGTCTGGAAATATGTTGCTGTTTGTTCAGCATCACTCAGTCAACAGGAACTCTTATTGTGGATCACCTTAGCAGCAAATGAACTATGGTGGTTCAAGAAAGCAGCTCACCACCACCATCTTGAGGGTAACCATAGATGGGCAATAAATGCTGGCCCAGCCAGTGATACCTACATTGCATAAATGAATTTAAAAAGCTCAAAAATCCATATCCTAAATGATAATGAGTTTGAAGATGCTATCAGTATTGGAAGCACATTACTGCATGAATTTCCTGGATACACCGTTACCAAAGGGAAATTATCACAATCATTCAGACCATAAAGCTGAAGCTGAAACTGGGCACTTGAGCACAAAGTAACATAGGGTCATACAGCATGGAAACAGACCCTTTGATCCAACTCGTCCATGCCGACCAGATATCTTAATCTAATCTAGTCCCATTTTGTCAGCACTTGGCCCATAGCCATCTGAACCCTTCCTATTCATATACCCATCCAGATGCCTTTTAAATGTTGTAATTGTACCAACCTCCACCACTTCCTCCAGCAGCTTATTACCATATAGGCAGCACCCTTTGCATGAAAAGGTTGTCCCTTAGGTCCATTCAAAATCTTTCCCCTCTCACTCTAAATCTCTGCCCTCTATTTCTGGACTCCCCCTACTGAGGGATAAGACCTTGAATATTGACTCTATCCATGCCCCTCATGATTTTATAAAGTTCTTTAAGGTCACCCCTTAGGCTCCAAACCCTCCGGAGAAAACAGCCACAGCCTATCCAGCCTCTCCCTATAGCTCAAACCCTCCAACATATATTTCCAGGCCAGGATGGTGAGTGGCTTGCCAGGGAGCAGGAAACTTGCAGGTGGTGGTTCCCGTGTATCTGCTGTCCTTGTTCTTTCAAATGGAAGAAGGTTTTGAAGGTGCTGTCGAAGGAATCTTGGTGAACTTCTGTCATATATCTTATAGATGGCATATGGTGCTGCTATTGAGTGTGGATATTGGGGGGAACGGATGTTTGCAGATGTAATGGCAATCAAGCGGGTTTGCTTATCTTGGTTGGTATGATCATGGCTGTTCATCCAACTCAGTACCTTGCTTCCTGTAAGCTTTACTCCTTTTATCCCTGAGAACTATAGGTATTCCCTGCTTTTCGAAAGTTCTCTTAACGCCACTTCTCTTCTATGAAAGACCGATATTAGTACCTGTTTTCGCTAACCGAAAGAAATCCAAAGAGGATTTTCGTTTTTATGATAAAAGGCAAATTTTTTTCCCATATGAGTTAATGCTTCTTCGCTTTATACCATTTTGGCTTACAAAACGTTTTATTGGAACACTCTACTTTCGGATAGCGGGGAATATCTGTACATCCAACACCTTCTTAAAATCATTCAACATTTTGGCCACACCCGCTTTTTGTGACAGTGAATTCCACAGGCTTACCACTGTGTGAAAAAAGTTCTCTGTATCCCAGTCCTAAACAGGCCTAGCCTGTATCCTTAAATTATGACCCCTAGTTATTGATGTCCTGGTCGTCGGGAACATCTTTCCTGTTTTTATCCTGTCCATTCAGAATTCAGTGATGGCATTGTCAATGAGTGTCAAGGGGACAATGGTTAGATATTCTCTCATTGGAGATGGCCACAGTAGTCCAACTCAGACTATAACAGAAGAGCTGACCTTAACTTCTGAAAGTAAATCGACTATCCAAGGATAGGTAGTCAGAAACTGAACAATGGCATGCTGTTCGACTGCAACAGTTCAAGAAGGCAACTCACTACCATTTTCTCAAGAACAAATATGGATGGGTAATAAATCCTGACCCAGCCAATGATACCCTCACCCCATGAATGGATAAAAAAAAAGTCACTTTGTAAAGCTCTTAAACCCTGTCTGCTTCTTTCAGAGATTCCTTGAAACGTGCATCTCTAACTAAGCTTTAAACCACCAGTGATTGTATCTCCCTAGTAAAAGCAGAAAATGCTGGAAGTGCTTGGTACATTCAACAGCACAACGGAATGACTTCATTAGAACTGGTCGAGGTTTGGTTGGTAGGTCATTGAACAGAAACAAAAACTTGTTTCTATCCCTACAGATGCTGACTGACTTGCTCACTGTTTCGAGCGTATTACCTCCCCTGTTTTAGATTTTCAGCATCTGCAAACTTTTACTTTTGTTCTGACACTATCTTTTGTGTCTCAGATCAAATACTGTCTGATTAGGCTCCTGTAAAGTGTAAATGTTTTATGATATTGTAGTGCGATGTAAATGTTATTAAAAGCTGACATTTTCACCATGAACACCGATCTCAGATTTATACATCTTACAAGAGAAGGGACACTGGAATCACAAAGCAGTGGAGCAGTCACAAAGCAGGATAACAGAGAGACAACTACCAGTTCCCAGAAGGAAATTAACATTTTGAAAATTAAAAACCCAAATGCATTTGATGTGCTTTGGTCATTGGTCCCTCTAATTTCCCTCTACAGTACGTTTGTTGCGCTGCACGGTCCTTTTAAGATTGGCTTACCTGCACATATTGTAAAAGAAACACTGGCACAGCCTGTTGTCCGCTCTGCTGTACAGCTGCGCATCTGTGCAGCTAAGAGGGAAAACTGTAATTCAGTTAAATTACAAAATGTCACTGTCCTAGAATCACATTGCATTCAGATTAATTTTAAAAAAATGTTATTGACTCCCCAGTAAATCCTATGGGCTTCAGTACAAAATATATTTGTTTTAAAAGAAAGGAAACAGCTGCTGTCTATGTGTCACAACATTGTAAGTTTTTATAAATGATATCCAGCTTAATTAATTAAAACTATTGGTAAAATAATTGGCTGTAATTCTTCAGCCTATTTATATGCTTTACATGTAGTTGCACTGCTCTTAATTTCAGATGGATGGAAACATAATGGAGTGAATGGAAGGGACTATTTGTGTTGCTGGTGCAATAGTCATGCCTGGAGGCTAGACAGCTGGTGTGTGTCAGACTAGCTGTATCCTGCCAGCTTAATGGAGTTTGGGTGGCGAACGGGAAGCTCTCAGTTAGGGTCAGATTATGGTCAGACGGGTGGATCTGTAGCAAGAAAAGGGTAAGGAAGAAGACACTGCAGTCATATCTTCAACGCAGCTGGCACCTGCCACTGGTGCACAGTAGGGAAGGAGCAAGGGTCAAAAAGCCATTTGTTCAGCACTCCAGTGAAAATGCGACGTGGTTTGTGAATTAATCATCATTAACTATTTTCTGCATTTTGTTAAATCAAATTGATTTGTGTCACTAACTCCATCATTCAGTCTCTATAATGTATAAATGCAAATGGTCCTTTGTTGCTTGAGTTTTATTATGCCTTCAACAGACTTTGGCAAAAGTTCATGAAAAATAATGTAATTTGGATACTCCCACTGGAAGCTGATATGATATTATTTGGACTATTATCTTAAAAGCATTTCAAAGACAGTTGCAAAAATGAGATGGCTGCCTGATGGTATCAGTTGGTAGAGGCAATGCCAGTGCTGACAGAACAGGTTGTTTGACCTCTGTGAGGTGATGGTAATGCATGATAATTGGCCTTATTCTACCTGGCTGCAGGAGTGGAATCAGGTCTAGTAGGTTATCCAGTGAATGCTACTCTAAAGTACTTGAAATCACTTAGTCTGGATCCAGCTTGGTGTGATTTTTCCTCTCCCTCTCTAGGTCATGCTAGAATGAGAGGTGATCTTGTCAATGGATTACAGTTAATACTTGTGAAAATGTTCCTGAGCAAATGTTAGTCTTTCAAAAAGGCAGAAGACTGGGTAGTGTTAATCTAGAATCAATAATTCTGCTTCATACTTTGCTGTTCAAAGAGATGTTTTAAACTTTACATTGTCTGAAAATATTTATCTCTCTTCTAGTATTGTCTGAAAAGAAAAGATAAGATAGGCAAAAGTGAGGACTGCAGATGCTGGAAATCAGAGTCTAGATTAGAGTGGTGCTGAAAAAGCACAGCAGGTCAGGCAGCATCCGAGGAGCAGGAAAATTGATGTTTCGGGCAAAAGCCCTGAAATTTTCCTGCTCCTCGGATGCTGCCTGGCCTGCTGTGCTTTTCCAGCATCACTCTAACCTGAAAAGAAAAGATCACAAGTCATTGAAATCTTTTGCATACTTCACTCAAACCGATGGGTCACACGCTGTTTCAGTGCTCGTGGGGCCGATGCACCGTGGATAAGAATATGTTCCCAAGTGCCAAACATGAAGTTTCAAAGGAACTACCCATAGTTTGGAGCAGATGGGAAAATGAATACATCTAAAAGTGAACTTGTCAGTGGGTTGCAGTGTCCATGCGAGATGATTTCGCTTTCAACTGGTTGAATCTAGAGATAAAATACGACCTGAAGTCATTGTAAAGCAGAAATAGTCACACTGCACTTCACTTTGGCCCTGATGCAGAGTTAGAGAGTGTTCATTTGATGTCCATATGAAGATGAAACATTGAGCAATCTATAGTGTAAACTTGTGAATATAATATTCACTGGCCATTCAGGAGACATAAAACCCTGCAACAAACCTCAACACCAGAAAAAGGACGTGAAGCCAAAAGAAACGTAAATTTGTCCAGTTAAGTTTCTGGTCAGTGATGGCTGCTGGAAGCTGATTGTTTGGGCAAGGGTTTCAGTGGGATTTTTTTTACGCCATTAAATAACAAGGGAAAATGGACAGAGTCTCTCTTGACGGAGATGGTCATTGGCTGTCATTCGTGTGGTGCAATTGTCATTTTTTTATATAAGTAGGTAGGCAACGGCATTATAATGTGCGAATGGAACTATGCAATCTTCTGACTTTATGGAAGGAAAGTCAGTGATGAAACAACAAGGTTGTAACACCAAGATTATGTTCATGAGAAACATGTACAGTGCTGTCCTGGGACTGAGATGATTGGTTGTGATTGGAAGCAAATGTCCTTTGCATTAGCTATTACTGCAGATGTCCCCAGATTGTCACCAACCTCAGTTTTGTTCGGGCTTCTTGATACAATACTCAGTCAGGTGCTGCCTTGTTGTCAAGGACAGTTACTCTCATGTCATCTCTGAAATTGAGGTCTTATAGAGTCATAGAGTCAAACAGCATGGAAAGAGACCCTTTGGTCCAACCTGTCCATGCCAACTAGACATCCCAATGTGACCTAGTCCCATTTGCCAGCTTTTGGCCCATATCCCTCCAAACCCTTCAGATATACCCCTCCAGACACCTTTTAAATGTTTTTTTTGTACACACCTCCACCATTTTCTCTGGCAGTTCACCGCATACATGCACCACCCTCTGCATGAAAAGATTACCCCTCAGGTCCTTTTTTAAATCTTTCCCCTCTGACCTTAAATCTATGCCCTCCAGTATTGGACCCCCTATCCTAGGAAAAAGACTTTGGCAAGTCACCCTATCCATGTCTGTCCTGAAGAAGGATGACACCTGAAACGTGACTTCTCCACCTTCTGATGTTGCCTGGCTTGCTGTGTTCTTCCAGCCTCCTGCTTGTCTGCCTTGGATTTCAGCATCTGCAATATTTTTGTCTTATGTCTGTAAGGCCATCCCTCAGTCTCAACATTCGAGGGAAAAAAGCCCCAGTCTACTCAGCTTCTCCCTATAGCCTGAATCCTCCAGTCCCAGCAACATCCTTGTAAATTGTTTCTATACCCTCTCAAGTTTAACAACACCCTTCTCATAGAAGGACGAACAGTATTGTATGCAGTCTTCCAAAAATGGCCCCACCATTGACCTATACAGCTGCAAAACCAGATCCTAACTCTGATACTCAATGTTCTGACCAATGTAGGCAAGTGTGCTAAACACCACCTTCACCATCCCGCAACTTCACTTTCAAGAAAGTATGCGCCTGAACCCCTAGGTCTCTTTGTTTTGCCACACTCCCCAGGCCCCAACCTTAACTATTTAAGTCCTGCCCTGGTTTGCCTTAGCAAAATGCAATACTTCACTTTTAACTAAATTAAACTCTACCTGCCACTTCTCGGCACATTATATTCTGAGATAATCATCTGGACTATCCACTATACCACCTAATTTGGTGTCATCTGCAAACTTACTAACAATGCCTTCTATATTCACAGCCAAATCATTTATATAAATGACAAAAAGCAGTGGATCCAGCACTGATCCTTGTGGCACACCACTGACTGTAAAACAACCCTCCATTGCCACACTCTTTCTCCTACTCTCAAGCCAATTTTGTATCCAGTTGGCTAGCTTCCCCTGGATCCAATGTGATCTAACCTTATTAACCAGTTTACCATGCGGAACCTTGTCGAACACTTTGCTGAAGTCCATAGAGATAATGTCTACTGCTCTTCCATCATCAATCTTCTTTGTCACCTTTTCAAAAACCTCAATCAAGTTAGTGATCACAATTTCCGTTTGAAGATGTTTCAACCAAATTTGAATGAGTCCTGGAACTGAATAATCCTGTTGGAATCCAAACTGAGCATCAGTGAGCGGCTTATTGTTAAGTACAGCTTAATAGCTTTGTAACAATGCCGTCTATCATTTTGCTACTGATTGAGAGTAGATTGATAGGACTGTAATTAGCCAAATTAGATTCATACTGCTTTTCTGGATAGTGCATATCAATGTAAAGTTCTATATTGGTGGGTAAATGTCACAGTTATAGCTGTACTGAAACAGCTTTCCTTGGCATACAGCTCATTAAGTAGTGCAGGTTTTCAATACTGCGGCGAGGTTATTGTCAGAACACTTAGTCGTTGCTATACCTAGCCCCCTTTCAGCTGGTCCTTGATATCATGTAGAATGAAATGAATTAGGAGGAGGCTGAGATAGATCATTCACTTGCCACTTCTGATTGGAGATTATTGCAAATGTTCTGCCTTATCTTTTGCATTGATGTGTTGGACTCCTTCACCACTGACTCTGAAGATGTTTCCTCCAGTCAGTTGTTCATTTGCTGTTACTCACTGGAGGAGTGCACTGAAAGTCAAGTCCCACTATTCCTGGAGTCATCACAAAATTTAAAGATTTTTGAAAATACACCAAATTCCCAATTTTATCATTTTTTTTTAGACCTAGATTGATAGAACCAGTGGACCAGATTTCTGTGTTTAACAAAGGAGGAACTACAGAGGAACCTCGATTATCTGAAGGACACAGGCGGGGAGTATTTCGTTCAGTTAATCTAATTCCAGATAATCAAATGCCAGATAACATAGTTGAGTCAAGCTTGTGATCTTGCTGGATAATCCGATATTTGGATAATCAAATGTCAAATAATCGAGGTTACTCTGTATGTACTACTAGTAATTAGACTCTAAATACAGGTAAACATTTAAGAACCGTCAAACCAGAGTTCCTCTCTAGACAGCCACTGAATTTGCACCAGAATCATTTTGGCCAAATCAATCCTCGTTTAATAAACACATCTTGGACATAGCATTCAGTAAGTCCATAGCTGATCCAAGTTTATGATCCATTGTCATGATAATTGTCACTGGACTAATAATTTAGAGACCAGGCTAATTCTCTGGGAGCAGAAACTCAAATCCCACTATGGCAATGAGTATTACCCGGAATTGAAATCTGGTGTCATAATGACCATGAAGTTGGTCACTTCACTTGGTCTGACCTGTATGTGACTCCAGGTCCAAACTAATGTTGGCTCTTAACTGTCCTCTGAAATAGCCTCGGAAGTCACTCAGCTCAAGGGCAATTAGCAATGGGCAACAAATGTTGGCTTTTCCATTGTCACCCACATTCCATGAAAAGTTGCCCACACTCAGTACTGTTTTTCAAAAGATTATGCCACATTGTACCAGGTAACATTCTTCTGCTTCACCCACCAATCCTCTTGTGGCTCAAAACTTATATTGCCAGATGTGAATATTAGAAGCATTTTTATGACATATGACCATACAGAAATGATAACAAAATAAAGACAACCTGGTCCATCAAACTGAGGGTATAGAGTACAAGATTAAAGGGGTGATCTTGAACTTGTACAAGGTATTTGTTAGATCTCAGCTGGAGTATTGTGTACGGTTAATAGGAAAGATGTGAATGCGGTGGAGAGAATGCAGAAATGATTTAAAGCAATGGTTCCTGGGATGAGAAACTTCAGTTATGAGGATAGATTGAAGAAGATGGGTCTGTTCTCCCTGGAGAGAAGAAAATTGAGAGGAGGTTTGGCAGAGGTTTTCAAAATCTTGAGTATTCTGGACAGAGTAGGTAGGGAGAAGCTGTTCCCAGTCATGAAAGAGAAAAAAAAATGAGCGGCATAGATTTTAAGTGATAAGCAAACAAGGCAAGGCTAATGTGAGGAAAAGCTTTTCTGCGCAGTGAGGATTTAGGTTATGGAATGCACTGCCTGAAAATATGGTGCCATTAAGTTCAGTTAAAGTAATCAAAAGATAATTATTTGGTTAGAAATGGGGTGCAGGGATATGGAGGAAAGACAGAGATTGGCACCAGGTAATAGAACTGGTGCAGACACAATGGGCTGATTGTTCTCCTATTGCACTTCGACAATAATGTGATTCTGTAATATGCAATCAAGTATCATGAACTCCAGAGGCTGCCTAGCCCTTCAGAGCAATAAAATTTCCTGAGCAAGGCCAATACACAACAAACAAAAATACCCTAAATAGATTGAAAAAAAATCTGCGAAATTTCCATCTCTCAAGGTGATCAAAACCAGCTATCACTAAGCATGTGACACTGAACATTCATCTATCTCCTCAAGGAGCAAATTAGTTTCACGAGGAACTCATCTAGTTCTTTTATGATGTGAGCATTTGCTAAGTCAATAACTTAGAATCCCAACAGTGTGAAAGTAGGCCATTCGGTCCATTGAATCCACACTGACCCTCCAAAGAACATCCCACCCAGAACCACACTCTCTACCCCATCCCTGTATCCTTATATTTCCCATGGCTAATCAACTCAGCCTGGACCTAGCTAGTCCACATCCCTGGACACTTTGGGCAATTTAGCATGACCAATCCATCTACCCCTGTGCATCTTTAGATTGTGGGAGGAAACCAAAGACACAGGGAGAACATGAAAACTCCGCACAGGCAGTCACCCGAGACAGACAGACAGGTCCCTAGTGCTGTAAGGCAGTAGTGCTAGCCACAGTGCCACTACACTGCCTACTTATTCTTGTCATCTGTGGCCCTCTGCGGTTTAAAAAAAACTAACATGTATTTTATGGTTCATTTTTCACAATGAGTGTTGTTTATTCATTATCTAATTGAAATGATCTATTACATTGACACAATTTTGTCCTGTCATTGTTTTAAATGTCTGAACCAAAGCTTCCCATTTCTCCAGTGAATAGTTCAATTTTCTGAATTCTTCCTATGAGCTAGAAGTTATGAAACTAAGTTTGAATCCAGTGTCTCCTTTCCGACATTTTTCTGAAATTTCTATATTTTCCATTCCAGATAATCGCCAAGCAAAATGTTGTGCAATGAAACTGTGGTGTTCTTTCTTTTATATTAGTACTTACTTGCAATAAATCTTGATAGCTAATTTGCTGTTACTATGGTTTCATGGCATGAATCTTTAGAAACTCATGTATTATCACACTTGGGTCTATTCCTCTTAAGTGAACTTTAGCTTCAAATCATGTTCAGTGTACATAGGCTTATCAAAGGTCTTACCATATCCACTATACTCCACTTATGTTTTGTACATTTCATAGCCAGTGGTAGCCCCATCGTTCTGTCACATCTGGATCGAACTGTGATTTCCTTTTTTTAAAGATACTGGTATGAGCAAACATATTCACATTATCCACAAATCATCTTCATCCATGTCATTAATGTAGACCATGAAGAACAATAGTCCTTACATAGATTCTGCTGAAACTCCATTAACACCCTGTCTCAATGTGGAACCACACTATTAATAATAAGCTTCTCTCACCAAGGTGCAACCAAAAACACAAGACTCTACTTCAAAAGTAATACATAACATAGCTCTTTGACCTTATAAAATAATCTATTGTATCACAGCTTGCCAAAATGTTTGTAAAAATCCAAGTACACAATATCTATTATGTCCATCAATCTACTAAAATCACTTAAAAGTAGCTGAGGTGTGTAATCTTTCATTTTAAGATTATATTGATTTTTACCCAAATGTTTACAGTTTTGCCAATCTCTGCATTTTGCGGAATCATATATTTTTCTCAAACTTCTGAGTTTCACAGCTTCATGCGAGAATGGTAGATGCTATTCTGCTGTCCCCATCTTCTCTTCAATACAGTCCAGTATAATTATGTCAAATTTTTCAACCCAGAAGCAGCCCATTTTACTATGTTGATCAATACATGCCAGTGTTTCTATTCCAAATGAGCATCCTCCCACCTTACCTCATCTTATCATTTCAACATATCCTTCTATTCCTGTCTTCTTCATGAACTTTTATACCTTCACTTTACACATACCACACTTTCCATCTCATATACTCCACGTAGCAGCTAGGTCCATGTTCTTACTACATTCTGGGTAAAGTAGCTTCTCCTTATTGGATTTAGTAGTGACTAGAGCTGAAAATGTGTTGCTGGAAAAGCGCAGCAGGTCAGGCAGCATCCAAGGAACAGGAAATTCGACGTTTCAGGCATAAGCCCTTCATCAGGAATGTTGGGCTTATGCTCGAAACATTGAATTTCCTGTTCCTTGGATGCTGCCTGACCTGCTGTGCTTTTCCAGCAACACATTTTCAGCTCTGATACTCCAGCATCTGCAGACCTCACTTCCTCCTCGAAGATTTTAGTAGTGACTATCCTATGTTTTGGATTCCCTCCAGAAATTTCCTCTTAATCTATCCTATTGAAATCCCTTCATAATTGTAATATAGTTGATTCTCAAAGTTTCACCATATCAGACTACCATTCACTCCTACACGAATAACAGTTGATATGTTCGGAAGGCTGCAAGACCAAGTAAATCTGCAGAAACAAGCCACAGCAACAACACCAACTTTTATTTATGTAGCACCTTTAACGTAATGAAGTGTCCCAAGGCACATCACAGGGCCACAATAAAATAAGTAGAACACCAGGTTAAGTCAGGAGGTAAACGTAGGTTAGATGATCAAAAGCTTGGTCAAAGAAACGGGATTAAAAAAGTATGTTTACGGAGGAAGTAAACATAGAGTTGTAGGCAGGAAATTCCAGAACTAGCTGCCAACCAAAGATGATCACTGACCATTGGTGGCGCAATTATGCATAAGCGGTCAGAATTAGAAGATTCCAGATAAGCCAGAGGTTGCAGGATTGGAAGAGATCATCTGGATGGGTATATGAATAGGAAGGGTTTGGAGAGATATGGGCTGGGTGCTGGCAGTGGGATTAGATTGGGTTGGGATATCTGGTTGGCATGGACGAGTTGGACCGTAGGGTCTGTTTTCGTGCTGTACATCTCTATGACTCTATGACTATAAGTAAGGGGAGGGCAAGGCAAAAAGGTAACGGGGAGAGTACAGTTCGAACATGTTCCTTTCAATGTGAAATGTAGAATCAATAAGCCGTGAGAGCCCTGGATTTCTCTGAATATTTAGGACTGTGGTGTAGTGGATAGTGAAGAAGGTTACTTCAGAGTACAACAGTATCTTGATCAGATGGGCAAATAAGCCGAGGAATGAGAGATTTAGTTTAATTTCGATAAACACGTCATGTTTATCGAAATTAAACTAAATCTCTCATTCCTCGGCTTATTTGCCCATCTGATTTTGGTAAGGCAAGTGGAGCAGGATTTATACACTTAATGGTAAGGATTTATACACTTAATGGGGAATGTTGCCAAACAAAGAGACTTTGGAGTGCAGGTTGATAGTTTCTTGAAAGTGGAATCATAGGTAGACACAGCAGTGAAGAAGGCATTTGGTACACTCGTCTTTATTGGTCAGTGCATTGAGTATAAGAGTTGGCAAGTCCTATTGCGGCTGTACAGGACATTGGTTAGGTCACTTTTGGAATACTGCACTCAATTCTGGTCTCTCTGCTATAGAAAGGATGTTGTGAAACTTGAAAGAGTTCAGAAAAGATTTAGAAGGAATTTGCCAGGGTTGGAGGGTTTGAGCTATAGGGAGAGACTGAATAAGCTGGGGCTGTTTTCCCTGGAGCATCAGAGGCTGAGGAGTTAATTGTAGAGGTTTATAAAATCATGAGGGACATTGATGGGATGAACAGCCAAGGTCTTTTCCCCAGTGTAGGGGAGTCCAAAACTAGTGCAAAACTAGTTTTAAGGTGATACAGGAAAGATGTAAAATGACCTAAGGGACAACTTTGTTACGCAGGGGTTGTGCATGTATGAATTGAGCTGCCAGAGGAGCTGGTGTAGGCTGGTATAATTAGAGCAAGATCTATCAAGGGTAATAGAATAACCAAAGAAACTGTAAGGCCTTTTAAGGACCGGGGGACACTTGTGTGTGAAGTCAGAGGACGTTGGTCGAGTGTTATAAATGAGTGCTTTACACCTGTCCTTACTTGGGAGAAGGAGGATGCAAGTACAGAATTGAAGGAAATGGATTGTGAAGTTCTTGAGCAGATTGATGTTGCAAGTGAGTTATTAGAGATTTTAACAGCCTCAAAAATGGACCCTCCCCACCCAGTTCTAAATGGGTTTTATTCCAACTGCTGCGAGAGACAAGGAAGGAAATTACAGGGGCCCTGACACAAATTTGTAAATCATCTCTGGCCCCAGGAGAGGTGCCAGAAGACTTGAGGACAGCTGATGCAGTTCCACTTTTCAAGACAGGGAGGTATAGACCAATGAATCCAACATTTAAGCGCTAGGGAAACTATTGGAGAAAGTAGTGAAAGAGAAAATTGATATCCATTTAGAGAGGCAAGGTTTGACCAGGGATAATCTGTATAGCTTTGTTAGAGGCAGATCATGTCGAGTGAGACTTTTTTGCGGAGGTGACCAAGTGTTTGGATGAGAAGCAGTTGATATAGTTTATATGAACTTCGGTAAGGCCTTTAACAAGATTACACATGGGAAACTGATAAAGAAGGTAAAAGCTCATGAGATCCTGCTAAGTTGGATCCAAAATTGGCTTCGTAACAAGAGATAGAGAGTGGTGATAGAAAGCTGTTTGTGGTGAGTGGAGCAGAATGCAGTCGCATACCACAGAGATCAGTGCTGGGTTCCTTATTGTTTGTGTTATTCATAAATGATGTAGGTGAGAATGTGGGGGTGATGATAAGTAAGTTTGCAAATGACATTAAGATTGGTCAGTGGTTGACAGTGAGGAGGAAGTTGCTTGGTTACAGGACAATTTAAACTGATTTGTCAGATAGGCAGATGGAATTTAACGCTGATAAGTGAGAGATGGTGCACTTTGGAAGAAGTAACAAGATAATAGAGTATTCAATGAATGGCAGGACACTAGGAAGCTCAGAGGAACAGGCTGAGTTTGGGTGCTTGTCCATATATCCTTGAAAGTGACAGGACTAGTGACAGGTTACTGGAGTAATTGGTACGTGGGACATTTGCCTTTATCATGACATCGATCAGAAGAACAGGGAGATCATATTGAAGCTGTACAGTGTGCAGTTCTAGGCGAAAGTGAGGACTGCGGATGCTAGAGACCAGAGTCTAGATTAGAGTGGTGCTGGAAAAGCACAGCAGCGCAGGCAGCATCCGAGGAGCAGGAAAATTGATGTTTCGGGCAAAAGCCCTTCATCAGGAATGAGGCCATTCCTGATGAAAGGCTTTTGTCCAAAACGTCAATTTTCCTGCTCCTCGGATGCTACCTGACCTGCTGTGCTTTTCCAGCACCACTCTAATCTAGACAGTGTGCAGTTCTAGTCATCACACTATTGGAAGGATGTAATTGCACTAGATGGGAGTGCCTGGGATGGAGCATTTCAGCTATGACAAGAGGCTAGATAAGTTTGGGTTGTTTCCTTTAGAATATAGGTTGCAGGGACACCTGATTGAGGCCAAAAGATTATGAGGAGCATGGACAGGGTGAATACAAAGTAGCTATTCCCCTTAATCGACAGGTCAGTAAAAGGGTCAGAATTTTAGGGTTAAATCCAGGAGATATAGAGGGGATTTGAGGAAATACCTTTTCTCCCAGAGGGTAGTGGTAATCTGGAATGTGCTACCTGGAAGGATAGTTGAGGTGGGAAACCTCACAACCTTTAAAAGTGCTTGGATGAGCACTTCAAGTGTCATTTGGGGCAGCACAATGGCTCAGTGGTTATCACTGCTGCCTCACAGCACCTGGGACCCAGGTTCAATTCAAGCCTCGGGCAACTGTCTATGTGGAGATTGCACATTCTCCCCATGTCTGCGTGGATTTCCTCCAAGTGCCCCGGTTTCTTCCTGCAGTCCAAAGATGTGCAGGTAAGGTGAATTGGCCATGCTAAACTGTCCATAGTGTTAAGTGCATTAGTCAGAGGGAAATGGGTCTAGGTGGGTTATTCCTCCGAGGGTTGGTGTGGACTTGTTGGGCTGAAGGACCTGTTTCCACATTGTAGGGAATCTAATCTAATCTAATAATATGGGCTATAGGCATAGTGCAAGAAAGTGAGACTTGTGTAGGTAATAGTATGTTTTTGGTGGTGCAGACCCAAAGGGCCAAAGGATCTCTTCTGTACTGTATGATTTTGCGGTTCTAACGCCAAAGACAGATGACAGTTTTAAAATGAAGTTGTTGCTTGATCAAAAACTGATAACAGTCATCAAGAGCTTGCACAGTCACATTCCTAGTGAGAGGAGTGGACAAACTGCAAGTTAAGACTTAGCAGCAGAGTTTTGGATGATCTCAGTGTTACAGGGGGTGGAATAGAATATAGAATATCCTTTTATTGTCACTTGTATTCCATTGTAGGAGTACAGTGAAAAGCTTTTACAATGTCTGTCTTCTTATGGCGGAACTTAGGTACAAGTACCTAGGTACAATTCTTGGATACAGCAGGGGAATAAGAGTAGTTGCGTTACTTTTGAAAAATAAGTTAAAAATAAGACATCGTTAAAGGGTTGACATGACAGTAAGATAGGAAATTTCACTTGATAGTTTAGTTCACTTGATAGCTAATAATGAAGAAGAGAAAAGATTGTAATCAATTGCCTCAGTTTACATCACATGTTTGCTTCAATTTATTTTTTAATGAAGCTTTTGCACTACTATTGGCTATCTAATTATGACAGTAGCTCCTGAATAACTCACTTACACAAAATCCAGCAACTCTTGCGTTAAGAACTGTTGCAAACAATGGCTACAAAATTGATAAACTGAAGATGGTGCTAAGCAAACCAGCACACACCTAGTTGTACACACTGCACTTCTAGCAACTTCTTCTTGGTATCCCCTACTGAGAAGAGTGCTCCTGTAAGTGTCCTGTGTGAGGCAGGAGCAACTGAAGTGGTTCTGTCACAAAGTCAGTCAGCCATCTAATGTTCATCTTCCAAAATTCGACCACACGGGTTCATTAGAATTTGAGAATTTATTTGTCATTCGCTGATAGAAAGCGTTCAGCTGCTAAAGGGGCCCAGCCTAACGTTACATGTCGTGCCAGATATCCAACCTGCGGGAGAGGTCATTATCAAGAATCTCTGTTATTGCAAAGCTTCTTAAAAAAGCTCTAATGTGTCTCTGGATATTTAAAGTTCCTAGATTTGGCAACTGGTTGTTACATCCACACAAGGAGGGCAGAGGATTTGCTGACCTGTCCACACCCAATCTGAAGCAGTCATGGAGCTGCTGTGCCAATTACTCTGCATTTGCAACATAACAGGAAGATGGTGCAGATACTGTGGAGAGGACAAGTTCCACGTGATGCATTTTGTAAATTGTAGCTAAGCTCCTTGACAATTACACAAAATCGTCTAATATACTGACCAATGTCTATATCCAAGGATGTTCTCTGATATGCTGTTCTATAGAGGTCCTCACTTGAGTAATCTTCAGCAAGACTTACCTGTGACTTTGCCTGACTGTGATTCGGTACAAAAAACACTCTTTCCAATTTGTTTGCCCACAGTGACTCTTCTGCTGATCCCAAAGCTACACAAAGCCTCTAAGGTACATGTGGTACCAGTACCTGAGTTCTTTTCTGAGAATACCCAAGTCATTGTCATTAGTGTTGTGCTGTTGACCTTTGTCATCCTCCTGAGGCTGAGAAAGATGGCAGTTCTTGGGTATTTGAAAGCTGGAGATCAGAATCAGAAGATAGATTTGAAAGAAGCAGGCTGGAGTGAAACAAGAGTTCCATGGATATACAATTAGCAGCTTGCCTCTCATGGCAGAAAGCAGCATGAATGTGAACTCAGAAAAGTTGAGAAGTGGTAGAAGACAAGAAGATGTCATTATCCTTAACATTCTCAAAGTCATTGGATACTCCATGTCTGTCATAGTTGACCACATGATTTAAAACATTGTCTCTTTCATCATTCCAGTGCTGATAGTGCCTTGTATACACCAGTTCAGCTCTCCTCTCTTCTCTTCTATATGCCTTTGATATGTTGGTAATTTTGTTGGATGTCTTTGGAGGTTATTTTTAGATATCTTAGAGTGGTGATTAGTAGACATCATGGAAAACTGCATTCGCTGATCTGGACCATCCTCGTGAAGGCATTATAATCACTTGAGGCATTGCCACCAGTGCATACTTGCCAGACTCCAGGAACCATCCTCCACACCACACCCAGAATGTGCATCTGCTCCATCCGAGATTCCTTGAAGGCTTCCTGCAGTCACCACCACCCCAGCCTCTGGAGAACCATGTCATTTCCCCTCATCCATCTGCACACTCGAACCACTGGTGTTACATCCTTGAACTTCAAGCCATCTTTCTGCCCTACTGTTCCATTTTACTTATTACAGTTGCAGCAACATTATTCAGTGAAGCTTTTCTTTAGAAGAGACAGACTAAATTTAAGAACAGAAGACTAGCTGCATTGTGTTATTTTTATATGCTGCTCAGCTCTGTCAAATGATCTGACAGTTAGTTGTGCAGGAGATGCTCAGTCCCATGCCACTGTCAGGTTAGCCCTGTGCCCAGAAATTTCCAGCTGAATATAATGTAGATAAGACCAACCACGACCCGTAACTTAGGATCTATATTATAAAATGATTCTCTACCACCCTTTAAAGAGCATATGGGCATCATTTGATGCACTTCTGGCCTCAGTATCCTTGTCCAAGATAAGGAAAATCACTCAGGGTTTTTAATTATTAACTGGTGACCCCTGCTGCTGGTGTATGTGTGTGTGATTATGATCAATATATGTATTTGTGTTATGGACAGGATTACATTCATTGGGATTTTCTTTGTGGTCAGACAAACTACAAATAATCATTGTTGAGGCTTACAAATGAGAATAGGCCAATGGTGTATGTACAACAGCACCTCATTTTCTGCTTCTGCACTTTACAGCCTCAGGACCCAACCTTGAGTTCATCAACTTCATAGCATGACCTTGTTTGTTTTGTTTTTGAATTACATGACCCTCCACTGAGGAGTCTTGTTTGTGTTTTGCTGGTCTTACTGTCAGCAGAGTGGACCAATTTTCTCCTTTTCATACCTCGGACTTACACCTATTTTATGCATATATCCTTCACTGCAATCAGTGCTCCCTTTATCTTTTGCTTTGGGGACTATGACCATCTTTTCCATTTCTACAGCCAACAGCATAAAAACCCACAATATTCCAGTCCCTTTCAGTTCTGAGGAAAGGTCATTTTGGACTTGAAACATTAACTCTGTTTCTCTCTTTATTGATACTGCCAGACTTGCTGCTTTTCTGCAACATTCGGTATTTGTATAATAGGCTTTTTAAACTTGGCTCACACTTCTTCAAGACCTAATGGAGTTGTTTGAAATGGTCAAAGAACTTATTGAGTAGATGCAGAGAATCACTTTCCTGGAGTGCAATTAGAAATACTTCTGAACTCAAAGGATAATAGAAATCTGGAAGTCTGCTGTTACCCCAAAAATGATGGCAGATGCTGGGATATACGTTGCAGAATTCATAATCAATAAATTTTTCAAGTAATATAGAGAAAAAGCTGGTGAGTAATCCACCTCAGCCATGAATGAATTAAAGGATGGAACAGGCTCAAGGGGTTGAGTGACTTCCTGCTCATATATCCCACTTCATCATATGTCAGTTCATGTTCATGGCCACATAATTGACAGTGAATTATTCTCAGATTGTTTGACAAAGCATTTTTTTTAATATAAAGAACTAATTTTATTCTGATTGGCAGTATGCACATGTAAACAGTGGATGATAATGGGACAATGCAATAGATAAATTTACATCATCTCGAGTGCCTTTTTAAAAATGACATTATCGATGACACAGCCTATATTTCTGTGAGTAAAAGCCCTTCTGGGTAGGGTTTTGTTACACGTATTAAGTACTAAGTTACTTGCTCTTTATCTTCAAACAGGTTTCAAGTGCAAAACAATAACCTATAATTACTCCTTAAGGTATTGGGCTATGGAGTGCTATATATTCTTAACCCTGTCCAGACCCAGCCAGACCAAATCCCACTTCTTAAGAAGAGGATCTGCACTTGTTTCCTCAGAATTCCTTGATCATCTTTCTTCCCTCTTCTCTTGAAGCTGTCAACCCTCCATGGCTTGAAATTCAATGGGCAATAGTTCTTACCCTGTACCTCATGAACCCAAGCTGTCAAGATACCAGCAAGTAAAAAGTGAGGTCTGCAGATGCTGGAGATCAGAGCTGAAAATGTGTTGCTGGTTAAAGCACAGCAGGTTAGGCAGCATCCAAGGAACAGGAAATTCGACATTTCGGGCCAGAGCCCTTCATCAGGAATGAAGGGCTCTGGCCCAAAATGTCGAATATCCTGTTCCTTGGATGCTGCCTAACCTGCTGTGCTTTAACCAGCAACACATTTTCAGCTAAGATACCAGCAAGCCTCATCTTCCAACTCCACATGAATTGACTTTAACTGATCGCAACTATAGTTAAAGTCTAAAGCTGGGCTGGAAAGAAAGATGTGGATGACAGCTGGGATTCAACAGGCTTGCTACATTTATGGAGATAAGAGTTAGATTTTGAGATCTGCACATTTTTCTTACCTTTGTTTTTTATTTCTACTGTTTTTTTTGTGAGATTCTGGTTTGGTAACCAAGATGGTGCCGGAGAGTAGCAACTTTGTACATATTTCACTGTATTCATGAATGTCTATACTTAAGTACATGTGACAATAAAATCTAATTTTAAAATGCATCAAATCTAATTCTGATCTTGTTTTCACCTCGTACACACAGCAGGTCCCTTTGCATCGTGAATAGTTATCCTGGCTGTTTTCCTCTCTAGCTATCCTTGGGGTATTGGTATCAATTTCAGCACTTTACTGCCTCTTCGTGTGAGTTCAGGTCAGCTACAAAATGCAAACTCGGTTGATGAAACAGACAAGACTGATTCAAGCAAAATGCAGAAAGTACAGTGGAAACGTAAGAAGGAAATTGAGAGGAATTAGCAAAACAAGATTAGAAAGTGTGGGACCACATAGACATCTTATTGCACAGGAAGAGGTTTTAAATAAGTGTGTTCTACCTTGCATTTATATTACATTTTTCACAGTTCCGATACGTCTGAAACACAGTACAACCAGTGAAGTACTTCTAATGTAAATGTAATGTAATGAAGGTAATGCACCAGCCACATTGCACATGAAAGTTCCTCCAAAAAGCAAAGAGAAACATGACCAGTTAATCTTGTTTGTGATTTTGGTTCAGTAACATATCTCACTAAATGAAGGGCTTGCTGAGCCCACCACTTTTCATCATTTATATAAATGATTTGGATGTGAGCGCAAGAGGTATAGTTAGTAAGTTTACAGATGACACCGAAATTAGAGGTGTAGTGGACAGTGAAGAAGGTTACCTCAGATTACAACGAGACCTTGATCAGATGGGCCAGTGGGCTGAGAAGTGGCAGGTGGAGTTTAATTTAGGTAAATGTTAGGTGCTGCATTTTAGGAATGCAAATCTTAGCAGGACCTATACACTTAATGGTAAGGTCCTCCGGAGTGTTGCTGAACAAAAAAACCTTGGAGTGCAGGTTCGTAGCACCATGAATGTAGTGTCACAACTAGATAGGATAATGAAGAAGGCGGTTGGTATGCTTTCCTTTATCGGTCAGAATTCTGAGTATAGGAGTTGGGAGGTCATGTTGCGGCTGTACAGGACATTGGTTAGGCTACTGTTGTAATATTGCATGCAAGGTCTCCTTCCTATTGAAAAAAAGTTGTGAACCTTGAAAGGGTTCAGAAAAGATTTACGAGGATGTTGCCAGAGTCGGAGGATTTGAGCTATAGGGAGAGGTTGAATAGGCTAGGGCTGTTTTCCCTGGAGCATTGGCGGCTGAGGGGTGACCTTATAGAGGTTTATAAAATCATGAGATAGCTAGGATAACATAAATAGACAAAGTCTTTTCCCTGGGGTGAGGGAGTCCAGAACTAGAGGGCATACGTTTAGGGTGTGAGGGAAAAGATATAAAAGAGACCTAAAGGGCAACGTTTTCATGCAGAGGGTGGTACGTGTATGGAATGAGCTGCCAGAGGAAGTGATGGAGGCTGGTATAATGGCAACATTTAAAAGGCATTTGGATGGGTATATGAATAGGAAGGGTTTGGAGAGATATGGGCAAGGTATTGGCAGGTGGGAGTAGATTGGGTTGGGATATCTGGTCTGCTTGGGAGTTGGACCAAAGGGTTTGTTTCCATGCTGTACATCTCTATGACTCTATGGCTTCCCGTACTCATTGTCTAGCCTTAGATGTGAACAATGGCCACTCCTTTGAGACATTAGAAATTTCCTCCCTACTGTGGAATGAATAAGAGAAACCACTTGCAGAAGAAGAGGACAGAAGAAGACTAGGCAGCTTCTGGATTTTAGATTCCTTGCTAGACAGGCAAGTTTCAAGCTGATGTGGTGTGATTCAGTGGCTTAGGGCAATAAGGGAAATATTGGGAAGCAAGTGAGATTTGCTAGTCTCAACAAGTTGTCTGTAGGAGAGAGGCCAAATGTTAGGGCAGTTGATGTGCAAAGCACCCTTTGCCTTAATTTCTCTGCTGGATCTGAACAAAAATGAATGGTACCAACAGGATGTCGAAATGATGGAACACAAAGGCATTGAGCCCACAGCATCTGTGTAGAAACAGTACTAATGCAATTAAAATTAGTCCCAATGAGCCATTCAAACCCCATACTCCTCGTTTTAGATATTTACCCACTTTTCCCTTTGGAAATTGGCAGTTACGATGTTGTGAGGATAACGGACACGTGGCTTCAAGTGGACAGGGCCTGGGAAATGAATATTCAAGGCTCTACATGCTATCGTAAGGACAGACCGATGGGCAGAGGGGGTGGGGTGGCCCTGTTGGTAAGGGATGATATTCAGTCCCTTGCGCGGGAGGACCTAGAATCAGGGGATGTAGTCAGTATGGATAGACCTGAGAAATTCTAACGGTAGAAAGACCCTCATGGGAGTTAGCTACAGGCCCCGAAATAGTAGCTTGGATGTAGGGTGTAAGTTGAATAAGGAGCTGAAATTGGCCTGTTGCAAAGGTATTACTACAGTTGATATGGGGGATTTCAACATGCAGGTAGATTGGGAGAATCAGGATGGCACTGGACCCCAAGAAAGGGAGTTTGTGGAGTGCCTCCGAGATGGATTCTTAGAACAGCTGGTGCTGGAACCTACCAGGGAGAAGGCAATTCTTGATCTGGTGTTGTGTAACAAACCAGATTTGATCAGGGACCTCAAAGTGAAGGAGCCATTAGGAGATAGCGACCATAATACAATAAGCTTTAATCTGCAATTTGAAAGGGAGAGGGTACAATCGGAAGTGACAATATTTCAGTTGAATAAAGGGAACTGTGGAGCTATGAGGGAGGAGCTGGCCAAAGTTCAATGGTGCAATACCCGAGCAGGGATGGCAGTGGAGCAACAATGGCAGGTATTTCTGGGTATAATGCAGAAGATGCAAAATCAGTTCATTCCAAAAAGGAAGAAAGATCCTAAGAGGAGGCAGGAGTGGCCGTGGCTGACGAGGGAAGTTAAGAAACATATAAAGTCAAAAGAGAAAAAGTATAACAGCAAAGATGAGTGTGAAAATGGAGGACTGGGAAGCTTTTAAAGAACAACAGAGGATAACTAAGAAGGAAATACGCAGAGAAAAAAATGAGGTACGAAGGTAAACTGGCCAAAAATATAAAGGAGGATAGTAAAAGCTTTTTTAGGTATCTGAAAGGGAAAAAAAATGGTTAAGACTAAAATTGGGCCCTTGAAGACAGAAACAGGTGAATATATTACGGGGAACAAAAAAAATCGCAGAAGAGTTGAATTGGTACTTCAGATCTGTGTTCACTGGGGAAGACACAAGCAATCACCCAGAGGTAATAATGGCTGAAGGATCTGAACTGATGGGAATTTATATTTGCCAGGAAATGGTGTTGGAGAGACTGTTCAGTCTGAAGGCTGATAAGTCCCCGGGACCTGATGGTTTACATCCCAGGGTACTGAAGGAGGTGGCTCTAGAAATCGTGGACGCATTGGTGATCATTTTCCAATGTTCTATAGATTCATGATCAGTTCCTGTGGATTGGAGGGTGGCTAATGTTGTTCCACTTTTTAAGAAAAGAGGGAGAGAGAAAGCAGGGAATTATAGACCAGTTAGTCTGACCTCAGTGGTGGGAAAGATGCTGGAGTCTATTATAAAGGATGAAATTACGACACATCTGGATAGCAGTAACAGGATAGTTCAGAGTCAGCATGGATTTATGAAGGGGAAGTCATACTTGACTAATTTTCTGGAATTTTTTGAGGATTTAACTCTGAAGATCCAGTAGATGTGTATCTGGATTTTCAGAAAGCCTTTGATAAAGTCCCACATAGGAGGTTAGTGAGCAAAATAAGGGCACATGGTATTGGGGGCAAAGTACTGACTTGGATTGAAAATTGGTTGGCTGACAGGAAACAAAGAGTAGTGATAAACGGCTCCCTTTCAGAATGGCAGGCGGTGACCAGTGGGGTACCGCAGGGATCAGTGCTGGGACCGCAGCTTTTTACAATATATATTAATGATATAGATGATGGTATTAAAAGTAATATTAGCAAATTTGCTGATGATACAAAGCTGGATGGCAGGGTGAAATGTGAGGAGGATGTTAGGAGATTACAGGGTGACCTGGACAGGCTAGGTGAGTGGACAGATGCATGGCAGATGCAGTTTAATGTCAATAAATGTGTGGTTATCCACTTTGCTGGCAGGAACAGGAAGGCAGATTGCTACCTAAATGGAGTCAAGTTAGGTAAAAGGGCAATACAATGAGATCTAGGTATTCAGTCAATGAAAGCAAGCATGCAGGTACAGCAGGCAGTGAAGAAAGCTAATAGCATGCTGGCCTTCATAACAAGAGGAATTGAGTATAGAAGCAAATAGGTCCTTCTGCAACTGTACAGGGCCTTGGTGAGACCGCACCTGGAATATTGTGTGCAGTTTTGGTGTCCAAATTTGAGGAAAGACATTCTGGCTATTGAGGGAGTGCAGCGTAGGTTCACGAGGTCAATTCCCGGAATGGCGGGACGATCTTACGTTGAAAGTTTGGAGCGACTAGGCTTGTATACCATTGAGTTTAGAAGGCTGAGAGGGGATCTGATTGACATATAATATTATTGAAGGATTGGACACTCTGGAGGCAGGAAGCATGTTTCCACTGATGAGTGAGTCCTGAACCAGAGGACACAGTTTAGAAGTAAGGGGTAGGTCATTTCGAACAGAGTTGAGGAGAAACTCCTTCCTCTGACCTGTTCGCTGCAATTGGAATAGTATCAATACCTTTAATGGTCAGAGTCATATGCTTTTTTTCTTGTCAAGTCTTGATGAATCTGCACTCTAACACTCAGTGGTTTTAAAGTTCATTGTGTAATGAAATGCCCAAAATTACTGTCAGCACTTGAATTGTAGCCTATTCATTATCTTGTACCAGTGCATCATTAACTCTTTATTCTTGCACTCAGGAAAATCCATGAACCTTTTAAAATGGCAGCTGGGACCTAAATCCAGAATTCCTGGTGCCCCTAATTTTTGATGTTGGATAAGTGTGCAGGTTTGTGTGGGTTGCTAGCATCCTCCACTCCCAAGCTGACTGTCTTCATTGTAATAATTTGCATTTCCTAGCACCTGCATAGAGTTTCACCAGTTTTAAAAGATGGATGCAGAACATTTTGAAAGGCAAATTCAGAACTTTTAACAATGTCCACCCATGCCAATCTATGGCCCTCTACCCACATGTCACACCTTTCATATCCTCCATTCCAAGCCGTGGAACTTTCATGTCATTTACCTGGTATACAGACCTCCTTTATTCTCACTCGCTTATTTAGCAAAATCTCAGTTATTTTTCTCATATCCAATTTGCCTTTAATAAATTTCTTCTGGCTGCCCTTGTTAGTGAGTGCATTTTTGAATGATCATTAGTTTTATCACAGATTATGGAAACTGCAAATTTGGCAACAACTGGTGTCACACTGGTGATTCTGCAGTTACCCCTAGAAACACTAAGCTGCGTATGATTTGTGTCACCATCTATGTTGCTAAAGGGTGGAATCATGTTGAATGATGTAGTTTATTTAAAGAAGAGAAAAAGAATTCAGAAAAATAGCAGCAAAAATGCATTATCCACTGTATCGAAGTTTTCAAACAGACATGCTCAGATCAAGGGAACTTTTCTCTGAAGGAAATTGTGACATTTGTAGATTTAGGTTATTGGACAAAATTCAGTCCCTCTGATATTAAAGGAATTCTTTGGTCTCATCACACAAATTTGGCACAGTTTTCGTAGAGAAAGGTTTTTTTTTATCTTATAACGCAGGTTTTCATTATTTATGAATACAAATTCATTTAGAGTATATGACAATATCATTGAATTGTGGAGGGGCATTTAAGTGCTGTAATTCAGTTTCAGACATTTGCTACTCTTCATTAATCATGACTTCATTAACAATCCTGTGATTTATAATCCTGTTATACTTCCTCCATTAACCATTTTCCTATATGATACTTGATATGTAGTACATCCCAGAAGGAAAAATAAATGTGGTAAAGCTGTTGAATGAGACGTCTTGGTATGACTTATCCAGTACATTTCAAAATAGAATTCCTGTGTGACAACTGCGTTCATTCCAAGTATACTGTTGATTTTTTAATTGATCAATCATTCTATTGTTGTGATATTTAGTGATACAAAAGGCATCTTTCTGGATTTGTGCACAGAAATGGTACTCAACATGTCCTGCAGTTTCAACTGATGATCTGAAAAATAGATGAATAATGACAGTGTTCACATTACAGAGGGTAACATTTTGAATGGGACTGTGTTCAAGTTATAGAGAGTAACATGGTGAACAGACGCAGTGTTCTGGTTACATAAAACGTAGAACTGTACAGCACAGGAATAGGCTCTTTGGCAGTGCATTCCAGACTTCATCCACTCTGTGTAAAAAATGCTCCCCACACATCTCCTTTGAAATTTACCCCTGTCACCTTAAATGCATGCCCACAGTTTTAAACAATTCAATTCTGGGGAAAAAGAATCTGACCATCATGTCTATGCAGCTCATAATTTTATAGACTTCTCTCAAGTCTCCCCTCGGCCTGCACTGCTCCAGAGAAAGCAACCTGAGTTCTTCTAGCATCTCCTTAAAGCTCATGTCTCCTAATCCGGGTAAACCTCTTCTGCACCCTCTCCAAAGCCTCCACATCCTAACTAGAATTAAATGCAATACTCTTAAGGGAGGCCTAACCAAAGTCTTATAAACTGCAACATGGCATCCTGACACTCGTACTCAATTTCCTGACGAATAAAGGCAAGCATGCCATAGCCTTCTTTACTACTCTATCAACTTGCGTGACCACTTTCACGGAGCTATGGACTTGAACCCCAAGATTCCTCTGTACGTCAATACTATTCAGAGTCCTGCCATTAACTGTATACTTTTCCTTATCATTTGCTCTTCCAAAGTGCAACACCTGAATCTTACCCAGATTAAACCCCATCTGCCATTCCTCTGCCCATATCTGCAACTGATCTATATCCCACAGTATCCTTTGACATTCTTCAACACTATCCACAACTCCACCAATCTTTGTATAATCTGCAAATTTACTAAACCACCCATGTTTATTTTCATCCAAGTCCTATATTAAAAATATCACAAACAGCAGATGTCCCAGTACGAATCCCTGCAGAACACCACCAGTCACGGACTTCCAGTCAAAAAACATCCTTCCACCACTATCCTTTGTTTTCTATGGACAAGCCAATTCTGAATCTATGCGGCCAAGTCACCATAGTTCCCATGCATCTTAATCTTCTGAATAAACTTACCATGAAGAACCCTGTCGAAAGCCTTATTAAAATCCTTGTAGAAAACATGCACTGCTTTACCCTTATCAATCACCTTTGTCACCTCCTCAAAAGATACAATCAAGTCAGTTAGATATGACCTTCCCCACACAAATCCATGCCGACTGTCCCTAATAGGCCATGCTTTTCCAAATGCGCGTCAATCATATCCCTGAGAATTCTCTCCAATAGCTTCCCAACCACCGATGTGAGAATCGCCAGTATATAGTTTGCTAGCTAATCCCTATTTCCATTCTTGAAGGGAACGTTTCAGTGAGTAAAGTTTTGAACAGGGACAATGTTCACATTAGCGTGTGTAACATTGTGATTAAGGACTGCGTTCAGGGTCCTGACAACAACAAAAAGGGACAATGTTCAGGTTACAATGAGTAACATTGTGAATGGGGACAGTGTTCACATTATGAAGATTAACATTGTGAATAGGTACCATTTTGGTGACAGAAAGTAACATTGTGAATGGGAGTAGTGATCATACGACAGAGAGTAACATTATGAGGAGGGAAAGTGTTCAGGTTACAGTGAGTAATGCTGTGAATGGGAACATTGTTAAGATTACAGAGAGTAAGATTTGAACAGGGACATTGGGAATAGAACAGTGTTCATGTTATGGAGAGTAATATTGTAAATAGGTGCAGTAGTTTGGTTACAGTTTCTGAACATTATGAATGGAGGCAATGTTCATGTAAAGGAAAGTAGCAATATGAACAGGACTGTGTTCAGTTTACAGAGTAACAATGTGATCAGGGACAGTGTTCAAGTTACAGTGAATGGGCATAGCGTTCATACCGCAGAGAGTAACAATGTGAATAGGGATTGTGTTCAGGTTACAGAGAGTACCATTGTGCACAGGGACAATGTTCACATTACAGAGAGTAACATTGTGAGCAGCGTCAGCATTCATGTTACAGACAGTAAGTGTGAACAGGTACAGTTCCATTGTGAATAGGCATGATTTGGAAGTGCCGGTGTTGGACTGGGGTGTACAAAGTTAAAAATCACACAACACCAGGTTACAGTCCAACAGGTTTAATTGGAAGCATTAGCTTTCGGAGCGCCGGTCCTTCATCAGGTAGATGAAGGAGCAGCGCTCCGAAAGCTAGTGCTTCCAATTAAACTTGTTGAACTATAACCTGGTGTTGTGTGATTTTTAACATTGTGAATGGGAACAGTGTTCATGAAACAAAGCATAACATTGTGAGGGGGGACATTGTTCAGGTTACAAAGGATAAAATTTTGAACAGGGACAGAGTTCACATTACAGAGAGTAATGTTGTGAATGAAAAGAGTGTTCATATTACAGAGAATAATATTGTGAATAGTTCACTGTTCATGCTACGGAGAGTAACATTTGAACAGGGACTGGGTTCAGGTTACAATGAGTAATGTTGTGTTTAGGACAGTGTTCATGCTACAGAGAGTTAGAATATGAAAAGGTGCCATTTTGGTTATAGACAATAACTTTATGAATGGGAGTAATGTTAAAACATAAATCAGTAGAGTATAGGAATAGGCCCTTTGGTCCACCATATCTGTACCAGCCATTATGCTATTCCAAACTAATCCCATCTGCCTTTGCACAGTGTGTATCCCTCTATTTTCTGACTGTTCATGTGTCTATCCAAATGCTTCTTAAACTTTGCTATCATATCTGCTTCCACTGACTCCCTTGGCAATGTGTTCCAAGTACCTACTACAAAGATCCCCAGTACTTGAGATTTCTACCTTGGTAAAGGGACTCCAACTATCCACCCTATCCATGCCCCCCATAATTTTATCTATTTCTATCAGGTTGCCCCTTCGCCTCCAAGACTCTGATGAAAACAATCCAAGTTTGTCAAACCTCTCCTTATCGGTAATACACTCCATCCCAGGCTTCATCCTTGTAAACCTCTTCTGCACCTTCTCCAAAACTGCCACATCCTTCTTACCTTGCAGCAACCAGAACTGCACACAGTACCCCAAATGTGGCCTGAACAAAATCTTATACAGTTGCAGCATGACTTGCCAACGTTTATAGTCTATGCCCCAATCAGTGATGGCAAGTATGGCATATGCCTTCTTTACCACTTATTACATGTGTTGCCACTTTCAGGGAGCTATGGACTTGGACCCCAAGATACCTATTTGTATATATATATCAATGCTCCTCAGGGTCTAGCTATTTACACCTCTTGCATTTGACCTCCAAAAATGCATCTCTTCACACTTGTCCAGATCAAACTCCACCTGTCATTTCTCCACCCAACTTTCCAGCCAATATATATTCTGCTGCAACCTTTGGTATCCTTCTTAACCATACAAAACGCCACCAATTTTCATTTAATCTGTAAATTTACTAATCAGACCACTGACATTTTCATCAAAATCATTTATGTATCACAAACAACAGAGGTCCCAGGACTGATCTTAGCAGAATACATAGGACAAGCACCTCCCATCGAAAAAAATACCTATCCATAACTACTCTTTGTCTTCCATGGCCAAGCTATTTTTGTATTTAAGTTGCCAACTTACCATAAATTCCATATAATTTGGTCTTCTGGACCAGTCTAACATGAGGGACCTTGTCAAAGGCTTTGGTAAAGTCCATGTAGACAACACCCACTGCCTTATCTGCATCAATTATCCTCATTAGAAAATATAATCATGTTTGTGAGACAAAACCTTGCCTACATCAAGGCATGCTAATTGTTCTTGATAAATTCATTCTTCTCCAAATCCAAATTAATCTTATCCAAAGAATCTTCTCTATTTATTTCCTAATCACTGATATATAGCTCACAAATCTATAATTTCCCGGATTATTCTTGAACAAAGAAACAATATTGGCTATTCTCCAGTCTGCTGGGCCCTTGCTAAAGAGAATACAAATATGTCTGCCAAGTCCTCAGCAATCTCCTCCCTTGTCTCCTTCAGTATTCTGAGATAGATTCCATCAGGTACTGGGGACATAGCTACCTTAATTTTTCAAAACACCCAACATGTCCATTTTCTTAATATCAACAACCCCTTTTCAGTATCAACAACCCCTTTATGAGTGCATTATCATCCATGTCTTTTCCCTTGGTAAATGCCAATGCACAGATCTTATCAACCTCCTCTGGTTCCACACATAAATTCCACCGTCTGTCCCTGAGTGAACCTACCCTTTCCCTAGTCATCCTCTTCCTCTTAATATATGTATTAAATGTCTTGGGATTGTCCTTAATCCTACTTGTCAAGGTCATTTCATGGCCACTTCCAGCCCTTCTAATTTCTTTTTAAAGTTATTTTCTGTTTCCTTTATACTCCTGAAGGGCCTTGTTTGATTTCTGTTACCTAAACCTTTCATATGTTTTGTTTAACTTTTTAACTAAACTGAGCACATCTCTCATCAGCCACTGTCCCTAAATCTTGCCATCCAAATCTTTCATCTTCACTGGAACATTCTGGTCCTAAACACTGGTGAACTGGCTTTTAAAAGACTCCATCATATCAGATGTGGATTTACCTTCAAACAATTTTAACAGATTCTATCTAATACTGTTGGAATTAGCCATCTCACAATTTAGTAATTTCACCCAAGGACTTGTCTTATACTTTTCCACAACTATTTTAGAATGTATGGATTTATGATCACTATTCCCAAAATACAACCACACTGAAACTTCAATAAACTGACCTGGCTTATTCCCCAATACATGATCACATTACACAAAATAGCATACCAAGGGTACATTACCGAGGGTAAGATTGTAAACAGGTACAGTTTTGGTTACAAACAGTAACATTGTGAACAGGAACTGTGTTCAGATTACAGATATTAACTTTGTGAACGCAAACAGTGTTCACATTATCAAAAGTAATATAGTGAACAGAGTGTTCATACTATAGATAGGAAGACTGAACAGAAGGTATGCTCACAATTCAGAGAGTTACATTGTGAACCCAAAGTGTTCAAATTACTGAGTAATAGAACAAGCCATTCATTGTTGATAGTGAGGGAGATCACCAAACATGGCCACAAGAACAGTCACATGACTCTCTCTGGAAGAAAAGGTATATTTGGAGTAAGGAGGTCTTATGGGTAGAAAGATCAAACAGATAAAGGATTCCTTCAACCAGATGTAAAACACAGGCATAATTCCAAGAAAAATGTTTGTCTTTCATGTTTAACTTCAATTTTGTTTCATGTTTGTGTTGACCTGATACTATGGACTAAAGAAGCCCTGCTTCATGATCTTTGGGCCATCCATGCATTCAGTTCACTTGTTACATTTCTGGCATAGTTGCCAGAATTCCACAAAGCAGGCATCATGTTCTGAAATAGTTTGGGGTGTCGGGGCTGGAGGAAATTACAGAGATAGGAACGATTGTAGGGTCTGGAAGAGTTTAGAGGGATAGGGAAGGGTGTAGGGCTGGTGCTTAGAGAGATAGGGAGGGATATAGGATCTGGAGGTTAGAGACGTAGGGAGGTTGAAGGGGCTGGAAGAGCTTACAGAGATAGGGAGGGGTTTAGAGCCTGAAGGAACTTAGAGAGATAGGGAGGGGTGTAGGAGCTGGAGAAAATGGCGAAGATAGGAAGGGGCTTAAGGGCTGGAGGAGGTGACAGAGGTAAGGAGGGATGTAGGGCCTGGAGGAGGTTACAAAAATACGGACAGCTGAAGGGACAGGAGGTTGTTAGAGAGGTGGCAGGGCTGAAGGGGTTGGAGGAAGTTAGAGAGACAAGTAAAAGTGTAGCACAAGGGAGATGGTTTGAGAGTTAGGGTGGAGTGTAAATGCTGGAGGAATTTACATTGATAGATAGGGCTGGAGTAGCTGATGAAGATTATGGCGATAAGGTGGGTTACTGATACAGAGACAGATGTAGCAGCTGATGGTCATGGCAGGGAAAGATACAGAGGGACATGTGTACAGTTTAACAACAGAATTTCACAATAACTTAATGGAGATAGACCAGAAATTACAAACACTGGCACATGGAAGGCAACACATCAACTGTTAGTCTCTCTTGTTCCCACAGAACCTTCTATCTGTCCTCCTAACTATGGAGTTCCCAATGACTAATGCTCTGCTCCTCTTTCCCTTTCCCTTCTGAGCAACAGGGACAGACTCTGCCTGAGACCTGTGCTCCCTTGCTTACCTCTGGTAAGTAGTCCACTCGCAACAGTATCCAAAACAATATATTTGTTGTTGAGGAGAACGGCCACAGGGGATCCCTGCAGTGCCTGCCAGTTCCCTTTCTCTCCCCTTATTGTAACCCATCTACCTTCTTCTTGTATCTGGGGGTGTGACTACCTCCCTGTAATTCCTCTCAATAACCCCCTCTGCCTTCCAAATGATCCGAAGTTCATCCAACTCCAGTTTCAGTTCCCTAATGCAGTTTTTGAGAAGCTGGAGTTGGATGCACTTCCCACAGACGCAGTCAGCAGGGAGACTAGTGATGATCCTTACCTCCCACATTCTGCAGGAGGAACATTCAACTGCTCTAACCTCCATTCTCACTATTCAAAATTCCCAACAAGACTACTGAAAACTAAAAAAGAACTATTCACCTTACCAATATGGCGCACGGAACCTTTTTCTTGGGTTAGAGGAGGAGGACGGGTGGGAGACACTACCCGAGTCATGTTTCAAGTAAAGCAACTGCCTAAGTATATAGTAGAGTAAAAAGTGAGGTCTGCAGATGCTGGAGATCAGAGCTGAAAATGTGTTGCTGGTTAAAGCACAGCAGGTTAGGCAGCATCCAAGGAACAGGAAATTCGACGTTTCGGGCCAGAGCCCTTCCTGATGAAGGGCTCTGGCCCGAAACGTCGAATTTCCTGTTCCTTGGATGCTGCCTAACCTGCTGTGCTTTAACCAGCAACACATTTTCAGCTCGTGCCTAAATATATAACCTCACTTATCCAGCAGTCCCATGTCCGCTCCTGCTCGGCATGCGTTCCGCCTACACACGAGCTAAGTTTTTATACTTTAAATTTACCTTCCTGTCAGGCACCTGATCCTCACTGTCACTCCTCCCCCTGCAACTGCCGCCAAGGAAATGAAAAAATGGATGACCGTTTCAGTCACTTATCTGTCCTGGAACCTTTCAAGGGATTCACATTGGGCACGAGGTCAGTCAGACTTCTAGGAGTTGTATGATTTCTGTTGGTACTGTTACCTCTGCCTTCCCACAAGTCATCTCCGTGTCATTTTCCACATCTGCTGATCACCCAGTTCTAATGGAGGTCAATACCAGTGTGACTGTTTCAGTGATTGCAGAGCCAGTCTTTAATGAAATTCGTGTAGGACTCTAACCGTCTAAACGTTAACTTTGTGCAAGACCTTGACTAGACTGAGAACCTATACTGGGCAATCTTTATAGATTAAGGATACAACTTTGGATCTAGTCTATTATGAGAAGCAGCTGATTCAGTTATCACCCATTGTAGTAAAAGGTTTGGGCTCAAGATTAACAAGGAGAAATTGATTGAGAAAGATTCACCGAGATTAGCTCAACATTTTTCAATTAGAAAATGGCTGACTGAGTGCAGTCCTAATTAAATACCCAGAGATTTTCAGGGAGGTTTGGGAGAGCTTCTTCACGTCGATTCTCCTGCTCCTCGGATGCTGCCTGGCCTGCTGTGTTTTTCCAGCACCACATTTTTCAATTCTGGTCTCCAGCATCTGCAGTCCTCACTTTCTCTAGTTGATCTTAACCTACTGTGAACCCTCTTGCAAAGATGCCTACCTTGAAGAAGCTCTCCTCCTCCCGCTACAAGGAACTCAGTGAGTCCCTCTCTCACTGCGCCCTCCAGGTCATCTCCTCTGCCCTGAAGCTCTTCAGCCACGTCCTGAAACAGACTCGCTACCACAGCCACAACTCTTTCAGCTCATTCCTGAAGAAGGGCTTATGCCCGAAATTTCGATTCTCCTTCTCCATGGACTACCAAAGGAGCCAAGGCCACCTTGCATGTTGACCAGGAAGCAATTCCTCAATTCTGCAAGGCCCATCCAGTGCCATCTGCCTTATGGGCAAAAGTAGAGGCAGAAATCAGATGGATGAAAAGCAAAGGAATCATCAAACCAGTCCAGTTTGAAGAACGGGCATAAAGCTGGCAGTGGGCATGAAGTTGGACATGAACCATGTGTACTTGCAATTACAGTTGGATGAAGATTCTTAGACGTATACTACAATTAATATCCAGGAAGGTTTGTAACAATATTTGAGACTGCCCATTCAGGGTTTCGTCAGTCTGTGCAATTTTTCAGCAGACATTGGAGAATATTTTACATGGTCTAATGATTGTAGTAAAAGTTCAGGCCATTTATCCAGATGACATGCTAATAATGGGGAAGACCAATAAAGAGCATTTTGAGAACTTGCACATTCTCCTTAGACATTTTATCCAGGTGGGCGAATGCCATAGAAGGGAAAAATGTGTGTCCAAGATCGGCTTGAGGTCAGGTCCAGTGATTCGTAAAGTTTAGAGAGGTTCGACGGTCTTGAACAAGTACATGGACCAAATGAAAGCTGCAAACTCACATATGATGCGGAGCAAAACCCATCCAGTTCCTGGACAACTTTCCCAACTGTTCTGGAACCTGTGGTTTCTCCCTCTCCATCAAACATTGAAGATACCTTGGAATCTGAGATGAACATGGCAGATGTTGCTGTCTCAACACTTTTGCTGCCTGAAGAAGAGAATGAATTTCTTTCAAGAGACTCCAGTGCAAGAGGTGAACTATTATGCGTTACACACTGCCTACATCAGAGATAGAATTGGATTAACCTGATGCTGTGCTAAAATGCCCAGGGAGGAGCTACAACATAAAAAAACCTTTGGGCGGCACGGTGGCACAGTGGTTAGCACTGCTGCCTCACAGCGCCTGAGACCCGGGTTCAATTCCCGACTCAAGCGACTGACTGTGTGGAGTTTGCACGCTCTCCCTGTGTCTGCATGGGTTTCCTCTGGGTGCTCCGGTTTCCTCCCACAGTCCAAAGATGTGCGGGTCAGGTGAATTGGCCATGCTAAATTGCCCGTAGTGTTAGGTAAGGGGTAAATGTAGGGGTATGGGTGGGTTGCTCTTCGGCGGGTCGGTGTGGACTTGTTGGGCCAAAGGGCCTGTTTCCACACTGTAAGTAATCTAATCTAATGTAATCTAATCTTCCTATGTCCTCAGACTCAGAGTGGAAGGGATTTGGCAATTGTAATGAGGTCACCCAGGTGGACCTCAGAATATGAGTTCCCTAATTAGGACTGTTAATCTGGTCCAGTCAGGGAGCCCTGGCTTACAGATATAAACAGGATTGTCAGAAGTTCTCTTAGAATGCTAGATCACTGGGCAAAGACTTTCCACATGTAGATAAAGGATGACGTGGTGATGGGGTACCAGCCTCTATGGAGTTATTTCACCTTTAATGTGGATCCACACATTCTAGTCATTATGCTTCAATTGTCCTCATTTATAAATCAACCACTTAGCAAATAGTTATTGTGTGCTGCTTGTATTTGTCAGAATAACATGTCTCAAGCAGGCAAGTGTGTAATGGGACCTCCTCCAGCAGACATTGGTAGTGAGAATGGGCACAGAACAAGGCAACTGGAGCAATTGTACCAAGACCTCCAGCATCAGGTGGCAAAAATAAGGGAGACAGCTGAGGAGAACAGCTGGGGAAGTTGGACTGGCCATCTCTGGGTGACGGGTGGCTTTGGGGGAAGGAGGCTTCAGTTGGTCATGAAAGAAATCATAATTAACTTTTATCTGTTGATGTTCTAACTGAAAGGACATCAAAACTGACAGTTACACTTAGAATAAAACACATGGAAAATGGGCATTTTGCTCAAAGATGCCACCATATTCCCATATTCACCAATCCACCATGCCTTGCAACATACAAGCAACCAAGAGATAAGAACATTAAGAACAGCAGAAGGAAATAGTTCTGAAACAGTGATAATTGTTATCTGTACAGACATCTCTGGAGGAATGTTATCTCCAAATTAAACAGAATAGCAGGAAGGCAGAGTACTGGGTCAATGGAAAGACTCTTGGTAGTGTAGATGAGTAGAGGGATCTTGGAGTCCACGTACATAGATCCCTGAAAGTTGCCGCCCAGGTGGATAGTGCTGTTAAGAAGGCATATGGTGTGTTAGGTTTCATTCGTAGAGAGATTGAGTTACGGAGCTGCAACATCATGCTGCAACTATACAAAACATGTACAGTTCTGGTCCCCATATTTTGGGAAGGATGTGGAAGCATTGGAAACAGAG
Organism: Hemiscyllium ocellatum; assembly: GCF_020745735.1. Classification (NCBI taxonomy): domain Eukaryota; kingdom Metazoa; phylum Chordata; class Chondrichthyes; order Orectolobiformes; family Hemiscylliidae; genus Hemiscyllium; species Hemiscyllium ocellatum. The sequence continues at coordinate 16,505,250 of NC_083416.1, read as the reverse complement.
AAGATTTACCAGGATGTTGCCAGGTCTGGAGGGAAGATCTTATGAGGAAAGGCTGAGAGACTTGGGTCTATTTTCAAGAAGAAGGCTAAGAGGGGATTTGATAGAGACATACAAGATGATCGGAGGATTAGGTAGGGTAGTGAAAGTCTAGGATGATGACGTCAGCGTGTACAAGGGGGCATAACTACAAATTGAGGGGTGATAGATTTAAGACAGATGTCAGAGGCAGGTTCTTTACGCAGAGAGTGGTAAGGGTGTGGCATGGCCTACCTGCTAATGTAGTCAACTCAGCCACATTAGGGAGATTTAAACAATCCTTAGATAAGCACGTGGATGATTTTAGGCTAGTGTAGGGGGACGGCTGAGAATAGTTCACAGGTCGGCGCAACATCGAGGGCCGAAGGACCTGTTCTGCACTGTATTGTTCTATGTTCTCTGTTTGAGTTCCAAGTGAGAAGACAAATTTTCTTTGCCGAGCTCAAGGTAGGCAACCAATGTTCTATGTTCTAAACATATCCAGATGACAAAAGGAATAGGCAAAGTATGATAAAGAAGAAAATGTGTGTTTACAACAAGATTGAAATAGAATAAAGAAGCAAGAGGAATATCATAGGTTTGGGAGGAGGTGAAAAAGCATAAAGAAAAGCAAAAGGGAATTATGAGAAAAGACTGTCAGCCAACATGATTAGGTGCCCAAAGTATTCTGTGACCACATAAATAGTAAAATGGTGGTAAAAGGAGTAGAGCCTATAAGGACCAAAGGAGGATATATATCTGAAGGCAACGGACAGCACTGAGGTGCTAAATGAATACTTTGCATTTGACTTTACTAAAGAGAGAAATGCTACCCAGACCATGGTGACAGAGAATGGAACTCAATCATTAAAAGGTTCAAATTGATAGAGCAGAAATGTTGGATAGGTGGACAAGGAACCGGGACTGGATTTTGAAGCAAGAGTAGAAATTGCAGAGGCACTGGCCATAATCTTTCAGTCTTTCCTATACCTGGGGAAGTGCCAGAAGATTGGAAAATTGTAAACATTATAGCCTTATATTCAAGAAAGGTTGTAACCCAGCAATTACAAATCAGTCAGTTTAAATTCAATTGTGGGGAATTATTTGGAATTGAATTAGTAGTTACTTAGAAAAAGATGGGGGGATTAGGAAGAGTTGGCATGGATTTCTAAAGGGGTAGAAATGTTTAACTAATTTGTTGGAGTTTTTGAAGAAAGGCTTGATGAGTGTGATATATGAATGAGTGTGATATATGAATCTACAGAAGATGTTTGATAAAATGCCACACAACAGACTTGAGAGGAAAATAAAATGACAGAATGAAGGGTTAGGAAGAAAGTAGACACAAAATTGGCAAAGTGATAGGAAATGGAGACAGATGGAAACTTTTTGTGCTGCAGATAAGTTCCCAAGTGTCAGCATTGGAACCTTTTTTCTTGATAAAAAACAATGATCTATATCTTGGTGGGGAGGGTGAAACTTCAAAGTTTACAGGTAACAAAAAACTTGGAAGAATTGTAAGTTGTGAAGAGGACACTCCAGAAGGTGGATTGGGCAGATAGCTGGCAGATGAGATTCAGTACAGAGAAGTGTGAGGTGATGCACTTTGGTTTGGAAGAACAATATAAAATATAATTCTAAAGTGGGTGCAGGAGCCAAGGGACCTCAGTCTGTATGTGCACAGATCATTGAAAGTAACAGGACAGGTGGAGAGAGTATTAAGTAAAACATACAATATCCACAGCTTTATTCATAGGGACATAGGACATGAGCAGGGAGGTGATATTGAGCAAGATGCTTATTAACCCTCACCTCGAGTGTTGTGTACAGTTCTGGGTGCCACATTTTAGGAAGAATGTGAGTGCATTGGAGAGAGTGTAGAAGTGGTTTACATGTATGGTTCCAGGGTGAGGAACTTCAACTATAAGAATAGATTAAAGTTGGAACGGTTCTCCTTGTACGAGCTGGATAGAATAGATAGGGTGAAATTAATCCCACTCATAAAAAGAACAAAGGGCATAGATTTAAAGTGATCTACACAAGAAGCAAGAATGAAGTGAGAAAAACTTCTATTGACTCAGCATGTATTTTAGGGTATGGCATGCACTGCATGGAAATATGTTGGAGGCAGTTTCAACTGAGATATTCAAGAGGACATTGGCTGCTAATTTGGATTAAAATGATGTGCAAGAATATTGGGGCAAAGCAGGAAATTATCACCATGTAATGATGCTCATTTAATGGCCCAGTGGAAGCACAGTTGGCTGAATTATCTCTTTCTGTGCTGAAGACCTTACTGATTCTATTGGAGGTGTTGTTTTCTGGTTGAAACATTAAACTATGGTTTGCCCTCTCAACGTTGATTTATTCATGAAACCAAGGTACCAAACTTCAAGAGACACGTATACTGCCTGGGAGAGTTCAAATTGTGTGTATTTTCCACATCAAAACTGTTAGTTCCAGTGCTAATGACTTTGGTACCTAAGATGGCACCTTGTGTGGCGACAATTATATGCATTTCACTGTACTCCTGTACTTCTGAACTTGGGTACACATGGCAATTAAATCTAAATCTTTATTTGCTACTCACAACCAACAGGATGATATTTTGACATTAAAAGTAGATAGAAATTATTATATAAACCACCTATGTTGATTTGTTTTCTTTCATATAGAGTCATACAGTATGGAAAAAGACCCTTTAGTCCAACCAGTCCATGCCGAGCATAATCCCAAACTAAATTAGTCCCATTTGTCTGCGCCTGGCCTATACCCTTCCAAACATTTATTGTTCATGTACTTTAAATGTTGTAACTGTACTCTCATCCACCACTTCCTCTAGAAGTTCACTCCACACAAGATCTAGTCTCTGTGTAAAAACAAATGCCCCGTCCTCTCACCTTAAAAATATGCCCCCGCTTATTGAAATCTTACACCCTAGGGAAAAGACATCCAAACCCTTCATGATTTTGTCAACCTCTATAAGGTCACCTCTCAACCTCTTATGCTCCAGTGAACAAAGTCCCAGCCGATCCACTCTCTCCTTATAACTGCAATCCTCCATTCCTGGCAACATCCTGACAAATCTCTTCTAAACCTTCTCCCGCTTAATGTCCTTCCAATAATAAGGAGACCAGAAATGGATACAGTATTCCAGAAGAGGACTCACCAATGTCCTGTACAACCTCAACATAGAAACTGGATCATTTTCATGTATTTGCTACCATATCCTTTTAATCCTCATTCTTCAATTACCTGTGTGTTACTTTTGCTTCAGTAATGCAATTTACAGACCTCTGCTTAGAAAACAAAAGCATTTGCTGTTCTTCATCCTAAATCTCTTCTGTATGGTGTTTTATCTGCAACCCTTATGCTATGCACCTTAACTACTGAAAAACATATGAAAGAATCATGATTTTGAGGCTGTGGATTAAGTTCAACACAACATTGCCTCCTCTGGTGGGATAAGGGAATTGTAGTGGTGATAACAGAAATGAAGTGCACAATTCGACCTTTCCTGTGCTGACAGCTCGAAAATGTTGCATTGATGTGCCTGCAGAAGGGATAGATGAAAACAAAACAGAGCAGCATTCAGCAAGGAAAATTGATTAAATGAAGTGCCCAATTGGAAGATCCAGCTGACAGTTGAGGCTTTTTAAAAATTTGTCCCAATAAATGAAACTTTATGGTATACATAACAGTCAGCTCCCATCCATCAGATTGCACACCCATAATAATTAACTTGACCCCTGTAAGATTGTATCTGCTGTTGCCATACATTGTGCTAAAAGCTGTCTTGTGTTACACTTCGACAAATGCTAATTGTTATGTACATAATGAAAGTGTAAGTGTTTCGGAATGCTGAGAGTGCAGACAAACAAGATTGCTACTGGTGTCACCATGGGTAGCAGTTCATCCAAGAAGGGCATGACCTGTATTTCCAAGTTGGCTGTACAGTAATTTAGTGGTTACAAACTGCATTCATTGTGCATATATTCCCCTTGTTATGCTAAAATCAATGCTCTATATTCTGTTTAATGAAGGTCAGGGGAGCTCAGGACAGTGATTGTACATGCTGTGCTTTGTGGGGAATCCTAGCTATTCCTGGTGGTTTGGATATCCATGTGGGTACAGGATGTGCATCCAGAATCTCATGCTTCAAGTTTTGTAGCTTGAGCAGAGCCTGAGATAATGCCACACATTCACAAGGTTGAAAGGTTTGTGGATAGCACTTCTCAGGATATGACACCATATAGCTTAAGGATATGGGATGTAATAAGGCTTCGTGAAGGTAAATCATGCCTGACAATTGAGGTAACATGCAGTATAGATAAAGGGGAACCAACAGATGCAATATAAATGTCTCTCCAAAATGCATTCAATGAGGTACAACACGGAAGGCTACTTAATAAGATAAGAAACCATGCTATTGGGAGAAGCATATTAGCCTGGATACAGGATTGCTGAACTAATAGAAAACATAAAGTTGCAAGGGGCCTTTTCAGGGTGGTAACATTGAGTGTCAATGCTGGGACTACAATTATGTACAATATACAAAAAATAATAATGCTTTGAAAGACAGAAGTGAATATATTATTGCTAGATTTGCAGACAACACAAATATAAATGAGAAGGTGAATGCTGCAGATGATAACAAGATTCTACAAACAGATGTAGGTAGGTTAAGTGGCTGAAAACCGGCAGATGAAATATAACGTAAGAAAATGTGAGTTTAAATGTGGAAAGACCACAGAAAGCTCCAGTATAAATCTCAAAAAGCTAGGAATTGCAAAGGGAAAAAGATCTTGATGGGAGTTATGCACAGGCCTCCTAGCAGTAGTCAAGATGTGGGGCAAAAAATAAACCAGGAGATAGAAAAGGCGTGTAAAGAAATACACTATTTTAATAATCAAGGGTGACTTCAATATGCAGGTGGACTAGGAAATCCGGGGTGGTAGTGAATCTCAAGAAAAGGAATTTGTGTCTATGAGATGTTTTTTTTTAAGCATCTTGTGGTAGAGCCGACTAGAGTACAGGAAATTCTGGATTATGATTATGTATAATAAGGCAGGCTTAGTTATGGAGCTTAAGGTGAAGGAATCCTTCGGGGACAATAACAATAATATGGTGGAATTCACCCTACAATTGAGAGGGAGAGAATGAATCAGACCTAACAGTATTACAATTGAGTAAAGGTAGCAAGAAAGACAGTAGAGCAGCAATGGCAGGTGTTTCTGAGGTTAATGCAGAAGGCATAGGATGAAAAAACATACTAAGGAGAGGAAGAGGCAATCATAACTGTCATCAGAAGTCAGGGACAGCATTAAAGCAAAAGGAAAAGCATACAATGTGGTGATTAGTGGGGAGCTAGAAGATTGGAAAGCCTTTTACAATTAGCAGAGGACAACTAAAACAGTAAAAAGGGGGGAGATGTTGCAATATGAGAGTAAGCTAACTAGTATTATAAAAGAAGATTGCAATAGTTTATTTTTAGATATCAAATGTAAGAGAGAGCAAGAGTGGACATTGGACCAATGAAAAGTGAGGCTGAAGAAATAATTATGGGGAACAAAGAAATGGCTGAGGAACTGAATAGCTACTTTGCATCAGTCTTCTCAGCAGAAGACACTGATAGTTTACCGGAACTTCAAGATAGTCAGGGGGCAAAGTTAGTGTAGTAGCCATCAATAAAGAGAAATTGCTGGGGAATCTGAAGGGTCTGAAGGTAGATACATCACCCAGACTGAATGGACTGCACACTAGAGTAGTGAAGGAGACAGCTGAGGAGATTGTGGAGGCAATGATGTCATCTTTCAGGAATCACTGGAGTCAGGGAAGGAATCAGAAACTGAAAGTGGCTAATGTAATATCCCTGTTTAAAAAGAGAGGGAGGCAGAAAATAGGAAATTATAGGCCGGTTAATCTGACCTTGGTGGTTGCTAAGATTTTAGAGCCCATTATTAAATATGAAATTGCAGAGTACTTGGATAGATGTTTGGCTGATTGGCAGAAGGCAGAGAATGGGGATAAATGGAACCTTTTAGGATAGCAACTGATGACTAGTGGAGTTCAGTGTTGTGTTGGGACCACAATTATTCACCTTTTACATTAATAATCAAGATGAAGGATGTTAGGATATTGTTGCTAAGTTTCCAGATGACACAAAGATAGTTAAAGGGACAGGTAACATTGAGGCAGGGAGGCTACAGAATGACTTGGAAATGTTAGCTGAGTGGGAAACAAATGGCAAATGGAATACAATGTGGCAAAGAGTGAGCTTATGCACTTTGGTAGAAAGAATAGAGGCACAAACTATTTTCTAAATGGGGAAAGGCTTTGGATATCTGAAGCACAAAGGGACTTTAGAGTCTGAGTTCAGGATTCTCTTAAGGTTAATATGCAGGTTTAATTGGCAGTTAGGAAGGCACACACAATGTTGGCATTCATTTTAAGAGCACTGGAATACAAAAGCAGGAATGTACGGCTGAGGCTATACAAGGCTCTTGTAAGAATGCATTTGTAATATCATGAGCAGTTTTCGGCCCCATGTCTAAGGAATGATGTGCTGGCCTTGAAGGGGGTCTAGAGAAAGTTTACAGGTATGATCCTGGGGATGAAGGACTTGTCGTGTGAGGAGCAGTTGAGGACTCTGCATTTAATGGAGTCTAGAAGGATATAGGGGCCTCTCATTTAAATTTACAGTATACTGAGAGGCCTGGATAGAGTGGACATGGAGAAGATGTTTCCACTAGATGGCGAGACTAGGATCTGCGGGCACAGCCTCAGGGTGAAGGCACGACCCTTTCAAACTGAGATGTAAAGGAACTTCTTCAGCGGGAAGGTGGTGACTCTGTGGAACTCATTGCTGCAGAACACTGTGCAGACCAAGTCACTGACTGTATTTATGACAGTGATTGATAGGTACTTGATTAGTAAAGAGAGCAAAGATTATAGGAAGAAGGCAGGAGATTGGGTTTGAAAACATATCAACCATGATCAAATGGCAGAGCAGACTCAATGGGCTGAGTAGCCTATTCCAGCTCGTACTCCTTTAGGTCAGTGGTCACTCATTGGCAATGTGCCTACTGAATGTTTAAACTTTAAAACTCCCTCTCCCTGTCCTTTAAGATCATTCTTTAAGCATAACTATTTGACCAACAGCAACAAAAACAGAAATTGCTAGAAAAGCTCAGGAGGTCTTGCAGCATTTGTGGAGAGGAATCAGAGTTAACATTTCAGGTTGAAGGACCCTTCCTCAGAACTGATGGTAGCTAGGAAAATGTCAGTTTATATGTAGAAGGTAGGGTAGGAGGAAGGGCTAAGGAGTAAATGATGGATGGGGTTAGAGCCCAAAGAGAGAGAAGAACAGACAAATGAGTGGATAAAGATCTGGTTAGGTGGGTGAATAGCTACTCATGGGGACTGTTAGTGGTTAACAATGGGTTATATAACAAAGCTTGGTGTGTTTGGGTTGGGGTAGGGAGGGACATGGGAGAGCTGAAACCCTAAAGTTAGTAAATTCAATATTGAGTCCAGAAGGCTGCACAGTTCCCAGACATAAAATGAGGGTGCTGTTCTTGTGTCCTGAGCTTGGTTTCGCTGGAGCACTGCAGCAAGCCTAAGACAGAGATGTGTTTCGGCCATTGGATACTGAGGAAGTAGGGAGTAAAAGGGCAGGTGTTACACCTTCAGCATTTGCAGGAGAATGTGCCATGGGGGTCGTGGGGGGTTGAGGTTGGGCGGGGGGAGAGGGGTGTGGTTGGTATTGGTCTTGGTGTTGGTGTGTTTGAGAGTGAATGAAGAATGGATCAAAGTGTCATGGAGGGAATGATCTCTGGGGAAAGCTGACAAGGCAGGAGAGGAAAATATGTGTCTGGTGGTAGCCTGTTGCTAGGATGTGGCAGAAATAGTGACTAATGACCCTCTGGAAATGGGATGGGATGGTAGGTAAGGAAATAGGCAAAGTCTTTTCCCTGAGGTCGAGGAGTTCAGAACTAGAGGGCATACAGTCATGGAGTCATAGAGATGTACAGAATGGAAACAGACCCTTCGGTCCAACTTGTCCATGCCAACCAGATGTCCCAACCCAATCTAGTCCCACTTGCCAGCAACAGGCCCATTTCCATCAAACCCCTCCTATTCATATACCCATCTAGATGCCTTTTAAATGATGCAATTGTACTAACCTCCACCACTTCCTCTGGCAGTATATTCCATACATGTACTACCATCTGGGTGAAAAAGTTTCCCCTTAGGTCTCTTTTATATCTTTCCCCTCTCACCCTAAACCTAAGCCCTCTAGTTCTGACTCCCTGGCCCCAGGGAAAAGACCTGGCTATTTATCCTATCCATGCCCCTCATGATTTTATAAATCTCTATAAGGTTACTCCTCAGCCTCTGACACTCCAGAGATAACAGCCCCAGCCTGTTCAACCTCTCCCTTTAGCTCAAATCCTCCAACCCTGGCATCATCCTTGTAAATCTTTTCTGAACCTTTTCAAGTTTTACAACATCCTTCTGATAGGAAGGAGACCAGAATTGATAGGTTTAGGGTGAAAGGGGAAAAATATAAAAGAGACCTAGGGCAACTTTTTCATGCAGAGGGTGGTATGTGTATGGAATCAGCTGCCAGAGGAAGTGATGGAGGCTGTACAATTGCAACATTTAAGAGTCATTTTAATGGGTATATGAATAGGAAGGGTTTGGAGGGATATGGGCCGGGTGCTGGCAGGTGGGACTAGATTGGGTTGGGATATCTGGTCGGCATGGACTGGTTGGACCGAAGGGTCTGTTTCCATGCTGTACATCTCTATGACTCTATAACAAGGGAGACCCTATCCTACAGGCAGGAGAGAATAGAGGAGGTGAGTGCCGAAGTGCGGGAGATGGGCTGGATCCAGCTGAGGGTTCTGTCAATAGTGGTGCTGGGGAATCCTCAGTTGAGGAAGAAGGTTGACATTTGGAGATCCCTGTTGAAGTTGAGCATCATTGGAACAAATGTGACAGAGACTGAGGATCTGGGAGAATTGAGTAGAGTCATTTCAGGAAGTAGGGTGCAGGGATGTACAGTCAAGGTAAACTCTTTGACCAGCCCTTCTTATAGGCTGTACTGAGTGTCAGTTTTTGTCTGATTACATGTCCTCAGTACTATATTGGAGTGTCAGCTGTGATTTTAGTTCTCAGGTCTTGGAAGGGTACTTAGATGTTGTGGCTTCGAGGGGAGTGCGACCAATTGGGCAACAGGTGGTTACCAAATCTTTACAGCATAAAGGTTGATTATGGACTCTATTCCTTTTCATTTGCTTACCAGTTTTAGTCTATATGATGTATGACTAAGCAGTCTCAACATTGTTCTTTCAGCAACTCAAGCAGGGAATTAGTGAGCATCTTTGTTGAAATGCTGATCTCCATCGAACCATGCATCAGTAAAGCCTTACTTCCTTCCTGGTCATTTGGAAACAAAATCTTGTTTGGCAGCTTTTTCTTCATCATTCTTTCCAACAGCTCTGCAGGTCATGTCATGTCATGTCAGCCTTGGGAGATATAGATCACAGTGTTAATATGAAAAGGTTTAGATCTTACTTTTTCTCTCAGTAATCATTGACGTTTCCATTGACTGTCTGGATGTGTTTTTCTACAACTCAATATTCCTTTGGTGATAATATTGAACCCATACTGTTTAGTAAATTCTTTGGAAGTTAAATGTGTGCAATTGTCACAAAGTATTCTTACACAGGAATCCCTTACTCAGCAAACAGAGCTTGTATTGCAGAGGAGACTGTTGTAGCATTCAAATCTTTTCAATAAAAGGAAGCTTTGAGTATAGTCTGTTGCTGTGAAATACAACCTTGACTGTTGTAAATCTGGATGATATTTCAGTATCTATCATCTCAATTCTACTCTGTATTTCTGTTCTTCTGGCACACAATACAGGAAAGTTCCATTCTTTTGATGTCTTTATGGATTCAGTACGAGACCTATGCAAAATACAGCTGATCTGGCTTTGAGCTCACACTTCTCCATTCCCTGAAGGTCTTCATGTATCTTCAGGAGAATTTCTTCTTGCCTTGTTTTGGGTTTGATTGCTTCAGATCTGGCTGGCAGTACACCATCTTCTTCTGAAGTGCCATCTCTGAGGTACCAGTACTGCCATATAGCTGACTGTGCTTCCTTTCTCTTATCAGCCACCCTAGATCACTTGCTGAAACAGTATCTGTGACTCATCTTTGCTGTTCTCATCTCCATTTTGATTAGGTTGTGTTAGTGTTACATTCACCTAGTAATGGATTTTTATACACAGATCTTTTACCTCGTGGTTTGCTCAGATAAGGTGCAGTGACTCACAACTGCTCAGCCACAGAATAACAGAGCCATCTGTTTCAGTGGTGTAGGTCATAGACTCCGTAGCTGTTGAACCTCAGTTCCAATGTACCATTAGTATGGTACTGCTTGGTTTCAGATATCTTGCTTGGGTTGTCATTGACATTCAAATTTTCAGGAAAGTTCGTCTGATATAGTCTGAGCTGAATTATGATACTTTGTGCTTGTGTCAAGCTTCAGTTTCAGATTTATGGTCTGAATGGTTGTGTTCATTTCTGTTTAAGAACTGTCATATCAACCAATTTCATGCAGTGATACATTTTCTCTGCCTATTGTGTCCTCAATCTCCTCCTCATCTTCCAAAGTATGAATGTTTTAGGTTTTTCTACTTCACATTCCCCCTGTTGTTCTGTTTCTGGTAACTTGCTCTCGTCTTTCTTCTTCGTTTCATAATCGTTTAACAATGATCGGTCTTTCCACAAGCTCTCTAGTTTGATACACCTGCGGGACATGTCCATCTGGCTGAGAACTTGTTTGGTTATCCACAGTTCATTGCCAGGGGAAACATCCTGGTACAAGTTTTCCAATAAATTATTTCTGAAGCGTAGTTGGGAGTTACACATGGGGATCCTGCAGAATCCCTGACAGAGCAGACTCCAAATGAATTGCTGAGGAAATCGAAAAATCCACAGGAAATTTCCTTCTGCCTGGAGCTCTCCAAAAGTATTCTTTTAAAAAAGAGAATTCAGAAGGTTCCGCTGAAGCTAAGTCAATAGCTGCCCAGAAAAAAAGACTAGTAAAAAGTTAGTTTATATCATGAATAACTATTGAACTGAAATCTCAGTTATAACTGAAGCCCCTTAATTATACCTCTCCAAACGCCTTACACTCCTCAGATCCTGACCCACCCCTTCCCTTGCTGCAGACCCAATATCCCTTCCACTGCTCCGTACCTGACATTCCCATATCCCACTCTGGACCTAATGCCCTCTTGCCCTGCTCTGGTCAATAAAGACCTGGTCCCTTCTAATATTCTCCTCCCATCACATCAACACCTTCCTTCCCCTGATGTGGACCTGGTGACTCCTACCTGATTGCACATCAGATGTCATCCTTCCCTTTCTGAGCCCAAAGCCCTATTCCCCGCTCAGGTCCTGACATCTCCCCTTCCTCTAGTGTGGACACAAAACACTGCCCTTCTGCCAGACCCGATCATCCAGACCGGACACATCAACCCTACCATAAGACCTGACATGCTTACCCTGTTCTGAACTTGACATCACCACCGACTCCATTCCCCAGAATGCAACCTTTCTCCCCTTTACTCAGGAACTGAAGACCCTTCCCCTGCCATCGGGTTCAACATCACTCTCCCTTCATCCCCAAAAATCCCCACTTCTCTGTCTCCCATGAACCGATTACTCCCTCTTCCTAACCCCCACCAAACCTGTTATCTCCATCCCACCCCCACTGCCATTAACACTCCATCATTTACCTGGCCACCTTGCCACTTTACATCCTGGCACTCTATCTACCTGGTATTTGTCTTCCTTGTACTATAACTTTACATTTCTCTTGCATACTTACTCATTAACAGCAGCTGTCAAGGCGTGTCAGTGATTCTGCACCTTTACATTTCAGAATACTGCAGCTGACTGCTATGAAAATGGAGTATAGTATTTTTTCACCCAGTAGTTTTACACTATAAGAGAACTGTCAAAATGAAAGTTTGCATCCGCATTTTCAAAGGACTCCTGAATAGAATCTCCTGTCACAAATGCAGAACTTATTTGTGTTGTAAAAATGAAGGAGTATAATGGGAATCTGAGTGAGATTACCAGTCCTCAAAAACATCCAGCTGAATCCTGTCTGTACTTATCCTGTAGAATGTTGTAGGTTCCAGTAAAATCACTTCCTATTCTTGAAACTTTGGAGAATACAGGCCCAGTTCCCTCAGTCTCTCCTCACAAGAAAATCATGTCAGCAGGATTTAATCTGCTGATCCTCCATTGTGTACCCTCAAGGGCAAGTCTATCCTTCCTTAGATAAGGGGCCAAAAGAGTACACAATATTCCAGGTGTGATGTCACCAAAGGTCATACATACAAGACACCTTTATTTCAAAGTGCTCTCACATTGAAGGCCAGTATTGTATTTGCCCTCCTCATTGATTGTTGCACTAAATGCTCGCTTTTGGATCACTAATGTTTTTAGGAAAGGAAACTGCAGTTTAATTTTTTTTAATTCCATAGAATCACTACAGTGTGGAAACAGGCCATTCAGCCCAATGAATACACATTGACTCTCCAAAGAGTATCCCAAACAGACCTATTCCACTACCCTATCCCTGTAACCTTGCATGGCTAATCCACCTAATCTACACATCCCTGAATATTACAGGTAATTTAGCATGGCCAATCCACCTAACCTGCACATTTTTGGAGGAAGAGTGGAGCACCTGGCAGAAACTCCACACACAGACAGTTGCCTGAGGGTAGGATCAAATCCAGGTCCTTGGTGCTGTGAGGCAACAGTGCTAACCACTGAGCCACTGTGCAATCAGTTCTTATCTGAACTGGCCTTCATGTGAATACATACTACAGCAATGTGGTTGACTCACAATTGCATTCTGGGAAATTAGGGATTGGCAATAAATGCCAGCCTAGTCAGTGATGTTGTTATCCCATGAATGAATAAACAAAAAAGAACAAGGACACCAGTGTTTCCCAACCTCTTACCATTTAAAGTGAATAGCTTTATATTACATCTGCCATATTCTAGGCCATTTGCTTAAAACACCGAAGTCATCTTTAAGCCTCCTTGCTTGTTCTTCACAGCTCACATTCCTGCCTATTTTTGTGACAACTGCAAATTTGGAAATATTTCAAATGATCCCTGCATTCAAATCGTTTCTGTAGATTGTGAACATCTGAGGACTGATCCTGGGTATGCCACAAGTAGCAGCCTGCATTCCTACTCTCTGCTTTAACTGCTTACCAATTCTCAAGTGGTACTAATATATTTCTCCCAAACCAAGGCGCTGTAACTTTGTTTACTCAGGTGTGTGTAGGACCTTCTTAAATGCCCTCTGAATAGACAAATACAGAGGAACCTCAACTATCCGACATTCAATTATCTGAATTTCAGATTATCCGGACAAGATCGCAAGGTCTCGATGCTTGACTAAACTGTGTTATCCGGCATTCGGTTATCTGAACTTTCAATCCTTCGAACAAATTACTCCCCATCCATGTTGTTTGGATAATCAAGGTTCCCCTGTACTTCCACAAGTCTCTTATCTTGCTACAAGTAATATAGTCAAAGGAAATTGTGTTTTCATACATCCATGTTGACTCTGCCTAATTTTACCATTATTTTCTAAGCACCTAATCAACTTATCCTTTAAAATAGATTATAACAATTTCCCTATTATCAGTGCAAATTTATAATTCCATTCTCTCTCACACTCCCTTCCTGTACAGTTAGCAGGAACATTTCCAGAATCTATAAAATTATGAGAGATAACCACCAAGGCATCCAATATCACAACAGCCACCTTTTTCAAAACTGGAGCATGTAGCTCATCTGATCCAGGGGATATGCTCAGTTCGAGATCTGATTTCTTTATAAATAATACAACAGCATTTCAGCTGGATAACATCACCACCCAGTGTTAGATAACCAAACTTTATCACACATGCAGATCCTGTGTTAGATAATTGGATTCTATCAACCACACTGGTCTTGTGTTAGATAATGGGATACTATCACGCACACTAATCCTGTATTAAGTAATCCTGTGTTAGGTAACTGGATACTATCATATACACTGGTCTGTGTTAGATAACCAGATGTTATCAACCATATTGATCCTGTGTTAGATAACTGGGAACTATCACACACTCTGATCCTGCATTAGATAACCAGATGCTGTCACACACATTCATCCTGTGTTAGATAACCAGTTACAGTCACACACCTCATCATATGTTGGATAAACAATTACTATCTCACACACACTTGGTGTAAATGAGATAATCGGATACTATCACCCACACTGATCCTATATTAGAAAAAACGGATACTGTCAAGCACACATCCAATGTTAGACAATCAGATACTATCACACACACTGATCATCTATGAAATAACCAGATGCTATCAAAGACTCAGATCCTGTGTTAGATAACCAGAGACTATCAACCACACTGATCCTGTGTTAGATAACTGGATAATATCAGCCATACTGATTCTGTGTTAGATGAACAGATATTATCAACCACATTGATCTTGTGTAAGTTAACCAGATATTATCACACACACTGATCTCGTGTGAGATAACCAGACGCTATCACATACATTGATCATGTGTTAGATAATCCAATACTATCAAACACTAATGCCATGTTAGGTAACCTGTTGATTTCAACTAAAGTTTTGATTTTAAATGTCTGTCCATTGATCCTGCTTGAGTGTTCCCTTGTGTATCCAAAAATCAAGGTCAGCAACAGACTGTACCATTAGCACTTCTCAAAGTAGAACAGTTGCTGTCTGGGCTCTCTCACACATTATTTACCGGCTTGCAGCCTGCAACATTTATCTACTTATAGCCTGCATGGCCCTTATCTTCACAACAGTAAGGGGACGGGAGAAGAAATCTGCACACCAAAATCTGGTATATGCTGCAGTATGTAAAGTGTGCAATGCTGGCACATTTGGGAAAGTTGTTTTGCTGCTGAGCTTTCCTTCTGACTTGTAGCAGCCAGCCCAAGCTAGCCACACAAATGCTATCTGCAACAGGCAGACCTGATGACATAATTAGACAACACTAAATTGAAAAATATATTTAATGGAGGAGCTTGCAATGGAAAATTTGATTTATTTGGATGGGGGCAAAAAAGATTGGATATGACACTACATATGTCACTGTGGATTGCTAGGAGGTTGTTAGGCCAACATGTGCCAATACCTTTGTCAGAATCTTCCAAATCTGATCCTTTCTTTGTTTGTACAGAGAATTGATGCAAATTTGTTTCCATTATTCCAATTCTCAACATGACCTCCTGCACATTCTCTATTGCACTGTGTCTTACTGATGTATGATTCTACAGCTTCCAGCTTTTCTTTCCCTGATCCCATTGCACATTCGCCAAATGTGAATTTTAGCATATTTGACAATGGAGCAGTGCTAAAGGTATTTATTTATTCCAAGGCTCCTCCTTAGATTTCTTAATAGCTACTCTGTGATTTCTGGGGCTAACTCTTTCTCAGGGCTGCCTTTTTCAGTTTTACCAGTTGATTCTATGAATGAAAGTACAATGCTGTCCACTTAGCGTGCATGCAATTTGTCCAAAACAAGGACGATACACCTTTTCTACAGTAAAACATAATGCTCGTCGTATTAGTTTGATGTGCATAACTCTAAGCGCAAAATAAATAAAGCACTGCAGATACTAGAAACAGCCGGCAATGCAGTGTCTGTAAAATGAGAAAAACAAGACAACATTTCAAATTAAGCTCTTCTTTTCAGAAAAAGACTCTCAGGTCTCAAGATGTTATGAAGGTTTATAGCCAAAACATTGACCTGTTTCCTTCCTTCATCAGAGGCTATGCTCATATTGAATTGGGGATTATAAACAGCAGAGAGTTGATAAGCATAATATCATTATTATCACTTAATCAGAAGGGCTGGGTTATGGTTGATGAGGGAGGTAACCGTGCTAATTCCTTCAATTTTCTCACCGCAGTCAGGAAAATCAAAGAATAGAATTGCCTGTATCATTTCTCATATTATTCACCTTACAAGCATAAAAAGATTGTGACAAGTGTTCTCTACATACTGTTTGCCTGGTTATTACCAATACAGGAGGCTGGAAAAACACAGCAGGCCAGGCAGCATCAGGAGGTGAAGATGTTGACATTTAGGGTGTAACCCTTTTTCAGGACTGGGGGGTGGATGCAGGGGGAGCTGCAAAAAAAGGAGTTAGTGGGGGCAGGGTGGTGGTGTGGGAATATGTGAAGACAGGTAGAGGGTATAACCTGGTTTGTCAATGGGAGGAGTGAATCTGGTTGGTATGAGGGAGGAGTGGGAAGGGATTCGGGGATGAGAAGGGAGGTTATCTAAATTGGAGAACTCCACTCCTCCCTGCAACCAACTGATTTCATTCTTCCCATTGATCAAACAGGTCATACCCTCAACCTGTCTTCACTAACCCCACTTCACCACCCTGCCCTTGCCACCACATCTATGTGCAGCACCCTCTTGCACCCAGCCCCAGTCCTGAAGAGGGGTTACATCTGAAAAATCGATTTTCCACCTCCTGATGCTGCCTGGCTTGCTCTATTATTCCAGTCTCCTGCCTGTCTACTTTGGATTCCAGCAACTGCAGTTTTTTTTTAATCTATACTACCAATACAGAAACAGATGTCAACCATTTAACTCGTCAAACTTAGAAGAGGTGCAAATAATTGGTACACTACCACCTGCAAGTTCCCTTCCAATCCTAATGTAGAATTACATCATCGTTTCTTCACTGGACCAGTGTGCTGGGATTCCAAACTCTGTGCCACTATGGGAGAACTGCTATGACTGCGCCCTTCAGGACAAAGGTCATTACCGCCTTCTCAGTGAAACTAGGGATTAGCAATGAATAGACCTTACCGACAGTATCCCGAGAACAAATATAAAGTGAACTAATATTTGAATGTATTTAAAAGTTCACTGTTTTTGTCAGAGGCTACTGTCCCAACTATTCTAAGCAAAAACCGAAAGAAGTATGGACCCTGGAAATCAGAAACAAACACAAAACAGGAGTTGCTGGAAAAGCTCAACAGATCTAGCAGTATCTATGGAGCGAAATCAGAGTTAATGTTTCAGGTCCACTGACCCTTCTTCAGGCTTCCAACTACTGTCTTGCTTGAAGACAGTATGTTGTATCATACAAAAGCATAGAATTATGGGATAGGAGTCCAGGCCTGTAGAGTGTCAGATGGGAAGCATTTGATTTCAATTTGTTAGTTTGGCCCTTGCTGGTGTTGTTGTGCTCTTTTGAAAAAGTCACTAAGATTGGGAATGTATGTTCTCCAATACCACTTTACAATGAGCTTGATCAGGCCAAAGGTTACTTGGTTGCAGCTTAAAGGGGCTGCACAAATTGTTAAAAATTAGCAGTTTTGCTCATGAAGTTTTGATAAAGCAGATTACAATCTCTTTTAATACTGATGTGAAATACACTGTGCATTTTGTAGGCAGTTCTACATTTATAGGAGTTTGACTTCAGTTAACTATTCATTGAGTCACACAGCATGGAAACTGGCCCTTTGATACAAATTGTCCTTGCCAACCAGGTTTCCTCAACCAAACTAGTCCCGTTTGCCTGTGTTTGGCCCATATCACTGCAACCTTTCCTTTCCATGGTCATGTTAGTGAATATCACATGACAGGTCAGAAACATAAGCTGATAGTAGGCTGGAGTTAGACTGTTCTGACTGTGAATCTGCAGCTTCCATTCCTCATCCTGCATTGTAAGAGTGCAACATTCTATTGAACTGAACAAGCAAAACAGTGTGTACCCAGCCATAGTGACATGGTCAGCCTGAAGAGACACTCGGGGAACATCCGGCAACTGTGCCAGATACCCTCAGTAGGTGGCTGGATGGAGCAGTCCATCCATGTTTTCACAACTGTGTGGTGATTCCAGCATGCAAGCACCTGACTGTCTGTGTGGAAAGGGTGAGGTTGCCTTGGGTGTCCAGGTCCAGCAGATGCTCAGTTACTTTTGGACATGTGTGCTCAATATCAATGGCAAGGGGAATGGGGAGCCTGACCTCACTTAAGATGTTCCTTCTTCTGCAGAAGGCACCAAAGAGAGGAGGAGTGTCCGACAGGCAGCCCAGCAGCTTCATGTCAGGACTTTCCATTGGTACCCACTGCCCCCTGCCTGTGACCCCTGTCCCTGAAGCAGGATAAGCCTGCATCTGAGAGTGAGATGCTCAACTGCCCAGTGCCCTCTAGGCCTAAACATGCCGAGGGACACCGATTGGAGTCTTCAATGTCTGCAAGACCATTTACACAGCAGGTCCCCCTCCATCCCAGCTGTGGAAGTTGGGCCACATCTATACATAATGGCAAGGAGAGAAACAATTAAAAAGTCTTCCGTGTACAAATAGAATTTTCAAAAACATATATATTTACTTATCTTGATACAACATCTGCTATAATCTTATAATCAGAATAAAACCGAGTTAAGTGATTTAGAATGAAAGAAATTGATTATCTTCAAACAGCACTAGGATGTGCTGTATTGCAAACAGCAAATTTTAGTTCCTCTCTCATAAGCAATAAGGTGAATGACTTGTCATGAACCTTACCTGTCAGAGAACCACACACCTATAAGCTGGGGATTGCAGCTAAGGCACCACAGAAAAGTTTCAAGGAACAAACGAAAACAGGAATTGCTGTAGAAAGTCAGCAGATTTGACAGCAGAAACATAGTTAACATTTTGGGTCCAGTGTCCCATCTTCAGAACATTCTGTAGCTTGATCACTACGGTCATGACATTTGCAGTAACCCAGAAGAGAGCCACACATTCTAGTGCTGATTCCTGCCCTTTGGAAATATACAGTTACTGACTCCTCCCACTTTGGAGGTGCTGTTTTCCACATTGAGATTTTGTGGCAGAGTTGATTTTCTGATCAATATGGTTCCAACTGTGCGACTAAGGCATATGAGTGGCTTTGAGGCACCGCCTGTAACCTATGCCTAATCTCCCCACTCTTCGTATCCCTGTTGTATTGTAGTCCCTGTGACCCCTATTATACTTCATCCTCCCCTGTTTGGTGACATCCACTTATATCACCATTTATGTGCCTACTTTATGCCTGGAGCCCTCCCCATGTTAAGGCCACAGTCACCCTGACTTGCTGTAATACTTCTCCCATTTCCTCCCCAACTTAGAGACTGTATCGTTCTCTCTGTTACACTGTCAGGTCCTATTCCTTCTATCTCAAGATACCCCATCACCGAGACTATTCTCTCATAAACTAATACAATGAGGCCAGTTCCCAGATTTAAGCTACCTGGTGCCTCGACAACCCCACAACTGCACCCGAAAAGCCCTGAAAAGCCTCAGGGTTATAGGCAACAACCCCCCAGAACCCACAATCCACCCACGAAGTGCACCACAGACCATCCTTCAGACTTGGCAGGAAATGTCTTAATTAATAGAATTCCAGCTGTGAACTCTATCAGATTCAAAGCAGAAAGCCCAAATTGATAGGTACCTGCTTAATTTTTACAGGCAAGCTTTTGTAATGTTCATGATTTGGAGATGCCAGTGTTGGACTGGGATGTACAAAGTTAAAAATCACACAACACCAGGCCAGTATTTCTGAACCATCTCTAACTGCCTTTGAACTGAGTGGTTTGCAATTCAGAGAGCAGCTAAGATTCAGTCACTTTGCTGTGGCTCGAGAGTCGTAGGTGAGGTAGACTGATTAAGGAAGGCAGATTTCATTCTCTTAAGGGCAATCATGAACAAGGTGGATTTTTCTGACAGGAGAAAGTGAGGACTGCAGATGCCAGAGTTCAAAGCTGAAAATGTGTTGCTGGAAAAGCGCAGCAGGTCAGGCAGCATCCAAGGAGCAGGAGAATCGACATTTTGGGCATGAACCCTTCTTCATGAATGTTTTTATGACAATCAACAATAACTGTCATGGTCACCATGACTGAGACCAGCTTCATGTTACAAATTTATTATTTGAACATAAAAAAAGCACAGCCTCTGTGGTGGGATTTGAACTCATGTCCGCAGAACATTAGCCTGGGCCTCTGAATTAAGAGTCAAGTGATATTATCATGATGCCACTACCTCCTATGCATTTGAAAAGTGTGAATGCGTGTGTGGATTTTAGGTAAGGCAAGGCCTAGGTTTACTTGAGAACTAAAGCAACATCTGCTTTTTCTCCCCTTGTTCCTTTGAGCAATTGCCTCTTGTTGAGATATGGTTGTGTGGTATCCTCCAGCAAGTGAAGTCAACACTGTAAGTGCTTGTGTGAGACCACAGCCTGATAAGATTGAGTGACCAGGAGAGGGACTCCAGCAATTTTCTCCATTTTTTAACTCAAGGAGTACTACAGACAATTTTAGTGTCCTTAATGCCATTGTAGTTGAGATTAGATACCTCACATAAACTAGGAATTGAATCTAGGATCTTTGTGGACAGTGTGATTTGGTATCACATTAGGTGGTGTGAAACTGAACACCACAGAAATGAACTGGGGACAACAGCATTTAAAGTTATTTTCTATGTATGAAAATGCATTCTATCAATAACAAATTTGAAGGCAAGTATTTAACTCTTGCCTTGCTGGACAAAGAAGAAAGTCAGGTGGTTAGCAACAGGATAGAAGCTGAATGTTTAACAATTGCATTGCAAGCTTTCTGAAATCCTTAGAACAGAGACAAAATATGCAGAATCTGGAAATCAGGAAGTGAAACAGAATATGCTGGAAATACTCAACAAATTTGACAGCCTCTGTGGAAATAGAAAGTAAACATTTCAGGCCAAAGATCTGAGAAATTAATGATTTCTTGAAGAAAATGCAGTGATACAGTTATATAATACAAACTGAGTATTTCTCCAGCACAAAGGCAGTGAACAGATGATAGTTATAAAATACAACTGATTTGCCTGAAATCAATCCACTCAAAACAAAAAATGCCGGAAATCACAGCGGGTCAGGCAGCATCTGTGGAGAGAGAGCAAGCTGGAGTCTACATGACTGTCTAAGTCATTGACAGCAGTGTGTTCTCTTGGTGAGACTAACAGCAGAATTACCAAATCACCTTTATGCTGATTGGAACAAGTAACATCATTATATGCAACCTCCTTAAAATTTAACAAACTCCATGAAATTCAGACTATTTAAAGTAAATTAACTTAAGTTACAAAGAAGAAGTGCATAGTGGTTTGAAGTGTAGTCTAATCTTTCTTAAAGTTAGATGTGGGAATTCTACAATTCACTTCACATCTTCCCAAGCTCTGTCTACCATCTAAAAACTAGTTATCAAGAATGTGATAAAAGAAATTCTCCATTTGATGGGATGAATGCACCTTAAACAACATTCAAGAAAGTCAACACCATCCAAAACAAAACATCCACTGTCTCAAGCATTCACTCCCTCTGCCATGATGGATAGCATTTGCCTTATATCTAACCTATAAGTTGCATTACATCTTCTTTGACAGCATTTTGCATACCAGTGAGTTCTATGAACTCGAAGGACAAGAATAGTAGATGCAAATTCCCCTCCAAAGCAAACACCATCTGACTAGGAATTATAATTGCTGTTAATTCACTGTTACAGGGACAGATCTCTCTCTCAAATACTGTGGGTGTACCTACACCAGATGGACTGCAGTAGTTCAAGAAGTTGGCTCACTACCAATTTGCCGGGGCAATTAGGGATGTGGAACAAGCACTGCCCTTGTCAAATGCTCCCCTCTCGTGAAGGAACATAAAATAAAAATAAAAATAAACTCAAAGACAACTTTTGAGAAAGTGGGACTGCAGATGCTGAAGATCACAGTCGAGAGTGTGGCACTGGAAAAGCACAGCAGGTCAGGCAGCATCCGAGTGCAGGAGAATCGATGTTTTGGGCATAAGCCCTTCATGAGGCTTATGCCAGAAATGTCGATTCTCCTACTCTTCGGATACTGCCTGACCTGCTGAGCTTTTCCAGCACCACATGCTCGACTCAAGGATAACTTTCCCTGGGATAAAAGGTTTGAATCCTTTCACACTGATATACCTTGTAATATTGTGAGGAGGTTGGATAATTCTCCTATGGGCAGGTTGCTCTCAGATAACTCTTGAATGCATTCCTATGTTTGCAACATCATAACATTGGCTATACTTAAAGTACTTTCATTAGTAGTGCTTTGAGATGTCCTGAGGTTGTGAAAAACACTATAAATACAAATCTTTCTTTATACCTATCATCAGTTGGGAATGGAGTAATAATGAAATCCAATGAACAGGTCAGTTTAAGATAGACACTTATTAAGTAGTTGCATATATATTTATCTAGCTTTCTTCACAACAAATTGCATTTCTGGATTCTTGGGTTGAACTTTTATCTTGTTCTTCACATAACCTGCCTGATTCATTACACTGTTCATTGTCAAAAGCCACATAAAGAGGGGAGCTGCATAGTGTGGGAATACAATTAGTGCAGGCTATGCAGTATGAACATTGGATCTTAATGAGGGATAAATTAGCTGCCAGCTTTTTAAAAGTGTTAGGTCAGAAAATTATTTCAAGATCATGATGTGGTGACACTATCAAAAGCAAATTAGGACCATTTCTATTGTAATTAAGTGCATGCAATCACTTCACATTAAATTTAGAAAGTGAACTATTGAGTACAGTACCTATATTTAGATGTAATTTTTATTTTCACATTTTGCTTGCTTAGGTTATTTTTGTCTTCTCATTCAGACAGAAAGACTGAACTCAGTGGACAGTGAAATTGATTGTTTCTCTAAAACCAACATATGCCTCTGTTAGGTTAGACTAACCTAGTAAATTTTCCTTCCTCCAATCTCTCCCTTATGGCATAGCTTTCAACTAACCTACAAATAACTGTAACATCTACTAATCTTAACAAATAGCAAAACTTACTTAACAAGGTCAGGTTACTTTGAATGCCTACAGAGACCTAAGAGTCTGAAAAGTACAGTGGAAACTCCAGGATGTGATTTTCCCCTCTCTGAAGGAATGAGAATAAGAGTGAATGCAATGATCTAATCAGGCGAGAGTCCAAAAATCAGATTCTCGCCCTGAAGAAAACTGTCCTAATTAAGTCCTTCAAATTCTCACCATCAGGTGGTGAGAAGCTTAATTGCATCCATTAGTTATATAGCTTACAGTATTATTTACTCCTTCTCAATCAACTTATCAAACTCAATGCTACAAACACAACATTACAAAATTAAAAATCACACAACAGCAAGTTATAGTCCAATAGGTTTAATTGGAAGCACACTAGCTTTCGGAGCGATGCTTTGGCTACTGAGATGTAGCTCAAGAATAAGGTTTTTGTGATAGATGGGATGAGTGCTCTGCCAATCCTTTTTAGATGCAAATCAATTTAGTCATCTCTATGGATTGACACTTCAGGCCAAATCTTTGGCTACTGAGATGTAGCTCAAGATAGGAATTATCCATCTCACAAGACATACCTTGGTAAAAGTGCCCTGTAATATGAGATTTTGACTGAATATGGCCCACAGCACCTGAAATGGAATGGAGCCATAGCCAACAACATTGATGGTGAGCACAGTACATGCACTACCATTTCCATTAAGATTGACTCATTAACAGAAATTGCGAATCAAACCAGGGATAATTCGGTCTGTGTGACTTAGCCACTACTGAGTCAATGAGGACGACAAGAATCTCTTTCTAAAATGTATAGTTAAATGTGCCAAAAATATGTCAAAATAAAGTCTCTCTGGTGTAATTATCTGTGGATACGTGTCAATAGCAAACTGTCAAACGCAGAGGATGGAAAGTATTGGATTTTCAGTGACTGTCATCTCTTCAGTCAATATTAGTTGAGGTCAAAGTTCAGTCTAATGAGGTCATTACAGGAAAAGTGAGTGGGTGTTTTGACAGGATATTCAAGCTGCTAATGTGACCTTAACTCTTGAAAGATGAAGTATTTAAAATTGAAATATATCTCTCCCAATGGCTTCGTGACATCCACAGTTTCAGTCCTTGGTCTATGCTGAATTTGCTGGTTTCAGTTGTGGTACTGCATTGGGCCTAGCCTGGGGCAAAATAAAAAACTATCCTGGTTAGCCAATCCCTCATCGTCCAATAATATCATAACATCTAGTGGGAGAAGAATAAGGCTATTGTGATATATGGGATGAGTGCTCTGCCAATCCTTTTTAGATGCAAATCAATTTAGTCATCCCTATGGATTGACACTTCAGGCCAAATCTTTGGCTACTGAGATGTAGCTCAAGATAGGAATTATCCATCTCACAAGACATACCTTGGTAAAAGTGCCCTGTAATATGAGATTTTGACTGAATATGGGGATGATGGGACAGGTTTTGTGGTATTAAGTTCCATAATAACAGATAGAAAGAGTTTCTCTAAGTATTTTAAAAGGAAAGAGTAAATAAAGTGAGTGTTGGTCCTCTAGAGAGTGAGTCTGGGGAATTAATAATGGAAGATAAGGAAATGGATTAACTGAACAGATATTTTGAATCTATTTTCACTGTATAGGATACAGGTAACATCCCAAAATATTTGTGAATTAGGAGGTGAAAGGCAGAGAGGAACCTAGAATAGTTACAATCACCAGAGAAAATCATTAGATGTAAAAACTGACCAGCCTCCAGGACTTTATGAACCTCACTCTAGGGCTTAAGAGAAGTGGCTGATAAAATAGTAGGTTAGATAAGATTACTTACAGTGTGGAAACAGGCCCTTTGACTCAACAGGTCCGCACCGCCCGCCGAAGCGCAACCCACCAGACCAATTCCCCTACATTTATCCCTACACCTAACACTACGGGCAATTTAGCATGGCCAATTCACCTAACCTGCACATTTTTGTGTCTGTGGGAGGAAACCGGAGCACCCGGAGGAAACCCACGCAGACACAGGGAGAATGTGCAAACTCCACACAGTCAGTCACCTGAGGCAGGAATTGAACCCGGGTCTCTGGTGCTGTGAGGCAGCAATGCTAACCATTGTACCATTGTGCCGCCCACATCAGTTTGAATTCTTTAGTGTTCCCTTGTTTCTAAAAGGTCCCATCAGAAATTGGAAAATATAAAGTATGACTCCTCCATTCAAGAAAGGAAGGGAAACGGAAAGCAGGAGAACAGCTAGCTTTACATTGACTCATGGAGTACAGAACTAGCCATTAGATACAGAACCGGTTCGAAGGTAGAAGACAGAGGGTGGTGGTGGAAGGTTGCTTTTCAGAGTGGAGGCCAGTGACAAGTGGAGTGCCACAAGGATCAGTGCTGGGTCCGCTACTTTTCATCATTTATATAAATGATTTGGATGTCAACATAGGAGGTATGGTTAGTAATTTTGCAGATGACACCAAAATTGGAGGTGTAGTGGACTGTGAAGAGAGTTACCTCAGACTACAATGGGATGTTGATCAGATGGGCCAATGGGCTGAGGACCGGCAGTTGGAGTTTAATTTAGATAAATGCGAGGTGCTGCATTTGGGAAAGCAAATCAGAGCAAGACCTATAAACTTAATGATAAGGTCCTAGTGAGTGTTGCTGAACAAAGAAACCTGGAGTGCAAGTTCATAGCTCCTTGAAAGTGGAGTCGCAGGTAAATAAGATAGTGAAGAAGGCGTTTGGTATGCTTTCTTTTCTTGGTCAGAGTATTGAGTACAGGAGTTGGGAGGTCATGTTGCAACTGTACAGGCCTTTGGTTAGGCCACTTGTGGAATAATGTGTTCAATTGTGGTCTCCTTCCTATTGAAATGATGTTGTGAAACTTGAAAGGGTTCAGAAAAGATTTACAAGGATGTTGCCAGTGTTGAAGGGTTTGAACTCCAAGGAGAGGCTGAACAGGTTGGGGCTGTTTTCCCTGGAGCGTCGGAGGCTGAGGGGTGACCTTATAGAGCTTTATAAAATCGTGACAGGCATGAATATGGTAAATATTCAAGGTCTTTCCCCTGGGTAGGGGTAATCGAGAACTAGAGGGCAGAGGTTTAGAGTGAGAGGGGAAAGATTTTAAAGGGACCCAAGGGGCAACTTTTTCATGCAAAGGGTGGTGCCTGTATAGCAATAAGCTGCCAGGGGAAGTGGTGGAGGCTGGTACAGTTACAACATTTAAAAGGCATCTGGATGGGTATATGAATAGGAAGGGTTAAGATGGATATGGGCCAAGTGCTGGCAAATGGGACTAGATGAGGTTAGGTAATCCGGTCGGCATGGACGAATTGGACCGAAGGGTCTGTTTCCATGATGTACATCTTTACAATTCTATGACAGAATGGAAAATTTGTTGTTGAGGGGTTTGAAGCTGGGGACTTAGAAAATCTCTACGCAAATAGGTAAAGTCAACATGGTTTGTGAAAGAAAAATTATGTTTGACTAATTTATTGGTGTTCTTTAAGAAAGTAACAGACAACTTTGATAAACCTGTAGGTGTACTGTTCTTATATTTCCAGTAAGCATTTGAAAGTACCATATTAAATATTACCACACACAATGAAAGCTCATGGTATATGGATAGAGAATTGGTTAGCTAACAGGAAACAGTCATGAGTGGGTCATTTCCAAGTTGGCAAGATGTGGCAAGTGGAATTTTGCAAGGATGAGTGGTCAAGCATCAACAATTTACATTTTATCTTAATGACTTGGGGCTGAATGTATGTTTGCTAATTTTACTGTTGACACAAGGATGGACAGGAACGGGTTGGGATGAAGATATAAAAGAGTCTGCAAAATAATTTAGGAAGGTTACATGCGCAGGCAACAATTTGACAAATAGTTTGTAATATGGGAAAATGTGAACTTATCCACTTTGGTAAAAACTCTAATGAAGCAGCATATTACTTAAATGAAGAATTTGAGGTACGAAGGGATCTGGGTGTATTTGTACATAGTCATAGCACAGAAACAGACCCTTCGGTCCAACCAGTCCATGCCGAACATGATCCCAAACAAAACTAGTCCCACCTGCTCCTGGTCCATATCCTTCCAAACCTTTCCTATTCATGTATCTATCTAAATGTCTTTTTAACATTATACTTGTACCCAAATCCACCACTTCTTCACGAAGTTCATTCCACATGCAAACTACCTTCCATGTAAAAAATTTGCCTCTCATTTTTTTTTACCTCTCTCTCCCCTCACCTTAAAAATGTGCCTCCTAGTTTTGTGATTCCCCATTTTGGGGAAAAGATAACTACCATCAACTCCATCTACATCTTTTATTATTTTATAAACTTCTATCAGGTAACCTCTCAACTTCCTACACTACAGTGAAAAAAGTCTCAGCCTACCCATCCTTCCTTCATAACTCAAGCCTTCTATATCCAGCAACATCCTGATAAATCTCTTCTGAACCCTTTTCAGCTTGATGATATCCTTCCTTCAACTGGGCAACCAGAACTAGACACAATATTAAAGAAGAGGCCTCACCAGTGTCCTGTACAACCTCAACATAACATTCCAACTCCTATGCTCAAAGCACTGAGTAATAAAGGCTAAAGTACCAACTGCCTTTTTTAACACAAACATGAAGAACTATGTACCTACACCCCTAAGATCCTCTGTTCTACATCACTACCCAAGGACCGACTATTCACAGAGTTAGTGTGCAGGTACAGCAAATGATTAGGAAGACAAATGGAATATTTTTTATTGCAAAGAGAATGGAATATAAAAGTTGGGATATTTGCTAGAGTTGCAGAGGGAACTGTTGAGATCACATCTGAAGTACTGTGCATGTATTTCGTTTCTATATTTAAGAAAGGATATAACTCCATTCAGAAGCAGTTCAGAGAAAGTTTACTCAATTAAAACCTGGTATTGGGAGTTACCTTGAGATGAAATGCTGGACTGGCTGAGCCCATTGGAATTTGGAAAAATAAAATGTGATCTTATGAAATCATATGACATCCTAAGGGGTTTTTGCAAGATGGATGATGAGAGGCTGTTTTTCCTTGTGGGGAGACTAGAACTAGTGGGCAGCGCGGTGGCTCAGTGGTTAGCACTGCTGCCTCAGAGTGCCTCAGGCTGTGTGGAGTTTGCACACTCTCCCCGTGTCTGTGTGGGTTTCATCCGGCTTTTCCGGTTTCCTCCCACAATCCAAAGATGTGCAGATTAGGTGAACTGGCCATGCAAAATTTCCCATTGTGTTCAGGGGTGTGTAGGCTAAATGCGTTAATCATGGGAAATGTAGAGTATTAGGGTAGGGGAATGGGTCTGGCTGGGATACTCTTTGGAGGGTCGGTGTGGATTTGTTGGGTCAAATGGCCTGTTTCCACACTGTAGGATTCTATGAGTACAAGGGGGCAAAATCTGTGCTCATTTATATTGAACACATAAAATAGGAGATAAAGTAGGATATTCGGTCCCTCAAGCCTGCACTGCCATTCAATAAGATGATGGGTAATCTTTAACAGTGTTAATACCACATTCCCATCTACCCTAATTACCTTTGATTCCTTACTTGAGCAAAAATCTATCTATAACAAAAAGACAAAAATCTATAGATGCTGGAAATCAGAAGCAGATATTGTTGAAAAAACTCAGTAGGTCTGGCAGCATCTGTGGGGAGAAGGCAGAGTTTTGGGTCCAGTCACCCTTCTTTTTATAACTTCTGTGTTAAACATCACATCTGCCAATCAGATAAAGACCCACTTATGCATATTCTCTGTTTTCAGCTAGTGAGTCAGATCCTTGCACCATGAGCTCTTATTTACCACAATAACCCTTGATGTGGCACATATTAAATGCCCTCTGTTTCCAAGAACAGAACATCTACAGGCTCTTTTTTTATCCACAGTGCATGTTACTCCTTCAAAGAACTACAATAAATCGGTTAAACATGATTTCCCTTTAACTGATAATAACACTTCACTGACTGAGGTCTATAATTAATCTTGATAACTCTCAGGTTTTCCAACTGCTAAACTATACTGTCATTAATAATTGATTCAAGCACCTTCCCCATGACAGATGTGAAGCTAACTGGTCTATAGTTTCCTATGTCCAGACTAACCCCCCCCCCCCCCCCCCCCTCCAACACCACACACACACACACACACACCTGTCTCTTGGAATCATTCTTGAATCCAGGGAATTTTGGATAATTAACAAAAATGCATCCAATACCTCATGAGCAACCTCCTTTTAGATCCTAGGATGAAATCCTTTTGGACTCAGAGATTGGTCAGCCTGCAGCTCCATCAGTTTGCTCAGTGCCACTTCCCTGGTGATCTTAATTTCACCAAGTTCCTCTCTCCTTTCCACCTCCCTATTTACACCTATAACTGGAATATTTCAGTAGTCTCTACAGTGATGCTAGTGAACAAAATTTTTGTTCATCTGTCATTTTTTATCATTTACCACGAACTCTATATTCTTACTCTCCAGAGGCCCAATACTTACTTTGCCTACTCCTTTCCTATATAATAACTGTAGAAATGCTTGCTATCTATTTTCATATTCCTAGTTAGCTTCTTGTCATACACTAATTTCTTCATCTTGAATAAGCTTTTAGTCATTCTCTGCCAAGTTTTGTACTCTGACCAATCAGCTGACCTGCCACTCATCTTTGGGGAGATATAGTTGATGCTTAACCTAACTTTTTTAGTTAACCATAGATCGTGGCGCTGCCTTTAGAATAATTCTAGAATGTACTTATTCTGTGTAACATGAAATATCCTCTTAAATGTCTGCTGCTGTGTCCCTGTTAATCTATCTTCTGCTCTAAGTATGCTAGCTAACTTCAGCCCTCTCAGCTTTCATGGCCACATAGTTGATCTTATGTTTAAAAATGCTGGTTTTATACCCAGTCTTCTCCCTTTCAAACTGGATGTAAAATTAAGTCATATTATGATCACTGTTACCCAGTTGTGCCTTTACTCTGATGTCGTTGATTAATCCTGTCACATTACCCAATACCAACTCTAATATAACCTACTGTCTGATAGATTCCAGGCTTCTCTCAGAAACTATCTTGAAAGCAGGCTGTTACGTGAATCTGATTTCTCCAGTTCTTGTATAGATTGAATTAACCATGAATCCTCTTTATCCAATATTGTTGTAACTTTTAGGGCAGTCTGTAAATCGCCTCATGAGTGGTTTCTTTCCCCTACTATTTCTTGTCTCCACCCAAACTGGTTCTACATCCTAATCTCCTGAACTAAGAAAATCTCTGATTATTGCACAAATTTGATTAATACTGCCATTCTCTGACTCTCATTTCACATATTGCTATTTTTTATTCTTACCTTGTCCCTACTCTTCAAAATATCATATCTCTCCATATTTGATTTCATGTTCCTACTATTTAGTTTAAATAATAAATTATTTTAAAACCCTCTCCACCATGTAATAGTAAAGTGTCTCCTATTTAAAATGTAAATTAGAATGAATGTTTTCCCTCAGAGAGATATGAGTTTTTAGAACTCTTCTCCAGATAGCAGAGAAGGTGAGGTCGTTATATATTTAACATAAAGGAAGGTAGGTAGATTCTTGACCAACAAGTAAGTCAAAGGCAGAAATGTGTAGGCCACAATCAGATCAGGCATAATCTTATTGAATCTAGGAGCAGGCAAGAGGAGCTGAATGGCTGACTATACATATGTCTACCCCAAAATCAGATGCGAGAAAGACATAGGGCAGGTGAGTGCTGAGGCAGGCTGGTTCGAATATATCCTTTTCTCGTTGCCAGTTGTACTCTAACCAATCAGCTGACCTGCCACTCATCTTTGAGCAGATATATTTGATGTTTAACCTAACATTTTTAGTTCACCTTAATTCGTGGTGCTGCCTTTAGAATAATTCTAGAATGTACTTAAACTGTGTAACATGAAATATCCTCTTAAATGTGTCCATGTTAATCTGTCTCCTGCTCTAGTCTGCTAGCTAACCCTCAATCCTAAAACCCTATAAACTCCCAACCCAATTAGCACAATTTCTTATACCTTCCTTACCTAGTCAATGCCAACTTACCTCACCCACTAATCCTTCAAGAGCTGGTGTGCTGACTGCCATTTCTCAAGGTCCACAGTGTCTTCCAACCCTGGTGAAGTCTTTTCCTCAATTAGTTTGCAGTGGACTTCTTTATAATGAGTGTATGCGCAACCAACATTCCCTTTATATTAACAAATAAAGAATGGCCACAGTGAAGAAGTAAGGAAAGACCTCCTCTCTGCACTTATGGGGCTGCATCCAATACGAGTCAGCACCAGGAGAGGCGTGGAGAAAATTGGCAAAATCATTCAAGTAGATTTATTGTACTCATCTCTTATTGTGCTTAGTTCCATAAACAGCGATGCAACTGCTGTTTCCTATTGTTATTAGTTTGAATCATTCTTTTGTATTTTTAAAGATGAATCTCTATCTGAATCGGTGTCAAAGCATAAAAATATGTTCACTTTCTTGTTCATCCCCAGAAATGAAACTGAATTAGGTCTGATTGGAAACATGTAACAAGCAGCTAGCAAGACAAATGATTGAGAGACCTTATTATCCTCCTGTCCAATCAATTCCTAGAAAGCTGCATTTTATTTCCTGCAGTGTGCTTTTGTCCCAAGTATAGCAATTGGTAGAATCTGTATCAGTAACATAAATGGATCCCATCCTATTTTTATTCAAGAATGAGTTAGCATTGTCTTGTTTTGCATTGCAGTATTATACTGCATATTTACAGAAAATATTGCTTTGTCCACTTGATGGGAGTTTGAAAGGAAAGTCCAAAAGACTGGTTCAAAACCTTAAACAGGATAAGATTTTCGTAATTATTGATACTCACAAAGTACTGGATTATGTGTTCTCATGATCGTGGTGGATTTCAATATGTAGGTGGACTGGGAATATCAGGTTGATAATGGATTGCCAAAAAAGGATTTTGTGGAATATGTAAGAGATGGCCTTTTTGGAGCAGTTTGTAGTGGAGCCCACTACAGTACAGGCAATTCTGGATTTAGTGTTGTACAATGAGGCAGATTTGATAAGGGGGCTTAAGGTGAAGGAACCCAAAGGAGGCAGTAAACAAAATATGATAGGATTTACTCTTCAATTCGAGAGGGAGAAAGTGGAATCAGATGTAACGGTATCACAGCCGCATAAAGGTAATTATAAAGGCATGGGGAAAGAGCTGACCAGAATTGACTGGGAGAGGAAGGCAGCAGAAAAAACGGTGGAACAGCAATTGCAGGAGTTTCTGGGAGTAATTCGGGAGACACAACAAAAATTCATTCCTAGAAAAATGAAGCATACTAAAGGGAGGATGAAGAAATCATGGCTGACAAGGGAAGTCAAGAACAACATAAAGGCAAAAAAGAAATCACATAACGTGGCGAAGGATAGTGAGAAGCCAGAAGATTGGGAAGTCTACAAAGACCAACAGAGGATAACGAGAAAAGAAATAAGGAGGGAGAAGATTAAATATGAGGGGAAGCAAGCCAGCAACATAAAAAAAATTGCAAAAGTTTCTTTTGATATATAAAGGACAAAACAGAGGCAACAGTGGACATTGGGCTGCTGGAAAATGAAGCTAGAGTAGTAATGGGGAATAAAGAAATGGCTGAGGAACTGAATAAGTACTTTGCAGAAGACACAAGTAGAATCCCAAAAATTCAAGAGAGTCAGGGGGCAGAGATGGTGATGATGGCCATCACCAAGGAGAAGGTGCTAGAAAAACTGAAAGGTCTGAAAATGGTACATCACCTGGATTAGATAGGCTATACCACAGAGTTCTGAATGACATAGCTGAAGAGATATTGGAAACTTTAGCGGTGATCTTTCAGGAATCACTGGAGTCAAGGCAGTCCCAGATGACTGGAAAATTCTGAATGAAATCTCCCTATTTAAGAAAAGAGCAAGGCAAAGGACATGAAATTTATAGACTGATTAGCCTGATCTCAGTCTTGGTAAGATTTTGGAGTCCATTGTGAAGGATGAGATTTCTGAATGCTTGGAAGTGCATGGCAAAGTCATCAAGGGGAGCATGCCTGACAAATTTCTTTGCAGAGGTAATGAGTAGGCTAGACCAAGGAGAGCCAATGATATATCGGGACTTCTTGTAGGCCTTTGACAAGGTGCTGCACAGGAAGCTGCTGAGTAATATAAAGGCCCGTGTTGTTAGAGGCAAGTGCTAGCATAGCTATCTGGCAGAAGGCAGAGAGTGGGGATAAAAGGGTCCTGTTCAGGATGGCAGCCAGTGACTAGTGGTGTTCTGCAAGGATCAGTGTTGGGACCACAACTTTTCACTTTATACATTAATGATCTGGATGAAGAAAATGAGGGCATTTTGGCTACATTTGCAGATGATACAAAGATAAATGAAGGGACAGATAGTATTGAGATGCAGGGAGGCTGTAGAAAGATTTAGGTTAGTAGAGTGAGCAAAGAAGTGGCAGATGGAATACAATGTGACAAAGTGTGAGTCATGCACTTTGATAGGAAGAACAGAGGCATGGACTATTTTCTAAATGGGGAGAAAATTCAAAAATCTGAAGTACAAAGAGATGTGGAAGTTCCAGTCCAGGATTCTCTCAAGGTAAACTTACAGTTGGTGATTAGGAAGGCAAAGTGTTGTCATTCATCTCGAGAGGACTAGAATATAAAAGTAGAGATTTAATTGTGAGGCTATATAAAGCTCTGGTCAGACAGCGTACAGAGTATTGTGAGTAGTTTTGGGCCCCATATCACAGGTAGGATAAATTGGTTTTGGAGGGGGTCCCGAGCAGGTTTTTGAGAAATATCCCAGAAATGAAAGGCTTAACATATGAGAATGTTTGAGGACTCTGAGACTATACTTGATAAGGTTTAGAAGGATGAGGAGGTAATCTAATTGAAATTTGCAGAATTCTGAACAGCCTGGACAGAATAGACATTGGGATGATGTTTCTATTGGCAGGAGAGATGAGGACCCAAGTGCACAGCCTTAGAGTAAAGGGAAGACCCTTTAGAACAGAGATAAGGAGAAACTTCTTGAGCCAGAGAGGCTGAATCTGTGGAACTTATTGCCACAGCAAGTTGGGAGGCCAGGTCACTGAGTACGTTTAACACAGGGATAGATAGGTTCTTGATTGTCAAGGGGATCCAGGGTTACAAGGAGAGAGAGCAGGGGAGTGGAGTTGAAAAAACTCATCAGCCATACTTGAATGGCAGATCAGACTTGATGGGCCAAATGGCCTAATTTCTGCTCCTGTGCCTTATGGTTTAAGAGTGGATGGTACTTACTTAGCTGTTTACCATGTTGTGCACCTCAGTGCTATCACTCAGTCAACTTGTTAAAGGCCAGCGACTGTTGTTATGTAGGCAGTAGGCATCAATTTGCAGAGCAGTTTTGATCTTTAAAAGTATTCACTGTTTTCTCAATTAATTCCTTTACAAGAGAGTCAGATTAATGGTCCATTGGGAATGAGGTTGAAGAAAATATGAATATTTGCAAATATTTATGATCAAGTGCACCGTGAAGGTGAATGAAGTTTGTACTGAGAAGGGGAATGGATGCAGTTTTTAAGGAATAATTACATGCACTGGTAGTCCCAGTGTTTGTCACCAGTAATAGCCCAGTGAGCCAGCAGTGTGAGCATGTTCTGAGGAAGATGTTAATACAGAATATCGGACAATGGAGATTGGTAAATGTTCTGGAATTTGCAGATTGAGGGTTAAGTAAACATTTATGTAAAGTTTTATTTCAGGAAATTAAATGAATCTAAAAGGGTTTGTGATAAGGTAGGTTGTACACGTGCTTTGGATAGAATGGCTGGAAGTTGCTGAATGGCTTGTTCTTCTTCCACATTAATGATCTTCTGGTCTAAAATAAGTAGGAAAGAGACTAAAGGGTAATAAACTTGAGATATAAAATGTTAATATGTAACACTTTGATACTGACTGTCAGCTTCTTGAATGACACCATCACTCATGTATTCACAACCTATACAGATTGGCAGGCTACCAACTACAAGGCTCATCCATAAATATCAATTACTCCATCCTTGATGACAGGGGCTGCAGTAGCCTAGGACCTTACGCAAGGAATTTTCTCTCTTTCTCTCTCGCCTCCTGGGAATTCTCTTTCTAATCCTCTCTGCCTCTCTTGCTCCCCCTTGAAATTATCTCTTTCCTCTCATCTACTTTCCCTCCTTTAATTTTTATACTCATAATGTGTATAGCAATAAGATGGCTGTAGATAAAAATTTTCCGGTGGGTCTTATTTCCAGAGCAAGCTGGCAGACAGAATGACAGTAAAAAATAAAACCCATATAGAAGAAACTGCTTTAGATGTTTTCTTACAAGTAAATTGGTTTTTAATGACAATGGCTACAATGCTTTCAACCCCTCTATAATTAGCTTTAAATCACCAATATTTAACATGTGTGTAAACCAAAAGAACTGTGGATGCTATAAACCAGAAACAAAAACAGAAGTTGCTGGAAAAGCTCAGATCTGAGGAAGGATCACTGGAATCAAAATGTTAACTCTGATTTCTCTTCATTGAAGCTGCCAGACCTGCTGAGCTTTTCCAGAAACTTCTGTTTTTGTTTAACATTTGTGACTTATTCAGTGTGAGATAATTTATAAAGCAGATCTTCATTATGAATCTCATTCTTTTACACTGTATCTCATTGTTTTACACTGTTAGAGTTATTTTGATCTCCCACAGTAATCAGTCTGTTTTCTTTAAAGTTGTCATAAAATTGTTTTGAAAAATAAATGTATACTCATTTCTGCTGGCTTCATCCCAGGCTGACAACATTGTGAGGTATTAGTGACATTTAAGATCAGCAGGATGCCAGATGGCAACATAGTAATGTTTAATTCTAAAAGTGCACGAAGTGACCATATTTTAAAAGGATAGCCACATAGAGTCACTCCGAATAAGGGTTGCATTGTATTTGAGGACAGTTGTCATGCATCAGCCATGATGGCGAGCATTGAGAGACTGTTCAGCAATGCAGGGCCGAAGGTTGTCTTTGCCAACTCCCCAGGCAGGTACACTTTAGAAAATAAGAAGGAAATGATGCTTTGACTGTCAAGGAAGGAAAGGCCAGCAGAGCTGTGGATTTGAACTGTTTTGTGATACAAGAGAACAATGAGCTAGCATAGGTGATAATAGAGTTAATTAGATCTTCCACAGCAAAGATATTGGGTGGACAATCAGAGTACAGTATGACATATTTGGATCCTTTGAATGCACAGGAGAGAAGTTTTGCATGGAACAATGTTCATCTTAATGTCAGTGAAAGGTAAGACAATATGGTGTAATGTATACTACCAAGTGAAATATATATGCAGTGGTCTTGCTAATAAAACACTATCTCACACATGGCATTAGAAACAGGTCCACTATGATACTTTTTTCACTCTCGACTGCCAAAATTTATGCTACAGCCTTGATGGTAGTATCTCTGTGTGACTTTAGGGCTGCACCCCATTAACTAGTTTCGTCCATTGATGAATCCCAATATTTTACCTTCATTGCACTCTGCCTTTCCCAGCAGTTCCATCTATGATTAGTCTGTTCCAAACTTTTAAAAATGCCAACATCTCAGATAACATTAATTTCTTAATTGGGAAATCAAATGAATGGGCGGCACAGTGGCACAGTGGTTAGCACTGCTGCCTCACAGCGCCAGAGACCTGGGTTCAATTCCCACCTCAGGCCACTGACTGTGTGGAGTTTGCACGTTCTCCCCGTGTCTGCGTGGGTTTCCTCCGGGTGCTCCGGTTTCCTCCCACAGTCCAAAGATGTGCAGGTTAGGTGAATTGGCCATGCTAAATTGCCCATAGTGTTAGGTAAGGGGCTAATGTAGGGGTTTGGGTGGGTTTCACTTCGGCGGGTCGGTATGGACTTGTAGGGCCGAAGGGCCTGTTTCCACACTGTAAGTAATCTAATCTAATCTAAAAAATTGAAGAACTGAATCCCACAACACAGAACAGCACCATGTCTCTAAGGAGGATATGAGGATTGCAAATGCTGGAGAGTCAGAGTCAAAACGTGTGGC
The DNA here is from genome assembly GCF_020745735.1 of Hemiscyllium ocellatum. Taxonomy (NCBI): domain Eukaryota; kingdom Metazoa; phylum Chordata; class Chondrichthyes; order Orectolobiformes; family Hemiscylliidae; genus Hemiscyllium; species Hemiscyllium ocellatum. Next base: position 16,468,167 of record NC_083416.1, on the reverse strand, counting down.
ACTGGAAAAGCATAGCTGGTCAGGCAACATCAGAGGAGCAGGAGAGTCAACATTTCAGGCATAAGCCCTTCCTCAGGAAAGTGGGGGGAGGTGCTGCTAAGAGATGGATAGAAGGTTAGGGGTGGACCAGGTGGGGGTGTGGGACATGGAAGGTACGAGAGAAGGCGATAGGTGGCTGCAGGTGAGGGGTGATTATGATAGGTCGGTGGGGAGGGTGGAACAAATAGGTGAGAAGAAAGATGGACAGGTAGTACAGCTCAAGAGGGCAGTGTGCAATTGAAGGATTGGATCTGGGATGAAGTAGGGAGAGGGGAGATTTGGAAACTAGTGAAATTGATGTTGATGCCATGTTGTTGAAGGATCCCAAGGTGGAAGATGAGGTGGCTTGACCTGCTGTGCTTTTCCAGCACTGTAGTTTTCAACTCATGTCTGTAAGGAACAAAACAGATGAGGCATTAAAATTAAGCAGAGATACCCAGGTTGATTACTAAAACGTAAAGATTGATGGCTTTATGGCTATATTATTGGTCTACTCTGTGTTTTAATCACTGTTCTTCCTGATTGCAGATGCTGTCCATTCTAATGAATTGCATTATATTTGAAGACTGTAGGAATCAGTGGTCAATGTCACGTCCACTCCTGGGACTGATACTTCTCAATGAGAAGGTAAGGAAGGCTTCACAAGACAGAATATGACCAACAGAGCTGAGCAGCAGTCTCTATCGTATCTTTATAAAGTATCCATGCAGCTTCACATTCCAGAGTTTGGATTCATACCAACTACCTAGTCTGCAATGATATGCTTTGATTAATATTCACTTTAACCACTTAGAATTTCAAATACAATAATAAGACCTTCCATAACCAGCTCTTCTCCAATATCAGTATTTCCAGTTATCATTGCCTCTCATATCCTTGTGTGCTCAGCTTTAGTTCGTGTCCAGTGACAGCTTCTGATTTATTTGTGCTCTGTGGAAGAATTTCTGTAGGATTATCTCAATATCTTGCAAACACTTTAAGATCAGTAGAAACCCTAGAGAAGCTACAGTGACAGAAGATCATGACCAATAGCCAATGTTCATGAACCAAGTCCAGTCTGAATTTGTGACCTTGTAAGAATATAAATTAAGAGCATGACTAATTACCCATAGAATACCCCTATTCACAGTCAACCTAATGTTTTCAGGATACATTCACACTGCATACTGTACTGGCAGGAGAAGCAGAAAGAGCCATGCAGAGAACAGCTTAATGCTGTGATTGAAATGTAAATGTGTTTCAGATAAATTCTTTACCTCCACCAAAAATGAAGCAAAGGGATAAGATGAAGATGATAGAAGAGAAGAATAAATGTAAATACGATGTGAGATGTCTCATCATTCACCTCCCTTGAATGACCTAGTTTTGTCGTAGTGGATTCAGTATCTTTAACATTATCTGTTTCATGATGATTTGCATCCAAGTGCAATGAAAGATAGCACTACTTTTAAAATGATTAAGTGAGCGATAGAGGATAGACAGTGTTTCGCAATAGTAGGTGACATCGCATTATCATACTTTATGGATCACTGCAATCTTTCACATATTTGGTAGCCTAATAATTTCTATCCTGCATAAACCAATGAATCATTCCCCTCTCCCAAGTATAAAAAATATCTGATTTCTGTGCTTTGCCGACATTCTTCATTGGATATAAATAAAATAGGCTGTAATCTTTTTCCTTTTCAAAAGAAAGCAATCCATTATGATTAACAAAACTGTTTGGGGTTGTTAGTGGTTCTCACAAAATGCCAGCCCAATTCTGAGCTTCCCCAAAACCAAACAAGATATGAGGAAGGTTCAAGCAATTGACAGCAATTGTGGTTAGTATCTATGCCTGAATCAGGCCTAAGGAATTAGTGTTTTCATTTTGATGCATATTTCTTTTCTTTAAGAGTTTTCAGGAGCCCTGCGTTTATTTATTTGAGATGCTGGCTGACAGAGTGTTGCAACTAAGTCAGTGGTATTAAGAATGTATCCCGCAGAACAGGCTTTCCATTCTACATGCTTTTAAGCCACCATCTATAGCATCCCTGACTGAGAGGCTGCTCAGAGAATGGCCTAATTCCATTTTTAATTCTTCTTCATGCCACTTTTCTGTGGTCACAAGGAAACTAATCTGCTCATTGCAGCTCATGTGGCCCCTCACCCTTCCCAACCTAGACCTGCTGTGCTTTTTCCAGCACCACACTTTATCAACCCGTACTATCCATTAGCCAAATGCATAAGCATGGGCCATTTTGTAACTATCCTAACCGGAATGTTGTATCCAAGTGCTGGATTAACATGTATGATTCAAGTAAAATAAGGCCCAAGCATCAGAATGTCTGCCTGTTAAAATTACAACAACATAATAATAATGCAGTTATATTTTTCTGTCCTAATGTCTGAGTTTATGAATGCACTGCTGTAATGGGATATTGCGAAATACAGATCAGAAAATCCTAACCTGAATCCCTGGTCTACATTAAATTATCTAATCTGGTAAAAACTCATTCTCTGTAATATCTAATGATGACAATCCAATCGTCCAAGGGAAAAACAGTAAGTCTATGCCATTGACTGAAGTTCCTCTCCATGTCCTTTGTTTTGGTGATTCATTAATGGGGTGTGCTGTCACTGATAAGGCTAGATTTAATTTCAGTTTCCCTTTGTTATCAAAGATGACTGTTTCTTTTATGCATCTGTTTTGCATTCTAATGTAGCATAGAGTAGATTAGCATGGCTTTCCAAAGTGTATGTGAGAGTGGACTGCCTGATTTTTGTAGGGGTTGCTCAGACTTTCCAGCTTCTCTTTTGTCCATCACTGCTTGTCTTCTTTACTGTTGAAAGGAAATGTCACAACAGATGAGATTGCTCCACTAATATTTCACTCTCTTGCATTTTGAACCTGAACCTCAGCCATCTTCATAGTGTCCAAGTTTAAGTTGTGAATAAAAAGAACATTTTAAAGATTTTCTCATCTGTATTACATGTCCACTCCATCTGAGCTGAACGCTAAGGCAATTCCAGACATTTCTACTCTTTGAATTAGCTCAGTGTTGGATACTTCGTATTCCCATTGATCCCCATGACATTCCAAATGCACCTCATGTAGAGCCAATCATATACTTAATGCATTAGGTGCATTAGTCAATGTCTGTCAGGAATACAGGAAGATGGATATTACCATATCTTTATGCACAGCTTTCATAAAATATTGGTGACACTAGCCAGGCTAGCATTTATTGCCCAACCTTAATTGCCCTTAGGGTAGTAGTGAGCTGCCTCATGAACCACTTCAGGTCTTGAGATGTAGGAACACCCACAATACTGTTAGGAAAGAAGTTCCATGATTTTAACCCATTGACAATGAAGGAACTGTGTTATAGTTCCAAGTCAAGATGGTGTGTGACTTGATGGGGAACTTGCAGGTGGTGATGTTCTTTGGCAAATTATTGCTACCTATCTTGTGGATGTTACATACTGTACCACACTGACTATGGGACACAGGTGAGGGGACAAAGGGGTTTAACTTACTGGAGAGACTAGTGACACTGAAGGAATACCTAATGCAGATTTGACATTTATAACCTGAATCCTGAATGAAACTAAAGTTTTTGCCCCCTTTCTTTTCCAATGTTGACCATTTGCATTAATTAGTGAGTAAAAAATGAGGTCTGCAGATGCTGGAGATCACAGCTGCAAATGTGTTGCTGGTCAAAGCACAGCAGGCCAGGCAGCATCTCAGGAATAGAGAATTCGACGTTTCGAGCATAAGCCCTTCATCAGGAGGGCTTATGCTTGAAACGTCGAATTCTCTATTCCTGAGATGCTGCCTGGCCTGCTGTGCTTTGACCAGCAACACATTTGCAGCATTTGCATTAATTAGTTCTTTTTGGATCGTGTCGTTTATGAGGAAATAGTTAACCCAAGAACAATCTTTGATAAATAGCAGTAAACAAGGATATTAAAAAGTGTTCTGTCATGTGCATCACCAGAGGTTAATAGACATGTTCCTGAAATGTGACATTGACTATAATGATGTGAAATTTGTCTATTTATTTATTGGAACCAAATAGAGAGCATTAAACTAGAAGAGAGACAATAAGGTATGTTTCAAATGAAGAGAGGAATAAGAACAGGATGGATATGCTCATAAATATTACTCAATATGTATGCAGAACAAGTATTCAGAGTACTTCCAAGGATAAAAGTTAGAGTCAAAAACATGACAGGTTTGTGGATGATAGTGAGGATTGAAATGGATGGTACCATATTAGAACAAGTAGGTAAGTTTGCTTACTTGTGACAATTGTTAACAGAGGATGGTAGCTGTGATGCAGAAGTTAAAGGATAGAGATAGCCAGAAGTAATTTTGTGAAGATAAAGTATGTGTTAACAGTAAGAAAATGCAAGTTTGAAATGAGGAAAAATCTCAGAATATGCTGCATTCTGTTCATTTTTTTTAGATTAGACTTACAGTGTGGAAACAGGCCCTTCGGCCCAACAAGTCCACACCGACCCGCCGAAGCGAAACCCACCCATACCCCTACATTTACCCCTTACCTAACACTACGGGCAATTTAGCATGGCCAATTCACCTGACCCGCACATCTTTGGACTGTGGGAGGAAACCGGAGCACCCGGAGGAAACCCACGCAGACACAGGGAGAACGTGCAAACTCCACACAGTCAGTCACCTGAGTCGGGAATTGAACCACTGTGCCACCGTGCCGCCCACATTGTATACCTCAGCAACTGAGGCCATAAGTAAAGACCTGCGGAAAAAGATTGCTGGAATTGCATTTGAAAGTGGATGCTAAGATGTATTCTAAACATTCCATGTGCAGACCATAAGACAAATGAAGGAATGCTTAAAATGTCAGTATTTCAGCCATTTGATGAGAGCTGTAAAACTACAGAGATCGCACCTAGTGGGTAATATGGAATGCAGCAGAAAGAGAGATTGAATTACAGATGTCATAGAGTGGTCCCACATGAGCTGCAGTGGATGTATGAGGATGGGGCATGAAATAAGACAGGCAAGTGTGACACACCATGACAGCAAACCTCCTCGTATGAAGACAAGGGTGAGCATGGGAGACAATTGCCTAGTGGTATTATCATTGGACTGTCAATCCAAAGAGCCAGCGAATGTTCTGGGGATCTGAGTTCAAATCCCACCACAGCAGATGGTGAAATTTGAATTCAATTTTAAAAAAACTGGAATTAAGAGTCTAATGATGACCATGTTGATTGTCAGAAAAACCCATCTCATTCACTTATGTCCTTTAGGGAAGTAAACTACTATCCTTACCTAGATTGGGCTAAATGTGACTGCAGACCCACAGCAATTTGGTTAACCATTACCTGCCCTCTGGGCAGTTAAAGATCAGCAATAAATGCTGGCCTAGCGAACAATGCCCTCATCCTGTGAATGAATGAAAAAAGCTGATGTTTCACAAATGATAATGAGGTCTAGCAATAGATTTTAACCCCAAAACAGTGTGGTGTCATCACGCATACTTGTGACACTCAAGTTGAGTATCATTCCAATACAGCAGTGATATGCTGGACCTTATGGCAAGTCCTTTCTCCATAGCAAGGCTCTACAGATCTATTCCAGCATATGCAGTAATGAGGCTTTTTTTACAGATAAATTAATGAATTTAATGATATGGGTTAACATGTGTGGCACTGTGATGATTGATAATCCTTGTATTTAGTTGAAAATTATCATCCCAGAATTTAATCAGGCAATTTCTCCAGTCTGGTTACACAGCAGCTTTTATTGCAGTCAGCTCATCAGCTCCCAGTTTTGCAGGAGGGCAATTGTATCTCATTTTGTCTTCACATATTTAGGATGCAGAAGGAACTGTTCAGGAAAAAAACACTATCATAATGTTCTTCTCGATTTGCAATATTGCAAATAATGATTGTGGGACTTTGCAAAAGCATTTAGCCAAACAATAAAATTGTTTATTCCCTTTTTAATTAGTGGATCACATTAACAGATTACCCATCTGAGATTCAGTCCAGGACATTTTATACTAGCAATTAAGAATGCTGGAAAGAGTACTTTTAATAACTGCAAGTCATACTTAAACTACAAGCTCTGCTCTTGCTGTGAGACTAGAAGGTGTCATTTTATTGATCTGCCCATTACGAACAGCAGATTACAAGGCATTCCTGTTCCAATTCCAAGTATTTTTTTGACATTTGCAGAGAGGTTGCCACAATGATTAAGTTTTTAATAAAGCCACAGTTTTCTGCCTTAGAAATTGAAGGACAGTATAAGATGCTTTCTTTCTCTTAATAAAATTGAAACACCAATTGCCCGATTGCACCTGCCTAAATTCTGCTCCTGGTCCATCAACCATCACTGTTTCTTATACCCCAGCTCATGAGGGAATATTGAAAAATAAGTGCAAGATTGGAAATTAATTTGACTGACGACACTGTGCATTACAGGCACTGTCAGAGCAGTAAAGCTTTATATTTCAATTTAGTAATAAGGCAATACACAATGATTACATGCTATGAACTAACCTTACCGCTTTCTTTTCTTAACATTTCTGCCAGCTTATACATTTGCCCTTCCAAGAGAATTGTTGACCGCTTTCTGAGGTACAGATCCACTCTTGGTCGGCCATTTATTCATTGTCACCGTGGGGTCAGTCGGGTCATTGTTTTGCTTTTTCTCTGGCGGGCTTCAAGTCTCACATAGTTCACATCGCGATCTCATGCTCTCATCCAAATTTTCTTCTTATGTTTACCCCTCAATTACTCTTTGATTTATTGCAAAAATCAAGGCTGTCAAGTCTTTGTTTTGAGTGCCTCTACCTGGGTATCATTTTTTCTCAATTACTTAACAATCCTTTTTAATCCTGAACTTGTACTCTGGATCTAAACCACTCAATCTTCGTTCTGTCCATTCTCCTAATTCTGAGCATCCTCCACTGCAGAATACCTGCAGCTATTATTCTTCTCCAATCTTCTTTCAGCTCAGCCCAGCACTGATGACCATGGAGTGCAATACTCCACATGAGAGACATTTTTTCAACTTTCTGCAACTACTTTTAAACATTACTAAAGTCACTGATCCCACCTCTTGACATAACTAATCCATTGTAGATTTAATTCTTGGATGTAACTTTTATGTTTATTATTATGCCAAAGTACTTGACTTTACTAATTTCCATTTAACGCCATAATGTGGTCTTTTACTCATTTAAGTTCAGTCCAAAAGTCTTTTTTTAACTTAGTTTATTGCTCTTCCTTTGATCTGGCTATGAGTGCATTTTGTTTTGTATTAATTTGTAGAATGTGCGTGGACTAGCATTCATTACTGATGTCTCTCAATAAAAGGGAGCCAGTGGATGTGATCTTCTTGGATTTGACAAGATGCCACACAGGAGGTTGCTAAATAAAATGACCTCATGGTATTAGGGGCAAGATAAAAGCATAGATAGAGAATTGCTGACTGGCAGAAAGCAGAGAGTGGAGACAAAGGGGACTTTTCAGGATGTCAGACAGTTAGTAGTGGAGTTCCACAGGAATCAGTGTTGGGACCACAACTATTTACATTACACATTAACAATCTGGACACAGGAGCTGAGGGCATTGTTAAGTTGGCACATTCATTCTGATTGATAGGTAATTGCAGTGGGTATAGAGATTTCTTAATGGCATACACAACCAGTGAACCCAGCACTGGGCAAGCTCAAATGACGGCCCCAACTGGACTATGTTGACGAACATCTTTGTCAGACTTCACAGAATTTTAATGAAATTTATTCTACAGTTTTTACAGAAAAGAAAGATTTTATTCAGAGCCACACACATCAACTTTCTCATTTTGTATTGACATCTTTCTTCAACCGCTGAATTGTTTCTCCTGTCACATTTTTCACACTGCAATCTGTCTGTGGATTGAATATCCTGATGACTGAGCTCAGACAAAGCTTTTGGTGCCTGCAGAATTGAGGCCAAGATGTCCTAAGAAATAACACTGTGTAGTGAAACTCAGTTGACCTTTGACACATTGTGCTTTCTAATTGCAGTATTTCAGTGAATTGAGAAGAAATTTGATAAGCAACCAGGACCCTGAGCAGCAGCAAACACTGAATGCATGTTTTGAGAAATTAATGGAAGGAGTGGAACAGAACTTGCTAATCAAGAACAGAGACAGGTAAACTGAGACAATGAAATGAAGTTAAAACACCATAGTGTGAAGATCGGGGAAACTAGTGTAGAGTTGGAGTCAAATATAGACGAGGCCAGATAAGAACATGGCAGGTTTCATTCCTCAAAGGATGCTAGTGGACCAGTTAGGTTTTTATAGCAGTCCACTAGATATTTTGTCACTTTTATTGATATCAGCTGTTTATCTCCAAATCTTTTAAACTAAATTCAAATTCTTAAACATGCGTACTGCTGGACAGGGTGGGCACACAACAAATGAATTTAATGCAAAGTAGTGTGAAATGATAGATTTTAATGGGAAGAAAGAGGAGAGACAATATTTTAAAAAGTACAATTTGAAAGCATGTGCAAGAACAGAGAGATCTGGAGCTGGTATATACATAAATAATTGAAGCTGGCAAGCAGGTTGAGAAAGTAGTTAATGAGATATTCAAGTTCCTGGGTCTTTTAAATAGAGCCATTGTTGCAAAATCAAAGAAGATATGGTGAGATTCTATGTAAGCCTGCTTTTGCCTCTGCTGGAGTATTGTGTCCTATTACAAGACACCTTGTCAAAAGTCTTTTGAATCAAGAATTCTGGGAGAATGGTAACTTAATGGTAATGGCACTCAGTTATATTAAACCATTACCAAATCTAAAAAGAATGACACTAACTGCAACATCCATCAACTTTAGAAACAGGAAACGACAATGGCAAAACCAGACCTGCTGACACTGCAAATTCTCCTTACTAACATTTGGGAGGGAGGCTTGTGCTAAAATTGGGAAAGCTGTCTCACATATCAGTTAAACAACAGCTAGATATAGTCATCCTCATGAAGTCATACCTTACAGACAATGTCCTAGGTAACACAATCACCATCCCTAAGTATGTTGTGTCCCACTAACAGGACAGATCAAGCAGATGTGACGACACAGTGGTCTACCATTGTGAGGGAGTTGCCCAGGAAGTGTTCAACATTGCCTCTGCACCCTATGAAGTCCCATGGCATCAGATCAAGCATAACAAAGGAAAATGAGATGTCAAACTGAAGAAGCCACAACAGAAGACGACTTGCATATCAAACAGCTGAAGAAACAAGTGATAGATAGAGCTGAATGATCCAACAACCAGGTCATCTGATTTATGCTCTTCAGCCCAAGTCACAAATCATGGTGGACAATTAAGTAATTATTCGGTTGAGGAGGCCCACAAATATCTCTATCCTCAATGAGGGTGCCTAGCACATTAGCCAAAAATAAGTCTGTAACATCTGCAACCACCTTCAGCTAGGATTGCTATGTGGATGATCCATTTTGGCATCCTTCTGCGGTCCCCAATATTGATTTACTCCACTTGATATTGCTAAACAGCTGAAGACTCTAAATGTGGCAAAAGCTATGAGAACAAAATAATAGTACTGAAGTTATATGCTTTCAGACTAGCTGTGCCTTAGCCAAGATATTCTGTGTGGCTGAGACATTGGCATCTCCTCAACAATGTGAAACATTGCCCATGAATACAAACCGTAAGTCAATTCCAACATGGTAAATTACCAGTCTACTCTCATTCATCAGCAAAGTAACAGAGGGGCGAAAAATAATGGAGAAAATCAATAGTGCAATCAATTAGAATTTGTCAACCTGTTACAAACTTTCGATTTCGTCAGGACCAATCAGCCTTTGGCCTTATTATAACCTTGGTCGCCACTTGCCTGGATGAACATATTTCCAACAATACTCAAGAAAGTTGAAACCATCCAGAAAAAAAGCAGCTCATTAGATTGCCCCACATTTACAATTATCCACTTCACCAATGCTCAGTAGCAAAAGTGTACCATCTTCAAGATGCATTGCAGAAATTGACCAATTAAACAGCAACTTCCAAGCCCAAGATCACGTCCATCTCAAATGACAAGGGCAGCAGATACATGGGAATATCTCCACCTGCAAGTTCCCCTCACCATCCTGACTTGGAAATATATTTCAATTTCTTCAGTAACACTGGATCAAAATCCTGGAATCCCTCCCTGATGCACTGTGAGTTTGTGAGTTATGTCACATGGACTGCAACAGTCCAGGAAGGCAGCTCACCATCACTTTTTAAGGGAAACTAAAGTTGTGCAATAAATGCTGGTCCACGAGTGACTTCAAATAAAGTATGAACAAAAGAGCTGACTGCCAGTGGTGAGGTGAAAGTGACTGGCCTTGTCATCAATGTTGTGATTGACTGAGTGGCTAGGGGATCAGCATATTCTGGCTCACAAGTATTCAGTACTATTGCTGGAACATTGTCAGTGTCCAACTGTTTCTGGATATCATGTGAAGTGAATCAAATTGGCTGAAGAGGGGCATTTGTGATGCTGTTTCTCTTCTAGATGAGGCCAAGATGGATCATTCACTTGACTCTTCTGACTAAAGATTTTCTAAACGCTTCATCCTTATCTTTTGCACTGATGTGCAGAGCCCTTCCATCTTTGGTAATGCAAACATTTGTGAAGACTCTTCCTCCAGTGATTTGTTTAATTGTCCACCATCTTCACAACTGGATGCGGCAGGTCTGCAGAGCTCAAATCCAATCTATTGGTTATGGGATTTCTTAGTTCTATCTGTCGCTTGCTACTTATGCTGTTTGGCATGCAAACAGTCCTGTTTGTAACTTCATTAGGTTGACACCTAATTTTAGATATACCTGGTGCTGCTCCTAGCATGCCCTCCAATGTTCTTTACCATTGCTGGACCTTTGTCCCAGAACTCCTCCCTGTCACTGCAGATGAGTCTACATCATATGAACCCTGCTTTCAATGAGGCAGCTCGCCATCAACCTCTCAAGGTAGTGATAAGCAATAAATGCTGGCCCAGACAGCAATGTCCACCTTCAATGGATGAATTTGAAAAAGCAACTGAACGCCATAGACTGCATCAGATCTAGCTGAAAGACACATTAATAGCAACTCACTGGGTATTTGGCATTGATAGCAGAAATCACCTAATGTTTACTGCTTGCTGCTATTGATTCCACAAAGGCTGACTGCTGGTCAGGTAAGGAGTTAGGATCTAAGGAATTGGAAAGATTGGAAGCAGAAAGGGCTATCAACGAGTGTTGGAATAGTAGCTGAAATTTTCTTTGGCACCTAAAAGAGGTCACTTCCACATGGACCCAAAAGGGTAGGGTTTCTATTCACCCTATGGGCCTCTCCTTCTACACAGCTGAGAGTCCATGATGGATACTTTACTCAACAGGTCATTAAAAATGACTCTAATTCACTTTGTCCTATGGAACTAGACTCACAAGGTTGCAACCCAAGTGAGGCATCAAGCATTCAAGAAATGTGCCTGAAATAGCATTTAATGTTTGTTTCAAGCTTAGATTTCAACAACCATTCTACCCAGTTTCCTCTCAGCAGGGGTGAGAGTGAGGATTAAAATCCCTTTCTTTACTGTCTGGATTCATATAAGTAGTGGTCTCTTGCATATAGTGTTGACAGGCTGGCACCTCCTGTATAACAGCTTACAGCTAGAATACGCACCAACAAAATCAGTTCAAAAAAAAGATGGAAAAGTTCAAGCACAAATCATTTATTTCAGTTGTTTAATTTTTAAATGGGATTCTCATCAAATTTAGAGTCAGAAGGCTGTTTGTTTATTTTTCCCACCATCACAGGTTTACACAGAACATGTCCATTTTCAAACGTGATGTGACTGAGACTTTGCGCATTTGTACAACTGCCAATACCCCTGTTGATATGGTGAGCTGATTCCAACACTGATGCAGAGTGACCAGAGGATCTGCAATCCCGAGGACAGTGAGCATTATGCCAGTGCCTTTTGTTACTGCTGCAAAATAAAATGTGTCTTTTCCACCTGGTACTTGAGATAGTGGTGATTTTCCTGGGTTGGGAGGAGGGATGCATAATTTGATGACAGAATCTAGCAAAGGTTTAGAGTGGGTTACTATCTAACGCCTCACTTATTACTGGCTCACACTGGTTTTGATGTCCTTGCAAACACAAAGTCCAAACCAAACTTATATTGGGTACAAAAACATCTTTATTCACAGAGAAGCCAGTTCACAACAACTCTCATAAGATTACACTTTTCTAACAACGTAGGATACACCTCAGGTGGGCAGAAGTTGAATTTCAAGATTGCGTGTAAATTATGTTGGTCATCTGACCTATTTTGGCAGCCCTTTACCAAAGCTTGTGTTTCAGGGTACCTGGTTATATGTGAATAAACTCATCCACCTTAATTATCAAGTCTCCTTTATTTCTAACAGAGGTGTCCCTCTGAGTAAAGCAGGAACATGAACCAATAATCAGCGGACAATTCTCCATGTGATATTCACAGTTTTCTCCTTCCTTGAGGCTACATTCCAGTGAACCATGTGTCCTTGTGAAAATGGCCATAGTGCAAAGCCCATACAGTAATGAATCTTTGCGGAAGACCTACATTAGTAGGTCATTTTACAGTAAAAGGCAAAACTTTTCCCATATAAATTAATGCTTCTTCACTTTTGGAAGCCATTTTGGCTTCCAAAAGGTTTCATAGGAATGCTGTACTTTTGAAAAGTGGGGCATATCTGTACTTAACTAACATAGCCCAAATAAATCTCCCTCCTGTAAAAATGCTATCTCTTACTCCCAATTTCTCCGCCTCTGCCGCATCTGCTCCCAGGAGGAGCAATTCCATTCCAGAACATCTCAGGTGGCCTCTTAATTCAAGGAGTACAATTTCCCCTCCCACGTAGTCAACAATGCCCTTCAGTGCATCTCCTCCACTTGCCTCACCTTCGACCTTGAGCCCCACTCCTCCAACCACAAGAACAGAACCCCCTCAGTCATAGAATTCCAATAGTGTGGAAACAGGCCATTCAGCCCAACAAGTCCATACTGACCCTCCGAAGAGTATCCCACCCAGACTCATTCTCCTCCCCTTTTACTCTACATTTCCTATGAGTAATGCACCAAACCTACACACCCCTGAACAGATGGGCAGTTTAGCATGGCCAATTCACCTAACCCACACATCTTTGGACTGTGGGAGGAAACCAGAGCGCCCAGAGGAAACCCATGCAGACATGGGGAGAATGTGCAAACTACATACAGACAGTCGCCTGAGGCTAGAATTGAACCAGGGTCCCTGGCGCTGTGAGGCAGCAGTGCTAACCACTGAGACACTGTCCGTCCCACCGGTCCTCACTTTCCACCCCACCAACCTTCAGATACAACACATTATCCTCTGCCATTTCTGCCACCTACAATCAGACCTCACCACCAAGGTATATTTCCCTCCCCATTTCTTTCAGTATTCCACAGAGACCATTTCCTCCACAACTCCCTTGTTAGGTCCACACCCCTCACCAACCCACTGTCCACTCCTGGCACCTTCCCTTGCCACTGCAGGTAGTGTAAAACCTGCCCCACACCTCCCCCCTCACCTCCGTCCAAGTCCCCAAAGGATCCTTCCAAATCCAGCAGAGATTTTCCTCCACATCATCTACTGTGTCCATTGCTCTCAATATGATCTCCTCTACATTGGGGAGACAGGACGCCAACTTGCTGAATGCTGGTCCATCAACACCACAGCCCTATGACCAAGCATTTCAACTACCCCTCGCACACTGCCAAAGAGATGCAAGTCATGCACCGCCTCCACCACCAAATCCTAGCCACCCAATACCTCATCTTCCATCTTGTGACCCTCCAACCACACGGGATCAATGTCAATTTCATCAGTTTCCTCATCTCCCCTCCCCCCCACCTTATCCTGGATCCAATCCTCCACCTCGACACAGCCCTCTGGAACTCTCCTACCTGTCCATCTACCCTTCCACCTTTCTCTCTACCCTCCACTCCAACTTATCACCATCACACCCCACCTTCATCTACCTATCGCATTCCCAGCTACCTTCCCATAGTCCCACCCCTCCCAAAAATCTTTCAGCTCCCTTGCCCCCTCCCCCCACATTCCTGATGAAGATGCTGCCTGTCCGGTTGTGCTTTTCCAGCACCACACTTTTTGATTCTGATCTCCAGCATCTGCAGTCCTTGCTTTCTCCCAAAATCCACGCCAAGCCTATTTAACACCTCATCATTCTATTCTCAATCATCATCAAAGGGATGGTGGGGATCAAAGACATTATCGACGACACCTACTTGAGAAGCCTTCCACAGCCTGGGTCCAAACATAGACAAAAGAGCTGAATGGCATAGCTTGCACTTTGCATGAACCATGTCATCAAAGATTTATTCTTGCTACCCCTGAGTTGAGGTTCTGGTTCATTTAAGTTGCCACAATTACTGGTGTAGATTGAAGGCACCATGATCATTTCCAACATCGCATGCATGTGTATTGTACGCCAACAAAATGTTGAGCAAGAGGAATCCCACAACGTTGATAAGTGGCCCTGAAAAGTGATATGTGTGCATTATTGTGGCACCCTGCATTCTCCCTGCTATTGACGGGGAAGCGAGAAAGGCATGAACTTAGTTCTCTCAAATATAGAGTCAGTAATCTCCATTATATGACAGTGAATGACAAGCCGGGGTGTTGAAAATGCCACCTGCTCCAACTTGGGACAAAACGTTTCGAAAAAAAACATTCATGGCTGCATTCACGCTCATGGCCCCAGGCAATGTTGCTTTCATTGTGTTCTCAGTCTGAAATAATGGCTTAACTGTTATAAATTTCAGGGCGGAAGTCCTTAGTGAAACAGAAATCTCTGAAACACTGTTCGACTTTAAGCTTCAGTTAAGAAAATTACTCCCTGAACATATTCAGTGACTATGAAGGCTCTTCTTCCCCCTCCTCCTCCTTCCATATTCAGCAGCTTGTCTTCTTCTGTGCCACACTGCTCATTCTCCCTGTAGGCCAAGGCGGATACGTACTACTACACCTATTTCTAGGAGAAAATGGTTTGCACAGAATCCTTCCAGTAAAGATAAAGCCCTACAGCACATGGCACACCAAATCTGTGGACTTCAACTATTTTTCCTGATGAAGGATTTATGCCCGAAATGTCAATTCTCCTACTCCTTGGATGCTACCTGACTGGCTGTGCTTTTCCAGCACCACACTCTTTTACTCAATCTCCAACATCTGCAGTCCTCATTTCTCCTATTTTCAACACTGGGAAACTGAATACTTCTCCATTGGTGGACTAGTCTGGGAAGGCTTATGCCTGAAACGTCGACTCTCCTGCTCCTTGGATGCTACCTGCCCTGCTGGAGTTTTTGAGTCATGCAAATATATTTGCATCCTCACTAAAGTAACGTTCTGCATCATAAGTATGTATCCACTGTCCACAGCCACTGCTTTGGAGGCAAGGCTGTGTGCTACATAGCTGAATTTTGTAGCCTGAATACTTTTGACAAAAACCATCATAAGAAGAAGTGTAAGAGATCTAAAGCCACTTACGCATGAGTCCCAGATGCTGAGCCTTCAGTTTCCAATTTTTTGGTTTGGCCACTTGATTTTGTATGGAACTAATGAAGTGATTGATCTTATGCTTCTTTGGGAGTCTTGCGGTCTTCCATTTGGATGTTTTGAGCTGACTGGAACATTTTGAAAAATATGTTCTGGTTATGCCCCATGGCCTGTGCCCATTTTCTGTTTCATAGTGTAAAAAAAATCATTAAAAGGTTAATAGAACAAAATATAATAAAGAAAACTTCACTACAAATATTTAATTTTGAGAATGATCTCATGTGGAATCAGAAAGCAATCGCCATTTCACTCTGCATGTCTGGAAGGTAATCTTATTAAAATATTTATTAATGGACATTGAACTCACAGCACTAATCAAGCAGGTGCCAGTGCCTGTGGGCATATACTGGGTGTAGTTGAAGAACATTTTGAAACTGAGGTCAAACAAAAGAGAAACTTTTATTAATAATCTTTGCATTTTTTAATTAAAATCATGATGTCTTGGAAAGTATAGTGTTGTGTGTATTTTAACTATTTTCTGACAAAAACTATAGCAGTGTGATTTTGTGCCTGTTTTCTTTCCCCTAATGAATGAAGTGTTCATTAATGCTGAAGGATGAGTTTGTGGATTTGTATGGGTGGAAGATACAACCAGAAGCATAATTGCTCTGATCACTGAATTAGGAGTATGATCTTGCCTGAGATGAATAAATCTTGGAGTTTACTCTCAATTGCATTTAAAGCAAAGCAATGATAGAAAAGCTATCTCACTGTGAGGAATTAATAATAAAGAAAAACTACAAGAAATGGTGTAATTTAACATTGGTACTTAGGAACTAGGACTTTATGTTTCATAAAACCGTGCATACAACATGAGTGCTATTTCATGATATACAAAAAAATGTAGCTTGCATTGTAATCATTGCACATTTTGTCACACTTTATAATTCACACTAATTTCTGAGGTGGATAATATTATGCACCATCACCCGCTTCCACACTCAAAGATCTCTTTGCTTCTATGCCCAGCCAAGCTTATCTCTCCCTGATAGTATAAAGTCTGCCATATTCTAATGTCACTCTCAGTGCTTGATGTGCTGAGGTGGATGTAAAGTCGAAATTCTGGTAACAGCAACTCTGAAAGGGGCGCTTGATTCCCATAATGTGCAGGATTGGATTTTAACAAAGCTAAAGGTATAAAGCCTCCCCATTCACTCATTGGACAATAGAGAATTCTTATGTAAGACATTCAGGGTATAAAGTGGCTCTCTTTGAAAGAACGGTCAATTAGCAGCGAAGTACAGAGACCATCAGGAGAAGTTTATGTCAGCCTTGGCCTGAGATCAGAGAAGGACATTTTGTTTGTGGCTGTACAATGTTGATAGGGTAATTACACAATCAAAAGCTTCCTCCCGTGGCTCTTAAACAAATCAGCCCCTCCTCCAGTATGGCTGCCTCTATGATGGTGCTCCTCATAGTTGGCGTTCTAGTTGGCAATTAATGCATTGACAGGAGGATTATGTGTCATCCTGGTCCACAAAAAGTACACTATTAAATGTCCCATCTAACACAATTCTTATCCTGTCCATATTATTTGCATTTACAGTACCAAGATGACACATAATCCTCCTGTCAATGCATTAATTGCCAACTAGAATGGGCATTTTTTTTGGGCGAATGCTGCAGCCCTATTGAAAACAATCAAGTTCCCAACAAGAAATGAGATAAAGAATGACTCTTTCCCCATAGTGTTCCTCCCCCAGTCTGTGGAATGAAAACACTGCAGGTAACCAAAGAAGGTAATGGATAAGAGGTGAAATAACCAAAGCTATCATTCTCAATGTCTTATGGAAAGAATTCTATCTAGGTCATGAAAGACTGTTTTGTTTTAGTTTTTATATTTATTTTCATTATCAATTTGCTTATTCATTGTCTTGTGGGCCCATGTTTCAAATTTAAATGTACCACACTAAGCTTTTGCATGTCAAACGTTCTAGTGAAATTTTAAAAAGTTCTCTAGTCTTCCAAGGAATGAAGGTGATCAAGGTAATTGAACAGATGTAATCCAGCACTGTACATCACCCATTGTCACCCATGCCTACCATGAGGAGCACCATCACAGAGGCAGCCATACTGGAGGAGGGGCTGATCTGCTTAAGAGCCATAAGAGGAAGAATTTGTTGAGATCTCTTCCATAACTCAGTGCTGGCACCTCCTAGATCCTTTTAACTCTGTACCTTGCAGCTAGTGAAGCTTGGACACTCCAGTGCTACATGGCTAACAATCTCCAGATCTTGATTGGTATGTTCGGATCTTGATTAGTATATCCAATCAAGAACTGTTTGCAGACAGTGCCCGTTAATTATTGTCTCATCTTGCTTGGGAGAATACAGTTCCCCTGTTCCTGGAATCACCATAATGTGAACTTTTAATTAAACTAACTTAAAAAAGCCCAATTTGATAAACTGACTGATTCAGGTTAAATGAAGCATACACCAGACTTCTGACATTACCAAGAAAATACTATTTATTAGAACTAAACTGATTTTCTCAACAATGAGTAAATAAAATGTAAATGAATTGATAAATTTATTATAATGCAAGGTAAATTTGACCCCCATTAAATTCACATACACACAAAGATAAACAAGCAATGTACAATTATTACAAATAAAAAGAAAAAATAGGCAAACACTTCTTTATTATGATGCCCACACTGCTATCTGCACAGAGATCATCAGGCTTTGGTTCATACCTGTTTAATTGGTCTTTCTTTTCCTGAAAATAACAAATGCTGGAGATCACAGCAGATCAGTGTGGTGGGGGCAGCATTTATGCGATTTATGTTGCCCCCTCCACACTTCATTTCAGCTCTGATGTAGAGTTATCTAAGACTCAAAACGTTTGCTTGCTCTCTCTCCATGGATGCTATCTGACCCACTGTGACCTCCAGCATTTGTTGTTTCCAGTCGAGGTTCTAGCATCTACAGTAATTTGCTCCTGATTGTCTTTCTTTTGTTTTCGGTTTCAAAATTATTTCCTTCGGTGTCTCTAAATTAGTTTTCCTGCTTTTTTGACAAAGAACTGGAGAGAGCAATTTTATAGAGAAAGGAAACAATGAAAGATTCTGATGTACCTCTGTTTCCATTCCCCTGTGTAATAATAGGAGAATTCTTACCATGCTGAGCTCTCCTGAACCCACAACAAATTATGTTGGTTTGTTTGGATTCAGTATCCCCAAAAAAGTGACATTGTCTCATATACATAGATTTCCTGGATTTTTTTGCCAATACTGCAAACAAATGTGTTGCACATTCCCCCCCATTTAAAACAGTGTCTAGATTAGAGTAGTGCTGGAAAAGGCCTCTGGTCCTGATGAAGGGCTTTTGCCCAAAACATCAATTTTCCTGCTCCTCGGATGCTGCCTGACCTGCTGTGCTTTTCCAGCACCACTCTAATCTAGACTCTGGTTTCCAGCATCTACAGTTCTTGTTTTTACCCATTTAAAAGTGTCTACTGTACTTATTTTCAATTCACAGTCCAAACATTTTTAAAACTGTGGCCTCTTACGCATGCTTAGGATTAGTTTCATGCAGAGATACAAAGGAGACCTCCAGCTGAAACCAGACATCGGACTTTGACTGTCTGCCTTCAGAAATCAAACCGAGGTTGCCATAATTTAGGGCCTGAGCAAGCGCAGTGTTATATTCCTCCAATTTTGATTTTTTGAACATCTCCAACTTTCATCTGTTATGGACCAGGCCAGACCCCTCAAAACATTTCAGGAAGGTAGCCTCAGATGTAAAGTGGATATACCGGGAGTGATGCAGCTGGTCAAACCACTCAGCTTTAAGCAAAACAGAATTTATTTAAACACTGCAGTTGAAACTTGAACAAAACAAAACAGAATTTAGAATAATCTAATTATTTGAAAACCCAACCAACTCAATATAGCAACTTAACTAAGGAGCTGTTCCAATTCCCATAACATCCCATCAACACACCACTTGGCAAAAGGCAAATTCAAACTCAGGTTCTTACAGGCAGGAATGATTTCAGTGAGAAAGCCAGTCGACCCCCTACAAATATTAAAATTGCTTGACCGTACACCATTGTTGAGGACCACGGCAAGAGGATCACTATACAAAACCTTCAGCCACCTGATGAAGATTTCTCCCAGGCCAAACTGCTTCAAAGTGTGAAAAAGAATGGCCACTTGACTTTGACAAATGCCTTTTCTACATCTATGGAGACATTCAGGAGTGAAATGGGTCTATAGGAAGCACAGTTCTCTGGGGCCTTCCCTTTTTTAAGAATGAGAGAGGCAAACTCCCATAGAGATGGTGGGAGGATGCCACGACTATGGGAGCCATTAAGCATACCAAGCATCAGCCGTGACAATATACTTATAAATTCCTTATAGAACTCATGAGGGAACCTGTTAGGACCCAGCGCCTTTCCATTGTGGAGCTGCCTCACAGCTTCCTGCACCTCTTGCTCTGATAATGGGGCATTGAGGAGAGACTTATTCAGGGGTCACTCCCAGAAGGACCAAATTCTTTAAAAAAGACTTCACTCTTACCTACCACTCTCTCAGCTTTCAATTGGTATAATTCAGAGTAAAGTTTCCATAATGCTGCATTAATTCTTTTAAAGTCGTAGCTAAAATTTCCAGTGTCCTCTCTGATCGAGGTAATGGCTTGGGGGACACTCCATTTCCTAGCAAGGTATCCTAGGCACTTGCCTGGCTTATCCCCATCCTCAAACAGCCATTGACTTGCAAATGTATACTCCCTCTTGGCTGTCCGTGTAAGCATGGAGTTCAGCATAGACCGAAGCGCCGTGATCCTGTACTGTTTAACCAGTGAGGGTCTGCCAAAGTATGCCCTTTCAGCTACTTTCTGATGTGTCTCACGCAAGCATTGCTGCTCACCTGTCTGTAACTTCTTACTGGCTGAATAGGAAATAACTAAGTCCCTAGCACAGGCTTTTGCTGTTTCCCAGTGAATGGATGGGCTACTGGCTGAGCCTGAATTAATATCTAAAAAAACCCTGAACTCAGTAGAAATGGATTCAATAAACTATTTATCCTTGAGGATGAAGGGGTCCAGTCACCAGTGCCTGGAGCCTACCACCGTATCCTTACTCTTAACCATTGAATACACTGGAGCATGATCAGAAATATTGATATTGCTAATTGTGCATGATGCCACCAACCCCAGATGCAATAGGCCTTTCTATCTTCTCGTCATCTTGTAAGAGTATAGCACTGGCACCCACATCATTTACATTGATAGCCACCCCGAATGGCTCTACATAATTAGGTGTGGCTAATACTGGGGCAGTGGTTAACACAGCTTTTAGACTGTCAAATGCCTTCTGATAGTCTGCCATCCGCTGAAATGTCTTGCTTTTCTTTAGTAATTCAGTGAGTAGGACAGCCACACTGCTAAAATGTGGTACAAATTTCCAAAAAAAAACCCACTCAATTCCAGGAATTGTAGTACTGCTATCTTCATTGATGGTATGGGAACCTCTCCAATAACTTTCCACCACCTTTGTTTTTACATTTCGTGGGGCCATCTGTCCTGTCCAATAACATGACCCAGGAACATGAAACTTGCTCTGGCAAATTCACTTTTTGCCAGGTTTATCACCAAGCCTGCCTCCCAATGTCAATTGAATAATTCTGATAGATGCTGCAAACTAAAAATCACTAGATCTTCGATGTATACTACACAATTGGGTAACCCAGAAATGACCTTACTGGTTAGTTTTTGAAATGTGACTAGCACAGTCTTCATACCAAATGGTATGACTTTAAATTGATACTGTGAGGAAGGATAGATAATTGATAGGGCAAAGTTGCAGCCAAAGTGATGGTTTGAAATGTGTCTTATTTTAACACAAAAATTTTCAGGAATATGGGTAGGAATGGTTGTTGGAAGTTCTGGGGTTTAGATGTTTCAAAAGGAATGTGGGGGGAGGTAAAAGAGGTGGGGAGTGGCATTGCTAATCAGGGATAGTATCACAGCTGCGGAAAGGGTTTGCCTAATGAGTCAGTATGGGAGTAAGTCAGAAACAGGAAAGGAGCAGTCATTTTATTGGGAGTTTTTCACAGAACCCCCAGTAGCAACAGAGATACGGAGAAACAGATTTTGGAAAGGTGCAAAAGTAACAGGGTTGTTGTCATGGGTGATTTCAACTTCCCTAATATTGATTAGAACCTCCTTCATGCAAATAGTTTGGATGGAACAGATTTTGTCAGGTGTGTTGAGGAAGGATTTCTGACTCATTATGTAGATAGGCTGACTAGAAGGGAGGCCATATTGGATTTAGTGCAGGGCAATGAACCAGGTCAGGTGTAAAAATTCTTGTGGGAGAGCATTTCGATGATAGTGATCACAACTCCCTGACCTTTACTATACTCATGGAGAGGGATGGAGGCAGATGACAAGGGAAAGTATTTAATTGGGGGAGGGGAATTACAATGCTATTAGGCAGGAACTGTGGAGCGTATATTGGGAACAGATATTCTTGGAAATGTACGACAGAAATGTGGAGGTTGTTTAGGGAGCATGTGCTATGAGTACTGGATAGGTTTGTCCCACTGAGGTAAGGAAGGATGGTAGAATGAAGGAACCTTGGATAACAAGAAATGTGGAACATATAGGAGAAAGTGAGGACTGCAGATGCTGGAGTACCAGAGTTGAAAAATGTGCTGGAAAAGACAGGCAGCATCCAAGGAGCAGGAGAATCAACATTTCGGGCATAAGCCCTTTTTCAGGAATGAGGCTGGTGTGCCAAGCAGGCTGAGATAAAAGGTGGGGGGGAGGGGATTTGGAGGAGAAGGGCTGGGAATACAATAGGTGAAAGGAGGTGAAGGTGAGGGTGATAGGCGGAGAGAGGTTGGGGGCCGAGACGTCGGGAAGAAGATTGCAGGTCAAGAGGGCGGTGCTGAATCTGAGGTTTGGGACTGAGATAGGTGGGAGAGGGGAAATGAGGAAGCTGGAGAAATCTACATTCATCCCGTGTGGTTGGAGGGTTCCTAGGCGGAAGATGAGGCACTCTTCCTCCAGGCGTCATGTGGCCAAGGTCTGGCGATGGAGGAGGCCAAGGACCTGCATGTCATTGGCGGACTGGGAGGGGGAGCTAAAGTGTTCAGCCACAGGGTGGTTGGGTTAGTTGGTGCAGGTTTCCCAGAGGTGTTCCCGTAAGTAGGTGGCCTGTCTCCCCAGTGTATAAGACACCACATCTGGTGCAGCAGATACAGTAAATGATGTGTGTGGAGGTGCAGGTGAATTTGCGATGGATATAGAAGGATCCATTGAGGCCTTGGAGGGAGATGAGAGGGGAGGTGTGGGTGCAGGTTTTGCACTCCTTGCGGTTGCAAGGGAAGATGCCAGGAGTGGAAGTTGGATTGGTGGGGGGTGTGGACCTGACGAGGGAGTCGTGGAGGGAGTGGTCTCTCCTGAATACTGATAGGGGCGGAGAAGGAAATATATCCCTGGTGGTGGAGTCTGTCTTGAGGTGGCGTATTTGACAGAGGATGATACGATGTATCCGGAGGTTGGTGGGGTGGAAGGTGAGAACCAATGGGGTTCTGTCCTGGTGGTGATTGGAGGGGCGGGGTTCAAGGGCAGAGGTGCGGGAAGTAGAGGAGATGTGGTGGAGAGTGTCGTTGACCACGTCGGAGGGGAAATTGTGGTCTTTGAAGAAGGAGGCCATTTGAGTTGTTCGGTAGTGGAACTGGTCCTCCTGGGAGCAGATGCAGCAGAGGCGGTGGAATTGGGAAAATGGCTCGGTGTTTTAACAGGGTGCAGGGTGAGAGGAGGTGTAATCTAGGTAGCTGTGTGAGTCGGTCGGTTTGTAGTAAATGTCTGTATTGAGTCGGTTGCCCGAGGTAGAAATGGAGAGGTCTGGGAAGGGGAGGGAGGAGTCTGAGATGGTCCAGGTAAATTTGAGGTCGGGGTGGAAGGTGTTAGTAAAGTGGATGAACTGTTCAATCTCCTTGTGGGAGCACGAGTTAGCGCCAATACAATCATCGATGTAGCGGAAGATAAGGTGAGGGGTGGTGCCAGTATATCTGCAGAAGATGGACTGTTCCACATATCTGACGAAGAGGGAGGCATAGATGGGGCCCATGTGGGTGCCCATGGCTACTTCAGAACATATAGTCAAGAGGAAGAGTGAAGCTTGCTTAAGATTGGGGAAGCAAGGATCAGACAGGGTTCTAGAGGGTTACAAGGTAGCCAGGAAGGAACTGAAGAATGGAGTTAGGAAAGCTAGAAGGAGGCGTGGCCATGAAAAAGCCTTAGTGTGTAGGTTTAAGGAAACCTCATTTATTTGAGGAACAAGAAGATGGCCAGAGTGAGGGTAAAGCCAATCGGGGTAGTGGAGGGAACTTGTGCCTGGAGTCGGAAGAGGTAGGTCCTTAATGAATACTTTGCTTCAGTATTCACTAGTGAGAGGAACCTTGTTGTTTGTGAGGACAGCGTGGAACAGGCTGATATGCTCGAACAGGATGATGTTAAGAAGGATGTGCTGGAAATTTTGAAAAAAACATGACGATCGTTAAGCCCCCTGGCGAGACAGGATATACCTATGTTTGCTGCATGAAGCAAGGGAAGAGATTGCTGTACCTATGGTGATGAACTTTGCATCCTCGCTGTCCACTGGATAGTATCAGATGATTGGAGGATGACAAATGTTATTCCCTTGTTCAGGAAAGGGAATAGGGATAACGCTGGGAATTGTAGACCAGTCAGTCTAATGTCGGTGGTGGGCACATTAATGGAGAGGATTCTGAGAGACGGAATTTATGATTATTTGGAAAAGCATAACTTGATTAGAGATAGTCAGCATGGCTTTGTGAGGGGCACGTCATGCCTCACAAGCCCTATTGAGTTATTTGAGGGTATGACAAAACACATTGATGAAGGTAGAGCATTGGATGTGGTGTACATAGATTTTAGCAAGGCGTTTGATAAGGTTCCCCATAGTAGGCCCATTCAGAAAATAAGGATGCATGGGATACAGGGAAATTTGGTTGTCTGGATACAGAATTGGCTGGGCCATAGAAGATAGAGGATGGTAGTAGATGGAAAGTACTCAGCCTGGAGCTCAGTGACCAATGAACTGTTCCACAGGGGTCTGTTTTGGGACCTCTGCTCTTTATGATTTTTATAAGTGACTTGGAGAAGGAAGCGGAAGGGTGGGTTCATAAGTTTACTGTTGACATGAAGGTTGATGGAGTTGTGGATAGTGTGGAGGGTTGTTGTAGGTTGCAGTGGGACATTGACAGGATGCAGAGCTCGCTGAGAAGTGGCAAATGGAGTTCAACTTGGAAAAAATGATGGGATTCATTTTGGAAGGTCAAATTTGAATGCAGAATACAAGATTAAACACAGGATTCTTGGCAGTGTAGAGGAACAGAGGGATCTTGGGGTCCATGTCCGTAGATCCCTCAAAGTTGCCACCCAAATTGATTGGGTTGTTAATAAGGCGTATGGTGTGTTGGCTTTCATTCACAGGAGAATTGAGTTTAAGAGCTGCAAGGTTATTGCTACAGCTCTACAGAGCCCTGGTTACACCACACATGGAATATTGTGTTCAGTTCTGGTCACCTTGTTATAGGAAGGATATAGACACTTTAGAGAGGAGGAAGAGGAGATTTACCAGGATGCTGCCTAGACTGGAGAGTATGTCTTATGAAGAAAGATTGAGAGGTCATTGGAGCGAAGAAGGATGAGAGGTGACTTGATAGAGGTATACAAGATGATGAGAGGCATAGATAGAGTGGTGAGTCAGAGATTTTTTCCCAGGGCGGAAATGATAATCATGAGGGGATATAACTTTAAGGTGATTGGAGGAAGGTTTAGGGGAGATGTCAGAGGAAGGTTCTTTACACTGAGAGTGGTGGGTGTGTGGAATGCACTGCCAGCAGTGATAGTAGAGTCAGATACATTTGGGACATTTAAGCAGCTCTTGTATAGGCACATGGGTGATAGTAATATGAAGGGTATGTAAATTGATCTAATCTTAGAGTAGGATAAAAGACCAGCATGACATCGAGGGCTGAAGGGCCTGTACAGTGCTGTACGTTCTATGTTCTACGTTTGTTGATATAGTCCACTCAGTGTTACAAAAGCCAAAATTGTCTTCACTCTTTCAGATAAAGGTACCTGCCAGTATCCTCTGACTAAGTCCAGCTTAGAAATATAAGTTACTCGTCCCACCTTTTCTGTACAGTCTCCCAGATGTGGAACTGAACATGAATCACTCTTTGTAACTGCATTGACTTTATGATAGTCTATACATAAACATTGGTACCATCTGGGTTTGGCACCATTGCTGCAGTCGCTGCAACTCACTTCAATTATGTGTATTGGAACATGCATTCAATCTCTTTTTGAACCTGTGCCAACTTTAGAGGGTTAAGTCTATGAGGATGTTGCTTAATTGGAAAAGCATTTCCTGTATTTACATCATGCATAGTTAGATTAGTACTGTCCAGCTTATTCCCACATATTTCCCCATTTTGACTTTCCTCTGGAAGGTGACTCAATAATTTATCCCAATTTTTGGCACCTTCTTCATTGCCCAATTTAATTTGAGGAATGTCTAGTTCAGAATCATCTGAACTTGATTCCTCACTCGTGGTTGTAACCAGTAACACATTCTCCTTCTGCTTTCCTTCCCTACTAAAATACCTTTTGAGCAAATTCACATGACCCACTCTATGAGATTTCATTCTGTCTGGAGTTCTTATCAAATAGTTCCTCTCACTCAAACTTATTTCAACTTGATAAGGTCCACTAAACGTTGCTTTTAAAGCTTCACCCATCACTGGAACTAACATTAACACTTAATCTCCATTAGCAAAATTGCAAGTTTTTGATTTCTTGTCTGCTTCTTGTTTCATTGTATACTATGATATTTTTAAATGCTGTCTAGCCAATTCCCACTCTATTTAACTGTTCCCTAGAATTTAACACCTAGAATATATAGTCTCTGAATTCTGACTCACCAATTTCTTCCTTAATTAACTTCAGTTACTTCATCTTGTTTTGTCTCAATCTTCTGATCAAACATGTTCTCCAGTAATTGTGGAACAGCTTCCTTGCCTGTAATCTTTGATTTCTTCTTCTATTTCACCCAGTGACTTTGTAACCTCATTACCACACAGTCAGGAAAAATCTCAGAATATACTTGCTGTAAAATACTTAAGTTGCCTGATTTTCCACTGGCTTTTCAACCACAGTAGGCAGAAATCCTACCTGTGTCCCAGCTGTATTGTTAGCAAGAACAAATTGTATTCCTGGAGCTGAGAGTACTTCCAGTACTCCGACCACCACCTCTCCACTTTTCACTGGACACTCTAACCTCACCCTATCTTGTCTCACCATGTGTTCCACATACTAGCACTTTTTTCTGGCAATTGTTCTGAGTCACATGTCTCCTCATCTCTCAACATCAAAGATTGACATGATCCCATATCTCTTAATACTGTAATCTCTTTACCTGCTGCTCCTGGCCAATGTGAGCAAATCTTCGCAAGTAAATGGTTTGAAAAGATCTGGCACTTCCTCCTTAACCAACCTCCAAGCAGGTTGTACATTCTGATGCAGCTTTTTAGCCTCCACTGTGCTTTCTGTTACCAATCCAACAAATTTCACTGGCTTATCCTGTTTTCCTACATCCTTCTTCCCAGTTCTTTTTCTAACCCATCAATACTGTGACTTCTCATGGCCTAATATATTGCCGTGAAAACACTGGATTTTTTAACTTTTCCCTACATGGGTTTCCTTTTTACCCTGTGGTAAGTTATCCTTATGATCTTCACTGAGATCTACAGTTCCCTTACCACCTGAGGATTCCTTTTTTCCCCATTTTTTTATCCTTAACAAATTGAACTTGATGTTGGAAGCCAGATTTTGATTTATGAACCAATTCATAATCATCAGCCATTTCAGCTGCTAATCTTGCTGTTTTAACTCTCTGCTCTTCCACATGATTTCTCATTACGTTAAGACGTGACTTTTTGAATGCATAAAGTCATAGAGATGTACAGCATGGAAACAGACT
Organism: Hemiscyllium ocellatum; assembly: GCF_020745735.1. Taxonomy (NCBI): domain Eukaryota; kingdom Metazoa; phylum Chordata; class Chondrichthyes; order Orectolobiformes; family Hemiscylliidae; genus Hemiscyllium; species Hemiscyllium ocellatum. Next base: position 16,440,447 of record NC_083416.1, on the reverse strand, counting down.
CTTCGGTCCAACCAGTCCATGCCGACCAAATATCCCAACCCAATCTAGTCCCACCTGCAAACACTCGGCCCATATCCCTCCAAACCCTTCCTATTCATATACCCATCCAAATGCCTCTTAAATGTTGCAATTGTACCAGCATTCACCACCTCCTCTGGCAGCTCATTCCATACATGTACCACCTTCTGTGTGAAAAAGTTGCCCCTTAGGTCTCTTTTATATCTTTCCCCTCTCACCCTAAACCTATGCCCTCTAGTTCTGGATTCCCCTATCCCAGAGAAAAGACTTTGTCTATTTATCCTATCCATGCCCCTCATAATTTTGTAAACCTCTATAAGGTCATCCCTCAACCTCTGACGCTCCAGGGAAAACAGCCCCAGACTGCTCAGCCTCTCCCTGTAGCTCAGATCCTCCAACCCTGGCAACATCCTTGTAAATCTTTTCTGAACCCTTTCAAGTTTCACAATATCTTTCTGATAGGAAGGAGACCAGAATTGCATGCAATATTCCAACAGTAGCCTAACCAATGTCCTGTACAACCGCAACATGACCTCCCAACTCCTGTAATCAATACTCTGACCAATAAAGGAAAGCATACCAAACGCCTTCTTCACTATCCTATATACCTGCAACTCCACTTTCGAGGAGCTATGAACCTGCACTCCAAGGTCTCTTTGTTCAGCAACACTCCCTAGGACCTTACCATTAAGTGTATAAGTCCTGCTAAGATTTGCTTTCCCAAAATGCAGCACCTCGTATTTATCTGAATTAAACTCCATCTGCCACTTCTCAGCCCATTGGCCCATCCGATCCAGATCCTGTTGTAATCTGAGGTAACCCTCTGTGCTGTCCACTACACCTCCAATTTTGGTGTCATCTGCAAACTTACTAACTGTACCTCTTACGCTCACATCCAAATCATTTATGTAAATGACAGAAAGTAGAGGGCCCAGCACTGATCCTTGTGGCACTCCACTGGTCATAGGCCTCCAGTCTGAAAAACAACCCTCAACTACCACCTTCTGTCTTCTACCTTTGAGCCAGTTCTGTATCCAAATGGCTAGTTCTCCCTGTATTCCATGAAATCTAACTTTGCTAATCAGTCTTCTATGGGGAACCTTGTCGAATGCATTACTGAAGTCCATATAGATCACAACTACTGCTCTGCCTTCATCAATCTTCTTTGTTACTTCTTCAAAAAACTCAATCTAGTTTGTGAGATATGATTTCCTACACACAAAGTCATGTTGACTATCTGTAATCAGTTCTTGTTTTTCCAAATACATGTACATCCTGTCCCTCAGGATTCCCTCCAACAACTTGCCCACCACTGAGGTCAGGCTTACCGGTCTATAGTTCCCTGGCTTGTCTTTACCGCCCTTCTTAAACAGTGGCACCACATTTGCCAACTTCCAGTCTTCCGGCACCTCACCTGTGACTATCGATGATACCATCAGCAAGAGGCCCAGCAATCACATCTCTAGCTTCCCACAGAGTTGTCGGGAACACCTGATCAGGTCCTGGGGATTTATCCACCTTTAACCATTTCAAGACATCCAGCATTCCTCCTCTGTAATCTGGACATTTTGCAAGATATCACTATCTATTTCAATACTGTCTATATCTTCCATATCCTTTCCCACAGTAAATACTGATGCCAAATATTCATTTAGTATCTCCCCCCCATTTTCTGTGGCTCCACACAAAGGCCGCCTCGCTGATCTTTGAGAGGCCCTATTCTCTCCCTCGTTATCCTTTTGTCCTTAATATATTTGTAAAAACCCTTTGGATTCTCCTTAATTCTATTTGCCAATGCTATCTCATGTCCCCTTGTTGCCCTCCTGATTTCCCCCTTAAGTATACTCCTACTTCCTTTATACTCTTCTAAGGATTCACAATCTATCCTGTCTATACCTGACATATGCTTCCTTCTTTTTCTTAACCAAACCCTCAATTTCTTTAGTCATCCAGTATTCCCTATACCTACCAGCCTTCCCTTTCGCCCTTCTAAGAGTGTCATATGTCTGATCTATTTTTAATGCCCTTATCTGCCTCTCAAGATTACTTTGTTTAATCCTTTCAAACTCAATGTATGCTTGACCAGGGTCAAATTCAGATTCCTGAAATGTTGTCTGTAGGCTTCTAGAACAGGCATATATACACTTAATATGGCTTTCTTCACCTCCTCATTCTCCCCAGATACCTCCTCTGATGGTGACGCAAATACCTCACTAGCTCTGATCTACCAGCTTTGTTTGGATCAACAAAACCCACATGGTCACTGGCCATTTCATTTGTTTAGACACCTTCTCAAAGGAGATGAGAAAGGCCTTGACATATTTCTCATCAAATTTAGGCAATGCTTGGGTATATTTAACCAGATCCACTAGCGCTTTGGCTACAATGGGTTTGCTCATCAAAACTATCTTCCTCACTATCCATCCTTTTAAGCTGACTTTCCTGTCTAAATGCCAATTTATGAAGTTCAAAGTCTCTTTTTCTCTTTCTTTTCTTTCTCTTTCTCCCTTCTCTCTCTCCTTCCTTTTCGTCTGCTGGGGCATTCTTCTTCTTTTCTTTCTGTTCTGCTACGGCGATTTGTTCTTTTTCTCTTTCCTCTGCTTTTAATCATAATTCAAACTGTTTCATTTTTTTTTCTCTTCCTTTTTCCTTTTGCCTCTAACTCAAACTGCTTCATTTTCAATTTAATTTTAGCCATTTCCAAAGATTCTGATGGCATTTCCAGCAAATCTAAATGCTGAGATTTTGCTGTAATTATCTCTCCTTTTCTCATGGATGAAGGCAACTCCAAATCCAGCTTGTCTACCAATTCTGGCAGCTTTGCCTTGCTCACCTTCTGTAAAGCCCCCTTCCATCTTCAGAAAATTATTTGTGACTGAAGAACTATTGCTACCCCAAGCACTGTTTAAACCAACCAAATTCAACACCCAGAACAAAAGACACTAACACCTACCACTTGCCACCTTTGAGTCCAGCAATCCTAATCCTAAATTAGAACTAAAGAATAAATCCTGCCAAAAGCCCCCGATCTGTTATGAACCAAGCTAGACCCCCCAAAACGTTTTAAGAAGGTGATCCAGACTTTAACTTTTTATTATTTTAAAGGCAGACATATGGTGGATATTTCAAGAATGATGCAGTTGGTCAAACCTTTCGATTTTAAACAAAACAGAACTTATTTAAATACTATGGATGAAACACAAACAAAAGAAAACAGAATTTAGGAGAACTTAATTTATTTGATAGCACAATTGACTCCATTGCAACTTAATGAAGGAACTGTTCCAATTTCCCCAACCTCACATCAACAGACCACTAAGACTATAAGAAATTCCAGAAAGCTGAATGCACAGCCCAGACATCTCAATGCCACGGGAAGGCTGCCAACATCATCAAAGACACCTCTTACCCGGGTAATGCTCTCTTTTAACCTCTTCCATCAGGTAGAAGATACAAAAGCCTGAACACACGCACCAACAGGTTCAAGCACAGCTTCTTCCCTGCTGTTATTCGACTTGAATTGACTCCCTAATTGCAAATAATGTTGATCTTGTTAATGTTAATCTTGCTTTGCACACCTTTGCAGATGTAACCTTGTATGCCTCTCTCTGTCTAAGCAGCCTACAGTCTGTAATGTATGTCCTTAGGTACATGTAACTACAATAAATCAAATCAAATCAAATCACCATAATAAATCGGACAGACACTGAGCAGATCCAGCAATTCAAGACGATCATCTGTGAGATGCTTGTGGACCATCAACAGTGGAAGAATTGTACTCCAACACAATCTGCAACTGCATGGCATATCCCCTACTCAACCCTTTACCATCAAACCAAGGGATCAACTCTGCTTCAATGGAGAGTGCAGGAGGCAATGCCAAGAGCTGCACCAGGCATACCCAAAAATAAGGTGTCAACCAGGCATCTATCTGACAAAGTGGAAAATTGCTCATTCATGCCCTGTACACAAAAAGTAGTAAAACTCCTGATCTGCCAATTACTGCCTAGACAATCTACTTTAGATCATTAGTAAAGTAATGGAAGATGTCACCAACAATGCTATCAAACAGCGCCTGCTCAGCAATAACCTGCACACTAACGCCCAGTTTGGGTTCTGTCAGGGCCACTCAGCTCCTGATCTCATTATAGCTTTGGTTCAAACATGGACAAAAGAGCTGAATTCCAGAGGGGAAGTGAGAGTAACTGCCCTTGACATTTGTCTGAGTGGAGCATCAGGGGGCCCCAACAAAACTCGAATCAATGGGTATCAGGGGCATCCTCTCCACTGGCTGGAGTTATATCTGGCACATATGGAGGTGGTTGTGGTTGTTAGAGATCATTCATCTCAGCTCCTTAAAATCTCTGCAGGAGTTCCTCAGAGTAGAGTCCCAGGCCAACCACCTTCAGTTGCTTCATCAATGACCTTCCCCTGATCAGAAAGTCAGAGTGAGGAGGTTCGCTGATAATTGCACAATGTTCAGCTCCATTCATGACTCCTCAGATACTGAAGCAGTTCCTATTCAAACCTAACAAAATATGAACAAGATGCAGGTTTGAGCTGACAAGTGGCAAGTAATATCTGCACCTCAAAAATGGCAGGCAATGACCATATGCAATAAGGTCAGAGGCTAAGAATACTGTGTGAGGGACTCACCTCCTGACTTCCCAAAGCCTGTCCATCATCCTGGTACAAGTCAGGAGTGTGATAGAATACCACCACCATCCCCCCTCCCACCCGTCCCACCCTACCCCCACCCCCACTTGCCTGGGATTGGTGCAGCTTCAGCAATACTTAAGAAGCTTGAACACTATCCAGGACAAAGCAGCCCACTTGATTAGCACCACACTTACTAGCATCCATTCCTAGCACCACCAGTGCTCAGTGGCAGCAGTGTGTACCATCTACAGGACAGATTTAAAAAATTCACCAAAGATCTTAAGACAGCACCTTCCAAACCCATGCTACTTCCATCTAGAAAAGCAAAGATTGTAGATACTTGGTAACATCACCACCTGCAAGTTCCCTTCCAAGGCACTCACCATTCTGACTTGGAAAGATATCGCCATTCTTTCACTGGGTCAAAGTACGGGCATTTGGTGGTAGGTGGACTCATTCAAGAAAGCAGCTTACCACCACCTTGCAAAGGACAAGGGACAGGAAATTAATATTGGCCAGCCTGCAATGCCCACATCTCACAAAAGAATAAAAAAGAAACAATCTAACTACTGCCCTTTGACTTTCAGTGGTGTTACCACTATCAACATCTTGGGGGTTATCATTGACCAGGAACTCAACTGGACTCATCACATAAATGTAATGGCTACTAGACCATATTAGAGACTATGAATACTGCAATGAATAACTCACCTCATTTACAAGGGACAAAGCCATGATTGTGATGGAATACTCCCTACTTGCCTGGATGGGTGCAGCTCCAATAACACTTAAGAAACCTATCACTATCCAGAAAAGAGCAGCTTGCTTGATTGGCATCACATCCACAAAAATCACTCCCTCCACTGCCATCACTCAGTAGCAGCAAAGTGTACTGTCAACAAAATATACTGCCGAAATGCACCAAAGATCCTGAGATAGCACTGTACAAACCCATGACCATTATCATCTGGAAGGACAAGGGTAGCAGATACATGGGATAATCACCACTTGCAAGTTCTCCTCCATGCCACTCACCATCCTGACTTGGAAATATTTCTCTGTTCTTTCACTGTCCCTGGGTCAAAATCCTGGAATTCCTTTTCTAAGGGCATTGTGGGTCAACCCACAGAATACGGTGTGCAGCAGTTCATGAAGGCAGCTCACCAACACCTCAAGGCCAACTTGGGATGGGCAATGAATGCTAGCCAGCCAGCGATGCCCACAGCTTAGGAATGAATAAAAGTCTGTCATGAGGAGCCTTATCAAAACCCTTACTAAAATCCATGTGTAACCACATCATAGATCATAGAACATTGCAGCGCAACATAGGCCCTTCGGCCCTTAATGTTCCGCCGACCTGTGGAACCAATCTGAAGCCCATCTAACCTACACTATTCCATTCTCGTTCATATGCCTATCCAATGACCATTTAAATGCCCTTAAGGTTGGTGAGTCCACTACTGTTGCAGGCAATGCATTCCATATCCATACTACTCTCTAAGTAAAGACCATACCTCTGACATCAGTCCAATACCTATCACCCCTCAATTTAAAACTATGTCCCCTCATGCAAGCAGTTGCCATCCAAGGAAAAAGGCTCTCACTGTCCAATCTATCTAACCCTCTAATTATCTTATATGTCTCCATTAAGTCTCCTCTCAAGCTTCTTCTTTCTAACGAAAACAGTCTCACTTCCCTCAGCCTTTGCTCTTAAGACCTTCCCTCCATACCAGGCAACATCCTCGTAAATCTCCGCTGAACCTTTTCCAAAGCTTCTACATCCTTTCTATAATGTGGTGACTAGAACTGTAAACAATTCTCCAAATGTAGCTGCTCCACAGTTTTGTACAGCTGCAGCATAATCTCATGGTACTGAAACTCAATCCACCTATGAATAAAAGCTAACACACCACATGTCTACTTAACCACCCTGTCAACCTGGGTGGCACCTTTCAAGGATCTGGACACCGAATATCTCTGCTCATTTACATTACCAAGAATCTTACCATTAGTCCAGTACTCTGTATTTCTGTTACTCCTTCCAAAGTGAATCACCTCACACTTTTGCACACTAAACTCCACTTGCCACCTCTCAACCCAGCTCTGCAGCTTATCTATGTCTCTCTGCACCCTACAACATCCCTCGATATTATCCACAACTCTACCGACCTTAATGTCATCTGCAAATTTACTAACCCATCCTTCTACGCCCTCATCTGGATCATTTATAAAAATGACAAACAACTGTGTACCCAAAACAGATCTTTGTGATACACCACTATTAACTGAACTCCAATATTAATATTTCCCATCAACCGACACCCTTTGTCTTCTTTCAGGTAGCAAATTTCTGATCCAAACCACTATATTGCCCTCAATCCCATGCGTCCGCATTTTGTGCAATAGCCTACCGTGGGGAGCCTTACCAAATGCCTTACTCAAATCCATATACCCCACAGCAACCACTTTACCCTTATCCATCTGTTTGGTCACCTTCTCCAAGAACTCAATAAGATTCGTGAGGCATGACCTACCCTTCTCAAAACCATGTTGACTGTCCCTAATCAACTTGAAACTCTCTAAATGATTATAAATCCTATCTCTTATAATGCTTTCCAACAACCAAAGTAAGACTCATAAGTCTAAAATTTCCAAAGTTGTCTACTCCCTTTCTTGAACAAGGGAACAACATTTGCTATCCTCGTGTCTTCTGGGAATATTCCTGTAGACAATGATGATTTAAAGCTCAATTTCAAAGGCTTGGCAATCTCCTCCCTGGCTTCCCAGAGAATCCTAGGATAAATCCCATCCGGCCCAGGGGACTTCTCTGTTTTTACACTTTCTAGAACTGCTAACGTCTCCTCCTCATGCGCCTTAATCCCATCTAGTCTAGTAGCCTGTATCTCAGTATTCTCCTTGATCACATTGGCTTTTTCTAGTGTGAATACTGATGAAAAGTATTCATTTAGTGCTTCCCTATCTCATCTGACTCCACGTACAACTTCCCACTACAATGATTGATTGGCCCTAATCTTACTCTTGTCATTTTTTTATTCCTGATATACCTGTAGAAAGCCTTAGAGTTTTCCTTGATCCTATTAGCCAACAATTCTCTTGTCCCCTCCTGGCTCTTCTTAGCTCTCTCTTTCGGTCTTTCCTGGCTAACTTGCAACTCTCAAGCACCCTAACTGAGCCTTCACATCTCATGCTAACATAAGCCTTCTTCTTCCTCTTGACAAGAGATTCAACTTCGTAACTAACTTAGTAAACCACGGCTCCCGCGCTCAACAACTTCCTCCCTGCCTGACTGGTACATAATTACCAAGGACCCGCAGTAGCTGATATAGCTGGAGCTTATTGTGTCCATCTCCTGCAATTTCCTTCCCCATCTTATGCATACAAAATCTTGCATAATTGCATCATAATTGCCTTTCCCCCAGCTATAACTCTTGCCCTGCGGTATATACCTATTCCTTTCCATCACAACTGTAAACATAACTGAACTGTGGTCACTATCACCAAAGTGTTCACCTACCTTCAAGTCTAACACCTGGCTGGGTTCATTACCCAGTACCAAATCTAATGTGGCCTCGTCCCTTGTTAGCCTGTCTACATACTGTGTCAGGAAACTCTCTTGCACACATTGGTCAAAAACTGATCCATCAAAAGTACTTGAACTATGGTATTCCCGGTCAATATTTGGAAAGTTAAAGTCCCCCATAACAACTACCCTGTCAGTCTCGCTCCTATTGAGAATCATCTTTCCTATCCTTTCCTGTTCATCTCTGGAACTATTTGGAGGCCTAGAGAAAACTCCCAACAGGATAACCGCTCCTTAGCCCATACTACCTCAGTAGACGAGTCCTCAAACATCCTTTCTGCAACTGTAATACTGTCCTTGACTAACAGTGCCACACCACCCCCTTTTTTAACCATTTTCTCTGTTCTTACTGAAACACCTAAATTCCAGAACCTGCAATAATCATTCCTGTCCCTGCTCCACCAATGTCTCTGAAATGACCACAACATCGAAAGGCCAATCGTAATGGCCCATGCTGCATGTTCACCCACCTTATTCTGAATGCTCCTGGCATTGAAGTAGACACACTTCAAACCAATGTCTTGCTTGTCGATGCCTTCTTGCAATCTTGAAATCTTAGTTCTGACTTCATGCCTCAACCTCCCGTATACTCGAATTACAATTTTGGTTCCCAATCCCCTGCTCAATTAGTTTAAACCCACCAGAAGAGCATTAGCAATTCCTCTCCCGCCACCAGGATAATGTTACCCCTCTGGTTCAGGTGAAGACGATCCTTTATAGAGGCCCCACCTACCCCAGAAAGAGTCCCAGATATCCAGGAATCCAAAACTCTCCATCCTGCACTATCCCTGTAGCCATGTCTTCAACTCCTTTTTCTCCCTATTCCTCACCTCGCTAGCACATAGCACAGGCAACAAACCAGAGACAACAACTTTGTCTGATCTAGCTCTAAGCTTTTTCCCTAGATCCCTGAATTTCTGCTTTAAATCCCCATCTCTCTTCCTCCCTATGTTGTTGGTGGCTATGTGGACCATGGCTTGGGGCTGCTCCCCCTCCCCCTCAAGGATCCCGAAAACACAATCAGAAACAACACGAACCCCAGCACCTGGGAGGCAACACACCAACCGTGAGTCGCTCTCATTCCCACAAAACCACCTATCTGACCCCTAACTTTGGTATCTCCAATGACTAATGCTCTTCTCCTCTTCCCCTTCCCTTCTGAGCAACAGGGATGGACTCTGTGCCAGAGACCTGTACCCCATGGCTTACCCCTGGTAGGTCTTTCCGCTCCCCCCCCCCCCCCCGCGCCCGACACCCCAACAGTATCCAAAACAGTATACTTGTTGTTGAGGGGAACAGCCACAGGGGATCTCTGCAGTGCCTGCCAGTTCCCTTTCCATCCCCTGATGGTAACCCATTTACCTTCTTCTTTTACCTGAGGTGTTACAACCTCCCTCAATAACTCCTCTCAATAATCCCCTCCACCTCCCGAGTTCATCCAGCTCCAGCTCCAGTTCCCTAATGCATTTTCGAGGAGCTGGAGCTGGTGCACTTCCCACAGATGCAGTCAGCAGGGACACTACTGATGACCCTTGCCTCCCACATTCTGCAGGAGGAACATTCAACTGCCCTAACCTCCATTCCCACTATTCTAAATTCCCAACATGATGACTGAAATGCCAGTCACCTTACCAATCAGTGCATAGAACCTTTTAATTTTTGGTTAGAGGAGGAAGATGAGTCAGAAATACTCCATGAGTATTGGTTCAGGTAAAGCAACCACACAAATATAAAAGCCTCAGTTATCCAGCAGTCCCGTGTACACTCCTGCTCAGTGTGCTCCACCTATACAGGAGGTAAGCTTTTATATCTTTTAAAATTTACCTTCCCATCAGGTCTCTGGTCCTCGGTGTCGCCCCTCACACTCCAACTGCCGCCGAAAAAATGAAGCAAACTCAAAAGCATTGTACTCATCAACATTCCCAGTTACTTACCCACAAACTTCAATCAAATTTATCAAAATGACTTTCCCTTAATAAGTCCATGCTGACTATTCCTGATTAATCTGTGTATCTCCAAGTGTAGATATATTCTGTCCTTCAGAATTCTTTGTAATAACTTTCCCACCTTTGAAATTAGACTGGCTGGACTATAATTTCCTGGTCTATCCCTCCCTCCCATTTCTCATAATGGGACAATATTAGTAGTCATCTAGTTCTGTGGAACTCACCCGTCACCAGAGAGGATCTGAAAATTACTTATCATACCCCTAAAATCTTTTCCTTTGCCCCCCTCCCCTCCACAACAGCATTAGTCATTGGAAATCTCAGCCAGGTCTGCAGACTGGTCCAATTTTAAGGTTGCTAAAGCCTGCTAGTACTTCCTCTCTCACTCTATTCATTTCTTGTATAGTCCTCAACCCATGTCCAAACCTGTCTTGTCCTTTTCCATTGTGAATACCATTGTAAAGTATTAATTTAGGAGTTTTGAGTCCACAAACAGTTTATTCCTACGATCACCAATGGGTCCTACTCTTACCCATAACCCACTCTTACTCTTAACACAGCACACTTCGGGTTTTCCTTTATTCTACCATTCTACCTAATATTTTCTGGTGCATTCTCTTTGCTTTCCTAATTTCCTTTTTAAGCTCCCCCTGCTCTATTTATATTTCTTTTGAGAGTATCTTCCATAAGCCTGTTTTTTTTTTCCTTTTTCCTAACCTTCATGTCACTGGACATCCAAAGCCATTTGGACTTGGTCCCACTCTTTGTCTATACGGGATCATATACGGGTGCTCCGGTTTCCTCCTACAGTCCAAAGATGTGCTGGTCAGGTGAATTGGCCATGCTAAATTGCCCGTAGTGTTTGGTAAGGGGTAAATGTAGGGGTATGGATCGGTGTGGACTTGTTGGGCCGAAGGGCCTGTTTCCACACTGTAGGTAATCTAATCTAATATTCTATATTTTCGTTGTTTATTCCTTGAATACCATCTTCTTCTCTGACACAGTTTTATCTCCTAGTCCACTTGGACCAGATCATAACTTAGTAAAATTAGCCTTTCCCCAATTTGATACTTTTATTCAAAGTTTGTGCGAAGATTTGTAGCTCGGGTGCTCGTTGTTGTGGTTCTGTTCGCCGAGCTGGAAGTTTTTGTTGCAAACGTTTCGTCCCCTGGCTAGGCAACATCATCAGTGCTTTGGAGCCTCCTGCGAAACGCTTCTTTGATGTTTCTTCCGGTATTTATAGTGGTCTGTCCTTGCCGCTTCCGGTTGTCAGTTTCAGCTGTCCGCTGTAGTGGTTGGTATATTGGGTCCAGGTCGATGTGTTTGCTGATGGAGTTTGTGGATGAATGCCATGCCTCTAGGAATTCCCTGGCTGTTCTCTGTCAGGCTTGCCCTATGATAGTGGTGTTGTCCCAGTCGAATTCATGTTGCTTGTTGTCTGTGTGTGTGGCTACTAGGGATAGCTGGTCATGTCATTACGTGGCTAGTTGATGTCAATCAACTAGCCACGAAACGACACAACCAGCTATCCCTAGTAGCCATACACACAGACAACAAGCAACATGAATTCGACTGGGACAACACCACTATCATAGGGCAAGCCTGACAGAGAACAGCCAGGGAATTCCTAGAGGCATGGCATTCATCCACAAACTCCACCAGCAAACACATCGACCTGGACCCAATATACCAACCACTACAGCGGACAGCTGAAACTGACAACCGGAAGCGGCAAGGACAGACCACTATAAATACCGGAAGAAACATCAAAGAAGCGTTTCGCAGGAGGCTCCAAAGCACTGATGATGTTGCCTAGCCAGGGGACGAAACGTTTGCAACAAAAACTTCCAGCTCAGTGAACAGAACCACAACATTGATACTTTTATTTCCAGCCCATCTTTATCATTTTCCTTAGGTATCCTAAACCTAACTAACTCATGGTCATTATCTCCAAAATGCTCCCCTGGTGATCCACTTTTCACATTTCTGGGCTAATTTCCAAATATTAGCTCCAGAACTGCCCCCTTCCCTTGTTGGGCTTTTTATGTAATGGCTAAAAAAACCTCTCCTGGATGCAAGCTAAGTATTTTGTGCCCTCCAACCTTGCACAGAAGAACTATTCTTTTAATACTTGAGTGGTTAGAATCTCTTACTATTACTCCCTATTATTCTTAGACATCTCTGAAAATTTGGTAGCATATTTGATCCTTTCGCTCTCATTGATTGTTTTGGAGGCATATTGTGTGCAATTCTGGTCTCCTTCTTATCGGAAGGATGTTGTGAAACTTGAAAGGGTTCAGAAAAGATTTACAAGGATGTTGCCACGGTTGGAGGATTTGAGCTATAGGGAAAGGCTGAGGGGTGACCTTATAGAGGTTTACAAAATTATGAGGGGCATGGATAGGGTAAATAGGCAAAGTCTTTTCCCTGAGGACATAGGTTTAGGGTGAGAGGGGAACGATATAAAAGAGACCTACGGGGCAACTTTTTCACACAGAGGGTGGTACGTGTATGGAATGAGCTGCCAGAGGAAGTGGTGGAGGCTGGTACAATTGCAACATTTAAGAGGCATTTGGATGGGTATATGAATAGGAAGGGTTTGGAGGGATATTGGCCAGGTGCGGACAGGTGGGACTGGATTGGGTTGGGATATCTGGTCCGCATGGACAGGTTGGACCAAAGGGTCTGTTTCCATGCTGTACATCTCTATGACTCCATGACCCAATGACTTGGAACTGGGAGGCAGTGCTGTCTGAGGCAGTGGGAGGCAGTGCTGACTGAGGGACTGGGGAATGGGAGGCAGTGGAGTCTGAGGGACTGGATGGCAGTGCTAACTGACAGACTGGGAGGTAATGCTACCTGAGGGATAGGGGATGGGTAGGAGTGCTGACTGAGGGACTGTGAGGTGGTGCTGTCTTTGAGACTGGGAACTGGGAGGCAGTGCTGTCAGAGGACGTGTGGACTGTGAGGCAATGCAGTGTGAGGGACTGGGAATGGGTGAGAGGGGAAAGGCATAAAAGAGACCTAAGGGGCAACTTTTTCACGCAGAGGGTGGTACGTGTATGGAATGAGCTGCCAGACGATGTGATGGAGGCTGGTACAATTGCAACATTCAAGAGGCATTTGGATGGGATATGGGCCAAGTGCTGGCAGGTGGGACTAGATTGGGTTGGGATATCTGGTCAGCATGGACGGGTTGGACTGAAGGGTCTGTTTCCATGCTGTACATCTCTATGACTCTATGACTCTATGTTTGATCTCTTTGTATTTTTTTTTACTTCTACCCATTATGACCTCGCTTGATGATCCTTCCCCCCTCTTCATTGCTGTCATTGATTCCTTGACCAAATTTTTCAACTTTTTACTAACAAGGACTTTAATGTTGCATTTTTAACTTTATTTTCTTATTTTTCTACTTTATGCCGAGGTACCTTTGTACTGAATATGGCATCAGGAACAGTAACACTTTTCACTGTACTCCTCTACCCCTGTACTTGAGTACAAATAATAATAAAAATCTAATTCTAATTCTAACTCTTTTGCAACCCAACCCTTACTCTTCCAATCTCTTTCACTATTTCATTTGAATATCCATAACCAGGAACATTGAGTTGCAAATCATGTCCATCTGTGCCCTCAGCTTGCTTCCCTTATTCTTTAGGCTCCTTGATTTAAAATATATTCCATTTAGTCATTCTAGACTCCTTCCTAGACTGCATTCTAGACTCACTTTATTTCTAGTCTAACCTTTAATTCCATCTCAGCTTAGAACATAGAAGGATACAGCGCAGTACAGGCCCTTCGGCCCTCGATGTTGCGCCGACCGAGTCCTACCTAACCTATACTAGCCCAATAACTTCCAAATGCCTATCCAATGCCCGCTTAAATGAACATAAAGAAGGAGAGTTCACCACTGATACGGGCAGGGCATTCCATGAACTCACAACCCGCTGTGTGAAGAATCTACCCCTAACATCTGTCCTATACCTACCACCCCTTAATTTAAAGCTATGTCCCCTAGTAACACCTGACTCCATTAGCGGTAAAAGGTTCTTAGTATCTACCCTATCTAAACCCCTAATCATCTTATACACTTCTATCAGATCTCCCCTAAACCTTCTCTTCTCCAATGAGAACAGCCCCAAGTGCCTCAGCCTTTCCTCATAAGATTTTCCTACCATTCCAGGCAACATCCTGGTAAACCTCCTCTGCACTCGTTCTAAAGCTTCCACATCCTTCCTATAGTATGGCGACCAAAACTGCACACAATACTCCAGATGAGGCCTCACCAGAGTCTTATACAACTGCAACATGACCTCAGGACTCCGGAACTCAATTCCTCTGCCAATAAAGCCCAGTACACCATATGCCTTCCTCACAGCACTATTTACCTGGGTGGCAACTTTCAAAGATCTGTGTACATAGACACCAAGATCCCTCTGCTCATCCACACTACCAAGTAGCCTACCATTAGCCCAGTAATCCATCATCTTGTTATTCCTACCAAAGTGAACGACTTCGCACTTAGCTACATTGAATTCCATTTGCCACATTTCCGCCCAGCTCTGCAACTTATCTATATCCCGCTGTAACCTACCACTTCCTTCCTCACTATCCACAACTCCACCGACTTTCGTGTCATCCGCAAACTTGCTTACCCAGCTTTCAAGTCCTTCCTCTAGATCATTTATAAAGATAACAAAAAGCAATGGTCCCAAAACAGATCCTTGTGGTACACCGCTAGTAACTGCGCTCCAAGATGAACATAATCCATCAACTACTACCCTCTGTCTCCTTCCAGCCAGCCAATTCCTAATCCAAACCTCTAATGTATCCTCAATGCCATACCTCCGAAGTTTTAGCATTAGCCTACCATGGGGAACCTTATCGAACGCCTTACTAAAATCCATATACACAACATCTACTGCTTTACCCTCATCCACTTCCTTAGTCACCTTCTCAAAGAACTCAATAAGGTTTGTGAGGCACGACCTGCCCTTCACAAAACCATGCTGGCTATCCCTGATCACGTTATTCCTACCCAGATGTTCATAAATCTTATCCCTTACCATTCTCTCTAAGACTTTGCCCACCACTGAAGTCAGACTCACTGGCCTATAGTTACTAGGGCTATCCCTACTCCCTTTCTTGAACAATGGGACCACATTCGCTATCCTCCAGTCCTCTGGTACTATTCCCGTTGACAATGACGACATAAAAATCCAGGCCAATGGCTCTGCTATCTCCTCCCTAGCTTCCCATAGGATCCTGGGGTAAATGCCATCAGGCCCAGGAGACTTATCTATATTCATCCTTTCCAATATTCCCAAAACCTCTTCCCTGCATATTTCCAGGGCATCCATTCTAATTATTTGTGATTCCATATTCACATCAGCAACAGTGTCCTGTTCCTGAGTGAATACTGATGAAAAGTACTGATTTAATGTCTCTCCAATCTCCTCCGCCTCCACACACAACTTCCCACTACTATCCTTGACTGGACCGATACCTACCCTAGTCATCCTTTTATTCTTGACATACCTATAGAAAGCCTTTGGGTTATCCCTAATCCTACCAGCTAAAGACTTTTCATGTCCCCTTCTCGCTTCTCTTAGCTCCCTCTTTAGCTCCTTCCTGGCTACCTTATAACTCTCAATCGCCCCTACTGAACCTTCACGCCTCATCTTTACATATGCCGCCTTCTTCCCTTTCACAAGGGACTCCAATTCCTTACTAAACCACGGCTGCCTCACAAGGCCCTTTACACCATGCCTGACTGGTACATACCTATCGAGGACACGCAGTAGCTGCTCCTTGAAAAATCCCCACATCTCATTAGTGTTCTTCTCTTGAAGCCTGTTTTTCCAATCCACACAACCTAAGTCATGCCTCACTGCATCATAATTTCCCTGCCCCCAGCTATAGCTCTTGCCCTGCGGCGCACGATTATCCCTCTCCATCACTAAAGTAAAAGTCACCGAGTTGTGGTCACTGTCCCCGAAGCTTCTCTCTCCCCAAACTACTTGTCAGGGTCATATTGCCCTGCTAATGTAATTTAAATCGAATCGAACAAAGCTCCCTGTAAGGATGTTGGTCCCATATTGTTCTGTCCAAAACAAAAGAGTTGGGATCACTTGTATGGTGCAGCTCTAAAGTTACTGATCTGAATGAATGACCTTCAAATGTCTCAGTTCATCCGGGTGAATTGCATTCATGGATATATGTAGCAACCCTAAACATAATCATTGGTTTCATTTGTCACGGCAGTGAAGTATTTGAGAAGAGCTGGAGCTCTTAAAATAACTGATCAGGAAGAAATGTCTTAATTACTTGCAGGCAATGGCCACATCATCTGATTGATCTGTTAGGGAAAATCCCAGAATTTCAGGTGCAGGTTTCCCTTCAGTGGCTGGACCCAATTGTTCAACTAACCCTGTTTACATATCCTGATCCAAAGCAGGAGATGTATTGGTTGCTGCAGAATTGTTGATTCTATTTGCATGTGTCTCGGAAGAATTCTGAGCAGGTTCTTTAGGAATTTAATTGGCTGTGTAGGATTAATCCATCAGAAAAAAAATGCTGCCTTTGGGTGTGGGAGGTTTCTAAATATTTAAATTCCACTGCTCATGTGCTACTTAATTGTATATGTTCACTGTCATATCCATGATAATGTCATTTCTAAGCAAAGAAAATTTGAGATCCAGTTTTGTACCAAAGAGGAAGAATGTTTTTGAATGATACCTTTTTCTTAATCTTAGAATAACAAAGAGGAAAGAAATGAGAAGCTGAATGTCTCTTGTTAGACTAACCCAGAGTTGTGTCAGGTCTTCAAACAGAGCATGGTGATATCACTCACACTTAAAATCATAGTAATATGGCACTGAGCAGGTCCTTTGGCCTATCCAGTCTGTGCCAACTTTTCTACACTCGTCCCACTTTCCAGCACTTGCCCCTTGAATGTTTTGACATTTCAAGTGCCCATCTAAGTACTTTGTAAAGGTCGTGAGGTTTCCTGCCTCATCAACCTCCCTTCAAATAAAGTGAACAATTAATTTCGATTTGCCCTGCCCATTTCCTCATAATCATATACACCCCTAACAGATTCCATCCCTCTCGCCAGCCTTCACTGCTCTGAACAAAATTACCCGAGCTTATCCAGCTTCTATTCATTGCTAACATGCTCCATCCCAGGCAACGTCCTACTGAATCTCTTCTGCAACCCCTCCAATCACACCATTCCAAAAGTGCAGTTACTGGAGTTGGAAGCTGTACTCCAGCTGGAGCCTAACCTTCTCCCTCTGCCTGTTGTCAACTTCAAGCTATTTTCAGATTAGCCATGGAAACTGCTAGAATGTCCGTCAATGTGCATTCCACATTTACATTGATGAGCTGAAAATGTGTTGCTGGAAAAGCGCAGCAGGTCAGGCAGCATCCAAGGAACAGGAGATTCGACGTTTCGGGCATAAGCCCTCCTTCAGGAATGAGGAAAGTGTGTCCAGCAGGCTAAGATAAAAGGTAGATTTACATTTACATTGATGCCAGGATTGCAATTACAAATTAACCAAAACAACTGGACAAAGCTCTAAGGTTTGCACAGTTCTATAGCTTCCTTGATCACACCCAGAATCACAGATTCAAAGGATCTTAGAATTGCAATAGGGCAGAAGACAGCCATTTGGTGCATTATGCCTGCACTAACTCTTCAAATAACCCATCATTATGCAGAATCCTTCTGCTTTTACAAAGAATCTTTATTGTATGTCTGTGCAATTACCAACAGCACATCATGCCCATTTTCCTGACAACTGATATAGCATTTCCAGAGTGCATCAACCACCCTTCCAAGCCTCCCATCCTCCTCCCAACCACCACCAAAACCATAGCCACCAATTTATCCCAAACACAGAAAATAACAACCTGGCTGCTGGGAGTCAAGAACTATCTTGCAAGCTCCTGACCCCTCTCAGAAGCCAACATTTGTTGGCTTAACTGCACTTCAATCAGATCTACAGGAGCAGACCATTTGAGTTTCCCAACGATGACTCTGCCACCTGGGCAAGCCTGGCAGATTCCTGCAATATAGCCCAGAGAGGATGTTCCACATGATATTCTTTTGGTGTTTCTTGCATTATTTTGCTCTACAACATGGACAACAGCTGGAGCCACAATTTGTTGAGGACCAGCAGCTTGAAAGGAAGTGAAAATTAATGTTGTTGACAATAAAAAAAAGCGATAACACTTCCATTGAATGGTGGATAATGGAAACAATATTTCAGGTGATCAGCACTGGCACTGCTAGTTCAGCCCTGTCCCTGCACCCTTTCATATACTTTATCCACACACTGACAGCCATCTCACCTGACTCCAGATAGGTTAGGTATCATTTAAGATAAGCATGACGTCTCACAGCTTCAATGTAAAGTCTGGAAAGGTGTAAACCAGGAAATGTTCACCCACCTCCTACTTTCTAATTTCAAGCATCTAAACTGAGAAGCCTGGAATTTAAAGTGTTTGAGTGATGATACCATTCATTCGTAATATACCCACTTCATCACGGTGCCTATATAATTCCTTAATAACATGATATTGGATAATTAGTAGCAGTGGGTGATTAATATTCATGAGACAAGAGGTGTGTACCCAAAATGATTTATATTAGGTGCAATGGAATCTGAGATTCTGCCTATCTGCTCAGCAGTCGTTAATTTAGATAAAGACTCTCTAGATTCAATTGCTGAGTATAAATAAGTAGGTGTAGAGAAGAGGGATTGATTCAGACAGAGATTGGTCTTTTAAAAAGAAAACCAGCTACATATTGGAAAATGCCCAGAAGATTCTCGTGGGAATGTCTGCTTCAACTGGTTGTCCACATGGAGTGCTTTCAGTAGCCATGTTCTGAGGAGGCTGTGTGGTTTATAAAGGGTCAGATGTCAGGGGTATCTATTCCTTTATACAGTCAGGAAGTCCTGATCCTTGCCTTTTCCTTACAAACTGCTGCTCAACCTCTCTGGATTTATCTGAGTGTGAACGTCCAAACTCAATGCATCAAAAATCAATGAAGAGTGAGGTGGCAGTGCCAGCAGTAACATTTTTATCTCTGAATCAGAAGGGTCTGGTTTCAGATCTTGATTCAGAGATTTAAATGCATAATCCAAACTGACACTTCAGTGCAATATTCATGCAATATTCATGCAATATTCAAGTCTTTCAGATGAGACATTGGACCAATGGATTTAAAGATCCCATGGCATGATACAAAGAAGGTGATTTCTTCCTGCGTTATGGTAATGTTTGTTGGTGAGGCATTGTTTGTAGTGGCCACCATATAAATGGAAGATTATTTGTTCACTGAGGGAATTCCCCTATGTATATTTTTTCATGGTTCATTTGTGGGATTCTGAACAATGGAGACTGATTCCTATAACTGTCTCGCACTAAGCTTGCCCTAAATAAAATGCAGAACATATTAGGTACACATAGTTAGAAATAATTTCCTGTTACTACAGAGCTTAAACATTACTAAAAAGGGACAAAATGTCAAAGCATTTCAGCTCACAGTCATCAGAACTGGAATGCAAGAAACCAAATTTCGAAAGGGATTTTGTACAACAGAGATATTAATCTTAGTTAGCTGAATAAACTTAACTGGGCAGATAGAGTCTAATTGGTCTAAATGCAATTGGGATTGGAAATCTCTGGAACCTTTTTCTCAACAAAAAAGGTATAATGTATGAAACAATCATTCTGCCCACAAAGAACATAGACTTGTTTGTGAATGTATGCAGCTTCCAGCACACGCAGATGAATCTCATTTTGAGCCCAAATGATAATCTTAAATTGGTTTCTGGTGTGATTCTTAGTGCAGTAAATCAACCTCAAGCTAATCATTTAATGCACTACTTTGCGCAGAATTCACAGGTGATACTCTCCACTAACTCAGGCTGCTGCTGTCAAACTGAAAAGACATTTTTCTGCTTTTTTAAAATTGTCTTGTGGGGGATGGATCTTCCTGGCTGGCCTACATTTATTGCACATCCCTGTAGTTCTCGAGAAGTTAGTCAAGAGCTTCCTTCTTGTAATGCTGCAGTCAATGTGCAACAGTTTGACGACCTACAATGAGTCCAGGATTTGGACACAGTGACACTGAAGGATTGGCAATATATTTCCAAGTCAGGGTGAGGAGTGGTTTGGATGTTATGAGCAGTTAGATGGGTAGACCAGTGGATCAATCTAGATAAATATGAGGCACTTTGACAGGACAAACAAGACAAAGGAATATCCAATAAGTGGTAGGACCCTGGGAAGAACAAAGGATCAGTGGGACATTTGTGTGCATGTCTATCAGTCCCTTTAAAGTTTTTGGGGCAGGTAGATAAAGAGGTTAAAAAGGCATATAGAATGCATAGCTTTATTAACCAAGGTGTAGAGTTTATGAGCAGAGAGGTTATGCTGGAACAGTATAAAATATTTTAGCAGCACAAACTCAATGGTGTGAAGGGCTATTTTCTATGCAGTAGGTCTCAATGGGGGCAACTTGTAAATGGTGCTGTTTCCATGTATCTACTGTCCTTGTCCCTGTAGATGGAAGTTGTCAAAGGTTTGAAAGGTGCTGTCTAATGAGCTTTTATGAATTTCTGCAGTACATTGTGTAAGTGTTACACACTGCTGCTACTGAAAGTTTGTAGTTGAGGGAATGAATGTTTGTGGATGTGGTGCCAATCAACTCCCGCAACTCCCTCGTCAGGTCCGCATCCCCCACCAACCCAACCTCCACTCTTGGCACCTTCCCCTGCAACCGCAAGAAGTGCAAAACTTGTGCCCACACCTCTCTCCTCATCTCCCTCCAAGGCCCCAATGGATCCTTCTATATCCGTCGCAAATTCACCTGCACCTCCACACACATCATTTACTGTATCCGCTGCACCCGATGTGGTCTCCTCTACATTGGGGAGACAGGCTGCCTACTTGCGGAACATTTCAGGGAACACCGCTGGGACACCCGCAACAACCAACCCAACCACCCCATGGCTGAACACTTTAGCTCCCCCTCCCACTCCACCAATGACATTCAGGTCCTTGGCCTCCTCCATCACCAGACCCTGGCCACACAATGCCTGGAGGAAGAGCGCCTCATTTTCCGCCTAGGAACCCTCCAACCACACGGGATGAATGTAGATTTCTCCAGCTTCCTCATCTCCCCTCCCCCCACCTTTTCTCAATCCCAACCCTCGGATTCAGCACTGCCCTCTTGACCTGCAATCTTCTTCCCGACCTCGCCGCCCCCACCCCCTCTCCGGCCTATCACCCTCACCTCCTTCCACCTATCGTATTCCCAGCGCCCCTCCCCCAAATTCCTCCCCCCCACCCACCTTTTATCTCAGCCCGCTTGGCACACTAGTCTCATTCCTGAAGAAGGTCTTATGCCCGAAACATCGATTCTCCTGCTCCTCGGATGTTGCCTGGCCTGCTGTGTTTTTCCAGCACCACATGTTCCAACTGTGGTGCCAATCAAGTCTGCTTTATCCTGGATGGTGTCAAGTTTCTTTAGTGTTATTGGAGCTGCACTCATCTAGACAAATATTTCATCTAAATGAGATCTGAAGAAGAGTCACTGGACTTGAAATGTTAATATGCTTTCTCTCCACAGATGCTGCCAGACCCGCTGAGTTTCTCTACCAAATTCTACTTTTGGTTCAGGGTGAAAGGATTTTGCTAAGTGACTGCAGGGCATTCTGAAGGGGAAGGGAAAATTGACAGAGATCATGGTATGTTTTGGTGCCAACAATGTAAGTAGAAAAAAGGATGAGGTCCTGTAAGCAGAACTAAGGGAGTTAGTAAGGAGGTTAAAGAGCAGGATCCAAAAGGTGATAATTTCTGGATTATTTCCAGTGCCATGTGGCATTCCAGTGAGTATAATCATAGGAAGTTAGTCCAGATGAAAGCATGGCTGGAGAGATGGCGCAGAAGAGAAGATTTTCCAGAACATTGGGATTTTTCTTTTTGGGGTGGGGAGAGCGATATAGGGGGGATGGGTTACTCTTGAATGAGAATGTGAACAGCACCTTTATGGGGAGGTTTCCTAGTGCTGTCGGGGATGGTTTAAATAAGGTTAGCAGCGGGGTGAGATCTAGAGGTAATATTCACCAGGGGAAGATGAATGGTCAAAATTAGAAGAGACAGCAAATGAGTCAGGAAGATATAGAGACTCTTGGCCAGTTAATACTAAATGAGTTTACAAGGTTGTATGGTATTTATTTAAATGCTAGGTGAATTGAAGGTACAAGTTAAAACATGGGGGTGTGATGTCTTTTGTGTCAATGAAACATGGTTGAAAGAGGGGTAGGACTGGCAGCTCAATATTCTAGGATACAGGGTGAGGCACGGAAGGAGGTAAAAGAGTAGGAGGTATTGCAATATTAATCAGGAAATCTATTACAGCAATAAGGAGGGAAACAATCTTCGAAGGTTCCTCAAGTGAAACCAGATGGATAAAACTTAAAAACCAAAAATGAGCAATCACTTTGTTGGGAGTGTACTGTAGGCCCCAAAACAGTCTGAGAGACATCTGTCTCAATGGCAGATATTTAGGCAAATTTCATGGAAGTGTAAAAGTAATAGAATAGTGATGGTAAGGGATTTCAATTTCCTCAACATTACCTGGAGTACAGTAGCCCTTGATATACGAACGACCACATTCACGAACAAATCGGTTTGCGAATAGGATTGTACGTAAAACTTTGCTTTAACGTACGTATGAAATTCAAGGTATGGACGAAGGTACGAATGCAAAAGGCGACCACATGGTTTCATTGTTCTGCTTTGCTACACGCTAGTTGAACGCAAAAGCTCTCGGGCCGCGCGTGATCTCATTCAGTTCATCTTTGGCGCGTGCGCTGTGAACAGCATTTGTTGCTACATCCAAGCACTCTTATGCTATCCGAACAATGGGAAAAATTGATTCAGTTCGCAAACTTTTTGGTTCCATAAGTGAAGGTCCCATAAGAGAGGGGTCTGTCCTGCACTTAATGGTGGGTAACAAAGCTGAATAAGTGATTGAAGTACCAATGGGGGAGCACTTTGCAGACAGCAATCATAATTCCATTAGATACAAGATTGGTATGGAAAAGGACAAGGATGGGCCTGAAATCAAAGTTAAGTGTGTGGTAGTGGAAAAGCACAGAGGTCAGGCAGCATCTGAAGAGCAGGAAAATAGACGTTTTGGGCAAATCAAAGTTCTCAACTGAAGGAAGGCTGTATTTAATAAGATCAGATATGATTTGGCCAGAATGGTCTGGGAGCAGATACTTTCAGGTAAATCTATGTCAGAAAGAAAAAGTGGCAAAAGAGATTAATGAAGGCAGAACAGTAGACGTTGTCTATATGGACTTCAGCAAAGGATTCGACAAGGTTCAGCATGGAAAATTAGTTAGTAAAGTTAGATCACATGGGATCCAGGGGAGTTAGCCAAGTGTATAAAATTGGCTTGAAGATAGGAGACAGAGGGTGGTGATAGGGAGCTGCTTTTCAATCTGGAAGCCTTTTGAACCAGCAGTGTGTCACAAGGATCGCTGTTGGGTCCACTTCTTTTTGGCATTTATATAAATAATTTGGATCTGAAGAATGGAAGAATGTTTAGAAAGTTTGCTGATTACACCAAAATAGATGGTGTAGTGGACATTGAAGAAGATTATCGCAGAGTACAACAAGACCTTGATCAAATGGGCCAATGTGCCGAGGAGTGACAGATGGAGATTAATTTAGATAAATGTGAAGTGTCGCGTTTTGCCAAGGCCAACCAGAGCAGGACTTATACAATCAATGGTAGGGCTCAGGGGACTGTTGTCAAATGAAGACACCAAGGGCTGAGAGGTGCTTAGTTCCTTGAAAGTGGAGTTGTGGGTAGACAGGGTGGTGAAGAAGGCATTTGGCACCATGCCTTCTTTGGTCAGAACATTGAGTATAAGAGTTGGGGTGTCACATTGCAGCTGTTAAGGAAATTGGTGAGGCCACCCTTTGAATATGGCCTACAATTCTGATCGCCATTCTATAAGGATGTTGTTAAACTTGACAGGTTGCAGAAAAGATTGACAAGGATATTGCTAGAACTGGAGTGTTTGAGTTCTAAGGAGAGGCTGAATAGGCTGAGGCTGTTTTCCCTGGAACGCTGGAAACCAAGGGTTGACTTTACAGCAGTTTATAAAATCATGAGAGGCATGGAAAAAAAATTCCAAGAGTGATTAGCCTAGGTCTTTTTCCTAGAGTGGGGGGCTCCAAAACTAGAGGGTACAGGTTTAAGATGAACAGGGAAAGATTTTAAAAAGACCTGAGGGTTACTTTTCACGCAAGGGATAGTGTATGATGGAATGAGCTGCCAAAGGAAGTAGTGAAGGCTAGTACAATTACAACATTTAAAAGGCATCTAGATGGGTGTATGAATAGGAACAGTTTAGAGGGATATGGGCCAAATGCTGGCAAATGGTACTGGATTATCTAGTGAATGAGTTGGACTGAAGGGTCTGTTTTCATGTTGTATGCCTCTATGTTGTTGGAGGGAATCCTGAAGGGCAGGATTTACATGTATTTGGAAAGGCAAGGACTGATTCGGGATAGTCAACATGGCTTTGTGCGTGGGAAATCATGTCTGACAAACTTGATTGAGTTTTTTGAAGAAGTAACCAAGAAGATTGATGAGGGCAGAGTAGTAGATGTGATCTATATGGACTTTAGTAAGGTGTTCAACAAGGTTCCCCATGGGAGACTGATTAGCAAGGTTAGATCTCATGGAATACAGGGAGAACTAGCCATTTGGATACAGAACTGGCTCAAAGGTAGAAGACAGAGAGTGGTGATTGAGGGTTGTTTTTCAGACTGGAGGCCTGTGACCAGTGAAGTGCCGCCAAGGATCGGTGCTGGGCCCTCTACTTTTTGTCATTTACATAAATGATTTGGATGGGAGCATAAGAGGTACAATTAGTAAGTTTGCAGATGACACCAAAATTGGAGGTGCAGTGGACAGTGAAGATTACAACAGGATCTGGACCAGATGGGCCAATGGGCTGAGAAGTGGCAGATGGAGTTTAATTCAGATAAATGTGAGGTGCTGCATTTTGGGAAAGCAAATCTTAGCAGGAATTATACACTTAATGGTAAGGTCCTAGGGAGTGTTGCTGAGCAAAGAGACCTTGGAGTGCAGGTTCATAGCTCCTTGAAAGTGGAGTTGCAGGTAGATAGGATAGTGAAGAAGGCGTTTGGTATGCTTTCCTTTATTGGTCAGAGTATTGAGTACAGGAGTTGGGAGGTCATGTTGCAGCTGTACAGGACATTGTTGGAATATTGCGTGCAATTCTGGTCTCCTTCCTATCAGAAAGATATTGTGAAACTTAAAAGGGTTCAGAAAAGATTGACAAGGATGTTGCCAGGGTTGAAGGATCTGACCTACAGGGAGAGGCTGAGCAGGCTGGGGCTGTTTTCCCTGGAGCGTCAGAGGTTGAGGGATGACCTTATAGAGGTTTACAAAATTATGAGGGGCATGGATAGGATAAATAGACAAAGTCTTTTCCCTAGGGTCAGGAGTCCAGAACTAGAGGGCATAGGTTTAGGGTGAGAGGGGAAAGATATAAAAGAGACCTAAGGAGCATCTTTTTCATGCAGAGGTTTGTACGTGTATGGAATGAGCTGCCAGAGGATGTGGTGGAGGCTGGTACAATTGCAACATTTAAGAGACATTTGGATGGGTATATGAATAGGAAGGGTTTGGAGGGATATGGGCCGGGCACTGGCAGGTGGGACTAGATTGGGTTGGGATATCTGGTCGGCATGGATGGGTTGGACCAAAGATTCTGTTTCCATGCTGTACATCTCTATGACTCTATGACTGTATAACAGTGAGATACATTCAGGAAGGAAATGTGGAGAGTTCAGGGCCAACATGTTCCAATAAAGAAAAGTATGGGACCATCAAATCCTGCAAACATTGGATATTGAGGGATACATAGCATTTGATTAAGGGAAAAAGGGAGGCTTTTGGCAGATGCTGAGGAATGAAAACAGCAGAAGCCCGAGAGAAATATATGATGTGCAAGTGGGAAAGGAGATTAGGAATGCCAAAAGGTGATATGAAATGATATTGACAAGTAAAACCAAGTAAAATCCTATGTTGCTTTACAGATATATTAAGGGTGAAAGGATAATGCGGGAACGTTTAGGGCCCATTAAGGACTACAGTGTAATTTATGGGTGGAACCAGAGGATATAGGTAGCGTTCTAAATGAATACTGTGGGTCAGTGTTCACTAGTGAGATGAATAATATGGGAGAAGATCTGTGATAGAATGAAAGAAATTAGTACACACACAGAGGAGGTACTGAATGGTCTGGCAAGCTTAAAAGTAGATAAGTCTCCAGGGTTGGTAACTGTATGACTGATAGGTGCCTCAAGAGCTTCAGTGATGACTGCTCCCCTAAGACTTTGAGACAACAGCTGTTCTGCTTGTTGCACATGCAAGTTGGCACACAATGCAGGTGTGAGATTAATGTAGCACGCTGCCATCCAGCAAGATGTGTGCCTTCTTGACTAGGAACAACTGACTAGAAAAGCCAGCTCTCTGGTTTTTGGAACAGCAAGGGAAATCAAAGATGGTTCAAGCTTGCAGGTGGGTGCTAAGTGAGCAAGCAAGCAGCCCTGAGATGCAACCTCATTCAATTTGTGAGATAGGGCCTGTCCCTGACTGAAAACTCTTTGTGCAGCAGCTTTTCAATGTTAGTTGTTGTTGCACCCTGGAGTGCAAGGCTACGCTTCTGTAGTGACCTGTAAGTGGATCAGAGAGGTACCACCATGATCCTGAGGGGTTAGCAAATCCCAGATGCCAATGTCCATGGATGAGAAGTGCATTCAGATGATGCACATGGATCGTGCCCTGAGATACTGTGCAGCATGGAGGCTCCCAGCAGCTAATGGTGAGCTGGAGTCACCAGGGATCCACTCTGACTGATATGTCGAGAAATCAAGCCATTTGCAAAACTGACTAAAGTGAAGATAAGAAAAAGAAGTTGGAGGACAAAGGGAGGTCACGTGTTTAGGTGGTAGGTCTCAAAGGTGAGATGACAGAGGATGTGGGAAAGTGAGCAAAGAAGCTTAGATTTCTTGGCAAGGAGAAGAGGAAGGTGGCAAAGGCAGCTGACTGAATTGAGTAAGCCATGGGCTCAGTGGTAACCCTCTGGACTCTAAGTCGAGTAGGTTGTGGAGTCAAGCACATTTTAGAGATCTGAGTACATTGACACGTCATTGGCACTGCACCATTGGAGCAATATCTTTTGGTGTGACATTGAACCAATGCCCTGTGTGCAGTCTTAGGTGGATGTCAGAGAGCAGTGACGAGTTTTGTCAGATGCAAAAGCATAGGATTCCGAAAGAAAAGCAAATGATGCTCTGAACAGAAATGTTCAGCAGGTCTGAAAATTTCTGAAAAGAGAGAGAGAAATAATTCACGGGCTGAATTTCACTGAGACAGGCATGGGTAAGCTGGGAATCGTGATTCCATAGTATTGCTGGTGTACCCATTGCCAGATCAGCTCATCCGGCTCCACCCTTCACGATTTTAATGGGACGGAGTTGGCATTGCATGGGCCACCCACTTGTCATCCCAATACAACAGGTGCTGGAAAGGGCCTGTGCCACTGTGTAGCCTGGCAAGTTTAACCCTGCGGACTGTTGGTCAGTGAAATGATGGGGATGAGATGTGGTGCTGGCCTTCTTCCCCAGCCTCAGGTGCCAATGGAGGCCCTTACCACAGTTTGCCTCCTCAATCCCACCCACCCCCGACCACCCCCCACCCCCCCCACCCCACCCCCCTACTCATGTCCTATTCAACAAAGTTTTTAATCATTCACGGGATGTAGTCACTGGCTACATCAGCATTTATTGCCCGTCCCTAATTGCTCAGAAGGCAGTTGAGGATCAACCACATTGATTGGGTCTGGAATCACATGTCAGTTAGATCAGGTAAGGATGTGGCAATGTCTTCCCTGAATGACATTAGTGAACCAGATAGTTTTTTTTTCCCGACAATTAGCAATGGTTTCATGTCATCATTAGACTCTTAATCACAGATTTACTTTAATGGTTATACTATGAGGCCATTGCCTCCCTTTCCCATAAACCCCACCCTTCCTCCAGACTGCTCTGGTGTGTAGACCTGTCACCCTCTCACTGGGAAAATGCTCCATAATCTATACCATCAACAGGATACAAGTCAGGAGTGTGGTAGTATACTCCCCCCTTGCCTGGATAGTACAGCTCCAACAACACTCAAGAATATTGACACCATCCAGACCAAAACAGTTCATTTGATGGCACCGCCACCACAAACTTTCATTCCTTCCACAACCGACGTTCAATAGCAGAGTTTATACTATCTACAAAATGCACTGCAGAAATTCACCAAAGATCCTCAGAGAGCACTTTCCAAGCCTTTCCCTCTCCTTCCTTCTAGAAGGTCAAGGGCAGCTAATAATGTGAACACCAGACCCTGCAAGTTCTCCTTTAAGCCACTCACCATCCTGACTTGGAAATATATTGCCGTTCCGTCACTGTCACTAGGTCAAAGTCCTGACATTCCCTCTCTAATGGCATTGTGGAACAACCTACAGCTGGTGGATTGCAACAGTTCAAGAAAGCAGATCACCACCACCTCCTGAAGGATAACTAGGCGTGGGCAATAAATGCTGACCAGCCAGCCACACTCATGTCCCACGAATGGAAAGACAGGATACCTTCACAGTGACATATGCAAGTCCTGCTTCAGGCTAATTAAAAAGCAAGCTGGCTAAGTCATGGTGGGCTTACCACCAACATTTAAACTGGCCTATGGGAAGCCCACCCTCAGTGTCCAATCCAAGCAGATGTATCAGGTCGATGAGAGGTCAATGGCCTGAAATAATGGCTTGGATTTTTGTAGCTTCAAACAGAGTTGGGTTCGCTTTAACAACAGTGAGATCCTATTCCAACATAGCCCAACTTATTTCCATCTCTGTCAAGTTTTGCTGATTCAGAATAAGGGTGTGGGGTGGCCAAGCCAAACACGGCTCTCGCACTCTTGCTGGCTCCAATTTGGGGAACGCATTGCAAACCAGTCCTCAATTCTGATGGTGCAGGACCCATCCTGTCAATAGACATTCTTCATGTCACATCAGATAAATCAGGAACCACTAGGGACTCTGAGTCCGGTGTCTGGAACAAAATAAAAACAGACATTCAGCATTTCCTTTGAAGTACATTGCCCCTTTACCTTCTCAAAAGTCTGCCTGTCAATAATCACAGCCATAGATAGTATCAATGACAAGAAGCTTTCATCTACTTCGTATTTTATATCCTGATGAAACACACAGGCCCTCCAAAGTAGTGTCAGGTTATTACCAGATAACAAAGATGTCAAACAAATAACGGCATCTCTCCACTTCATGATATGTCAGCATTATCCTACAGGGTTCAGTCTATTAATCATCTTCAGAAATCAGTCAAATATTCATAATGAGGCCAACAAGCAACTGTAACAACAAAGCAGGTTGAATAGATGGCCAGATGGTCAATGGTCTTCTGATGAAAACTTAGCTGACCTCCAAGAAGGGATGGTAGAGTTAGTCCCATAGAGAATGCTAACACTGCTTGAATGGAAATTATATCTTTATTTGATCGATCTATTTGTTATCTTGTAATTACCTGATCTCTTACTAAAGAGTTAATTTGATGTCTGTGTATTTATTAACACTTACAACTGTGTGAAGTAGATAAAAGATCTTTTCCATTGCCTGATTGAGTGATTGTCAGCATTTATGAGGTTGTAAGATGAGCACTCTTCAACAGAGGAAAATTTCAAATCCTTTTTGCTTCCTTTGTCAGTTTCAAGAATATTCCAAAGTCTTGGCAAATGTACATTGGTTATAGGAAGGGCTTGTCTGGGGGAGGAATAAGATCATGAAAGATGTGAGAACATGAAGGGGGCATATGAAATGTGAGAGGACGTGTCAGCATGCAGTGGGAGTGAGGATCAATAGAATGTGAGGGTTTAACAATCACTAGATAAATATCTAGATAAATATCCCAGTAAATAGAAACAGGCCACTAGCCTGCCAGTCCCTACCATTCACCCAATCAGGAGCTGAGTCCAGCTTGTGTCTATTTTTGTGTGTCTGTGTTTGTGAAGCAATGTTTGCATGTCTGTGATTTTGTGACTGTGTGTATCTATGCACAAATGTAGATACACAAGCAAAGTCACAAAAACACAGACATGCAAACATTGCTTCACAAACACAGACACTCAAACACAGATACACAAACACAGACAGAAGAACATAGCCACACAAACACAGATGCTCAAACAGTGATACACAAAAATAGATACACAGTCACATAAACACAGATACCCAAACATAGATACATCTGCATGTGTGTATCTATGTTTATGTATATAT
The DNA here is from genome assembly GCF_020745735.1 of Hemiscyllium ocellatum. Taxonomy (NCBI): domain Eukaryota; kingdom Metazoa; phylum Chordata; class Chondrichthyes; order Orectolobiformes; family Hemiscylliidae; genus Hemiscyllium; species Hemiscyllium ocellatum. Next base: position 16,409,755 of record NC_083416.1, on the reverse strand, counting down.
ATTTAACTGTAGGTGTTTCTGTGTCTGTGTTTGTGTATCTATGTTTGTGTGTCCATGATTGTGTGCCTATGATTGACTATTGATGTTTGTGTGTCTATGTTTGTAAATCTGTGTTTGTGTGTATGCTTCTGTGTTTGTGTACCTGCGTCCGATTGTTTGACTATGTTTGGGTATCTGTGTTTGTGTGTGTATGTTTGGGTATCTGTGTTTGTGTGCCTGCATTTGTGTGTCTGTGCTTGTGTGAGCATGTTTGTGTGCCTGTGTTTGTGTATCTATGTTTGTGTGTCCATTTTTGTATGTCTGTGTTTATGTGACTGTGTTTATGTGTCTGTTTGTGTGACTATGTTGCATATCTGTGTTTGTGTGACTGTTTTGTGTGCATGTGTCTGAGTGCCTTTATGGGGATAAAGGATTCTTTAGTCACACCTTTGATTTCTCAATCAAGCATCTTGATTTCCTGTCTCTCCCCAGTTCAGCCTTGCTTGCTGTACATCATGTCCGTCTCTCTGTTTTTTTGTTGCTCAATGTGCTGTGATATCCTCAAGCACATCAGGAGTACTATGTAACTGGAAGCTGTTGATGGGATTGGTTATGTGGCAAGCATTCAGTGAAATCCTGTCAATTCTCACATCATTTCAACAGCTAGATCATTTAACTGATGAATTATTAACACCATTCACATCACTTCTGGTCTGTCAATTTTCTGTAAATGCTGTCAGGTAAAGAGTTAAAATGGAGTATAATGCTGTTCTATTTAACTGATTGGGACAAGTATGTACTTGTATCCTGTTGCAGTATTAGAGGAGTGAATTCAATGCCTCTTTAATGTGTCCCATCGATAATACCCAGGATTATGCAGGAGGTCCGTACAGTTTCAGATATACAGGATGGGTGATCTTATAGAGGTTTATAATCATGAAGGGCATAAATAAGTTGAATTGCAAAGTGTTTTCCCTTTGGTGAGGAGTTCAAAACTAGGGGACATATTTTTAAGGAGGAGAAAGATTTAAAAAGGACAAGAGGGGCAACATTTTTACACAAGAGTGGTTAGTGTGTGGAATGAACTGCCAGAGGAAGTGGTGAGTGCAGGTACAGTTACAGTGGTTAAAAGATATTTGGGTAAGATATGAATAAAAAAGGTTTGAAGAGAAATTGGCCAAATGCAGCCAGGTGACACTAATTTAGTTTATGAACATGGTCAGCATAGACTAATTGGACCAAAGATCTGCTTCAATGAGTCTGTGGCAGGTAGTCTCTAAGAATTGAGACACTACATGCAGATGACACCAAAACTGGAGGTCTGGTGGACAGCAAAGAAGTTTCCCTCAGAGTACAATGGGATTTTGATCAGATGGGCCAATGGGCTGAGGAGTGGCAGATAGAGTTTAATTTAGATAAATGTGAGATGCTGCATTTTGGAAAGGCAAGTCAGCATGGGACTTACAGATTTAATGGTGAGGCCCTGGGGAATGTTGCTGAACAAAGAGACCTTGGAGTGCAGGTTCATAGCTCCTTGAAAGTGAAGTCATAGGTAGGTAGGATGGTGAAGAAGGATAGGATAGTGGTAGTGGTTTGCTTTCCTTAATTGGTCAGACCACTGAGTATAGGAGTTGGGAGGTCATATTGTGGCTGTACAGGACATTGGTTAGGCCACTTTTGGAATATTGTGTACAATTCTGGTCTCCATTCTACTGGAAGGATGTTGTGAAACCTGAAAGGGTTCAGAAAAGGTTTCCAACATGTTGCCAGGGTTGGAGGGTTTGAGCTATAGAAAAAGGTCGGAGAGACTGTTTTCCCTGGAGTACCGGAGGCTGATAGAGGCTGTGAACCTTATAGAGGTTGACGAAATTATGAGCAGCATGGAAAGGGTAAGTAGACAAGGTCTTTTTCCTAGAGTGGAGGAGTCCAAAAGTAGAGGGCATAGCTTCAGGGTGAGAGGAGAAAAATTTAAAAGGGAACCTAAGGGGCAGCCTTTTCATATAGTGGGTAGTGCATGTATGGAATAAGCTGGCAGAAGTAGTGGTGGGGGCTGGTACATTTATAATATTTAAAAACCATTTGGATAGGTATATGATTAGGGAGGGTTTAGAGGGATATGGGTGAAGTGCTGGTAAATGGGACTAGATTAGGTTAGGCTATCTGGTCAGCATGGAAGAGTTGGAATGAAGGGTCTGTTTCTGTGTTGTACATCTCTATGACTCTATGTACTGTTTGGACTAATGTCTGAACATTGGTGTATGAGTACTCTTATGGTGACATTGAACAGTGAGTAATAAAAAAAGCATAGATTTCACAAATTTTTCATCTTATTATTCTCATTATTCCTCTTTGACAACACAAATGCTTTTGAAAAGTTTAAAATAGCAACTTTGCCATTGGAATTAAAATTGTTTTTTTAGATGTACACGTCACAGGATCACTTTCCAAAGAATCATTCTCATCAAGAATACTCACCACAGGATCACTTCCCATGGATCCATTTCAAGGGATTCTACTTCACTGGATCATTTGTCACAGGATCACTTTCCACAAAATTATTAACCAAATGATCACTTTACAAGCATTATTCACCTTAAGGTCACTCTCCACGTGGTCACACTTCAAATGGCCATGCTCCACATGGTCATTCTTGACATAGTCACTCTCTACTCAGGCACTTTCCAAATGGTCACTTGCCAATGGTCACACTCCACATGGTCTACACACAGTCACTCTCCAACGATAGTCACACTCTACATATGGTCAGTATCCAAATGGAGACTGTCCAAACAATGCCTCCTCCACACAGTCAGTCTCCACACGGTCAGTCTCCATAAGATCACGCTTCACTACTAAATATCACTGTCCTCAGGATCACTCATTCTGTGTAGATATGTAGTCATCACTATGTAGTTACCTCCGATAAATATTTCTATCAGATGTATAAATTTAACAGTAATAGGAGATGTTATAGGGAATGGGAATAGGTATTTCTAATGGATGCAGATGACTCGTTGCTGCCACATTGACCCAGTATCTGCGACAATAGTCACATCTGCAATGAGTACAGATATTTGTGGTGGACATTGTTAACTGTCATGTTAAAATAATCTATAATGTGTACAGTTAGCTTCAAATGTTACATTTGCAAATATTCAGTTATCCTTGGTGGTTGCAATTATCTGTGATGACCACATTTATCTGAACTGTGTACAGTTATCTGTCATGGTTATGAATTATTTGTGATGGGTATGGTTGTTATGGTTACAACACTTATCTGCAATGGATGCACTTATCTGTAATAGTTACATTTATAGTTGATGGCTACAGTTGTTGCTGATGGGGATGTTTATCTTTGAGAGGTACATATATTTGTAAGTGTATTGCTGGTTCACACACTTACCTGTGGTGGTACAGTTATCTGAGTTTGGATATCTGTGATGGCTACAGTTATTTGTGAGAGATACAGTTATTTGTAACAGGTGCAGTTATTCATGATGGCTACAATAATTTATGATGGCTACTGTTATCTGCAATGAGTAGTTACCTGTGATGAACCTGTAATGAATATAGCTATCATGTATTGAGGTACAGTTATCTGTAATATAGTTATCAATACAATTGATACATTTTTCTGTAATGGGTACATTTAACTATGATGGGTTCAATTATGTATAATGGGTACATTTATCTGTGATAGCTACAGTCATCTGTGATGGAGATATTTATCAGCACATACAGCTATCAGTGGTGGGTACAGTGATTTGTAATGGGAACACAGCTATGCTAGATATGATTATCTGTGATGGGTTCAGTTGTCTGTGCTGGATACAGTCATTGGTGATAGATACAGTTATCTGGCAATTTGTAGTTACCAGTAATGGGAACATTTATCTGTAATGCATACAATTATCTCTAATGGGTACAGCTATCTATAATGGGCACAGTTATTTGTAATAGGTACAGTTATCTGTGATGGATATAGTGATGGATACAGTTATTGGTGATTGGTACAGTTATCTGTAAGGGATACAGTTATTTGTGATGGGTCTAATCAAATGTGATGGGTACAGTTATTGTGATAGGTATGATCACTCTGTGATGGGTACAGCACCAGAAATGCAGCTTCGCCCCGAAAAGGGGTAGGTAAAGCTCAGTGCTGGGATCTGATAAAACTTTCGGTTTCTGTTGCCGCCAACACAAGGATTAAAATCTGTCTCTGCCTGTTCCTGAAGTGGGATTACTTTCTCAGAGGCTGACGATTTCCTGTCAACATTTTCACCAACAGACCCTTTACAGAATAATACAGATATCAGTTTAAATACATTCTAATAAAAACATACTAAAGTCACTTAAATATACTATTACTTACCGCTGCTTTTTGTGATATTGTCCTATAGCTGACAGTTTAAGATTCGTTTTAAAGCTCCTCATTTATTATTCAAGCTCTTTTTGCATATGACTGGTAATGTCTGCTAGGGCCAGTGTGAAATTTTACACAGTGAAAATTAATATCACCAGACGCATGCAATAAAAATATAGCCCGGGGCAAGCGTCCCACTATAATACATATGCCGCTCTGTGCTCGCTTCAATTATCTCTAACAAAACCTCTTCTTTCTCCGGGCTGTCTGTTTGTGTTTGTTCTTTATTATTTTGGTATTCGGAGGCTGCAGCCAGAGCCTGGGGCTGCCTCAGGACCTCTCTCCGAAGGCAGGAACCTGCTGGCTGCTGCCCGCCAGGTTGCTGGTCCCTCTCTGAGAATCCAATTAGCCGCGGCCCAGGGCGGAACTAAAAACCACTGATCCGTTCCTGACACAGGAGCCGACCCAAGACAAGCGGAGCAAATCTAATCAGCGTCGGTTCCAACATCCCTCCAGTCGGGACGGCTCCTGCAACACTCTGGACCAAGGATTTCATTACCCTGACCTGCCAAGCTCCTCACAGCCGCCCTCCCCCTTCACTATCCCACTACCCAGAGCCTTCTCTGAATTACAGGCATGTTATCATCCAACAGCGAATGGTTTGACCTTTAGAATCATCATCTGAGTTGCGCCGGTGTGAAGTCGGAGATGTTGTGGAAATCTCCGTGAAGGGAGTTTGGCTGCAAGAGCAGCAGGACAGGGAAAGGATCGCACAGGGCCAGCTCCGTTCATCCGTGAGAAATAGCTGAGATAGAGCGGTGAAAATCCCTCTCCAAGCTCCGGGAGGCACTAGACTCACTCGCTCACACACACACACTCTCACATAATCTCACACTTACAGAAACTCTCTCACACACTCGCTCACTCACTCGCACATTATATAAACTCTCACTCACTCATTACACAATCTCTCGTACATTATATAAACTTTCACACTCGTTCACACATATAAACTCTCACGCTCACACTCACTCACATTATATAAACTCACACTTGCTCACACTCACTAAATAAACTCTCAAACACTCGTTCTTACACAACCTCATATTTAACATAAGCTCTCACACACTCGCTCACACTCACTCTCACATTATATAAACTCACACTTGCTCACACACACTATATAAACTCACACACTCGCTCTTACACGCGCATACATTATATAAACTGTCTCTCACACGCTCACCACATTCTCGCATTATATAAACTCTCACACCCTCGCTCACACACACTCACATTATACAAGCTCTTTCATACACTCGCTCACACACATTATATAAGCTCTCACACATGTTCATATACATATTTACACACATTCACTCAGACGTACACGCAAACACACATGCACTCGCATTCACTCACATACATTCTCACGCTCACTCACACTGGCTCTCACTCACTCATGACATTTACCCACGCACCTACAGTTACTCGCAACCGTACACACTCACATTCACTGTCACAATACTCGGTCAGTCACATTCAGTCCCTCACTCTCTCTCAACATCTCACCTCCTCACTCTCTGGTTCATTTATATCAAACACTCCCCCATTACCACTCACTCTCCTGTTCATTCATAATTCCGACTTTCAGTTGGAACTCACTTGTTACGTTAACATCCTCTTGCACGAACTCACTCACATACCGTCGTCTACGCACCATTACTCACTCTCACCCACTATTACTCACTCTCATCCACCATTACTCACTCTCACCGATCATTACTCACTCTCACCCACTATTACTCACTCTCTAAAACTCGCCCACTCGCTCGTTCTTCATTGTCACCCATAGTTACCCATCCACTCACTGTCTCAATCATTCTTTCTCAGCTGTTCACACTCTCCCCTTTCTCAGAGCCATTGAGGAACACAGCACGGTAAGAGATTCTACAAAACTCGTCCATGCAGACTATGTTCCCAAACTAAACCAATCCAACTTGCCTGCGTTTGGCCCGTTTCCCTCTACACCTTTCCTAGTCATGTCCCTGTCTAAATGTCTTTTCAATTTCGTAACGATACCTGCAACTGCCACTTCCTGTCATGTACAACATCAACATGAAGTCTCAAATCTCACAGTCAATGGTCTGAACAATGAAGGAAAGTGTGCGGAGCTTTCTTCAGCACCCCGTCTCGCTGTGGCTCAACTTTCAAAGACCTTTTATACCTGAATCCCTAGGTCTCTCCGTTCGACAACATTACCTTGGGCCCTACTATTAGCAGTACAAGTCCTGCTCTTGTTTGTTTTATCAAAATGCAATACCTCGTATTTCTCCAAATTAAAATCATTTGGGACAGGACAGTGGCTTAATGGTTCGCGCCGGCGACCCGGGTTCGATTCCAGCCTCGGGCAACTGTCTGTGTGGAGTTTGCACATTCTCCCCGTGTCTGGGGTGGAGGTGGGGGTTCCTCCCACAATCCAAAGGTGTGCAGGTTAGGTGAATTGACCAAGCTAAATTGCCCACAGTTTTCACGGATGTGTAGGTTGGGTGCATGAGTCAGGGGTTAAACGTACGGGAATGCGTTCTGGGTGGGTCATTGGGCCGAATGTCCTGCAGGGATTCTATGATTCTATGAAACTCCATGTCACTCCCCAACGTCCCTTTGTAACCATTCCAAAAGAAACTCTATGGTGGTGAGAGCGATGTACCCTCAAGTCGAGACAGAGCCGACTGTCGGGCGCCTCCAGTCCTCTTCCCTAGGATAGGGCAAGGCCATGAGACGAGACTGGGGCTCAGGGTGAGGGAAGCCAAAGGTCGAGCCAGTGCCACCCACTCCCCGCACCCCCACCCCTTTACCCCCTCAACAATACCAGGGACGGCTGCTAACCCCGTCTATATGTCATGGGGCGTCCGGGCAGCTTCTGGGGTCTGACTTCACCCCCTACTATTTGTTACGATTTTTCCTACAAGTAGATTCCCCCAAAGCTGGGTCAGATCTGAAGCCAATTATCAACCTGAAATGTACAGACCTGGGGCACAGGTTTGTGAATTCATTTGGTTGTCTTCCCATCCGGTTAGCGTCTGGCGACCCCCTTGCAACATTGTTTCATCAATAGATTTACTCAAAAGGAAACAGAATGAGAACACATGGGACAATATTTTCAATGAACTGCATCACATTATTTAGAATCGACAAATGTAAGAAAATAACAACGAGGTAACGATATTCAGTCCACGCGGTGGGATTTCTCCGGTTAGTCAATGTCTCGCGCCTTCGAACCGCCGCCAACCTCCAACCCTGCTGCAAACCCGTCAGTATCTTTATAACTTTACTTTTTTTAAAATCTTAGGAACCTTTTTCCTTTTGCTGTAAATGTTGAGAGAATCGCCTCTTTAATTTTGGTGCGTGTCCGCTTTAAACTCTGCTTTTTTTTTCGTTCATTCCGTTTCTCTCCTGAAGATTTTAATAATACTGCAGATACCTCAACCAGTCACTTCTCAAAATAGTCATTTAAGAAAACGACTAGTGCCGCAGCTTCGGAGAGCTCGGTAAATAACTTGATTTCTCACACTCTAGCTGCGATCTATTCGCCATGACGTTTCTTTTAAATGGGTGTTAAATATTATGTTACGGCTGGGACAGATAACAGAGAATAATGTCCAAAAATTCTCCAGATTTATCCTTATAGAGCAACGTAAGAAAATGCTTTTAATATCAACCGGATATTCAGGGATTCGATACAGCGTTTTATCTAACCCTTAACCGAATTAAATAAATAGAATGGAATTCATTAAATGATCAATCCAATCCTTTTGTCACGATGCGGCGGCTGCAGTTTGTACGTGGCAACGTCCATTAAGATGGATTTATAGACCAGATGTGTGGACAGATGCAAATGTAAAAATGCGTTTATAAATGTGCTAAACTTTAACCACGATGTGTCATGATTTATGTATCTAGCAAGTTGACTGTACTGGCTCTCTGCAATGTCTGTAGTCAGTCTGAACTCGTGTTTGTACACACTGCAGATGTATTTCTTTAACATCCAATTGCATTACATTCTTCCCGTGGCTGGAGTTAAATGTACAAAATTAATCTAACATCTAATGTTGTTTATAGGCGCTAAATTAAATCCACACATTAACGGAAGTGCATGTATGTAAATAGACATAAGCAGTGCCTTTGTACATTGTAAATTAATGGTGTGTACTCGACACGGTGGGGTTGGTAAATCTGTGCAAGCTGAAGTGTACAAAGCAAGTAGTATTTACGTACACAAACATACAAACACATCACAAATATTGCTTACTTAAATGTACAATATCAAATGTACATCATAAACGGTGTTTGCTTATTTTAAAAAGCACACTTGTATCTTTTCTACAGGCAGTATTTATATATAAACATAAAATGTAATATGTACCAAAGCCAGTGCTCGTATGTCTGTACAATAACGAATATTTGTTATATATCTCGTTTGTTAAAAGAATAATGTCATCCTGTGCATAGTGGGTTTTTTTCTGTTCTATGAATACAAATACTGATAACTTCTTGTAAAACATTCTGTAATGTTTCCACGTGTAACATCACTCCATGTAAGTTTTATGGAAAACGCAAACACACCAAAGGTAATACATACGGAATGTAGCAAAGACAGAAGCAATTCGCGTCAATTTATAGAGCGACTGGATAACAGACCCCACACAAAGTGAATCTTAGAGGGGCCGGAATGTCCTTCCTCCCGATTAGCAATTTGAAATCAGCACGGGCTGTCGCTGCTCATTTGAATTTGACGCGTTCAAAGTTCCATGAGTTGAGTGATTACATTTGTCCCACGGCCCAGGACATGTTTTAATTAATCCCCCTTTACAAAGTTAAGACCAGTCCGTGAGGCTGGGCGCTGTGAATATTTCTAGGGTTTCTTTCTGTAATTGATCCGATTCACAGCAACAACATCGCAGATTAACACAACCCCGGCATTTTATTTCGCCGAGTGAAGGTGTTCCGCGTCCAAAGATATTAAAGTCTTCTCTCAGTGAAGAACCTTTTGGTAGTTGCTCCCTTTGGTAGCTGGTTGAGAAACAATCACTCAGCAAGAGCCCATTAGAAAGTCAGACAGAGAGGGAGAGAGAGAGACCAGTTCACTGTGGCTAGTGTCAGGAGCAGAGCGATCCTTAACCAGAGACTATAAAATCCCCTCAGATCTTCAACATCCCTCTTATTTTCACCTTCAGCGAAAAGTTCCAAGCTGCAGCAGCAACGCACAGATTAGGAAAAGAGTCGCTGATTTTAGTTTTGTAAATGAATTCCAACCCCCCCCCCCCCCCCCCCCCACCCCACACACACACACACCCAACCCCTCCCGCGTTACAGGGAAATTAAATTCCTCATTGCAAAGCTCCGATCAAATCTTTTATTGAAACAGCCCCGGGTTCCGGCTGCCGCAGTGAACGGGGTAACTATTTGGAGAGATTGTGGATCGGGGCTACCTTGTGGACAATGGGGTGTGAACCTGTCGGGATTTGCTGGTGCCTACTGGGCCTGCTCGGGCTTTTAACAGTCGGCTGTAAACAACACAGAAAGGAGAGAAAAAAAGACTCCTCCAGAACTTACTCCGATCTCAATACAAAGTCTAGGGCGAGCGGAGATATTGGAAGACCCGGCTGCTGACAGTCACCACCACTTCCCACTGTGACCCGAATGTGAACCACTGCCTGGGGTCCACTTCTCTGCTTTTCCATCCAATCTCAATAGACCTCCAATTCGTGTACAAACAGTTACAGTTTACGGATACGGGGCAGTTTCGTGTATTTAATACTGTACACATCCAGACCCCGTGAATTAGCTCTGTACAAATATACCTCTGTTTGTGATCGTGTCGATATAAACAAGCCTTACATACTGCATATTTAATAAGGTACATATACCAAGCCGAGATATACCCAACTTAGTGCACAAATATTCTGCTTAACACATATCCGCAATGCCGGATTTTATAAACATGGCATTTAATTTGTGTGTTAATAATAGGCAATTAAAATATTGAACAATTGGAACGGTTATTTTAATGCTCTACATATATGAGAGTGAGTGAGAGTGAGGTGATAGTGTTTACTGACATCAGTTGTAGATGCCTTGTTTTTCCGTCATGTACAGAGTGTGTTCCAGTATATTTTGTGGCCTGTGCCTTTTCTTTGGAAATGTCCGTACTCAGCGAGTCTTACCACGAGATTTTAATTTTCCGGGATCTGCATTTGTTTTTGTTTTGCGCTGCCGAGCTGACTTTATCACCAGTGAGGGTGAAACCGTTTGAAAGGTAAAACCGCTCATCAAACTGTTTCAGCTATCGGGAAAGTGGGTCTTTCTGAAAGGGCGCTTTACATCGATTTAGGACAAATACAGGGTTGGGGAGGGGGGTGGTTAGGAGTAAACGTGAAATGTCCCAATTACTTAATGAAATGTGTAATGAAAAATCACAGTTTAAAATTCCTTGGAAGGAAATGAATTCTTGTTAAGAAGAGATTTTTCAATTGTCACAGATGGGAGGTAGCTTTTCCCGTGGTTTTTGCTAAGTGCCCAGCACTTTATTTAAGTACATTTTTAAAAATTGTTGAAATGCACAGACTGTGACATCTCAGGAACATTTAATGCACTAAACCGCAATCAGGAAATAACTGAGATCACTCCAGAATCGCTGTGTTTGCCCTGCTCTTATTACCGGAATTTAAATGATTCAACCCGTTTGTGTAATTAAATGGGAAGGTTCTGAAAAACTAATAAACTCTCGCCTTGTTGCTGCTTTTTATAAAATCGTCAAATGGTTCTAACACGCGCTGATAAAATGCTGGCTTTATTAATGTAAAATTGTGTTCCCTCTTTCCATTTCTCTCAGAGCAAGGATGCTTGACTCAAGCGTGACCCTGAGACTAAACTCGTTTGATACTCAACACTTTGGAGTATTTATTGGACTGGGCGTGTCTAGGGACCGTTGTCAAAAGCCAACTTGTCTTAAACAAACTCTACATAGATATTAACTCAATCGACTGGTTTACCGGCAACGGGCTGGAGCGATTAGTCGGGGCAAATCTATCTCTCTGCCATCCGCCCTTTTATTTAAAAGAAACTGAAGCCCTTTATGCTCGTTCCTCCCTTCCTTCAGGCCCCCAAATCCCTGAAATTCGGGAGGGCCCCTGTTCCCCTGCCCTGAACCACTAGCGCAAGTTTCCCAGGCAGAGGAATCGGAGCAATTAAATGGGGAAATTTGGAGGTTTCGAAATCCCTTCTGCGATACCAGGCAGGTTCATTCTAATCAAAACGAATTGCGCTTATAGTTAAATAATTTTGTTTTTAAAAAGTCCTGGAGAAACTCAGTAGGTCTGAGGAGAGAGAGAGGCAGAGTGAATGCTTCGAGTCCACCGTGACTCTGAATCGGAATTGGCACAGTCCTGTGGAGGGGGTGGGGAGCTGGAAAGCGGACAGCCCGACCGGAGCTTTCCCGAGAGAGCGGTTCCCTGAGATTGCCGGGTTGTGATTCCGTTCCGAACCTTGTATCACTCCCTTTTTGGTACAAGAAGGAAGACCTTGCTATCAATTCGTTGAGATAGCCACTAGTGTTTAGTGTCTTAAAACAAGTGGACAGGCTTGTGAATGGGGCCGAACGGCCCTCTTGCATCAAAACTCCGTGAGTTTTTCCTGGGCTCGGCTCGGCTCGGCCTGTCCCAGACTCTGGAACAATCTGGAGCCCGGGTCGATCGGAGCAGCCAACCCAGGCAGGGGAGCGAGGGCCTGGAGTGGGGAGGGAAAGGAGGAGCTGTCAGTGAACCTGGAGATGGGGGTGTGTGTGGGGAGGTGGTATTCCAGGGATAATTGGCCGCCGGGTTAAAAAAAAAGCTCATTCGGGAAATCGCTGGCGTTGCCCAGTTTAGTTCGGTATTGAATTTTGTCTGGTTGGAGATTCTGGAAGGCGCTGTGGGATGTTCGGAGCTCGCCCCTCGCTGTGGATTTGTCAGCGCTTAGCCAATGGCCGGGGGGCTGGGGGAGGCCTTCACTTGCAGCCAGTGAGGGGCTGAGGAGGAGTAGGGGGTGGGGAGGGGTGGGGGGAGGAGGAGGAGGAGGAGGGGGGAGGGAGGAGGTGAACACATCCTCCAACCCAATGCAGAGCCGGAGAGATGAGAGCTCCCTCCTTCCTCCACTCTCAGAGCTCACACCTTGACTCCACAAAGTCCCGCTGTACCAACATGCTCCTTGGATTTCCTGAACTAACCAGAATTTTCTTCTAGGAGATTTGAGCGGGTCTCTCTCTCGCGCGCTCTCTCTCTCTTTTGGGGAAGGAGAGGGGGGCAATTGTTTTGGGGGGTTTTGAGGTGGGGTCTCCTTTCCGCGATGGATCAGTCTGGGACCACGCAGACCCAGCCTCAACACGAACCCATCAGCTTTGGCATCGACCAGATCCTCAGTGGCTCTGACCAGGAGAGCTGCCTGCAGCCCAGCGCCAGGGTCTCGGAGGCCGGTTACTTGAGCAGTCCGGTCAGCGGCGCCTACCCGGGCTTGGCCACGGCTTACCCAGCCATGGGGGCTACATACGAGGACAGCGTGTCGGGATCTTACAGTGTTAACCTGAGCATGAACGTCAACGGCCTGGCGTCCGCCGGAGTCATCCGTGTGCCCGCTCATCGCCCGGTCCCTCAAACGGCCATGCCCACCGTGTCAACCGTGGCCGGTTTGAGCGGCCTCAACTTCCCCTGGATGGAGAGTAGCCGGAGGTTTGCAAAGGACAGACTCACAGGTAAGGGGAGGGGAGGGCTGTGGGGGAGGCTAACTGATACCCCGGGCTCTGTCAAAACTCCCCAGCCCCTAATGGTAATAATCCCAGACACCTCCACACACACCCAACACACACACACACACAGACGCACACACACCCCAACACCCACCCCAACACCCACCCCAACACACACACACATACCTAACAGACACAGACCCCCAACACATACACACACACCTCCAACACACACTCCAACAAACATAGACCCCCAACATACACACACCCAACATACACCCCAACACTCACCCCAACACACAGACCCCCAACACACAGCCCAACACTCAGCCCCAACACACACAACACACAGCCCAACACTCAGCCCCAACACACAGACCCCCCAACACACACCCCAACACTCACCCCCAACACACACGCACACACACATCTCCCCAACACACATCTCCCCAACACACACACACACTCAACACACACCTCAACATCACCCCCAACACATATAGACCCCCCAACACACACGCACACGCACATACAATGTCAGCGAGTAACCCCAGCAAAGTTTGCGCCTTTCTGTCCAACTCTAGCGCACTTTGCAAATTCCATTTCGTTCGGTCATTCTCTACAACCGATGGTCCATTAAAATTCAAACATAAATCGAAAACCTTCAGATGCTGGAGATCCGAAGCGAATTTGCTTGTAGAAACTCCGCCAGCAGCTGTCGAGAGAGAGAGAGAGAGACAGCGAAACAGACTTCGCGTTTCGAGTCCACAATTCGACTAATCACAATTCGTCAGATTTCACTGATTTTCATTTATAATTTCGAAAACACTTTGTGCTTGAACGGAACGACATTGAGTTGAAAGAGATTGGCCATCTGTTCAGCAAAAAGAATCTTTTTTTTAAAAAAATAATAGATGTTAATAATAAACATTTTTTTTATTTGGTGATACTGTGGGGGGTTATGAACGGTCAATCCTCCGGGTTATGTTCAAACTGAATTAGTAGAAGTGGAATAAAAAAAACCCAACTCAGACTGAGACAGTGGGTTAGGATGTACTTCACGAGGGTTTAATGTGATCTCTGATCTCGTTAAGACTGGGATCTGCTGGAAATGATTGACATGTGGTCATTTAGAATGGAGTCAAATCAAAAGAGAAGCCAGTCCTTTCGACTCCATCTTAAACGGGAGACCACTGACTTTTAATCTGTGCACGCCATCGCCCCCCCCCACCCCCCAATCCCCTTCACCCACCCCAAGTCCCAGATTCCACCCACCCCCGTATTCCCCCTGTCAAAATCATCTCATTTGTTTCAGTAAAATCCTCTGTCACCCCTTCGAAACTGCAGTCAATACAAGTCCTGAAAAATGTGTTGCTGATCTCCAACATCTGCAGTCCTCACTTTCTCCTAGTCAATACAAGTTCACCCGGATTAAATTGACTCCAAAATACTACCTCGCGACCCCCCACCCCCTCCACCGCCCCCTCCCCACCAAAGCTCAGACCAGCGCTAGAGGGAGAATTGCATCCTCAAATCACCAGCAAACCATAAAATCTTTTATCTTAAATAATTCCCTTTTTCATTAAGTTTTGATTTTAAACACTAACCAATGCCATGTACAAGATGCATCTCTTTCCCAAATAAAATAACCCCTTCAGACCTTAAACTACAAAAATTAAATAATGGCAAGAAAAACAATTTAAACTGTTCCTGCTCACCGCTAAATAGCACTCCCCTTGCTCCCCCAGTGCTGGCTGCTACTACACTAGCGCTGAATCTCCCCGAGGTTTGGAAGCGGGGAATCGGCCGTCCAAACCCTGCCCTCGCTGCACTTCTTTCTGGATCGGGCTCCAGTAGCTTCTCCGAGAACACAGAGAGACCCGAAACCGTGACCGTGACAATCTCCTGTCAGTGCTCAGCTGTTTAACTGCCTACAGTCAGAGCTCTGGTCGTTCAAAATATATCGAATTGGTCAAAAAAAAGTTTTGTTTGCAATTTTCAAATAAAACCTTAGCCATAAAGAATCCATTTGAAAGACTACATCTCAAACAGAATACATTCCCGCTTGCTATATTTTACAGAAGTTCCACAATATCAATACAAACACCTAAATTGCATTTTTGTTTTGAAATCCGTTCAGCTCAAAATTGAGCGACTTGAAATCGCTAATCGCTTTAGGAAAACAGTCTTTGTGTGATCGTGACGGGATTCCGAGAGTGTTTGTTGTGAGCGGCTGTGCGTGTGTATCAGTGTGTCTGTGTGTGAGTGTGAGACTAAAGTTTGAGAGATTGTGTGTATGTGTGAGTTTCAGGAGTGTGATTGTGAGTAATTGTGAGTTTGAAGAAAAGTATGCGTGAGTAATTGTGAGCGTGAGGGAGTGTGTGGTGTGATTGTGAGTTTGAGGGAGGGAGTTTGTGTGTGTGTGTGTTTGAGGAAGCATGTGTGTGCCTGCGTGTGAGTTTGGGCTTGAGAAAGTGGGCTTGCGTGATTATGCGTTTCAGGGAGTGTGTGTAAATGTGAGTTTGAGGGAGTGCAAGTTTGTGAGTAATTGTGCGTTAGAGGGAATGTGTGTGATTGTGAATTTGAGAGAGAGAGAGCGTGTGTGTGATTGTGAATTTGAGTGTGTGTGTGTGTGTGAGTGAGAGAGGGCAGGTTGAAGTTTCTTCCTTCAGCTTGTTTACTTGTTCTGGGAAAGAATCCTATGTACAAAAACATAGTAGCGAAGCCGGTCCCAGCTCTGACAAGTCCGCTGGAGTTCACTGAGGGGCCTGTTCCCTTTGTTTCTGTTAGCAGCCTTGACCCCTTTCACCGTGACACGGCGGATCGGCCACCCTTACCAGAACAGGACTCCCCCGAAGAGGAAGAAGCCCCGAACTTCTTTCACCAGGATTCAGATCTGTGAGCTGGAGAAGCGCTTTCACCGCCAGAAGTACCTAGCCTCGGCGGAAAGAGCGGCGCTGGCAAAATCTCTCAAAATGACCGACGCTCAAGTCAAGACCTGGTTTCAGAACCGCAGAACCAAGTGGAGGTGAGTGGAGGCAGATTGGAGGGAGGGGGAGAGAGGGAGTGAGGCTGGGAGGGAGGAAACGAAAAAGAGAAATGCGGAATTGGGAGGGAAGGAGCGAGAGAATGGGAAGGACAGTGTAACTTGTTCATCACCAAACAGGGAAAAGCTGTGAGAGTGCGTGAAATTCCCACATTTACAAATACAGAAAGAGCACCAAAAATTTCGGCTTTGACTGAATTAGTTTTAACAAAGGACAGACAGTGAGTTAAATTAATATTCACAATAAGAACAAAAGAGGGGATTAACATTTATACGCAGGGAAATGAAATCACAAAAAAACTTTAAATGAATACATACAAAACACAAAAGCAAAATGCTGCCGATGCGGGAAATTTAATAAACAGATATTGCTGGAGAAACTCAGCAGGTTTGGCAATATCTGGGGAGAGAGAGCAGAGATACCTGGTGGGTATTCCCAGCATTTTCTGGTGATTTTATTTATTAATTGAGTTTAATAATAAAGAGATCAATTGTAATTATATCTTGAAATGCTTGTAAAATAGAACAAAATTAATCAAGGAGCAAAACAGTGAAATCCCGACATTTAAACACAGCGGGTGGTGATAGGGAGAGTTACATTTTCACAGAAGCAGATACCCGTGACCCGAGATAATAATTACTGTAATTAAAAGACAAGCGTTTGAGATGTGGAAAATACAGTATTGAATAAAATGCAGCGAAGCAAACTAAAATTAGTACATTTAAACTAAAAGTAGAAAATAAAATGAATAGAATTACACAGAAAGAGAAATGTGATAATCCGTTATTGGAAACAAGGTCATAGAATTTACAAAGGAAGATGGTAAAATGATGAATTAAAACTGCAGCAATAGAGTGAATTTGATGGAATTATAGTACAGAGAATTAATAGTTAAAATACAGAGAGAGGCAGCCAAATCAATATAATGAAATATAAACTTCGAATAAAATTAATATATTTAAAATGCAGGAATGGAACAGAAAATTAATCTAATTAAAAGCAGATAGAGTGTCCTGGTAACCTGAATTAAATTACAGAGAAAGAGAATATCATTAGTCCAGTTAAAATACAGAGATGGAATAAAATTATTACATTTAAAATGCAGGTATGGCAGAGACAGTGTAAATAAAACTGAAATGCAGAGAGGAGTCACATTAGCAGAATTAAAATACAAGGATGGAAAGAATTTTTAATAGAGTTAAAAATGAAGGGGTAGATCATTATTGGAATTTAAATAGAGGGATTGGGAATAGCAGAACGAGAAGTGAAATAAAGTGAAACGCTAACTGAACTAAATTACTAGGATCGCGAGTAACATTAACAATAAAAAATACAGAGATAGAAAGTAACATATATAGAATTAAAATCGATGGAAAGAATGAAATATTAAGAGATTTAAAAGATTTTAAAATTAGGGAGTAACATGATAGAAACTAGCAAGACAAAATTAAAATACAGCAATACAGAATAACATTAACAGCATTAAAATACGAAGATAGAGTATCATTAATAGAATTAAGATATAAACACAGAACAATGTTAATAGAATTAAAATGTGGAGTCAAGATTAAAAACGAATTTATTTCTAAGGATAGAGTAACATTATCAGCGTTAGAATAAACGGATATAAAGTAACAGCAGCATTATAATTAAGGGATGTAGATTAGCATTAATAGAATTAAAATATAGAGATAGAGTGTAATGTTAATGTAATTAAAATTCAGGTATAGAAAGTAAAATTTGATATAATTTATAGGGTTCGATGGTAAGAGTAAGTGAATTAAAATACAACGATAGCGAGTAACGTTACTAGAATTAAATTCGAAATATAATTAGTAACTGTTGTAGAGTTTGAACAGAGGGGCGTGAAGTTAACGAGAGAACCATGTTGTAATGTGGATTGAGTGATACGTTTGTAACAAAGTGAGTGATACATGTGAAGTTAATAAAGTGAATGAGATGCAGAAAGTCACGTTCATCGACTTAAAATGGAGTAAATGGAAATCATTTGAAAAACAAGGAAGTGATGTAGAACTTGATAAATTACACAATTTAATAAGGTGAGTGACAGGGAGCTAGGATAAAATTAATGCAGAGTTCACAGAGTACGGACTGATGTGGGGACAGGCGAATATTTAATATATTTTAAAGACGAGGAGGTGACTGAGGG
Organism: Hemiscyllium ocellatum; assembly: GCF_020745735.1. Classification (NCBI taxonomy): domain Eukaryota; kingdom Metazoa; phylum Chordata; class Chondrichthyes; order Orectolobiformes; family Hemiscylliidae; genus Hemiscyllium; species Hemiscyllium ocellatum. The sequence goes on along the minus strand of NC_083416.1, from coordinate 16,391,414 downwards.
TTAGTAACATGAACCTATTTCAACGCAGGGACTGACAGCGATTGACCTAAACTGTGGGAACTTGGGTAAAATTCACAGTCACAGATAGTGAATGATACCGGGAATGTAGAGGTTGGTGAGAAACTGTCCGATTTTAAAACCGCGTTCCAAAGGATTGAACCGAGACAAAAAAAAATCACTGAGCCCAAAGTAATCCTTAATCTGAGGTAGGAGAACGGTCCGTGTCCCGGAATTCCGGGGCTCGGGTCCATCAAATTGGGTTGGTGAGAGTTAGGTTTGCAGCTCCTATGTAATGCCAGGTAGCAATATCATAACTTCCATGTCACAGGAAGTTAAACGCAAAGATCTTTCCGTTGTCAGCGTTGCAGTTGGACATACAGTAACACACCTCGGCGTTACTAATGTCTGTTAATTGCTGAATTATTTCTGGAATATGGAGACAGAGGATGCTTCTGTCCGAGAGGGAGAGGGACAATGGAAAAAGGGGAGACGATCGTTCTGAAGTGCTCCATTAAAATCAAAACCTCTCATTCCTCTTGGGCTGTGGGAAACTGAATCTAACACTGGCTTTTATTTTCACAGAAGGTTAGTTTTGATTTATGTAATTTTCATTTTATTTAATAATTAAGTAAGACTCGACTGACCTTGGAATCCAATTTTTCACCGTAGGGCTGTTTTAATAAACTTTCTCGGCAGTAATAACCCCTCTGATGGTGAAACAATGACTTAAAACGAGTTGGAATAGAATGGGAGAGAGAACCGGCTACAGATTTACAGACTGCGAGGAGTACATGAATAACACAATCCAAAGCGATACATAAATACAAGTAAATCAGGAAGTTTTCATTATTTAAACAAAGGACATCGACCTAAGTTTTTATTCAATTTTTTTTTGGAAAAGGGAGCAAGGCAGCTCTGTTTACAATCTCCCTGCCTGTTAAAATGTCGCTGCATAAATTGACTGCAACATTAGGACATGAACGATGGAAAGTGCAATGATGAATATTGTAACTGGGATTCGCAAGGCTGGTTTCTTTATTTTCCTTCCCCGGGTTTTATTTATTCAGAAGGAAGAATAATCTGGGCCAGAGAGAGACGCGAGTTGTGCAGAGACTGACACTAATGGCTTGTTAGCGGGGACTGACCCATTTACAGTGCTCTGTCTGACGAAATAGATTCTGGACAAGATGATAACATCTGTAATAACATCAGTAAGCAACAGCAACAGGATTATAGAACAATCTGTTATCGGAACTGCAGCCTGCAGTTCCCGCTGCCGAATAGGGAACTGTGGAGCTAGGGATGGGGGTCTCTTGTTAGCAGCCTTGAAAGGCAGGAAGATTGGAAACGCCAACTCCCAGTCCTGAGCACAGAGACAGAAACTCTGTCTCTCCCTAAAATGGGGGAATCGCCCTCAATGAACTGATTGATTCATTCATTGATTTATTGTCACGTGTATCGAAGTGCAGTGTTTTGTTTACGAGCAATACTGGCAGATCATAGTGGGCAAGAATGGACAGATCAAACAGACTTAGACAGAGGCACACAGGTTACACTGCATATGGGCCGGGTGCGTTACCTTTCCCACTCTCAGTCCGATTGGGACGGGCACGTAAATGAAACAAAAACAGAATTGTAGGAGTGACTCGGGACATCCGGCAGCTTCTGTACACAGGGGAACAAAGGGAACCTTTCAAGAGGAGACTCGCTCGACCTTTCGAAATTACCACAGATTCGCTGAGTTTTCTCAGCAGTTTCTGAGTTTATTCCACATTTCCACCATCGGCAGTATTCCATGTTTGGATCGTACGGAGAGGAAATCGGAGCAACTCAGAATGTGATAGTGGGTTTGACAGTGCATACCTGCGTGGATTAAACTAAGTGTGTTAGTATGGGTATCAAAATTAGTGTATTACTGTAGGGTTTTATTGTTTGTGTGTTAATATGGGTGGGTCAAAGTGAGTGTGTTTGTGGAGTGTGCTAGAGTGACAATGTTGGATTGAGTATGTTCGTGTGGGTGAGTCGGAGTGAGGGTGTGTAGTGAGCTCGTATGTATGCTAGTGTGTGTGTGTCAGTGTGTGCGTGTGTGTGTGTCACTGCTCTAGTGACAGTGCTACAAGTGTGTGTTTATGTGAGTGTGTTAGAGTGAGTGTTAGTAGATTGTGTTAGAGTGAATGTTAGAGTGTGCTAGCATTATTCGTGTGATTCAGTGTGTAAACACCTGTATGTGAGAAAGGGAGGAAGTGTCCTCTAGTTGCAAGAGTGTGCTCCAATGTGTGCAATCTGGTATTAAGTGTGTGTGTGTGTGTGTCAGTAAGTACACATTGGTGTATACGTGTTTGCACGTGTGAGTGTACTCCTCTGTGTGTGTGCATTTGTATACACACATCTGTGTCTATGTATGTGTGTGCATCTGTGTGTGTCTGTGTGTTTGACCTTGCATGTGTGACTGTATGTGTATGTCAATGTGTGTGTGTCTACTCCAGTTTGTGATTGTGTGAGAGAGACAGTGCTTGCTCTAGTGTGCATGCATGCCTGAGCTGTACTGTGTATGAGTAAGTGTGTGTATGACAGCAGGAGTATGTGAGTGCTCTGGGGAGTGTGTGTGTGTGTACATGTGTGTGCTGTGATGTGCATGAATTTGTATGTGTGCATGTGTGAGAGAGACAGTGTTCTCTAGTGTTTGTGTGTGTCTACATGTGCTGTGGTATGTGTGAGTGTTGTAAGTATGTGCATGTGAGAGAGCGTGCTCCAGTGTTTTTTCTCTGTGTATTTGTGTGTAAGAGAGAGAGACTGACTCTGGTGTTGTAAGTGTGCATTATGTCAAAGTGTGCATATGGTGGAGAGAGCTCAGGTTTCCTTCCACGGTCCAAGATGTGCAGGTTAGGTGGATTGATCATGCTTAATTGCCCACAGCATGCAGGGAGGTGCAGGCTAGGTGAGTTAGCTATGGAGAATGCAGGGTGACATGGTGGTGGGTTGGATCTGAGTGGGATGCTGTTTGGAGGGTCAAAGTGGACTTGATGGGCTGAATGGCCTGCTTCTACTCTGGAGGGATTCTATGGAGACTGATTCTGGTGAATAAGAGTGTGTATGTGAAAATGTACACCAATGTATATATGAGTGTATATGAGGGAGAATACAAGTGCATGTGCAGGCATTTTTGTGAGGAATGGAATTTTCTCCAATATGTAAGTATGTGTGTTTGAGAAAGAGACAACTGCATTGTGTAAGTGTGTTTATGAGCTCTAGGGTTTATAAATGTGTGTGCAAGAGAAAGAGAGAGATGGAGTGGAGTGAGAATGTGTAGAATCACTACAGTTTGGAAGCAGGTGGGAGGAAACCAGAACATCCAGAGCAAACCCACACTGTCACAGGGAGAATGTGCAAACTCCACACAGACAGCTGCCTGAGAGTGGAATTGAACCCAGGTCCCTGCTGCTGTGAGGCAGCAGTGCTAACCACTGAGCTGTGTATATGTGCATGACATAGAGAAAAAAGTGTACGCGTGTGTGTTTCAGTGTGCAGTTATGTTAGTTTGTGTGTGTCACAGAGAGTGCAGTCTTGTGTTTGTGTGTGTATGTGTGAGACAGAGACAGAAAGAGAGAGAGAGAGAGAGAGCACATGCCCTGTTGTATGTGAGAGTGTGTGTGTGTGTGTGTTTGTGTGCGTATGTACACATGCATGTGTGTGTTTGTGTGCATGCGAGAAAGAGGGCAAGTCGGCTCTGTTGTGTGTGAGTGTGAGAGTGTGCGTGATTGCCTTTGAGCATGTACATTAATCATAAGCAGAAGCAGGCCATTCAGCCCATCAGTGTGCTCCACTATTCAATTAGATCATAGCTGATCTGATAATTCTCAACTTTAGTTTCATATCCTTTCACCATAATCCTCAATTCCCTTACTGATTAAAAATATGTCTATCTCTGCCTTGAATATATTTAGTGACCCAAACCTCTAAAAACTCTGTGGTAAAGAAATTCACAGATTTTCTACTCTCTTCCTCATTTCTGTCTTCAATGGGTGATCTTTATTCCGAGATTATGTCCTCTAGTCCCATACTCTCCCACAAGGGGAAAACAACCTGTTTGCATCTAAACTGTAAAGTCCCTCAAGAACCTTGCACAGTTCAATAAAGTCTCAACTCCAATGAGTGCAGGCTCAATTTACTCAAACTCTCCTCATATAGAACATTGAACATTACAGCACAGTACAGGCCCTTCGGCCCTCGATGTTGCACTGCCCTGTCATACTAATCTGAAGCCCATCCCACCTACACTATTCCATGTACATCCATTTGCCTGTCCGATGATGACTTAAATGCACTTAAACCTGGCGAAGCTACTACCGTTGCAGGCAAAGCATTCCATACCCTTACTATTCTCTGAGTAAAGAAACTACCTCTGACATCTGTCCTATACCTATCTCCCCTCACTTTAAAGTGTTGTCCCCTCGTGTTTGCTGTTCCCATACTTGGAAAAAGACTCTCCCTGTCCACCCTATCTAACCCCTGATTATCTTGTATATCTCTATTAAATCACCTCTCAACCTTCTTCTTTCTAACGAGAATAGCCTCAAGGCCCTCAACCTTTCCTCATAAGTCATTCCTTCCGTACCAGGCGACATCCAAGTAAATCTCCTCTGCACCCTTTCCAAAGCTTCCACATCCTTCTTATAATGCGGTGACCAGAACTGTACACAATACTTCAACTGTGGTCATACCAGAGCTTTGTACAGCTGCAGCATAACCTCCTGGTTCCGGAACTCAATCCCCCTATTAATAAAGGCCAAAACACTGTATGCCTTCTTAACAACCCTATCAGTCTGGGTGGCAACTTTCAGGGATCTGTGGACATGGACACCGAGATCTCTCTGCTCATCTGCACTCCCAAGAATCTTACCATTAGCCCAGTACTTTCCATTCCGGTGTATCACCTCACACTTATCCACATTAAACTCCATTTGCCATCTCTCAGCCCAGCTCTGCATCCTATCTATGTTTCTCTGCAACCTACTACATCCTTCGTCGCTATCCACAACTCCACTGACCTTAGTGTCATCCGCAAATTTACTAACCCACCCTTCTAGGCCCTCATCCAAGTCATTTATAAAAATGACGAACAGTAGTGGACTCAACACTGACCCTTGTGGTATGCTGCTAGTAACTGGACACCAAGATGAACATGTTCCATCAACTACAACCGTCTGTTTTCTTTCAGCAAGCCAATTACTGATCCAAACTGCTATGTCTCTCACAATCCCATTCCTCTGCATTTTGTATAATAGCCTACTGTGGGGAACCTTATTGAACGCCTTGCTGAAATCCATATACACCACATCAACCTGTTTACTCTCCACTACCTGTTTGGTCACTTTGTCAAAAAACTCAATGAGATTCGTTAGGCACAACCTACCCTTCACAAAACCTACCCTTCATATGATAGGAGGACTGCAGATGCAGGAGATCAGAGTGGAAAAGTGTGGTGCTGGAAAAGCACACCTGGTCAGGCAGCATCTGAGAATTAGGAGAGTCAAAACGTCAACTCTCTGCTACTCAGATGCTGCCTGATCGGCTGCACTTTTCAAGGATCACACTTTTTGACTCTCTTCATATGATAGTCTATCCATATCTTGGATTAACCAAACGAACCTTCTTTGCCTCCAATGCCAATATATCCGTCTTGAATAAGGGACCCCAAACTGTTCAAAGTATTCCAGCTATGGTCTTACAAGTGCCTTGCATAGTTTTTGCAAAACCTCTTTTTATACTCCCTTCCCTTTGAAATAAAGGCCAACATTCTATTTGCTTTTCTTGTTACCCACTGAACTTGGATGCTAGCTTTTATGATTCATGGACGGGAACTTCCAAGTCTCTAAAGCTTCCTACAGTCTTTCTCAATTTGAATAATCCTTAGCTCCTCTATTGTTCCTGTCAAAGTGCATAACCTCTCATTTCCTCACATTACATTCACATGCCCAGGTTTTTGCCCACTTGTTTAACATGTCTATACCCCTCTATATATTCCTTGTGTCATTCATATCACTTGCCATTTTGTGTCACTCACAAGACATGGTGATAGTACATTCACTTTCTTCATCCAAATCTTCAAGGGGTACAGTTAGTTCAGTTGCCTGGTCAGCTGGTTTGCAGTGGAGAATGATGGCAGCAACACACGTTCAGTACCAGCTGAGGTTGTTATGAAGGTCCCGCCTTCTCAACCTCACCCCTTGCCTGAGGTGTGGTGACCCCAGGTTAAACACACCACCAGTCTTTTATATATTATAAATAATTGTGGTTCCAGTCCTTATCCCTGAAGATTAGGTTGCCATTACTGAAATTGTCCACCTTTATCCAAGTTAGTGGATACTATCTATTCATGTTAGTATACTAATTCCAGCACCATGGACTCTTACCTTATTAAAAAGTCTAATTTGTGGTACTTTTGGGACACCTTCTGGAAACCAAATATATTTCAGCCACTACTCCCCATTTATTCATCCTGCTTGTTACCTCCTCAAAGAATTATAGTAAATTTGACAGGCATGATTTCCCCTTCGTGAAGCTATGTTGATCCTGCTTAAGGGAATGTGTGAGTGGGTTTGGAGTATTAAAGTTGGTCTCTGTGACTGTGTGCATAGTAGAGGTTGGTTTAAATTATTTGTTTCTGAGAGTGTGTGTTTATCTGGTTGTGTGTGAATCTGTTTGTGAGGTGTGCATCTGTTTCAATGGGCTGTAAGTAACTAACGTTTACTCTATTCTAGTTAGTTATTGAACAAATAAACAAATTTTGAACCATATTCTCACAGTACAGGTGTGGGTGTAGGGGACAGAATATTTTACCAATGATAGTGTTAGTGCAGGAGCTTATGTTCAAGATTGTGTTCAATCCACCAGGCATCTCACACATTCCAGGATCCATCAGTTCCTTGAGATGATACACCTGCCAATCCATGCGAACAAATCACTCTCTCATTTATAACTAACTAGGCTAATTAAGTTTTATATAATAACAGGTGTCAGATTATTACTCACTAATCTGCCCATTTAACTCTCTATCTTAAACAAGGAATATTCAGATTTACATCTGTCTTATTTACAATTCACTCCTAGTGTTAAAATGCAAAACATTTTGTATTTATTCACAAACCCAAACACCACATCATCCCCAATTACTGACCATTCCACACAACCCAATTGCTGACCATCCACATCCTAATTATTGACCACCCCCACATTCCAATTACTGGCCATCTTCACATCCCAGTTACTGACCATCATCTCACCCCATTCCCCGCTAAATGTTAGCCAGCTCTTTGCAAATGCATGGAACAGACTTACTCGTGGAACCTCTTCGTTGCCCAGCCCATGGGGTTGTGAGGTAAATAACTGCACAAATGTATAACAAAGACAGATAAATCAATGAGAATTTGATGGAGGGAAGAATGAACAAATGCAAATGAATTTATTCCATATTCAAAGCAATGACAGAGGAAAAGGAAGTCTTGCAGAGTATCAGAGGTCAAGGAGGAAGCTATAGTGTTACATTTGAGATAGTGTGAGTGAGTTTAGGAATAATAGGATAAATTAGATAGTTGGGTAAACTCATTTCCAACTGGAGAAATGGACAGGAGGGTTCAGATTCCTGAGAGATTTGGAACAGACCTGGAGCAGATGGGCACCCATTTAAGAAGGGCACATTTAACCTCAATAGAGCTAGGTTAATGTCCTCTTAGGATGTTTATCTCATGTTACGATGGAGGACTTAACTTCATTTTTGCAGGGGGCAGATAGCAGCAAAAAACATTGGGGATGATGACAAAGGTGCACAGAGGACTGAGAGAGTCAGACAGTACCAAAACAAAAGAATAAATCAGAATTGGGAGCGATCAAGATGTGAAACCAAGTGACGGATTGTTGTACTAGTACAGAATTACATAGTGTGAGCTGCAGATACAGGTTTCTATCCATAATTATTGCATCAGTATAACAGAGAGAGCTGTCTCAAAGAAGTGGAGGATTGGGAGGTAATTTCTTCTTCTCAAAATATTCAGAAAAGAGTAGAGAAGGAAATGAAAGGGGACCCGCAGATTGATCTAATGAAAAGGAGAGTACTGCAAAAGAGTGTTGTACTTTGGTATTCAAAGTAAAAATCTGTTTGGTTTGAATTGAAGTATAACAAAGGAAGTACTATGCTGTGTAATTACATTTTCGGCCACCGAATAATGAGTTACTGGAGCATATTTACAGGAGAATGAGAAAAGGATGTAAGAACTACCAAACAGTGATCATGAGAAATCTCAGGATGGTACAGAAGACATGTAGAGGACAAAGAGTGTGAGGAACTCCTAAAGAGTGTAAAAGAGAATTTCCTTGATCAGTAATGAGTACTCCTGCATCAGGTCCTGGAGAATGAAGTGGGAGTGAGAATTAAGTGAAAATGATATTTGCATGGAGGACCATCTGTGACTATTGGGCAGCATGGTGGCTCAGTGGTTAGCACTGCTGCCTCACAGCACCAGGGACCCGGGTTCGGGTTCCACCTTGGGCGCCTGTCTGTGTGGAGTTTGTACATTCTCCCCGTGTCTGCATGGGTTTCCTCTAGGTGCTCCGGTTTCCTCTCACAATCCAAAGATGTACAGGTCAGGTGAATTGGCTTTGCTAAATTGCCCATAGTGTTAGGTGCGTTCGTCAGTGGTAAATATAGAGTTGGGAAATGGGTCTGCGTGGGTTACTCTTCGAAGGGTCGGTGTAGACTTGTTGAGCCGAAGAGCCTGTTTCTAATCTAATCTAAAAAAGAATGATCATAATATCATTAGACTGAGACTGTTATGGAGACTATGTATTATGGACCAAACCCTCTCAAAATATATTCAGAGGTAGTTGAGATCCTAATTTTTATTTTATTTTATGAATAAATGTAAGGTTTTGTGTTCCAGATGCAATTTGCTTGGTCAAACAACTCAATGTTAAGCAAAGCATAATCTATTCATTCACTATAGTTAAAATGCAACAAAAGAAAGAATGAAGAAAAGAATTGGCTTAGCTATAACTCTATCTGAAATCTTAATGGAATAATAGATTATTTAGCTACTAAGTAGTCATGGTTCCAATATAGTAACATCCCATAAATACACTGTTGGCAATAGGCAAATTCAGAAAATAGTTTGCCCATATGCAACTCCAGCAGCCCAGGAGGAAAAGCATCAAGAGAAATCTGAGAGATCATAACAGGAAGAGATATACTACAGCAACAGACCTAGCAACAACTGATGCAGAAAAACTAAGAAACTAAAAATTCTGATTCTGTGAGAGCTTAGCTACACCCATTCAGGCTGCTTCTATTGTTCCAACATTTAAAAAAATCCAATGCCTCACAAATTGCTTACTTTAGTATTCTGTGGAAACTGCTCAGCACCTCTGTCTTAAAACGTCTATTAAAAAAAGGCCAAAATAACCTCTTAAAGCCGTAATATTGTCACATATGGTACACACCAATAATCACAAAAACCCTGAACCAGCAAGGTTGACTGGGGATATGGTTCAGGTCCATTGGGATCATAACTTGGCAGATAAAACAATAATTAGTCTTGTGGACTGATTCAGCGCAGAATTGGACCATATGAGACATTCAAACAGGAGACAGTCCAGGTCACCAAACCCTAACCAGCTAACAATATACACGGTAACATGAGCCAGGAATGGAGGGAAAGGGTCACTTGCAAGGTTGGTAATGTGGAAGCTAATCAAATTTAGTATAAAGAGTGTAGAGAAGAGCAGAAATGTAAAGAAGAGGCAAAATGAGTTCCTAAGACTAAATTAGCAGGTAATTTGGAAGAAAAAGCCAAACGAAAATGCTTCCCAAATAATAACTAGAAAAGGATGGTCAAAGGTCATGGGAGATATTGTGAAGTCAGCGGGCATGATGTGAAATGAGTTATTTGTACCTTCATTAAAAAATAGGGTTTTGCTAATCTAGCAGTCAGAGAAGTGGATCATAACATTTTTGGAAAACAGATAAAGAGAAAATAATTTAAAAGTTGCCATTCCTCAGAGTAGAAAACTCATCCAGTGAGAGAGGAAATAGCAGTTGCTTTTGGAAGTAAGGATGTAGATGGTGAAAGTTCTGGCCACACATCTCCAACATTTCTTGAATTTTTTTTGGGAGGTGGGGACGGTGGTGGTGCAGGGGGAGCCTGCCAGAGGCCTGGGACATTGTAAATATTACATAAATAGATAAATCTTGAAACAGAAAGCCAACTAGCCTAACATGTATCAGCGGAAACTTTCAAGACAGTAGTTTGAGCCAAAATTAATTGTCACATTGAAAGACATAGGTTAATCAATGACAGTATTTTTTAAACCAAATTGTGTTTGGCTAACTTGATCAAATGACTTGATAAGGTAGTGCAGAGGGTTGATGAGATTAGTGCACTTGATTATGAGCTCATGAACTTCCAAAAGGAATTTGACAAGGTGTCACATAATAAACTTAATGACAAAATTATGGTCTAACAAACGAAAGGTACAGTGTCACATGATTCCAAAGTGACTAAGGATCAGTGAACAGGCAATAGTTGTGAATGGTTAGATTCCAGGCTGGAGGGTAATATTAGTGATAATTCTCAAAGCTTTGAATTAGAGCCTCTTATTTTTAAAATACATTGCACGCGCGCACACACACACACACACACACTTGGGTTCGCAGATAGTACGAAATTCATCAATGGTACAAACTTCAGGATGACACAAACTGGAAAACTGGGCAGACAAAATGTGTATGAAATTTAATACAGAAACGTGGAGTGATACATTTTGGCCAGATTAGTGACAAATGACAATATGAATTGATGGTACAATTTTAATAGAGATGCAAGAGCAGAGAGACCTGGCAATGTATACACATCAATCTTTGAAGAGAATCCTCAAAGGAAAAAACTTTTCCAGGAGTTTGAAGATACAGCAAGGAAATTGAAATGACATAGTAGGGGGGACTGGACAATGGGAAAGCAGAGGAATAGGATCAATGGGAGAACAGAGGAATAAGATCAATGAGGTAGTAAGGGAATGGGGTCAATCAGATAGCTGAAGGTGGGATCAATCAGAAAGTAGGGGAATAATATCAGTTGAATTGCAGAAGAATGGGATAGCAGAGAATTGGGATCAATGGAATGGTGGAGGAATGGGCTCATTTGGATAGCAGAGGAATGGGCTTAAACTGATAGCAGGAGATCATTTGGATAGCAGAAGAATTGGATCAATGGGATTGCAGGGGATCAATAGCATGACAGATGAAAGGATCAATATCATTACAGGAGAATGTGATCAATGGGATCAATGAGACAACAGGAGAATGGATTAACAGAGGAATGGGATTAATTTGATTGCAGGGGAATGGGATCAATGGGACAGCAGGGTAATGGAATAAATGGGATAGTAGGGGAATGGGATTAATCAAATTGTATGGGAATGTGATAAATGGATAGCAAGAGAATGGGATCAACTGGCTAGCAATAGTTTGAGGTCAATGGGATAAAAGAAGAATGGGATTAATGGGATAGTGGGGAATGGGCTCAGTAGGATAGCAGCAGAATAGGCTCAATGTCATAGCAGGGGAAAAGGATCAGTAGGATAGCAGGGGAATGGGACCAATCAAATTCAAAAGGATTGGGATCAATTTGATAAGAGGGGAACAGGGTTCAATCAGATCACCAGAGGAATAGGATCAATTGGATAATAGGAGAATGGGATAAATAAGATAACAATGGAATTGGGTCAATATGATAGCAGGAGAATGGGATGAATGGGATAGCAGAGAATGAGATCAATTGATTAGTAGAAGAGTGGGAGCAATCATATCACAGGGGAATGGAATCAATGTGATCATAGGGAATAAGATCATAATTGGGGCATCATGGTGGTATAGTGGTTAGCACTGCTGCCTCACAGCACCAGGACCCCAGGTTCAATTGCCACCTCAGGCAACTGTCTGTGTGGAGTTTGCACATTCCCCCCATGTCTGCGTGGGTTTCCTCCGGGTGCTCCGGTTTCCTCCCACAGTCCAAAGATGTGCAGGTTAGGTGAATTGGGTGGGTTGCTCTTTGGAGGGTTGGCGTGGATTTGTTGAGCCAAAGGGCATGTAAGTAATCTAATCTAAGATCAATCAAATGGAATAACTTGGATAGCTGGAGACTGGGATCAATGGGATAGTAGAAAATGGGATCATTCAGATAGCAGAGGAATGGGATCAATGGGATAAAAGCTGAATGGGATCATTTGGATAGCAGGGGAATGGGATCATTCAGATAGTGGGGAATGGGATCAATGGGATAGGAGAATAGAGTCATTGGGAAGCAAAGGAATGAGATCAATTAGATAGTATTTGAATGGAATAAATGTGATAACTGGGGAATCAGATCAAGGGATAAAAGAGGAATGGGATCAATCAGATTGCAGGGAGATGGATCAGTGGGATAGCAAGAGATCAATGGGATAGTATGGGATAAATCAGACAACAGAGAAATGGGATAAATGAGGCAGCAGGGCAATGTGATCAATTGGATAGCTGGAGACAGATCAATTGGATAGTATGGAATGAGATAGTAGAAGAATATAGTATTTGGGATAGCAAAGGGATGGGATTAATGGAATAACAGGAGAATTGAATCAATGGGTTAGCAGGGAAACATTATGAATCAAATAGCATTTGAATGGTATCAATAAGATAGCTGGGGAATGGGATCAATGGGATAACAGAGGAAAGGGAACAATTAGATTGAAGAGGTGGGATCAATGGAAAACAGTCAAATGGGGTCAATCGAATCACAGAAAGATGCAATCAGTTGGATTCCTAGGGAGGGGAATCAGATGGATTGTAGGAAATGGGATCAGTCAGATCACAAGGGAATGCCCTCAATGGGAAAACAGGAGAATGGGATCAAGGGGTCAACAAAAGAACAGGATCAATCGGCTTGTAGAGGAGTGGGATCAATGAGATGGTAGGAGCAAAGAGTCAGCCCTTGAACTGTGTGCTGAATGGTCTCTGACTTACGTGGATCTTTGACCATTCACCCTCTCCAACCCATCCCATGATATTTCATGCCAGTAAACAGGTATAAGTCAGATCAAATAACAATTACATAGATATAAATTTCTAATATGGAGTCAATGAGGCAGCACGATAGCGAATAGGGTTTCAATACACAAGGAGTGCATTCCCCGAAGTGGAAATCACCTGATGATGTGACAGTGGCTGAATCGATGCTGTAATAGATCTATGTGTTGATCGGCTGAAAGGGATTCCCAGATTACTCTTGCAGGCACATACTTTAGTGACTATGTAATACCCGGGGATCCCTGAGACACCCAAGCAGTGTGTTTGCACGTGAATCTAAGGAGAGGAACAGAGTGACAAATGAATTGGGACAGTGCACTGACAGCGACTGGTATAAAAGCAGGAAGTGTGAGTGAGTTGAATAATCCATGATCTAGAACCTCACTGCTTGTTTGGGTTTTAGAAACCCTCTGGGTGTGTTGGCAGGAATCTCTCCTGTGACAGTGTGTGCTAACACAGGGACGCACACTCACACAACGGGCACATCATTCCCAGTGAAATATTGACGTATTCGTTTATGAGTGTTCAAAGCTGAGAGCCATGCTCTCGGGGACTGCTCTAGTGTTTAGCTTTTGAAGACAGTTTGACGATGGACCTTTTCTCCAGTCGGTGTGATTCTGCTACACCCAAAGCAGTGAAATCCAAATCAGACTGAACCCAGGCCCCAGCAGCTGAGCAGAGTTGCTTCCACACCAGCTGCTGCATTTGGCAAAGAGGAAATCTTTGCCTGTCCTGGCGCTCTGGGGGGAGTATGGAAAACGTCCTGGCCAGGAACCTGTCTCCGGGTTTGACTGGGGAACTCAAACCCTATTCCCCCGTTCACCGCACGGTCACTGAGTCGGAGGTTTGACGCAGCTCCAGATCTCTGTGTTTGTGAACTCGAATAATAAAAACTGTCCCGGTGTCGAGGGGCAGGATGGAGCTAAGGAGGCGGGAATGAAGGGGTTGAAGAGGGAGAGAAAATTCCGGAAGGTGGGATGGTGGGGAGGGAAGGAGATTCGGGAAGATGGAAGTTGATGAGGGTGGTGTTTGAGGAGGATAAAGGTTTGGAGGGTGGTGTTTGAGGAGGATGAGGGTTAGGGAGGATGGTGTTTGAGGAGGATGAGGGTTGAGGAAGTTAGTGCTTGAGGAGGATGAGGGTTAGGGAGGATGGTGTTTGAGGAGGATGAGGGTTGAGGAAGTTAGTGCTTGAGGAGGATGAGGGTTAGGGAGGGTAGTGTTTGAGGAGGATGAGGGTTGAGGAAGATAATGCTTGAGGAGGATGAGGGTTAGGGAGGGTGGTGTTTGAGGAGGATGAGGGTTAGGGAGGATGGTGTTTGAGGAGGATGAGGGTTAGGGAGGATGGTGTTTGAGGAGGATGAGGGTTAGGGAGGATGGTGTTTGAGGAGGATGAGGGTTGAGCAAGTTAGTGCTTGAGGAGGATGAGGGTTAGGGAGGGTGGTGTTTGAGGAGGATGAGGGTTGAGGAAGATAATGCTTGAGGAGGATGAGGGTTAGGGAGGGTGATGTTTGAGGAGGATGAGGGTTAGGGAGGATGGTGTTTGAGGAGGATGAGGGTTAGGGAGGGTGGTGTTTGAGAAAGATAACGTTTGAGGAAGGTGATGCTGAGGAATGTATTTTTTGAGGAGGCTGAAGGTTAATGAGGAGGGTGGGGGTTAATGAGGAGGGTGGGGGTTAATGAGGAGGCTGGGAAAGAGAAAGGCCCCTTGAGAGTGGGCAGGGACAATCCAGCTGCAGCTGTAGGACAGAGTGCCTGCTGTTAATCCGCTCACCCGGGACTCAGTGGAGCCTATTTAAGGGGGGTTTTCACAGGAGGAGAGTGAGTGAAGGAGGATCCCTGTATCTGACCTGGGAGCAGGACTCTTCCTGGGTAGGGTTCCGTTCCCCCTCTCGGTTATGGGCCTTGAGCGTAGTCTCTGTAAATAGCGGGATCATGTGGAGGGATTATGTGAGGGAGGCAGTCGGGGAGGAGATCTAACTGAACCAAAGGAGGTAGCCAGGCCTGGATTTCCACTGGGCCCCGGGTGAAGAGCTTCGCCTCTGAGTTAACTGAGTCGTTATGTGTTTATCTCACCCAGGCGGCAGACAGCAGAGGAGAGAGAGGCCGAGAGACAACAGGCCAACAGACTGATGCTGCAACTACAACACGACGCCTTCCAGAAATCTCTCAGCGACTCGATTCAGCCAGATCCTCTGTGTCTGCACAACTCGTCTCTGTACGCGTTGCAGAACCTGCAGCCCTGGGCTGAAGATAATAGCAAGATGCCAGTTGTTACATCGTTAGTGTGAGACTGAGAGAGTGAGGTGAGCAGCAAATCCGAGCCCGGCTCTCTCTCTCCAAGAAATTAATCTGTGAGTTCATTTTAATTTTATTCTTTCTTTAGAAGTTGAACTGGGGGAGAGCAGCGCATCAGAGAATCTCAACATCAGGGATCGGGAAACGAAGGGGTTTAAGGAATTCTTTATTGAACTGAACAGAACTCAAAGACAACAACGTGAGGGTGAATAAACAACAAGGCACTACCGAAAAACAATTACACAGCAAAACAGAACTTCTCAAAGACTGCTTGAAAAGCTGGCGAGAGACATTCCTGCAGCAAAACTGCCTGTTGTTCAATCTTCGAGGATTAAAAATTTCTTCGTTTTGTTTTGTTAATAATTATATATTTTTAAATAACCCCTCAGGAAAGAATGAAAACAGGAGCATCTCCACATATTTATTGCTGACGTGAAGCACTGGCCTTGGGACAGAGGAAAGTAACTTTTTTTAATGTGGGCGGTCACTGAACACTCCTCCTTTCTCCGACTTGAGGGTGAGTGTGGGTCCCCTCGAGCACAGGGAAAGCGGGGAGAGTGCGCCTCCCCCGAAGAGCCACTCTCTGCTCCCCGGCTTGTGGCCTCTCCTACTTGTCGCATTAACAGCCGGGGAAGTGCCTGTGCCCTCCGCAGGTTATGATTGGGACCGTGAAGAAAGTTTGAGAGAGAAGGGACGAGACAAGTGGGATTGTGAACTAGATCGATCACTGGTGTGTGTGTGTGTGAATGAGAGAGAGAGAGAGGGAGAATTCACCGAATGTTATTAATGTGCTTCATCCATCAAGCAGAGCAGCGGTCATATACTATCGCTCAGTCTTGTCTTTCTTTGAATTCCCTGTTATTCACTTTACTCCAGCTGCGAGCCCGGGACAGGGGCTGTTTTCCCCCCGCTCTGTTCGAGAAGCATGCGCCAGAGCATTTTTAAAAAAAAATGTATGGATTTATGTAAGGGCCATCGATTATAGGTTTGACTGAAGGTAATATAATGTATATAACAAGCACTGTACACTATTAATTTGTATCTACAGAATGTGTAAATAAAAGTCGGCTTTCTTTACAAAACGAAAATCTGTATCTGAGTCCAGGTCCTGAATGTGAGCAGCACTGTAATCGCAGCACTCCAGGGCACGACAACCCCTGACCCCATGTGGGAATGAGCCATTCAGACCTCAGTCTTCACCAGTTGTTCACATGAATGCTACTCTGCCTACATATCCAACCGTACCCCATCTCCCTCACTCTTGTAATGAATACAAAAGATGAATAGCTTTGCACTCACCTCCTCAAAGTCTCCAGGCGCTTTTGCAGTGACGGTAGAAATGTATGGCAGGCAGAACCATAAACAACAATGTTTATTTGTTACGTTAGGGCAAGTTCTAATGCTGTTGACTGCGGGATCGATATTGCAGGAGGCGCAGGGGAGAACTCCCCACTTCTTAATTCAACAGCTTCCTGCGGGTATTTCATAACATGCCTCTAACAATACATTTTCACCTGGAAAGGTCGGGCCTGCACTCAGAGTTTGGAAGATTGCTCTTGTTGAGACTTACAAGATCCTGAAGGGACCGGACAGGATGTCTCCCCTGGGGATGGGGGGATCTAGAGCCAGGGCACACAGTTGTAAAATAAAGGTTCCTCCTATTCAAAACGGAAATGAGGAGGAATGTATTATCACAGAGGGTCCTTCTGGGAATCTGTTGCATTCCTATTCCCATAGAGTACTGCAGGCTGCCTCATTGAGTATGCTTGAGGCTGGGTTAGACAAGGTAAGTGAGTTAAGGTTAAAACTTCCAAGGATGCCCACCTTGAAGAAGTTCTCCTGTCTCTACAAGTGAGTGAAGGGTGGTGAGCTAGAGGTGCAGGCACGAAAGGGGAACAAAGACCAGTACAGCACAGAAACAGGCCCTTCAGCACAACAAGGCTGCTACAATTCATCACACCTTTCTAAACCAAAAATCCCTCACCTCTGCACAGTCCGTGTCCCTCATTTCCCTGCCTTTTCATGGATCTGTCGAGATGCCTCTTAAATGTTGCTATGTTTTTGCTTCTGTCACTTCCTCTGGCAGTTCATTACAGGCACTTATCAACCCCTGTATAAAAAAACCTGCCTCTCACATTTGCTTTAAACTTCCCAACCTTTGCTTTGAATCTATATCCTCTGGTAATTGCCATTTCTACCCTGGGCAAAATATTCTGACTATCCATTATATCCAAAAAAAGACTCCAGTTATCCATTCTATCCAGTGATGGCTCTGATCAGACCAAACATGATCTTATTGAATGGTGGATCAGGAGGGTGGACCAACCATGATCTTATTGAACAGTGGATCAGATAGGTGGCTACTTCTATTACTTCTGTTCTTATGTATTACCAACCAGGACTATGTATTGTAACCCCTAGAGTGGGATTTGAACCCAGCATACTTTGCATAAGACAAGGTTGCTGACCTCACCTGAGTTCTGCCATCCATGACAATCTCTATTTCTTCCTTGACCTTTCACGTCTATTCTCTCCCAACCCTATCCTGGTCAAATTCACTCACAATGTATTTCCTGATCTTTCTCACACTCGTAGTAGGTTGACTCATGAAGTACTATCATCAGCAAGATGCCCAAGTTTGTATAATGAAGATTTTTGGTTTGGGTTTGAGGGGAGCCTTTCACCTCTTTCAGCATCAACATTTGCATCAGTAGCTCAGTACCTGAACTCAGGCTGGAGTTCTTAGCAGCATCTCTGCTTTCCACATTAATGACAGAGTGCATCCAGTGTTTTCCAAGCACTGGCAAGCAAACCGATAAAAGAAAACCAGATGAATAGATATTCAAAGAAAAAAGATTGGAAGAGTGTGGCAGGTGAGAGACTATCTGTAGAAAGGAGAACCCAGTTTATATTCAACTTCAGTTACGTTTTATGACATTGTTTCCCATATATATATTCCCATATATTTCCTATGTATCCCATTAGTTTCTCCCCTTAGGAGATATTTTGCCATCTTTCCTTTTTGGTGGGGTTGGGAAGATTTTTATTTTTGGAAAATGTTGTTAAAATCAGTGGTTTGTGCGAAATTCTTTTTTTAACCAGAGACATGTTATCTCCCTTCTGAAATGCCAGTCACACTCAGCAATGCACATTATTAATGTTGTGTGAGTAAAGGTTTCTAATTTGGAAACTGGGAACACATTAAGTAGTGGCTTGAATCCAAGTGATTACTTTCCATCGCTGGGATCCTCCGGGACTCCATCTCTGAGACAATGGAAGTAAATCTCCAACCAGTATCAGGGAGAAAAAAGCACTGCACTGAACCAATGATAAATGACTGCAATAATCCGACAGGCACAGAGCAGGTAAACCTGGGGTCAGCCCAGCACATTGGTGGGGGGTGGTGCAGAGGGCAGAGAAAGTTACTGCAGCAGAAGGACAAGATTTATGCCTGACCTTTCCATTTCCAATTCTGTTTTTGAGGGTGGGGGTTTTATTTGTTTGAATCTTTAGGAGGAAGGTACAATCAAAAAGGTTATGTTTTAGGCTGCCAAACTTTCATTGCATGAGGCCAGTGCAGCTTTGAGGGCTGGTGAGCTCTGAACCCATGCCCCATCTGTGCTCAGATGTTCATAGGAGTAAGTGAGGGCCATTCAGCCCATTAAGTCAGCCCTGCCTTTCCAGGTCATGGCCTGATCATCTCAATGCCATTTTCAAGCATTATCTCCATATCCCTTTATGTCATCAGAAACCTGTTGATTTCTGCCTTGAGACTGCACAATGATTCAGGCTGTCATTGGGATTGCTTGTCCACACAGCAGTAATATGCCAAGTAGAATCCATTGGTGAATCCATGACCATCTCAGCTATTCCATCACACACATACACATACCCAACCAGTGTGAGAACAATGGAAACAAGGTAAAAACATTGATTCTTAACCATTTAATGCAAATGACAATCAATTCTCTGAAACAAACAATATTAACAAAAGCAGTAGGAACGGTGAAAGATGACTTGTCTATTACCATGGTAGCACCAAAGAGTTTTGCAATCATCTAACTCCTTTCACAATTCTGTTAGGGCAATGAGGTACTTTTGAAGTCTCTCAACCAAAAGTCAATCACCACACAACAAAATCCCACAAACAATGATGACCAGCAATGTCAGCTCCAATGTTGGTCACCAATGGGACAAGGAGTTTGACTACTGGAGATATCCTAGTTATGGCAATAAGCAGGAAGACAAACAATCAAATATTCATGCACACTGCAAACCAGGGAGTGAAAAAGAAAACATTCACCTATAATGTTCAGGCCGCAAAGTGCATTCTGATGGCAGCCAAAATAAAGTTAAAGTGAAGGGTCTCTGGACTTGAAACGTTAGCTTGGATTCTCTTTCCAAAGATGGTGCTAGACCAACTGAGTCTTTCCAGCAGTTTCTGTGTTTGCTTCAGATTTCCAGCGACCGCAGTTCTTTGTTTTATTTTAAAGTTACACAATATTTTCATGAAAAAAAGTTTTTAAAAAAGTGAAATGTTTTTATCACTGTGGAGAAATTTGACAAAGTTAAAATTCACGCAACACCAGGCCGTAGTCAAACAGGTTTATTTGAAAGTACAAGATTTCGGAGCACTGCTCCTTTGCCATGTAGCTGGTGGGGCAGGATCATAGGACTCAGAAACCTGACAACTGTTGTTTTTCTTTTTTTAGCATGAACAGGATGTCTGACACTCCTGTTCATTTTTTTATCTCTTTTCTTTCAGAATGTCTGACATTCCTCTCTTTGTTTTTCTTCCTTTACCCCCACACTACTGCCTAACTGCGGGAGTGCTTATTTTTCCCCAGCACCCAAGTTGTGTGTGCAGGTGTGAGACACAGTGAAAGACACAAGGTGTTCAAATCTTTATTCAGTTTCCACCACCTGGAAGAAAAGAAACACCCAAGTGGCCAGTGACAAGCAGTGCCCTTCACATCAAAGGGCAATACTGTGTGATCAAACAGTGAAGGGGAGGGCAGGGATTAAATCAAAATAGAGTTGCACGGGGAAATAATACACTCCACTCTCAGCGGCACCCACCTCTCCTTGAACAGCTCAAGGCTGTTGGTGGACACTGCATGCTCCTTCTCCAGAGACACCCGGACTCTAACATAACCATGGAAGAGGGGCAGGCAGTCGGCATTAAAGACCCCTCCATGGCCCGCTGCCTGGACCTGTTTATGGCCAGCTTGTTGACAGCTGTTGGTTTTTTTTCTTTTTTTTCTACTTTTTTTCTCTTTATGTTAATTATTAGGGCATGAAGACTAGGTTGGCTCTGATGGATTGGAAAACTTGTAGACAGGAAATAGCTAGTAGATTAAATTAGATTCCTACAGTATGGTAACAGGCCCTTCAGCCCAACAGGTTCACACCGACCCTCCAAAGAGTAACACACCCAGACCCATACCCCTACTCTCTATTTACCCTTGACTAATACACCTAACACTATGGGCAATTTAACATGGCCAGTTCACCTGACCTGCACATCTTTGGATTGTGGGAAGAAACCAGATTACCTGGTGGAAACCCATGCAGACAATATGCAAACTCCACACAAATAGTTGCAGGAATTGAACCTGGGTGCCTGGTGCTGTGAGGCAGCAGTGCTAACCATTGAATCACTATAGACCTTAAAGTACTTAAAGAATGATCAAAGGAACAAGTGAGAGTGAGAAACTGAAAGAACTAAGTATTAGTACTGGAGTAATTAATGAGAATGATCTACTTCACAGTGAAATAACACTGCAGAGGATCATATCCCATCACCAAGTCACCCTTTATTTACATGGGGACAGTCCTTGACACTGTTCCAGCTCCCTCAGAGCCAGCTCTCACACTGAACAAAGTGCCTGACTCTCCTGTTTTTTTTAAATTTCCCCCGCACCCATGTGTGTGACACAGTGAAAGACACAAGGTGCACAAATCTTTATTCAGTTCCCACCACCAGGAAGAAAGGGAACATCCGAGTGGCCGGTGACAAGCAGTGCCCTTCACATCAAAGGCCAATGCTGCATGATCAAACAGTGAAGGGGAGAGCATGGATTAAATCAAAGTAGAGTTGTGGGGGGGAAATAATGCACTCCACTCCCTGCGGCGCCCACCTCTTCCTGAACAACTCCAGGGTGTTGGTGGACACCGCATGCTCCTTTTCCAGAGACACCCGCCTCTAATGTAACCGTGGAAGAGGGGCAGGCAGTTGGCCCTAATGACCCCTTCCACAGCCCGCTGCCTGGACTCTTTATGGCCAGTTTGTTGACAGCTTTTTTTTTATTTTGTTGAACAATTACAAAACAGTTTTCAAAAAAGTTAACATTTACAGCTGTATACAAGAGACAGCAATTTTACAAGGGAGAGGAGCAGCAAATCCAGGCCCCAAATCCTACTGTTCAACCAGTTTACAGGGAGATGAGGACAAAGCTCAAATCCCAGTTTCAAGCATGGCAAGACAGCAACATTTGTATATAAAAAGACAATCCAATTACATAAAAAAAAACAGTGCACACAATACAGACCCAGTAAGCCCCCATCCCTCCCACCTTCCGGCCACTCTAAGGCAGCCTGCCCCTACCCACCTTCCGGCTCTCGGTCCACCAAGTGTTCCTTCCAGTTCTCGGTCAGCCCTGACATACCTTTCGACTGACAGCTGTTGTTTTCTTTCTTTTCTTTATTTTCTTTTTTTTAGAGACAGTGAAAGACACAAGGTGCATGAATCTTTATTCAAATTTCCACCACCAGGAAGAAAGGAAACACCTGAGTAGCCAGTGACAAGCAGTGCCCTTCACATCAAAGGCCAATGCTGCGTGGTCAAACAGTGAAGGGGAGGGCAGGGATCAAAACAAAATAGAGTTGGAGGGGGAAATAATGCACTTCACTCCCTGCGGTGCCCACCTCTCTCTGTTGGTGAACACCGCGTGTTCCTTTTCCAGAGATACCCGGGCTCTAACGTAACCTTGGAAGAGGGGCAGACAGTCGGCCCTAATGATCCCCTCCATGGCCCGCTGCCTGGACCTATTTATGGCCAGTTTGGCCAGGCCCAGGAGCAGAACCACGTGGAGGTCTTCAGTAAAAGCAAAAAGTACAGAAATAGAAGTTTTCGTCAATTCATGATTACAAAGTATCTTGCCGTCTGTGGGAACCTCTACAGTCCACCCTCTGGAGGAGCATTAACTCACTGACAGTAATTCTGTATTTCCTCCTTACTCTGTACCAGGTGCCTGAAGATCAGGAGCGTGGGACTGAAGTGCAACCAAAAGCAGAGGAGGAGGTTTTTAAGAAAATCAAAAAGGGAGCGCAAACACCCACACCCAATCTATATGACAGATGTTGTTAAATGTAGAATGGCTAATTAACATTAATTAGGGGCTTGTCCAATCATTGGTGACAATGATCCCACATAGCTATCTATTTTTAAATCTACATACATACCTCCTGGTTAAATAACTTAAATAATCTGTATTTACAGAACGCTATAATCACCGCAGGGAGCCCCAAGACAAAAGGAGGAGGCTATTTGGTCCATCATGTCTGTACTGGCTTTTTCCAAGAGCAATTCACTGAGACCAACTCTTTCACCTTCTTCTCCGATGCTGCAATTTTTTCATCACGTTTTTTTCAGGTAGATTATCCAAGTGCTTTGTTTTAAATCCATGATTGAATCTGTCTCCACCATACTCTCAGGCAGTGCATTACAGATCCACACCATTCAACACGTGGAAACATTTTTCCTTATGTTGTCATTATTTTTTCTGCCAATTGCTGTAAATCTGTGACCTTTGGATTTTGATCTTTCCAACAATCAGTAAAGTTTCTCTTTGTATTCTGCACAGGTCTTGCAGGATTATGAACTGCTTGATCAAATCTCCTTTCAACCTTGACATCAGTTGTCATCAAAGACAACGAGGGTGTTTGCAGTAACTTTGAGTCATTATTCATTACTGACCCAGTTTTAAGAAGCATTAACTTTTGTGAGAGTTTTTGCATCAAAGCAAAAAGTACAGAAATAGAGTTTTTTGTCAATTCATGATTACAAAGTATCTTGCTGTCTGAGGGAACCTCTACAACCCATCCTCTGGAGGAGCATTAACTCACTGACAGTAATTCTGTATTTCCTCCTTACTCTGTGCTTGCCTGGACCTCCGAAATTGCCGTCAGTTTCAGTGGAGTGAGGACAAACCGCACCGACAGTTTCACTGTTAATACCACTGCAAAATCTGGGAGATCTATTTTAATGTTAAAGCCAGTGCTGCTATATTTTCATTCTTATATTAGGTCTTCATCACAGTATTGCTATTGTTACCATTGCTATTCAATAGCAGTTACACAATAACTAATACTTTTTATAAAACTTATTGCTATCATCAATCATATCTTTTAAAACAAATTAGGGAACAGTCTGCTTGTGTCAGGCGATTAAATTTCCATTGTTCTGATGTTACTACCTGTAATAGGAAGTAGAATTGTCTGGGAATAATACAGGAATAACAAGCAAGTTGGAGTCAAAGGGATAAAGGAGAGTGGGAACCATCTGAAATATTAATACTGTTCAGCCAACCTTCTCTACCCTCTGATCAGCAGCTCTGTAACTATTCAGTTACAAGTTAACAACAATATGCATTGCAACATTTTCTTTGGGGAACGGTAAGTTTTCTTATTTGAAAAGTACACTTTAGTCAAAGTCTTTCGTGAGATAGAGTTTTATTAGCAAGTCATTAATTTAACAGAAAAAGATGATCTGAATGGCTTTCTGTGCCATAACCATTGAAAGATTCAAAACAAGGGTTGGTTAGGCCAGTTATAGAGGCATAGTCATAGAGATGTACAATATGGAAACAGACCCTTCGGTCCAACTCGTCCATGCCGATCGCATATTCTAAATTAATCTAGTCCCATTTGCACCATATCCCTCTAAATCCTTCCTATTTATATACCCATCTAAATGCTTTTTAAATGTTATTTCACAGACATTTCATAGAATCTCTACAGTGTGGAAATAGGCCATTTGACCCAACAAGTCCACACAGACCCTCTGATGAATAACTCAATCATACCCATTGCCCTACCTTATTGCTTTAGATTTACCCTTGACTAATGCAGCGAGCCCACACAGCCCTGAACACAATGGGGCATTTTAGCTTTGCTTAATTCACCTGACCTGCACATCTTTGGAGTGTGAGAGGAAACCGGAGCACTTGGAGGAAACTCACTCACACAATGGGAGAACGTGCAAACTCCACATAGACAGTCGCCCTAGGCTGGAATCAAACCCAGACCCCTGGCACTGTGAGGCAACAATGCTAAGCACTGAACCACAGTGTTACACTCCAGCCTCCACCACTTCTTCTGGCAGCTCATTCCATACATGCACCACCCCTTAGATCCCTTTTAAATCTTTCCGTTCTCACTGTAAACCTATGCCCTCTAGTTCCGGACTCCCCCAACCCTGGGAAAAGACCTTGTCTATTTACGCTACCCATGCCCCTCATAATTTTATACATCTCTATAAGGTTACCAGGTAATGAAACGTCTGGATATCAAACCTACAGCTCAGCGAGCAAACCTACACCCTAAACCTCAACCTGAGCTACAAACCTTCACAAACCTTGTATAAGGTTACCTCGCAGCCTCTGATGCTCCAGGGAAAACAACCCCAGCCTCATCAGCCTCTCCCTATAGCTCTAACCCTGCATTCCCGGCAACATCCTTTAAATCTTTTCTGAACCCTTTCAAGTTTCATCATATCCTTCCCACAAGAGGGAGACCAGAATTGAATATGGTATTCCAAAAGGTGGTCTAACCAACATACTGTACAGCTGCAACTTGCATCCCAACTCTTATACTCAATGCACCAACCAATAAAGGAAAGCAAACCAAATGCCTTCTTCACTATCCTATCTACCTGAGACTCCACTTTCAAGGAATAAGTTGGCTCAATAGCTAGCACATAATTCAGAGTAATGCCATCAGTGCATATTCAATTCCTGTTCTGACTGAGGGAAACTGCGGGTCTGACTCTTTCATCAGGCCATGGGAAGGCAAGGTGATGGCAAACCGCTACTGACATAAACAGCCAAGAAAATGGCTCAAGTTGAAGAATCAACAAGCAATATGTTACGGAGCTGCCTTCAAGTCGATCCCACACATGAATGAATGAATGAATGAATGTCAAACTTTGGGGATTCGCCAAATGGTCAATGACTATTTCCAGCCATACTGAGAGGATTATTCACCTCTAGCACATTTACAAACCTTGATATCTCAGCCATAATCTTGAGGGAAGGAATCAGATCAGTAACTCTCTGTCAGCCCTTGCACATGTTCTTGTATTGATTCAGGGTAACAGTATTTCAATTATTACAATTAATAGTGTTAGCTTTAGCTAGGGGCTCATCCAATCCTTGGTGACAATGATTGTGCATTGCTACCTATTTTTAAATCTACAAAAATTGCTCCTGGTTAGTTAACTTAAAGAATCTGCATATGCAGAATGCTACCATCATCTCAGGGTGCCCCAAAGCACTTAAGACTCATTGTAATGTAGCAAATTTGTACGTAACAGGCTCCCACAAACAGACTAGAGTCTGATCACATTTTTAGTTATATTAGAGTCATAGAGATGTACAACATGGAAACAAACCTTTCGGTCCAACCCATCCAAGCCTATCAGATATCCCAATCCAATCTAGTCCCATTTGCAAGCACCATCCAAACTCTTCCTATTCATATACCCATCCGAATGCCTTTTAAATGTTGTAATTGCACCAGCCTCCACCACTTTCTCTGGCAGCTCATTCCATACACATACTACCCTCTGCTTGAAAAAGTTGCTCCTTAGGTCTCTTTTATATCTTTCCCCACACAATCTAAAATTATGCCCTCTAGTTCTGGACTCCCCGACCCCAGGGAAAAGACTTTGTCTATTTATCCTCTCCATGCCCCTCATAATTTTGTAAACCTCTATAAGGTCACCCCTCAGTCTCTGGTAAAAAGAGTCCCAGCCTGTTCAACCTCTCCCGATAGCACAAATCCTCCAACCTTGGCAACATCCTTGTAAATCTTTTCTGAACCCTTTCAAGTTTCACACACATCTTTCCAATAGGAAGGAGACCAAAATTGCATGCAATATTCCAAAAGTGTCCTGTACAGCTGCAACATGACCTCCCAACCCCTGTATTCAATATTCTGACTGATAAAGGAAAGCATGCCAGTCGCCTTCTTCACTATCCTATCTACCTGCAACTCCACTTTCAAGGAGCTATGAACCTGCTCTCCAAGGTCTCTTTGTTCAGCAACACTCCCTAGGACCTTACCATTAAGTGTGTAAGTCCTGCCAAGATTTGCTTTCCCAAAATGCAGCACCTCGCATTTATCTGAATTAAACTCCATCTGCCACTTTTCAGCCCATTGGCCCGTCTGATCAAGATCCTGTTGTAATCTGAGGTAACCATCTTCACTGTCCATTACACTTGCAATTTTGGTGTCATCTGCAAACTTACTAACTGTACCTCTTATGCTCGCATCCAAATCATTTATATAAATGATGAAAAGTAGAGGACCCAGCACCGATCATTGTGGCACTTCACTGGTCACAGGCCTCCAGTCTCAAAAACAATCCTCCGCCACCACCCTCTGTCTTCTACCTTTGAGCCAGTTCTGTATCCAAAAGGCTAGTTCTCCCTGTATTTCGTGAGATCTAACCTTGCTAATCAGTCTCCCATGGGGATCCTTGTCGAACGCCTTACTAAAGTCCATATAGATCACATCTACCACTCTGGCCTCATCAATCTTCTTGGTTACTTCTTCAAAAAACTCAATCAAGTTTGTGAGACATGATTTCCCACGCACAAAGCCATGTTGACTATCCCTAATCAGTCCTTGCCTTTCCAAATACATGTATGTCTTGTCCCTCAGGATTTCCTCCAACAACTTGTCCAGCACTGACATCAGTCTCACTGGTCTATAGTTCCCTAGCTTGTCTTTACCACCCTTCTTAACAGTGGCACCATGTTAGCCAACCTCCAGTCTTCCTGCACCTCACCTGTGACTATTGATGATACAAATATCTCAGCAAAAGGCCCAGTAATCACTTCCCTAGCTTCCCACGGAGTTCTAGGGTAGACTTGATCAGGTTCTGGGGATTTGAGATGATTATGGGTTTAATGCCTTATACAAAATGGCACCTTGACTGGCGTTGACCCATTTCATGTGCTCAGTTCTCTAAGGTCAGGTGAGAATCCATAACTTTCTATCTGTGAGGTCATGCTATTTGATAGGAAGAATCAAAAGGAAGATCATTATTTAAATTAGGATAGGGATTTGAATGTTCATGTGCAAAAAAACACCAAGTTCAACATGCAGGTGCAGCAAGTAATCAAGAATGTAAATGAAATTTTGGTGCTTTTCGATAGGGGTTAGAGTTTAAAAACAGGGAAGTCTTGTTACAATTGTATAGGGTGCTGGTGAGGTATAGCTGGAATATTGTGTATAATTTGGACCTTGTTTTTGATAATGATATATAGGCATTTGGAGTCAGTTCAAAAGAGATCCACTAGACTGATTGCTGTTATGAAGGAATTGATTTATCATAGCAACTAGACAGGTTAGGTCTTTATTCATTAGAGTTTAGGCAAATGAGGAGTGCTGTTATTGCAACATTCAAAGTTCTGAGTGGGATGGGCAATAAATTCTCCTCATTTTCAAATTCCTACATGATCTACCCTATCTCTGGAGCTTCTTCCAGCCTCTGAGTTTCCTGTATATCTGTAACTATGTCTATTTGCATAATCCCAATCTTCAATGCTCCTTCAGTTGCCTAGGACCTTAGCTCCTGAATTGTAAATCGAAGCCTCTGTGGCTCAACAATTCACTGTACTCTTCTAAGGCACACTATATAAAGCACTTATTTGGCATAGCCAATGCTTATGTTGTTTGGTCAAATGTTGTTTATTTACCGGTTCTGTGAAGTGCCTTGAGATATTGTTTGGCATTTATGGTGCTATATAGAAATAACTTGTTGTTAAACAGTAAAACCTCTCTCACTGAGACCATTATAAAACTTGCCAACTGATCTACCTCCTTATGCCTACAAATTGAAAAAAGTAACCGACAGCATTACAGGAATCAACAGTTCAAAATACTCACTCAAGGGTTAAGAACATTTTGGATTTCTGTTCCACAAAAGTTCAGGATGCTGCACAATTTTAGCTTAAACGACAGACTGATGTTGTTTTGTGTGTGAAAGATTAAGGAAATAGAGCAATTATCGGGTCAAAGGTGGTATTTACTGAGGTAGTAAATGGCTGAACCGGCTCGAGGGGCTGAATGATCAACTCCTGTTCTGAGGAAGCCTTCAGCTATAGAACAGGACAGCAACGTGAAGCAGTTCAACAATGTTGAAACTGGATATGGCTCAGCAATATTGGGACTTGTGATTTAATGATATTGAAACTGGATACATTTGCACCATATTTCAATAAGGTGAAGTGGATATTCTTGGCTCTAGGAGTAGCTAATCAAAACTGAGTGCAATTGGATGATTGAGTGGCTGAGAGCAGAGCCATGTCATTGGGGTTAGATGAAGTGGAGTATATGACTGGCAGCAGTGGGATGAGTGGAATAAAAAAGTATTGAAATTGGGTGAACTGAAAATACGTTGTGATTGGATAGACTATGGTGGTATTGGGGTGGGTGGAGTGTAATAACAGTGGGACTGAATGGAGCTTAACAGTGTTGAAACTACATCGAAGGGTAATAAAGTTGGGATTATTTGGATGCAATAATATTGAGACTGGGTGGAGGGGAGGATGGGTGGAGTGTAATGATGTTGAGACTGGCTGGCCCTTGATAAAGTTGGGACTAGATGGAGCATAACAGTGTTAGGACTGAATGGATGTAATAATATTAGACTGAGTGAAGTGTAGTAATATTGAGAGTGGACTTTGGTCAGGCAACATTTGGAGTATTATATGCAATTC
Organism: Hemiscyllium ocellatum; assembly: GCF_020745735.1. Classification (NCBI taxonomy): domain Eukaryota; kingdom Metazoa; phylum Chordata; class Chondrichthyes; order Orectolobiformes; family Hemiscylliidae; genus Hemiscyllium; species Hemiscyllium ocellatum. The sequence continues at coordinate 16,361,999 of NC_083416.1, read as the reverse complement.
TGGTCGCTGCACTATACCAAGGAGGCTTGGGGGAAAGTGCGGCACGGTGCCTTAGTGGTTTACATTGAACCAGGTGCCTGGGTTCAATTCCAGCCTAGGGTGACTGATAGGATAGTAAAGGGGTTTAGCATGCTTTCCTTTATTGGTCAGTGCATTGAGTATAGAAGTTGCAAGGTCATGTTGTGGTTGTACTGGACATTGGTTAGGCCACCTTTGGAATATTCTGTGAAATTCTGGTCTCCCTCCTATTGGAAGGATGTTGTGAAACTTGAAAGGGCTCAGAAAATATTTACAAGGATGCTGTCAGGGTTGGAGAGTTTGAGCTATAGGCAAAGGCTGAATAGGCTGGTGCTGTTTTCCTTGCAGCATTGAAAGTTGAGGGGTTTATAGAGGTTTATACAATCATGAGGGACATGGATAGGACAAGGTCTTTTCTCTGGGGTTGGGGAGTCCAGAACTCAAGGACATAAATTTAGGGTGAGAGGGGTAAAATTTTAAAAGGGACTGAAGGGGTACCATTTTCATGCAGAGGGTGGTCCATGTATGGAATGAGCTGCCAGAGGAAATGGTAGAGGTTGGTGCAATTACAACATTTAAAAGGCATTTTCATGGGTATATGAATAGGAAGGGTTTAGAGAGATATGGTCCAAGTGATGACAAATGGGACTAGATTAATTTAGGATATCTGGTTGGCATGGACAAGTTGGACTGAAGAACCTGTTTCCATGCTGCACATCTCTCTGTCGAAAGTCTAGTGCTAGAAGAGCACAGCAGGTCAAGCAGCATCCGAAAAGCAGGAGAATCGATGTTTCGGGCATAAGCCCTTCACCAGGATTCATTCCTGATGAAGGGCTTATGCTGCCTGACCTGCTGTGCTTTTCCAGCACTATACTTTTCACTCTGATTTCCAGCGTTTGCAGTCCTCATGGACTTGATGGACTTGATGGGCCAAATGGCCTGCTTCTACACTGCAGGGACTCTAAGAGGTTTACCAGGATGTTGCCTGGATTGGAGTGTGTTCACTATAACTAGAGGTTTGACAAACTGGGATTGTTTTCGCTAGAACATCAGAGGCTGAGGGATGACCTGGTAGAAGTATTTCAAATTATGAAAGACTTGGTTAGGGTGGATAGTTGAAGTCTCTTTCCCAGGATGGAAATGTCAAAATCTGGGGATTTGGTTTGTGGTAAAAGAGATAAAGTTTAAAGGAGGTGTGCGAGGTAAGTTTTTTGCAGAGTGTAGTAGATGCCTGCAACATGCTGCCTCAGGAGGTGATAGAAGCAGATATGCCAGCAAAGTTTAAGAGGTATTTAGACAGATGCATAAACAGGCAGAGAATTAAGGGACAAGGACAATAGGCAGGCAGATGGGATGAGGTTAACATCATAGTCAACACAGATGTGATGGGCTAATGGGCCAGGTTTTGTGCTGTATTGTCCATGTTCTATGGATGAATGCAATACTTTTGGATGGATGAAGTGTAATAAAGTTTGGCAAAAGTGAGGACTGCAGATGCGGGAGATTAGAGTTGAAAGTATGATGCTGGCAAAGCACAGCAGGTCAGGCAGCATCTGAGGAGCAAGAGAATCGATGTTTCAGGCAAAAGCCCTTCATCAGGAGGGGTAACCGATATCCCTACCTCCATCTACCCATCGCACTCTCAGCTACCTTCTCCTCAGCCTGACTCCCCCTCCCATTTATCTTACCATCCCCTTGGCCAACGGCCTCATTCCTGATGAAGGGCTTTTGCTCGAAACATTGATTCTCCTGCTCCTTGGATGTTGCCTGTAATAATGGTTGGACTGAATAGAGTATACTAAGGTTCAGACGTGATAGAGTGCAATAAAGTTATAACTGGATTGAATGTAATAATACTGGGACTGGATGGAGTGTTAGAATGTTGGGACTGAATGGAGTGCAGCAATATTGGCACTGGATAGAGTGTAACAGTATTGAGACTTGATTGAATGCAATAATGTTGGGACTGGATGGAATGTAATAATTCTGGGACCTGATGGAGTGTAATAATTTTGGGATGAATAGAGTGCAATTATGTTGGGAGTTGGTGGAATGTAATAATGTTGAGACTGGATGGATTGTAATAAGTTTGGGATGGATGGAGTGTAATAATACTGGTCTGAAGTTTCTCAAAAATCATCTGCATCCATTTCTGAGAGTTTCATGGAGATTTTCTCCTTGTGAGGGCTAATGAGATATCTTATGATAATCCAGTTCTCTCTTAATTACCGCATGCCCCATCTCAACAGCCACCACATTTTGGACTATTGTGTGCTCACTGCAGTTTATGTACTCACCCATGCTGGCATTCACTGGCACCCTATTGAAAACCCAGCTGTGTGCCAGGTTAAGCATATCCAGCCAGGAATGTAGAGGTAAATGAAATGAAAAAAAAAGTTCTGAGGGCACATAGATAGCAGAGTATTTATTGGAATAGCATTTATTGGAATTGGAATCATATAATTGCAATATCCTGATAATCATCATACACTCTATACATCGTCTGTCTGATCGACTGTCCTTTTCACTGTAGGCATAAGAATGAAGTTACCTCTCCTTAGTACCATATTACTGTCTTAGGGAGAGCTTCTCTTTTCCAAAAGCTAAGTGTAGCATAACATCTCATCAATGTTCAATGTGAGAGTATCATATTATAAATCCTTCAAATCATTGAAAACATTCACTTTTATTAGACAGCAGGAAAAGTAAACAAAACAAGCTGAATTTCCTTCTGGGAATAAACAAGATAACTTGCCCTTCGAGCAACAACAAATTTACAATCAATGACTGATGACCTCACCCAGCTCAGATCAGGTGTCTGGCTTGTTGCACCTGACACTGTACCACTCTATCTCGTTGAAGGAGATGCTCCTCCAGATCAATAACCTTGTCTTCTTTCTCAGAGTGTTCCTGCCCTCTCAGCTCATCCCACTGTCTATCACATCCCATCTTTGCCAAACATGGCATGTTGGGATTACACAGCACACTCTGTCTGGTCTGTACTGGAAGGTGCCTCCAAGTCTGATTTCAGCATCAGACCCTCAACTTTAGGAGGCCTACCATCTGCTCCGTAGTGGTCCTGGTGGATGTGCGGGCTGCATTCTATCTGCACAATCAGGAGGGTGTGTAACAGAGTCATCAGCCATGGTGCAGATGGTAACTGTAGTGATTGGAACAGGTGCACCCCATTAACTATGAGGTTCTTGATTGGGTTGTTCACCTGGTCTGATCAGGAAAGCCTTGGCTGACCAGTATGACCAGGTGAGGGGGAAGGTGATGGCTTAGTGGTATTATCACTGGACTTTTAATCTGTGGACCCAGGTAATGTTCTAGGGACCTTGGCTCAAATCTCTTGATAGCCGATTCTGGAATTTGAGTTCAATGAAAAGCTGGAATAAAGAGTATAACTAGGAGATTGCAATCTTCTCAGTTGAGATCTGATTCTGAGCTGGCTGGCCATAGCCTCTGTACCGTGCACAAATGCTGACTTGGTGATGGGAACCAGCCTCGGTGCAGTCGTTTCAGTAACCCTGTCTCCCCGTTACTGTTCTGGCAAAACACCCAGCTTTTGAATCACAGCACAAGCCTGAAAGTTATCAAAAGATATAAGCATCTAGGATACCTGGCACAGGTGATCATAGCTAAATTTTATATTCATTGATTGGTTAACGCAGCAGTCACCTTGATGGTTACTGGAATAGCATGGCCAGGTTTTCAGGTTTGTACAATCCCTACAGTGTGGAAACAGGCCATTTGGCCCAACAAGTAGTTTGGTATGCTTTCTTTTATTGGTCAGAGCATTGAGTACAGGAGTTGGGAGGTCATGTACAGGACATTGGTTAGGCCACTGTTGGAATATTGTGTGCAAAACGGGTCTCCTTCCTATCAGAAAGATGTGAAACTTGAAAGGGTTCAGAAAAGATTTACAAGGATGTTGCCAGGGTTGGAGGATTTGAGCTACAGGGAGGGGCTGAACAGGCTGGGGCTCTTTTCCCTGGATGAGGTATGGATAGGATAAATAGACAAAATCTTTTCTCTGGGGTTGGAGAGTCCAGAACTAAAGGGCATAGGTGAGATGGGAAAGATATTAAAGAGACCTAAGGGGCAACGTTTTCACGCAGAGAATGGTACGTATATGGAATGAGCTGCCAGAGGAAGTGGTGGAGGCTGGTTCAATTGCAACATTTAAAAGGCATTTGGATGGGTATATGAATAAGAAAGGTTTGGAAGAATATGGGCCAGGTGCTTGCAAGTGGGACTAGATTGGGTTGGGATATCTGGTCGGCATGGATGGGTTGGACCGAAGGGTCTGTTTCCATGCTGTACATCTCTATGACTCTACGACTCTATGACCCTCCAAAGAGTATCCCACCCAGACCCATTCCCCTATTACTCTACATTTCCCCTAACTAATACTAGCCTACACATCCCTGAACACTATGGGCAATTTAGCATGGCCAATTCACCTAACCAGCACTCTTTGGAAGGAAACCCACGCAATTACAAGGTAAGCACGCTCCTTCATTTTTGTTACCAACACCCACAAACCTAGGACCTGTTTCGGATGAGTATCTCTTGGCTTATCGTCAGCAATCTCTTTGCGTATCTGTCTCTTTTGTCTCTCTCTTTGTAGACACCATACCCCACCCCAACATACACCCCCCCTGCTCCCCCATCCCCCGTATCCACCCCGCCAACCCATCATCAGCATTTAAAAAACCCTTCCCAGCCATTTTCAGTTCTGACAAAGGGTCACTGAACTCAAAATGCTAACTCTGCTTATCTCTCCACGTATGCTGAGCTTCTCCAGCACTTTCTGCTTCTGTCCTTAACAACATGAGCAGTCACTATTCGTAAGATGCACAAATAATGGTTTAGCATAGTCCTCAATACAATGGGGCATACTGGACTCTGAAAGGAGGATCATAGAATGCCTCTATAAGGATATTTGACATAGGGGACCGTATTCCAATGTAACAGCACAAGCCTCATCTAGCAAATACAGTAGGAGATTAATGATGTGGTATATGTAGCGAAACCTTGTCACATTCCATTCCCACATCACCAGAGAAAGCAATGTTTGTCAGAACATGTTCAATGTGAGGGTAAAGCAGCTCCATACCCCTGTGCAGCCTGAGAGACCTTGGATTGCCTTTGTGTATTTTGGCCTTCAGTTTGGCATCAAATAATAGTTAAAGGCCACCTGCGATGACTGTCATCAATTTGTAATGACATGTTTAAGATGTGGCTAGGATTTTTAATCGACAGACTTTGTCATGGTGTGTGGTTCACATGCAAACTTCTGTGACAATCAGTGTGCTTATCCTGTTCTGTGTTAGTGTCTGGCTAATGCAATTGTTCCTGCAAGATCCTCGCATTGTTCACAAATCAAACCTGCATCTTCAGAGGAAAACAAACCCCCACCTGGCCCACACTGGGTGTACTGGCAGGAACATTTCATTTCCATTGCACATTTGTGATTCAGATGAAGAAAGAAGGTAATCCAGGTTCTACTTTACCAAGTGAGTCACAGGCTCAGCCTCTCAGTCGAGGTGAACCCTCAAACCGATATGCTCCTTTCTTCCTTTCCTCTCTAATGACCCCATCAGATTTGATCTTCCCCAGGTCCCCATCCAACTCTTCCAGTTAATTTTTCATCTCCCCACTTAACACACACAGCCCCATGTCTACAGCTCAGTTCTTCCAAACATCATGATGCACTTCCCCACCATTGTAGCTAAGATGACCATGAATGACCTATCGCCCCTTGTGCTAGCCTATATATGCTAATATATGCTAAGGTCTCCCATGCTTAGCTGTTGAGTTGCCCTCTGCCACAATTATTATTGCCTACATATCCCAACATACTGCCTTCAGTCCCCCAGAATGAACTCCCCAACCCATCTTTGCAAAGCAGTGAGTTTTGATAACTCCCCCTTGACTTTCAATGAACAGACTCCAGCACTGACCATGATCTACCCTCCAAATGATTTGGAAAAGCATCCCTGACCAATGACAGACCAGATCCCTGACTGTGCAGCTACCTGATTAATTTGTTTCATTTCCTGATGGTACTGGACTTGGAGGACTGACCATAGCCCACTCCTGAATGTAATGATAGAGAACCTCTGACCCTGGAAGCCCCAGCAGGCTGATTGACTCTGTTCAAGCCCCTGTACTGGTATCAACCATGTCCTTGACCGACTGTAGTCAGACCCTCTGACTGATGACAGTCCCCCTGGACTTGAGTGATGATTGCTCTCCTTAGACTTTGGGATGAGACCCTTTGGCTGAAGACATGCAAGTATTTGCTGAGTAAGCTGTAGTCACATTGCACAGCCATGAGATTGACATAAGTCGGTGCCGTTCAGCAATATGTCCACTCCCTTGACAACCATTCACAAACTGCCTGGCTTTGTGTCTGTGCTATAAGACAAGGCAAGGCTATTAAAAACTGTGGAGGGCTCTGATATTGTCACTGAACGGACTGCAATAATACTGAAACTGGGTGGAGTGCAATGGTACTGAGACTGGCTGGAATGGAACAGACTTTTCCTAGCCCTGACCCCTTAGCCCCAGTGGTGAGTCAGTTGGGAAAATATGGCAAAATTGGAAAAATCAGATTCTCATCATTGAAGAAAAGCAATCAGACTTAGCAACCAACTGTTGAATGACAAGACACGTTGAGAATCCCACTAGTGAGTGGCAAGGGGCCTATTTGCATCCATTTGCATGCCATCCTTATCTATTCTTGTCTCATTAAAATACAAAAAAACTCCAGAAATTACTGGAGAAACCCAGCAGGTCTGGCAGAATCAGTGGAGAGAAAACAGAGTCAACGTTTCACATCCTGGAGAAGGGTCACTGGACCCAAAATATTAACTTCACTTTTCTCTCCAGCAATTTCTGTTTTAATTTCAGATTGTCAGCTCCTGCGGTTCTTTGTTTTATCACATTGATAAGCAATTTTCTAATCTCTCACATGCCAAATAGCACGAGATGGTGACTATTCCCATCATGTAGGTCAGGGCACGTAACCAGCAACCCCAGCTCTGCACTTTGGAATACACCTGTGCCTCTCATCATCATGTTTCTGCCAGATCATTTTCTGTTCAGGGAGAAGCCCCCAGCTAATAGATTGGGACAGCATTTACCTCAGGGATCCTCACTGAATCACTTTGCATTCACTGTCCTGGCTCGTACTTAAATGTTCGCATCCCTAGTTCACCTTATCCCTTTTCGTCCCCTCAGCCAGAGCTGAAAGGCACATGGTACTTTGTCTTGCCCTGTTGATTAGTGCAGACACATAGCCACACAGCTTATCGTGGTTGTCAGTGATGACCAGTCAGGGGTGGGCATGTTCCTGCACAGCAGTGTGCTATGTCAATCTCACGTTAACAGGCGTGTGCCAGAAGCCAATATGACAAACACACTGCACGTGCTTCAATCAAACTGCAGGTTGAGTCAGTAGTTGCGAAGGCAAATGCGATGATGGCATTTATTTTGAGAAGACTTGAAAATAAAAGCAAGGATGTACTTCTCAGGATGTACTCAATAAGGCTGTGGAGCGTGTTCAGAGGAGGTTCACCAGAATAGTCCCAACAATGAAAAGCTTAACATATGAGGAACATCTGAGGACTCTGGTTCTTTACTCGATGGAGTTTAGAAGGATGAGGGGGTATCTAATTGAAACATACAGAATACTGAATGGCCTGGACAGAGTGGATGTTGGGAAGATGTTTCCATTGATAGGAGAGACTAGCACCTTAGAGTAAAGGGAAGATCTTTTAGAACAGAGATAAGGAGAAATTTCTTCAGCAAGAGAGTGATCTATGGAATTCATTGCCACAGAAGGCTGTGGGGGCCAGGTCATTGAGTATATTTAAGTCTGAGACAGATAGGTTCTTGAGTATCAAGGGGATTAAGAGTTATAGGGAGAAGGTGGGAGAATGGGTATGAGAAACATTTCAGCCATGATTGGATAGAAGAGCAGGTTTGATGGGCTGAATGGCCTAATTTCTGCTCCTATTCCCATGTGATCTCATGGCCTGTACAAGTCTAGGGGAACAGGTCTGGGTTAAATCAAAAGAGTCTGCTGTCAATCAGGAGGAACTTAGACAGTAAGTCAAGGGCGACACCCAATATTAGTCTAGGGGCTCTGACATTGTCAGGCAACCATCTGTGTCGGGGGGGCTGCATTACTACAGTCCAGGGGACTGGGACTCATTCACTCCTACAAGGTCTAGTTGAATCTGTCTGAAATTTATAGTAAGGCAGTGGTAGTTGCGCTGCTATCGGCCAGGGTTCTGGTCACTCAACAGTCAGTCAGGGTGGTGCAGTTGACCTGAAAGTCCAGGGGGGTGGTTGTGCATTGAAGGTCAAAGAGGGGGATTATCAGGGGCCAATGTTGTGAGGCAAGTTGGAGGAGTTGTGGAGATTGGAGGCAGTGTGTTTGAATGCAGAGGGGACAAGAATTGTGACAGAGGACAACTCAACATTTAAATTTGGAATCTATAGAACATGCAAAGGCAAGGGTACACTGGAGGTTATTGGGGGTCGGAGCAGGGGGGTCATCGATGGTCACCATCACCCTGGTTTTGATTGTGGACATTGCTTGCCCAAGTCTGGTAATACTAAGGTGCAGGCCTGGGACCCAGGTTTAGACTGGGGACATGAGCAGGTACACAAGTACTTGGCTGAGAATGTGGGGAGGATCAAAGCTGATGGGGTTGACAGCGAGGGTGAGGCAGAAAGGACCATGAATGTTGGAGGCGGAGGGCGGAGTGGGTGGTCACGTAGACTGAGAGGCTGAGCCTGTGAATCACTCCATGAAACCCAACTGCTGCTGTTCTCCATCTTCATCCAAATCACAAAGACATAGAAAGGAAAATGGCTGCCACCACACCTAGAGTGAGGGAAGTTATTTTTATACCAGGTAAAGCCCTTTATAGGGCAACAGCACTAAGCAGACACTCACACAAACCTGGGGAAAGCTACCATGACCACAAAATGCTCTAGGTGGACTCCACACATCAACCTACTGCGTTAACTAAAAATCTTGACCCCAAGCACTCTTGACCATTATTCAGCGGTAGAGATCAATCTTATTATTGGCTGTGAGGAACAAACAATGTCAGATAATCTGCAAAGGTTCACCTCAATGTAAAAATGGCAATCACCTTCCAAGTTCCCACAGTCTGTAAAAGGAGCAGGAGCTGCTCAATTCACATCTTGGGCTATAATACTCACCTCCTGCTGAGTATCCAGTGAAAGAGCCATCATGGGGTGGCAAAGACACAGGTGATCCACGGACACATGTCATCCATGGAACGCAGTGCAGAGGCACGACGGGCTGTGATGATGTACTCTAACCAGAGGAGAAATAGTCAGTGAAGCTGTACTCTATCCAGAGCACAGATGTGAAGTAAAGCTTTACTCTATCCAGAGGAGAGATGGTCAGTAAGACTATACTCTATCCAGAGGAGAGAGAAACATTAATGGTGTACTCTGCCTGATTAGAGAGAGGCAGTAATGCTGTACTCTATCCAGATAAGAGGCAGTAATGGTGTAAACTATCCAAAGGAGAGGCAGAAATTCTGTACTGTATCCAGAGCAGAGGCAATAATGCTGTACTCTGTCCAGATGAGAGGCAATAATGCTGTACTCTATCCAGAGCAGAGGCAATAATGCTGTATTCTATTCAAAGGAGAGGCAGTAATGCTGTACTCTATTCAAAGGAGAGGCTGTAATGATGTATTCTTTCCAGATGAGAGGCAGTAATGATGTACTCTTTCCAGATGAGAGGCAGTAATGATGCGCTGTATCCAACGGAGAGGCAGTAATGCTGTCCTCTATCAATAGAAGAGAAAGCAATGATGTACTCTGTCCAAAGGAGAGTTGGAATGCTATGCTCTATCCAAAGGAGAGGCAGTGATGACATACTCTACCCAAAGGAGAGGCAGTAGTGCTGTATTGTATCCAATGGAGAGGCAGTAATGATATACTCTGTCCAAAAGAGAGGTGTTAATGACATACTCTATCCAAAGGAGAGGCAGGAATGATTTTCTTGATCCAAAGGAGAGGCAGTAATGCTGTACTCTATCTAAAGGAGAGGCAGAAATGATGCACTCTTTCCAGATGAGAGGGAGTAATGCTGTACTCTATCCAACGGAAAGGCAGTAATACTGTACTCTATCCAGAGCAGAGGCAATAATGTTGTTCTGTATCCAAAGGAGAAGCAGTAGTGTTGTACTCTATCCAAAGGAGAGGCAGTAACACTGTACTCTATCCAAAGGAGAGGCAGTAATGCTGTACTGTATCCAGAGCAGAGGCAATAATGCTGTACTCTGTTCAAAGGAGAGGCAGTAATGATGTACTTCATCCAAAGGAGAGGCAGTAATGATGTACGCTGTCTGAAGGAGCAGCAGTAATGCTGTGCTCTATTGTAACCCTATTGTTAAAAAAGGATCAAGACAAAAGATGGACAATTATAGGCCAATTAGCCTAACCTTGGTTGTTGGTAAAATTCTAGAATGCATCGTTAAGGATGAGGTTTCTAAATTCTTGGAAGCGCAGGGTCGGATTAGAACAAGTCAACATGGATTTAGTAAGGGGAGGTCATGCCTGACTAACCTGTTAGAAATCTTTGAAGAGGTGACAAGTAGGCTAGACCAGGGAAACCCAGTGGATGTGGTCTATCTAGACTTCCAAAAAGCCTTTGATAAGGTGCCGCACGAGAGGTTGCTGAGCAAGGTGAGGGCCCATGGTGTTCGAGGTGAGCAACTGGCATGGATTGTATACCATATTATATAACCATACCCCTAAACATAACCCTGGCCCTAATCCTAAACCTACCCCTAAACCTACACCTAACCCTAACCAGAACCACAACGCTACCCCTAACCCTAGCCCTAACCCTAACCATACCCCTAAACCGAATGCTGACCCCAACCATAAACCTACCCCTAAACTTAAACATACCCCAAACCCTAAGCCTAACCCTCATCGTAATCCAACCCCTTACCCTAAACACTACCCCTAACTAAAACCCTGACCTTTAATCCTAACCATAAGCTTACCCCAACCCTAAACACTACCCCTAACCATAAGCTTACCCCTAACCCTAAACTTAACCCTATCCTTAACCCTAACCACACCCCTATACCTGCCCTTTACCTTAACCCTAACCTTAACTCCAACCTTAACCCTAACCCTAACCTGTACCCTAACCCTAACCTTAACCCTAACCCTAAACATACGTATACCCTAACCCTAGCCATACCCTTAAACCTAACCCTGACCCTAACATTAAACCTACCCCTACCCCTAACCCTAAACCCCAACTCTAACCCCTAACCCTACCCCTAATCCTAACCACTACCCCTAACCATAATCCTACGCCTGCCCCTTATCCTTACCCTAGCCCTAACCCTAACCCTAGCCCTATCCCTAACCCTAACTCTATTGATGATGTTTTCTCTGAGGCTTCAGTACTCTCATCCTCAAATGTCAAAGAGATGGCTTCTGGGAGTGCTGGCTGTTTCACTATGGAGACTGTGAACATCCCATTGGTGCCTATGATAGAAAAGGAAGAGAAAATGCCATGGTCAATGGTTAGTAGTGATGTGTAATGACTGAGACTGACAGTGGACGAGTCACTATGAGAGGCATAGTGGAATGAGCAGTGGTACTCGGTTGACAGGATATGGGTGACTCAGAATCCCTGCAGGAGCACCTGTATCAAGGGTTCTCTCTTTGCATGAGTTGAGGTTTCTGATGTCTAACATTACTCTACATGTATAGGTTCACTCTGCCCGATATGAACTACTTTCTCCTGAAATGAAATAGAGAGAGGAACTCAGTGAATGGAAGTAGGAGGAACATCTGTTAGCACTGGGATAAGTATGCGAACAGTGGTGAAGTGTCATGAGTGTGATTGGGCACTGCAGAGGCCATGCAGGTTTAGTAACAGAGTCAAAACAAGACACAACGGAGGCCACAGGGTGGGGTATTATTACGGCAGATTTGGTACAATAGGGTAAGAAAATTCACCGTGTCTCATGGTGGACATCTCTCAAACCAATCTCTCAAATCCATGTTAATGCCTTTGAATGTCACGGGGTGATGGTGAGATTCCACCATATCAGACAGGATCATTACCGAGCTCCTGCAGACTACTTGTGAGGGATAAATATTACTTATCATTTATCAGCTCAAGCATAAGTGTTGCTTATGTCTTGTAATGCAAGAGTTTCCACCTGATTTTCATTGACTTAAATTTTTTTTAGGACTCCTTAGGATGACACTTAGTCAAATGCCACCTCAATATCAAGGGCAGTCACTCTCCTTACCTGAGGAGTGCAGCTCTATTTTCATCTTTGAACCAGAGTTGTCGTGAAGTCTGGAGCTAAGTGGCCTTGGTAGAATCCAAACTGAGGTTATTCCTTGACACTTTAATTGGGCACTAGTTGACCAGGTTGGATTTGTCCAACTTTTTGTGTATCGGGCATACCTGCGTCGTTTTCCATCTTGTCAGATAGATGCCAGTGTTGCAGCTGAAGCAGGGGGCCAGGTTTAGTTCTGAAGCCTGGATGGCTGGTTTGTGATGTTACAGTAATAATAACAGCAAGGGTTCAATTCCTGCACTGCTAAGGTACCACTAAGACTGCTACTTTTTCAACCTCTCCCCTTGCCTGTGGTGACCATCAGGCTAAACCACTACTAATTGTCTTGCCTCTAACAGTCAGCAGCACTATGCAGTGTTGGACGTTGGTGCCATTTCCCTTTACTGGAAGATTGGAATGATATGGTGACTGTATGTAGTGGAAAGTTGTTGGGAATGGGTGCAGTTTAACTTTGTGGTGATCTGGTGTCAGCAAACAACTTTGAGACTTGCAACTGGTGTGGCTTTGTTACATTTTCCCATATTTAAAGCACAAAGTGATTTATTCCATCATTTTAACAACATCAAGACTGATTCTCGAAATCACCTCTTTAATGTCATTCCTTGGAAACAGGTTTTAATTTTTCTGTTTGAATGTGCATCAGGAAACCATGGATTGATGAAACTCATTGATGTAAATGAAATAATAGATAGGGCTGTGGAATAACAGTAAGTCATGTGCCCGCCCTTTCTAAAGTCATACAAATTTGATTTCCGAAATGCATTTGCGTAGATGGAACTGGTTGGGAAAGTGCACCCATATCCTTTAAACTGAGATCAGTTAAAATTAAAACAGTATTTTATTTCTGATAGAGCACTGAACAAAGATTATTAGCAAATTAATAAGATGGACTACAAGGCATTTCCTGTGTCCGTAATTACTGGTTCAGATCTGAATTGGGAGAAAAGTGAACTGCTGTTTTGCAATTTTGAATGCCATTGAAGACCCAGTTGACTTTAAAACACAAGTTTTAATCGAATAAACTTGAGAATAAGGCCATTTGTTGAAAGTATTAATATAAAGCTTTGTAAAGGTTGTTAAAAGCATCACAAAGATTTTACGTTAAAAGTGGTTGTGAATTATAGCTCCATTTATTAACTCTCATGTCTACAGCCAGTTTTTAATGACTATTATAATTCAAATTCTCCCAAACCCCTCTGGACCTAAAGCTATTGATGACTAACACATGGACATTGCAATGTGTTTTAAAATAACCTATTATGGCCCATTATTTGATGGAAAATGTTAGCATTTCTAGGCCATTAGTATCAGAAGTTGATACAAATTCTTGGATCCGTTCCTCATGGATGTAACTCTGTGTAATTGTCGTGATGTCCTGTAGTTAAAATGGCAATATCCAATTTAAAAGACATTTTTAAAAACCTCTGCTTTTCAAGTATCAGAATTAGGAACAAGTGAAATTAAATTATGGTCTGAAACTTAATTTACATGTGCCAACCTGTCTAGCATTTAGAACAACAATAGGCAGCTACTATCAGCGAACAGAAAGATCACTAACACTTTCTCACAGAGACTAAACTGTGATAGTGATCATGTACTTATTAGAATCATTTATTGCCTGGAAGAAGAGTCTTCAGCACATTGAGCCCTGCCTTCCCCTCGCGGAGCATGTCGTTCAGACCCACTTGATTAGTTAGATCTCACTCTCTAGCAAGTTTATTTCTAATTTTCTTTCAAAATCATTGAATGGTTCCACTCCCACCTCTGTCATTATCAACGGAACCCATACTCGGTAAAAATGTTCCTGCTCCTGACACCTCTTAAAACTGAATCATCAGATTGTGAACAGGAGCAGAATGTGTGGGTGGCACAGTGGTTAGCACTGCTGCCTCACAGTGCAAGAGACCCGGGTTCAATTCCCGCCTCAGGCGACTGACTGTATGGAGTTTGCACATTCTCCCTGTGTCTGAGTGGGTTTCCTCCGGGTGCTCTGGTTTCCTCCCACAGTCTAAAAATGTGCAGGTTAGGTGCTAAATTGTGTTAGGTGTAGGGGAGTGGGTCTGGATGGGTGCGCTTCAGCGGGTTGGTGTGAACTTGTTGGGCTGAAGGGTCTATTTCCACACTGTAAGTAATCTAATTCCAGACTCTGACAGGTTTTGGGGTGGCACAGTGGTTCAGTGGTTAGCACTGCTGCCTCACAGCATGGGGGGGCCTGGGTTTGTTTTCACTCTCGGATGATCGTGTTGAGTTTGCACATTCTCCCTGTGTCAGTGTGGGTTTGCTCCGGTTTTCTCCTGCAGTCGAAAGGTGTCCAGGTTAGGTGGATTGGCCGTGCTAAGTTCCTCCTTAGTGTTGAGGGATGTGCAGACTAGGAAATGTGGGATTACAGGATCAGGGTAAGGTGGTGGGTCTGGGAAGGATGCTTTTCGGAGGGTCGGTGTGGACTTGATGGGCCAAAGACCCTGGTTCCACACTGTAGGGATTCAATAATTCTATGTAACAGGTTCTGGACTGTTTCAGTCTCCTGACTGTAACAGGGAACAGTTAATAGGAAGGTCCCGACAATGACATGGACATAGACTGTTACAGTTTCTAGTCTGTGTCTGGGTCCAACTGTAACAGGTACCAGACTGCACCAGTACCAGAGCTCAGATAGAGACAGGTTCCAGGCTGTAGTAAGGTCCAGACTGTAACAGGGTGCAGATAGTGAAAGGGTCTAGACTATGACAGGGACTATACTGAGACAGGGACCAGACTGTGACAGGGTCGACACTGTGACAGGGACAAGCTGTGAGCGACCAGACTGAGGACCAGACTGAGACAGGGACCAGACTGTGACAGGGACCAAACTGTGACAGGACAAGAATGTGACAGGGACTAGACTGAGACAGGGACCAGACTGTGACAGGACCAGACTGTGACAGGGACCAGACTGAGACAGGGACCAGACTGTGACAGGGACTAGACTGTGACAGGGTCAACACTGAGACAGGGACCAGACTGTGACAGGACCAGACTGTGACAGGGACCAGACTGTGACAGGGACCAAACTGTGACAGGGACCAGACTGTGACAGGACAAGAATGTGACAGGGACCAGACTGAGACAGGGACCAGACTGTGACAGGGACAACACTGTGACAGGGACGAGATGAGACAGGGACCAGACTGTGACAGGGTCTAGACTGTGACAGGGTCAACACTGAGACAGGGACCAGACTGAGACAGGGACCAGACTGTGACAGGATTAAGTGAGGACTGCAGATGCTGGAGATCAGAGCTGAAAATGTGTTTCTGGAAAAGCACAGCAGGTCAGGCAGCATCCAAGGAACAGGAGAGTCGACGTTTCAGGCATGACCCCTTCTTCAGGAATGAGGAAGGTGTGCCAAGCAGGCTCAGATAAAAGGTAGGGAGGAGGGACTTGGGGGAGTGGCGTTGGAAATGCAATAGGTGGAAGGAGGTTAAGGTGAGGGTGATGGGCCGGAGTGGGGGTGGGGGCGGAGAGGTCAGGAAGAAGATTGCAGGTTAGGAGGGCGGTGCTGAGTTCGAGGGATTAGACTGAGACAAGGTGGGGGGAGGGGAAATGAGGAAACCGGAGAAATCTGAGTTCATCCCTTCTGGTTGGAGGGTTCCTGGGCGGAAGATGAGGCGCTCTTCCTCCAGCCGTCGTGTTGCTATGGTCTGGCAATGGTGGAGTGGGAGGGGGAGTTGAAGTGTTGAGCCACGGGGTGGTTGGGTTGGTTGGTCCAGGTGTCCCAGAGGTGTTCTCTGAAAAGTTCCGCAAGTAGGCAGTATGTCTCCCCAATATAGAGGAGGCCACATCGGTTGCAGCGGATGCAGTAAATGATGTTGTGGAGGTGCAGGTGAATTTGTGGCGGATATGGAAGGATCCCTTGGGGCCTTGGAGGGAAGTAAGGGGGGAGGTGTGGGCGCAAGTTTTGCATTTCTTGCTGTTGCAGGGAAAGGTGCCGGGAGTGGAAGTTGGATTGGTGGGGTGTGGACCTGACGAGAGAGTCACGGAGGGAGTGGTCTTTTTGGAACGCTGATGGGGAGGGGAGGGGAGGGAAATATATCTCTGGTGGTGGGGTCTGTTTGGAGGTGGCGGAAATGACGACGGATGATACAATGTATATGGAGGTTGGTGGTGTTGTAGGTGAGAACCAGTGGGGTTCTGTCCTGGTGGTGATTGGAGGGGCGGGGCTCAAGGGCAGAGGAGCGGGAAGTGGAGGAGATGCGGTGGAGGGCATCGTCGATCACGTCTGGGGGGAGTCTGCGGTCCTTGAAGAAGGAGGCCATCTGGGCTGTATGGTATTGGAACTGGTCCTCATGGGAGCAGATGCGGCGGAGACGAAGGAATTTGGAATATGGGATGGTGTTTTTACAGGGGGCAGGGTGGGAGGAGATGTAGTCCAGGTAGCTGTGGGAGTCGGCCGGTTTATAGTAAATGTCTATGTTGATTCGGTCGCCCGAGATAGGAATGGAGAGGTTTAGGAAGGGGAGGGAGGAGTCTGAGATAGTCCAGGTAAATTTGAGGTCGGGATGGAAGGTGTTGGTAAAGTGTTCATCCTCCTCGTGGGTGCACGAGGCAGCGCCGATACAGTCATCGATGTAGCGGAGGAAAAGGTGGGGGGTGGTGCCAGTGTAGCTGCGGAAGATGGACTGTTCCACATATCCTACGACTGAATGAACACGGACATTTACTATAAACCGACCGACTTCCACAGCTACCTAGACTACACCTCCTCCCACTGTGACAGGGACCAGACTGTGACAGGATCCAGACTGTGGCAGGGACTAGACTGAGATGGGGTTTAGACTGTGACAGGGTCTAGACTGTGACAGAGACCACACTGTGACAGGGACCAGACTGAGACAGGGACTAGACTGTGACAGGGACCAGACTGAGACAGGGACTAGACTGTGACAGGGTCTAGACTGTGACAGGGACCAGACTGTGACAGGATCCAGAGTGTGGCAGGGACTAGACTGAGATGGGGTTTAGACTGTGACAGGGTCTAGACTGTGACAGAGACCACACTGTGACAGGGACCAGACTGAGACAGGGACTAGACTGTGACAGGGACCAGACTGAGACAGGGACTAGACTGTGACAGGGTCTAGACTGTGACAGGGACTAGACTGCGATGGGGTCTAGACTGTGACAGGGACCAGACGGAGACAGGGACCAGACTGTGACAGGGACTAGATTGTGACAGTGACCAGACTGTGACAGGGTCTAGACTGTGACAGGGACTACACTGTGACAGGGACCACAATGAGACTGGGACCACAATGAGACTGGGACCAGACTGAGACAGGGGCCAGGCTGTGACAGGGTCTAGACTGTGACAGGGACCAGACTGAGACAGGGACCAGACTGTGACAGGGACTAGATTGTGACAGTGACCAGACTGTGACAGGGTCTAGACTGTGACAGGGACTACACTGTGACAGGGACCACAATGAGACTGGGACCACAATGAGACTGGGACCAGACTGAGACAGGGGCCAGGCTGTGACAGGGTCTAGACTGTGACAGGGACCAGACTGAGACAGGGACTACACTGAGACAGGGACCAGGCTGTGACAGGGTCTAGACTGTGACAGGGTCTAGACTGAGTCAGGGACTACACTGTGACAGGGACCAGACTGAGACAGGGACTAGACTGTGACAGGGTCTAGACTGTGACAGGGACTAGACTGCGATGGGGTCTAGACTGTGACAGGGACCAGACGGAGACAGGGACCAGACTGTGACAGGGACTAGATTGTGACAGTGACCAGACTGTGACAGGGTCTAGACTGTGACAGGGACTACACTGTGACAGGGACCACAATGAGACTGGGACCACAATGAGACTGGGACCAGACTGAGACAGGGGCCAGGCTGTGACAGGGTCTAGACTGTGACAGGGACCAGACGGAGACAGGGACCAGACTGTGACAGGGACTAGATTGTGACAGTGACCAGACTGTGACAGGGTCTAGACTGTGACAGGGACTACACTGTGACAGGGACCACAATGAGACTGGGACCACAATGAGACTGGGACCAGACTGAGACAGGGGCCAGGCTGTGACAGGGTCTAGACTGTGACAGGGACCAGACTGAGACAGGGACTACACTGAGACAGGGACCAGGCTGTGACAGGGTCTAGACTGTGACAGGGTCTAGACTGAGTCAGGGACTACACTGTGACAGGGACCAGACTGTGACAGGGACCAGACTGAGACAGGGACAAGACTGTGACAGGGTCTAGACTGTGACAGGGTCTAGACTGTGACAGCGTCTAGACTGTGATAGGGACTAGACTGAGATGGGGTCTAGACTGTGACAGGGTCTAGACTGTGACAGAGACCAGACTGAGACAAGGACCAGACTGAGACAGGGACCAGACTGTGACAAAAACCAGACTGTGACAGGGACCAGATTGTGATGGGGATGAGACTGTGATGGAGATGAGACTGTGGCAGAAACAGGAATGATAGGAATGACACTGTGATGGGAATGGGTCTGTGACGGGAATGAGACTGATGGGAAAGAGACTGTGATGGGAATGAAACAATGTCAGCAACAAGACTGTGACAGGGAAGAGAATGATGGAGATGAGACTTTGACCAGAATGAGGCTGTGAGAGGAACAAGGTGGTCAAAGGTAGACTGC
The DNA here is from genome assembly GCF_020745735.1 of Hemiscyllium ocellatum. NCBI lineage: Eukaryota > Metazoa > Chordata > Chondrichthyes > Orectolobiformes > Hemiscylliidae > Hemiscyllium > Hemiscyllium ocellatum. Next base: position 16,342,914 of record NC_083416.1, on the reverse strand, counting down.
GATCAGAATGAGACTGACAGGAACGGATCTGTGATGGGAATGAGTCTGTGACTAGGCCAAGACTTTGATAGGAGTGAGACTGTGGTGGGGCTGAGACAGCATGGGTAGCATGGTGCTTAGCTGTGCTGCTTCATAACACCAGGATCAAGAGTGTGGCGCTGGAAAAACACAGCAGGTCAGGCAGCATCCGAGGAGCAAGAGAAGTGACGTTTCGGTCAAAAGTCCTTCATCGGGAATGAGGCTGACTCCCACAACTACCTGGACGACACCTCCTCCTATCCCGCCTCCTGTAAAAACACTATCCGTTATTCCGAATTCCTCCGCCTCCACCACATCTGCGCTCAGGAGGATCAGTTCCACCACAGAGCACACCAGATGGCCTCCTTCTTTAAAGACCACAATTTCCCCTCCCATGTTGTTGATGATGTCGTTCAGCACATTTCCTCCACATCCTGCACCTCTGCTCTCGAACTCCACCACTCTAATTGCAACAAGGACAGAAGCTCCCTGGTCCTCACCTTTCACCCCACCAACCTCTTGTATACAACACACCATCCTCCGCCACTTCCGCCACTTGCGAGCTGACCCTGCCACCAGAGATATATTTCCCTCCCCAAACCTATCCGCTTTCTTAAAGATTGTTCTGTCTGCGACTACCTGGTCAGGTCCACAGCCCCCAACCACCCACTGTCCCCTCCCGGCACCTTCCCCTGCCGCTGCAGGAAATCTATGCCCACACCTCCTCCCTCACCTCCATCCAAGTCCCCAAAGGAGCCTTCCACATCCATGAGAATTGTACCTGCACATCCACATGTGTCATTTACTATATCTGAGACTGGATGCAGTCTCCTCTACATTGGGGAGACAGGACGCCTACTTGTAGATCACATCAGAGAACATCTCCAGGACACCGGCACCAACCAACCCAACAGCCCCATGGCTGAACATTTCAACTCCACCCAGGACATGTAGATCCAGGGCCTCCTCCCTAGCCACTCCATCACTACCCGACACCTAGAGGAAGAACACCTCATCTTTCACCTCGGGACCCTCCAACCACATGGTATCAATGTGATATCACCAGCTTCCTCATTTCCCCTCACCCCACCTTATCCCAGACCCAACCTTCCAACTCGCCTCCGCCCTCATGAACCGTCCTACCTGTTCATCTTTCTCCCACCTATCTGCTCCACCCTTGTCTCTGACCCATCACCATTGCTCCCACCTCCATCTACCTGTCACACTCTCAGCTACCTTCCCCCCGCCCACTCCAATGGATTCGCCACTGTAACTATGAGGTTAAAGGGATAGGGTGAGATGTTCTTCAGGGCAGCTGATGCTGACTTAATGGGCCAAGTGGGCCCTTTCTGCTCTGTAGGTATTCTGTGTTGGCTTTGTATTATTGGCTCCTGTCGTAAATGTCGCAAACACTGTGAGACTGATAGTTAACTGAAATGCAAGGTTGTGTATTGAAGGAGAACTGTGTGAACTCCAGATCAACAGTCCTCAATTTCATACTCAAATGTTAACTGTTTCTCCATTTACATGTTCAACAAGATGTTACCCTGTGTGTTCAGCTCCATACCCATGAAGCAACATCACGACACTCTGTTCCCCTGAAGGGAAAACAATGACAGACCCCTAAGCGACAAACATCATAAAGGAGGGTAATAGGATTCCTGTTGATTCCCACATTAATGAGACCACTGCTTCTGAAACATGCTAATATCTGCTGATTCAGTGTGATCCAGTAACTGAGGCATTTTGCTGCAATGTGGATTTGTCAACTGTTTTCTCAACTGTTTTCTGTTTGTCAACAGAACCACTGTTGTGGTTCTAGATTGACAGTGAGGCTGTACTGGTTATCTCCTGTAAAGCCCCTCTCAGAACATGAATGTGGATGTAGCTTCGATGCTAGAGGAGCATTGATTATGGCACTGTTCAATAGTTCTCTGAACTGAGGTGCGTTCCTCCTCAACGTCACCCCATACATATTAGTTACCTCATTTGATAGGGCTCATATCTGACCTTTGACACTCCAACAAGGATCCATGGCCTTGCCTATAGCCAGATCACTTTGTCTTCCAGCCCTACATTCAAACATGGAAACTTCATGCCTCCAAGTTGACATCCATTTTCCTGGACTGACAAGAATTAATCTTGGATTGCTGGCAGTATGATGAGATGATGGTTTGGAAGAGGTGTCCTGACTCACTTTCAGGAAATGATGTCTTGCTAGGGGTGGTCATCCTGGATTTAGTAGTGCTGCTCAGTGGTGTCACATTGTTATTTGAACTGGTCTCCTTATAATTCTTGTCTGCACTGGATCTTGATCAACTGGGCCATTGGGCTGAGGAATGATAGGTGGAGTTTAATTCCAATGAATGCAACATGTTGCATTTTGTTAAGACAAACCAGGGCAGGACTTAATCTCCTGTTCCTTGGATGCTGCCTGACCTGCTGCGCTTTTCCAGCAACACATTTTCAGCTCTGATCTCCAGCATCTGCAGACCTCGAGGACTTAACACAGTCAATGGTAGAGCCCTGGGTAGTGTTGTCAAACAGAGGGACCCAGTGGTGCAGATACATAATTCCTTGAAAGTGTTGTCGCAGGTAGACAGGAAGGTAAAGGAAGTGCTTGCTTTCATTGGGCAGAGTACTGAATAGAGGGGTTGGGACATCATGTTGCAGCTATACGGGAATTGGACTTATAGAATACTGTGAGAAAGTGAGGACTACAGATGCTGGGGATCAGAGTAGAGTGTGAGAGGAGGAAACTGGTGAAATTCAAGGTCAGAACCCTGCAGGTCCTCACCTTTCACCCCACCAACCTCCGTATACATCGCATCATCCTCCATCACTTCCGCCACCTGCAAACACATCCCACCACTAGAGATATATTTCCCTCTTCACCTATATGAATGTTCCCGAGAGACCATTCCCTCCACGACTCCCTTGTCAGATCCATGCCTCCCCACCCCCACAACTAGCCCTCACCCTACTCCTGGCAGCTTCTCCTGCCACCACAGGAAGTGCAAAACCTGCACCCACACCTCCCCCTCACCTCTGAACACTTCAACTCTCCCTCCCACTCCACCAAAGACATGCAGGTCCTGGGCCTCCTCCATCGCCAAATCTTTACCACCTGATGCCTGGAGGAAGAACACCTCGTATTCTGCCTTGGGACCCTGCAACCAAGGGGATCAAGATGGATTTCACCAGTTTCCTCATTTTCCCTCCCCCCACATTATCCCAGCCCCAAGCCTCCAACTCAGCACTGCCTTCTTGCCCTGTTCATCACTGTTCCCATCTATCCGCTCCACCCTCCTCTCTGACCTATCATCTCCTCCCCCATTTTCATCCATCTATTGCATTCTCAACTACCCTCTCCCCAGCAATTTGAAACAAATCTGGACAGGTACATTAATACAAAACGTTTAGAGGGATATGGGTCAAATGCAAGCAATTAGGACAAGGTTAGTCTGGGATATCTGGTTGGCATGGACGGGTTGGGCCAAAGTGTCTGTGTTCGTGTTGCACAACTCTATGACCATCTCCTCCAGGGCACTTCAAAGACTAAAAATTCACTCAATGTTTTTGCTGCTGATGCCCTTGATCTATCCCTTAGTTGGAGAGTGATGGAGATGTTGTCAGTCACAAGGAAGGAAAGTCACCCACATCTCCTGACAGTGAACAAGCCCATTGCTATTCTTGATCATAGCTTAAGTCATTGGGTAAAAAGTTGACAAATACAGCATAATATCGGAAACTGTGAAGCTGTACATCTTGGAAAGAAGAACGAAAGAAGAGGAGTATTTAAATGGAAAAATGTGCAGAAGAATGTAACACAGAGTGACCTGGGGATATGTGTGTATGAAACACAGAAAGCTAGCACATGGCTGCAGCATGTCATCAGGAAGTCTAATGGAAGGCCAGCTCTTATTTCAAGGACTTTGGAGTATAAGAGTATATTCGAACTGCAACTGCACAAGATGCTGGTGAGACCACATTTGGAGCACTGTGAGCAGTTTAGTTTCCCCCTATTTAAGGAAAGGTATCATTTCATTGGAGGGAGTTCACAGAAGGTTCACTAGGATGATCCCTGATGTGGAGGGATCATCTTATGAGCAAAAACCGAACAGATTGAGGCTGTACACATTGGAGTTTAGAAGAATGAGAGGTGACCTGATTGAAATATATAAGATTCTTAAGGGGCATGACAGGTCACAGGCAACAAGGATGTTTCCCCTCATGGGACAGTTTGGGGACCAGAGATCATAGTCACAGAATAAAGGGGTCCCAATTTAAGATTGAGATGAGAAGGAATTTCTCCCCCCAGCAGGTTGTGAATCTTTGGAATTCCATGTCACAGAGAGCTGTGGGGGGAAGACTCCATGTGTATATTTAGGGCTGTGGCCAATAGATTCTTGATTAGTTGGGGAATCAAGGCTTACTGGGAAAGGGTAGAAAAGCAGACGTGAGAAAAGTCGAATCACCCATAATCGTATTGAATACGCTTTGATGGTGACTACTCCTGGATTTCCATGATTGGATGATGTAGATGTTTGAAAAGAACTGCATAATCTTTAATGGTTTCTTCTGCAAAACTAGCCATACTGTCAAATCTATCCATCTAGTCCCATTGTAGCTTTTGGGAACATTCAATGGGGTCACACTTGCCTTGTCTATCTGACATTGGCACTGTCCAATCCTGTGGATCATCACAATCTGCAGTTTGCTGTCTACTGGCAGTCCGTGTACCACTGGTCCATCAATCACTGTAGGAGATGTGTGATGACCATGCAGAATTTCCATATTTGTATTCCAAAGTCAATCCTCCCATCCAGTAGATTGGTGAACTCTTCCATATAATGAGGAGATAGTGAGGACTGCAGATGCTGGAGGGTCAGAGTCAATAAACTGTGGTGCTGGAAAAGCACAGCAGGTCCGGCAGGATCCGAGGAGCAGCAGAGTTGACTTTTCTGAAGGGTCCTGCTCAAAATGCTGACTCTCCTGCTCTTTGGATGCTGCCTGACCTGCTGTGCTTCACTAACGCCACAGTTTATCGACTCCTACATCCAAAGAGTATGGCTTTTGTTGGATGGAGCAGAGATTTCCACTTTGATGGATATGGGTTTTTGAGTATCAGCAGTGGTGGAATGTTAGCACACGACCTAAAATCTACCTTCAGTCATAGTTGGTGTTGGCCATTTTTACATGTGATCCCAACTGTGGTGAAACCTTGCAGTCGCTCATCTCTGTGAACACAGGACAGCAATGTGGCTAATGCATTAGATTACATTAAAAATCACACGACACCAGTTTATAGCCCAGCATGTTTGTTTGGAAGCACTAGCTTTCAGAGTGCTGTTCCTTCATCTGGTGGTTGTGAAGCAGGATCATACTACACAGAATTTATAGCAAAAGATAACAGTGTCATGCAAGGATAGTGAAGGTGGTGTTTGGTATGCTTTCCTTTATTGGTCAGAATATTGAGTACAGGAGTTGGAAAGTCATGTTGCAGCTCTACAGGACATTGGTTAGGCCACTGTTGGAATATTGCGAGCAATTCTGGTCTCCTTCCCATTGGAAAGATGTTGTGAAACTTGAAAGGGTTCAGAAAAGATTTACAAGGATGTTGCCAGGGTTGGAGGATCTGAGCTATAAGGAGAGGCTGACCAAGATGGGGCTGTTTTCCCTGGAGCGTAAGAGGCTGAGGGGTGACCTTATAGAGGTTCACAAAATTATGAGGGGCATGGATTGGGTAAATAGGCAAAGTCTTTTCCCTGGTGTTGGGGAGTCCAGAACTAGAGGGCATAGGTTTAAGGTGAGAGGGGAAAGATATAATAGAGACCTAAGGGGCAACTTTTTCACACAGAGGGTGGAATGAGCTGCCAGAGGATGTGGTGGAGGCTGGTACAATTGCAACATTTAAGAGGCATTTGGATGGGTATATGAATAGGAAGGGTTTGGAGGGATATGGGCTGGGTGCTGGAGGTGGCACTAGATTGGGTTGGGATAGCTGGTCGGCATGGACGGGTTGGATCGAAGGGTCTGTATCCATGCTGTACATCTCTATGACTCTATGACGCGAGATTGCTGTTAAGTCTTTCATCTTTTAGAATAGGTTGAGCTTTTGGTTCATTAATATGTAAATCCCAGAACTTCTTTTAAATCACATTCTTGAGATAACTTTAAACATTTAAACAACCATCAAACCTTAAACAAACCGTTTATTGCAACAGATTAAACAGCCATCCCCTACAGACAAGCCCTCCACATACACAGAATCTGTTCAGATGAGGAGGAATGTGACTGACACCTGAAGGTACTCAGAGATGCCCTCATAAGAATAGGGTACACTGCTCAACTCATGGACCGCCAGTTCTGACATGCCACAGCGAGAAACCGATATGACCTCTTCAGGTAACAGGCACGGGATTCAGCTGACACACTACCCTTCATTTTCCAGTATTTCCCGAGAGTAGAGAAACAACTCCATGTTCTTTGCAGCCTGCAACACATTATCAATGAGGATGAGCACCTCGCCAAGATCTTCTCTATGCCTTCACTTCTCGCCTTTAAACAGCCACCAAACCTTAAATAGGTCATTGTTCGCAACCTCCACATCATAGCATTAGACTACAGTTGTCCACACACCTTTTCCTATCTCTGTGCCTAGCTTACTGCTATCCATCCTGTTAGAGTGCCTCAATCAATAGTGCTAAGATGATCAACCCTACGATTCTCTCAGGGAGTCCTGTGTCTGAAACAAAAATCAAAATCTCTGCCTTTGTCCTGACATCTATGAACAGACTGGTCAATAGATTCATTGGGCTGTTCTCAGAAACTAGGGCAAAGTGGAGGGAGAGAGAGGAGGGAGTCGAGAATGTGGTGCTGGAAAAGCACGGCAGGTCTGGCAGCATCCGAGAAGCAGGAGAAGGGCTTAAGCCTGAAACGTCGATTCTCCTGCTGTTCGGATACTGCCTCACCTGCTGTGCTTTTCCAGCACCACCCTCGCTACTCTGATTTCCACCATCTGCAGTCCTCACATTCTCCTCCAGGAGACGTGGGGGTGTGTGGGGAGGGGGAGTGGGGGGGGTTGCATGGAGGGAGCACAGTTTAAAATTTTGGAATGATATGATGGACTGATCCTCCACCTGTATCCAGGCTCTCACTGGATTGTTCTGGTCTGTTTCTAATGGATTGTTAGATATTGATCTGATGAAGAGTCAAGAGTGTAGTGATGGAAAAGCACAGCACATCAGGCAGTATCCAGATGAAGGGCTTTTGCCCGAAACGTTGATTCTCCTGCTCCTTGGATGTTGCCTGACCTACTGTGCTTTTCCAGCAGTACACTCTTGACTCTAACCTCCAGCATCTGCAATCCTCACTTTCGCCTAGTTGATTTGATGAAGACCTTCTCTCCACATCATGATATGTATCATTACTACCTGCTTATCAGGCTCAGTGGCTGCAGGCTCTAACTGACGGCGTCCAGAACCTCCAAATTCAGAACTTTGTTGTTACGATATCAAAATTCCTCATTCCAAAAGAATTCTATCTCTCAACAACGATTCCTTAAATGGCTTTTGCTGGTTATAAAGGCAATGCTTATGGACTGAACTGAATTGAATTTATTGTCACATGTACCGAGGCAGTGAAAAGATTGTGCCCTGAGCCCTCTGGTTGCTGTGTGATGTGAGTTTCAGAGTGACAGGGAACAAGTTGTGACAAGGCTTCAGACAGTGAAAGTTAAGGATGACAGAGTTCCCTCCCCAAAGGAAGGTAATGAATCAAATGAGCTTTTACAACAATTGATGATAGCTTCATAGTCGCTGCTACTGAAAGTAGCTTTATTTCTCAGTTTTATTCCTTCAAGGGATTTGAACCCATGTTCTCTGAGCATTAGTCTGACTGCCTGGATTCCTGGACTAGTGACATTGCCACCACTTTACCATCTCCCTTGCACCACAGTATTAAATACTTTGGTCGTTTTCCTTTATTTTCCTCAAGTCTTAATTTGAAAGCTGTCTTATTGCTGTCGCCTAGCTTTTGGACAACATCTGACATCATTCTGCCATTCGCACCTCCTCTAGACACAACCTTTGTCTCTTTTCCCATTTCCAAACCTTTTGGTTTTCTACCAACCTGCAACTCTTTCATCATTCAATCTCTCCTGTGTCCTAATCAACGCCCCACTTTCCCTCCTGTCCTTTTACCCCACTTTCTGCCTTGTCATTTACATTCCTCACTTTTCCTAGTTCTGTTGAGAAATCACCTGAGGTGAGACATCGAACCTATGTTTCTCTCCATTGATGCACCCTGATCTGCTGATATTTTCCAGCTTTATTTCACAATGCAGCACAATGCTGCCATCTGGTGGATTCAGTATCCAATGGCAGCAAACCTGAAACACAGCAGAAATTTTCCACGTTGCTTTGACCAGGAGAGGAATGGATGTATCGCAGTTTGTCAGAGTGTCCTTGTGATAGTGAGAGAGGAGACCAGACAGGATTCCACAAATATGTGGATATTGGGAAGCATTCACTGTCCTGACACATGCTTCAAAGATCATGAAATGTTCTAGCAACATTTATTTGGCCCATCTGTACAGTTCTTTTCAACATGGTCCACCAGTCTAATCGGACTCTGTCTTCCACTTTAAACCCTTCAATCCCCTTTGAAAGGATTTACAGACTAAACATTAAAATGAGGTTTGCTTGGAGATTCCACCTTCTACTGATGAGGAGAAATTTCTTTACTGATGCCCAGTTTATGTTCTGCCAAGGCCACTCAGTTGCTGACTTCATTACAACCTTGTTTCAGCTATAGACAAAAGAGCTGAATTCCAGAGGAGAGGTAAGAGTGACAGCCCTTGACATCAAGACTACATTTGATTGAGTGTTGCATCAAGGATCCCTAGCAGAACTGGAGTCAATGGGAATCATGGAGCAAACTCTCCAGTGGTTGGATCATTCCTGACATATAGGAAGATGGTTGTGGTTGTTGGAGGACAGTCATCTCAGCTCCAGGACATCTCTGCAGGAGTTCCTCAGGTTAGTGTCCTAGGCCCAACCACCTTTAGTTGTTTCATCAATGACCTCCATCATAAGGTTAGAAGCGGGGATGTTCGCCAATGATTGGACAATGTTCAGCACTATTTGCTCCTCAGATAATGAAATAGTCCATGCAGAAATGCAAAAAAAGTCTGGACAATATTCACGCTTGGGCTGACAACTGGCAAGTAACAGGATGTAACACCATTCCTGATGAAGGGCTTTTGCCCAAAACATCGATTCCCTTGCTCCTCAGATGCTGCCTGACCCGCTGTGCTTTTCCAGCATCACCCTCTCGACTCTAATCTCCAGCATCTGCAGTTTTTACTTTTGCCTAAGTGGCAAGTAACATTCGCACCACACAAAAGTCAGGCAATGACCATCTTCAGTAAGAGAGAATCTAACTACTGCCCCTTGACATTCAATGGTGCTGCCATTACTAAATCCCCCACTATCAGCATACTTTGGGCATTGACCTGAACTCAACCAGACTTACCACATAAACACAATGGATATACCAGCAGATCAGAGGCTAGGAATACTGCAGCATGTAACCCACCTCCTAACTCAGGACAGCACAGAAACAGATATTTCAGTGTGCAATCCCTTCAGTGTGGAAACAGGCCATTCGACCCATCAAGTCCACATCAACCCTCAGAAGATCATCCCACTTTTTCCACCCCCCTATGCAATCCTTGTAAACCCACAATTTCCATGGCCATTCCACCCAACATTGACATCCCTAGACACTGTGGGCAATTTGGCATCCACCTAATCTTTGGACTGTGGGTGGAAATTACAGCACCTGGAGGAAACCCACTCAGACTCAGGGAAGAATGTGCAAACTCCACACAGACAGTTGCCCAAGGGTGGAATCGAATCCAGGTCCCTGGTGCTGGGAGGCAGCAGTGCTAACCACTGAACCATCAATGGTCCAACTTGCTAACAGGTTTACTAAACTAAACTAGCACCATTTGCTTGCATTTAGCCCATATCCCCCTAATCCTTTCCTATTCATGTTCCTGTCCAAATGTCTTTTAAATGTTGTAACTGTACCTACATCTACTACTTCCTCTGCAGCTCATTCCGTACAAGAACTACCCTCTGTGAAAAGGTTGCCCCTCAGGGTAAATTTTCAATCTTTCTCCTCTCACTTAAAATTATGCCCTCTAGTTTTGAACTCTCCTACTCTAGGGGAAAAGACCTTTGCTATTCACCTTATCAATGATCCTTATGATTTTATAAACCTCTATAAGATCAGCCCTCAGTTTCCTACATTGCAGTGAAAATTGTCCAACCCTATCAAGCCTCTCCTTATAACTCAAACCCTCCAGTCCTGGTAACATCCTTGTACATCTTTTCTGCACCCTCTCCAACTTAATAATATCCTTCCTATGGTAGGGTGAGCAGAACTGTGCGCAGTACTCCAAAAGGGTCCTAACCTCCAGGTTCCTGTCTGTCAAACAGGGACTAAGCTGAGTTTTGCTTTCCTCTGGGACATGTCCTGGGAGTAGGACCTCGAGCTGCACAGAGTGAAGACCAGTTCTTGGCTTACCACATGTGGTGTGATGTGTAGCTGAGGTTTAAACATGGTGCCAGGTGCATGAACACTGGAAGGGCACAGCGATGGGAGCTCTTCCAACTCTCTATTCACATGACTCCTCGAGAGAGGAGCCCAAGAGCCTGGAGTATACTTAATGGGGTGAAGGTGGAAGATGATGTGAGAAAAATCCCTCCAAGTCATGACGTACCAGGTCCCGTGAATCTCATTTGACAAAACGTTTTCACTGAGAATGGGAAAAATTCCTCCCTGGATTTTTCTGAATTTGCAGAGAACACCAAACGGGGGAGATGGTCAACATTGAGCAAATGGCAAGTTGATGCCAATAAACTTGCGCAATATGCAAACAATTATCAAACAAAGTTTAACCCAGGTAAATATGAGTTAGTAAGTTTTGAGAAGAAGTTTAGAGAAGTCACTGAATGCTTATGAGGTGTAAGTCTTGGAGGTTAAAAGGACAAAAGGACCTCAGACAGCAAATATCAATCATGGAAAGGAAATTCAGGAATACCAAAGCCCAATCCTGTATTTTACAATGTCTGAGCATTTCAGGAACCCTGGCGGATTTTCATCCTCCCTCAAAGACACAGTAATAAACTGTGATATGTCTATCCACTCCAGGACTTCAGATAGCCTGGAAAATATGAGTGGAATTTCAGTTGTGCTGCCATTGGCCACTAAACCCAGCAGAGGGCAGCATTGTGCTGTATTTGGAGAGCAGTTCCACATTTCATTGATCCTTGACAATGAACTTTGCGCTGAATAAGGAGCCAGCCCTCAGGACTAGTCTGGTCACTCCCTCCTAGAAATGAAGACCAATCTCCCAGACACTGCTCCCCCAGAGAATCATCATAGAAACACTTATGAAAAAACAATAAAAGGTACAGTTATTAAGACACAATGAGTTTTGAGAAGATTTCTAGCTCAGGTTGAGATTTTGGATGTAGGTTTGCTCGCTGAGCTGAAAGGTTCATTTCCAGACATTTTGTTACCTTACTGGGTAACATCTTCAGGGAACCTCATGTGAAGCAATGCTTTCTATTTATATGTTTGGGTTTCTTTGGATTGGTGATGTTATTTCCTGTGGTGAAGTCATGTCCTGTTCCTTTTCTCAGGGGGTGGTAGATGGGGTCTAACTCGATGTGTTTGTTGAGCGAGTTCTGGTTAGAATGCCATGCTTCTAGGAATTCTTGTACATGTCTTTGTTTGGCTTGTCCTAGGATGGATGTATTGTCCCAGTCGAAGTGATGTCCTTCCTCATCCGTATGTAAGGATACTAGTGAGAGAGGGTCATGCCTTTTTGTGGCTAGTTGGTGTTCATGTATTCTGGTGGCCAGTTTTCTGACTGGTTCGTCCAATGTAGTGTTTGTTACAGTCCTTGCATGGTATTTTGTAGGGTGTCCCAGAGGGAACGATCCTTATGGAAAGCTGAAAAGGAAGGGGAGGGGATTGTGTATCTGGTTGTGGCATCCTGCTGGAGGTGGCAGAAATAGCAGTGAATCATCGTCTAGATGTGGGTTTGTAGGCGAAGACAATGGAGACCCTATCGCTGTGCTGGAGGGAGGAGAGGTGTGAGGGCAGAACTGCAGGAAATGGGTGTGACCAGGCTGAGGACCCTATCAAGCACAGTGCTAGGGAGGGAGAAGGACAGTTTAGAGGCTCGCTTATCGAAGCTGGCCTCATCAGAACAGATGTGATGGATAAAGATGAACCGGGAGAATGGAATAGAGGAAGAAGGTGTGAGATTGTGTGGGAGAAACTGAGGACTGCAGATGCTGGAGATCAGAGTTAAAAAATGTGGAGCTGGAAAAGCACAGCAGGCCAGGCAGCATCCGAGGAGCAGGAGAGTTAACGTTTCGGGCATAAGTTCTTCATCAGGAATGTGATTGCATAGTCAAGACTGTACAGTCAAGGTAACTGTGGGAGTTGATAGGTTCCCCAGAAATGGAAACAGAAATGTCGAGGAAGAGAAGCGAGGAGTCAGAGATGAGGCAGTTGAGGGTGAGCACAGGGTGGGAATTGAAAGTGAAGTGGATAAACTTCTCTGATTCCAGACGAGAGAGAGGAGCAGCACCAATGATATCATTGATGTACAGGAGAAAGAGGTATGGGTGGGGGCTGGAATGGGACTGAAAGAAGGAACGTTCCACGTACCCCACAAAGAGTCAGGTGTAACTGAGGCTTATCTGGGCAACTCACGGCCAGGCCTTTGACCTGAAGGAAATGAAGGGAGGAAGTAAAAGGATGAGAATGTGCTAGGCAGAGGAGGGTGGTGATGGGTGGGGATTGTTCAGGCCTTTTTTCCAGGAGGAAGCAGAGAGCCCTAAGGCCATCCTGGTGGGGGGTGGGGTGAGGGGGTGGGGGGGGGGGAGGTCTGAGTCTGAGTCTGAGCCGGAGGCAGTCACTGAGGAACGTGATGTGGCTGTGGAAATGGGTGCTGGCAAATACTTTGCCGAATATCAGCTTCAACCATTTATTTTTAAAAGGACAGAGACAGGAGAGTTTATTTTGATCACTACCCCATCACTATTAAAGATAGACAAGCCAAACCAGTTTCACCAGGTTTACCTTGAGTCTAAATGGCAAAAGGGTGGCAGCTGGAACCCGCAAACTGGAAATTCTGAAGCTGACGTAATGTGTCAGAGGATTTATGGCTGTAAGTGGGGAAGGGAGTGGACAAGAAGAGCAAAAAATAAAGTCAGGTTAGGGAGAGATGAGTTGTGTGGAGCAGGAGCAGGCAGAAACAATGGGTCTGTCAGGGCAGTTCTGTTTGTGGATTTTGTGAGGAGGTAGAAGCGGGCAATGTGAGGTTGGGAGACTATCAACTTGGGAGGCAGTGAGGGGGGGTTGGCAGGGAGAGCACCAGATGAAATGAGGTTACTGACCATGGTGGACTATGGAGTTCCACGGTGGAGTAAAGGTCCAGGGGATGATAGGACGATGTATCTGAGGGGTGTCACTCAGCCTGTCCAATGTAGAGATCAGTACGGCACATTACAACAGCACCACCCTTGTCAGCACACCTTAATGACAAAGTCACAGTTAGATCTGAGAGCACAGAATGCAGTCAGTTCAGGGGGAGGTGGGTTGGAATGGGGAAGGAGGGATAGAGAAATTGAGATGACAAATGTCACATCAACAGTTCTCAATGAACAGGGCGAGTGCAGAGGCCAAAGGGAGGGGTCCAGGTGGACGGAGAATGTTGGAGCTGGGTAAAGGGGTCTGTGGGACAGGGAGAGGCGTCACATATCCAAAAACATGGGTGCAAAGGCCAGGGTGACGGAAGCAGAGATCAATGTCATGTTGTGTCCAAATTTCATTAAGGTGGGAATGCAGAGGGATAAAACCGAGATATTTGCTGAGTACAGAACCTCAGCATCAGAGAGCAGAAGGTCAGAAAGGAGAGTAGATGCATGCCAGGAGGTAGGTTTGGGAGACGGGATGGAGTTGGAAAGGAGGGGAGGGTAGGAAGGTTCCAGAGGGGGGAGAGTATCTCTGAGTTGCTGCATCTTGTGTTCCTTAATGTCTGAAAGGAAAAAAAAAATCATGTTACCACGTTGAATGAGCCAGAGAATGAAGTGGAACTGGGGGTTAGGGCAGCTCTGAGCCAGTATGGGGTGGTGCTGATGGAGAGGGAGGTGGAGAGCGTGCATATGGTAATACATGGCACTGAGTATGGATCTCAGGATGAGGCGAGTTCAGCCGTCTTTGGAACATGTAGTAGGAATGGAGTCACTCCACCCTTCAAAAGGAAACTGGAGAGGAATTTCCCCCCAAGATTTGTCCTGAATTGGCTGCAGGTGTTTATTCTCTCTTCTGTTTGACTTTCCCAGGTCAGATCATGGTTCAGGGTGGATCAGTGAACCTTTTCCTTTCTATGTTCATAAGGGAAGGTGAAGGCCTAGTGGTATTATCACTGGATTGTGAATCCAGAGACCCAGATGACTTCCTGTGGGACCCTGAGTGGATTCAAAACACAAAGGATGAAGCTTGAGTTGTAATCCATGTGGGGTGAGTCTGAGCCGGAGGCAGTCACTGAGGAACGTGATGAGGCTGTGGAAATAAGTTTTGGCAGATACCTTGTCAAATACCAGTTCCAACATTAATTTTTAGAAATACAGGGACAGGACAGTTTCTTTTGATCACTACCCTATCATTATTAAAGATAGACAAGCCACATGATGTCCACTGGGAACAAAATCAGTTTCGCCAGGTTTACCTTGAGTCTAAAAGAAAGAGCACTATATTTAGACTGGGGATGGCACTGCCACGGTGCCCACATACTTGGTGAAGGAGTTTGAGATATTGGAGTGACTATAATGACAGAGTCTGATGGGTTTTAATCCAGGGGATCAGCTCCAAGGGGTCAGGTGTTTGAGAGGAAGGGAGGCGGAGAGGGATACGATGAAGATGCTTAAAATGTTGGAAAGGTTATTGGATGCACTGCTCGGATGAGGTATTTGAGATGGATCAGGATGGTCAGACTAGATGGCCTGTGAATTAAATCTATACACAGAGTTAGATTAGACCCCAGGGTCCTTGACCTCTGGAACAGATTCCCTGAACATGTGGTAGGGATTGAGTCGCTCCACCCAAAACGTCGAATCTACTGGTCCTTGGATGCTGCCTGACCTGCTGCGCTTTTCCAGCAACACATTTTCAGCTCTGATCTCCAGCATCTGCAGATCTCACTTTCTCCTCCAAGAGGTATAGTTAGTAAGTTTGCAGATGGCACCAAAATTGGTGGTGTAGTGGCCAGCGAAGAAAGTTGTCACAGAGTACAACAGGATCTTGATCTGATCGGCCAATGGGCTGAGGAGGGGCAAATGGAGTTTAATTTAGATAAATGTGATGTGCTGCCCTTTGGAAAGGCTAATCAGAGCAGAACTTACACACATAATAGTAAGGTCCTAGGGAGTGTTGCTGAACAAACAGGCCTTTGAGTATAGGCTCATAGTTCCTTGGTAGATAGGATAGCAAAGAAGGCTTTTGGTATGCTTTCTTTTATTGGTTAGAATATTGAGTACACCGCCACAAGTTCACCTGTACCTCCACACACATCATCTATTGCATCCGCTGCACCCGATGTGGCCTCCTCTATATTGGTGAGACAGGCCGCTTACTTGCGGAATGCTTCAGAGAACACCTCAGGGACGCCCGGACCAACCAACCCAACCACCTCGTGGCTCAACACTTTAACTCTCCCTCCCACTCCACCGAGGACATGCAGGTCCTTGGACTCCTCCACCGGCAGAACATAACAACACGACGGCTGGAGGAGGAGCACTTCATCTTCCGCCTGGGAACCCTCCAACCACAAGGTATGAATTCAGATTTCTCTAGTTTCCTCATTTCCCCTGCCCCCACCTTGTCTCAGTCGGTTCCCTCAACTCAGCACCGCCCTCCTAACCTGCAATCTTCTTCCTGACCTCTCCGCCCCCACCCCACTCCAGCCTATCACCCTCACCTTGACCTCCTTCCACCTATCCCACCTCCATCGCCCCTCCCCCAAGTCCCTCCTCCCTACCTTTTATCTTAGCCTGCTTGGCTACTCTCTCTCATTCCTGATGAAGGGCTTATGCTCGAAACGTTGAATTCTCTATTCCTGAGATGCTGCCTGGCCTGCTGTGCTTTGACCAGCAACACATTTTCAGCTGTGATCTCCAGCATCTGCAGACCTCATTTTTTACTACAGGAGTTAAGAGGTTATGTTGCAACTGTACAGGATATTGTACAGGCCACTTTTGGAATATTGTGTGCAATTCTGATCTCGTATTTACCAAAGCTATCTAATGTCCCCTTTTTTGACTTCCTGATTTCCCTCCTAAGTATACTCCTACTGCCTTTATAATCTTCTAAGGAGTCTCTCAGTTTCTCCTGTTTATACCTGACATGTGCTTCCTTCTTTTCCTTGACCAAAACTTCAAATTCTCTAGTCATCCAGCATTCCCTTCACTTACCAGCCTTTCCTTTTACCCTAACAGGAATATACTGTATCCGGGACTCTTGTTATCTCATTTTTGAAGGCTTCCCATTTTCAGCCATTCCTTTACCTGCAAACATCAGCTCCCAATCAATTTTTGAAAGTGCTTGCCTAATGCCATCAAACTTGGCCTTCCTCCCATTTAGAACTTAAACTTTTAGATCTGATCTATGGACGGTGACCAGACACCAGTGCACGAATACACAAATCTGCCCTTTCTTCAGCAGCAGCACGATGTCTGCCCTGCACCAAGAAAGCGAATTGTTCTGGGTGTGATATATTCTCCCCGACCTGTACATTGTTGACCCCACGATGCTCCAGAACGGCATGAGGATCTCCATGGTCACCATCGGTTCCCAGGGACTTGCCAGGGCTCAGAGCAGCATCGAGACTGGCGCCACCCTTGGGGCTGACCCACGGCAGCTTCACCCACAGGACTTTGCCAGCTTCATTGCTGTATGGAACCAGAGCAGGGAGCCAGAAGAAGTGCCAGACATGGGCTGTAATGCCGCCCGGATCAGAGATGAGGGATCGGTGAGCAGCCCGAGGAGCCCATGCCTTTACTCCAGCAAGTCGGAAGGGGGGGGGCGTGCGGCCCAGGTCCTTGAGTGGTCAGACACATGACCACACACTTGTGCCCTGTTAACAGACACTGCGCAGGTCTCAGAGTGCGACCTTTTTCTCTCCCCACATCTCCCGCAGGGCTGGGTCCTCATCGGCCTGGCCAAGATGTGACTCCTGGTCAAGCACCTCCTTCTCCGACTCCCCGATCATGGATTCCCACCGCTTTGTAGGTCCCCGGGTGTACTCCTGACAGAATACCTGGATGTGAGCCTCCCCCACGTCCCATCATGGCCTCAAGGAGGGAAAGCTCCCTGCTCCCCTTATCCAGCCTCGTCCCGGAGTGACAGAACAGATCCCGGAACCGCCTGCCCTCCGTCAGTGGGTGTTAAAGTGTCAGTATGTGGACCCAAGCCGGGTGCGGGACAGGGTGAGCTCCACCCAAATCAAGTGATGGCCCGTGCATGGCATCTGCCGCATGGAGGTCACTGGAACGCAGGAGACGTACGCCTGTGACATTCTGACTCCTGAAAGTGAAGGCGATGGAGTCAGGATCTCACCAAATATTCCTGGTCAACAGACTTGACCAAGTGCCCCAACCACCTCCATGACACGAGACCATATGACACTGCCACGGTTCCCATCCTCAAAGGCGCAGTTAAAACTCCCCTCGAGGATGACACTCTGGACTTTTTTCAATTGAATTGAATTGAACCATTTATTGTCACTTGAATTTAACAAATAAATGAAGTGAAAGTTGTAATATGTCATCATGCTCTGTTGTCATTTTGAGTTACAGAAGATATTAAGATATAACTAAAAACAGAGTAGCCCCTCCCTTCTTGTGCTCCGCTCAACATTCAGGGGGTGATGGGAGAGGGCTCCCCACAACAGACTCTGTGCCTACCAATGTCCTGGCATCACAGTCCATTCCAGGAGTCACGCTCCAGGGCCACTATCACTGCCTGCCCTCTGCCGCCAGGAGCCCCATACCAGGGCTACCACATTATCACCGCTCCCACCGATCTGCCAGGAATGCTGATGCGGGCCCACCACATTGCCACAGCTGACTGATGTCCACCGGAGCTGCAGCCTCCTCTGGAAGTGGTTGTGGGTTTGGAAGGTGCTGTCTGAGGATCTCTGGGGAATTTATGCAGTGAATCTTGTAGACAGTACACACTGCTGCTACTGAGTGTGGTGATGGAGGGAGTGAATGCTTGTGGATGTGGTGCCAATCAAGTGGGCTGTTTTGTCCTGGATGGTGTTAAGCTTCTTGAGTCTTGTTGGGGCTGCACTCATCCAGACACACACCATTACACTCCTGACTTCTACTTTGCAGATGGTGGACAGGCTTTGAGGAACCAGGTGGTGAGTTACTCACTCCAGTATTTCTAGTTTCTGACCTGTTCCTGTAGCCACTGTTTTTATGCATTGAGTCCAGCTGAGTTTCTGGTCAATGTTAACCTCCAGAATGTTGATAGTGGGGGATACAGGGATGGTAACACCATTGAATGTCAATGGGTGGTGGTTAGATTGTCTCTTATTGGTGATGGTCATAGCCTGGCATTTGTGTGGCATAAATGTTACTTGCCAGTTATCAGCCCAAGCCTGGGTATTGTCCAAACCTTGTTGCATTTGAACATGAACTGCTCCAGTATCTGAGGAGTCATGAATGGTGCTGAACATTGTGCAATCTTTTTGATGAACATCCCTACTTCTGACCTTATGATGTAGGGAAGGTCACTGATGAAGATGGTTGGACTTAGGACACTACCCTGAGGAACTCCTGCAGAGATGTCCTGGAGCTGAGATGACTAACCTCTAACAACCACAGCCGTCTTTCTATGTGTCAAGTATGGCTCTAACCACCGGAGAGTTTGCCCCCAGTACCCACTGATTCCAGTCTTGCTCGGGCTACTTGATGCCACACTGTCAAGGGCTTAGTATCAAGGACTGTCTCTATCACCTCACCTCTGGAATTCAGCTCTTTTGTCCTTGTTTGAACTAAGGCTGTAATGAGGTCAGGAGCTGGGCATCAGTAAGCAGGTTATTGCTGAGCAGATGCTGTCTGATAGCACTGTTAATGACACCTTCCAACACTTTATTGATGATTGAGAGTAGACTGATGGGGTGGTAATTGGCCGGATTGGATTTGTCCTGCTTTTTATGCACAGGACATACCTGGGCAAGATTTTCCACATAGTTGGGTAGATACCAGTGTTGTAACTGGACTGGAACAGCTTGGCTGGGGGAGTAGCAAGTTCTGGAGCACAAGTCTTCAGTACCATTGCTGGAATGTTGTCAGGAGCCATCATCTTTGCAGTATCCAGTGCCCTCAATCATTTCTTGATATCACGTGGAGGGAATTGGTGAGTGAGGGGGGTGGGGGTGGGGAATGTGCAGTAACACATCCTGCAGGTGAAGGTGTCTTCCCTCTGCCACCGATCACAACTGAAGCCTCCAGTCTCCTGTCAGTCGCGGCCTTCTTGATTGCTCTCTCCTCCCTCCACCCCAGCCTCTGCACAAATGCAACAGGCTAGGGGTTTGGGGGGGGGGCGGTGGGGGTAAAGGCTGGGGGCTGGGGTGCTGAGACCAGGCAAAGAGCATTGCCGTAATCTCCAGGCCTGATCTAGGTCCTCCTGACTGAGGGGTGATCAGGATCACCATGCTGGGATGTCAAAGACCGGGAACCAGGAACAGATCACTGCACCTCACTGAGGTATTAAAGACTAGGACTGGGAACACTATGCTGAGATATTAAAGACCTGGATTAGGGACCAAGAACTGGAATCACTGTGCTGTGATGCTAAAGACTGGGATTGGGATTACTGTACCAAGGAGATACAGATGTGGCTATAGTATCCTTTTGGCACCAAAGTGTCCCAGATGGGGACCTGGACTCTGGGAGTAATACACCTATCCCTGGAATACCAGGGAATGTATCCTCAGGGGCTACCTGCAGGGACTTTACTTTGCACATGCTTTCCTGCTCACACAAACCCTCTCCCCTACAAGAAGCCGTGACAATCTAGGCCCCACTTGCAGAGATGACACACCGCTCCATCCATCATCCAGGATACCGTGTAGGCCACCCCCCTCATGGAGTACTGTGAAGGCTCCATTGGTCACCTCCTGTTGGGCCAAGCCAACAAGGACCTGGCCCCAGAAGGAGAGGACATGCCGAAAGCTGCTGTCCTTCAGTCCCAGCAGGATAGGCGCTACCCTTGACCTCCCCTCCCCCAGTTGCTGCAAGTGGGGAAGATGGAGTTCACTGTCAATCAATGCTGAGATGCCAGAGATCACCAGTATCTGTTGCTATGATCTCCAAAGGATCCACTGGCAGACAGGTCCTGCCCAGAGTGAGCTGTTTCTCTGGGGCTAGATTCACCACCTCGTCAGACCAGAAAGGAAAAAAAGACAGCCTTCCTGTTGCAATGATCACTGGACCAACAATACCAGATGTTACCTTAGTACAGCCCTCAATAGTCATGTCTGGATGGGCCTAACATTTTACCCTCAGGGCCCAGGGATGTTGGAGCCACACCCACCCCTGGGGCTGAAGAAGTAGCAGCTACCGCAGCATAGGTACAGCTGGCCCCTGCTTACAGGGGATACTGATGCTGGTGTCACTGTTGGTGGTTAAACTGTGCCCTGCCTCTCCACAACAACAGATCAAACAAAACTCCCACTGTCCCTAGGCAGCTGCACAAGCCACAGCAGCAACAGTCCTGGGGACTCCTGGTAGCACGTAACAACAGGCTAAATGATTGCATTAACCTTATTCCCAGCCTCCACTCTGGTTTCTAGGCCTCACTCTTCAAGCAGCTGCAGGGACCCACTTCCTCTTTCTGTCTCACAGGGAATTGTCTAAATTCCCAAGGCCTTCTGGGTCCCAATGAAATTATTATAATTACATCTTAATACAGACCCTTTGACCCACCTAGCCTGGCTACTTATTACCCATCTGACGTTTCCTCCTGTTCATGTGTCTATCAAGATACACCTTAAACATTGCTAACCTGCCTGCTTCACCACTTCCTCTAGTAGTGTGTTCCAGGCACCCACCATCCTCTTTCCTGGTATTTCTCCCCTAAACTTTCCCCCTCTCACCTTGAACCAGTGCCCTCTTGTAGTTGACCACTCTGGGAAAAAGCCTCTGACTATCGACCGTATCTATGCCTCTCATAAGTTTGTAGACTGCAGATGCTAGAGATTAGAGTCAAAAGGTGTGGTGCTGGAAAAACACAGACGGTCAGGCAGCATCTGAGCACCAGGAGAATTGGCGTTTCGAGTATAAGCTCTTGCTGAGGAAGGGGATGTGGCTGTAGTAGAGAGTCTGCTTCAGGACATGGCTGAAGAGCTTCAGGGCAGGTAGATGACTTGGGGTGCAGTGAAAGAGAGAGACTCACTGAGATCCTTGTAGAGAGTGGAGGAGAACTTCTTCAAAGTGGGCATCCTTGGAACAGGCTTCGCAATAAGGTTATAATCAACTAGGAGAAAGTGAGAGCTGCAGATGCTTGAGATCAGAGTCAAAAAGTGTGGTGCGAGAAAAGCACAGCAGGTCAGGAGGCAGCTTCCGAGGAGCAGGAGAGTCAATATTTTAAGCATAAGCTCTTATGCTTATGCTTGAAACGTCGACTCTCCTGCTCCTTGGATGCTGCCTGACTGGCTGTGCTCTTCCAGGACCTCACTTAATAAGATAAGAGTCCATGGTGTTGGAGGTAGTAAATTACCATGGCTAGAGGATTAGCTAACTAACAGCAGAGAAAGAGTTGTGATAAGGAGCCATCATAACCTGTAACTAATGGATTGCCATAGGAATTGTTACTGGTAATGCAATAATTTACAATGTATATTAATGACTTGGATGAAACTGTGGACAGATGAATTAAATGAAGGAATGATTACTGTCCAGTTTTGTAAAAGTTAAATGTTCAACGTTCTGATGAAATAACCATTTATTTGCTGATACAGCAAGTTGCCAAACCTTGTGTAGAGAGCCCCCTTGCACAGTGACCTTTACTCCAGAGTGGTTTTCTGATGGAATTTGCTTTTATTTAATTTACTCATAAGCTATATACTATTTAATACATTGTTACTGAGAGGAGAACAGCTAACAAAACACTATTACACAATTGTAACTGTAGGGGTGGGAGAGTGTCAAACATTTAAAAACAGAACTGTAGTATTCAAAAATGTCAAATTATCAAATCAGAAACTACTTATAGATCAGGTCTAATTGGGTGTGTGAAACATGCTTCCTGTCCTTGATCCCAACAGTGCCAACATCAAGGTACCACTGCTTGCAGCAGTGTAGCTCCACAACAGATATCTGCAGCTCCAATTTGGACAAGTTAACTGCAGTTTACATCCATTTGTGGGAAATCCATCAGAAACACATTTTCAAATAAATTAATTTTAGATACAGTGAGTGGCAACGTTAGAAAATGGAACCTGTTGATTACAATAATATTTCGATTGCTTCATTGTCATGCATGTCTGTTTCTGGATGCAGGACTCACTTCATAATGGTGAAACTTGCTTTTTCAACAATGTAACTTCACCTATAAGTCTGACAGATAAAAATGTTATAGTTAAGAACATTTAACTGTGCATAGTTCACTTATTCACTATTACATATTATTGTAGCAAGTTTGCGAGTGGGTCTGCACTCTGAAGTGTAAAACCCCGTAAACCAACCTGCTTCCCTGTAATCTCACTTCAAGAAGAGTTCATGTGCATCAAGGTTTGGATTTGTCTGATGACTACAAAATAAAAATGAGTTGTCAACTTGGTGAAGCCACCAAAAAGGAAGACTTGTGTGCCAAACAAAATACGCACTAAATTAAAGGCAGAGCTAGGCAATCCCATAACAAAGAAGCAAGTCCAATGTTATGAAGGTGTGGAGGTACTGTACCTTTTAGAGAGTGAAAAACTAGCAAGGACAAAACACGCAAAGTCTGGAACTAGGCAACAATGCAACACTTGGTTGAAACACTGGGTTGCTATGGAGCCAAAACAAATGCAAATTTGGCCAATCAGTTTAAATTATGAACCAAGATACCAGAATCCAATCAAATTTGCATTTAGTATTATTGATAATGTCAAAACCAATGAAATGATCTGATGTTTTGAGGTATAAAACCGTACATTTTGAACAGTTAGGAGGAGAACTGCCAAGCCACCAACAAGTACAGACTACCAGCAGAACTCTGAGATGTATCTGTCTATCAGAAGTTTGCGCAGCAGAACATTGAAAAGATGGTAGTGGAAAATCTGCAGAGGAAGATATAAAGACAAGACTCGACAGCTGACTGGTTTTGAAAGTTGAAATTCTTTTGTAAATCTTAATCAGGTTTTTTTATCGGACTAGAATTGTAGAGTGGGAGGTAAAAGAAAGGTTTAAGAGAAAGGAGTTGCAAATAGTTGTTGGTTTTAATATTCTCTATTGGACTTAAAGAATAAAGTTGTTCACTTTTACTTTAAATGGTGACCTCTGGGTAGTTCTTTACCTCTCAAATTTTAACTGATTGCAGCATGGAGTGAACCTTTTCTGTGTGGCTGGTTTAAATTAGCAGAGAGATTTACCTCATGTCGTAACACTAAGCTATGCAAACCTGCCATATCCAGTCATGAATAGCAGTCAACAATTAAACAACTCAATGGAGGAAGAGGTTCTATAAATATCACTGTCCTCACTGATGGAAGAGCCCAGCACATCAGTGCAAAAGATAAAGCTGAAGCATTCGCAGCAATCTTCAGACAAAAGTGCCAAGTAGATGATCTTGGCTTCTTCCATTGGTCCCCAGCATCACAGATTCCAGTCTTCAGTCGATTCAATCCATCTGCATGATATCAAGAAATGGTTGGTGGCACTGGATACTGCAAAGGCTATGGATCTGACAACATTCCAGCAATAGTACTCATTCTCAGAGGGATGTGATAGCACTGGGGAGGGTGCATTTGCATTCCAGATCTCACTGTAACACCAAGTCAACCTGTTCCAACACAGCTAAATTACTGCCCCATCAGTCTACTCTTAATTGTTAGAGATGTGATGGAAGATGTCATCAACAGTGCTATCAAACAGCATCTGCTCAGCAATAACCTGCACAGTGACGCCCAGTTTGATTTCTGCTAGGGCCACTCAGCTCCTGATCTCATCAACAACCTTGGTTCAACAGAATCAAAGCAGCACTTAACTGGAGTAAAGGATGAAAGATGACATGATTAGAGGGAGCAAGCTCTCATACAGGAGATTCTCTGAGCTTGTGTTGAACCGTTATTCTATAAATGAATGCTTTCATTAAATAGCTTCTTGGGGAAATGAACAGACTGCAATAGAAACAGTTGGAAGGCAAACACTCCCCTATCACACACCCCAAAAATACAACTCAATTTGGTACTTAGGCGGCATAGTGGCTCAGTGGTTAGCACTGCTGCCTCACAGCGCCAGGGACCTGGGTTCAATTCCAGCCTTGGGTGACTGTCTGTGTGGAGTTTACACATTCTCCCAGTGTCTGCGTGGGTTTCCTCCAGGTGCTCAAGTTTCCTCCCACAGTCCAAAGACGTGCAGTTTAGGTGTATTGGCCATGGAAAGTACAGGGTTACAGGGAATGGGTGTGGATCTGGGTGGGATGCTTTTCAGGGGGTTGGTGTGAACTCGATGGGTCGAATGGCCTGCTTCCACACTATCGGGATTCTATGATAAACTGCTGACTGATGTCCAGTTTAGATTCTGCCAGGGCAACTCAGCTCCTGACTTCATTACAGCCTTGGTTCAAACATGAACAAAAGAGCTGAATTCCAGAGGGGAGGTGAGTGACAGCCCTTCACATTAAAATTGCATTTGCTAGAGTGTGGCAACAAGGATCCCTAGTAATGATCGCTGGAGTCATTGTGAATCAGGGGACAAACCTGGTTGTGGTTGTTGGAGGTCAGTCTTCTCAGATCAGGGGATTAAACTTCTATGATAGCAGAAATATCCTCCAGACTATTCCAATCACCTCCAAAGCAGTGAGAACAAACTATAATATGAACAAGAATCAGGGCGAGGCCATTTGGCCCCTTGATCTTTATGTATCTGCCTTGACCACCCTCACAGGCAGTGAGTTCCAGATTCCCAACACCCTCAGGATGAAAACACGTTTTGTCACATCTCCTCCAAACCTTCGGTCTTTACCTTCGATCTAACTCTGCCCCCCCCCCCCCCCCCCCCGCCCAGTCACATATCTCTCCATCAAGGGGAAAAGTTTATTCCCGTCTACCCTATCTATGCCCCTCCTAATTTTGTACATCTCAATCATGCCCCCCTTTCAGTCTCCTCTGCTCTAAAGAAAACAATAACATTCTGTCCAATCACTCTTCGTAACTGGACCTCTCTAGCCCAGACAACATCGTGATACATCTCCTCTGAACCCTCCCCAGTGCTATCACATCCCTCTGAGAATGTGGATTTCAGAACTGCTCACAATACTCTAGCTGTAGCCTAACCAACATTTTAAACAGTTCCAGCTAACTTCCCTGCTCTTAAACCCTATGCTTTGACTAATAAAGGTACTTTCTCCACCTGTCCTGATAGCTTAAGGGATTGGTGCACATGCACACCAATGTCCCTCTCATGTTCAGTGTTTCCCAGGAAGCCTATCCTTCATCATTTATTTCCTGCATTACTTGCCCTGCCCCAGGTGCATCACCTCATGTTTATCCAGATTGTATTGGAATTAAATCCAAAATGTGCTTGCTTGTCGATGAGCATTCCTCATGAGAAGGTCTGCCCGACAAACAGTACAGGCCTCACGTGGCCAAATGCAAAAAGGTATGTAAACGTTAATGTATTCCTGGTGAAAATCTCACACACCATCAGTTTCAGCTAAAACTTGGTGGCAGCACAGACAACATACACCTAAGCAGAACAAAGTCCCCTCAAAATTGGAAGGCTGTTGATGGTTTATCCATGACTCCTCTGTCATAATTGATATTTGAATTTGTGGGGCATGGCTAGACAAAACGGTTCCCAAAAGTGAGGACAACTGGGATTTTAATGTAAAGGGCTGTCACTCTCACCTCCCCTCTGGAATTCAATGTCATAGAGCGGTGATCTTGTCACTATGAATATCACAGAGAGGTGTTCCTGTCAGTGTGAATATCACACAGAGCTGTTCCTGTCAGTGTGAATATCACAGAGAGGTGTTCCTGTCAGTCTGAATATCACAGAGAGGTGTTCCTGTCAGTCTGAATATTACACAGTGCTGTTCCTGTCAGTCTGAGTATCAAAGAGAGCTGTTCCTGTCAGTTTAGAATATCTCAGAAAGTGTCCTGTTACTGGGAAGGTATCAGTGGTGTTCCTGTCACCAGGAGTATCTGAGAGCAGTGTTCCAGTCTGTGTGAATATGTCAGAATGGTGTTCCTGCCATCGGGAATGTATCACAGAGGGGTTCCTGTCACCAGGAATATCTCAGAGAGGTGTTCCTATCACTGGGAATGTATGAGAGTGGCATTCCTGTCACTGGGAATATCTCAAAATGGTGATCTTGCAGGTTTGGATATAAAGTAAAAATGAATTCTGAACTCACTGATCGTATCCAGTTGTAAGTGAAGAGTTTTCGTAGAGTTGACCAGAAGGCTCTCATTGGTTCATATCGATCATTGATCTGAGTTTTGGCAGGATCAGCATCTGAAATCACGCGTCCAGAAATGTACAATGAGATTAGAAGTAATACAGTCTTACTTCAAGCTATTTTCCAGAAAATATCACGCTCCCATTGTTTATACAGATCAATCATACATTTGGTATTATATGATCACCTCTTCCATGCTGGAATTGGGCACAATTCTGCCTGTTCGTTGGGTGCAAAAAGGATCCAGTGTATTGGTCTAACCAGACATATTGTAGATGCCATTATTGTGGAACCGATTGAATGAACATCTGCCAGACATGTACATAACTAACAGACCCCACACAGGCACATATTAATTAATAGTCAAGAGTGTGGTGCTGGAAAAGCACAGCAAGTCAGGCAGCATCCGAGGAGCAGGAAAATTGACGGTTTAGGCATAAGCCCTTCATCTGGAACGAAGTTTGTGGGCCGGGGCTGAGAGATACATGGAAGGTGGGTGGGGCTGGGGCGAAGATAGCTGGGAATGTAATAGGTAGATGCAGGAAGGGTGAAAGTGTTAGATCGGAGAGGAAGGTGGAGTGGATAGGTGGAAAGGAAGATGTACAGGTAGGACAGTTCAAGAGGGCAGTGCCAAGTTGGAAGCTTGGGACTGGGATAAGGTGAAGGGAGGGGAAATGGGGAAACTGGTGAAATCCACATTTTTCACGTGTAGTTGCAAGGTTCCAAGGCAGAAGATGGGGCATTCTTCCACCAGGCATTGGATGGTTAAGGTTTGGTGATGAAGGAGACCCAGGACACCCATGTCCTTGCTGGAGTGGGAGTTGGAGGGGGAGTTGAAGTGTTTGACCACGGGGCGGTGGGCTGTTTGGTGCACGTGTCCCAGAGATGTTCTCTGAAATGATCTGCACATTGTCGTCCTGTCTCCCTCACCAGTTTCCTCATTTCTCCTCCCCCACCTTATCCTAGTCCCAAACCTGAACACACGCACCAACAGGTTCAAGAACAGCATCTTCCCTGCCATCATCTGACTGTTGAAAGGACTCCTTATCTTTAAAAATGTTGATCTTGCTGTTGTTGATCCTGCTTTCCACACCACCTGAGAAGTTGAGTTCTATATGCCTCAATCTGCCTCAGCATCCTATGATCTATATATCTTTGTTTGCTATGAGCTGCCTGTACTGCACGCTTTTTCACTGTACGTAGGTACATGTGACTATAATAAATCAAACTAAATCAAGATGTTTCCATTAGTAGGAAGGATTAGGTCTCAAGAACACAGCCTCAAAGTGAAGGGACAACCCTTTAGAACTGAGATGGGGGAAGAATTTCTTCAGTCAGAGGGTGGTTAATCCATGGAACTCATTGCTGCAGAAGGCTGTGGAATTCACATCATTGAGTGTATTTAAGACAGAGATAGACAGGTTCTTGATTAGTAAGGGGATCAAGGGTTACAGGGAGAAGGCAGGAGAATGGGGTTGAGAAACATATCAGCCATGATCGAATATTGGAGCAGAGTCGACAGGCAGAAAGGCCTAATTCTGTTCCTATATCGTATGGTCTTATGACCAAGTTGCAAAGGACTCTGTCAGTGATGATATCAATACCTCTGCCACAAGATCCTGCAGTTGCTTGACTTCTATCCACCTGCACCAAGAGAAGGCATTTACAAGCATTGAGAACAGTTTCCCTCTGAGCTTGATGAAGTTCATCCTGAGATCTTCCCTGGTCTTGTTGGAAAGGAAGATGACACTAACAGTTCTCTTGTTCTCCTGGCAATGAATAGCTCCAGTAATACAGCTCAATACCATCTCTTCCAATGAGAGACCCAGCCAGCAAACGTAATATTGCTTTCTGCTTTGATGTTTTATGACACCCAGCTATCCTTGGTGTAATCATTGTATGTATCGAGTCTCAGCAATGGTTAATGACTCATCATTAACGAGGAAATCATTAACTACACCATGGTATCATCTGTCCATAGTAAATAAGAGAACAGGATTACAAGGCATGTATGCAGTGCCCTCTGATCTGAGTGTACCCTTCATCATGTTATTGATTTACTCTATCCATGCCCTTCATAATTTTAAGCACCTTATAAGGTCACCCCTCAGCCTCTGATGCTCCAGGGAAAACAGTCCCAGTCTTTTCAGCCTCTCTCTATAGCCAAAACCCTCCAATCCTAGCAACATTCTGTAAATCTTTTCTGAAACCGTTCAAGTTTCACAACATCCTTCCTGTACCAGGGAGACCAGAATTGAACACGATATTCCAAAAGTGGCCTAATCAATATCCTGGATAGCTGCAACATGACCTCCCAACTCCTACACTCAATACTCTGACCAATAAACGAAAGCATACCAAACGCCTTCTTCACTGTCCAAGCTACCTGTGATTCCAATTTCAAGGACTATGAACCTGTACTCCAAGCTCTCTTTGTTCAGCAATACTCCCTAGGACCTCACTATTAAGTGTATAAGTCCTGCTAAGATTTGCTTTCCCAAAATGCAGCACCTCACATTTATCTGAATTAAACTCTATCTGCCACTTCTCAGCCCATTGGCCCATCTGGTAAAGATCCTGTTGTAATCTAAGGTAACCTTCTTCGTTGTCCACTACACCTCCAATTTTGGTGTCATCTGCAAACTTACTAACCATACTTCCTACGTTCACATCCAAAAAAATTTATATAAATGCCGAAAAGCAAGGGACCCAGCATTGATGTTTGTGTCACTCCACTGGTCACAGCCCTCCAGCCGAAAAAGCAACCCTCCACCATCATCCTCTGTCTTCTATCTTCCAAATGGTGGGAGTCCAGAACTCGAGGGTATAGGCTTTGGGTAAGTATGGAAAGATTTAAAAGGGATCTAAGGGGCAACTTTTTCATTCAAAGGGTGGTACGTGTATGGAATGAGTTGCCAGAGGAAATGGTGGAGGCTGGCACAATTACATTTAAAAGACATCTGGATGGGTATATGAATGAGAAGGGTTTTGAGGGATATGGGCCAAGTGCTGGCAAATGGGACTAGATTAGTTAAGGCTATCTGGTCGGCATGGATGAGTTTGACTGAAGGGTCTATTTCTGTACTGTACATCTCTGTGACTTTATGACTCTAAAGGTTTCTGCCTGTACAATGAAAACTCCATTTCCTTGTTCACACCTTGCCACAGGGATACGGGATGAAACATCTTCTTTCATCTGCTGTTTCCCTGGAACATATTTTGTCCTTGCATCAAACCGCATCATCCTTAGCCTGAATCGTTGTTTTTATAGAGGAATTTCACTGAGTCCTGTGAATTAAGAGAGTCACTCAAGACTCGGGTTTTGTTCCTATCTTGAAGTGATGAATATGAACAAATCCTATTAACATCTCTCAAGTCCATAGAGTGACTAATGCTTCTGTTTCTATCGCTAGTCATATTTCTGTTCAGTCCCTTGTCAGTGAACTGGAATTGTAGATCTTTGTTTCCCACTGTCTGTATCAGTTAAGAGTACAGATCCAAGACCTGTAAAAAGTGCATCTTTGACAATGATGGTGATTAGCTCTGAGTCAAAGGAACTAAAATATCACATCATATCAGTATCTATCTCTGATGTTCTCAAAAGATCTGTGCTGTGCTTTCTTACAGAATCATGGAATGTCTTGTTGTACCAGGTGGCTCATTGACAAAAGCTAGATTGGGCAGGAATTTTCTACTTGGGTTTATCTTGCTTGTGAATCCTCAGAGATCAGTCACATTCCAAGAAGCCGGAAACTCCTCAATTGCTTTGTCTTGGGTGGATCTACTCTGACACAGCTACATAAGAATCCTACTCATTGACTACATTTCAGCCTTCAACGCTATTATCCCCTCAAGACTGATTACTAAACGTAGTGATCTTGGACTAAGTCTCACTCTCTGCAACTGGATCCTCAGTTTTCTGACCCACAGGCCACAATCAGTGATGATTGAGGACAATATTTCATCTTCACGAACACTGGAGTCCCTCAGGGGTGCATACTCAACCCTCTACTGTACTCACTGCATACCCATAACAGCATCGCCAAATACCAGACTAATGCCATTTACGAATTTGCTCGTGACACCACCACAGTCAGTCAAATGTCAGATGGCGACAAAACAGACTATAGACGGGAGGTGGAAGACCTGGAAAAATGGTGCACTGAGAACAACCTAGCTCTCAATGCCAGAAAAACCAAGGAACTCATTATTGACTTTCTGCAGGATGTTACTCATGCCCCCTACATAGTAACAGCACACAGATGAAAGGAGTGGAGAGTGTCAAGCTCCTGAGAGTGGTCATTCACAACAAGCTCTCTTGGACTCTTCATGTGGACGCACTGGTTACAAAGACTCAACCACGTCTATTCTTCCTCAGGTAGCTGAGGAAATTTGGCATGACGGCGAATACTCTTGCCAACTTTTATAGGTGCGCCATTGAGAGCATTCTGTCTGGATGTATCACTACCTGGTATGGCATCTGTACCATTCAAGATCGGAGACAGTTACAGAGAGTGGTGAACTCGGCCTGGACAATCACAAAGGCTAACCTCCTATCTATAGAATCCATCTACCAGGCCCACTGTCAAGGAAAGGCCGCTAGCATTCTCAAAGATCCATCCCACCTTGGCAATGTCATTCTACAACCTCTACCATCAAGGATAAGGTACAGAAGCCTGAACACACGCACCAGCCAGTTTCAAAACAGTTTCTACCCCACTGTTGTTAGAATACTGAATGGACTCACAAGCTCTTAACATTCACTTGTACCTCTGTTTTTGTTTTTGCTGCTGTTTACCTATTATTTATTTATCTATGCTACTTAACTATGTGTTCTGCCTATATTGCTCACAAGATAAAGCTTTCCACTGTGCGTCAGTATGCATGATAAAGAATTCAATTCGATTCAATAAATTCAATTCAATTCAATTCACTGGTAGCATCACAATATGCCCAAGGAACATAATGGTCAGCTATGAGAATGTGCAGGACTTTTGCTCGAAATGCCAATTTTCCAGCTCCTTGGATGTTGCCTGACCTGCTGTGCTTTTCCAGCAACACTCTAATGTTGACTATGAGAATGTGCATTTGAGTGTGAGTGCTGCTTGTTGTGAGGGTTACAGTCCAGCTCCTACTCTAATGCTATGTTTGATGTCAGTGCCTCTACAGTTCAGGGGATCATCCATGTGACATACAATTCCCACCAGTCCTCAGAGAATGCTGGACCATCTCTGGAACCTCTCTCCCCTCCCCGGACCTCTCTAGCAACTGACTCAGCACCAACATTTATTGCAAACCCACTGACTCCCACAGCTACCTTGATTACACCTCCTTCCACACCCCCTCCTGCAAAATGTGACCCCATTCTTCCAATTGCTCCCCATCAGCCTGGAGGAGCAATTCCACTCCAGGTGTCCTCCTCATTCAAGGACTGTAATTTCCCCTCGCTCTGATCAACAATGCCCTCATTTCCCGCACCTCTGCCCTCAAACAAAGCTACACTCAACTGTAATAAGGACACAGCGGCCCTGGTCCGCACATTCCACCCCACTAATCCACCAATCCAATGCATCATCCTCCGCCACTTCCCCCACCTTAAGTCTGACCCCACCAACAAAATGACATTTCCCCCTGCCTCACCCAATCCTAATCACTTTTCACAGGGACTGTTCCCTCTGCGACTCCCTCGTTAGGTCCACACTCCCCACCAGCCCCTCCTCCACACCCAGAACTTCCCCTGCAGACACAGGAGGTGCAAAACCTGGCCCCACTTCTCTGATGCTGCCTGACCTGCTGTACGTTTTTTCAGCTCATTGACTCTTGACTCGCCAGCATCTGCAGTTCACATTAACTCCAATGCTTAGATGTTGTCCTCTGGAAGATTTCGGGGGAAGATGTGATACCAAAGGACAAACTGTTGAAACCAAACCTTACAAGTGTTGCAATGGGTGTTGTGAGTAATTTAGACTCTTTATAGAGAGGTAGTTGCCAAAAGCCACTCTTTGCATCTAGCTTCGTAAAGATTTAACTCTTTCCCAGTTTGGCTAAACTCTCATCCACAAGTGATGGAGAATAAAAATTAAAGTCTTTGTTTCATGTTGACTTTGCTGAGCAGAGAGAACTCAATCTCTCCCTTTAACACCTGAATTCATACCCATTTTAGGTCTGTATTTCTCTTCCACCACTTAATAACTCGTTTGACGTTTACAAGGTGTCCCCACTATCTGCCCTCTTTTTCTTCCACCTCTTCTGTCAAAAATATATAAAGGGTGATCTTCCAACACTTTCAGTCCTAAAGGAATGTCCTACCCAACTGGAAATGCTACCTCTCCTTTCTGTCCGCAAATGCCGCCGGATCTGCCGAACGGTTCAAACATTTTCTGTGTTTGTTTCAGATTTCCAGCATCCACGGCATTTTGCTTTTACTTACATTTAACTGCTTGTGTAAGACTGAAGCAGATTCTGTTAGTTCCACGTGGTTTTGGCACTGTGAACACCCGCTAGCATCTGCTTGTTGGTTCTGTCACAGGTGAAGTGGCCACTTGGTTTAACCTTGAGTTAATTTCTTTCTTTACCTTTGTTGAGGATGGAGAGGGAACATTCCTGGTTGTTATCTGACGCTGGCTTAATTTCTTTATTCATAGACTGATGTGGTCTGATATCTCCAACTTTCCTAGGCCCGTGGAGAGCAGTGGAAATTTAATTCTGAAGCTTTTACATTGATCCAATTCCTCTGCTCTGAAAATCAGATCTAAGCCAGCACAGGCTTTCCTGCTTCAGACTGAACTATCCTTTTTCAGTCTCACATATTGCTCAGATTGTGGAGCTCTTCCCCCAAGCAGGGATGGGCAACTGTGTCATTAGATTTTTTTTTCAGGGCTGAGTTAGACAGGTTTCTGATAGAGAAAGGAGTTAAGGGACATGGGACTTGACAGCAATGTGGAAATGAGGTTACAACCAGATCAGCCAAGATCTTATTGAATGGTGGAGTGCATTCAATGGGCTGAATGGCCTACTCTTGCTCTTATGTGCCTACATTTCAGTTCAAACCCATCTGGTTCACTCATGACCTTTAGGGAAAGGAATCTGCCAACTTTACCTGGTCTGGTCTAGGTGTGACTCCAAATCCATGGTAAAGTGGTTGGCTTTTAACTGCCTTCTGGGCAATTAGAGATGGGCAATGAATGTTGGCCTGCCCAGGGCACCCAGGTCCAGCGAATAAACATTAAAAGTAATCTGTGTAAACTGGGGAATATTGGAACGTTTGTGGCAAAGGTGTTTTCTCCTGGGAGGAGAGTCTGAGCTGTGACATCTTCCCTGCCTCACCCATCCTTTTCCTCATCCTCCTTCTTGTATTTGTCACTGGTGGCAATGGCTGAGTCCTCATCCTGTCGAGGCTATGGAGGAGGAAGAAGATCAGCACAACTTCAGGTAGTGCTGTCTGGATGCCTCCAATAGTTGCTTCAACACAAAAAGCCAAGCAGCATGTGTAGAAAACAATGCTTCAGGTGTAACCTTGTCTTCTCCACCTCCTGATGCTTCCTGGTTTACTGTGTTCTTCCAGCCTCCTGCCCGTCTACTTTGGATTCCAACATCTGCAGTTTTTTTTTGTCTCTTCCCACAGTTGTTTCAGCTCACTGATCCTGAGCTGCTCTGCTCCATGATGTTTCTGGTGGATGCCAATTGATGAAAATAGAATTGAGATATCACTCACTGCCTTGGTGGGATTTGAACCCCTGTCTCTGGAATGTTAACTTGGGAGTATGAGTCCAGTAGGAGAAAGTGTGGACTGCAGATGCTGGAGATCAGTGGAGAGTGCGGTGCTGGAAAAGCACAGCAGGTCAAGCAGCATCTGAGGAGCAGGAGAATCGATGCTTCAGGCATAAGCCCTTCAACAGTAATACGGTTTGTAGGCCGGGGGACTGAGAGACAAATGTATCTCTCAGCACCCGGCTCACAAGCCTCATTCCTGATGAAGGGTTTATGCCCAAAACATCGATTTTCCTGCTCCTTGGATGCTGCCTGATCTGCTGTACTTTCCCAACACCACATTCTCGACTCCAATATGGGTCCAGTGAAAGTCTCCCTTTCTCCTGTCTAGGAACCACTGCTCCATTTGTTGGTCGCGCTACAGAGCCGGGGGGAACATTGCAATCACAGTCCTCCTGCCGATTTGGTGTGGACAGGGGAGCTGTCACTGGGCAGATGTATCAGCTTCAGTAACAGGCCCTGGAGTTTCCACAAACTTGGAAACACTGGATGTAAGTCAGAAGCTCCACAGACACAAACTACGTGCCTATCTGTTTTAACTAGTGTAAGGATATCTCTCTGCTACAACCAAGAGTGATTGCCACCAATGTATCTACACAGCCCAACAGCCACTGGAATGTCAATCACTCCTGACACTTGCAGCTCATGCATAGCATACCCATGCCTCCAGCATACCCACTTGGGGAACTAAGTACAGAACAATCTCGGTTATCTGAACATCAATTATCCGAATTTCAGATTATCCAAACAAGATCTCAAGGTCTCGTAAATGCTTCATTTGTTTACGATCAGATCAGTTATCCAAACAATCAGTTATCCAAACAAAATACTCCCTGCCCCTCTCATTCAGATAATTGAGGTTGTTCTGTAGACTGTGCCAGGAAGTGAGGTGACCACTATTTACCGGCACCATTGGGACCAAGTCCTTTGATTCTGCTTTGGTGTTTGCCTTCAATCCAAAGGATGCAAGATGCTTAGTGATTTTGTTGGTCTGGATCTCCCAAAATGGGGAAACGGGGTATTGATTCTTCACAGTTAAATACTTTCTACTGAAAAGCTGGAAACTTCATGGTGACTTGGGTGCTACAGAGAAATAGAGAACAATCGGAATCAAAACATTCTCCACTGAAGCCTGGAAGGAGAGTTTAAACACTGACAGTAAGTGTTCAATTAAGGCATTCATGAGAGTGCTGGATGATGACTTTGAGTCATACAGCACTGAAACAGACCCTTCGCTCCAACTAGTCTATACCGAACATAATCACAAACTAAAGCAATCCCACCTGCCTGCCCCTTGCCCACACCCCTCTAAACCTTTCCTACTCATGTACTTATCCAAATGTCTTTTAAACCTTGTAATTAGAGTCATAGAGGTATACAGGAGGAGGAGAAAGTGAGGACTGCAGATGCTGGAAATCAGAATCAAGAGTGTGGTGCTGGAAAAGCACAGCAGTTCAGGCAACATCCAAGGAGCAGGAGAAGAACTTGTGCCCGAAATGTCGATTCTCCTGCTCCTCGGATGCTGGCTGACCTGTTGTGCTTTTCCAATGAGAGAGATACAACATGGAAACAGACCCTTCAGTCCAACTTGCCCATGCCGACCAGTTATTCAAACCTAATCTAGTCCCATTTGTTAGCACTTGGCCCATATTCCTCTAAACCCTTCCTATTCACATATCCATCCAGATGCCTTTTAACTGTTGTAATTGTGCCAACGTCTACCTCCACCTCTGGCAGCTCATTCCAAACATGCACCACCCTCTGCATGAAAAAGTTGCTCCTTAGGTCACTTTAAGATCATACCTTAAACCTATGCCCTCTAGTTTTGGACTCCCCTAACCCAGGGAAAAGACCTTGACTACTTATCCTATCCATGCCCCTCATGAATTTATAAAACTCTGTGATGTCATCCCTCAACCGTCAACACTCCAGGGAAAACAGCCCCAGCTTATCCAGCCTCTCCCTATAGCTCAAACCATTCAATCCTGGTAACATCCTTGTAAATCTTTTCTGAATCCTTTCAAGTTTCACAACATCCTTCCTATAACAGGGAAACCAGAATTGCATGCATATTCCAATAGTGTTCTAACCAATGTCCTGCACAGCCACAACATGACCTCCCAACTCCTCTACTCAATGCAATGACCAATAAAGGAAAGCATAACAAATGCCTTCTTCACTATCCTATCTACCTACAATTGCACTTTTAAGTAGCTATGAACCTGTACTCCAAGGCCTCTTTGTTCAGCAACACTCCCCATGACCTTACCATTAAGTGTATAAGTCCTGCTTTGATTTGCCTTTCCAAAATGCAACAGTTCACATTTATTTAACTTAAACGCCATCTGCCAGTCCTCGGTCCATTGGCCCATCTGGTCAACATCCCATTATAATCTGAGGTGAACTTCTTCACTGTCCTCAACACCTCCAATTTCGATACCATCTGCAAATTTACTAACCATATCTCCCATGTTCACATCCAAATCATTTATATAAATGGCGAAAAGCAGTACTGGTATCCATCACTTCCTCAGGAAGGTCATTCCACATGTGAACCACACTCAGTGTAAAATATTTGCCCCTCATGTCTTTTTTATTGCTCTCTCCTCTCACCTTAAAATTGCGCCCTCTAGTCTTGAAATTAGTTGCTCTCCTTATGGAGAATCTGTCAACTTATTAGTCATGCTGATTGTGACAAGAAAATCTCAGATTTCAAATGTATACAGGTGACTTCCAACCTTGTGACTTTTCACTTTTCAATCACAAATCTAACACGACCAGCAAAGTGATGGATACCAAAGCCTCAGCCAACCTCAGACTAACTGCTCGACAAGGGGGTGTCTTATGTTTTACTTATTTCCCTTCTTCTTTAACAGTCCCCCAAGGACAAGAAGGATTTGTTTCTAGCCTGGGAGGAATTGGCTGAATAATCCAGCCCTGGAGTCACAGACTCTTGCTCGGGTGAGAGAGGTGGATGGTTGGAATACTCTGGACACTGTATGCTCTTTTCTGCTGCTTGCACTTGGCCTCAATGTATTCCACTTATAGAGTCATAGAGATGTACAGCATGGAAACAGACCCTTCAGTCCAACCTATCCATGCCGACCAGATATCCCAACCCAATTTAGTCCCACCTGCCAGCACCCGGCCCATATCCCTCCAAACCCTTCCTATTCATATACCCATCCAAATGACTCTTAAATGTTGCAATTGTTGCAAATGCAGCCTCCACCACATCCTCTGGCAGCTCATTCCATACACATACCACCCTCTGTGTGAAAAAGTTGCCCCTTAGGTCTCTTTTATATCTTTCCCCTCTCACCCTAAACCTCTAGTTTTGGACTCCCTGACCCCAGGGAAAAGACTTTGCCTATCTATCCTATCTATGCCCTTCAAAATTTTGGAAACCTCTAGGAGGTCACCCCTCAGCCTCCGACGCTCCAGGGAAAACAATCTCAGACTGTTCAGCCTCTCCCTCTAGCTCAAATCCTCCAACCCTGGCAACATCCTTGTAAATCTTTTCTGAACACTTTCAAGTTTCACAACATCTTTCCGATAGGAAGGAGACCAGAATTGCATGCAATATTCCAACAGTGGCCTAACCAATGTCCTGTACAGCTGCAACATGACCTCCCAACTCCTGTACTCAATACTCTGACCAATAAAGGAAAGCATACCAAATGCCTTCTTCACTATCCTATCTACCTGTGACTCCACTTTCAAGGAGCTATGAACCTGCACTCCAAGGTCTCTTTGTTCAGCAATACTCCCTAGGGCCTCACCATTAAGCATATAAGTCCTGCTAAGATTTGCTCTCCCAAAATGCAGCACCTCGCATTTATCTGAATTAAACTCCATCTGTCACTTCTCAGCCCATTGGCCCATCTGGTCCAGATCCTGTTGTAATCTGAGGTAACCCTCTTCGCTGTCCACTACACCTCCAATTTTAGTGTCATCTGCAAACTTACTAACTGTACCTCTTATGCTCGCATCCAAATCATTTATGTAAATGACAAAAAGTAGAGGGCCAAGCATCGATCCTTGTGGCACTCCACTGGTCACAGGCTTCCAGTCTGAAAAACAACCCTCCACTACCACCTTCTATCTTTGAGCCAGTTCTGAATCCAAATAGTTAGTTCTCCCTGTATTCCATGAGATCTAACTTTGCTAATCAGTCTCCCATGGGGAACCTTGTCGAACACATTACTGAAGTCCATATAGATCACATCTACTGCTCTGTCCTCATCAATCTTTTTTGTTACTTCTTCAAAAAACTCAAGTTTGTGAAACATGATTTCCCACGCACAAAGCCATGTTGATTATCCCGAATCAGTCCTTGTCTTTCCAAATACATGTACATCCTGTCCCTCAGGATTCCCTCCAACAATTTGCCCACTACCGAGGTCAGGCTCACTGGTCTATAGTTCCCTGGCTTGTCTTTACCGCCCTTCTTAAACAGTGGCACCACGTTTGCCAACCTCCAGTCTTCCGGCACCTCACCTGCAACAATCAATGATACAAATATCTCAGCAAGAGGCCCAGCAATCACTTCTCTAGCTTCCCACAGAGTTCTTGGGTACACCTGATCAGGTCCTGGGGATTTATCCACTTTTAACCATTTCAAGACATCCAGCACTTCCTTCTCTGTAATCTGGACATTTTGCAAGATGTCACCATCTATTTCCCTACAGTCTATATCTTCCACATCCTTTTCCACAATAAATACTGATGCAAAATATTCATTTAGTATCTCCCCCATTTTCTGTGGCTCCGCACAAAGGCCGCCTTGCTGATCTTTGAGGGGGCCTATTCTCTCCCTAGTTACTCCTTTGTCCTTAATATATTTGTAAAAGTCCTTTGGATTCTCCTTAATTCTATTTGCCAAAGCTATCTCACATCCCCGTTTTGCCCTCCTGATTTCCCTCTTAAGTATACTCCTACTTTCTTTATACTCTTCTAAGGATTCACTCGATCTATCCTGTCTATACCTGACATATGCTTCCTTGTTTTTCTTAACCAAACCCTCAATTTTTTTAGTCATCCAGTATTCCCTATACCTACCAGCCTTCCCTTTCACCCTGACAGGAATATACTTTCTCTGGATTCTTGTTATCTCATTTCTGAAGGCTTCCCATTTTCCAGCTGTCCCTTCACCTGCGAACATCTGCCTCCAATCAGCTTTCGAAAGTTCTTGCCTAATACCATCAAAATTGGCCTTTCTCCAATTTAGAACTTCAACTTTTAGATCTGGTCTATCCTTTTCCATCACTATTTTAAAACGGATAGAACTATGGTCGCTGGCGCCAAAGTGCTCGCCCACTGACACCTCAGTCACCTGCCCTGCCTTATTTCCCAAGG
The DNA here is from genome assembly GCF_020745735.1 of Hemiscyllium ocellatum. Classification (NCBI taxonomy): domain Eukaryota; kingdom Metazoa; phylum Chordata; class Chondrichthyes; order Orectolobiformes; family Hemiscylliidae; genus Hemiscyllium; species Hemiscyllium ocellatum. The sequence goes on along the minus strand of NC_083416.1, from coordinate 16,303,002 downwards.
GTAGGTCTAGTTTTGCACCTTCTCTAGTAGGTCCATCCACATACTGAATCAGAAAATTGTCTTGTACACACTTAAGAAATTCCTCTCCATCTAAATCTTTAACACTATGGCAGTCCCAGTCTATGTATGGAAAGTTAAAATCCCCTACCATAACTACCCTACTATTCTTACAGATAACTGAGATCTCCTTCCAAGTTTGTTTCTCAATTTCCCTCTGACTGTTGGGCGGGGTCTATACTACAATCCCAATAAGGTGATCATTCCTTTCTTATTTCTCAGTTCCACCCAAATAACTTCCCTGGATGTATTTCCGGGAATATCTTCACTCAGCACAGCTGTAATGCTACCCCTTATAAAAAATGCCACTCCACTCCTCTCTTGCCTCCCTTTCTATCCTTCCTGTAGCATTTGTATCCTGGAACATTCAGCTGCCAGTCCTGCCCATCCCTGTGCCATGTTTCTGTAATTGCTATGATATCCCAGTCCCATGTTCCTAACCATGCCCTGAGTTCATCTGCCTTCCCTGTTAGGCCCCTTGCATTGAAATAAATGCAGTTTAATTTATTCATCCTAACTTGTCCCAGCCTGCCCTGACTGTTTGGCTGACTTCTGTTCTCAGCTGTACCCGTCTCAGATCGATCTCTTTCCTCACTATCTCCCTGGGTCCCACCTCCCCACCTTACTAGTTTAAATCCTCCCAAGCAGTTCTAGCAACTCTCCCTGCCAGTATATTAGTCCCCTTCCAATATAGGTGCAATCCGTCCTTCTTGTACAGGTCACTTCTACCCCAAAAGAGATTCCAATGATCCAAAAATGTGAATCCTCCTCAGCCATGCATTCATCTGCTCTATCCTCCAATTCCTGCCCTCACTAGCTTGTAGCACTGGGAGTAATCCAGATATTATTACCCTTGAGGATCTCCTTTTTAAATTTCTGCCTAACTCTCTGTGATCTCTATTCAGAATCTCAACCTTTTCCCTTCCTATATCGTTGGTTCCAATGTGGACAATGACCTCTTGCTGGCCCCTCTCCCCAGTGAGAACATTTTGCACCCTTTCAGACATCCTTGATTCGGGCACCTGGGAAACAACGCACCATTCTGCTTTTTCTCTGCTGGCCACAGAAACGACTGTCTGTATCTCTGACTACAGAATCCCCTAACACAACTGATCTCTTGGAAGCTGACGTACCCCTCATTGCATTAGAGCCAGTCTCATCACCAGAATCTTGGCTGTTCATGCTACGTTCCCCTGAGAATCCATCACCCCCTACATTTTCCAAAACCTGTTTGAAATGGGTATATTCACAAAAGACTCCTGCCCTAGGTGCTGACCTATCTCACCCTTCCTGGAATTAACCCATCTATGTGACTATATCTGAGACTTTCCCCCTTTCCTATAACTGCCATCCATCACATAATGTTGCTGTTGTAAATTCCTCATCGCTTCTATCTGTCTCTCCAACTGATCCACTCGATCTGATAAGATTCACATCCAACAGCATTTATGGCAGATATAATCCGCAGTAACCCTTAAACTCTCTTTAAACTCCCACATCTGACAAGTAGTACATATCACTGCAAAGGCCATTTTTGCTCCTTCACAATCTACAGACCCAGAAAATAACACCGTTTTATTCCTCTACAAACACTGGCCCAGGTTAAATTAATAGCTATGGCTTATATTTTAAGTTTAATCAAGAGACTTATCTTCAAACATATATAATCAAGAAAGAATCCACTATACTCACTACTGCAGCCTTTCTCTTGGACAGACTTAAAACAACAATTAACTTATCTGATTCTGTGCTGTGAACTTCGCCCAACAGTTCCTCCAAGATTAGTTGTGAATTTCACTGTTTGTTAATTTTCCCAGATGCACTCCGATGTCCAGCGATACACGAATTCAAACAGCAAGGGCAGTAACTGTGCAGGTTCTCTCTCTCTCTCTCTCTCTCTCCTACACTGTCCTCACCATGTGCTTCCTTTGTCTGCTCTTCTCCCTTTTAAAACTGCTGTTGTTTTGACTTGTTTTTTTCCAAAGTTCCAAAACAATGCAACAACATATAAAACAGTAATTGCTGTTCCTGGAATTCAAGGAAATCACCTCCAACACCTAAAATACCTCAAACAAAGGAGCAGCTCTTACAGCAAGGAATTTTCCTGTCCTCCATCTTGGATCACCCCTCTCACTTCTCTCAGTGACATACAAAGTGATAGAAAAGCAGGGATACAAGGAAAAGGCAGGAAATCGGCAGTACGTGACAGAACTAGTCCAAGCACAAGGGTCCAAAGATCTCCCTTCAGTTCCCTAATTATTCTACAATTCTGTGAAATGAGTTTTGAAAAAGATCACAGAAATGTATACCGTCTCCACACTCCAGGCACAGTCAGTGGAATTCAATTAGATTGTACAAAATATCAGTCTCAGGAGGCTACAGTCTTGGGGATGACCCAAGGAAACTGGGAGGGGGTTTGGAATGGGGTAGGGGGTGTCAAGTGACTGGGGGATTGGAAAGAGAAACCGCAGTTAACCGGAGGAGGGAGAGAGTCTGCAATGGGTAGTGGGGAGAGGGAGGCTAAAATAGATAATGAGAAAGTTGATAGTGACATGGAGGGGTCACCACAGAAGTGTGCTGACTGGCTCAGCCAGTCCGGAGTGCTGGGACAAACCTTGACCTTGGAAAACCACGGGGCTCCTGTCCAGGTCTCCTGACCCTGGGAAATCTACCCAGCAACACAATATGTTAAGTAGTAGAAAGCGAGGAGTGAGGCTTCCTGATGAAGGACTGATGCCCGATGCTGCCTGACCTGCTGTGCTTTTCCAGCACCACACTCTTAACACAGTATGTTAAACCAAACTACCAACATTCAAATATCTTACTTAGCTGCCCTGCCTCACCATAGCAGCACACTCAGATAGCCTCACATCAAATACATAAACATATACCAATCATATTTAAACATCCACATAAATCCTCATGTTTCTGCAAGTTCTGTGTGTTTGTGATATCTAATTCGTTAATCTCCTCCAATTTCAGGACCAATCTTCAAATGAATTCACACTAAATGGCTAAACAGGTTTGCATCTTTCCAAATAAAAGTGAACATCAACTGCCATCAACTGATTCTCCCATTAGTTAAATCATTCTCTGTGTTTTTCCCCTCCCCCTACCTCAGAAGGCACACCCAAAGGTTGAGCAGATGGATCTGTGAGTCCTGAGAATACCAGGGAACTGAATGCACATACCACGCACACACTTGTGCTTCCCCAAAAATATCCTTTCCATACACTGGGCTGGGAGAAGAGGAAATCCCAAGTAAATGTTGCGGCCCCTGATTTGTGTATTAGTTGTGTTGAGGCCTGCTCAGTGTGAGCACTTCCTGAAGCGAATAAAAAGTCAGTGTTTGTGAAGCCCAGTTCACAGGCACAGCGACTCTGTGGTTAGCACTGCTACCTCACAGCACCAGGGACCTGGGTTCCATTCCAGCCTAAGGTGACTGTCTGTGTGGAGTTTGCACATTCTCCCCGAGAGATATCTGTGGGTTTCCTCCCGCAGTCCAAAGATGTGCAGGTTAGGTGAATTGCCCATTGTGTTCAGGGATGTGAAGGTGAGGGGCATTAGTCAGGAGTAAATGTAGAGTAGTAAGGGAATGAGTTTGGGTGAGATATTCTTCCTAGGGTCTGTGTGGACCTGTTAGGCTGAAGGGCCTGTTTCCACACTGGAGGGATTCTATGAGTTTGGCTCCAATCCACACCCACTTCCAGTAGTGCTGCTCCTTGGACTAAAAACAAAGTATTACTATTTAGTGCTGTTGGTTGGCTCTTTTGAATTATCAGATTTATTCATTACCCTGTTTACATTTTTTATAAGTTCAGCAAATTGTTTCTCCACCCTTCAAATCTGTGTGAAATTTATGCCTCACTTGTGCCAGAATCTTATCTTTCTGAAATATGGCTCTGCATGTGAGAAAGTTGGATAATGCTGTTTTAAAGACTAACATCTCACACCACCACTGAATCTGTGCGTTCTATTTTCTAATCAAGTAGTTCAGAGATGTTATTACACACCTCAGGAGTAGGTGGGATTTGATCTCAAGCCTCCTGGGCAAAAGTGAGGACTGCAGATGCTGGAAACTAGAGTTAAGATCAGAGTGGTGCTGGAAAAGCACAGCAGGTCAGGCAGCATCTGAGGAGCAGGAAAATTGACGTTTCGGGTATCAGGAATATTCCTGATGAAGGGCTTTTGCCCGAAACATCGATTTTCCTGCTCCTTGGATGCTGCTTGACCTGCTGTGCTTTTCCAGCACCACTCTGATCTAAACTCAAGCCTCCTGGCCCAGAGATAGAGACATTACTATGTACTACAACAGCCCCTTGATCTTGCTGGAACTGTTAGGTTCCACCAGCTGCTGTGGTGGGATTTGAACCAACGTTCCCTAGAACATTTAGCTGGGTTTCAAGTTTAACAACATTACCAACATTGTGTTCTCATCAATTCTGTTGAATAGGTCTCACTTCAATTAAAGGTACTTTGCAAGGTAATTTCCCTTTCAATTAACTCACAGTGCTGCAGCTGGGTTACATTAAAGACATCATTCTGAAACACAAGTCACCCGTGACGTTGGAAATCTTATGCAAATGAACACACCATGCCTGTCTGTAGCGATTGGAACCAGGTGGATCTTGTTGAATATGAGCTCCTCGATTGGGGTTGTTAACCTTGGCCAATCAAGAAGGGCCTGGCTGACCAAATATTAACAGGGGATTGGTCGGCATTGCTGCCTTACAGTGCCAGGCTCTGAGTTTAGTAACAGTCTGTGTGTAGTCTCCATGTGTTTGCATGGTGTCCTTTAGGTGCTGCAGTTTTTTTCCTACAGTTCAATCATGTGCAGGCTGGGTGGGTTTATCATGGGAAATGCAAGGTTACAGGGTGTGTGGGTCTGAACATAGAACATAATAAAACAAAGTTATGAACAGGAGATTTAGAATCCCCTCAATCCAGGGGACTGACTCTGAGCTGGCTGGCCACAGACAGTGTACTGTGCATGTGTAAATAAAGGGTGACTTGGTGATGGGGTACCGGCCTCTGTGCAGTTATTTCACTGTCTCACTATTATGTTGAAGAATAACATGCAACTTATAAAAGCTCTCACTTTACAATTGGCAAACTTTACCTGTTTTAGAGAATGTTGAAGTAATTCTAGGGCTGACGGATTGGTCACTACTGGTCACTTTCTGGTAAAGAAGGAGAAATAGAATGAAATGATTGACCTTCTGTCATGTTAGGGTGAGTACAGCTGTCAAGATTCGGCAGTGGGAATGTTTACGCTGGATGATAGTTTGGCACTTTGATTGTACAGTCCAGTATCAACAGGAATATTGCTTGACACATTTATCTGTAAACCAGAATCATAGACTTCTGGAGACCTACAGCACAGAAAAGGCCCCTCCAGTCTGCATGAGACTAAAACAACTGCCTAACAATTCCAATCCTATTTTCCAGCACTTGGCCTATAGCCTTGTATCCCTGGCATTGCAAGTGCACAAATAAAGAATTCTGAATGAGGGTTTCTGCCTTTCCCACTCTTACAGGCAATGAGTTCCAGATTCCCACTGCCTTCTGGGTGAAAACCTTTTTCCCTGCATATCCGTTAAACCTTCTGTCTTTACCCTCAATCTATGCCCTCTGGTCATTGATCCCTCCATCAAATGTTCCTTCATGTCTATCCTATCTATGACCCCGCATAACCTCATACATCTCAATTGTGTCCCTCTCAATCTCCTCTGCTCTAAAGAAAACAGTCTGTCCAATCACTCTTCATAACTGAAACTCTCTAGCTCAGACAACATCCTGATAAACCTCCTCCTCATCCTCCCTCCCCACCCCTTCCCACTGCAATCACATCCCTCCTATAATGTGTATTCCAGTTTTGCACACAATACTCCAGCTGCGACCTAACGAATATTTTATACAGTTCCAGTTTAACCTCCTTGCTCTTATACTCCACGCCTTAGCTTATAAAGGCAAGTATACCATGTGTCTTCTTAACCACTTTATTCATCTATCCAGACACTTTAAGGAACTGCTGTATATGCACAACCAACATCCCGCTGATCCTGCTGAATGAAAAAATCTCTAAAGTGCAGATAGCGGCCATTTGGCCTATTGAGTCTGCACCATCCTCCAAAAAATGTCCCACCCAGACCTATTTCATCCTGATTCCTGTAAGTCTGTATTTACCAGGGCTAAATCCATCTAATCTGCACATCCATGGATACTAACCTGCACATTTTTGGACTGTGGGAGGAAACCAGAGCACCCAGCAAAAGTCACGCAGACACAAGTAGTATGTGCAAATTCCATACAGATAGTCACCCGAGGTTAGAATTGGACCTGGGTCCATGGCGCTGTGATGCAACAACGCTAATTATTGAGCCAGTCTTGTGAATGTTCCAAGTCATTTTGTAATCTCATTTCTATTCTAAACAATCAACCCCTTTTAACTTCTTCTTGTGAGGATAGTCTGCCTCAGCCACGCTTTCTAAGTTATTTTATAGTTTCATAGTTTATCATTTTTCTCACTATGTGAATCAATAGGGGAGATGTCAGGGGTGGGTTCTTTACCCAGAGAGTGGTGGGGGCATGGAATGCGCTGCCCGTGGGAGTGGTAGAGTCAGAATCATTGGCGACCTTTAAGCGGCAATTGGACAGGTACATGGATGGGTGCTTAATCTAGGATAGATGTTCGGCACAACATCGTGGGCCGAAGGGCCTGTTCTGTGCTGTATTGTTCTATGTTCTATGTTCTATGTAATAACTTAATGTTCATCCTAGAGATACTTAGATTCAATCTGTCATTCCTTGATACTACGATGACCCAATGTGCTGGAAAAAGCATATGTGTAATTTTTGTGAAATGTCTCTTTAAAAACACAGTTAAAAATCACACAAGACCAGGTTATAGACCAACGGTTTAATTGGAAGCACACTAGCTTTCTGAGCGTCGCTCCTTCATCAGGTGATAGTGGAGGGCTCAATCCTAACACACAGAATTTATGGCAAAAATTTACAGTATGAACTAACTGAAATTATACATTGAAAAATTGAGTGTTAAGTCTTTCATCTGTGAGGTAGCAGTGCTAGCCACTGTGCTGCCCATCCAATTTGATTCACTCACCGCCATATCAGGAAATAGTTGGACACAATGGATACTGCAAAGGACGTGGGCCCTGACAACATTCCAGCAGAAGTCCTGAAGACTTGTGCTCCAGACCATCCGCACCCCTAGCCAAACTCTTCCGATACAGTTACAAACTTTGGCATCTAGCAATGTGGAAAACTGCGCAAGTATGTCCTCTACACAAAAAGTAGGACAAATCAAACCCAGACAATTACAGCCCCATCAGTCAACTCTTGATCATCAGTAAAGTGATGGGTGGTGTCACCAACAGTGCAATCAGGCAGCACCTGCTCAGCAATACCCTGCTCAGTGATGCCCAGTTGGGTTCCGCCAGGGCTGCTCAGCTCCTAACCTTGTCACAGCCTTGGTTCAAACCTGGACAGAAGAGCTGAATTCCAGAGGTGGCTGTATTTGACAAGGAATCCATCAAGGAGTCCTTGCAAAACTGTAATTGGGGGCAAATTGTTCACTGATTGGAGTCAAACCTGACACATAGGAAAATGGTTGCAGTAGTTGGAGGTCAGTCACCTCAGCTCCAGGACATCTCTGCAGGAGTTCCTCAGGGTAGTGTCCTAGGCCCAAACATCTTTAGCTGCTTCATCAATGACCTTCCCTCCATCGTTAGGTCATAAGTGGAGATGTTCACTGATAATGGCACAATGTTTAGCACCATTTGCAACTTCTCATACACTGAAGCAGTCTATGTTCAAATGTATCAAGGTCTGGACAATATTCAGGCTTGGAAAAGCACAGCCACTCAGGCAGCATCCGAGGAGCAGTAGAATCAATGTTTTGGCATAAGCCCTTCATCAGGAATGAGGCCTGTGTGCTGGGGGAGCTGAGAGATAAATGGGAGGTCAATGGAGCTGGGGGCGGGCGGGGGGAATGGGGGGGGTGGAACAGTAGCTGAGAATGTGATAGGTAGATGAAGGTAGGGGAGAAGGTGATTGGTCGCAGAGGAGGGTGGAGCGGATAGGTCGGAAGGACGATGGGCAGGTCAAGCAAGTGGTGCCGAGTTGGAAGTTTGGGACTGTGATAGGTGGGAGGAGGGGAAATGGAGAAGCTGGTGAAATCCACATTGATCCCATATGGTTACAGGGTCCCAAGGCAGAAGATGAGATGTTTTTCCTCCAGGCGTCGGGTGGTTAGGGTTGGTGATGGAGGAGGCCCAGGAACTGCATGTCCTTGACAGAGGGAAGGGGGCATTAAAGTTTTCAGCCACGGGGTGGTGGGGTTCGTTGGTGCAAATATCCCAGAGATGTTCTCTGAAATGATCCTCAAGTTGGCGTCCTGTGTCCCCAATGTAGAGGAAACCACATCGGGTGCAACGGACACAGGAGATGACATTTGTGGAAGTACAGGTAAATTTCTGTCAAATGTGGAAGGATCCTTTGGGACCTGGGATGGAGGTGAGGTTCCCTTCCCCCTCCCACTCCACCAAGGACATGCAGGTCCTGGGACTCCTCCAATCACCAAATCCTAACCACTTGACACCTGGAGGAAGAACGCTTCACCTTCCACCTTGGGACCCTGCAATCACACAGGATTAATGTAGATTTCACCAGTTTCCCCATTTCCCCTCCCTCCCCCTTATCGCAGTCCCAAGCGTCCAACTCATCACCGCCTGCTTGACCTGTCCATTGTCCTTCCCACCTACCCACTCCATCCTCCTCTCGACCTGTCACCCTCTCCCTCACCTTCATCTACCTATCACATTCCCAGCTACCTTCTCCCTAGCCCCACTCTCCCCTCCCATTATCTCTAAACCCCCTTGGCCCACAAGCCTCATTCCTGATGAAGGGCTTAGGCCTGTAACGTTGATTCTCTTGCTCCTTGGATGCTGTCTGACCGGCTGTGCTTTGACAGCACCGCATTGTCACTCTGATTTCCAGCATCTGGTCCTCGCTTTCTCCTGATATCCAGGCTTGGACTGACAAATGGCAAGTAACATTCACGCTACACAAATGCAAGCCAATGCCCATCTCCAATAAGAGAACACTCTTCTGTCACTACCCTGGAGTTAACTTAGAGCAGAAACTGGACCAGTCTCATGATATAAATACAGTGGCCACAAGAGCAAGTCAGAGGCTAAGAATCCTGCAGCGATAATCTCACCTCCTGACTCCCATCATCTACAAGGCACAAGTCAGGAGTGTGATGGAATACTCCCCACTTAATGCATAGGTGCAGATCCAACAACACTCTAGATTCTCAACACATTCCAGGACAAAGCAGACCAACTGATTAGCACCACATCCATACCCTCCACCACCAACAGTTAGTAACAGCAGTGTGTACTATCTACAAGTTACACACAGAAATTTACCCAAGTGACTGCGACAGCACTTTCAAAACCTATGAACACTATGATCTGGAAGGACAAGCCCAGATTCATGAAAATACCCACATCTGCAAGTTACCCTCCAAGGCACTCACCATCCTAACCTGAAATTATATCACCATTCCTTCACTGTCACAGTGTCAAAATCCTGGAATTCCCTCCCTAAGGGTATTGTGCATCTACCCACAGCAGGTGGACTGTAGCAGCTCAGGAAGGCAGCTCAACACCACCTTCTTGAGGGACGGGCAATAAATGTTGACCAACTAGTGATGCCCACATCCCATGTGTGAATAAAAGAAACCATGGTGCTTTTGTAAAGATGGACACAGATTTGAGAGGTGACAACACTTTCACATGAGGGAGTTCTTCCAACCAAAATACTTATTTCCAAAAGCTAGTTGGTATGAAACACAGACGCATTCCAACTTGAACATGTTTTCTACCTCAAACTAAATTATCATGTTTTTCTAAAATAGAAAAGATTTCCAGGAACACAACATAATTTGTTTTGAAATTCTGGAAACAACGCTCAATTTTAGGCAATGTGGGGACTCAGTGGTTAGCACTGCTGCCTCACAGCACCAGGGACCCAGGTTCGATTCCAGCCTTGGGCAATTATCTGTCTAGACTGTTTGTAGGTTTCCTCTGGGTGCTCTAGTTTCCTCCCACAGTCCAAAGATGTACAGGTAAGGTGAATTGGCTATGCTAAATGGCCCATAGTGTTCAGAGATGTGTAGGTGATGTGCATTAGTCATGGGAAATGTAGAGTAATAGGTAGGGGAATGATGCTGGGTGGGTTACTTTTCAGAGGGTGGGTGTGGACTTGTTGGGCTAAACAGCCAGTTTCCACACTGTAGGGATTCTATGAGTATAGGCAGTGCCCCAAAGCACCCTAAAGCTCTGACTTCACCTGTTTGGCAGAATGAGTTAGATTGGGGACTATTTACATTAGCGGTGTATTCTTATACAAACTTACTTCAATGCTTGTATTTAACTCTCAGGAGAAAAACTCTTTGCCTTAGGAGGCTGGTAACACTGCCAGTCTTTCAAATCAGTCTGTACTTTGTCCTGCTCTACTTTTATTTTTGCTACTTTGTCCCCAATTCAAGGGACAGTTGAAAGGACCTGGCCCTTACAAGCGGTGACTAAGTCGAATGTTATTTTTGCTGTGATTGTTTGTTGTACCTGCATGTAATAAAGGACCTGATCATCCTCTGCACCCCACGCTGAGAAGTGACCAGTGCTCATTCGATATGGCACAGGACTGCTCCATATCTCATATCCACAGCCTGTGGTTGGAGCATGCCTGAGTGATAGCCTCTGAAAAGAGGTTGCATGATTTCTTTTTCTGTGGAATATATACAGGAAACAGTCAAAATTAGTGAAATTGTTGTGGCATATTACGGGATTGTTGAAACACTTAAAACACTTACTTTCTGTAGTCTGTGTCCATTTATCACTCAAAAGTCATGAATGATAAGAAATGTTACATTGGGCACTTCAACATTTCACTCGCAAAACACACCCCAAAATCCTTTATACCACACTTAGTCGAATGCAGCCTTGGTGTCAAGGGTAGTCACTCTTGTCTCACCTCTGGAATTCAGCATTTTTGTCCAAGTTTGAACTAAATTTATAATGAGGTCAGGAGTTGAGTGGCCCTGACAGAACCCAAACTGAGCATCACTAAGCAGGTTGTTGCTGAGCAGATGCCAATTGATAATGTTATTGACATTTCCTTCCATCATTTTGCTGGTGATTTAGAGTTGTGTGAGCTTGGTAATTGGTCCATTTGGATTTATCTTGCCCTTCATGGACAGGGCTAATATTATTGGATCAATGTTGTAGTAGTTGGCACAATGCACATACAGAGGTGAACAGACAGCCCAGCGAAAACCAGGACATTAACACGAGTAAGAATATGGTTTTCCAAAACTATTGCAACAGGAATCAGTGAACACAGAAAGGATAACTCCACATCTCCATGAGCTGGTCACATGATGTTATGAATTTAGGAGGAATAAATCATTTTTAAAAAGATAAACTGTGTATCATTGCATGTACTTTCAAGATTTAGCTATTGCAGTTCTTCATCATTGGAAGCAAATGTTTTGTGGTTCAACTGGACCATCTACTAGAAAAACAGTAATATTTTATACAAATCAACTTAGTGCATTTTCCAGAACATAGAGGCCACAAAGCACCATAGAATCATATTGTACAGAAGCAGCCCTTTGGTCTATTGAGACTGTACAGCCAAGAATATACTGTTACTCATATCAATCACAATTTCTTGCACTGGGAAACATGGAAAACATAAATGGGCACTGCAGAAACACACAAGCTGCCAGAGGGGATCTATGGTGCAGTGATAATTTCACTAGACTGCTCCTTGAGTAACCAGTATGGTTCTGGGGTTGTTGGTTCAAATCCCCCAATAGGAGGTGCAAGGAAAATATAAGTCAATAAAAAAACCTGAAATTAACTAAGTTTTGTCTTAATGATCAGTTGTTATAAATAACCTATCAAGTTCCTTTAGGAAAGGAAATCTGTCATTGATTCTTCACTCTCCTGTGATGACATAAGTTCAGAGGCAACAAATGCTGAAATGGTCAATGACATTCAAATCCTGTGAACAAGTTTTGCTTAAAACAAAAGGCAATGCTGGTGAAAGAAATGGATTTATCCTAACAGCACAGTAAAACAACAATGAAAAGGGACAAATTAAAATGAATACTTTCAAGCAGCAAACAATATTTAAATGTTAATCAAAGTTCAAATGTGGTCCCAAACCTTTGAGGTGGCCTCTCACAGCTCGGTGCTTCAGCCAGACACTTGCTCTGTTCATAGGTAGCTGAGACCAGAGTGGTAACTGTTTGGTCCTGGAATTTAATCACAAGTGGGAGCGAGTTTAACTCTCTCTGCCCTGCATTTGCAGCCAATTCTCGTCTTGCTACATCAGAGTCAGTCTGACAGGAATGACTCGCCACAGTGCCAAAGGAAGGTGATTGCTTTCCTTGAGGAAAGTAAGTTGTGGAGGGACGGGTTATCAGTTGGTGAGCAATGGGGACATGTGTTATCACCGTGCGGTCTTCGTACAAAAACTTAAACTGGCAACTTCAGAACAAAACAGTGCACTTGCAGCTTTGCTACTTCAGATCAGGGATTACCTTAGTTTCCCATTGGTTAGAGACAAAAAAACGCAGATGCTGGATTCCAAGGTAGACAGGCAGGAGCCTGGAAGAACACAACAAGTGAGGCAGCATCAGGAGGTGGAGAAGTCAACATTTGAGGTCTTGAAGAAGGGTTACATCCAAAACATTGACTTCTTCACCTCCTGATGTTGTCTGGCTTGCTGTGTTCTTCCAGCCTCCTGCTTGTCTACTGTGGTTTCCCATTGGGACAGCTTGCTGCTACGTCTTACTCACAAGGAATGAGCTGCCAGAGGAAATGGTGGAGGCTAGTACAATTACAGCATTTAAAAGGCATATGGATGGGTTCATGATTAGGAAGGGTTTAGAGGGATATGGACCAAGTGCTAGCAAATGGGATTAGATTAATGTAGCCAACTGGTTGGCATGGACGAGTTGGATCAAAGGGTCTGTTTCCTTGCTGTATATCTTTATGACTCTACAATCCTAGTTTAAGGGGAATGCAGGCAGCTAGAAGAGTCTCAGCTGAAGTGAATGGGGTCACAAGATGATATTCCTGCTGAGTGTAGATCAAGTGGGTTCAGGTCTGCTCTATCAGCAGAAGCCAATCCATTTCTGTGTGGAGGCTTCACTCTTGTGGGATCTGAGAGCGGCAGCTCAATGGTTGGGAGAGTGTAAACTCTGAGACACTTGGGGTGGGGGATGCTGGTGGTATAGGTGGGGAGGTGGGTGGCATAGAGGGGGGACATCAATGGGAAGGCTCAACGTCAAAAAGGAGGTCTGCAGGTGTCAGGAAGTGGTAGATAAATTATTCCAATTAAACATAGAAACACTGACAATAGGAGCAGGAGTTGACCATTCAGCCCTTCATACCTGCTCCGCAATTGAATATTGATCATGGCTGATTTTCCAACTCAGGCCCCTGTAACCTACTTTCTCCCCCCATACTCTTTGATCACTTTAGCCTTAATTTCTTCTTGAAAACATCCAAAGTTTTGGCTTCACATGTTTTCTGTGGCAGAGAATTCCGCAGGCTCACCACCTTCTGGGTGAAGACATTTCTCATCTCAGTTCTAAATGGTCTACCCCATTTCCTTAGACTGTAACCCTCTGGTTGTTGACTCACCGATCATTGGGAAACATTCTTCCTGCATTTAACCTGTGTAATCCAGTTAGGATGTTATAGGTTACCATGAGATCCATGCCTTCCCCCCGCGCCCCCCCACCCCCCACCCCGCTCAACCCGGTTCCTCATAATACCAGCGAAAATAGTCCTGACTAATTCAGTTTTGCTTCACACGTCTGTTCTGCCATTCCAAGAAGCTGTCTGGTAAGGCTAAAAGATTCCAACAGCAACAACAAACTGATAAATGCTGGAGGCTGTAAAAATGAAAATAATTATGACTAACTTGCAGCATCCCTTGACTGAAGCTAAGCATTCCCCTACAGTTTTGCACCACCCAAGGTTACTGGATTATTTGAAGATCCCCTCACAGGCATGTAGACATGTTTAAAAATGACACCAATGTCCTGCCAATGCCCTGTGAGTTAAATTAGCCTTTATCGATGGGATCTCTACCCAGTTCCAGCTGCCTACATCGCGATCTTATGAAAATTCAAATTATGTGGTAACATTCGTTCTACCAACTACCAGCGTCCAGTGAAATCTGGGAAATGGCAGAACATAGAACCTTACAGCGCAGTACAGGTCCTTCGGCCCTGGATGTTACGCCGACTTGAGGAACCAATCTGAAGCCCATCTAAGCTATACTATTCCATTTTCATTCATTTGTTTATCCAATGACCATTTAAATACCCTTAAAATTGGCGAGTCTGCTCCTGTTGCAGGCTTGGCATTTCACATCCTTACTACTCTCTGACATCTGAGCTGAAAATGTGTTGCTGGAAAAGTGCAGCAGGTCAGGCAGCATCCAAGGAACAGGAGATTCGACATTTCGGGCATAAGCCCTTCTTACGCCTGAAACGTCGAATCTCCTGTTCCTTGGATGCTGCCTGACCTGCTACGCTTTTCCAGCAACACATTTTCAGCTCCGATCTCCAGCATCTGCAGACCTCACTTTCTACTCTCTGACATCTGTCCTATATCTATCACCCCTCAATTTAAAGCTATGTCCTCTCGTGCTACCCATCACTATTCAAGAAAAAAGGCTCTCAAAGTCCAACTGATCTAACCCTCTGATTAACGTATATGTCTCAATTAGGTCACCTCTCAACCTTCTTCTTTCTAACGAAAACAGCCTCAAGCCCCTCAGCCTTTCATCATAAGACATTCCCTCTAGACCAGACAGCATGCTAGTAAATTGCATCTGAACCTTTCCAAAACTTCCGCATCCTTCTTATAATGCAGTGACCAGAACTGTATGCAATATTCCAAGTGCACCCTCATGAGAGTTTTGTACAGTTGCAGCAAGACCCCATGGCTCCAAAATGCAATCCATCTATCAATAAAAGCTAACACATCGTATGCCTTCTTAATAACCCTACCACCCTGGGTGGCAACTTTCAGGGATCTATGTACATGGACACTGAGATCTCTCTGCTCATTTACACTACCAAGAATCTTATCATTAGCCCATTTCTCTTTATTCCTGTTGTTCCTTCCAAATTGCATCACCACACACTTTTCCACATTAAACTCCATTTGCCACCTTTCAGCCCAGCTCTGCAACTTATCCATGTCCCTCTGGAACCTACAATATCCTTCTGCATTGTCCACAACTCTACTGACCTTAGTGTAACCCACAAATTTACAAACCCATTCTTCTACGTCCTCAACTAGATCATTTATAAAAACGACAAACAGCAGCGCCCCCAAAACAGATCCTTGCGGTACACCACTGGTAACTGAACTCCAGGATGAATATTTCCTATCAACTACCACCCTCTGTCTTCTTTCAGCTAGCCAATTTCTGGTCCAAACCATTAAATCACCCTCAATCCCATGCCTCTGTATTTTGTGCAATAACCTACCATGGGGAAACTTATCAAACACTTTACTGAAATCCATATGCAGCACATCAACCGCTTTACCCTTATTCACTGTTTGGTCACCTTCTCAAAGACTCAGTAAGGTTTTTGAGGCACAACCTACCCTCCACAAAACTATCCCTAATCAAATTATTTCTGTCTAGATGATTATAAATCTTATCTCTTAGAACCTTTTCTAACCAAAGTAAGGCTTGGTCTATAATTGCCAGGGTTGTCTCTACTCTCCTTCTTGAACAAGTGGACAACATTTGCTATCCTCCAGTCTTCTGGTACTATTCCTGTGAACACTGGTGACATAAACATCAAAGCCAAAGGCTCAGCAATCTTCTCCCTGGCTTCCCAGAGAATCCTAGGTTAAATCCCAATCGGCCCAGGGAACTTATCTATTTTCACACTTTCCAGAATTGCTAACATCTCCTCCTTGTGAACCTCAATCCTGTCTATGTAGTAGCCTGTATCTCAGCATTCTCCTCGACAACATTGTCTTTTTCCAGTGTGAATACTGACAAAAAAATATTCATTTAGCGCTTCTCCTATCTCCTTGGACTCTATGCACAGCTTCCCACTATTGTCCTTGATAGGCCCTAATCTTACTTGAGTCACTTGTTTATTCATGATATATCTGTAGAAAGCTTTAGGGTTTTCCTTGATCCTATCTGCAAACAACTTCTCATGTCCTCTCCTGGCTCTTCCTAGCTCTCTCTATAGGTATTTCCTGGCTAACCTGTAACTCTCGAGGCCCTAACTGAGCCTTCACATTTCATCTTAACATAAGCTTTCTTCTTCCTCTTGGAGAAAGTGAGGACTGCAGATACTGGAGATCAGAGCTGAAAACGTGTTGCTGGAAAAGCGCAGCAGGTCAGGCAGCATCCAAGGAGTAGGAGAATCGACGTTTCGGGCATGAACCCATCTTCAGGAATGAGGAAAGTGTGCCAAGCAGGCTAAGATTAAAGGGAGGGAGGAGGGACTTGGGGGCGGGGCGATGGAGATGTGATAGGTGGAAGGAGGTTAAGGTGAGGGTGATAGGCCGGAGTGGGGGTGGGGGCAGAGAGGTCAGGAAGAAGATTGCAGCTTAGGAAGGCCTATAAAAAACTCCCAACTCTCCTTTCCTGTTTCTAACCCCAGCCCATGCTACCTCAGTAGACAAATCCTCAAACATCCTTTCTACCACCATAATACTGCCCTTGACTAACAATGCCACACCTCCCCCTCTTTTACCATTTTCTCTGTTCTTACCGAAACATCTAATTCCCAGAACATGGAACAACCATTCCTTTCCCTGCTCTATCCGTGTCTCTGAAATGACCACAACATCAAAGTCCCAGGTACCAACCCATTCTGCAAGTTCACCCACATTATTCCAGATGCTCTTGAAGTTAAAGTAGACGCACTTGACACACCACTTTGCTGCTTGCCGGTGCACTCTTGAGAGCTTGAAACTCTATTTCTAACCTTACTACTCTCAACCTCCTGGACACTGGAGCTACAATTCAGGTTCCCATTCTCCTGCTGAATTACTTTAAACCCACTCGAAAAGCATTAGCAAATTTCCCTCCACCTCCAGGATATTGGTACGATGATAAGATAAAAATTAATCTCAGTACTTCTAATAACTCCAGTTACACAGTGAAAGGATCTTTCTGAAGTTTATTATATTATTTGAGTAATCCACAGGAAGTGAATTAACATTTTTCATTGTTGAAGTCCTTCAGTGATGTGCTCCATACCTTCTCTGCATTACTAACATTCCCACAGTTACATGGGATTGCATAGGAAACAAGTAATCAGAAACGGGTTATTTGGCTCAACAAATCCATCTTTATGCTCCATTCAAACTTCTTCCTATCTTTCCTCATCTAAATCTATAATTGTGACCCTGTACTCCTTTCACTTTCATTTCCTTGCCTCAATTCCCCATAAATTCATTGATACTATTTGTTGCATTCTCACCACTGTTTGATTGAAGCTGTTTCTTCAGACTTCCCTATTGGATTTCTTGGTGACTATCTTATATTGATGGCTTCTAGTCCTGTCCTCCCTCAGCAGTTGAGGAAACATTCTTTCTTCTTCCCATCTATCAAAACCTTTCTTCACTTTAAAGATTAGATTCTATCACACCTCAGCCTTTTTATTTCAAGAGGAGAGATAGCCAGCCCTTTCCTGATAGAGGTAGCCACATATTTCTTTAAGATCATGAAAGCCCGTACACAGCGTCCTGAAGAGAACTGTGCTCAGTCCAATTTTGACATCACTCTGTGGCACCAATAAGTCCCACATCATCTGTTGGGGGGCATTCTCCAGGTCAGAAAAGGAAATTACTATTCAACATAAAAATTACAGCCCGTGAAATATAAACAGTGTTAATTTTCCTTAATCTTGCCATTTCTGCAGATGCATTTGGTTACAGGTTTAACTTTAAGACCCAATGTACAGAGGAACCTTGATTATCCGAATGACACAGATGGGGAGTATTTTGTTTGGATAATTGAATGTTCGGATAATCAAATGCCTAATAACAGTTTAGCCAAGCATTGGGACCTTGCGATCTTGTTCAGATAATCCGAAATCGGGATGATCGAATGCTGGATAATCGAAATTCCTCTGTACTGACTTCTAAACATTATGGGTCAATCTGTTTGCTATTACTTACTGTTTCTGGTGTTGATGTTTTGAAATCCTCAGCCCGAGGTTTTCCTGTACTGGGGTACAAATTAAACTGCGAAGGTGACTTTCCCCCCTGGCCAGCATTAATCTACAAAAGGCAACACAGGTGCATGAGATAGCAAATTACAGGGAATAGCAGATTTCCAGGCTTTTTGCAACAACTAAAGTTCGGGTTTGCAAAAAATCTTCTTGGGCTTAGAGGAGTCAGTTGCACATAGAAGTGAGTGTCAGTGAATGAAATTTTGAAGAAGAGTCAGTCTGGACTCAAAACATTAACCCTGTTTCTCTCTCAGAAGCTGCTGAGTTTCTCCAACACACTGTTTTCAGTTTGGATTTCCAGTATCCACTGTATTTAGCTTTTATTTCCTATTATATCAATGAATATATACTACCTGAAAACTATTTGGACTGTCACTTAACCGATTAGTATTCCCTCCCGCGTAATTTGAAGCAGATACTCATATCCCCGCAAGTGCCTCTCTGTAAGGGCATTCAGAGCATAAACGCAGCAAGAGGAGGCCAGGATTATTAGGCTGTTTGATTTTTGTCACAGTAAGGAAGCTCAGGTTAAAAATAAGGAAAACAGTCAAAACAGTTTTAAACAAGACCACATAAAGGAAAGATGAACTTGCCTCACTTTGACACACTGTGGGACTGATTGACAACTATTTGGTTATTTATTTTACTTTCTGCAGCATAAAAGGGTGTGAAAACTGAGCCATTCATATCAGATCACAGCCAGGTTCTTCCCACAGAATCCTGTCTTGCATTCTTTCAGCTAGAGCTCAGCATCAGCTCCTTAGAGAATTGATGAGACTCCCACCAGAGACTTGGGTCTATCTGGCCATCTTGAAAATGGTATCCACTAAACGTCATAGGAAGGAATAGTAATGAGGAATGTGAACTACATATTTTAATGCACTTCCTGATTTCTCCACAATATTAACACAAACATTAAACGAATTTGAGACTTATCGCGGAGTCACGGAGTGAACTGTCCCTGCAGAAAGCAGACAGGGGTAGGGAAGGAAATATCTTTGGTGATAGGGACTGATTGTAGGTGATGGAAATGTTGGAGGATGATGCGTTAGATTTGGAGGTTAGTGGGGTGGTACATGAGGACTAAGGGGAGTCTATCCTTATTGTTGTTGGGTGAAGGGGGTTTGAGGTCAGAAGTGGGGGAAATGGAAGAGATGCAGTTATGGGTATCCTTAATTACTGAGGAGTAGAAGGATGAATTATTTGAGGAAGCACGGTGCTCAGGGGCCAGCACTGCTGCCTTATAGCACCAGGGACCCAATTTCAATTCCAGCCTCAGGCAATTGTCTGTGTGGAGTCTGCACATTCTTCCCATGCCTGCGTGGGTTTCCTCCGGTTTCCTCCTGCAGTCTGAAAATGTGCAGGTTAGTTGGATTGGCTGAGCCAAATTGCCCCATAGCATCCAGAGGTATGCAGGCTAGGTGGATTGGATTAGCCATGGGAAATGCAGGTCATAGGGTAGGGAAGGGGACAGGTCTGAGTAAGAAGCTCTTTGGAGGGTCGGTGTTAACCTGATGGACTGAACGGCCTGCTTCCACACTGTGGGGATTCCATGATAAGTGACAAGGAGGATCAATTAGGGTAGTGCAGCGGATGTTGTCTGTGTGAACATTAGTAAGTCATTTGACAAGGTCTACATGACAGACTGGTCAAAAAAGGAAATGCCAACAGGATACTGGGTAATGTGTCAAAATTGATCCAAATTTAATTCAGTAACAGAAAACAAAGGGTGATGGTTGATGGTTGTCCATGCGAGTGGAAAGTTGGTTGAAATATTACTTACTCAAATGGAGAATGTTGCTTGGATAGTTGCAGTTACAGAGAGGAATTGGAAACATTGGAGCAGAAAAGGCTCAGCGATGACATAATTGAGTCATACACAACAGTCAGGGGTAGAGATAGACAGGAGGAACATGTTTCCCTTGACGGAGAGTTCAGAACCCAAGAGTCATAGATTCAACTCAGTGGCAAAAGGATTAGAAGGGACATGAGGACACAGAGTGTGGTGGTGTCTGGAATTGGCTGCTTGAGTACACAGTGGAAGCAAAGACCCTAAACTCTTGCTAAATGTACTTCAATCAGTACCTTAAGTGCTGTAAGTTACAGGGCTTCGGGCCATGAGCAGGAAGATGGGATTAGAAAGGGCATCTGATTGGGCAAAGGACATTTAGATCAGCATGGACAAGATGGGCCAAACACCATGCCTCCTCTTCTGTGCATTATCATTTCTAATAATGTTAGGGTCGAAGCATCTTCTTCCATGTCCTTTAATCACCAGGTCCTGTCAACACATGGGCTGCATAAGGAGAAAGAGAATCAGAGTTGAAAAGTGTGGCGCTGGAAAAGCACAGCAGGTCAGGCAGCATCCGAAGAGCAGGAGAGTCGATGTTTCGGGCATAAGCTCTTCATCATAGTCAACTAATTTTCACCGACAAATGGCCCCCATTTGCAGCTTCTGTTTCTCCCCCGGCTTACCATTATCCATGCCTTTGTCTGCCCAACTGCTGTTCTTTCTCTCTCTCTCTCTCTCTCTCTCTCTCTCTCTCTCTCTCTCTCTCTCCCCCCCCCCCCCCCGGGCTCCATCTCCACCAATCATATACCATAGCTTTTGAAATATTCAATCTTAGTGGTTTGTCCAATATCTCATTGATATATTGTAACGTTCAGCTTCAAATGTGTCTATTATAGCATATTAACAATCTTTGAACACTTTGGATCTGTAGAAGCCACTATCCATTAGTTATAAATCTATTTCTAGGTGAAAAAGGTGGTATTTCCATTGCTTGTTGTTCTCTTTTCATCAGATATACAGAGGAAATAGAAAGGACACACAATGAATAGTGTATAACTGGCCTCTACACCAAAGCTTGACACACCATCCAACTCAGGAGTGAGCACATTGCAGACATGGGTCACTAATGGAGAAGAGGTGATAACAGGGAGTAGTTGGGGCAGGAGAATAGATGGGGGTCTTAAAAAGGGGACGACAGAGAAGCTCCCCACTTATTAGTTCCACTCTCCCCTCACTTTCCACATTGTGCAAACATGCCTACGGTCCCAGCCTGTATCAGTGTTGGAGAGGCAATATTCTCTCTTGCAGCTCCTCTCTTCCCTCCATCTGGTTAAAATATTATTTGAGTAAAACAGATATTTACTTGTCTTTCTTTCAATTAAAGTGTACTGTCTTCATTGCTGGAAATCTAGTCTGAAATATGCTGTGCAAGAAGATAAATATTTACTTTTTAGTGAAATTCAGATCAGGTCATGAGCAAGAAGAAAGTGAGGACCTGCAGATGCTTGAGATCAAAGTCCAAGAGTGTGGTGCTGGACAAAGTATAGCCGGTCAGGCAGCATCTGAGGAGCGGGACAGTCGACGTTTTGAGCATAAGCTCTTCATCAAGAACCTGATGAAGGGCTTATGCCCAAAACGTCGACTCTCCTGCTCCTCAGATACTGTCTGACTGTCCATAGTCATGACCAAGTCACAACTTGTTTTTAATTCCATTTAGCTCAAGCTTCAGGATTTTGCTCCAGGGAAATTAGGCTTGGTCATCTCAAGTAAAAGGTTTTCTCAGGAATAAAAACATAGCACAAACATTGTGAATAAATGAGTGAACCTGCCAACTGGGTAATGTCAGCCACTAACCTCAATAACACCAACTTCTGTAGTGTTCAGGACAGTAATTAACAATAACGAAAACATGTTGACAATGACAGGAAATAGGATGCTTACAGGGCTACAAATTTGAGAAACAGGCAAGTTCATTTCATTCATGCCTTTGTTAATCCTTTCGATTGAATCTATTGGGAAAAAGTTTGAGAAATATAAGAACACGACATTCTTTGTTTTATCAATACTGTAGATCACAACATATAAATCAATCCAGATTAAGAGCCCACCCCAATATCTTATCAGACTTTAACAAATATTTAACATAAAAGTTGACCCTTCTTTTCATCCGTGAAATGCAATACTCACATGAATGATTGGCCTCAGTTTTGCATGTATGAATAAAAATACTTTCTACAGTTACCAAGGTGACCAATTAAATACCTTATCCAGATCTGGTTTTAGCAACAAGATTGATCAATCAGTTTCTTAATAAACATCATTATTGGCTTATTATCAAAATAATACTTACTCTGTAAAGATGCAATCATTCGCTAATAAAAAGGCATGAATTGTGGTAAAACAAGAAGAAACATTGTTTATCTTTAAATATTCCCAAATAGAAATTCTCTTCAGGAAAAGAAATTGTAAACCAATTTCCCTGCAGAGATTGGTTTTCTGAAAAAAACACTTTGGCCAGTTAGTTATTCTTCAAGGCAAAATGATAAATTATCAGATGTTTATGAGTCTGTTGCATTGGTGTTTGGCATGACTGCTCAAGTCACTAATTATGCTCAGTTTGCCTATGAAGTCTTACACACACAGCGTGCTCAAGAAATACAATCTTGAGATGTTGTTTCAATCATTCTTTCAAAAGAACAAATAGGTTTCACCCTAAATTTCATTTTCAGAAATGGAGAGATTAACAGGGCAGCTTGTTCTTAGTCAGCTTTCTTCCAACTCTGGTTCAGACTTGCTCTCCCTACTGTCAGAAGGGCATTGTGAAACTTGAAAGGGTGCAGAAAAGATTTACCAGGATGTTGGAGTGTTTGAACTATAGGGAGAGACTGAATAGGCTGGGGCTATTTTCCCTGGAGCATCGGAGGATGTTGGGGGACCTTATAGAGGTTTATATAGGGACATGGATAGGATGAATAGCCAAGGTCTTTTCCCCAGGGTATGGAAGTTCAAAACTTGAGGGCATAGGTTTAAGATGAGAGGGGAAAGATTGAAAAGGGACCCTAGGTTCAATGTTTTCATGCAGAGGGTGGTGGATGTGTGAAATAGCTGACAGAGGAAGTGGTGGAGGCTGGTACAATAACATGTATAGATACATGAATAGGAAGAGTTTAAAGAGATGAGTACATGAATAGAAAAGGTTCAGAGGATATGAGCCAAATGCTGGCAAGTGGGACTAGATCAGTTTGGGATATCTGGTTGGCATGGATCAGTTGGACCAAAGGGTCTGTTTCTGTGCCATACATCTCTATGATTCTATAACTCTTCTTTGTTTCAGTAAACTAATCTCCAGCTCAGCTCGATAGGAAAACAAGCACCTTACCAAGACAGTCAATGTCCAAACAACACCAACAGAGTTGATAGCATAGCAAGCAGTTATTACATGATTTCGAGAAAATATTGTTTTAATAAAAAAACTCTAATGTTCAGAGTGAACTTTCAATGATCTATTTTAAAAAAAAACTGTACCAGTTATTTCCCCAAATCTTGGAATAAATTCCTTTCTTCACAAAACCGCATTTGGTAAACCGCATTTGGTAAATGAAATATATGAAGTGTCTTTGTGACAAACATGAAGGTGCTTTGAAGCTAAATGAGATAACTTTGCTAACTTGTTAAAGAGCTGTGCTGTAGCAAAGGAACCCTCTGTTCATGAAATGCTGGTGAAAGAATGAAGAAAGAACCCACGATCAAAATGCACCATGAGAACAGGGATTAGATTAGATTCCCTACAGTGTGGAAACGGGCTCTTCAGCCCAACCCGGCCCTCCAAAGAGTAACCCTTCCAGGCTCATTTCCCTCTGACTAATGTACCGAACACTATGGGCAATTTAGCATGGCCAATTCACCTGGCCTGCACATCTTTGAACTGTGGGAGGAAACCAGAGCACCCGAAGGAAACCCACACAGACTCAGGGAGAATATGCAAACTCCACACAGCAAGTCACCTGAGGCTAGAACTGAACCTGGAACTCTGGTGCTATGAGGCAACAGGGCTAACCGCTGAGCCACCGTGCCACCCAATGGCTTGATCTGAAGAAGTGAGTATCAGAATGCATTCTCAAAATGTGTCAGAGTGGTTATATCATCAACAGAAGTGTAACAAGCACATATATACTTAAATAGGCCACAGTCCCAAGCTATTGAGAGTAGGCGTTCTAGTCTAAAAGGGTGACCTCTAGAGGACAGGGCAAAACCCAGAAGTCTAGTCGTCAAGGCCCTCATGCAATGAGACCTGAGGTGCCCTTGTACACCAGTCGCTGAAAGTAAGCATTGCAGGTGCAACAGACGGAGAAGGCAAAAGGTATGTTGGCCTTCACAGTGAGAGGGTTCATGTACAGGAGTAAGGATATCTTGCTTGCAATTACACAGGGCCTTGGTGAGACCACACCTGGAGTTTTGCGTGAACTTTTGGGCTCTTTCTCTGAGGAAGTATGTGCTGGCTACGGAGGGAGTGCAATGAACATTTACCAGTCTGATTCCTGGGATGACAGGGCTGACATGTGAGAAGAGACTGGATCGGTTCGGAATTTGGAAAGATCTCGCGGAAACCTATAATATTTTAATAGGACCAGACAGGGTAACTGCAGGAAGAATGTTTCCAATGACCAGGGAGTCCAGAACAAGGGGGTCATGGTTTAAATGGAGTAGGCCAATTAGAATTGAAATGAGGAGAAATTTCTTAATCCAAAGAATGGTAAACCTATGGAATTCTCTGCCATCGACAGTGATGATACCAAAACATTCAATGTTTTCCAGGCGAGTTAGATGTAGCTATTAAGGAAAAAAAGGGCCAAAGGGTATGGAGAGAAATTAGAAACAGGGTACTGAGTCGAGCCGAGATCATACTGAATGGCAGAGTAGGTTTGAAGGGCTGACTGGCCTGCTCCTGCTCCTATTTTCTATGTTTCTGGCAGAATCAATTAGGACTCAGCAACAGAAGGTTGGACCAATGGCATCAGGGTGATCAGAGGATTGTTCAAACTGTGGAGCAGAAAGGCTTGACCATACTCCTGATGAAAATGGCAGAGCCTGGGAAGACTGCCGTACAAGCCATTGCATTGCCGACAGAACAAAATTAAAGTGCACCGTCATTTTCAAAAATAAAGCTGTGCCGAATCATCATGTTCTTCACAGCCTTGTATTTTGACAAAGGTTGGATGCTGAGCGTGGAGTGCTGTTAAACAGGGAACATGTGTGGAATAGATGTCCCTGTGGCCAGTCAGCAATGCAGATTGTTGGTGTGGGACCTGCTCCAATGCTGTGTTACCAGTGAGATCAAGAAGTCAATCAAGTAATATCACTCACATCGCATTTAGAAACATCAAAAATGAGGAGCATGAGTAGGTCTTTTAGTCCTGCGAGCCTGAACTACTATTCAATATGAACAAGACTGACCCTTTATCTCAATCCCATCTTCCTGCTTTCTCCCCAATACCAAATGATGACTTAAAAATGTCTTTGTCTCTTCCTTGAATATATTCAGTAATTTGGCTTCCACAGCAGAGAGTTCCACAGATTCACTCCCCTCTGAGTGAAGACATTTATACCAGGTGTAACATTTGGATGGGAACAAGCCATTCAAGAATCACATTCACCTGACTGGAATTAGCAGATGACTGATGGGAAAAGAAATCTTTACACAAAGTGGAAGTATGTGTGTTGCCCTGTTTGATACTTTGCCTGGTTCCCATCTCAAATTGTGGATTGCCACAAGGCATCATCAGATCATTCAAAAGTTGAGGAATATCCAGTTAGA
This sequence comes from Hemiscyllium ocellatum, assembly GCF_020745735.1. Taxonomy (NCBI): domain Eukaryota; kingdom Metazoa; phylum Chordata; class Chondrichthyes; order Orectolobiformes; family Hemiscylliidae; genus Hemiscyllium; species Hemiscyllium ocellatum. Next base: position 16,277,007 of record NC_083416.1, on the reverse strand, counting down.
GTCACAGAGTCATAGTGATGTACAGCATGGAAACAGACCCTTCCGTCCAACTCATCCATGCCGACCAGATATCGTAACTTAATCTAGTCCCATTTGCCTGCACTTGGCCCATATCCGTCTCAACCCTTTCTATTTATATACCCATCTAGATGCTTTTTAAATGCTGGAATTGTATTAGCCTCCACTACATTCTCTGGCAGCTCATTCCATACATTCACCACCATCTGCCTCAGGTCATTTTTGTACATTTCCCTCTAAACCACCCCAGGAAAAAGACTTTGTCTCTTTATCCTATCCATGCCCCTCATGATTTTGTAAACCTCTATAAGATCACCCCCTCAGCCTTTGACGCTCCAGGGAAAACAGCCCTAGCCTATTCAGCCTCTCCCTATAGCTCAAATCCTCCAACCCTGGCAACATCCTTGTAAGTCGTTTCTGAACTCTTTCAAGTTTCACAACATCCTTCCAATAGGAAGGAGTCCAGAATTACACACAATATTCCAAACATGGCCTAACCAATGTCCTGTACAGCCACTATATGACCTCCTAATCCCTATACTCAATTCTCTGACCAATAAAGGAAAGCATACCATATACCTTCTTCATGATCCTATCTACCCACGACGCTACTTTGAAGGAACTATGAACCTGCACTCCAAGGTCTCTTTGTTCAGCAACACTCTCTAGGACCGTAGCATTAAGTGTATAAGTCCTGCTCTGACTTGCTTTTCCAAAATGCAGCACCTCACATTTATCTGAAGTAAACTCCATCTGCCACTCAGCCCATTGGCCCATCTGATTAAGATCACATTGTACTCTGTCCACTGCACCTCCAATTTTGGTGTCATGTGCAAACTTAGTAACTATACCTCTTATGTTCACATCCAAATCATTTATATAAATTACGAAAAGTAGTGGACCCAGCACCGATCCTTGTGCCACTCCACTGGTCACAGGCCTCCAGTCTTAAAAGCAATCCTCTACTACAACCCTCTGTCTTCTACCTTTGAGCCAGTTCTGTATCCAGAAGGCTAGTTCCCCCTGTATTCCATGAGATCTAACCTTGCTAACCAGTCTCCCATGGACAGTTGCATTTTGGAGGCATGATTCTGAAATCAAAAACTTCAAATCTGTTTCCCAATGGTACCATGACCATAGTGACTCAGAATGAATTTATTAAATTCTTTAACATCTGAATCAAAGAGAATGGATTTGACGGTTTTCAAATGCACTGATTATGTTTATAACTATCTTTGTACAATTCATTCCACAAAACTATCAATTTTAAAATGCACGCCATCTACACATGTTTTTATACATGGCGTATACGGCATTGTTAGAAGCCTCAAAAAATCCTTCCAAAACTGGATGTTGACTTAAATCCTGAAATCTATGGTAGTTTAAGCATTAGAATAACTCAGATTGTTTGGATAGAAAGATAATTGAGAAAATAGAAGCACAGAGTACATCTACATCCTCCAGACACCTGCAGTAATGAGCTGGCATCACAAGATCCAATCCTACCACAACTACCAGAAATTTAAACTCCATTCATTAAAGAAATTGAGAGTAAAAAGCACTAGGTGCCCACTGAGTCCAGTCCAGCTCTGCATGAAGAAATCCCGGCAGTTCCATTTGCCTGCTCTGCCTTATATCCCTGAAAGTTTATTCCTTCAATTCGCTATCCAATTTCATTTTGGAATAATAATTTATCTCCATGTTCAGAGCCCTGGCAGCCAGTGAGTTCCATGTTATGATCACCTCCTGGAGCTCTTGTCCATAACCTTCGATTTGGGTCTCCCTGTTCTTGCAAGTTCAATTATTGGGAATCTTGTTGTTCAATTCTATAATCCCTTAAGCCATTCAGAGAACTCTCTCCTGTATTCTCTGAAAGACCCTCACATCTTTCATAAAATGAACTATAAAACTATCCAATTTTGGTCAAACACATAGAACATAGAACAGTACAGCATAGAACAGGCCCTTCGGCCCATGATGTTGTGCTGAACATTTGTCCTAGCTTAAGTACCTATCCATGTACCTATCCAATTGCCACTTAAAGGTCACCAATGATCCTGACTCTGCCAGTCCCACAGGCAGCGCATTCCATGCCCCCACTACTCTCTGGGTAAAAAACCTACCCCTGACATCCCCCCATACCTTCCACCCTTGTAATTTATGTCCCCTTGTAACACTCTGTTGTACCAGGGAAAAAGTCTCTGACTGTCTACTTTATCTTATAAGACTGATCATCTTATAAACCTCTATCAAGTCACCCCTCATCCTTCGCCGTTACAATGAGAAAAGGGATAGCACTCTCAACCTTTCCTCGTACGACCTATTCTCCATTCCAGGCAACAGCCTGCTAAATCTCCTCTGCATCCTCTCCAAAGCTTCCACAGCTTTCCTAAAGCGAGTGAGGCGACCAGAACTGCACACAGTACTCCAAATGTGGCTTTACCAAGGTCCTGTACAGCTGCAACATCACCTCACGACTCTTGAATTCAATCCCTCTGCTAATGAACGCTAATACACCATAGGCCTTCTTACAAGCTCTGTCCACCTGAGTGGCAACTTTCAAAGAGTTATGAACATAGACCCCAAGATCCCTCTGCTCCTCCACCTTACTAAGAACCCTATCGTTAACCCTGTATTCCGCATTCTTATTTGTCCTTCCAAAATGGACAACCTCACACTTGACAGGGTTGAATTCCATCTGCCACTCCTCCACCCAGCTCTGCATCATATCTAAGTCCCTTTGCAGTTGACAACAGCCCTCCTCACTATCCACAACTCCCATCAATCTTCGTATCATCTGCAAATTTACTTACCCACCCTTCGACTCCCTCTTCCAAGTCATTAATAAAAATTACAAACAGCAGAGGACCCAGAACTGATCCCTGCGGAACTCCACTTGTAACTGGGCTCCAAGCTGAACATTTACCATCTACCACCACTCTCTGACTTCGACCGGTTAGCCAGTTCTCTATCCAACTGGCCAAATTTCCCACTATCCCATGTCTCCTGACTTTCCGCATAAGCCTACCACGGGGAACCTTATCAAATGCCTTACTAAAATCCATGTACACTACATCCACTGCTCTACCCTCATCCACATGCTTGGTCACCTCCTCAAAGAATTCAATAAGACTTGTAAGGCAAGACCTACCCCTCACAAATCCGTGCTGGCTGTCCCTAATCAAGCAGTGTCTTTCCAGATACTCATGAATCCTACCCCTCAGTACCCTTTCCATTACTTTGCCTACTACCGAAGTAAGACTAACTGGCCTGTAATTTAAGGTCAAATTTAAGTGGTCTTACCTAGATGTGACTCCAGACCCACAGCAATGTCATTGACTCTTAACTCCCCTCTGTACTGACCTTGCAAGCCATTCAGTTCTACCAATCATTACAATGTCTCAAAGAAGTGAAACTGGACAGATCACCTGGCATTGACCTAGGCACTGGAATAGACAATAGCAGAATCAGCTCTGTTGATCTTGCAAAGTCCTCCTCACTAACATCTGGGGACTAGTGCCAAAATTGGTAGAGTTATCTCACAGGCTAGGTAGGCAACAGCCTTACGGAATCATATCTCACAGACAATGTCCCAGACACCACTATCACCATCCCTGGATCTGTCCTGTCCCACCAGCTGGAAAGACCCAGCAGAGGTGGTGGCACAGTGGTATACAGTTGAGAGGGAGCTGAGTCATCAACATTGACTCTGCACCCCATGAAGTCTCATGGCTTCAGGTTAAACATGGGCAAAGAAACCTCCTGCTGATTACTACGTACTGTCCTCCCTCAGTTAATGGATCTGTACTCCTCCATGTTGAATAACACATAGAGGAAGCACTGAGGATGGCAAGGTCACAAAAAGTACTATGGGTGGGGGATTTCAATGTCCACCATCAAGAGTGGCTAAGCAGCAGCAATGCTGATCAAGTTGGTCGGGTTCTAAAAGACATAGCTGATAGATGGGGTCTGCGGCAGGTGGTGGGGGAACCAATATGAGAGAAAAATATACTTGACCTTATTCTTACCAATTTGTCCATCGCAGAACCATCACTGCACAGTCCTTGTGGAGTCATACTCCTGCCTTCTGAAAATAACCTCCATCATTTTTTTGTGGCACTGTCACTGTGCTAAATGGGACAGACTTCAAACAGATAAGACCATAAGACCATAAGACATAGGAGTGGAAGTAAGGCCATTCGGCCCATCGAGTCCACTCCGCCGTTCAATCATGGCTGATGGGCATTTCAACTCTACTTACCAGCATTCTCCCCGTAGCCCTTAATTCCTCGTGACATCAAGAATCTATCAATCTCTGCCTTGAAGACATTTAGCGTCCGGGCTTCCACTGCACTCTGCGGCAATGAATTCCACAGGCCCACCGCTCTCTGGCTGAAGAATTGTCTCCGCATTTCAGTTCTGAATTGACCCCCTCTAATTCTAAGGCTGTGTCCACGGGTCCTAGTCTCCTCGCCTAACGGAAACAGTTTCCTAGCGTCCACCCTTTCCAAGCCATGTATTATCTTGTAAGTTTCTATTAAGTCTTCCCTCAATCTTCTAAACTCCAATGAATACAATCTCAGGATCCTCAGCCGTTCCTCGTATATTAGACCTACCATTCCAGGGATCATCCGTGTGAATCTCAGCTGGACACGTTCCAGTGCCAGTATGTCCTTCCTGAGGTGTGGGGATCAAAACTGGACACAGTACTCCAAATGTGGCCTAACCAGAGCTTTATAAAGTCTCAGTAGCACATCTCTGCTTTTATATTCCAACCCTCTTGAGATAAGTGACAACATTGCATTCACTTTCTTAATCACGGACTCAACCTGCATGTTTACCTTGAGAGAATCCTCGACTAGCACTCCCAGATCCCTTTGTAATTTGGCTTTATGAATTTTCTCACCATTTAGAAAGTAGTCCAAGCTTTTATTCATTTTTTCCTAAGTGCAAGACCTCACATTTGCTCACGTTGAATTCCATCAGCCATTTCCTGGACCACTCTCCCAAACTGTCTAGATCCTTCTGCAGCGTCCCCACTTCCTCAGTACTACCTGCCTGTCCACCTAACTTCGTATCACCGGCAAACTTCGCTAGAATGCCCCCAGTCCCTTCATCCAGATCATCAATATATAATGTGAACAGCTGCGGCCCCAACACTGAACCCTGCGGGACATCGCTTGTCACTGGCTGCCATTCCGAAAAAGAACCTTTTATCCCAACTCTCTGCCTTCTGTCAGACAGCCAATCCTCAATCCATACCAGTAGCTCACCTCGAACACCGTGGGCCCTCACCTTACTCAGCAGCCTCCCGTGTGGCACCTTATCAAAGGCTTTTTGGAAGTCTAGATAGACCACATCCACTGGGTTTCCCTGGTCTAACCTACTTGTCACCTCTTCAAAGAATTTCAACAGGTTTGTCAGACACGACCTCCCCTTACTAAATCCATGTTGACTTGTTCTAATCAGACTCTGCTCTTCCAAGAATTTAGAAACCTCATCCTTAATGATGGATTCTAGAATTTTACCAACAACCGAGGTTAGGCTAATTGGCCTATAATTTTCCATCTTTTGCCTTGATCCTTTCTTGAACAAGGGGATTACAACTGCGATCTTCCAATCATCCAGGACTTTCCCTGACTCCAGTGACTTTTGAAAGATCTCAACCAATGCCTCCGTTATTTCCTCAGCCACCTCTCTCAGAACTCTAGGGTGTATTCCATTTGGACCAGGAGATTTATCAATTTTAAGACCTTTTAGCTTTTCTAGCACTTTCTCTTTTGTAATGGCAACCATACACAACTCAGCCCCCTGACTCCCTTTAATTGTTGGGATATTACTCATGTCTTCCACTGTGAAAAATGACGCAAAGTTAGTTCTTTGTTAAGTTCTCCTTATTTCCTTATCTCCCATCACTCGGCTTCCAGCATCAGTTTGAAGTGGCCCAATGCCTACTTTTGTCTGTCGTTTGTTTCTTATGTATTGAAAGAAACTTTTACTATCATTTCTAATATTATTGGCTAGCCTACCTTCATATTTGATCCTGTCCTTCCTTATTTCTCTCTTTGTTATCCTCTGTTTGTTTTTGTAGCTTTCCCAATCTTCTGATTTCCCACTGCTCTTGGCCACCTTATGGGATCTCTCTTTTTCTTTAATATATTTCCTGACTTCCTTTGTCAGCCATGGCTGTCTAATCCCTCCCCGGATAATCTTTCTTTTCTTGGGGATGAACCTCTGTAAGTGTCCTCAATTATACCCACAAACTCCTGCCATTTTTGCTCTACTGTCTTCCCCGCTAGGCTCTGCTTCCAGTCTATTTTTGTCAGTTCCTCTTTCATGCCCTCATAATTACCTTTATTTAACTGTAACACCATTACATCCGATTTTGCCTTCTCTCTTTCAAACTGGCAAGATGAGGCAAGACTGGGCACCAATGAGATACGGTGGGCCATTAACAATAGCAGAATTGTACTCCAGCAGGATCTGTTACTCATGGCCCAGTATATCCCCCACTCAACTGCTACCATCAATCCAGGGGACCAAGCCTGTTTCAATGAAAAATGTAGAAGGCAGGCCAGGACCAGCATCAGATATACCTGAAGCTGAGGTATCAACCTGGTGAAGCTACCAAACAGGACTACTTGCGTGCCAAACAGCATAAGCAGCAAGTGACAGACAGTGCTAAGCGATCCCAAACCACCGGATCAGATCTATGCTCTGCAGTCCTGCTACATCCAGACATGAATGGTGGCGGATGATGAAACAATTTATTGAAGGAGGAGGAGGCTCCACAAATATCCTCATCCTTAATGATGGAAGAGCCAAGCACATTAGCACAAAAAGTAAGGCTGAAGCTTTTGCTATAAGTGTTGAGTGGATGATCCACCTCAGCCAAGCTTCTCCAGCAATACAGATACCAGTCTTCAGCCAATTCGATTCACTCCATGTGACGTCAATAAACAGTTGGAGGCACTGGACTCTGCAAAGGCTCATGCCCTGACAACATTCCAGCACTAGTACTGAAGGCTTATGCTCCAGAACTTGCTCCCTGAGCCAAGCTGTTCCAGTACAGTTCCAACTCAGGCATCTATCCAACAGAGTGGAAAATTGCCCGGGTATGTCCTGCGCAGAAAAAAACCTGGCCAATTACCACCCCATCAGACTACTGTCGATCATCAGTAGAGTGATGTCATCAACAGTGCTAGTAAGCAGCACCTGCTCAGCAATAAGCTGCTCACTGATGCCCAGTTTGCGTTCTGTCAGGGGCATTCAGCTCCTGCCCTCAATACAGCTTTGGCTCAAACATGGACAAAAGAGCTGAATTCCAGAGGTGAGGTGAGAGTGACTGCCCTTGACATCAGGGCTGCACTTGACTGAGCGCGGCATCAAAAAGCCCTTGTAAAACTCGAATCAGTGAGTATAGGGGGCAAACTCTCCAGTGATTAGAGTCATACCTGACATATAGGAGGATGGTCGTGGTTGTTGGAGAACAGTCATCTCAGCTCTAGGACATCTCTGCAGGAGTTCCTCAGGGTAGTGTCCTGGCCCAACTTCTTCAGCTGCTTCATCAATAATCTTCTCTCAATCATAAGGTCAGAAGTGGGGATGTTCACCGATGATTGCACAATGTTCAGCACCATTCACGACTCCTCAGATACTGAAGTTCATGTTCAAATGCAACAAGATCTGGACAGTATCCAGGATTGGGCTGACAACTGATTAGATTCCCTATAGTATGGAAACAGGCCCTTCGGCCCAATAAGTCCACACCGACTCTCTGAAGAATAACCCATCTAGACGCATTCCCCTACCCCATATTCACCCCTGACGAATGTACCTAATACTATGGGCAATTTAGCATCGCCAACTCACCTGGCCTGCTCATCTTTGAACTGTGGGAGGAAACCAGAGCACCCAGAGGAAACCCACGCAGACACAGGGAGAATGAACAAACTCCACAGACAGTCACCAGAGGTGGGACTTGAACCCAGGTCCCTGGCTCTGTGAGGCAGCAGTGCTAACCACTGAGCCACCGTGCCCCCTATTGGCAGGTAACATTTGTACCACACAAATGCCAGACTATGACCATCACCAATAAGAGACAATCTAATCGTTGCCCCTTGACATTCAATGGTGTTACCATCACTGAAATCCACTTCAACATCCTAGGGATTATCATTGACCAGAGACTCAACTGGACTCACCACATAAACACAATGGCTACAAGAGCAGGTCAGAGGCTAGGAATACTGCATTGAGTATCCCACCACGTGAGTATCTGTCCACCATCTACAAGGTAGAAGTCAGGAGTGTGATAGAATATTCCTCATTTGCCTGGATGAGTGCAGTTCCAACAACACTCAAGAAGCTTGACATTATCCAGGACAAAGCAGCCTGCTTTATTGGCACCGTACCCATAAGCATCCACTTCCTCCACCATTGACACTTCAATAGCAGCAGCATGTACTATCTGCAGAAATTCACCACAACGATCCTCAGGCTACACCTTCCAAACCCAGGACAACTTTCATCTTGAAGGACAAGGGTAGCAGAGTCACTCACCATCCTGACTTGGAAACATCTCTCTTCCTTCACAGTCGTTGGGTCAAAATCCTGGAATTCCCTCCCTAATGGCATTGTAGGTCGCACTGGTTCAAGCCGGCAGCTCACCACCACCTTCTCAAGGGCAACTAGGGATGGGCAATAAATGCTGGTCAGCCAGTGATGCCCACATCCCACAAATTAATTAAAATATAACTCTCACAATACAAAATGGGATAGATTGTCAAAACTGGGCATTCATGAGGTGCTGCTGACCATCAGCAGCAGCAGAACTGTATCGAACCACAGTCTATAACATCTATAACACCATGGCTTTGCCATTACCATCAAACTGCAGGTGAATCCTGGTTCAATGTGGGGAGTAATAGAGCATTTCCTTTGTTTGTTCTTGGGATATGGGCACTGCTGATAAGGCCAACAATTATTGTTCATCCCAAATTGCCCTTGAGAATATGAAGCCTCTGAAATCAATGTCCCAAACTTCTGAACAGAATAGACAGACAAATTGTGCATCACAAATGCCAGGAAATAGAACATATAACACAGCACAGTACAGGCCCTTTGGCCCTCAATGTTACGCCAAGCATTTGCCCTACTCTAAGATCAATCTAACCTATATATCCTACATTCTACTACTATCCGTGTGCCTATCCAAGAGTTGCTGTATCTGACTCTACTACCACTGCTGGCAGTGTATTCCACACACCCACCACTCGCTGGGTAAAGAACCAACTTTTGAAATCTCCCCTAAACCTTCATCCAATCACATTAAAATTATGCCCCCTCATGACAGCCATTTCTGTCGTGGGAAAATGTCTCTGAGTCTTCACTATCTATGCCTCTCATCATCTTGTACATCTTGGAAGACTGGTTAGCAAGGTTAGATATCATGGAATAAGGGGAGAACTGGCCTTTTGGATACAGAGCTGGCACTAAGGTAGAAGACAGAGGGTGGTGGTGGAGATTTTCAGACTGGAGGCCTGTGATCAGTGGAGTGCCACAAGGATCGGTGCTGGGTCCAAGACTTTTCATCATTTATATAAATGATTTGGGTGTGAGCATAGGAGGTATAGTTAGTAAGTTTGCTAATTACACCAAAATTGGAGGTGTAGTGGGTAGCAAAAAATGTTACCTCAGATTACAATGGGATCTTGATCAGATGGGCCATGGGCTGAGGAGTGGTAAGATTGCTGAACAAAGAGACCTTGGAGTACAGGTTCATAGCTCCTTGAAAGTGGAGTCACAGGTAGATATGATAATGAAGCAGGCATTTGGTATGCTTTCCTTTTTTGGTCAGAGTATTGAGTCCAGGAGTTGGGAGGTCATGTTGCAGCTGTACAGGACATTGAGTAGGCCATTTTTGGAATATTGTATGCAATTCTGGTCTCTTCCTATCAGAAAGATGTTATGAAACTTGAAAGGATTCAGAAAAGATTTAAAAGAATATTGCCAGGGTTGGAGGATTTGAGGTATCGGGAGAGGCTGAACAGGCTGGGGCAGTTTTCTCTGGAGCACCGAAGGCTGAGGGGTAACCTTATAGAGGTTTATAAAATCATGAGGGGCATGGAAAGGCTAAATAGATGAAGTCTTTTCCCTGGGTTTGGGGAATCCAGAACAAGAAGGCATAAGGTTAGGGTGAGAGGGGAAAGATATAAAAGACGCTTAAGGGGCAACTTTTTCACATAGAGGGTGGTATGTGTATGGAATGAGCTGTCAGAGGAAGTGGTGCAGGCTAGTACAGTTGCAACATTCAAAAGGCATCTGGATGGGTACATGAATAGGAAGGGTTTGGAGGAATATGGACCAGGTGCTGGCAGGTGGGACTAGATTAGATTGGGATATCTGGTCAGCATGGACGAGTTTAACTGAAGGGTCTGTTTCCGTGCAGTAATCTCTGTGACTCTATGACTCTATGAGGCAACCAGACTGAACACAATGTTCCAGGGTGGACTAACCAGGGTCTATGGAACTGCAGTAGAACCTCGTGACTTTTAAATTCAATACCCTTGCTAACGAAAGTCAACAAACCATATGCCTTCTTAACAAACCTATTAACTTGGGTGGCAACTTTGTGGGATCTATGGATGTGGGCCCCAAGATCCCTCTGTTCCTCCGCACTGCCAATAATCCTGCATTTAATCTTGTATTCTGCATTCAAACTTGTCTTTCCAAAATGAATCACTTCAAATTTTTCCAGGTTGAGCTCTATCTGCCACGTCTCAGCCCAGCTCTGCATCCTGCCAATGTCCCATTGCAACCTATAATAGCCCTCCACACTATCCACTACTCCACTAACTTTTATGTCATCTACAAACGTACCAACCCACCCTTCCACTTCCTCATCCAAATCATTTTTAAAAATCACAAAGAGCAGAGGTCCCAGAACAGATCCCTATGGAACATCATTGGTTACCAAACTCCAGGCTGAATGTTTTCCATCTACTACCACCTTCTGAGGGCCAGCCAATTCTGTATCCAGACTTTCTCGGTATCCCATGCCTCCTTACTTTCTGAATGAGCCGAAGATGGGGAACCTTATCATACACCTTGCTAAAATTCTGGGTTTTGGCTTTTTCAGTCAAATCAGAAACAGTTTGTCGTTGAAAAATAATTGGGTGCTTCACTGACTATCTCCTGACTGCTACACTCCCTGAATTCTCTCTTGATGTTTCTTCCTCCTGGATTGGATAACAGCATGTAAGAATCTGATTTTTTTCTTTTTGCCAAGAGTGTGTTTATGGGATGTTACTGGAATAGTTAATTAGTAGTAGATACTGATCTATTAATGAATTAAGTTTCCCAAGAGTTAAGTCATTCTAAATTCCTCTTGCTTTTGTTTGGAGTGTAACTTTAATGTTTAAATAAATTGTGTTTTGCTTAACGTCGAGTAGTTTGTCACATCTGGAAGGCAGCACTTCACATCTATATTTAAATAAGAAAATCTTAGGATTTAGGCTAGCTTCTTAAAATATTTTGAGGGGGTCTGGTCTGGTCCAAAACATATTAATTAGACATTGAACATAAAGATAGTGCTTTAAAAAGCTTGTCAGAAGCTATGAATACTGCGGCAAGCAATTCATCGTCTGACTCCCAAAACCAATCCAACTTCTACAAGGCAGAAGTCAGAAGTGTGATGGAATACTCCCCACTTGCAGCCCCAACAACACTCAAGAATCTTGACACAATCCAACATAAATCAGCCTTTGTGCTTGGCACGACATCCATAATCATCTACTCCCTCAACCACCGACGCTCAGTAGCAGCAGTGCATACTATTGACAAGATGCACTGCAGAAGTTCACCGAACGATCCTTAGGCAGCACCTTCTAAACCCACTACTTCCAACCAAAACGACAAAGGTAGTAGATATTTGGGAACACCAATACCTACAAATTCCCCTCCAACTCAATCACTATCTTGACTCGGAAATATATCACTGTTCCTTCAGTGTCACTGGATCAAAATCTTGCATTTGAGGTTATAAGCAAATCAGCCATGACCTTGTGAAATGGGAAAGCCGGTTCGAGGGGTTGAATGGCCTACTCCTCTTTGTTCAAATGTTCAAAGATAACTCTCTTCTTAACAGCACTGTGGGTATACGCAAACTACATAATCTGCAGCACACTACCACCTCCTCAGTGCAAAAACAGAAATTGCTGGCAAAGCTCAGCAGGTCTGGCATCATCGGTGGAGAGAAATCAGAGTTAACATTTCAAGTCAAGTGACTCTTCCTCATGTTCTGAACCTGAAATGTTAACTCTGATTTCTCTCCACCGATGTTGCCAGACCTGCTGAGCTTTATCAGCAATTTCTGTTTCTGATTTACAGCATTGGCAGTTCTTTTGGTTTTTATTTACCACGTTCTCATTGATGGGCATTAAATGCAGGCCAGCCAACAAGTCTCACTTTCATGAAATGGTCTGAACCTAGGCCCTAGTTTCAATTAAGAACTAACACCAACATCGCTTTCACTTAAACCACAGTGGTGTTGGAAGTGCAAAGATCATTTACAAGTTGTAATTCTGCTGTATGTTGTTGGCGTTTAGTTGTAATTGACCTAACCTGGGTCTGTTTGAAGGTGACACCATGATTCAAATGGAAAGTTCCCAGCTCAATTATATTTGCTGGTGTATGTAGAGCTTTTCTAATGAACCTGTTCAAATATAGTTACATACCTCAGAAGTGGAAGAGACTTGAACCTAGGCCAGATTCAGAGACAGGGACCCTACTACTGTGCCACCAGAGCCCCTCTACACTGGTGTATGTACACTGAAAAGAAACATCTTCTCATTTGTTGTACAAGTCAATTTGTCTATTAAGGAAATAGAGTTAAGCAGATCAGCAATGAATCAACATAACCATGATTTTGCCAACAGTTTTTGCCTGTTAATTGGATCATTGTTTGTTAATGGTTGTTCCTGGCCTATTTCCAGTAAGATTTTCAGTTATAACTATTGTTTTCCACTGTCACAGCCTACCTAAGCCAGATGAAGAACAGGAAATAATTTCTACATCCAATTCAGTTGATATCTGATGCCTAAGTGAAGTGGCCTTTCACTATAATGCTGTCTGAATATTGCCTGTGATTCACTCAGTAAGAACGAGCGAATAAAACCACCTCAAGTATGACTTGGAACGGCTGTCTCTGGCTTCTTGTTTTAATTAATTTTAACTTTTTAATTCATCGTCAGCATAAAGTCCAAGCAAATTAAAGGAAGCAATGAAAAGTGCTAATTACAGCCTCATTTATTCCTAGGACCTATAATGTTGAAATCCACTGAAACTCAGCCTTCGGTGCTTTCATGAGAGTGAATTTGAATAATGTTTAATCAATTCAACCAAAATATTGCTACTCAGCGTTTCAAGATTATTATTTAGCACATTGAGTTCTGTGATGTTATTGAAGGTTCAAGCAGTAGTTAATCTTGAGTATAGCTATAACTTTCATTTGCACTCCCTTTTTTAACCATAAGAACATAAGACATAGGAGCACAAGTTAGGCCATTCAGCCCATCAAGTCTGCTTGTGGAACCGATAGTTGCATAATGGGAAAACTGGCCAACCCCTGGTCGTAACACAACACAAGTTAAGACTATAACAAAGGTCAAAGCATTGCTAACCTCAGCAGTTCTTGAAGTAGGCTAAGTCTACATAAATTCTTTAATCTTGCTTGACCTCAGCAAAGCTTGATTCAGCTGGCTCCACATAAATCCTGGGATACTGACTAACCCCAAATAAAGACATTCTGCAAAATCCACTGAGCCCCCAACGAGATTGTGAGCTGACGTATGTGGCACAAGGTTTTGGGAAGTCAATATGATAAACCTCGGAAGTAATAACACAGATGTACTGGTCTAAAGGATAAGTAACCTCTAGCGATAGTTTTTGATAGCTATCAATAAGTTTTAAGTATAAAGATTCCTGCTTTTCCCTCTGTAAGCATGAACATGTGAGAGAGACACAGAGCTATGGTCGGCTCTCTATCTTTTTCAAGTTCAGCCACTCCACATGCAGTGTCCTTGTTAATAAAGACCAATTGTTTTGTCGGACCAAGTTCAACAAAACTTTTGAACTTTTGTTGAGTTTGTTTGGCTCTCACAGTCCTGTAGTTATTTTTAATCCATTTCTCTCTTCCCTCCATTACAGACATTTACACCACATGCTGCATCCGAAAGGCTAAGAGCATTGTGGAAGAACCCAAACACCCCTCATTCAAAGTTTTCTCCCTCCTGCCAACTGACAGAAGATACTGGAGCATTTAGTCTCTCATGGCCAGACTGCAACAGTTTCTTCACCCAAGTCATGAGGTTCCTTAACACAGTATGATCAGACTCTTTCTCATCTGAAATTCTTTGCACGACTTTGAATTGCTGCTAGAAAAAATGTCTATTATTTATCATTGTTCTATGACACTGTAACATGTGTCTTGCTCTTCTTATGTTGTGCATTATTGTGTAGTTTGTGTTGTCCATGTAGCACCCTCGGTCCTGGAGGAATACTGCCGAGTTTTTACTGTATCAGTTATATATGGTAGAAATGACAAATAAAAAGCTTCTCTCTCTCTCTCTCTCTCTCTCTTTCTCTCTCTCTCTCTCTCTCCAAGCTCTGCCAATCAATCATTGCCAATAAGTTTCAAATCCCCATTCTCCTGCCTTCTCCCAGTAATCCTTGATCCTCTTGACAATCAACAACCTATCTATCTCAGCCTTGAATACACTCCCATCAACGATGGTTAGCTTTTCTCTCAGTGACTGTAATTTTGCCCAACTCTGTTCATTAGTCAATGGCCTCTCTACAAAAAGAAATGCGTATTTACCTCAGCAACCTTGCCCCAAACCATCATATTTTACTAAATTTAGGACAGGCACCACATCCAAGGATGGATGTATGTGTTATGACCAAATGAGAAGAGAAATCTACTCCCCTCTTCTTAATTCCCTCACAGTCACAACAAAAATTTCTATTTAATTTTTGCAGGCAGCTATAGCGCTTCAGTTGTTAGTATGTCACTACTGTGAAATTCAACTTTAAAATAGAAGCAAATGGATGTGGATTGTTCTGGGAAAAGCTTTTGGAACAAGTCAGAAAGTCATTTGGAAAAGTGGCCGAAGTGCGTGAACTCCAAGGAAGCTTGCAATTGCAGTCAAGTGCTCAGGAGAACTCCTGCAGTGTTAATAGATTAAATGTTTCTAGCGCTGAGTTGACAATAGACCGGAAAGCCATTCATTCTAACATTGACTTCAGTTCAGAAAAATCTAAGTTCAGTTCAGAAGGGAGAACAGTTTTTTTCTGAGCAGAAGAATCAAAATTTTAGTTTAGAACAACCAGTCACCTGAGGCAATGTGTTTTCATTTGTGAAGCTTCCATGCCCAGTGATTTTGGATAAAAATCTTCCAGATTGTTAAAAGTTTAGGCCACCAGAATTGTGAAAGGTTCATGCCCATGGAGTTGGAAAAGATTAATGAAACTGTCTTTGCAGTCCAAGGAAAATAAACTGGGAAAAGTCAGTTAAGTTAAAAACTTAAGAGACTGGAGTGTCTATGAAGGGATGGTGTTGAGGATCAGGTTGAAACTCTATTATGCTGTTGGTCTTAGGATTATTTTTAATCATCATTTATAACTTTGCTTTTTGTTCTTCTCTTTTGTGTAATAATCCCACATTTAGATTCTAAAGAACATCTGCAGCATCATATGAATATGCTTCCATGACTAACCACTACGGTAGACAATTGCATAATATGATCTATCATTCTATGATCAAACTTGTCGAATTTTACCATTAACTGGAATCATAACACAATTAGAACATGGTTTCCTGAAATTAAGGAGCCAATTTCCATTTCTCTTTTGAATGAAAGGAAGAATTATATTATCTACTAGTCCTGAGTAAAGCTAGCAAAAAACAGTATATCAAACACACAGGAATAGAACATAGAACATAGAAGGATACAGCGCAGTACAGGCCCTTCGGCCCTCGATGTTGCGCCGACCGAATCCTACCTAACCTATACTAGCCCAATAACTTCCAAATGCCTATCCAATGCCCGCTTAAATGACCATAAAGAAGGAGAGTTCACCACTGATACGGGCAGGGCATTCCATGAACTCACAACCCGCTGTGTGAAGAATCTACCCCTAACATCTGTCCTATACCTACCACCCCTTAATTTAAAGCTATGTCCCCTAGTAACACCTGACTCCATTAGCGGTAAAAGGTTCTTAGTATCTACCCTATCTAAACCCCTAATCATCTTATACACTTCTATCAGATCTCCCCTAAACCTTCTCTTCTCCAATGAGAACAGCCCCAAGTGCCTCAGCCTTTCCTCATAAGATTTTCCTACCATTCCAGGCAACATCCTGGTAAACCTCCTCTGCACTCGTTCTAAAGCTTCCACATCCTTCCTATAGTATGGTGACCAAAACTGCACACAATACTCCAGATGAGGCCTCACCAGAGTCTTATACAACTGCAACATGACCTCAGGACTCCGGAACTCAATTCCTCTGCCAATAAAGCCCAGTACACCATATGCCTTCCTCACAGCACTATTTACCTGGGTGGCAACTTTCAGAGATATATAGGTAATAAGTTTTAAAGAAGGACTGTTTGGTACCTTAAGGGAGAATTAAGGTTTGGCAATTAAAGCATTTAGATTCTAAAATTGAAATCATAGTTGGTGAATTGTAGATTTATATCCACCAAAGTAGCAGAATCTGTAGATAAATTTGTGATTTGTTGTTTTCCCAACTTGTTTTTTTCACGAAATATTGCTTTCTGAGATGATAAAGGATCAGCCTGGGAGGGAGTTAATTCTAGCTCTTGTTATCAGAGAATCAATTTCTTTCTGTCCATTCTGCTGCTTAAAAGCAGCTACTGAAATACAGTTCAGTTGATACCCCAGAGACTAGCTTCATTGCCTTTCCAAGCTGGCTCCTAAGGTTGGTTGCAAATGTGTTGCTGGTCAAAGCACAGCAGGCCAGGCAGCATCTCAGGAATAGAGAATTCGACGTTTCGAGCATAAGCCCTTCATCAGGAATAAGGAATTCCTTATTCCTGATGAAGGGCTTATGCTCGAAACGTCGAATTCTCTATTCCTGAGATGCTGCCTGGCCTGCTGTGCTTTGACCAGCAACACATTTGCAGCTGTGATCTCCAGCATCTGCAGACCTCATTTTTTACTCCTAAGGTTGGTTTCAAACTATTCAGGTGACCACCTCAACCATTATTGGGTTTATAAAGCACTTTAACCCATGAAAGGTGCAACAATCAGATGATGGACATTAAATTTGATAATCAATGCTTACCACTATTATAACAATATTAACTTTGAACCAGATGTGTTGCAACTTCATCAGAATGACACTGAGACTAAGAAGGTCCAATCATAGAATAAGCGTGCATTCCCTTGAACATAGGGAATTAAAAAGTGATTGTCAGTTTGATAGGGTTTGGTAGAATTAAACCGTTTTTGTTGGTGGGAGTGAACAGAATTGATCAAATTGAGCAGTTCAGGTCAAGATTGTCCTTGAACAGATCCAAAAGAGACTTTTGAAGAATATTTTTAAGTTATGAGGAAAGATTGGACAGGGTGAGATTTTCTTCTTTGGAACAGAGGATGGTGAGGGTAGATTTGATTCAAATGATGATGGGTTACATAAAGCGAATAGAATGTCCAATTTTTCTTCCTTTAAGGAGGCGTAGGTGTAGACTTAGGGGGTTTTAAGGGGAAGTCTTTCACTGAGAGGATGGTTAAGGATCTGGAAATCACAATCTGGAAAGATGGTCGAGGCAGAAACCCTCATCACATGAGGTTGCTGACTTGCTCGCTGAGCTGGTAAGTTTGTTATCATACTTGGTAACATCATCAGGGACGCCTCCAGTGAAGCTTTGGCGTTATATCCCACTTGCTATTATTTGCCCTGGTTTGTTGAGGTAGGCATCATTCCAGGTCTTGTTTCTTATAGATTGGTATAGAGGTCTAACTCTACATGTTTGTTAATGTAGTTCTCGGTTGAGTGCCAAGCCTCCAAGAATTCCTGTGCATGTCTTTATTTGGCTTGACCTAGGATGGATACATTGTCCGAGTCTAATTGGTATTCTTCTTTGTCCGTGTGTATGGATGCAAGTGATAGGTGATCACGTCCCTTGATGGCTAGTTGGTGCTCGTGTACCCTGATGGCTGGTTTTCCTCTGGTTTGGCCTAAGCTATATTTGTTGCAGCCTTTACATGGTATTTTATATTCTGTTAGTTGTGGGTTTAGGATCCTTTATACTCATTAGTAGCTGTCATGGTGTCGTTGTTACTTTGTGGGCTACCATGATACCTAGGGGTCGGAGTAGTCTGGTGGTCATTTCCGATATATCCTTGATGTATAGCAGGGTGACTCATGTTTCTGGATGTGTTGTGTCTCTCTGTAGTGCTCTCGGTGTAGGGACTAGCAGTTTATGCTCTTTGAGTAGCCGTTGTTTTTTTGATACGCCATATAGATGCTCTTCATCAACCTTGTGCAGCTGCAGTGTGCTGCAGTGTGTTACGGCTCACTTGAACTGATGCAGCTACTGATGCAGTTCCATTTGTGAGTGTTGGGATGGTTGTTGTGTAGTTGAGTACTTGGTCTGTGTGGCCTTCCTGTATACGCTGGTCTGGAGCTCCCCATTGGTCTTGCATTCGACCATTACATCCAAGTTGCTGTTCTCTTCTTCCTTAATGAATTTTATGGCGGTGACAATGTTGTTTATGAGTTGATGGGTTTCTTCCAGTTGAGCATGTTTGGTAATGACAAAGGTGTCATCCACATAGCAGATCCAAAGTTTGGGCTGCTTAGTGCGAAGGGTTATCTGTTCTAGTCTTTGCATTCTGCTATTAATCCTGATATTGGTGATCCCACGGGTATTCCGTTGATCTGTCTGTATGCCTGATGTTGAAAATGAAGTGAGTTGTGAGGCACAGATCCAGTAGTTTGAAAGTGCTGTCCTTGAGATGGTATTGGTATTGGAGGGTGTCTGCATTACTAGTCTGTCTAGTAAAAAATGAGGTCTGCAGATGCTGGAGATCACAGCTGCAAATGTGTTGCTGGTCAAAGCACAGCAGGTTAGGCAGCATCTCAGGAATAGAGAATTCGACGTTTCGAGCATAAGCCCTTCATCAGGAATTCCTGATGAAGGGCTTATGCTCGAAACGTCGAATTCTCTATTCCTGAGATGCTGCCTAACCTGCTGTGCTTTGACCAGCAACACATTTGTAGTCTGT
This sequence comes from Hemiscyllium ocellatum, assembly GCF_020745735.1. NCBI lineage: Eukaryota > Metazoa > Chordata > Chondrichthyes > Orectolobiformes > Hemiscylliidae > Hemiscyllium > Hemiscyllium ocellatum. The sequence continues at coordinate 16,257,673 of NC_083416.1, read as the reverse complement.
CTAGTAGCAAGGCTAATGTTCCTTGGCTAGGGAGATATTTATGGAGATAAATAGTACAGTCACCTCAAAGGAGACCGTAATCTCATCCTCATGCATTCTGATGTCCTTGAGGATGTTGAGAAATTGTTGGGTGAAGTAGATGTGACCACATATACCGTCAAAGAAGGACACCAATTCGACTTGGACAACGTATCTATCCTTGGACAATCCAAACAAAGACATGCATGGGAAGTCCTGGCACACAACCCAGAACTACATTGACAAACATGGAGAGTTAGACCCCATATACCAAACACTAAGAAACAAAGCCGGAAACGATGCCACCCACCTCAACAAACCAGGACACATAAATAGCAAGTGGGACAGAACACCAACGCTTCACTGGAGGCGTACCTGATGCTATTAGTTAGTGTGGTGATGAAACGTTTGCAAACAAACTTACCAGCTCAGTGAGCAAGTCAGTAACCTTATCCAGAAGCTGAGCGACAAATCTTCTCAAAAGCTTCGAACCCTCACCACATTTAAAAATACTCAGATATGCACCTGAAGTGGTGTAATGTACAGGGTGACAGATCAAGAGCTGTAACGTCAGGTTGAATGGTGATTTGTCAGCCATTGTGGAAACTGTGGGTTGAATGGTCTCCTTCTTTGCTATGATTTTATGATTCCTGAAGGTGAGAATTGACCTTACAAAATTAAAGGTTCAGAAGTGATGATAGGAAAGATCTCATCACTCAAAAAGTTGTAAAGATTACAAACTCTGACCAAAAACCCAAGCCATGGATCAATTAAGAGCTTGAGAACTGAGAATGATTAATATTTTGTAAGGTAGGATAGCAAAAGATATTGAACTTAAAGGGGTTAGTATACAGATCATCCATGAACTTATTGAATGGCATAGAAGACTTAAACAGATGAATGACCTCCTCATTTTGTTTTCAATCCCCTCCACTTCTTTTCATACATCTTCCTCTTTCAACTTGTATTGCCAATGTTAGCATTGGTTAAAGCGATCCTATTTGAGAAAGGATTTATACCAGTTTCATGTTTAGAATAATTGATTCTCATGACTACATAAATTATCTAATTGCTGTAATTACACTGGACCAAGACATACAGCATACTTAACCAATAACGCAAGTCAGTCACTATTCTTACACAGATATTAAGTCATAAATTTGTTACACAAAAATACAGTTTATGTTACATTTACATACCCCCCCAGAGAATGGGTTAAAGACTTCATTGGCACTGGAAACCAGAGCCAGTGCATTGGGTACGTTGTTTCCCTGTCTTGGTTTTGCAAACAATCAACAAGGTACGACTGAAGTACATGTGGTCTCCCCAAATAAAAAAGATCAATTTTTAATTGTGTAACACTATAAAAACACCAGCTTTTTCACCCTTGAAACTGATACATATTGCAATTCACACATTAATAATTGACAGTATTTCTCTCTTCCTCTGTGTGCACTTAACACAGTCACGAAGAAGAGCATTGACTGTAATTTATCATCTTAAAGCATTGTCATTTAAATCAGGGTCTCATAATCACATTGCCCAAGTGAGAAAGACAGGTGAGAAATGTAAAGTGCTTTGTTTCTAACTTTATTTCAGCAAAAAATAACAGATTTGTGTAGGCCTGTTCACATTTTTGAAAATCAGGCAGAAACATGACAACACTAGAATCTTACCAGTTGCTGGGCCCAGCAATGTATTATAACCACCTGAAAAATCCCCACGAATTCCTAATGAAAATAAAGATTGCATCTTCCTTGTTTGCTTAAGGATAGGCTTTTGGTAGGAGTGGAGACCAATAGGATCTTTTGGACAATCAAGAGTTCTCACTGCTGTCTCACCTGAAAAAGACAGATTCACAAAAAAAAGGTTAATATAGTTAGATATAATTTGTGTTCACTCACATTCTATTAAGTTACTGACCATAAACAATCATCCAACTTTGTTGTATATTTTCTAACTTGGAGCTACAAAGAAATGATGCTGGCTTCTATGTGTAGAACAGATTTTATTTACAATGCTTTCAAATGTCTGCTCCATGCTTCAGTTCAGGCTTAAAGCTCTTTCTACAACTTTGTTTACTTTTTTCTGATTCCACACCCAGGCAAAACCAATCAAACACATGGGCATCAACTGTAAATAGACCCACCCAATTAAATGCAGAACAAGTGAAATGACAGGAACAGTGACAGACACGGAGAATGCTAGAGAAACTTTTAATTACTACAGGAATTGCAATGGTTCTTTTTTTAGACTGATAATAGCAAAGTGTTGAACCTTGCCAAAGGCAGAATATTTTGGCAAGATTCTGGTTCTCTAAACGTTTCGTCTTACAAAAGTCTGTATGTGTAATACAGGAAATTGCACGGTGTGTATTTTTAAAAAATTAGTCAGGTAGCTTTAAGCATCATTATCCGGGCGGCACGGTGGCACAGTGGTTAGCACTGCTGCCTCACAGCGCCAGGGACCTGGGTTCAATTCCCACCTCAGGCGACTGACTGTGTGGAGTTTGCACGTTCTCCCCGTGTCTGCGTGGGTTTCCTCCGGGTGCTCCGGTTTCCTCCCACAGTCCAAAGATGTGCGGGCCAGATGAATTGGCCATGCTAAATTGCCCATAGTGTTAGGTAAGGGGTATGGGTGGGTTGCGCTTCGGCGGGTCGGTGTGGACTTGTTGGGCCGAAGGGCCTGTTTCCACACTGTAAGTAATCTAATCTAATCCTTTAACAATATCTTAATACATACTTAAAATAAAATTAATTTCATTACCCTCTAACTGTTCCTCAATGCAGCAGTCAGTATACATCATTCCATGGTAATTATATCCAAACACACATGAAAGCATAAGACTCCAGTATATGTTAACTACTTCCCAACAGCCCAGGCATTAGATTTCATTACACAATTTGTATCCCTACACACCAGTTAACGTTATACTTCATAGCTCAATCAGTATGTCAACATGCAGGATAACAGTCATCTTCAGTCTACATTAACCTGCAGCCTAACACTAGACAACTTAACATTTTATTACCCCATAAGTGTATCCAAATGCACCTGATAATATTAGACTTCAATGCCCATTTTACATATATCCCAAAAGCCCAGAGATTAGTCTTCATTATCTGCTCATTATTACTTACCACATCAGACAACATAAGATATCATTTCCCACTCACTGTGTCCCACTGCTCAGATAGCATTAGATCACATTACCCAATCACCATATTACCACCATAGAGATTAGGAAAGCATTGTAGATTCAAAGAACATTGTGTCTTTGGATTTTATTACCTGGACCAGTGACCGAGTTATATTTATATAAAGAGGAGTAGGGCAGGAAGAAAGAAATGAGAGGGACCCTGCAGTGCACTATGGAGAACAATATGGTTGACAGCAGCACAAGCCCCTTTAAGAAGCAATGTCATAAACGAGGTTACACAAGCAACAGTAGGTCATAAAGATAGAAAATGCAGAAAATGAGCAAAAGAGAGTTCAATCATTGACGCATGCTTCTTTATCCAGTGTTGATTGGGTACTATTTGATGCTATATTCATTGCTTAATCACTGCAAAATGTTGATCTCTGTTGCCTGTCAATAAATGGTCACTGTAGCTAACTAATATCAATGTAGAATACTAAGACAGAATTGTTTTCCCTGGTCTTGATGAGACTTTTTCATACTCATCTCCCTGCTGCAATTGTTGCTGGAAACTAGAGCTGGTCTCCATGGCTAGTGCATTAGTTTTAAAATTCACCATCAAGAAAGTATGGATAATACAGAGGAACCTTGATTATCAGAACGCCTCAAGCAGGGAGTAATTTGTTCGAATAATCAAATGTTCAGACAACCGAATGCTGGAGAACACAGTTTAAACAAGTATCGGGACCTTGCGATCTTGTTTGGATAATCTGAAATTCGTATAATTACATTTGGATAATCGAGGTTCTTCTGTACAAGAAATCGACAAAAATGTACCCTGTTTATACTCACTAATGAATTTTAAAATATTCAGCTTTAAATGAGCAACACGACAATAGAAAAACCACAGCTCTTTAAACCTTAAAATTGACAAATTATTGAGGCTCACATACACACTGACAAATGACATTAGTTTTATCTTCCCTTATTTCCATTTAACACAGCCACTCAGAAAGCACAAGAACTTTTATAAAAATATATCATTGTAAAGCATTATCACTGTGACCACGGCCCATAGGCACATTGTCCAGGACAGAAAGAATGTCAAAAATGGAAAATGAAATGGAAATGGAAATGGAAAACCCCACTGATATTGTACAGGTATATTTGCTTTGTTGAAGGAAGGATGCAGACAGTGACATTACCTTTAGCAAGGCCCAGCAATGCACGGTAGCCACCTGAAAAGTCCCCACAATTTCCAACTGAACATAAAGGTTGCATTGTCCTTCTCAGTTTAAGGACAGGTTTTTGATTGGGATGGGAATGAACAGGATCTTTCATACAATCGTACAGTCTCTCAGTTGTCTCTCCTGGGGAAAAGGTTAACAAAAACAGTTAGTAAAGTCCGCCACAATTGATGTTTACTTCAACTAGCTTACTATCAAGCTACTGATTTTAAAATATTTCGGAAAACACGTATGTTTCTTCACACTGCCTCCAACTGGATCATCAGGGAATATTTGTCTTTAGCAGGCAGGTGTTCAGACTACATTGTGTCCTAGTTATGGGGATATTGTTTAGTTTGAGGCTGCCTCCACCCTCAGTTTCAGCTGGCCCCTCAAGTCTCAAATGCAGTACACTGAACACTGCATTCTCCCTGTTTCTTGCAGGGTTGCTGTTAGAATGCAATACTGAGAACAGGAATGTGGGGATAGGAGGAGGTCATTTAACCCCTCAAACTTATTGTATCATTCAATGAGATCATGGCTAACCTCTGACCTAATACCATGTACTCTTAAAATCAGATAACACCAGGTTATATTGAACAAACTTAGGTTGCTGTTAAGTCTTTCATCTTTTAGAATGGGTTGCAGGGTTTCGCTTCTTTAATATGTAAATCCAAGAACTTCTTCTAAGTCATATTCTCGAGATAACTTAAGGTTTTATTTTAAAAAAGGCGAGATCTCAGCTCAGACATTACATTAAAGGTGTGAGATTAGAGTCTGTCTGTATCCCAATCTTGAGTCAGACTGGTTCTATTTCCAAAGTAGGAATTTATAAAATACTGTGTTACATGTAATGACTGCTGTAGACTGTGTGGTATTTGATCAAAATAGAACGTATCTGCAAATACAATTCTGTAAATGCAAATTCACTCCATTGACTTATATATGTGTGTGCACTAGATTTGTTCAATATATCATTTCAATTCCATGACACTGTAATCTTTTGCTATAAATTCTGAGTCTTATGATCCTATTCCACAGCTACCAGATGACAGAGCAGCGCTCTGAAAGCCAATGCCACCAAATAAATCTGTTGGACTATAAACTGCCCACACCAGTCCAACACCGGTTTTTCCACATCATGACCATGTACTCTGCCTTTGACCCATATCCTTTACTATCTTTGGTTATTTAAGGTCTGCAATTTCAGATTGATAATTAATAATCGTTCCATGTATCAACTGCGGGTTTTTGTAGAAGAATTTCAAACTTAATCACCTTTTATCTGGAGAACTGTTCTGTAATTTCACTCACAGAAGGTCTGCACCATATTTAATATAAAACCTTCTTGTCCTAGAATCCACCGCAAAAGGAAATTGTCTCTCTCTATCATCTCTTATCTGCCTCCCTAAACACCCTGGAGACTTCAATCAAACCATCTCGCAACTTGATATGTTCCAGGAAATATAATATCCAACCGGCTCTATCTCCCCTCATAGTTTTACCCTTGAGTCCAGTTATCATTTTGGTGAATCTAAAATGAACTCACTCCAAGGCCCAATATATCCTTGCCAAGGTGGGATGGCCAGAACTGCTCATAAATCACTCCAGATATGGTCTAACTAGTGGTGAAACATGACTTCTAGCCCCTTGTATTCGAACCCTTAAAGTAGAATGATCACTTTTTCTCAGTGATTTTGAATTTTTTCTGTATTCATTCATGGCATTTTAATGATTAGTATTTCTGGGCCTCAAATTCTCTTTGTACTTTCATTGTTTTTAGCTTTCCACCATTTAAAAGATTCTCTGTTTTCTCCTATTCCAGTCTAAAGTGAATAATCTCATGTTTACCTGCATTAAAATCCATTTCTCACAATGTTCCCATTCAATTAATTGATCAATACGCAGAGGAACCTCGATTATCCAAACAACATGGACGGGGAGTATGTTCGGATAAACAAATGCTGGATAACACAGTTTAGCCAAGCATTGGGACCTTGCGATCTTTTTCGGATAATCTGACGTTCAGATAATCAAATGCTGGATAATCGAGGTTCCTCTGTACCTGCACAACATATCCTTAGTCCCTCTATTCTTCATCTAAATGCTGCCCCTTGGCAACATCATCCAAAAGGTTCCTTGATGACACATCACCACCACTTAACTTTTCCACTTGTGAAGACCAATTTTATTTTTTGGTCTGTGGACTTAAAAATAGGAAAAGGTACTGTTTGAAACCAAGGGATTGTGGAAGATGTCGTAGTTTTAAAATAAGTTATTGTGTGCTGCACCTACAATGTTGCCTTCTTCACGCAGTGAGGGAGGATGCTAGACATCTGACTTCATGGGGGTATGTCCAGGAGCAGTTTTGCCCAGTGACAGACTTTAGATTGGGTTTTCAACTAGGATTGGCGTCTCTCTTCGGAACAACTTTCCAAATGGTTCTATAAGAAGTTTCCTCCAGTTTCCTCCCACAATCCAATGATGTGCAGGTTAGGTGGACTGGACATGCTAAATTGCCCATTGTGTCCAGGGATGTGCAGGCTAGGTGGGTTAGTCATAGGAAATACAGGGTTACAGGAATTGAGTAAGGGCATAGGTCTAGGTAGAATGCTTTTCAGATGGTCAGTGTGGAGGAGATGGGCAGAATGGCCTGCTTTCACACTGTAGGGATTTTTTGATTTGACAATTCAAAGTAAATACAGCTTTGTGATTGGACAATACAGCAGAAATATCTAGCTTGTGAAGGGGAAAATAGCTCTCTCTCTCTCTCTCTCTCTCCTTCTGTGAAGGGTGAGGGGTAAATAAAAATGCATGCCAAGCAGCTAATTGTCTCTCCCCGTGAAGTACCTTCTTTAAAGGAAAAAGGAGAATCACCTTCAGAGTCATTGACATGGTGACTCCTCAACGGTGAAAGTAAAGTTGAGAGGCAGTGTGCCCACAACCACGTCCTCCTCAAAAAGTCAAAAGGAACCCAAAGAGAATGAAACAAAACATCTCACTGACACTTATAATTTGGACTGGTGCCAGAGCTATGCTTCTCTGACTTTGTTATCTCCTCCCTGCCTGTGTCTTCTCTTGCCTGTTTGTATGCATATGGGAATTTTTATTTTAAAAGAAATAGAGTTTAACGTGAAGAGAGTTAGAAGGTGGTTTAGTTACTAGTTATTAAGAGATGTCTTCTTGTTAAGCACATATGATTGCTTTCTGTTAACCTGAGTTCATCAGTCAGGTAAATTGGGGACTTTGGGTAATTTAATTGAATCTTTCCACATTTGTGATAGCTGCAGAAATAGTGGGGCTTGGTTTCTAGTGCACAATCCTAGTGAGATGTGACACAATGTTGTTAAATTATTGAACTGTTAGTGTGACAACTCATGCCGGATGAGGAGTCCCCATGTATTTGGCAGAGCTTTCATCCTTTAGTAATATACACTGGTTCTGTACCACATTGAATTTGTTTTATACACTTCCCATTGATCTTCTGATGTTTTACACACTAAAGTGAGGGGTCAATTTCTATCTCATCACATTAATGTCAACCAGACCTATATCTTAGGAACTATTCACATTTCCCTCATTAAAACATTTCTTTAAACTCAATTATATTATGATCACTATTTGAAAAATACTCACGCAACATTAAGCTGGTGACTATATCTGCCCCATTGCTCTTTACTAAATCTAACATGAAATGCCTCTGCATGATTATAACAAGGTCAGCCAGGTGGATCTTATAGAGTATGAATTCCTGATTGGGGCTGTTAATCTGGTTCAATCAGGGAGCCCTGGCTGACAGATAAAAACAAGATGTCAGACATCCTGTTACTCTGAGAGTTGGCTCTGAGGGAGATGAATCAATGTCAAGGACTTTCCACATGTAAATAAAGGGTGACCTGGTAATAGAATACTGGCCTCTATGGAGCTATTTCAGTGGCAATGAGAGTAAAGCACACACCTGAAGAAATTCGCTTCCAGCAGTAGTCTTTGAGCTGGGACAAGCATTTCTGGCATTGAAGCATTATTTAGGAAGGGTGGCGTGGTGGCTCAGTGGTTAGCACTGTTGCCTCACAGTGCTATTGGCCATGCTAAATTGCCCATAGTGTTAGGTGCATTAGTCAGGGGTAAATGTAGGGAAATGGGTCTGTCTGGTTTGCTCTTTGAAGGGTCAGAGTAGACTTGTTGGGTCGAAGGGCCTGTTTCCACACTGTAGGAAATCTAATCTAAATCAGGAAGCTTGTCTCATTTGATGTTTCCATCAAAACTGGGCTGAGTATGTGGAAAGAATGTGGGTTTTTTATTGGGCGAATAACATTAGGGCAGATGAAAAGCAATGGATAATTCTCCTGACATCTTGTGGACCAGCAGCTTTTTTGGTTATTAGGACCCTAACATTTCAGGAGATGACAGATTTAGTTTAGGAATACTACGACCCCAAGCCAATTCTAATTCTGAGATGTTATCACTTTTACTCAGCATTTCGAGTATCAGGGAAACCCACATTGGGATTTTTTTTACTAGATTAAGGCAACTGGCAGAGGCATGTGACTTTGGTTTAACCCTTAACGAAATGCTGAGAGACCATTTGGTACATGGGATTAATGATGCAACCATGAAAAAGCACCTATTCGCTGAAGCTCAACTGGACTTCTAACAGGCACTACAACTGGCTTTATCATTGTAAAATGCAGCAAGTGCAGCATATGAGTTTCAGGGTATTCCAATGGAAGTGGACACCCTTGCCAATCCAAATGAACTTGAGGTACACCACCTGAGTGGTGTACCCTCCATTGCAGACTCAAGACAACTAAAAAAATCTCACTAGACCTAAGTAGAGTAAGAGAACTCATAGGCCTGTATCCAGGAGTGTGCACACTGTGGAAAGTCCATCTACAACTGGTTTGGAACAGTTAAATTGCTTCGCAACATCCAAATCACAATCAATCAAAATAAACATCTGGTTAAAAGGTCACCTAGTTCTAATGGAGGTCAATACCAGCATGGCCGATTCAATGATTGTAGATAGACAGGCAGGAGGCTGGGAGAACACAGCAAGCCAGTCAATGTTTTGGCTGTAACCTCCTTCAGGACTGGGAGTGGGTTTTACATCTGAGAGAGGCAGAGAACTTCTTCAAAGTGGGCATTCTTTGAAGAGACTTCACAGTGGAACAAACTTGGTTAGAGACAAAAAAAAACCTGCAATAGCTGGAATCCAAAGTAGATAGCCAGGAGCCTGGAAGAACACAGCAAGCCAGACAGCATCAGGAGGCAGAGAAGTCAATGCTTTGGTGTGATGCTTCTTCAGTTTCACGTCTGAGGGAGACAGTGAACTTCGTTTTCACGACTGACGGAGGCAGAGGACTGAAGACCACCCCCAGTCACGAATAAGGGTTACACCGTGGGCGGCACGGTGGCACAGTGGTTAGCACTGCTGACTCACAGCACCAGAGACCCGGGTTCAATTCCCGACTCAGGCGACTGACTGTGTGGAGTTTGCACGTTCTCCCCTTGTCTGCGTGGGTTTCCTCCGGGTGCTCCGGTTTCCTCCCACAGTCCAAAGATGTGCGGGTCAGGTGAATTGGCCATGCTAAATTGCCCGTAGTGTTAGGTAAGGGGTAAATGTAGGGGTATGGGTGGGTTGCGCTTCGGCGTGTCGGTGTGGACTTGTTGGGCTGAAGGGCCTGTTTCCACACTGTAAGTAATCTAATCTAATCAACTTTTCCATCTCCTGATGCTGCCTGGTGTACTGTGTTCTTCCAGCCTCCTGCTTGTCTAGTTTGGATTCCAGCATCAATGATCGTAGTACAATTCTTTAACAAAATTCACTCTGGACTCAAACCCTTATGTTTGTGCAAGACATTGTCTAGAGTGAGAAACTACATTGGGGAACCTTCACTCATTAAGGTACAACTTCGGTTCCAGTTTCTTATGAGAAGCAGGTGAAAGTGAGGACCGCAGATGCTGGAGATCAAAGTCTAGAGTGTGGTGCTGGAAAAGCACAGCGGGTCAGGCAGCATCCAAGGAACAGGAGAATCAACGTTTCGGGCAAAACCGGGACTTTCCTGATGAAAGGCTTACGCCCAAGGTCAATTCTCCTGCTGCCTGTGCTTTTCCAGCACCACACTCTCAACTCTTACGAGAAGTAGCTGGTTCAGTTACCACTGATTGTAGTAGAAGGCTTGGGCCCAAGCTTGATGGGGGCAAAATTTGTTGAGAAAGATATACCTAGATTGGCTCAACCCTTTTTAATTGGAAAATGGCTGCCTAAATACCCGAAGTTTTTCAGGATGATCTAGGGACTATCAAAGGCCATTTTGCATGTTGACCAGGAAGCAATTCCACAATTCTGAAAGACCTACCCAGTGACATACAGGCAAAAGTAAACGCTGAAATTCTGGCCAGAAAGTGAAGGAATCATCAAACCAGTCCAGTTTTGGAATGGGCAGCATTGGTCTTACCGACTATGAAGCCTGACAAGTCAGTTTGCCTTTGTGGGGATTTTATACAATAGGGGTGGCATGGTGGTACAGTGGTTAGCACTGCTGCCTCACAGCGCCAGAGACCTGGGTTCAATTCCCGCCTCAAGCAACTGCCTGTGTGCAGTTTGCACATTCTCCCCGTGTTTGCGTGGGTTTCCTTTGGGTTCTCCAGTTTCCTCCCACAGTCTAAAAATGTGCAGGTTAGGTGAATTGCCCATAATGTTAGGTGTAGGGGAATGGGTCTGGGTGGGTTGCTCTTCGGAGGGTTGGTGTGGACTTGTTGGACTGAAGGGCCTGCTTCCACACTGTAAGTAATCTAAAAAAAAGGCAAACTGCATTTTGCAGCTGGATAAATACCCAATCCCTCACATAAAGGATGTTTATGCAAAGCTAGCAGCAGAGTGCTTGTCCTTCATGAAGGTAGACATGACTCATACGTATGTGCAATTGCTGTTAGATGAGGATTCCAAGAAATATGTGACAATTAATACCCATAAGGGTTTGTATTAATATAGATGACTGTATTTGGGATATCATCAGCCATTTCTCAGTGGACAATGGAGAACATTTTACATGGTTTACCCTAAGTCACCATTTACCAACATGACATACTAATGATCAGGAAGCACTTAGAGAACTTGGATATGGTCCTTAGGTGTTTCTCTCAGGTAGGGCTCTGCCTTAAAAGGGAAAATAGTGTGCTCCAGGCACCCCAAGTGACCAGTTTGGATTACAGAGTTAACAAGAACGGGTTATACCCATTTGAAGATAAAGTAAAGGGGATCAAAGTTGACCCACCATCCACGTGTGTACCAGAACTTAGGTCTTTCCTTGGGTTAGTGAATTATTACTGAAAGTTCATACATATCCTGGCATCCATCCTGGCATTTTTGCATCAACTCTAAAAAAAAGGTCAGTCTTGGAAATGTTTGTGTAGCCAAGCCATAGCTTTTAGGGAAGTGAAGAAACAGTTATCATCTCACAGGTGTTGGCACACTATGATCCCAAGCAAGATCTGGTATTAACCAGATGTCTCCCTCTACAGCATTGGAATAGTATTAGCCCAGGGGTGACCCAATGGAGAGAAATACTGTACCTAATAGCGTACGCATCCAGGACTTTGGCTGATGCAGAGTGTAAATGCACTCAGATAGAGAAGGAAGATTTGGCTGTTATATTTGGAGTCAGGAAGGTCATAAATAGGATAAATAAATAAATAGTAAAAAGTGAGGTCTGCAGATGCTGGAGATCAGAGCTGAAAATGTGTTGCTGGTTAAAGCACAGCAGGTCAGGCAGCATCCAAGGAACGGGAAATTCAACGTTTCAGGCCAGAGCCTTTCATCAGGAATTCTGATTCCTGATGAAGGGCTCTGGCCCGAAACGTCGAATTTCCTGTTCCTTGGATGCTGCCTGACCTGCTGTGCTTTAACCAGCAACACATTTTCAGCTCTAAATAAATAAATAGACATAAATAGAACCTCCTTGGTAGCAGCCAAAAACACTGCTCCACTGTTAAAAGCCCAGCTCAGACTGAAGATAAGTCAGAAGCGGTCTCTGAACACTACTACATTAGACATGAGGTACTGCTGAGAAATGGAAATGCTCTCACAGATCTGTAAACAAAGAGGGGACAATGATACACCAGGCAGTGGTGCAGCTGAAGTACTGAGGCAAAGTCACAAAGTTCTGAAGATGGGGCATGTTGTTAGACCCAAGCCCCTGTCGGCAGCATTTTTACTGGTCAAAGCGCCACAAGGATGTGGTAAAGTTTTGCAGAAGCTGAGACTCTGTTGTGTTTGTTACAGAGACCCTATTACTGTACTGTTATTTTATTCATTACAGAGATGCTGTTACAGTGTTATAACAAAGAGCCTATCATTGTGTTGATGTCATGTAATAAAGGGGAGAGGGGCAATAATTATTCTGCTTGAATTACAAAATTTCATTATCGAGTTTATCTATACAAGTGACAGATTCTAACTAAAGGAATCAGTCTTACTCAAATAACAATATGGATGGTTTCACACAGAATTTGGCTGCAAGTCAGAGTTTATTATAAGAAGTGAAATATATTAATGAATGAACTAATTAAGCTTCATGGACCTCTTAATAAAATAATATCAGTGGCTTTGTGAAGTTAACTTTAACTGTACTTACTAAGTTCCATGCTGCAAGAATCACTGGTCTGAGTTTTTATTGATCAATAACTGGTCTGAATAAATGGAACTGTAAATTAAAGATAAACAATTCTACATTAACATTCCACAACTCAAATGATTCCAGATTCTACCTTTGTTCAAATTAATTTGATGGATTCAGTAAAGCAGTTTGAGATTGAAATCTGAAAGTTGAATAGTTTCAGTTTATATATTTTCCTGAATAATTGAGTTGTATCCCAGCTTGTCCTTCTCAATCTCCTGCTGCTGTTTTCTCTGGAATACCTGAGGATTTTATCATGCTTACTCCTTTTCCCCACAAATGTGTTGAATGTCTCTCCATTTCCCTGCCACATAGCCTCAGAATAACTGGTGAAATTGGTCATGACGTGTTTCTGTGTTTTGGTGTTTTCTGTGAAGTTGTAGCAAACCAACGTATCCAACTGTGTCTATTTACAACAAGAAAGGATCTGATTGGTGGACCAATTTTCAGAAATATCAGACAGCTTCACAATCGACAGATCACTTCTGGAGTGCAGGTGCTGAGTTCAGTTAAAAGAGTCACGGCAGTCAGTTTGTGCACAGCAAACTCCCACAAACAGCAATGTGATCATGACCATTCTCTCTGTTCAGTGTTGAAGAATAAGTATTAGCTGGCACACATGGGAGAACTCCCCTGCTCCTCCTCAGCATGGTGGCACAGTGGTTAGCACTGCTGCCTCACAGCGCCAGAGACCCGGGTTCAATTCCCGCCTCAGGCGAATGACTGTGTGGAGTTTGCATGTTCTCCCCGTGTCTGTGTGGGTTTCCTCCGGGTGCTCTGGTTTCCTCCCACAGTCCAAAAATGTGCAGGTCAGGTGAATTGGCCATGCTAAATTGCCCATAGTATTAGGTAAGGGGTAAATGTAGGGGAGTGGGTCTGGGTGGGTTGCGCATCGGCGGGTCGGTGTGGACTTGTTGGGTCAAAGGGCCTGTTTTCACACTGTAAGTAATCTAATCTAATCTAAAATGTATCATGAAATCTCTTACATTCACCTGACAGAGCAGACTTGCCAAAAGGCAGCGCCCCTCAGTACCAGTACCAGTGTCAGTGTTGACTTTTGTGCTCACAAATGTGGGACCCCTCAGAGACAGAGGGGTGCAATCAACTGAGCAGCAGCTAACCATGGAGAACGGGGGAAACTTTACTCTGATATTTCACTCTCAAACACTTTGGGGTGGCACGGTGGCTCAATGGTTAGCAGTGCTGCCTCACAGCACCAGGGATCTAGGTTCAATTCCCACCTTGGGTGACTGTCCGTGTGGAGTTTGCACGTTTCCCCTGTATCTGTGCAGGTTTCCTCCCACAATACAAAGATGTGCAGGTTAGGTGAATTGGCCATGCTAAGTTGCCCATAGTATTCAGGGATGTACAGGAGAACCTTGGTTATCCCAACAAGATCGCAAGGTCCCAATGCTTGGCTAAACTGTGTTATCTGGACATTCGATTATCTGAACTAAATACTTGCTGCTTGTGTCATTTGGATAATCAAGGTTCCTCTGTATAGGATGGGTGCATTAGTCAGGATGAATGTAAGAGGGATGGGTCTGGGTGGGTTACTCTTCAGAGGGTTGGTGTGGACTTGTTGGGCCGAAGGGCCTGTTTCCACACTCTAAAGATTTTATAATTCGCAAAGGTCTATCCAAATGAGTCACATTTTCAAACTACAGAAATCAGTTCACCTCCCACTTATATCAAGGAAACCTCCATACACATATTCACACTGAAGTGAGTTTTATTCCAAACAAATAAAGTGTGTGAATGAATTAAGGAAAAAGGTCTTTCATAAAATACTATTGGTAGATGTTTTGAAGTTAATTTTATGTTTTTTTTAATATAAGTTTAATGAGGTTAACTTCATCATTGAGTAAATGGTTTAGAAGCTGGACAATCACTGGCCTGAGTTTTTGTTGATCAATAGCCAGTATGAATAAATGAAACAATCAGTGAAAGACAAATAATTATATAATCACATTCTGCATCTCAAGTGATTCTGGATTTATTGCCAGACCATAGCAACACGACGGTTGGAGGAAGAGCGCCTCATCTTCCGCCTAGGAACCCTCCAACCACAAGGGATGAACTCGATTTCTCCAGGTTCCTCATTTCCCCTCCCCCCACCTTGTCTCAGTCAAATCCCTCGAACTCAGCACCGCCTTCCTAACCTGCAATCTTCTTCCTGACCTTTCCGCTCCACCCCCACTCCAGCCTATCACCCTCACCTTGACCTCCTTCCACCTATTGCATTTCTAACGTCCCTCCCACAAGTCCCTCCTCCCTACCTTTTATCTTAGCCTGCTAGACACTCTTTCCTCATTCCTGAAGAAGGGCTCATGCCCGAAACGTCGATTCTCCTGCTCCTTGGATGCTGCCTGACCTGCTGCGCTTTTCCAGCAACACACTCTAGATTTACCCCTGACCAATGCAACTGCACTTCACTGAATGCCATGGGCAATGTACTGCAGCCAATTCACCTAACATGCACACCTTTGGACAGTGGGAGGAAACTGAAGCACTGGAGGAAACCCAGACACGGGGAGAATGTGCAAACTCCACACAGTCGCTTGAGGCAGGTACCCGGGCCCCTAGCACTGTGAGACAGTAGTGCTAACCACTGAACCATAGTGCGGCCCTACAATAGTATCTTTGTTGATTCTTTTGAGATGAATTGGCTTTCCTGATTATTAGGAGCGTGGTTTGGTGGGGGGGGGTAGAAGTAATTTTAGATGGAAGGGAATCTTCTCAAAACGATTGAGATTTTTGCTCAGACTTACAAATGGCAAGGGCTGACTTGATCAATCCTGAAGGATCTTGATGAGGTGCATGTTGAAAGGATACTTCCACTTGAATCTGGAATTGAGATGCGTAAAAACTTATTCTCACAGCGTGTTGTGCAACATTGGAACTGCCTGCCTCAGAAGGCAGTGAAGATTGGCCATTGCATACTTTTAGAGGTGGATGGATTCTTGTTTGGCAGCAGGTTAACTGAGATAAATAGGAATGTTTGGCTTTGCTTTCAGAGTTAGAAAGTGTGGTGCTAGAAGAGCACAGCCTGTCAGGCAGCATCTGAGGAGGAGGAGGAGAGTCAATGTGATGACTCTTCATCAAGAATGTCTGATGTTTGACATTGCTGACCTGTGTTTTGTCCTCTTTTGCTTTGGACCAGTAGAGGCACCCAGCCTGGGACTTTCACTTCCTATGCAGTCAGTTAGAAATCTACCACAGAGTCACTTTTTCCTGCCCTGTGCAGTTACTGCTGGAAAACAAGAGGATGTTGTACTATCCACTTCTATTCTTTTTGTCATGATTTGGAGATGCCAGAATTGGACTGGGGTGTACAAAGTTAAAAATCACATAACATCAGGTTATAGTCCAACTGGTTGATTTGGAAGCACTAGCCTTTGGAGCGCTGCTCTTTCATCAGTTGAAGGTGAACCACCTGATGAAGGAGCAGCGTTCTGAAAGCTAGTGCTTCCAAATCAACCTGTTGGACTATAACCTGGTATGGTGTGATTTTTAACTTATTTCTTTTGTGTGATAGCTTCCTCATTTCTCTGTCAATGAGCCTTAGGCTACCGTTAAGATTCTCTGCAGTGTTTATCTTAATATTTCTGCAAAGGCTACAGGACCTGTTCTATGGGATTCACAGATCCACAGCATCTAGTGAACTATCATGCTATCCACCACAGCTCAGTGAATGTACAGAATAGGTTAATGGTGCAAGCATCAATAGCAGGGGTAATTTTTTTTTTGAAAAGGTAGTTGGATAAGTGTAAAGATAAGGGTTGTCGTAAATATTGGATTTGAGGACAAATGAATAGCCTGGAATTTTTTTCTATCATCATTATATTGGACTTTTTTCTGACAATGTCACCAATTCTGGATTAATCTTTTCCATCGCGTGAACCCTCCTTTTACAGTTACACTCATTATCTACCGTAAGATATACAAGCAGACTTAGGCCATTTGGCCCATTGTATCTGCTCTACCATTTGATTATGGCTGATATGTTTCTCAAACCCATTCTCCTGCCTTCTCCCCGTAACCCTGGATCCTCTTATTAATCATGAATCTATCTATCTCTATCTTAAATACACTCAATGACTTGGTCTCCACAGTCCACTGCAGCAATGAGTTCCATAAATTAACCACCCTATGGCTGAAGAAATTCCTCCTTATCTCAGTCATAAAGGGTTGTGCCTTCACTCTGAGGCTCTAACCTTGGGTCTTAGTCTTTCCTACCAGTGCAAATACTTTCTCCACAGTCACTCTATCTAGGCCTCTCAGTATTCTGTAAGTTTCAATCTGATCCCACACCCCCCCATCCTTCTACATTCCATTGAGTCCTCAGCCATTTCTCTTATGACAAACCCTTCATCTTCGTGATCATTCTAGAGTCCTTCCAATGACAACACATACTTACTTAGATACAGGGCCCAAAACTGCTCACAAAATTCCAAATGCAGTCTGACCAGAGTGTTATACATCCTCAGCAGCACATCTCTGCTAATGTATTCTAGCCCAGGAAATAAGTGCTAATAGTACATTTCCCCTCTTACCTGACAATTGAACTTACATATTAATCTTAGAGAATCCTGAAGTAGGACTCCCAAGTCATAGAGTTTTAGAGATGTACAGCACGGAAACAGACCCTTCAGTCTAACCTGTCCATGCCAACCAGATATCCTAAATTAATCTAGTCTCATTTGTCAGCACTTGGCCCATAGCCATCTAAACCCTTCCTATTCACGTACCTATCCAGATGCTTTTCAAATGTTGTAATTGTACCAGCCTCCACATTTACACCCAGGATGTTGATTTCTCCACGTCCTGGCTTGCTGTGTTCTTCCAGTCTCCTGCTTGTCTTCTTTGGATTCCATGGAGAAATTGAGGACTGCATATGTTGGCGATCAGATGAAGGGCTTTTAACCCAAAACATTGATTTTCCTGCTCCTCGGATGCTGCCTGACATGCTGTGCTTTTGCAGCACCACACTCTCTACTTTGGATTCCAGCATCTGGAGTTTTATTTGTCTCTCTCCACCACACGGAGAGACAAGGAGGATTCCCTGTGTACCAGGAAATGTGTGGACAGGCCAATAAGGGGACAAGGACACATTATATTACATAATGAACCTGGCCAGGTGTTAGATTTGGAGGTAGGTGACCACTTTGGTGAGTGACCACAATTCGGTTATGTTTAGCAATGGAAAGGGATACATATAAACTGCAGGGCAAGAGTTATAGCTAGGGGAAAGGCATTTATGATGCAATTAGGCAAGATTTAGAATGCATAGGATGGGCAAGGAAACTGCAGGGAATGGGCACAATTGAAATGTGGAGCTTATTCAAGGAACAGCTACTAGGTGTGTCCTTGATAAGTACATACCTGTTAGACAGGAAAGAAGTGGTCAAGTGAGGGAGCTGGTTTTAATAAAGAAGTTGAATCTCTTGTCAAGAGGAAAAAGGAGGCTTGTATTAGGATAAGACGTGAAGGATCAGCTTAGGCACTTGAGAGTTACATGTTAGCCAGGAAAGACCTAAAGAGAGAGCTAAGAAGAGCTAGGAGGGGACATGAGAAATCGTTGGTGGATAGGATCAAGGAAAATCCTAAAGATTTCTATAGGTATATCAGGAATAAAAGAATGACTGGAGAAAGATTAGGGCCAGTCAAGGATAGTAGTGGGAAATTGTGTGTGGAGTCCGAGGAGATAGGAAAAGCACTAAATGAATATTTTTCATCAGTATTCACACTGGAAAAAGACAATGTTGTCCAGGAGAATACTGAGATACAGGCTACTGGACTAGACAGGATTGAGGTTCACAAGGAGGAGGTGTTAGCAATTCTGGAAAGTGTGAAAATAGCTAAATTCTCTGGGCTGTATGGGATTTATCCTAGGATTCTCGGGGACGCTAGGGAAGAGGTTGCAGAGCCTTTGACTTTGATCTTTATGTCGTCATTGTCTACAGAAATAGTGCCAGAAGCTTGGAGGAGAGCAAATGTCGCCTCGTTCAAGAAGGGGAGAAGGGACAATCCTGGTAATTATAGACTTCACTTCTGGGTAAAGTGTTGGAAAAGATCATAAGAGATGGATTTATAACCATCTAAAGAAGAATAAGTTGATTAGGGATAGTCAACACAGTCTTGTGAATGGTAGGTCATGCCTCACAAACCTTATTAAGTCCTTTGAGAGGTGACCAAACAGATGGATGAGGGTAAAGCAGTTGATGTGGTGTATATGGATTGCACAAAATATGGAGGCACGGGACTGAGGGTGATTTAGCTCAATTGGCTAGCTGAAAGAAGACAGAGTGGTGGTTGTTGGGAAATATTCATCCTGGAGTTCAGGTACCAGTGGGGTACCACAAGGATCTGTTTTGGGTCCATTGCTGTTTGTCATTTTTATATATTACCTAGACGAGGGCATAGAAGGATGGGTTAGTAAATTTGCAGTTGACACTAAGGTCGGTGGTGTTGCGGATAATGCTGAAGGATGTTGTAGATTACAGAGGGGCATATATAAGCTGCAGAGCTGGGCTGAGGTGGCAAATGGAGTCTAATGTGGAAAAGTGTGAGGTAATTCACTTTGGAAGGAGTAACAGAAATAAAGAATCCTGGGATAATAGTAAGATTCTTGGTAGTGTAGATGAGCAGAGAGATCTCAGTGTCCAAGTACATAGAACCTTGAAAGTTGCCACTCAGGTTGATAGGATTGTTAAGAAAGCACAATCAGTCATAATCCGCGTGAAAGGTTCTTCAAATGTGGGATTTGACAAGTGTTAGTTCTATTCCTGCCTGTGGCTTACCCTATCATTTGGCATGTATGACATGCACGGCAAAATGTAACCACATCCTTGTGCAGTCCAGGCCAATAAAAATGTTTTTGTACCTTAGCCTGAGTCTTCCTCACATCTAGATGATATCCTACTGGTAATTCATGTGCTACCCGTAACACCTCCTATCTGTATGCTACCGGCAACACAATCTGGTGCACTTCGGCCCATTTCTCCTTGGCACTAACCTGCCGTGGTGTCCATTTTCATCTTGAGAATGCATCAATATATGTATCTTTTATCCTCTTGTCTTTCTGTTCTAAGTTCATTAGCCTTTCAAGACTAAACACTTTTGCCTGACCTCTCCCTATTCAGGTTTTTCCTGCACCATTATATCAAACAGGGTGTCCGCTAACTAGACCACAACTCCTTCATCTTGCTCTTTAGTCTTTGCTTCTTGCTGTGACTTTTATTAGTGGGATAGTCTGGAAAAATTGCAGGGTATTTTTCTCTTAACTCCTCAGTTCTTTGTTCTTCCTCTGGCTTCTCCACAACAAGGGGTGTCACTCCCACCTTGGATCCTGCTAAATTGTTCCCAAAAACAAACCATATTTCTGGAACTGATCTTACATAGATGATCGATACATTTCTATCCATGTATTCCACAAATTACCACTGTCCTGGGTAACAGGTCAGAAAGAGTGGAAACTCATCTCTTACTATTAGAGACTTACCAGATCTCATATCCCTTGAAATTATAACTACTTTCCCTGTTCTTCCTGAGTAAACTTTACCCACAGAGGCGAATTCTTTATAGAGATCTGGCACTAACTCCATACCCAACCCCTGCCGAGGCTGTGCACTCTCAATCTCCTACTCCTTACCCTAAAACTGCTCGTGTGATCAACTCCTCGATCAAGGGGAACTACTATTCATAACCCTCATTACCTCCTCTCCATCCCACTCTTCTCTGCTTTAAACAGTACAATAACTCATCTTTCCTTGTAGCTCAATTTCTCCACCCCAGACTACATTTTGGTGAATCTCCTCTGTAGCCCCTCAAATACAAAGAAGTCCTTCCTATTGTGGTGACCAGAATAGCATACAGCACTCCAGCTGTGGCCTGGCCAACACACTGTACAACTCCATACATTACATCCTTGCTTTAATCGTCTATGCCACAACTGATGAAAGCAAGTGTCCCATTTGCCTTAAACTAATGCTCTGAGGCATTACCTCAGTTCCTCTGATACTCCCGCATCTTGTTTCTTCTTCACCTCACATTTGTCAGGGTTAAATACGAACAGCTAATGGTCTGCCCATTTATAATTTTCCAACAACTTATTCTTCACTATTACCAACTCTACCAATCTTTATATCATTTGTTTTTAAACAACAAAGGTCCCAGTATTGATCCTTGTGGTAAACGGTCAGGCACTGGCATCCAGTCACTTAGCCTTCTACTGCTACTGTGTGTCCTATTACCAAGCCAGTTTCTGAACGATCTTGCCAAGTTACCCTCAATTCCATGCTTTTAAGTTTCTCAGTTTGCCATGTAGGACATTGTCAAACGTTTTGCTAAAACCTACCTACAGAACAACCTCAGTTATCCAAACTCAATTGTACAAATTTCAGATTATCCACCAAGATTTCAAGGTCCTGTTAAAAACCTTATCCAAACAAAACACCCAACGTAGTCTCATTCGGATAATTAAGGTTGTTCTGTAAACTACATTAACTTCCCTCACCCACACATTTGATCACATTTTCAAAAAATTCTAACAGATTTGTCAGGGAACACACTCCCTCTGACAAACCTATGCTGACTGTCCCTAACTGATTAGATTCAGTGTGGAAACAGGCATGGTCTGCTAGTCTGTCAGTTGGCCCAATAGGTCCACACCGACCCTCTGAAGAGTACATGCCCAGACCCATTTCCCTCTGACTAATGCACCAAACACTAAGGGTCAATTCACCAGATCAGCACATCCTTGGACTGCAGGAGGAAACCAGAGCGCCCGGAGGAAACTCATCAGACACAGGGAGAATGTGCAAACTCCAGTCGCCCAAGGCTGGAATCGAACCTGGGACCCTTGTGCTGTGATGCAGCAGTGCTAACCACAGAGCCACCCCAATTGGCCTATGCCTTTCCAAGAAGGTATTTATTTGCTCCTTCAGAATATTCTCCAATAGCCTCCCGACCACTGATGTGAGACACACTGGTCAGTAATTTACTAGTTCATCTTTACCACCCTTCTTAAAGGGTGGGACAATTCCTGTCCTGCTGGCTGTTCGCCTGTGGCCAGAGAATTAAAAATGTCACCGTACCTGCAATTCCCTGCTTCACCTACGATAGCAGCCTTTGGTGCAATTCATCCAGGCCAGAGAATTTGTTTTTAAAACTAGAGCCGAATACATTTATTACAGCAAACCTTATAAAGTTCTTTAGATCCTTCACTAGATTTTACTACAGTTAGTTCTGCTATAACAAGTGTCTTCATCTCAAATTAGCTTCAACACAATTGTAGAATGCAAACTTTCCTTAAGTGCATTAGCTATGATGCAAGTCCAGTAACATTAATTTAAATGGCATAGTAATGTGTGGTTTTCTTACAAGAGATCATGAGAGATTGGTACTGTTATATCAGAACTATCGAATACACCCTGGTCCATAATAGTTGTGAGGGAAGCCAATAAAAGCTTAGTCATCTTGTTATGGATTGCATTGAAAATAGATACTTACCTCAACATTTCCATGAAAACTCCTTTTGGCCAAATTCCTAAACAGTCCAATCATATCACCCAAAATGGGAATAACGTTAACATTACAAAAAGACAGCAGCATTGGACCTTCTGCAAGTCAGACTCTAAAGTTAAACCCAACAAAAAAGCCACAAGGGGTCAGAGAAAGGACCTAACAAAAAGTGGACCTATACCAAATTCTCTTAAATGTAAAGGCAGGTTGGAGCTCATATCAAGAGTTAACTAAATGGCAATGTGCTCATTTCTATTCCATTGTACCACTGTCCATTACCTACATGGGAAACAGCAGGAGCTAGTCAATGCTCATATGTATACACTTTCAAATCAAACATCACTTTGGCTAAAGCAAAGTCTTTCAAGGAATTTACAAGAGGTAGATCATTGTCCTGGTGGGGGAGCAAAAACAAGTGCGACAATTCTCATCATCCTGGGGAGGCCCAAAATCAAACGATATGGCGATCAGCAAGTCCAGTTTGTGCCAACCCCTATTAGTAATTATGGAATGTAAGATTGTGCAGGCTTTTCCCCCCTTTCTTCACCTAATCAAAAGGGAAGAGGAAGAAAATGATTTTTCTTCCACACCTGTGGGTTCCAGGTCTTGAAAGACTTGCAGGTGTCAGTGATGGGTATTTATGACTTTGGGTTTCTGCTGTTGTTAAGTGTAGGGTAAGAAGGAAAAACCTCTCATCCTAGCCTCTGATTCACATCTCTTCCTAATCAGGGACTGAATATCTAATCGGAAATCTTGTTACTTCCAGAAGGAACTATTCAATACACCATTGCTCCTTTCTCGATCTTGTCCACTTTAGCTCATTCAAAACTCTAATGCTCATACCTTGCCCTCTGTTCACCCAGTATCACATTGTTTGCTGATCTATGTGGTGCAGTGTGAAACATAATACAATGAGGCACAATTATAAAACACATCGGTTTATTTACAATGACTGACGCATGTAAACATTTTTCCACATACAAAACATTTTTCTACTTCCCATCCATTGCCTGTCGCCATGTCCAGAGATCTTTAATGAGCTGTAAAACAACAAAATCTGGTTAAAATACCTTGTTTTGATGGAAGCAGCCCATGTGACAGCACCACCTCCACCCTAATGATCAAACATCAAAAGGCCTCTGTCAGGTATTCTTACCCAGTTTGAGTAAGACCTCAGCCTATCGTAACTTCCATGATGAAGAAAATCTAATTTGTGTAAATAAAATTGCACTCTAAGTCTTTACACAAATTTAGTTCAATCTCAGTTTGAACTGTATCCACTTATGACTCGTCACTTTTCTACAGTTTTATTAACCCCTAAAGCTTCGTAGCTGTATAAAAGACACATTTGGAGTATTGAATGCAGCTCTAGTTTCCATTCAATGGACGTGGGTGCTTTGGAGAGGATGCTGGTGTTGCCTGAATTGGAATATATTAGTTACAAGGAAGAGATTGGACAAACCAGTCATTCTTTTCATTACAGGCAGAGAGTTGACCTGAAAGAAGTATATAAAAACATGAAAGGCACAGATACAGTGGAATAGTCAGTCCACTAGGGCAGAAATGTCAAATACTAGGGACATAGGTTCAAATGAGAAGGTGGTGGTTTAAGGAGATGTGCAAGGCAACTTTTAAAAAAAAACAGGATGGTTGGTGACTGGAGTTTCTGTGAGGGGAAATGGCAAAATCAGATACATTAGCAAAATTTAGAAAGACAGAGGGTATAGGGGGATATAGGCCATGTGCAGGTAGATAGATTAGTTTATAATGGCATCATTGTCAGCACCAACATGATGATCCAAAGAGCCTGTTTCAGTGCAATACCGTTCTGTGTTGTGAATATGAACAAGTAGACCATCCTGCATCCCACCATTCTAACTTGCTGTTCACATACAGATTCAGATCTTTTGTAAATTTGATTACAAAGCACTGATGGACACTAGCAATTCTGAACAATACTCTGACCTAACATGGCTACTTGATCTTTATCAACTTCCTCAACCCAATACATTTCTAAAATGGCTTTGGACAAATATCACACGCTGGAAATAGTCACTCCACATGTTCTGCCTGAACTGCTGAGAATGTACAGCATATTGTTTTCAACAATTCCAGCATCTTATGCACCACTCTGCCCCAGTTTGACACATAGGGCTCAAGGGAAACAATCAACCTTCTTGCCAGATTTAATAGGTGTAAAACTGTTCAGCAACTCCACTAGCTGGGATAAGACTCCATTTCAGCTGCTGTATAATGTACTCACAATCCAAGCAGTCAACTCAACAACAGCAAAGGAACATGTAGGACACTGCAAGGAAAACACCAACACAGACTGAAAAAATTCACAAACAAGACTGCAGTCAAACGCTCACCTTTGGGTCGTCCACCTTGAAGCCATTTTTCACAAAGTTTACGAATTTGGACTCCACTTTGGGCAGACCAATACCCTGTAACAAAACGTAGAGTCACATTCAGCATACCCACAATACAGAATGTGTAATTTCCAAACCACCACTTACCATCCCTGTAAAACACATTCCTCCCGAATACTATTCAGTTCACTATCTTTACTGGAGGAGTTACCTCAGTGTTCGTATTCTCTAATCCTGGAACTGCCTGATGGTTAGGGCAATGCATTTCCCCAAACTTAACTTTCCGCGTAAGAATGACAGCAAAATAAGGAAGAGGAGCAATTTGCACGCCAATTGATCCCAGACAAACTTAACAACAGTGCTCCCATACAAAACAAATTTCAGATAATCACATGTATAGAGTGTAGAGGGATTTGGGAGTTTCATCCTTCCCCCCATAATAGCCAGTTTCCTGTATCATAGAGGATTGCCATTTGGTTGTATGTTAACGTAAAACTATGTCAGAAGTCATGACAGCAGGTTATAACCATGAAACCACAAGCTTGACTATAACCTGCTGACATGTGATATGTGACATTGTTCACCCCAGCCCAAAAATGGCACCAACACAATGTAAAACCAAATTTTAAAAGGAGCCAATTATCTTGGAAAGCACCAAAGAACACAAATCACCTGCATGGTTTCTAATTCTCCATTATGAATTTTCTGTTATACAGAATCAGACTTCCCACTCAAAAAGTTATCTATAAAGTTGAGTTAGTGTACATTAAAGAAACTGCAGTATTCTGACAACTCACCTTTTCCAAAGATATCTTCAACTTGGTCTTGATGTCTTCCATGGTCAGTGGGACCTTTGGGGTTTTGGGTGTTTTGGGTTTACTGCTGGTTTCTGGAGTCTGGAGGGAAAAGCAAATTATGAGCACCCAAATTGCTCCAGGAACAATTACTCCATACATCTCTTATCAACATTAAAGAGCAAGCAAATTGCACAAAGTAGTCCAAATATTCCAGAGACTGCAGTTCAAGAATTCAATTACCAAATTATCATTATCACTACAGGACACACACCTAATTCAATAAGAACACCCCTTCCAAATACCCTTCCACAATAAAGCACAGGAATTGCTCATGATGGTAGTGAGCCACATTCCTCAAACCATGCAGCCCATTTGTGTATGTACACGAATGGTATGGCTTTGACCTTGTAACAATGATATATTTCCAAGTTACGATGATGAGACTTGGACAACACACGTGGAGATGCTTGCATGCATGTGCTGCCCTTGTCCTTCAAGCAGACTTCACTTGTATGGAATATTATGCTGAAACCGCCTTGACAAATTGCAACCTGTGGTCGCCATTGAAAAAGAGACGAGACTTCCAGTGGGGCATGGCAGCTTTGCCTAAATTCAAGTGCTGTTAGACTGCACAACTAGGCAAGTCAAAGGTATTCATCCAACTGGCACCTTGTAAATCAGGAAACTTTATGTAGTCAAATAGCGAGTTTCTCATCTTAGAGAAACCCATTTACAAACACCTGAATAAAACTGTTTAAATGCAAATTTCTCAGTTTCTCCATTTGGCAAGTTGTACAGAAAGGAAATACTCAAGTATATCAAGAAAAGGCACTAACCTTGGGCTGCTTGTTAGCTGGTGTAACTTTGGTGGGTGTTTTGCCATTTTGTTTGGGAGTTCCCTTCGATTCAGGGGTAACCTTGACTGGAGTTTTCTCAAGAGGCTGCAAGCACAATTGAAAATGTGTTGCTGGTTAAAGCACAGCAGGTTAGGCAGCATCCAAGGAATAGGAAATTTGACGTTTCGGGCATAAGTTCTTCATCAGGAATGAGGAGAGTGTGCAAAGCAGGCTAAGATAAAAGGTAGGGAGGAGGGACTTGGGGGAGGGGGGATGGAGATGTGATAGGTGGAAGGAGGTCAAGGTGAGGGTGATAGGCCGGAGTGGGGTGGGGGCGGAGAGGTCAGGAAGAAGATGCAAGCACAATGTCAGACATAACAATGGATTGACTGTGGAGCTTTCAGGTAGATAATTAAGCCAGAGATAGAATTTTCAATCAATAAGAATTTAATCATACTCACCTAACCGTCATACTTCCTCTGCTGCAGCCCCACATCTTACTAGCATCATTCAGACCCAAGCTCTAGAAACCACTCCTTACCCAATTCCCTAGGTCAGAAGGGTCCATTTGGATCACCAGGCCCACACCAACCCCCGGAACATCATCCCTCCCACAACCTTCTACCCTCACTGTGCCCCACATATTTACCATGGCCAACCCCCCCGAGCTCAAATACCCAGGGACACTATGGTCAACCCATCCAACCTGGACTGTGGGAGGAAAGCAGAGTACCTGATGGAAACCTAGTTACAGGGACAATGTGCAAATTCCAGGCACCTAAAGCTAGAATAAGCTCAATCACTAGTGCTTACCAGTGAGCCAAAGTGTCTCATTAAAACTCTAATACTACTCCAGCATGCTCAATACCAATCCATGACAAGAGTAAGGTTTGTAGCTCAGGGTGTAGCTTTGCTCGCTGAGCTGTAGGTTTGATATCCAAGTCAAGAGTTTTGCTACATAGAGGCAGGCACAATTTGGAACCAAATGGTAGTTAAGAGCTTCTGACCACACTTTAAATTCTATATCATAAATGCATCCTGACATAGGAACAGGAGTAGGCAGGGATTCAGCCTTCATTCCATGAAATGATTTCACCATAAAATAGCACTTTATCAAGCTTCAATATTAAACAAATTCAGCCACCATGACCTACATATTAATGGGAGAATCCCACACTTCTATTATTCTTTGAATGGCGTGGCATTCTGCACGTTTATTAGATCTATACTTTGACAATTACACTATTAAATAGCACACTGCACAGTAAGTGGTCCAGACAGCATACTGCATTTATACTCTTGAGCCTGTGAAGATTTTACCTTTTTTGCTGGGGTCATCGCTTCTTCTTCATCATCATCCTCTTCTTCATCGTCCTCGTCATCATCATCATCCTCTCTAGAAGAAAAACTTTCTTCAGTGGCACAGTCACCTCCCTAATCACATTTTCATGTAGCATACAACTATTATCTGGAAGCATAGAACTCCCATGCCATAAAATCACTAAAATAGTTTATTTTGCAAAGTTATGTCAGGAGCCTCAGGTATAGGTTAAGGATGGCTTGAATCAATGCTGGGAGAGCCTATATCCAGACAGGATCATGAGTATCCCTACAGCTAAAGTCCTGCACTTCTCACGGCCAATCCACCTAACATTAACATCTATGGATTTTGGCAGGAACCCAGAGGAAAACCACAGATAAACAGAGGATGTACAAACTCCACAAAGTCATCTGAGGGAGGACTCAAACTGTGAGGCAGTGTTAAGCACTGAGGCACCCAAAATCTCCATCCTAAAGCAAGAACAAAGGAGTTGAGCTGCCAAACTGCGAGCCTAACATGATTTGAGCATGCAACATCTTGACCCTGAATCATATGGAATACCATTGCATCAAGCAGCCATTATCGGACATTTACACATCGTAAGTCACATATTCTAATTCTACAGTTTCAAAATGATCTGGTTCAGTCAAAAATTTGCATATCAACGATGAATAAAAACATAGAAGGTAGGAGGCAGCAAATCAATCTTTCAAGCCTGCTACCATTCACCATGGTCATGGCCAACAGTCCAACTCAATAGCCTAATACCGCTTTCTCCCCATAACCGTTGATGCCATTTGCAAATAGCTATCTCTTGAATACATTTGATGTTTTGGCATCAACTACAAAATGAGGATAAAAGCAGGAAGAGGCCATTCGGATGGGACATCTAAATTCTCTGGTCTTAACTGACTAGCCCCACCCTGTTTCTCTCAGCATTTAGCTCCCCATAGCTTTATTTGGCAGTACTTCACTTACCAGAGGGATCAATTGACTTTCCAGCCTCCAGTAAGGCTCACAGGTCATTGTTACTTCAACTGACAGACTAGCAGACCATGCAAGTTCAATCAGCAGCATTTCACACTTTTTGACTAGATTAGAATCCCACAGTATGGAAACAGGCCCTTTGGCTCAACATGTCCACACCGACTTCCTGATGAAGGGCTTATGCCCGAAACGTCGAATTTCCTGTTCCTTGGATGCTGCCTGACCTGCTGCGCTTTAACCAGCAACACATTTTCAGCCCCACACCAACTGTCCAAACTGTAACCCACCCAGACCCTTCCTCTACCCAATATTTAGCCCTCACTAATGCACCTAATACTATGGGCAATTTATTGCTGTCTTAATTCTTTTCAACCTGAGATCCTTTCTTGAATAATAAAAGGCAACATAATGAATTCTACTTAAACAGGCTAACTGAATTTTCCTACTTCTTTCTGAAGAAATTGTTTACCCTATCTTAAAGTTTTACTAAGGTCCCCCATTTAAATTCATGCCACACCCAATATTTTCCTGTGATAATCACTGTCACATAAATCTGTTCTATATTTGAAGCACTGATACTTAGCGATCACTTCAGTATCAAGGCCTTCAAGTAGGTTTCTATGGTCTGTATGAAGCTAATTTAAATAAACTTAGTTTAAAAATAAATTATCTGTAGATAAACTTTGAGATCCAAGAATTGAACTCTGGAATCTCGACTGCAGAACCCTTCCCCAACTAATGGTTTGCCAATCAAATCTTATTTTGAACTCCCCCAATGTTACACCCAGTCCATTTCAAGAAGTATTAAGCACTTTCCCAGTAAAAACCATAACACTCACTCATCATCATCTTCCACTTTCATTTTCTTCCCCTGTAAAAAAGGAAAATGATTTAGGTTTGCATCACTGCACTTTTAAGTAACCATTTTAAGAGACATTGCATACTGAATTGTCAGAAAACCAAGCAGCTTGTTAAAGCAATTCAGAGGATGGTTAAGAGTAAGTCACATCGCTGTGAATTTGGAGTTACACGTTAGGCCAGAAGGATGGCAAATTTCCTTCCCTAAAGGACATTTGTGAACCACAATGGCTTTTACAGTCATCGGGAAGCTTCATGATTATCACGAGTGAGCACTCCCAATACAATACTGCATGCGAAGTCCACTAAATGCTGTGGTGTAACTTGCAGTTTAGGCACAGCCTCTGGATCACGAGTCCAGTGACTTTACCATTAGACCATTATCACTACAATTATTGCATTGTATTCTGGTTGCAGCAGTGGCAGTGGGGTCAGGAGGCAGCAAGGGAGGGGAGAATGATGACCAGGTTGTGAGCATTTGCTACCATTTTGTCATTTGTAAAATCAGCTTTAACATAAATTCCAAGCACAAACCTGCATTATTTTGGCTGCACCAGTTGCTGGTCGTTTAACTGCCTGCTTTACTGTGTTCTTCAACATGCTGTCATCCTCATCATCAGATTCTAAATCATCGTCTGATTCCAAATCTTCATCATCCAATGCTTAAAATAGAAGACGGACAATAACAAAGTCATTTCTGATCCAGAAGCCACTACACTATTAAGGAAATCATCTTCAGGAAGAGCAAGGCTGGAAGGCCCTGCATGGAAACATGTCTGATGCCCTCCAATATGAAGGGTCTTCAGAAAACATGTTCAATGAGAGACAAAGCAGCAACATAATGCCAAGATGCGATGGAAGCCAAGTTAACTGGCAGTTTTATTAAAATGACAAAGGACAGAATTAGTTCATAAATGTGCCTAGGCTATGCCAATGTCACTCCAAACTGGACTCCCCACAAAGTGAGTGAGGATATTGCTGTTCCTGGCGAGACCAGAAACACATACTCCCCACAATTCCCTCCCTGCCCCATCCTTTTCTGAATAGTCCAGTGTTCCCAGCCCTTTCAAGGGAGTGATCAGACTGGAATTTTCAACACTTCAAACCCACGTGTGATATCAATGATTTGGTTGTGCGATACTTCACTCGTGCACTTGGCCACGAGATATTCAATAATGTCCACTTACCAATGAGGTGCTGGCCACTGATGTACACAGGGCCCGCTCCAGATTTCAATCTAAAGGTCACAGGTGGCGTGATTTCAAATCCTCCCAAACTAACCTGTGGCAAACAAAATTAAAAATTACCATGAAATAAATTGCTTCTGCTGTACAAACCCACTCCTGCCTGTAGAACCCCTGCTTGGAGCATTCAACCAGTCAATAACTTTTTAATATCATCCACATTATGGTTGCCAGGCCATTTTCTGGCCAATGTGTTGACAGATAAAGAGTTTCCTTTAGTAAACTGTGTAATCTGCACTTCAATTTGCTGGTTGGACTCATGTGAATTTTGTTGAGCTTCCAGAAAGCAATCAACAAATTTAAACCAGTCTTTAACAAAACAGTTTCATCTCTAGATGAAGTACTTCAAACTTGCAGACAGCTCAATAAATGCAAATCAATGGACATGCTCATTTTCATGAATAAGACTCTCTAATACAAACTACAACACTAGCAGGACTTCAGTACATAGACAAACACTGGCTAAGAGGGGGGCTATTTTCATCACAAGTTGCCAAAAAGAATATGGAATAAACAGGGCTAACATTACTCCAGATCTTAGGAAAGGAAAACAGATCTAAACTGCAAATCATTGAAATTCAAGAACTGCAGAAATGATGTCGGGTTCAGTTTGCCTCTCTAGGATTCATGCTCTCATTTACAGCTGTATTTTGAGTAAGACACTCCAGAATACAAATCTAGCTGCAACTTGTGTAAGGACATCCTACTGTTGTCGATGGCAAGATACAAATGCACATTTCTCTTAGGGCAGAACCAATAAATACTTGCAAAGTTCCCAGTTTCCTTCAATAACAGTAGGAAATAATACACCGCCTCAAATTGCAACGATGACCAACCCTCTCCTGGAGGACACAATTAATTATTGATGCATTATTCTCTTTGATCATTAGCTGAATACTCACTGTAGGCTGCACTGACAACTTCAGAGCTGCCAAAGTCACTTTTGTGTTTTTGCCTTCAGAGGTTAAGCCTTCTGCCTCAACCAGATGCAGGTCATCGCTTGCTCCAACACCAAGGCAAACCTGTAAAAGCCAATTCAAAGAAAAGCCTATGAATAAAGCTAAAGATGCTGCCAGATCAGAAATCTCAAAATGTAAGCATTAACAGATATGGTTCCCAGAGTTAAATATTAAAAAACCTCAAAGTAAAAAGTTTTGACGAACACTAGAATGTGCCAGCTTTTCAAAATTAGTACGCTATACAAATATAACCATGCCCAACAAAATATACAAGAAAGATAATGGCGCCATATATTAATTACTCATCATGCTCACAACCTGCACATTTCCAGTATTGCCTGCACATTCCACTTACCTTCACCATTGCTAATTTGGAAGAAACTGCTAGGCGAACACATTTAAACCATATAATCTTAGCAAAAGGCCTGTTGTGTGGTTTGGGGTCTAAGCAGCCTTCATTCACCATAGTTTCGTGAAACACAAAACAACAATTCAGAAATGAGAAAGGGACTAGAAGCACACTCACCGTCCTCAAAGAAAGCTGATGCTCAGAATCATCGTCTTCCACAGTCATCTTGTATTCTTTGTGGCCAGCCTTGAGCTCACATCCTGAAGAAGAAAATATCATTAATGTACAAATTCAAAATGCAAAATACAGAATGCAGTGAATCCTTCACAAACAGAACAGCACTTTCAACATAGATATTCAGGATTCACCCTCCTAAAGTCAGACTGGTTAGAATTCAGGAGACATTTAACCCAACCAGGCTTCACCAAGCTCAAGCTGCAACTCTCATCTGGGGCATGATTTGGAAGTGCCAATGCTGGACTGGGGTGCACAAAGTTAAAAAAACACAACAAGTTTAATCCAACAGATTTATTTGGAAACACTAGCTTTCACAGTATTGCATCTTCATCAGGTGATTGCAGAGCAGAATAAAAAGACAACTTATAGCAACAGGAATGTAATGTAGCATTAAACAAAAATAGCTTAAGTCTTTCATCTCTACCACCTGAAGGAACGACGCTCCGAAAGCTAGTGTGCTTCCTGTTGGACTATAACCTGGTGTCGAGTGATTTTTAATCTTTTAATATGATCATGTTAGTTTCAGTTCGGCTATATGTAAATCTAAGAACTTTTTAAAAGTTATATTCTCAAAACAGCATTAATAGGTGCCATCTTTACTCAAGACTCACAAAGACCCTCTCATATGCTCACACACTCCACCCACCCACGCACTCTCAGACTTGCACTCCATTACACACCCAGATCCACACCCCCACAGTCTCCCCTGCGCGCTCACGAGTTTGTGGGGTGAATTTGTACTTGCAGAATTACATTTTATTGTACTCTTGCAATTGACCCCTTAAATCCACTTTGAAGTAGAGCCAAGCTGACAGCTGACCTAATCCTGGGACATAGACGACCTTTAAACTCACACCTTTAATGCATCACCGGTGCATCTTTAGTCTCATGGGCCAGATTCCGCACCCGATTCATTACGCGGGGGGGGGAGGGAAGAGACAAAGGTAAGGAGAGGAAAAAAATGAAACGAGAAAAAACGAGAAAGAGAACAAAAGAAAAGAGAGAAAAATGAAACGAGAAAAGAGAAAAAGAAACGAGAAAAAATGAGAGAGAAAAGAGAACAAAGAAAAGAGAGAAAAGAGAAAAAAAGAAATAAAGGGAGACGGAGAACAAGAGGAAAAATGAAGAAAAGAGAGAAAGACTAACCACTCCCCATAGTTACTTACTAAGGGTTCACAGCATGTTCTCTACACGCGACCGCCTTCACCATCGTCACCCATCGATACTTACCGTAAGTATGACTAGAATACCCTGAAACCCAGAAAAATCGGGTAGGCTCAATAAATAACCCGTGCATCGACGACCCTTGCAACAGGATCACTTAGATCCTTACGCCCCATCCCCCCAACCACGCGGCCCGAGGACCGGGGCCTCGCCACCAACACGTGGCCCAATAGCCCCATGGCGGCCGGCCGGCCGGCCTCCGGGTGCTCTGCGCCCGGTCATGGGAGCACCGCGCCGCCTGCGCGCAGGGAACGGGAGTGATGGCGGCCACACGCTGGCTCGTTGTCTCTCGCGCCGGGCTTTTACCGAACAGAAAGCTCTGCGGCCTCAGCGGCGGCGACACGGCGCTCTCGAAGTCAGTCTCGGCCATTTTACTCCGTTCTAAATGGCAGCGCGCCTGTTCTCTGCCCTTTTTATAAGGGCCCATTGGTCACGTGCCAGCCTGCTCGCCAATAGAGTCTACCGGTCTGTAGCCACCGCCCCTTCGATCCGGCCCCGCCCCCAACCGCGGAGCGCGGGCCTCCCGAAACCATTCGTCCTGCGCAGGCGCCTGCTCGAGGAAGCCGGAAATGAAGCCTAGTCACATGCTGAGCTCAAGATGGCAGTAGCGGCTTTTTTTTTGGCTGCTGAGTTAGTCTCCTACAAAAGGCACTGTCTGAGCGTGTTATTGATGTTATATGAAGCACAGAAACAATCTTTATTTGTCTCATAGTTGTCAGTGTTTTCAGCTCCTTCTCTCCACCCCCCCCCGCTGCCCTCAGTGGAGCGCGGGGAAAGTGTCCGAGTTCCAGGGCTATCCGAAATGAGACAGCCCTATCCCCAGAAACGCCAGGGCCTCAGGTTCGGCTTGCAACGCTCTCCCGCCAACCTCCGTCCCGCTTTCAATCCCGTTTCTCACTCTCCTCCCCCTCACGTGCTCTCCCGTCCCATGCCCCGCACCTCCCCTCCCCCCGTCCCATGGACCCCATCTACTTCTTACTCCCCATTCCTTCTCATCCCCTGCTACCCCTCCTTCCCTGCCTCACCCCTCACCTACTTGTCACTCCTAACAGTCATCTGGTCCAGTTTTCATAATGTCTGTAAATGGTGCAGCCATATCGCTGGTTAGGGACACATTTCTGATAAAAATCACACTTCCTGGAGCTTCCATGTCTGTTTCATTTTACGATTGGGACATTTCATAAGAGCCTTGATTTTGTTGTTCTCGTGACGTGCCCTTGGTAAGTTACCCTCACTTAAATGAAATCAGTCTTGATGATTTTTATTTTTAACCCAAACTGTAATTGTTTAAATAAATCTAATTGTTATACTGTATCCATCTGCCAAAGCTACGGATTATTTTAAGAGAAAACAAAACTTCCCCTCATCTTTATTCTAAGAAGGTTATCCCTCATTCTAAAACAGTACCTTCAGTTTCTGGACTCACAAGAGGAAACATTCTTTATAGTGAAAATAGAAACAAGGTTTATTCTTATATATGCAACTTCCCAATTAATACCTCCCTATTCTCAACATTTAGATTTAGATTTTTTTTAGATTACCTACAGTGTGGAAACAGGCCCTTCGGCCCAACAAGCTCACACTGACCCACCGAAGCGCAACCCACCCATACCCCTTCACCTAACACTACAGGCAATTTAGCATAGCCAATTCACCTGACCTGCACATCTTTGGACTGTGGGTGGAAACCAGAGCACCCGGAGGAAACCCACGCAGACGCGAGGAGAATGTGCAAACTCCACACAGTCAGTCGCCTGAGTCGGGAATTGAACCCAGGCGCTGGCGCTGTGAGGACCAACACTCATTTAATCTGTCTTTACATTTCTTAAACATTGATATAACTTGAATATTTCTAGCTAGCTTCCTTTCATGCTCTAATTTGTTCGTCCTGATTAACCTTTGTTATTCTTTGCCATTCTTTGAATTCTGACCAATCATCTGACTGGTCACTCACCTTTTCACAATTATAGTTTCCTTAAGTTTGATTTATTAATTTCTTTTGTGAACCATAGACTCCCCTTGCAAATTTTCTTAATGGGAGAGATATTCATTCTTAATATTTTCAAATATCCCTTTAAATTTCTGTCTCTTCCGTACTGATCTATCTGCTATCCTCGTGTGTCCGGTATCTTCAACTGTTATGCCTAAAGTATTGCCTTATTTTAAATTTAAATACTCATCGTAGACTACTCCTCTCTTTAAAACTGGATGTTAAATTCAATCAAATTATAATTGCCAGTACTTAAAGATTAAATTAATCCTGACCCATGACAAAATATCAAGTCTAGTGTAGCTTGCTCTCTAGTTCTATCCAAGATGTGCTGTTCTCAGAAGCTACCTTGAAAGTATTCTATGAACTCATCAAAGCCACTATTGCCAATCTGACTTTCCTAGTTTATAAATTGAGTGAAACCACTCAATTATTGTTGTCCCTTTATCCCAAGCATTCCTAATGAAGGACTTCTGCCCGAAATGTTGATTTTCCTGCTCCTAAGATGCTGCCTGACTTGCTGTGCTTTTCCGGCACCATACACTTGACTCTGATCTTCAGTATTTGCAGGACTCACTTTCTCCTCCTTTATCACAAGCACCCAATATGTCTTGCAGTCATCTTTCTCCATTGTGTTAACTGTTTGGGACCCTATTGATGACTCCTTAAAATGGTGTCTTTTCCTGACAATTTCTTATTTTTTAATTCATTTTTGGAATGTGCGTGATCTATCCTTAGTTGCCTTATAGAAGGTGGTGGTGAGCTATCTTCTTGAACCATTGCAATCTGTTTGTAGTAGATACACCCAAAATATCATTAAGGAGGAAGTTCTGCGATTTTGATCTCTCAACAGTAAAGGAACAATGATACATTTCCAAGTAGGCCTGGAGCAGACTCATGGCAGCACTGGAGTGGAGATTGGGCTGGTGCAGTACCTGGCAGCATCAGTGGCATCTGCATTTGCAAGATCCACTGAGGACTCTGGTGAGTGTGTCAGTGGAGGTGAGATGGTGTCAAAGATTGGTGACTTTTGTTTCAGCGGCAGCAGTGGGGAAAAGGAACTCATGTCTGGCCCTCAGGCTTACAGCAGACAGGTTAGTTGAACACTTTTAGTCTTTATTTCTTTCGTCTACTGTCTTTAAAATAACACTAGGGAGTGGTGACAGTGTATAAAACCTTTCACTGTATTTTGTGACAAAGTACATGTGACAATAAACCAAGTCATCAGGATAGTGAGTAGCTTGAAGAGGAACATGCAGGTGGTGGTCATTATCCCATGTATCTACTGCCATTTTCCTCCCAGATAGAAGTGGTTGTGGGTTTCGCAGGAGTTCTTCAAAGATCCTTGGTGAATTTCTGTAGTGCGTATTATAAATGGTACACATTGCAGGTGGAGGGAGCCAGAGTTTGTGGTGCAAATGAAGTGGGCTGCTTTCTGCTTGATGGTGTTGAGCGTCTTCAGCATTGTAGGTGCATTTGTGTAGGCAAGTGGAGAATATTCCATCAAACTCCAGCCTTAGAGATGGATACAGGCTTTGGGAATCAGGCGAGTTACTCTTGCTGCATGCCAAGCCTCTGGGCGGAGTTGGATACTGCAGATGCTGGAGATTAGAGTGGTGCTGGCAAAGCTCAGCAAGTCAGACATCATCCGAGGAGCAGGAAAATTGACGTTTGGGGCAAAAGCCCTTCAGCAGGGATTTTTGTGATGAAGGGCTTTTGCCCAAAATGTTGATTTTCCTGCTCCTCAGATGATGCCTGACATGCCAAGCCTCTGACCTGTTCTTGCAGCCACTGGTTTAACAAGGTTCAGTTCAGTTGAGTTTTGGAGAATGTCACTCAAGGTGTTGATGGGGTGGTATTCAGTGATGGTACTGTGATTGAATGGTGGGTGTGCAAAGGAGGGTTTCCTGGCTGACTCCTCACTGACACTTAGCCAGTCCTTGTTGGTTGAGAGTGTTGCTGGAAAAGCACAGCATCGGAGGAGCAGAAGAATCGACGTTTCGGGCAGGAGCTCATCATGAAGGGCTCCTGCCCGAATTGTCGATTCACCTGCTTCTCGGATGCTGCCTGACCTGCTGTGCTTTTCCATCACCACACTCTCGACCCTGATCTCCAGCATGTGCACTCCTCGCTTTTACTCCCAGTCCCTGTTGGTGTGATTGACAGCTCCGATCCCGCCCTCTAGGCCAGGAGCTCGCTCTGATTGGTCACTGTGCCGAAGACTCGCGAGAGTTGGTGGGGGGGTATATAAGGCAGGCGGTGAGCGGCCGCGGGTCTTCGCAGGGAAGGAAGAAATGGCGGAATCTGGGTTTGAGAGTTCGTCGGCGCCGGCGGCCGCCTCGCTTAGGCCGCAGAGCTTTCTGTTCGGTAAGACCGCCGGAGGAGGAACGTGCCCACAGGCCCCGAATGCCGGAGCGGGGCCGGCCGCCATGTGCCTGCTGGAACACATGTGCAGCCCCGGGCCTCAGGCCGCGGTTGAGTGAGGGGAAGGGGGAGGGGGGGACCCCAATGGATTGGATTGGATTGGATTGGATTGGATTGGATTGGATAGCATAGCATAGCATAGCATAGCAATGCAATGATCCACTGGATCCAGCCTTCGGGATTGAACAGGATCTGCAGTGGAGCTTGCAATGTAACTCCAGGGGCATTTAAACTGTATACAGGGCATTTAAAAAGGTATGAGCAGTGAGTGCAGTATTGCTCATGAGGGTGAAGCTGTAATAATCTGATAGGGAGTGCTGAAAACCACTTGTCT
The DNA here is from genome assembly GCF_020745735.1 of Hemiscyllium ocellatum. Taxonomy (NCBI): domain Eukaryota; kingdom Metazoa; phylum Chordata; class Chondrichthyes; order Orectolobiformes; family Hemiscylliidae; genus Hemiscyllium; species Hemiscyllium ocellatum. The sequence goes on along the minus strand of NC_083416.1, from coordinate 16,219,155 downwards.
TTTCAGCTTTTGAAGAGTGCACTATATTACATGTGTTTACGTCCAGAATTTGTTGACTGAGAGATATTATCCTTTTCAGGATGTGAGCTCAAGACTGGTCACAAAGAATACAAGATGGAGGTGGAAGATGATGATTCTGAGCATCAGCTTTCTTTGAGGACGGTGAGTGTGTCACTCCTCGCTTGTCTGATTTGTTGAAAGTGTGTAAAAACGTGCCGAATGAACGCTCCTCTGTATCCAAACCCCTCTCCTTGCACCACAGGGATTTAATTAAGGTGACAAGGTTTAAGTGTGCTCAGTGGGCGTATTTTTTCCGACATTGCAAATGTTGATTGCAAATGAAACAAATGACTGTAAATCTGAATGTTGGAGATAAGTGTGGAATGTCCAAACAATATTGAAATATGCCGGTCATGTACATAACAAGGAATTAATATTCTGGGCATTTACCTTTCATAGTTGAGGGCATTTTATTGTGGTGTCGTTGTGTGTATATATATTTTGTCGATTTTGAAAAGCTGGGGAATTCTAGCATGTTTGTCAAAACTTCTACTTTGGGTGTTTTGAGGGTCCTATATGTTCGATGCAAATGCTGTTTGGTACTAATGCTTGCATTTTGTGATTTCTGACATGAGGTCACCTTTATGGGCTTTCCTGTGCTTTGGCTTTTACAGATTTGCCTTGGTGTTGGGGCAAGTGATGACCTGCATCTGGTCGAAGCAGAAGGCTTAAGCTCTGATGGCAAAAACACAAAGGTGACTTTGGCAGCTTTGAAGTTGTCAATACAGCCTACAGTGAGTATCCAGTTATTAGCCAAAAAGAATAGTGTATCAAACTTCAATTGGGGCACTCCAGGGGAAGGTTAGTTATGGTTAGAATTCACTTTAGTTCCTACTATGTTGTTGAAAGCAACTGGGCATTGTCTATAAATATTAATTGGCTGCCCTTTGTATATGTAGCATCTGATGCTGCCTGAACTGCTGTGCTTTTTCCAACACCACTCTAATCCAGAATCTGGTTTCCAGCATCTGCAGTCATTGTTTTTACCTATATCTAGCATCTGTCATAACCTCAAGAGAAAGTGAGGACTGCAGATGCTGGAGATCAGAGTCAAGAGTGTGGTGCTGGAAAACCACAGCAGGTCAGGCAGCATCCGAGGAGCAGGAGAATGATGTTTTGGGTATGAGGCTTGGGTATGAGGGGCTGAGAGATAAATGGGAAGCAGTTGAGTCTGGTGCAAGGTAGCTGGGAATGTGATAGGTAGATGAAGGTGGGGGCAAGGTGATAGATTGGAGAAGAGGGTGGAAGGAAGGTGGATAGGTCAAGAGGGTGGTGCAGAGTTTGAGGCTTGGGACTGGGATAAGGTGGGGGGAGGGGAAATGAGGAGATATGTGAAATCCATATTGATCCCATGTGGTTGCAGGGTTCCAGGTTGGAATATGGGGCGTTCTTCCTCCAGGCAGCAGGTGGTTAGGGTTTGGTGATGGAGAAGGCCCATGACTCCATGTCCTTGGTGGAGTGGGGAGGGGGTGTTAAAGTGATCAGCCATGGGGTGGTGGGATGTGTGTGTCCCAGAGATGTTCTCTGAAACAATCCGTAAATTGGCGTCCCATCTCCCCAATGTAGAGAGACCTTATCGGATGCAAAGGATACAGTAGATGATATGTGTCGAAGTATAGGAGAATTTCTGTCAGAAGTGGAAGGATCCTTTGGGGGATCCTCATTTACCCTTCCCTACCTTATCCCAGTCCCAAGCCTTCAACTTGGTACCACCCGCTTGACCTGTCCATTTCCCTTCCCACCTATTCGTTCCACCCTCCTGGCCAACCTATCACCTTTCTCCCCCCCCCCACTCACTCGCTCACTCTCTCTCTCTCTCTCTCTCACACACACGCACACACGTATATAAGTGGGGTGAATTTGTACTTGCAGAATTACATTTTACTTTGCTCAAAAACTGCATGAATCCATGTAAGATTCTGTAAATCTGTTTTTTTAGATTAGAATCAGTCTGACCATTGTGCCACAATGTTTTGTAATTTACATATGAAAGAACTGAAACCAGCATGATCATTCTAAAAGCTGAGAGACTTAACAAACAATCCAGGTCTTTTTCAATATATAATTTCAGATATATCACACTGTAAAACTTTGCTTTAAATTCTGTGTCTTACAATCTTATTCTCCACGACCACCTGATGAAGGAGCAGAGCTCTGAAACCTATTGCTTCCAAATAGACCTGTTGGACTATAACCTAGTGTTGTGTTATTTTTAACTTTGTACACCCCAGTCTAACACCGATGTCTCCAAGTCTTGATTCTTCAAATAACTTGAATTGTATCTTTTGCAGAGGATCTACAGGCAGAGCTGGGTTTGCATAGCAGGAATAACTTATTTTATTGTAATTTTTATTTGTGTTTGACACAGGTTAGTTTGGGAGGATTTGAAATGGCACCACCTGTGACATTTAGGCTTAAATCTGGAACAGGTCCTGTGCACATCAGTGGCCAGCACCTCATCGGTAAGTGGACATTATTAACATTTCTGATGGCCACGAAGTGTGGGAGGGATTGGAGTATCACTGGCACCAAATTGTTGATATTACACTTTGGCTGGAGGAGCTGACAGTTAGGTAGCGGGCTAGTGAGCTTTTTAATTGTCAAGAAAGACTTTTTGGATTGGATTTTGTTGTCGTTTTCTGAGGCAGTTGGGAGCCTTTGAAGGGGAGATCAGTATGGCTTTAATCCTTTTATCCTTTTACTTTAAGCATTGGAGGATGACGACTTGGAGTCGGATGTCGAGGATGACAGCATTTTGGAGACCACCACACCGAAACAAGCTGTAAAGCGACCAACTGCTGCTGCAGCATCCAAAATAATGCCGGTGCGTGCTGGGGGCTTCGCTAAAGCTGCACCCACTCATCAACTTGTCACATGGATTATTAATGTGTTTCTCATCACAACTTGTATTATTTTGCCATAAGTGCACAGGGCAATGCAATAAATCAGTGCTTAAACCCACTGATTTGTATGTTTGTGCATTGTTTATTTAGTATTTGTGGACACTGACAATCGTACAAAAGTTTTACTTGCCCAGATCGAAAGATGTTTTCCTTCCTTGTCCATTATATTCCTCTTCCCTGCCTTCTCTTTCTCACCACTCTTTCTTGTTGCAGTTGCATCAATAATTGCTAAAATGATTTGGTGCTAAAAGGTTTCTTTTGTTCAGCAGAAGAAAATGAAAGTGGAAGACTCTGATGAAGATGATGAGTGAGTGTTAGTTCCTGTTGTCTTTCGTAGGAAGTTTTGTAGTCTCTTTGTGGAAAAGTGCTTGATCTCTCTTGTCCCTGAAATGATCTGAGAGCAGCACAAGAGAAGCTAAAATGAAAGCCAGTGCCTAAATATCAGTTTGGGAAGGAATCTGCAGTCCAGATTCCAGAATTCAAATCTTTATGAATTTTGAAATTTATCTGCTGCGGTGTTTTTTTTTAATGCTGAAATTGTTTGGTTAAATTGGCTTTATATAGATCATAAAAACCCATGATATTAGAAGCTGTAGGTAAATACCAATAATTCAAACTTGGTACAGATTTGTGTGACAGTGAAGCTAACACATGGGAGATCTTTCAGGGTAAGGGCTTTATACTGCCATGAAAATGTGGCTGTCTCACTGAAAGACGTTTCTTTGTTGTAGAGAAGAAGAGGACGATGATGATGATGATGATGAAGGCGAAGATGAGAAAGTGGTGACCCCAGCAAAAAAGGTAATCCTGGCACTTGAGTTGAAAGAGGCTAGAGACTGACCTTTGAAGACTTTACGCTCTTTGTCAGGGGTGCTGCAACTGTACATGCTATGGCTGCAGGATCCAGTTGTGACATAGGACCTGTAGTGTATCCAATGGCTTCTAACTGTCACTTGGGTCTACACTCAGTGTACCTGCTTTAATGGAGCACCAAAAATATGAACTTAGTTCCAAGGTTTTGTGCAGGGACACCACCTGGCCGGATTTGACATCGGGCTGTAAAATTAACCATTCGCAAGGATGATTAATGGTTTTCAAGAGGCATGAGTGAAAGGTTCTGAGAAAATTTCAGACCATGTGTCTTGACTTAGGGCTTGGTAAAAATCTGAGAGTGTGTTGTCTTAATAAGACACGGTCGATAGTTTTTCCAGTTAGTATCTTTTCAATGGTCTTTGCAGCCTCTTCAGAAAATTCCACTCAAGGCAACACCTGGATTGAAAGGGACTCCCAACCAAAATGGCAAAACACCCACCAAATCCACACCAGAAAACAAGCAGTCCAAGGTGAGAGATCTTTCCTTGGTATGTTTGAGAATTGCTTCTTCTATGTGTCTTGTAAAGTGGGATACTGTGCGATTTGAAAAGGACTATGATGATTGTAAGCCTTTAGTGCGGAATGTGACAAAATTTTTTGCATTTGCCTAGTTTTACCTACAGTACATAATTAAATATCCTTTACTTTAATATGTATGTGCGTGCATGCATCTATAAGACTGCAGCAACTTGACAAAACTGCTTCAATGGAATCCTCCAAATAGGGGTTGTGCATGTGGACAGTACAGTTTTTCCAAAATGTGCAATATAGTGATTGGAAATTAAATTCCTGAACTTCACTATAACTCAGGGATTCTTGGCAATGTGAGAGTCTTCATACTGCACTGACTGCATGGGATCAAAAGGGCATCTTAGCATCAGCTCTAGGGCGTTTCTACCCAGTTCTGATGCTCTTCAACTTTTTTTAGTTAAGAATCTTAACTGCCCTGTTTTTTTTAATAAAGTTCCATGACCTGACCTCCCGGCTCCCTTTGAAGAGAATTTCAAAGACAACTTTCAGAAGAATGTAACAGCATCCATCTTGTCACCAACTTATATCTTTCAAAAATATCACCACTCATTCTTCTGAATGCTGATTACGTTATAAGAGAAGGTTGCAACTATATCAACCTCTTCGTTGAATATTTGGTTGAGTAAATTTCTGAACTGCTGTAAAATAAGATGGCGAAAACTGTGTTCCAGATATGGTCTGAACAGTGCCCTGTACAAATGTAGAAGAATATCCCAACTTTTATGCTACATTCCTGTTGCAATAACCAAAAACCTTCTATTTGTTTTCCTGCTTTTTATTTGGACCTGCATGCTAACTTGTTGTGATTCATGAATAGAACACCCAGATCCCTTCATACTTTGGAGCAGTCTTTTCATTTGTATCATGCTGTTTTTGTTTATGGTATGACTTTTAATTAGCATTGCTCTTTGACTTTGAAACTGCTATCATTCTGTAACCTGAAGTCAGACTAGAAAATTTGGTAATTGACCTGAGAAACTGTGGGTCTCTGAGGTAATTGGACCACTATGTGCAATGTGTTTGCTCTGTAAAGTTAAGAAAGGGTGTTGCTCTTAGGACAGTGCTCATAATTTGTTTTTATTCCAGACTCCAGAATCCAGTAGTAAACCCAAAACACCCAAAACCCCCAAGGCTCCACTGACCATAGAAGAAATCAAGACTAAGTTGAAGACCTTTTTGGAAAAGGTGAGTTGTCAGAACATACCACAGTTTCTTTAATGTACACCAGCTGAAGCACTGACATTTATAGGTAGCTTTGAGTGAGGAATCTGATTCTGTATAATGGAGAATTAAAAACCATGCTAGTGAAATGGCCTACTTCAGTGCTCTTCACTGTTTTCTGGGTTAAATGGCTCCTTTATAGTTTTGTTTTACACTAACATACAGCCAAATGACCATTCTTCACCATGCAGGAGACTGGCTGTTAAATGAGGGGTGGAATTACGTTGAAGTCTGATCCTATCCCTTTTCCGAATACACTCTGGATATGAGGTGGTTAGTTAGTAATTTGCTCACTTCTGTCTATGTTGCAGCTAGAGCTAGAGATATTGAGATATGTGATCTTGAAGTGTGGAGATCTTTCCATTAATAGATTTAGCAACCAGCAAAATCAGAAGGAAGGGAATTCTTGTGAATGCAGCAAGTTACGATCAGGAATGTGCTTCCCTGACCATCAGTTATTTTCTGGGTTATAGGAAAAGTGAATATTGTGTGGTAGCTCCTTAAGTAAATGCAGTGAGGTCAATAATGTTTTGGAAGATTGTTGTCATTGAAAATATAATGTCTCCAATTGCTGTTTTATCACTTGGGTTATTGAATGCAGGGATGGTACGTGGTTGTGTCTATTTGGAAATTGCAGATTCTGTATTGTGGGTATGCTGAGTATGACTCTAATCTTTTAAACAGGGTGTCAGTCTGCCCAAACTGGAGCCCAAGTTTGTAAACTTCCTGAAAAATGGCTTGAGGGTGGAAGACCCAAAGGTGAGTGCTTAATCTCAGCCCTGTTCATGATTTTTTTCAGTCCATGTTGATGTGTTAACCTAGCAGCTTGCTGCAAGTTTCTTTGCTGTTGGTGAGTTGACTTATTGGGTTGTGAATACATTATAGAACAGCTGAAGTGGGCTCTTGTCCCAGCTTATGAATTTGCCTGTTGTTGCTCATAGTTTTATGCATGTGTGAAATTTGACAAGCATACAGCTATACCTGACAAGATTGGACAGTGATCAACAAATAAGATGCTATGGATTATGTTCATGTGTCTATCTCTTTTGCACCCTTTCTAAATACCTCTTCATATCGTCCTTAAAATGTGGTAACCGGAACTGCCCAAAATACTCTAAATAAAATGGTTATGGGTATTTTGCCAAGCTAGGAGGTTGATTTGCAGACATTTTGTTCCCTTTCTAGGTGACGTCTTCAGTGATTTGTAGGCTCCTTTTAAGTGTACTGTGTCTCCTGGAATTTATTTGTTTCCGTTTCTGCTGCTTCTGGTTGCTGGTTGTTTGTTGTAATGGCCAGTGTATTGGGTCCAATGCACCGGCCACTACAACGAGCTACCAGAAGTAGCAGAAGCGGACTATGAGAACTGGCACTCAAGATACAAATCTTTACTCAAACCTTGAACTCTAAATGGCCTCACTAAAGTCTCAGGCTGCTAAGTAGCTCTGTGATTAATAAAGCCATAGAAGTGAAGTGGCTGGATTCATACATGGATACAATTCAAAATATGAAGTTACAGTAATCCTGTGAAAAACATTTGGTTCAACTAGTGCATGGTGTATACTTCTAGTCTTAGAGACAATATAACAAACATTTGGACAAAATGCATTTATACAGGTAACGCTAAATCCCAGAGATTTTAATCGTCAGGGAAGTTAGGGTAGGCCAGGTTGTGTTTTTTTCAAGAAACTGCAGGTCATGTTTTGGTGGTGTTTGACATTGAGGTTCCATATAGCAGTGATGATATTGTCATGTCCATCAAACAACAGATGCAATGGGGGAGTTCAATAAGTTGATGAGGGAAAAAGTAATAGAAGATCTTGATGTGAAATTTATGATGCTGGTGAGGAATATGAACACCAATACAGACCAGTTAAGTTATATGGCTGTTCTCATACTGTGATTGTTAATACTCTTTTGTCCTATAGATGATCAAAGATCTCTGGACGTGGAGACAGACGCTGGATGGGAAGTAGAATAACTGTAGCAGTAACACCACAAAATTTACTGTGAACGTTGTCCTTCTATTTTATCTGTCATTGTAAATAAACCAGTTCGTTTTACAATTGTCTCATTGCACAAGAATGCTTTACACTGCATCATGTAAATTAGCAGGCATCGTGACACTGGGTGAACACAAAGCTGGGTGGCAGGCTTTGAATGAGGTTTTCAGTGGGCTGAGGCAAAGATGGAGTCTGAGGGTGGAAATAGTAATCTTTCTCGTGGGGAAAATGATGTGGTCGTTTCATTCTCAGAAGCTGCTCGAAAATAAGATGGGCATCTGCTAAAGGAGTTGAACCACGACTTTGAAACGCTGCTGAAATTCTCTGCAAGTGTTGATAGTAACATGCAATCTTGTGTTGCATCAGCAACTGGCAATTCTGTTTCTTGGTATCCTAACATTGTATTAGTAATTTTAAGATTAGATTAGATTTCTTACAGTATGAAAACAGGCTTTTCTGCCCAATAAGTCGACACCAACCCTCCGAAGAGTAACCTGTTCAGACCCGTTTTCCTTCTGACTAATGCACTTAACACTATGGGCAAGTTAGGACTGCCATTTCACTGACCCTGCACATCTTTGGACCATGGAAACCAGGGAGAATATGCAGACTCTACACAGATAATCACCCAAGGCTGGAATCAAACCCAAGTCCCTTGTGCTGTGAAGCAGCAGTGCTAACTACTGAACCACCGTGCCACCCCAATGGTAAGCATGACCTCTAGGCTGGTGGGGAGAGAAACCAGAATCTTGATTGAGAGTGTCTTTGTAGCCAGCATAGGTTTGCCTGGGATATTAAACCCTTCTTCGTCCTGTGGTGAGTAGTGATCTGTGCCTCGAAGATTATGACACGACTAGCCAGAATGTTATGGGCCTACAGCTGTGTTCTTGAATAAATTCTACAACAAAACTTAGCAACAGCAGAAACCTGACGTATTAAAAGCATATTGGAACTATTGAGAGTTTGTGACTTGAAGCCCTATGAGACAAATATGACCTTGAAGTGAAAAATATTTGGAGAAAGTGAGGACTGCAGACGCCGGAGACCAGAGTTGAATAGTGTGGTGCTGGAAAACGCAGCAGGTCAGGCAGCATCCGAGGAGCAGGAGAATCGACATTTCGGGCATAAGCCCTTCTTCAGGAAAATATTTGAACATCTCTGCTGAAGTCATTATTGTGATTCGCGAAATAAAGTTTCTGTATAGTCCAAATGGGCACTTGGTGTAAGATGAGGCCAAGTAAAGAAGGGTGGGGAGTTGGAATTTTCTTCAGTGTCATTCAGAGTTGTGATGGGACCTTCCTGCTTGCCTTTGTGCCCCAGAATATTGCATCTAAGTTAAAATTGGGGTTGAGATCTCTTGGATCCCTGCTCTCCCAAATGGATTTTATCAATACATTTAAGTCAGATCTTTGCAAACCCTTGACTTTCCACATGGAAATAAATTCCAACTCTTGATGTCAGATGAGTGGGCGGTGGGGGAGAAATTCCTTCAGTATTTCTGTGTCAAAATCCTGGAACTCTTTCTTAAGGGCATTGTGGGTCTTCCTATAGGACTTGGACTGCAGCAGGTTCAAGAAGGCATCACCTCGGGCAATAAATGCTGGTCCAGCTAGCAAACACTTACATTCCATGGACCATTAAATGTAAGTTAATTAATTGCAATGTATTTATGACCTTTATTTTGGTATGTTGAACAAATTGAAACATTCTTCCCACATTTATTACTCAAGCTAGTTGACAGCATTGAATCTGCACTGATTGTTCAAGCTATCTTTGTGTGCTTCGTTGTTTCACCAATACATTTCGTAAACTATTCAGTCCTTGTAAAGTTTGCTTATGAGCTTGTTTTGAACACTCTATGCTAATCTCTCTTTGTATGTCAACAGTTTCTTGGTGCTGTCTCTAGTTATTTTGAATCAGTTCCCTGTCTCTTCAGCTATTAGAAACAAATTCTCATTATGTTCTCTCAACTTTAATGGTTTAAAACACCATTTAAAACACTTTCTTTACTGCTAGAGCAGTTGCAACAATTTTGGTCTGTCCACAAAACCAATGCTGCATTTGAAACAAGTCAAATAAATTCCAGCTGTCAGCAAAGCAGAACTGGATACAATGCTCTGTGGTCCGTTTGCTATTTAATTGCTCAGTTGGCAGTGTTTCTGGCTTGTATTTAATTTTGGCTGCCACATGTCTGTCCATTTCTGCCCATCAAATGTCTGTTGTTATCCTCAGTATTTAATACAGTTGAGTTTTAGCATTCATGAACATTGAAATTATACCCAAGTCATAGATCACAAAATGAGCAGTGATCCCCATTGTGTACAGTGCTGTTTGCTTTCTGTCTTTCTGACAGTTCCATAGCTCTGTAATCCTATGGATTCAGTTTTGCGATCAATCTAATGTGATGCATTGTGGAACAATTACTTTAAATCTCCTTTAATCACTTTGGTTTTAGTGAGGAAAGCTCCATTTTTTGCACTTTGTCCTTGCCCTCAGCCTCTATTTGTGTTATTGTTTCTACTGTTTCACTGACAAATTAGGCAAAAACATTGCTAAATAAAAACAGAAGAAGGGTCACTGGATCCAAAATGTTAACTTTGATTTCTCTTCACAGATGCTGCCAGACCTACTGAACTTTTCCAGCAACTTCTGCTTTTGTTTGTGATTTTTGCTAAATAGTTGACCGATTCAAGGAATCATGGCACTACTTTTACACCTATTGATTGCTGCATTTATTTATCTTTGCACCTTTTGAGTTTTATAGAAAATCAGCAAAGCTTGAAGTAAATACGCCAGGTTAAACCTCGAGATAGGTTTTGGCTGTTATTTTCTTTCCGAGAAGGTGAGTCATCAGTGGAGGAATGGCAATTTGGGGCCAGATCCTGCAACTCACTGATTTATTTCGTGTCTTTAGTTAGCTAAAGTTCAAGCAGTGTTGTAAAATCACGACTGAGCTATAGATTATACATTCAAATCCTACTCCACCTAGTGAGCATGAGTGGAGATTGACTTGAGGTCATGTGTGAAGTCGGACAGGGGTGGTCCAGTTATTGTGTTCAAAGAGGAATTGTTATCTTATTGAATGATGGAGTGGTTGAATGGCCAGCTTCTATCCAGATTACATGTGAGATGGTGCAGAAGGGGAAAGGCAATAATAAAACATGAGGAATAAGTTTCTTCATTGAATGATAACAGGAACTGGAGCAAGCCATTCAGCCTGTTGGCTGCACTGAGTGCTGCTTTGCTAAATGAGAGTGCTTTGGGGTTTAGCGAAAACAGTATATAAAGATGTATATGGTAATTCAACTTGAATTCAGGGCTGATTTCAATGTTACATTAGTTTTTTAACTAAAAGCTGTTCTATTTGGTTGGAGGTATTACACACCTGGAGCAATTAGGACTTGAACCTGGGCCATATGGAACAGGAGTAGGGACACTACTACTGTGTGACAGGAGGGACCCCCTGACTGTAGTTTGTTACATTTCTGAAACAGGAATTTGCTGAGTCAGCTGAAGCTGGTTAGCTGAACAACTGGTTTGATCCAGTTCAGAAGTATTGCTTTTGGGGCCAATGCAAAGGAGGTCAACCCAGTGCTGCTTACTGAGTGCTGCATGACTAAATGAGAGTGCCTTGAAGTTTGGTGAAAACCAGGAGTTGGTTGAGACGAGTGTGTGGAGCTGAAAGACTGGTAGTCGGTCTCAGTCAGGGCAGTTTATAAAGTGATCAATAGAAACAGCCAGTTGGTAAGTGAAGCAGAGTATTACAGTTTTCCTGTCATGACAGGAGACCTCAAGCCCATGGTGTGTTCCTCTTGTGCAGTGTGGGAAATAAGAGATGCTGCCAGGGCCCTCGTCGACAGCGTGTGCAAGACGTGTGTCCATCTGCAGCTACTGGCTCACCAATCTTTGGAGCTGGAGCTGTGGGTGGACTCGCTCTGAAGCATATGTGATGCTGAAAATGTTATAGATAGCATGTATGATGAGGTGGCCACACCCAGGTGAGGATTGCCCAGGCAGAAAGGGAATGGATGACCTAAAGACAAAGTAAAAGGCTCAGGCAGGAAGTGTAGGAGACACCTGGGAAAGCAGGATCAACCAAGTTCATGGCAACACTGGTAGCTCTGCTGTACTGAAGGGGAGGAAGATGAATGGCAAGGGACTCCATACCAAAAGGTACAGACAGGTACTTCAGTGACTGCAGTTGTGAATCCAAGGAGTGGTATGCTCCATATCTGATGCAATGGTCAGACGTGTGACAGAGCAGCTGCAGGATATTAAAGTGGTCATGTTACACATTGTTAACCTATGTTGGTGCCTAAGTGATGAAGATCTGATAGCTAATTATAGGAAGTTAGGAGATAAATTAAAATGCAAAATGTCACATATAATCTCTGGATTGCTCTCAGTGTAAGCAGGAATAAGATGATAGATCAGATGAATTGCAAGGCTGGAGAAATGTTGGAGCTGGGGAAAGGTTTAGATTTTTGAGGAATTGAGACCCTTTCTAGGAAAGGTGGGACATCTACAAGCCTGACAGGTTGCACCTGAGCCGAACTGGAACAAATATCCTCATGGAAGCTTTTACTAGTCCTATTGCTGAGGTTCTAAACTAGTATGGCAGGGGGATGAGAACCAATGTGTAAGCTTAGCTGGGTCAGATTCAAATCAAGAAACAGGAGGTAGGACATTGATTAGTGATGTAGCCAGTGACAAAAGAGACAAAATGCATTCAGCAAATGGAGTTGACAGGGTTGAGCTGTTTATACTTCAATGCAAGGACTAAGTGCAGTATGGCAGCATGCTGTTGCTATATCAGAAACCTGACTAAAGGGGCAAAACTGGCAGCTCAATATCCATTGATGTACAGTTTTCTGGGATGGGGGTAGCAGTATTGAGGAATTAATCACAGTTGTGAGAAGGGTTCCCTCTTTTGAGCTCAATCACACAACTAGGACTATACTACAGACTGGGAGACAGTGAGGTCTTCAGTGGTTTTCTTTATCGTTAAGTATCTTGGGTTACACTTTTTATCGGGACAATCGAGAGCTGGTCGGAAGGGGGCCCGGTGTACTGTGACGAGATCATTATACCAAGTACCATCGCCAAGGCCATCCCCATAGGACTTAAGATGTATCTCTGAGCTGTGGTACCGTCTCTGATTATCTATATCCCCACAATTTACTAAGCTGCATGCATCAATGTATATTACTTGTGGATTATCACAATCAGGAACCGTTAATAACACATATGAAAATGATATTTGACAAAATCCCGATACTAAGAGGGCTAGCATCCCCAGCATTCTAAAAAAATGTGCTGAAGCATAAAAAGACTTAATACACAATCCTACAGAAATAATCCTGCGCTCGCGTCGCCATTGTATAATCAGTTACTCAAAGTCTCTTTAGTCTGAGTTTCAGTGGGTCTTGCGTTGACTCGGCTGTCCAGACTTCTTCCTCAACTGGAGATTCCACTGGTCCTTTGATCCGAGTGTAGTGAGTTCAGCCTTTCTCCGCCGTCCTTGCTGTTTCGGTGGTCAAAAGAGCCTGGTATGGCCCTTCCCAGTCGGCTGCAATTTAGTCTCTGTCTGTGATTTTACTAAGACGCAATCCCGGTCGGATCAGATGAACAGCGAATTCAAGGGGTGGAGTCTGTGCGAATAAACCCTGTTTCCTGAGGAAAGACAAAGAGGAGGACAAGCTCAGAATATACTACTTTAAGAACAAATCTTTCATTTCTGGGATTGGCAGTGGCCAGAGATAGGAACTTCCTGAGGACCTGGGACAGTAGGTATTAGGGAATAAATCACCACTTCCTGTGGATTCAGAGCTGCTTCTTTCGTTACCTCATCAGCCTGTAATGTAGCTTTCCATTCTTTAATTAACAATGAGTACTGCAGTCATGTTTTAAATTAACCATGAATCAAAATGACCGGTCACTGAGACTGCGTGAAGGGATCCTGCCAATCAATATTGATTCAGGCTAGCACAATCGATTAATTATAAATATTAATATAAGGATCATTATCTGTAATTCAGGGTGGAAACGCAACAAATGACCAAAACATTTTTAAAACTGTAATTGCGCAGTTCTGTTTGTTTACCAGTCACTTGTGCTTTCTCATTCTGTTTCTGTAATTGTTTGCTTGAGCACATTCATTTTTAAGAACCTCAACAGATTTCATAGCATCATTTGCAGTTGATTCAGTCCCAATTTGGTGGCAGTATTTTGCCATGAGTGCAAAACTGATTCTTTGTGACTCTCATCACAAAACTCACCATAATCCAATTAACTCTTTCGTTCCCCGTGCCTTGGGCTTAAATTTTAAGGATGATGTTGCTGCCCCTGTATCGACTAGGAAAACTACGTCCTCTTTATAAAGTTCCACCTTTAAATTTATCAAGGGTTCCTGGTGGGTCCCCGGGGGCAGGAATTCCTGACACCTCTATTTTTCATCAAGGTTCATAAACGGTACTGTCTTTACTTCCTTTTTCAAATCTGGACACTCTCTCTTAAAGTGACCCATCCTTTCACCATAATAACATCCCGCCTGTGGGATTTCCACTTCGATCCTTGTTCCTGTCCACCAGACCCCATAACATCTCCTCCCTGCCCACTCCGGTTTCTTTCTCCTTTTAGTTTTGTCCTTTTGTTCTTTTCTAGCATTATTTTTGCCTTTTGTTTCTACTTCTCATGTTACGTTGCCAGATCAATTGCTGACCAGATTTAACCAACTGAACAGCCTTAGGGCCACCTAATGGCTGTTCTTCATCACCCAATGTTTTATTTAGACCTTGAGAATTTTTTAAAATTGCAATATTTCTTGCTCCCCATAACTTCAAGTACCAATTCATCAATTTATACTTGACTAAGTTTAAAGCCTGTTCCTAACTTGTAAATATATTCATCTATTATACATTCATTTATTCAGTATTCAATATTTAAAATGTAAAATGCATACAGTTCCCAACTTTGAAATCCACTATAATTACCCAGTTTTAGTCCCTTAATTTAAATCCTAAATTAGTTTTCTTAAATAGTCCTGACCAATCATTGCTCAATTACAATGCTATAGGTCGTGAAATAATCAGATGTGCCTTAAAGGAATTTGTCTATTCAAGTTTTAAAAAAACTTCTAATACATGAACAATGGCCGAATCCAAGGTCACAGATATTAACCATAGGATTTTGTTTTTACTACAATCTAATGTTGACCTGAAACTTCAACTGTCCTCCATAAATCACTTTTATGTAAGGATAAAAGAGATTAGTTAGAAACTGATAGTAAGGCAGTCATGACCTGTAAAAGGAACAGGAGTTATCATTTTATTTTCATAATCACTATAGAATCCTTAACCTTCACATGATTTCTTTTAAGTTTCCATAATAAAAATCAGAATCAAAATAGTCCTGGAACTCAAGCTCCAGGGAATAAAGTGCAAAAATTCAATCACCAACAAACAAAAGTGCATTCAAACCAAATCATAAAGGGTTAAACTTTCTACCAGCTGTATAGCTCTTTTCGTTTTCTCTCTCTCTCTCACACCATATTTCATAGACACTTTCTGAGCTTACCGCAACAACACCTCTGGGTGCTCCTTGCTTCAGCCCTCTATCTTCTGAATATTTTTCTGGATGTCAGGCCATGACTTAGTTACAAAGTGTACCCTCAGTAGCCCTGCAGCCATTAGCCCTTCCGATTTGAAGCATAATCTGATTCCGCCTGACTGTAAGGCTGTTTTTCATTGACATATAAATTCAAATATTTACAAACCCAGTCTTCGGCCGACCCGTACTTTGGCCAGAAGACGGCGGGATGAAGAATGGATTCCTTAGTCCATACAAAGCAACAATATTTAATCATCTTTTTTCCTTGTACAAGTATTATTTTCCAATTCCACAACATCCTACCCAACAGACTTTCTGGAGGTATGTTGTAAGGGACCCCGCCTCCATTTCCATTGCCTTTTTCTTCTTTTGTTCTCCCGGAGGCTTTATCCTTACACGTGGCACAGCCCATATTGAGTTATTTCATTAGTCCCTTATTAACTACAAAAGTCAATCAAGGCAGTACTTAAAATCAGTTTTCTTACCCTGGTCTGTGCACTGAGTTGCCTGGCCCCTTTTTGCAGTATTTCCTATCAACCTCCATTCACTGTCTGATTCAGATATCTCTCTTGTGGGATTCGTACCAGTTGCCCAAGGGAGCGGACTAAACTGGGACATGAGATCGCTCCTCAATTGGGAACGGGACGTGTCTTTCCAGTGTCCCAGGGCCAGCCTCTTTCCCCCCCAGCGATGGAAGAACATCCTGGACAGTCCCCAAATGTGAGAAGCAAAGCTCAAGCTCAAGTCCGAGATAAGATCTGAATCAGTGGTGTCATTTATTTTACTCTTGCAAGAGGGTGCGAAGTCCACTGTCTACAAGGCAGGGACACGCACACTGAATTCAACCAATACACAATATTTATGTTATTTGGTTTCTATTCTTTCCTCCCATTGCTCCTCCTCTGTTTACATCTTCCACTTCTCTAAGACCGGCACCCATTACTCCTGTTTATCTCTTGCCTTATCTGGCCTTGTCTGTGACAAAATGCTTATTTCTGGCCTCACAATCCTGATGTGGGCCATTGTTAGGTATATCCTTTCTTCACCATTATCTACTCCTTCCATCTGCTTTCCCCAACCATACTGATCATAATGACCTTTTAATTGAGGTTTGTTCCTGTGTTTCTGCAAAAGTGGGAAATACATGCCTGTAACTACTGCTTGTACAAGCATATCTGGCTTAACCTACATCCTCACAGCACCTTATCTATTTGTAACATCTACCATTAATTTGCAGTCACGTTTCATTCTTGCATACAGTTTTAGCTAATGTAACAACAATTATGTACTTCCTCCACATAGTTTCCATTCTTGTTGACTCAACTCTTGGCTGAAACAATTAGACACTGGTGTGAGTTCATTTACCTTGCATAAGTAAATATGATTTCAGGCGTAACACTACTTTACCTATATCCCACATACCCATCAGTCCTCATCCCCTGTCCCTCTGCTTCATCTTTCCAACTCCTCACCGCTGTCTTCCCAAGTCTTCCCCATTCCCATTCTGAGCTCCAGGAAGACCCTTTCCCATCACATCCCCATACCATCCTAACCCAGCCATCTTTCCCATTCCCAACATCGACCCCCTTTGAAACTGCACTGTACACACACACACTCAGACGCTTTCTCATACACAAGCTCTCTCTCGTGCTCACACACGCATCCCACAAATGCACCCTGGTCTCCCCTGCGCACACATACATACACACACACACACACACTTAGATTTGTGGGGTGAATTTGTACTTGCAGAACAACATTTCATTTTGCTCAAAAACTGCAACACCTTCAATGCATGATCTAAGCTGACATCTATTGTTAAAACTACCTTGAGAATGTTACTTTAAAAGTTCTGAGATTTACATATGAAGGCACCGAGGCTAACATGGTCATTCTTAAAGGTGAAAGACTGAAACTAAATTTGTTTAATATTATATTCCATTACACTGCAATCCTGTTGCTATAAAGTCTATGTTTTATAATTCTGCTCCACGACCACCTGATGAAGAAGCAGCGCTTAGAAAGCTAGTGATTCCAAATAAACCTGTTGGACTATAAGCGAGTGTGGGATTCTTTACTAATGAGCAGGATTGGAGAGGTGCGGCTCCCTCTGTGGGAGCGTGGTTAGGAATGGGGGCGCGGTTAGTGGGTGTGGGGCGTGGCTAGAAAAGTGGGGCGTGGTTAGTGTTGCGGGACCTTCTTGTTAATATGGGCGCGGTTGGTGAAGTGGCGTGTTTGGTGATGAGGGCGTGATTAGTGATGTGGGCGTGGTTAGTGGTGTGGGGCGTGATTAGTGATATGGGCGTGGTTAGTGGAGTGGGTGTGGTTAGTGGAGTGGGCGAGGATAGTGGTGTGGGGCGTGATTAGTGATATGGGCGTGGTTAGTGGAGCGGGTGTGGTTAGTGGAATGGGCGTGGTTAGTGGAGGGGGACCGTGGTTTGGGGGCGTGGTGAGTGGTGTGGGCGTGGTTAGCGTTTGGGGGCGCGGTTACTTGTGTGGGCGAGGCTGGAGGCAGGGACGTGCGTTGTGCAGCGTGGGGCGGGGCCTGATATTCGGTCAGTAGGCGGGGCGATTGAACGGGGGTTTGGTATCATCGCGTGGAACGTGTGATGTCAGATGCAGATTACGTTACAAATCGATGGGCGCGGCGTGATTGCGTCAGACGTTTTTCGTCAGGCTGTGGGTTGGAACTGGGCCTATTCTGGGGGGGGTAGGGGAGGGGGGTGGTTTGAAGCTTGAGCTCTCTGTTCTTCTTGTGTGTGGCTCACGATGGAGGCGGACGCGGTGATCGAGGATAAAAGTATTGAGCTGATGGTGAGTGAGTCCCGGAGAATCGGGGCCGTGACCGCGGAGCTCGGGGCCGGGTTGGGGGTTGGGTAGGCGGTGGGCTGTGCTCCCGGCCTCAGGCGCGGCCAGGCCCCCCCCCCCCGGCACAGGCCGCACATCCTGCCGGAGAGCCAAATGCGTTCCCATCAGAAACGCTTCTGGCTTCAGTTCTTCCCTTCGGCTCTGAGCACCAAGTGCGGGAGGGAAGACGTCCCAGAACCCAGTCGGTGCGGCCGAGGAGGGTAAATATACAGGAGGAGTGGTAGAAAAGGGCAGTGTGGGGGAGCAGGAGGTAAAGGCGCATTGGAGATGGGCAGGAGCATGTCAAGGGGAGGTGGGGGGTCGGGTTTAGAGAACAGGATGAGGCTTAGAGAAACAGGCAGGCGATGAAGGGTAAAATAAGGCACTGGGGTGAAGTGAACGTTCGAGAGTAGGGTCATCTGGAAGTTGAGGGGAGATGGGATCTGTGATTTGAGATAGGGCAGTGGCTCTGGGCATCAAGAATGTGGGCGGATGCAAGGAGTGCAGGAACGTTCAGTGGGGCTTGGAGTACAGAAAGAGGGCAAGATACTTTGTTCGAAGGTTCACTGCCACGGTGGAAGTGAGCACCATGAGACAGCAGGGCAGAGTGGCGTGGGTGGTACAGGAATGGCTGTATGTTTCAGTGTTCCTGATTGGGCTGTGGTTAGGATGATTTGTGCGTTCAGCTTCAATGGAAGTTTTGTGTAACCTCAACTTCACATAATGTGGGTTTGCAAACCAGCTGAGAGAATCAGAATGAGTACATTTTGCAAAGGGGCAGTTTTGGGGTGATTTGCTGGAGTTTCTTGGGGCACGCAGTTTAACTTTGATTAAGTGTCTCATCTTTCATTCTCTGCTGATTTTCTCGTATTGAACAAGACTCACTGGTTATTATAAGGTTGTGTTGTGTTCGGAGTATTCCTCGGCAATGGACAGAGAAAGAATAATAGTTCTGTCTAACCTGCCTTATGCCTTGGTATGGCTGGGTAATCAAAAGCTTAACATTTCTCTCAGGAGAAGGAAAGACTCAATTCCTTGGACATCAATGGGGTGGTGTGTTGCACTTGCCACCCATGATTTGATTTTTGCACCAGTTAGGAAGTGATCCAGTCCTCCTTGACGACATACAGAGGGTCAACAAGACATTTCATTGACTGGCATTGTATTTCTGAGGTAACTGCTCAACTTCAAAATAGAAGTGCTTCTAACCTTTTCTATTTTGCCTCTTGTATAATTTTGGACTCTATACTTTTGTTTGTAGTGACAGTGCTGACTTTGCCCAGTTTAGTGAGGATCTGAGCTCTCTTTTTAAGGCTGGTTGTGAGTGGGCTTGTGCAAGGGAAGTGAGAAGCTGTTCATATGCAGACACTGACAGGGTTACATTGAAAAGGGACTCACTTGTCCTGTGTCTTCCTGTGGATAAGTAGGGTTTGATATTAAGCTATGCAGAATAGATTGCAGTGTAGGTGCTTGTTGGAGCAGGCTAAGATAAAAGGTAGGGAGGAGGGACTTGGGGGAGGGGCATTGGGAATGCGATAGGTGGAAGGAGGTTAAGGTGAGGGTGATAGGCCGGAGAAGGGATGGGGGGGGGCGAAGAAGTCGGGAAGAAGATCGCAGGTCAAGAAGGCGGTGCTGTGTTCGAGGGTTGGGACTGAGATAAGGTGGTGGGGAGGGGAAATGAGGAAGCTGGAGAAATCTGCATTCATCCCTTGGGGTTGGAGGGTTCCTAGTCGGAAGATGAGGTGCTCTTCCTCCAGGTGTCGTGTTGCCATGATCTGGCGATGGAGGAGGCCAAGGACCTGCAAGTCCTTGCTGGAGTGGAAGGGGGAGTTAGTGTTCAGCCACTGGGCGGTTGGGTTGGTTGGTGCGGGTGGTCCAGAGGTGTTCCCTAAAATGTTCCGCAAGTAGGCGGCCTGTCTCTCCAATGTAGAGGAGGCCACATCGGGTGTAGCAGATGCAGCAAATGTGTGTGGAGGTGCAGGTGAATTTGTGACGGATTTGGAAGGATCCCTTGGAGGGAAGTGAGTGGGGTGGTGTGGGCGCAAGTTTTGCATTTCTTGCGGTTGCAGGGGAAGGTGCCAGGAGTGGAGGTTGGGTTGATTGGGGATTTGGACCTGACGAGGGAGTCGCGGAGGGAGTGGTCTTTCTGGAGCGCTGATAGGGGAGGGAAATATATCCCTGGTGGTGGAGTCTGTTTGGAGGTGGCGGAAATGACGAAGGATGATACAATGTATCTGGAGGTTGGTGGGGTGGTAGGTGAGGACAGTGCGGTTCTGTCCTGGTGGCGATTGGAAGGGCGGGGTTCAAGGGCGGAGGAGCAGGATGTGGTGGAGAGCATCGTCAACTATGTCTGAGGGGAAGTTGTATTCTTCGAAGAAGGAGGCCATCTGGGTTGTTTGGTATTGGAATTGGTCCTTCTGGGAGCAGATGCGTCGGAGGTGAAGGGATTGGGAATATGGGATGGCGTTTTTATAGGGGGCATGGTGGGAGGAGGTGTAATCTAGGTAGCTGTGGGAGTTGGTTGGTTTATCGTAAATGTCCGTGTTGAGTCGGTCGCCCGAGATAGATAGAAATGGAGAAGTCTAGGAAGGGGAAGGAGGAGTCTGAGACGGTCCAGGTAAATTTGAGGTCGGGGTGCAAGGTGTTAGTAAAGTGGATGAACTGTTCAACCACCTCGTGGGAGCACGAGGTAGCGCCGATACAGTCATTGATGTAGCGGAGGAAAAGGTGGGGAGTGGTGCCAGTGTAACTGCGGAAGATGGACTGTTCTACATATCTGACAAAGAGGCAGGCATAGCTAGGGCCTATGCGGGTGCCCATGGCTACTCTTTTGGTTTGGAGTAAGTGGGAGGATTGGAAAGAGGAGTTGTTCAGAGTGAGGACCAGTTCGGTCAGTCGAAGGACTGTCAGTGGAAGGGTACTGGTTGGGTTGGTGGGATAGGAAGAAGCGGAGGGCTTTGAGTCCTTCGTGATGGGGGATGGAGGTGTATAGGGACTGGATATCCATGCTGAAAATAAGGCGTTGGGGGCCGGGGAAGTGAAAATCATAGAGGAGGTGGAGGGCGTGGGTGGTGTCCCGAATGTAGGTGGGGAGTTCTTGGACTAAGGGGACAGGACCGTGTCGAGGTATGCAGAGATGAGTTCGTTGGGTCAGGTTTGTGGATTTCGGGCAGGAGGTAGGGACGGGCGGTGCCGGATTGTGGGACTATGAGGTTGGAGGCACTTTAACTCCTCCTCCCACTCCGCCAAAGACATGCAGGTCCTTGGCCTCCTCCATCACCACGGCAACATGACACCTGGAGGAAGCGTGCCTCATCTTCTGCCTAGGAACCCTCCAACGACAAGGGGTGAATGCAGATTTCTCCATCTTCCTCATTCCCCCACCACCACCTTATCTCAGTCCCAGCCCTCGGACTCGGCACTGCCTTTTCGACCTGCAGTCTTCTTCCCGACCTCTCCGCCCCCACCTCCTCTTCAGCCTATCACCCTCACCTCAACTCTTTCCACCTATCGCATTCCCAATGCCCCTCCCTACCTTTTATCTTAGCCTGCTTGGCACACCTTCCTCATTCCTGAAGAAGGGCTTATGCCCGAAACGTCGATTCTCCTTCTGCTTGGATGCTGCCTAACCTGCTGTGCTTTTCCTGCAACACATTTTTCAGCTCTGATCTCCAGCATCTGCAGTCCTCACTTTCTCCTGGGTGCTTGTTGGAGTTAGACTGATATGTTGGACAGTATAATTACTCTTTTGTCTCTGTACAAGAAGTTGGGAGGAATTGAAAAGGATTTCTACCCGCTGGTTTCTGATGAGTAGCTGTTGATACCTGGAGTTGAATTTAACAGCTAAGTATTTTGAGTTGTGTGTCTGTGGAATTATGCCCGTGTGTGAGGGTATCAGTAAGTTCAATTGTGAGTGTCTAAGGTATGGTGAGCAGTCTGATCATTGGTTATGATTGGCAGGTGTCAGCTATTTTTAATCAAGAAAAATGCAGCTCATGGCATTGAGAAGGTACAGAAGGAGACAAATAATAAAAGGAACAGATAGAAACTTGAGCAAATTGCTGGTTTAAACCATACAAGAGGAGACAAGACACACATGGCTGGATTTTGCATGTGCTTAGTGTCAGTGCTATGAGAGTCTCTCTTCAATACCTTTTCTCATTTACTTGCTGCCCTGTAGCAATGGCAACAGAAAACCCAGCATTGGTTTTCATATGTATGCTGACATCAACTAGCTGTACCTGTCCATGTGCTTCCATCTTCACAGTTGCTTCATAAGCAGTTTGTAAATCAACATGGGCTTTCTGCCACGAGTCAGAAGGCAATGTATGGAAATCTCACTCCAGAGATTTGAACAGATCCATTTTGACACGGCAGTGCATAACTGTTAAAGGTGTCATCTAGGATGACACTATTAAACCATGGTTCCACCATCTTTTCAGATGGATGCAAAAGCTCCCTTGGCATGATTCGAACAGGGAAGGTTTTCAAGTGTTCAGGCCATATTGCCGCTTGTGGGATATTGTGTGCAATTGCTTGGTGTTCTATATGATCAAAGTCACTATACTTGAACAGGATATTAATGTTTTAGAAGTAGTGGTCCCTATGTAAATGTTTGTTAGAACGATAGAATCCCTACAGTGCAGAAAGAAGCCATTTGACCCTCCAAACAGCATCACACTCAGCTCCCCTATCCCCATCTCCATAAAGTCACATTTTTACCATGGTTAACCTACACATCTTTGGATTGTGGTGAGTAAATTATTGACAGTTTTGTCTGTGAGGAATTGGGTTGCAGCAGAATGAAGTCCAGTGATTTGTGCAGATATTCTTTAGGCTGCTTTTTGCTATACAATAAACTTTATTATAATCAGCATTCTTGATAAACTGGCAAAAAATATATGCCTCAAATATTGCACTCTACCATAATGTGTGAGTAGTTATGCTGTAAATAAAGTATAACAATTATGTGTGTACGGCATTGCACTTCTGTTACTTACTGTGTTTTTGCATTCATTTTAGCAGGTATGTTTGATGTTTTTACATAGCAACATCCCTCAAAAAAATCTATCTAGATGCTTTGCTTGGTCAGGTTTACTGTGGTGAGGCATACCTCTTGAGTATCCAGAATATTTGGTCAAGTGGCACACTCCTGGTTCCATCGGTGCCAGTTAATAAAAGGTTTGTTGTACTTGTGGATCTGGTTGTCGACCTGCTCTCTGGTCTTTTGCACTAGTTGAATATGGTGTTTATCGACATGGTTTTGTGGATATGAAAAGTGCACATCTCCCATTGTGCTGCTGGGAAAGGAAAGGCTTAAAGCTGTCACGATAGTTCGGTGGTTAGCACTGCTGCCTCAGCACCAGGGACCTGGGTTCGATTCCAACCTCAGGTGACTGCCTGTGTGGAGTTTGCACATTCTTCACGTGTGTGTGTGTGTGTGTATATTTCCTCCAGGTGCTCTGGTTTCCTCCCACAGTCCAAAGATATGCAGGTTAGGTGAATTGCTAAATTGCCCATAGTGTTCAGGGATATGTAGGTTAGGTGCATGAGTCAGGGGTAAATATAGGATAATAGGGTAGAGGAATGGATCTAGGTGGGTTACTCTTCGGAGGGTTGGTATGGACCTGTTGGGCCGAAGGACCTGTTTCCATACTGTAGGGATTCTGTAATTCTAAAGTTCCAGCTTTGGTTGGAAATTCCTAGGAACCTGTCCTGTGTGTTTCCGTGCAAATGCACAGTTATTTGGTCTATCATGGGATGGGAGTTTGTAAACCAAAGGTCAAATTCTGAATGCTTGGCACCAAAATTGATTGACATATCCAGAGGACAGGTGAAGATCTTGATACTTAGTGATGCAGTTTGAGGTAAGGCTCCGGTATTGAGGGATTGTGGAATTAGCTTGGTGACATGTTGGAAAATGAAGTAAAGAATGTTGAGAGCTTGGCCTGTTTCTCAAGTTCTACATTTAGCACACTTGATTGGTAGATCTCCATGTACCTTACCACGAGTGAACCAGCATCTTCAAAGACTGGCATCAAAGAACCTCTTCATGTGATGAGCATGTGGCTAGGCTTGATTTATCTGTTCAAAGTTAAAAATCTCAATGCCAGGTTATAGTCCAATACGTTTAATTGGAAGCACTAGCTTTTGGAGCGCCGTTCCTTCAGGTGGTTGTGCTGACCTGATGAAGGAGCGGCGCTCCGAAAGTTAGTGCTTCCAATTAACCTTGTTGGACTATAACCTGGTGTTATGTGATTTTTAACTTTGTACACTCCAGTCCAGTACTGGCATCTCCAAATCATTTATCTGTTCAGTCTTGATGCACTGTAGTCTCAAAGCTTAAAAATCACAACACCAGGTTGCAGTCCAACTGGTTTATTTGGAAGCACTAGCCTCGAAAGTTAGTGATTCCCGATAAACTTGTTGGGCTATGATCTGGTGTTGTGATTTTTAACTTTGTTCACAGCAGTCCAACACAGGCACCTCCAAATATAGTCTAAAAAGTTAAGCCACCATAGTCTTATCAGACCTTAGGGGCTGTGCTCTCATTAGAAAAAGCTGATTGGTGATTTAACCTATGGGTTACTAGTCGTTGGGCGGATGGAGAAGGGGAGCCCATCATGGTAACTTGAACTGGTGCAGGAATTGAACTCTCACTATTGGTGTCACTCTAAATCACAAATCAGCCATCCAGCCAACTGTGCTAAACTGGCCTTTCTTTTACAGTTTAGAATGCAAAAATGAACACTTAGAATATTTCATTGGCTGTGAAGCACTTTCAGATTGCCAGTCACGAAAAAAAATCATACAATTCTTTATGTGGGGAAGTTCAACTCATGATCTCTGTCAAAAGAGAAGTTAAATTATTTTTCTGTTTAGTTTTATGTCAGAAGCAATTAATATAACTTGTCACAACTTTGGACAAGGAATTGGGAAATTAATTAATCAGTGTATGAAGAACAGTAATGACAAGGGGCTTAAGGAGATGTTATTTTGGAGAGTTGATATAGATGAAGTCGATTGAACGACCACCTGTTAAAAGCGGTGTTTGCCTGCTCTCTGTTTAAAACCAAGTACAGCACACAGACAAGAAATCTATTCGATTTTGCACCGATTATTCAACCATCTTAATTCTACTGGTATAGTCTTTTACATTTTGCAATGAACGTTTTGAACTTTCAATCTCCATGTATGGTGTTAAGGTGTACAGTTGAGCTGAAGAGACCTGGAATTTTCCAGGTTTGATACAAACGTGTTGAGCTTTCTAGGATATTTAGAAGTATAGATGTATAAGTCGTCATTCTTGTAAACAATGTTTACAGGATAGAAAGATGGCTGTTTGGCCTGTGTGTTTATATATGATCTTTTTGGGGTAAATCCATTGCTAATCCTATCCTGTTCTGCTATGGTTCTCAACATTCATTCACTTCAAATATTTATGCTGTCCTCCTCAAAAGTTAAAAATCACACCAGGTTATAGTCCAACAGGTTTATTTGGAAGAACCACTCTGAAAGCTAGTGCTTCTAAATGAGCCTGTTGGACTATAACCTGATGTTGTGTGATTTTTAACTTTGTCCAGCGCTGGCACCTCCCAGTCATGACTCCTTAAAAGTAGAAGCACTATCCATTTGAAGTACTCCGTTTTGACAAACCATTCTACATTCTAACCTCCCTTGTGTAAAAGTTTCTCCTTACTCCTCTCTTCTATCCCCAGTGACCATTTAAAATTAATGACTCTTTGATGTTAACTCCCCAGCCAGAGGAAATAGTCTTTTCCTATTTACTTTCCTAAAGCACGGTCCAATAATTGAAGTATTTTAGCCTTCTCCGCCAGAGGACTTGGTCTCATTATCTCAAATGGCATCTTGTGAGCATTGTTTCCCATCCCTGTTATCATCCTTGTGAGTCTATGCTTTCACATCCTTTCTACCATAAGCTAATCAGAACTTTCCCCACATAGTGCTGGCTTACGAGTACAATAAATGATTACTCCATTATGCTTAAACTTGGTATCACAGCACACAATGGATTTGTTCATTTATGTGCCTAGAGAACATATTTGAACTAAACCTTTTGTTTTTTAGAATCAGATCATTTGAAGTTTACTCCCATTCCTTGTTCTTCCACCCACGTTTGTCTAGGGTTTATAGTGCATGTGAGTAAGTGTGTGTTTCTGTGTTATCTTTTTAAAATATATATTCAAGAGATGATGCTGGTCTGTCAAGCAACTCATGTCAAGGTGTATCTATCATTGAATCATGCTACTTCAAGTTTTTTTTAATGCTCTATAGCCTAAGAACATCAATGCTGATCGTCTGCCATTTATTTGATAAAGGGCCTTTCCTACTCTGAGTGGTTTAGTTACTTTTTTAGCCAGATCATTTGGAACAATCCTATTTGATGCCTTCAAGGCGTGAGAAGAGGAAGGTTTTGTTTAAAAACCTGAAGGGAGTTAAGTTTCATAGTGGTTTAACTAGTGTCCCTGATACTCGGCTCCTCCTTGGGTGGTGTATATCTGTACCAATATTCAGCTGCACACCTTCGTTATGGAGTCATGTCACACACTTGTGATTCACCTTGGAAATATTGTTGGTGTTTTACAAATGTCTTTCGCTTGTACAGAGTGGTTTTGTGTGTAATATCAGTTTACTCCTTCTGCATTCGTTTCCTTGTAAGGCAAGACTTGCATGACAGGATAGAAATTCCTACTCCCTGTCACCATCCTGTCTAAGCACTTTGAATTCATTTTGCAAGAAAAGGAGCAGTGGGAGAATGCAAACTGTTTCTCAGCAGTTATGTCGAGAGGAAAGGCGCGTATGGAATTAGGGGTAAAGGTGACACCGCAGTCAGGATAGTTCTTGCATTTTCTGTCGTGCTTTCACATGTCTCAGTACCTCAAAGTGCTTTGTGTAATGAAGCCTTGAAGTTCAGTGTTGCAACAACTCTGTTACAAGTAATGGCTGTCAAATATCAGTGAGATGATATCTCTTTGGGATAGTGGTTAAGAGAGGAATGTTGGCCATGGCACTGCTAAGAACTCATTGCCCCGAGTAGTGACTGAGAATTTCAGGGTTGCAGGCCACTACCATCTTCTATTTAACAAATGACACAGAGATTAGTCAATTTAATTGACTTCAGAGTTATCCAAGGATTTCCTAGGGTAAATGCAGAGGGCAGATTCTGAAAAATAAAGCTAGGCTATTCTAGCAAAATGATGGCCTTGAGTGTCTTATCACGTGAATGACAGCTGTGGCAATGCAGAGCTTTGGTACTCAGCCAAGATTAAATACTCATTTTGGAGCTTGAACCACTGGTATTGGATCCAAAATGCAATTGCTGTCAAGTTGTTAGATATGGAGGGACACCTGAAGTTTTGTTGATCCATTAGTTGATTTGATCCTGAGTCAGTCCACTTAAATCAGAGGATTGGGTGATGCTTTGTGTTTCGTTAGCTGATCTCGGACAGAGCAATCTGTTGAGAACTACAATCCACCTGTCTGCCCTAGAGTGTGCAGGAGCATAATCTACTTGAATAAACTTGAATTATTTTCTTCTGATTGGTATCCTGTCACCCCCTGACAGCAGGTACATTGCCTGTGGTACCCAGCATCATCTCAACAATGATTGGTTCATGTTTGAAAATTCTGTACAGTTGAGTAATCTTCCATTACTCTTATGCTCATGCTTACATGGATGTAACTAAAGCCCAGTCTTAAAGAAAACTGAAATCTAAAATACAAAGATACAGAGGCTTCAGAAATGACAGTTTCTAAAAATAAATTGTAGTAGGGAATTCCCTCTTTGTAGGAAATACAGACCATCACTATATTGCCAGTTTGCTTTCTGATACTGCTCATCTCAATGCTGGCTTGCACCTCTTCCAAATTTCAGAGTGCCTTGGGTTTATTGAAAGACATTAGCAAATTCAATACCAAGTCATAGAATCATAGAAATGTACAGCATGGAAACAGACCCTTCGGTCAAACCATCCATGCTGACCAGAGATCCCAACCCAATCTAGTCCCACCTGCCAGCACACGGACGGCCCTTTTCCTCCAAACCCTTCCTATTCATATACCCACCCAAATGCCTGTTAAATGTTGCAATTGTACCAGCCTCCGCCACATTCTCTGGCAGCTCATTCCATACATGTACCACCCTCTGCGTGAAAATGTTGCCCCTTAGGTCTCTTATATCTTTCCCCTCTCACCCTAAACCTATGCCCTCTAGTTCTGGACTCCCTGACCCCAGGGAAAAGACGTTGTCTATTTATCCTATCCATGCCCCTCATAATTTTGTAAACCTCTATAAGGTCTGGAGAGAATGAATTGCATGTAATATAATTTTGATATCCTTACAAGGTCTATACTGTGCTGCTGATGGATTAATATAACCTAGTGTTTCTCGCTGCAAGCAGTAACCAACAGAGATCAGATACTGTAGTATATTTGCATTTTGTCTCCTGGCATGTATTTGGATGGGTAAGGACTGATTAAGGATAGTCAACATGGCTTTGTGTGTGGGAAATCGCATATCACTAGCTCAATTGAGTTTTTTTGAAGAAGTATCAAAGAGGGTTGATGAGGGCAGAGCAGTGGACATGATCTATATGGACTTCAGTAATGCATTCGACAAGGTTTCTCATGGTAGACTGGTTAGCAAGTTTAGACCACATGGAATACTGGGAGAACTAGCCATTTAGATACAGAACTGCTTGAAGGTAGAAAATGGAGAGTAATGTTAGAGAGTTGCTTTTCAGACTGGAGGCCTGTGACTGGTAGTGTGCCACTCGGATCGATGTTGGGTCTACTGCTTTTCGTCATTTATATAAATGATTTGGATGTGAGCATAGGAGGTATGGTTAGCAAGTTTGCAGATGACACCAAAATTGGAGGTGTAAATAGACAAGGTCTTTCCCTAGGGTGGGGAAGTCCAAAACTAGAGGGCATAGGTTTAAGATGAGAGGGGAAAGATATAAAAGGGGCCTAAAGGTACACCTTTTTCACCCAAAGGGTGGTGCGTGTATGGAATGAGCTGCCAGAGGAAGTTGTGGAGGTTGGTAAAATTACAACATTTAAAAGGCATCTGGATGGTGTATGAATAAAAAAGGTTTAGAGAGATAAGGGCCAAGTGCTGGCAAATGGGATTAGATTAATTTAGGATAACTGGTTGGCTTGGGTGAGTTGGACTGAAGGGTCATTTTCTGTGCTGTACATCTGACTCTGTCAATCATTGAAACAGTGCATTTTAGGAAAGCAAATCTTAACAGGACTTATACACTTAACGGTAAGGTCCTAGGGGTGTTGCTGAACAAAGAGACCTTGGAGTGCAGGTTCATAGCTCCTTGAAAATAGACTTGCAGGTAGATAGGATAGTGAAGGTGGTGTTTGGTATGCTTTCCTTAATTGGTCAGAGTATTGAATATAGGTGTTGGGAGGTCATGTTGCAGCTGTACACGACATTGGTTAGGCCACTTTTGGAATATTGTGTGCAATTCTAGTCTCTTTCCTATCGGAAGGATGTTGTGAAACCTGAAAGGGGTCAGAAAAATTTACAAGGATGTTGCCAGGGTTGGAGGATATGACCTATCGGCACAAGTTTAATAGCTGTTTTCCCTAGAGTGTCAGAGGCTGAGGGGTGACCTTTTTATAGAGGTTTATAAAATCATGAGGGGCATGGATAGGATAAATTGACAAAGTCTGGGTGGGGGGGAGTCCAGAACTAGAGGGCATAGGTTTAGGGTGAGGGGGGAAAGATACAAAAGAGACCTAAGGGGCAACTTTTTCATGCAGAGGGTGAAAAAGTACATGAATGGAATGAGTTGCCAGAGGAAGTGGTGGAGGCTAGTAAAATTGTGACTTTTAAAAGACATGTGGATGGGTATATTAGGGTTTGGAGGGATATGGGCCAGGTGCTGGCAAGTGGGATTACATTTGGGTTGGGATATCTGTTCAGCATGGACGAGTTGCACTGAAGGGTCTGTTTCCTTGCTGTACATCTCTGTGACCACCTAGAGAGAACCCTCTGTAGTCTGCAGTTCCAGAAAACTGTAACACAGCTGTGCTGGTGTGTCACTGTCAATCCTGCTTCAACATGATATATTAAGATATACTGTTTGTTGGTTCCACCCATTACGTGTGGTAAACTTTGGTTTATTCTGGCTATTAGCTGATCTGTGACATGCTTCAGTAGACTTCCTCAGTGATCATTTTCTGCACAGTATGACTGGAAAACCTTCATTTTGGAATTGAGCAAAGAATGAATTGGGTGTGGTCGTGATGTCCTTCATTGTCGCATAGCGTGCTGATGCTCAAATGAAGAAAGGCCACTTCACATGCAGGTGGAATGGGTGGGGAACTGTACCCCAACAGGATACCATACCAATTGAGTAAGTGGCGAACAAAAGGCAGGTTATATTCTAATTAGAATAAAATGTTTCATGAGGAGGTCATTTGGCTCACCGTATCTGTGTTGGTTCTTTTAAAGAGATAGCCAGTTAATCTGTTTTTTTGTCTGTAGCCTGACAATTCTTTTTTCTTTTATGTACTTATCCAAGTTTTGTTTGACAATGATGCTGCTTCCAGAATCTTTTTAAACAATTTATGCCAGATCACAAAAGCTGGTTATGAATAAAATCATAAGTTCAAAACTGGCTATTCAGCCCATTGAATCTGCTCACTAAGTCTGATATGATAATCCTGTCCGTCCCCTTTCCGACCTATTTCCTCTTACTGATCAAGGCTACTGAGATAAATTCTTAAATAGGAAAACGAATGTCTCACCTTGCTGGTTATTTAGCTGTCACTGTAATTATATCTCCTTTGGTTCCTAAGACCCCTGCTACTGGAAGCAGTTTCTCGTTACTATCTCAACATTGTTTATGATTTTGAATATCCCTATTCGGTTTCTTCTTGATACATTCTGTGGATAACAACCTCAGCTTCTCCAGCCTGCCCCATATAACTATAACTAAAGTCCTACATTTCTGGTTTCACAACTTTGGTCTACTACTGCCAAGGATGCATGTGCTTTTTCAAGAGGCTTGCAGATTTGTCTTGATTCAATACTAGCCTGTATTGAATTTCATCTTCTATGTGATTCCTAGTTCACCACTCTTTGTCCTCCTGAACTCTTCCTCTGCACCTCATTGTTTATGCCATTTCCAAATTTTATACCATTTGTAAACTTGATTTGTTTCTTACATTTACATGTTCCAAAAGGCAGTGATCTGAATACCAATCTTGCGTGCTGAGTTTACTCTGGATAAATAACTGTTCACCACTGTCTTGTCCTTTCTTATTCTAAAACAGTGCTCCCATGTTTCCACCGCCCCTCAGCCTCCTAAACTATTAACATGTTTGTTCTGTGATAATTTATTACCCACTGTTGAAAGTCCATATGTGCAAAATCAACTATTCTTGTTTCATCCAAGTACTCAACCATGTTAGTTATACATGATTTGCCTTTAAGAAATATATGTATTCTTTCATTTATTGGCCCATAATTCTCCAAATGCTAACCAATTTTGTCCTAGATTATCATCTGCATGTTTCCTCACCGCAGATGGTCCAGCTGTCCTGTAGTCGCCTCTATTTTCCTTTTTTAAAATGGAAGTGATAGTAGTAATACTTTACTCTCCTGGCATAGCCTTCATATCTCAGGAGGATTTGAATATTGTGGTCAGATTTCTTGCGTTTCATTTTTTTATTTTCCTCAGCAAAATAGCGTATTCTATCTGGGTAACTTTTTGACCTTGAGGATTGCCAACCTTTTTGCAGCATCCTGTATTTTTATCCTATTCTATGTTAATAATGCTACCTCTTTTCCTTGAGCATTGACAATATTATTTTTAGTAAAGCCAGATGTGCAGACCTGAGTTGAGCAAACTGCCTCCACTAGATCTGCTTTTTAGTTTAATGGACCCGACCTTTACTTTTGTATTAGCGTTCACTTAATGTAAATAAAATTTTCTTTCATATTACCAGCCAATATGAACTCATATTTGGAGATCTCCTCATACTTTATGTTCAGATTGTTTCTGTACTAGAATATATAATGTACCTCTTGACTGTACTATTGTACAAGATTCTTATTATCGGATTGGTAAGAGAGTTGTGTACATTGAGGAGTGTTTGCAAACATTTATATCATGGCTGTGGCACATGTCTGCTGTGAAATGTTATTGTCTGACCCAAAAGAAAGGATGCTAGATAAATGAGTGAAGGTAAAACCTTTAGTAGGGATGTCCTGGAATTTTGGGATCAGTTTTCAGTGGGACAAGTGGGAGACCAGATTGGATACATAGATTCCCACTGGCAGATGAGAATGTGAGGAAGGACCTGAACTGCCTAGTAGCTTATGGAAGTCCAGCTCATGACAGAGTAACAATGTGAGACATTTGAGTGAGGAATCCCACTTGTTAGCAATGCATATTGGCTATTTAGGTATAGGATTTTCACATTTATGGCCATTGGCAAACCCTTTCCAGAGTCATCTGAATCCCTGCTGGCTAAGCCAGCCCAGCTGGAGCTTGAAGTGTGAAATTGGCCTCGAATGAAGTAACTTTTGATGGAGCTGGAGTTCCTTTGAGATCTGCCCTGTCAGTGCAGGATGACAATTGAGTCTGGCGTTATCATTTATAGAAAGCAAAAATATTTCTGCTAGGTGTCCTGCAATTTCCTCCCTAACTACCCACAATGTCCTGTTAGTTAATTTAATTAGTTCTCCTAATTTTGGCAGAATTCCCAGTTGTGTGTGAAGAGGATTTTGCATCGATTGGGTAGGGTGAGCTTTTTTAAATTACCAGTTCCTAGATTTGATTGTGGGTGATTAGATTACTTGCAGTGTGGAAACAGGCCCTTCGGCCCAGCAAGTCCATACCGACCCTCCAAAGAGCAACCCACCCAGACCCATTCCCCTACATTTACCGCTTCACCTAATACTGGGCAATTTAGCATGGCCAATTCACCTAACCTGCACATTTTTTTTTTGGACTATCGGAGGAAATCGGAGCACCCAGTGGAAACCCACACAGATACGGGGAGAATGTGCAAACTCTGCACACTCAGTTGCCTGAGGCGGGAATTGAACCACAACCTGGTACTGCGATTAGATTTTAGACAGTTTTAGTTAACAGCTATTCTGTAGTGGTTCAATTCAATTGATTGGCTTGGTAAGCCATTTCAGGGGAGACAGCTCAGAGATTGTTGGTCTGGAAGTGAATGTAGGTCTGACCGAGCAAGCGTGGCAGACTTTATTTCCCAAAGGATATCCGTGCCACTTTGTCAATACCATGATCATCATTACTGTTCTTATTCCGAATTTGTCAATGAATTAAATTTTGAGTTTGACCATCTGTCCTGGGATTTGGACTCGTGTACCTGCAGTGTTGAGGCCTCCGGATTATTGGTCCAGGACATTTTTGTTACTACCAGTATTTCACCACACCCTGTTTTATTCGGAAAACCACACCCTCTGATGTAGTTTGAGTATAAAACTACAATAACTTGAAGAATTATGATTCAGATATTTTAATTAGTTTTGGCATACAAGGAATGTTTGCTAGCTGCAACAACCTCTTTCTAACTATTGTTGTAATTCCCATCAAGGCATGATTAATGAGACAGATTTAAGTTTGGTGTAGCTCACAAATCAGGGCCACAAGGCACTTTAAACTAGTGTGACAACTAGTTGTTAGTGACTAACTAGTTGTTCGTCATTCTGGTTGCAGCACTCAGCTCAAGTTGTTGGGAGTGGAAAAACAGGAGACTTAAATAGGAGTCACAAATACAGGTAAATCCAAAATGGGATTCAGGGAAAATGTCTTTCATTGCTTGGTTGTAAATTAATTTGAGAATTGCCCACATGAGACACATCTTGGCAAAGCCTTTTGTCTCGTTTTCGTCAGGACAATCCATATGCAATAATAAAGGGGAAATGAACATTTGTGCTGTATCAGAGTGCTGATTGGCTGACAGCTAGTCTCTGGTCGAAGTGTTGCCATTGAGAATGCACCTATTGAATGAGATGGCTGGCAGTAACTGTCAAGCTTTTAAGTTTTAAATTGGGTAAATTGGCTCTGGTCAAGACATTGCCTGTGAAATAAACCAGATAATAGATATCACCTACTTTGAATTGAATTTAGATACCATTGGAAGGATGGAAAGGGGGGCAAGAGTAGTATTTTTCATTAAAGAAAGCTTACTGCTGTAATTAAATCGGATATTTCTGAAGGATTGTCCAGTAAAACTATATGGAAAGAAATAAGAAAAAGGGATGTTAACCTTGATGTTTTTGTACTATAGTCCCTACAATTGTCCAAAGGGAAATTGAGGAACAAATATTTACATACACCTCAGATATTTGTCAGAATAGTAGGGTTGTAATAGTAGGAGATTTTCAGTTTTCAAACATTGACTGGAACTGCCGTAGTGTTGGATGGTGAGGAATTTGTTAAATGTGTTCAAGAAAATTTTATTTATTAATATGTAGATATACCTACTAGAGAAAGAGCAAACTTGACCTTCTCTTGGGGAATAAGGCAGGGCAAGTGACTGAAGTGTTTGGGAAACACTTTGGGACTAGTGATGATAACACTTTTAAAATTTAATAGAATTTTGGAAAAGGATAAGCCTTCCTTAAAAGTTAAAGTTCTTAATTGAAGTAAAGCAAATTTTAATTGTATGAAACAACTTCAAAAAGTTGATTTGAGTAGACTGATTGTGGGATGATTAACAAATGGGATGTTTCCAAAAGTGTGATTGGGAGTTCAGCGGCAGTATATGAGATGTTAAAGGGTTAATTTGCTTTGCTGACCTGCAGGAAATTGGGTGTCCTGGGGGTAGGTGGTATGCCTATGTCTTCGGGTGGGATGTCTCTGTCTTGCAGGTAGAATGTAAGGAATATATATTCCCAACTCCGGCCATTTCCTAGTTATTCAGAAGTAAATTTACATTTCCATCCCCTTCTATTCACATTGCCATCCCTTTGCCATTCAGAATCAGTAAGAATATTGCAACTAAAATTCTGACCGCAACCTGTGGTTAAAAATACGATTTGCAACAGATCTTGTCACTAAGCGTTGAATTACATTACATTATCTTTGGAAATGACGAGATCACTACAGTGTGGCTTGAGTGGCATATGACTGTGAGGGAATGGCTGAGTTTTGTCTTGTGGGCGTTACTGACTGGAAGGTGAAACACTTGTACTATATAAAGGAAGGACTGTTTCCGTTGTTCAAAGGGGTCTCGAGATGCAGCTTCGCAAGAGTGTTAAAGGATTCCTCCAAAAGCTTGTGCTTGATTAATAAAATTTTGGTGGTTCACAGAATTTGGCTTTTGCAGTTGCATCAAGTGAGTAAAAATCTCAAAAAAAACAACTTAACATATGTTCCTGTTCGAGTGGAGTGTCTTACAAGCTGAGTTTTTTCATGAAGTAACAAAAACGATTGAGGTTAGAGCAATAATATTGTTTATATGGACTTCAGTAAAGCCTTTGACAAGTTTCTACATGGCAGACTAATTAGTAAAGTTAGATCACATGGGATTCTGGGTAAACTTGCCAATTGGATACAAAATTGGCTTGACGGTAGGAGACAGTGGTGGAGGGTTGTTTTTTGAACTGCAGGCCTGTGACCAGAGGTGTTCCACAGGGATTGGTGCTAGGTCCACTTTTGCTTGTCATTTACACAAACTATTTGGATGAGAATGTAGGAGGCATGGTTAGTAAGTTTGCTGATGACATCATATTGGTATAGTGGACAATGAAGAAGGTTATCTAAGATTACAAGAAATGTTGATCAGTTGGATCAATGGGCAGAGGCATAGCAGATAGGAGTATAATTTGGATAAATGTCAGGTATTGAATTTTGATAAAACAAACAAGGGCAGAATTTACACAATTAATGATAGGGCCCTGGCTAGTGTTGTAGAACAGTGTGTCCTAGGGGCTCAGGTACATAATTCATTGATATTTGTGTCACAGATGGACAGTGTGGTTATGAAAGCATGCATGCCTTCATTGCTCCTTTTGAGTGTGAGTCGGGACATTAGGTTGACATTGTACAGGACATTGGTGTGGACTGTTCTGGAGCACTGCGTGCAGTTTTAGTTGCCCTGTTAGAGTCATAGAGATGTATAATATGGAAACAGACCCTTCAGTCCAACTCGTCCATGTTGACCAAATGTCCTAAATTAATCTAGTCCCATTTGCCAGCATTTGCCCCATATCCCTCTAAACCCTTCCTATTCATATACCCATCGAGATGTCTTTTAAATTTTGTCATTGTACCAGCATCCACCACTTCCTTTGGCTGTTCATTCCACACATGCATCACCTTCTGCGTGAAATGTTGCCCCTTGGGTCCCTTTTAAATCTTTCCCCTCACCCTAAACCTATGCCCTCTACATTTGGACTCCCCCACCCTGGGGAAAATACCTTATCTGTTTACCTGAATTTATGCCCCTCATGATTTTATAAACTTCTTTAAGGTCAACCCTAAGCCTCTGATGCTGCAGGGAAAACAGCCCTACCCTATTCAGCCTCTTCCTATAGCTCAAACCCTCCAACCCTGGCAACATCCTCGTGATTCTTTCCTGAATCTGTCCTGCTACCTCCTCCATCTTTATTCCAGGCCCTGGAGAGAGAGAATGATTGTCTGTGTGCACAGAGTCATGAGTTCTTGATCTTCTCTTTTTTTTTCTCTCCAACTGCTTATACCCTATACACATTCTCGAACGCTTTCAAGTTTGACAGCATCCTTCCTATAGCAAGGAGACCAGAGTTGATGCAATATTCTAAATGTGGCCTAAACAATGTCCTTTGCAGCCCAACGTAACTTTCAAACTCCTATAGTCAATGGATTGTCCAACAAAGGAAAATGTACCAAACACTGTCTTCACTACCCTGTCGACCTGCGACTCCACTTTCAAGGAACCACGAACCTGCATTCCAAGGTCTCTTTGTTCAGCAGTATTCCCCAGGACCTTACCATCAATGAAAGTTAACGTTGAGGTAGCCTTGATTAGGTGTATAAGTCTTGCCCTGACTTTACCCTAACAAAATGTGTCTACATTAAACTTCTCAGGTTATCTGATTAATATCCTGCTGTAATCTATCTTCATTGTCCATTACAGCATTAATTTTGGTGTCATCTGCAAATTTACTAATCATACCTTCTGTATTCTCATCAAAATCATTTATATAAATGACAGAAAACAGTGGACCCAGTACCGATCACTAAGGCACACTGTTGGTGTCAGGCTTCCAGTCCAAAAAGCCACCACCCTCCACCAAGCCAATTATAGGAAAGGTATTATTAAACTGGAGAGAGTCAGAAAAGATTTATCAGGATGTTGCAGGGAATGAAGGGTTTGACATATAAAAATAGACTGGAAAGGCTAGGACTTTTTTAATTGGAGTGCAAGTGGTTGAAGGATGATCTCACTGAGGTTTATAAAATAATGATGGATACAGATTAGGTGAATGGAAAGTGTCTTTTCCTTAGGGTGTGGGAGTTCAAAACCATGGGGCATGTTTTTGAGGTGACAGGAGAAAAATTTAAATAGGACATGAGGGGCAACCTTTTTACACAGTGGTTCATGTATGGAATGAACTGCCAGAGGAAGTGGTGGGTGAAGGTACCGTTACAACATTTAAGATATTTGGGTAAGTACAGAAATAGGAATGGTTGTGAGTGATATCGGCCAAACACAGGCAATTGAGACTAGTTTAGTTTGGGAACATGGTCAGTGTGGTCTAGCTGGACTGAAGTGTCTCTTTTCAAGTTGCATGACTCTGAGACGCGTAGTTTGTGTCCTAAACCTACCTGCAAAGAGCAGAGCTATTAAAATATCTCCACATTTGATATACTAGTGCATGTCAGTGTGCCACGCTGCAAGCCTATTGACGAGCTAAATTAGTTGTTAGCATAATTTTATATGCGTAAAAAAAATTTAGTGACTACACAGTATAAGACCATAACACAGGAATTAGACCATTCACCCCATTGAGTCTGCTCCTCCATTCAATCATGACTGATAAGTTTCCCATTGCCATTCTCCTGCCTTCTCCCTGTAACCCCTTGATAATCAAGAACCTATCTGTCTTAACCTTAAATACACTCTCTGACTTAGTCTCCACAGCCTTTTGTGGCAGTGAATTTCATAGATTCACCACTCACTGGCTGAAGAAGTTTAGCCTTACTTTTTTTCTAAAAGGTCTTCCCTTTACTATAAGACTGTTCCCTTGGGTCCTAGTTTCTCCTCTAATGGAAACATCTTCCCAGTGTCCGCTCTATCCAGGCCATTCAGTATTCTGTATGTTTCAATTAGATCTCTTTCCCCCCCTCCCATTCTTTTAAACTCTGTCAAGTGTAGACCTAGAGTCCTCAAATGTTCCTCATATACTAAGCTTTTCATTCCTGGCCTCGTTCTCGTGAACCTCCTCTGGATACACTGCAGGGCCAGTATATCCTCCTGAAGATTTAGGGCCCAAAACTGCACGCATTACTCCAGATGTGGTCTGACCAGAGCCTCAGAAGAGCATCCCTGCTTTTACGTTAAAAATATGACAATGTGGAATATTTAACACTATTTGAGGCAGATCCTGTAGATTCATTTCAGTCTATAAGTCTATGAGAGAGAAAGGAAGTAAGGAGTGTGAACAACTGGCACAGACTTTGTGCTGAATGGCCTGTTTCTGAGCTGCAAACTATCAGCTTGGTAGAGAGTGATGATGGCATTGAGTACATGGAGAAGTTGGCAATGTCTGTTTGGGATGTTTGAAACCTCTCCCTTCAATGATGCTACCTGTAAGAGCTGGAGTAATGAGCAGTAAAAGCAGACAGAACACTGAAATAATGAAAGGATGATGCAAATTGGGAAAAGTGTCTATTTAATAAACAGCTGACGTTATCTGGAGGAGAGAGTATTTATAAATTAGTGTTTTTTGCTGGTGATCGTGTGTTGTTGACTGGTATAGCGAGGCATTATCTTGTCTTGTCCCCTGGCAGAACATACATGTGTGCTTCTTAGCTGGTAATTTCTCAATCAGGTTGAGTGGCTTATGTGGAATGCTATTTGGCTGTGGCTTCATGGCTACCTCTTTATGCTGTTTTCTTTTTTAAAATACCATTGGGTGTCTATTAAAAGGCAAGTACGTGAACCAGGCAGGCCAGCCAGTGATATTCACCAAATAAACTTCTGTGTTGAGTAAAATGGGGATAGTTCATACATTCTATGCAGTATATATTTTTGATATTAAAGATCTCAGAAAGATCAAAGCTGACAATTTAGCATTTGGCAGAATGGCTCAGGCTCTTTAAAGAAAATTATATTTACATAACAGGAAGGTGCAATGTTCACTTTTTGAACTGGAGTGTTATACTGGCTTAGTGGGAAGGATAATCATCATTACTGTCCATCGCATGTGGTGTAGATAAGGGTCTGGTAAGAAGCACATTAAGTTTCACCATCATTAACCCACAATAAAATTCACTGTCCATCTGAAGAATGGTTATTGGAGAGTTGCCGGGTCTGCTTGAGGTTGCTATCATAAAACGTTTTTTAGATCTGAGACTAACAAAGATCCTAGCAAGTAAATGGAGTTGGGATTGAGTTATAAGTTAGCTGTGATCTCCTTGAATGGCAAAATGGATTCTGAGTTCATTACCTACTCCTGTTTAAGTGGTTATGATGAGGGGTGAAAATAATGTATGAATTTTAAAGTATTAGAGAGTCAATGGAATCTCTTTATGCTGAATTGTTTTGGTGCAGTATTTTTCTGCTGCTCTACAGGCTTGCCTTCCAGACTTTCACACTTATATTTTCTTCCTCTATTTTTGTTCAGTTTAATTTTACTTGGCTGCCTTTTATTTTGGCCCCCCTTGCTGGCAGAGTGGAGGTATGGTGCCACATCTATTCAACGAGTTTGAACCGATGAGTCTTTCCCGCTGGAAGCTGCAGGCTTGCAACAGACCTGTTTGGCAGATTTATGAATTTTGCTTGGTCCACAACATTGTGAACTTAGTGAGCATTCAGGTTTGCTTGAATTACGATTGAAACTCTTAGTTCTGTACCATGTCATGTCACCTTGTTTTGTTTCTGAAAAACTTGAGAAAAATTTATCTGCTGACCGTTCGTTTGGCTGGTTAATCACTTGGCAAGTTCAGAAAAGCTTCAATCCTGTCAATTTGGCACTTAAACTGAAATGACAAATGAGTACTGACGAACTATTTTAATAAGATTAGAGGCAAAAGGTCAAGATGTATACCTAAAAGTAAAGGTATACCTGGTATATTGGCTATGCAAAACTTGTAAAATATTTTAGCTGTAAAATAAATTTGTTGCAAATTGCTTCCCCAAAACTGATCAGTTCAATATTTAAAGTCTAAATAGTGTTCAGTTTTTGAAAGAAGAAACCAAACTGCAGTTTTAAACTCTGGTGCAAATTTATTTAATGATTTGTTTTGGATCTTCATTAATATAGTTGATAGAGCCTTTTGTTCTAAGAAGTCTGTTAGAGTCAATGGATACATGTTATTGTGCCTGCAGACTTGCTAAGTGGTTACTCTTGCTTGGAGAGTTCAGGCAAAGGCCTCAACCCTTAAGTGCATCACAGCTGAACCTAATTCCATACTTGATCAGCATCTGTATGCAGTACTTTCCACTCAGAGTGGGGACTCAACCTGTCTCCTTTTTTATCTTCCCAAGCCTTGCGAAAGTGGCAGGTGCTGAGCTCCCAGCTACCTTTTGAGATCATAGGAAAAAGTGAGGACTGCAGATGCTGGAGATCAGAGCTGAAAATGTGTTGCTGGAAAAGCGCAGCAGGTCAGGCAGCATCCAAGGAGCAGGAGAGTCGACGTTTCGGGCATGAGCCCTTCTTCAGGAATGAGGACAGGCTCATGCCCGAAACGTCGACTCTCCTGCTCCTTGGATGCTGCCTGACCTGCTGCGCTTTTCCAGCAACACATTGTCAGCTACCTTTTGAGATCGTCCCTAGCAACAAAGAATATTGACCAAAACTCAGAAGCATTCTCTCTGAGATTCTCACCAGAAAATCCCTTTCCTTACATGGCTAAGAACGAGTGCAATATATCTTTGGTGGTGGAAATGACGGAGGATGATGTGTCTTATCTGGAATTGGTGGGGTTAAAGGTGTGGACCGGGAGGTTCTGTCCTTGTTATGGTTGGAGGGGTGGGGTTCAAGGGTGGAGGTGTAGAAAGTGAAGGAGATGGGCTGAGGATATTGTTGATCACATGGGAGAGGAAATTACAATCCTTGAAAGAGTCCATCTAGGATGCTCTGGAGTGGAATTGATCCTCCTAGGAGCAGATATGATGGAAACTGAGGAATCTGGACACAGGCACTAAACAACTCAAACGCCCAGTGGCCGCCCACTTCAACTCCTGTTCCTGCTCCACCAAGGACATGCAAGTCCTGGGCTGCCTCCATTGCCAAATACTAGCCATTGGAGGAAGAACACATCTTCTGCCTTGGGACCTTCCTAACACAAAGAATCAATGTTAATTACGTCAGTTTCCTCCTCTCCCCTCCCACCATGTTATCCCAGTCCCAATCCTCCAACTCGGCACTGTCCTCTTGAACAGTTCCACCCTCCACTCTGACCTACCAACATCACCCCCCACCTTCATCTGCATATCGCATTCCCAGTTATCTTCCCATCAGCCCCACCCCTCTCCCATTTATCTCTCAGCCCCCTTGTAGGCGGCACAGTGGTTAGCACTGCTGCCTCACAGTGCCTGAGACCCGGGTTCAATTCTCGACTCAGGCGACTGACTGTGTGGAGTTTGCACATTCTCCCCGTGTCTGCGTGGGTTTCCTCCGGGTGCTCCGGTTTCCTCCCACAGTCCAAAGATGTGTGGGTCAGGTGAATTGGCCATGCTAAATTACCCGTTGTGTTAGGTAAGGGGTAAATGTAGGGGTATGGGTGGGTTGCGCTTCGGCGGGTCGGTGTGGACTTATTGGGCCGAAGGGCCTGTTTCCACACTGTAAGTAATCTAATCTAATTGTTTCCCCACCCCAGCCTCCAAATTCCTGATGAAGAGCTTATGCTGGAAACATCAACTTTCCTGCTCCTCGGATGCTACCTGACCGGTTGTGTTTTTCCAGCCACACGTTTTGATTCTGATCTCCAGCATCTGCAGTCATCACTTTCTCCTAGCCGCTATTTAATTGGTTTATATCTTGGGTGATTTAGGTGTCATAAGTGACTGATTTTCTGTACAGCCTCAAAGGAATTCACTGTTGTGAGACATCAGGGTTGGACAAGTTGAGTGGTGCAGTTGGAGACTTCTAAAGAGATTTTGTCATCAATTCTGTAAAGAATTTGGGCAAGGGGGCACTATAATTGATTCCATAAGTCATACAGATTATGGTGACACGGACTGAATTCATATTGTATCTTGACCATGTTTACCCTTCAATTCTCTCTCTTGCTGCAACCAGCTGTCAACTTTAGAGCATTTGGTTTGTTTGTGCAAACTCGCACTGCGCTGACCTGACTTGGTGCCAGCACTTTAATTGTATCTCATGAGCTGTTTGGTGCTCCTTGTGGTGAACTATGTGAATGGTCCAACAGGATTACCTTGCCCCCAGATGTGTGTAGATGCATGTAGTCTTCTGACACAAACGCAAAATAAAGAGCATAAACCTTGGACCACTTTAAGATCCTCCCCTGTCATCTTCTAAGGAAAATTTAGCTGACCTCTGGAGGCAATCGATCAAGCTCCAGAAGCTTACAGTAAATAACTCCCCTCACACCACTTCCGTAATGGGAGATGCCCTCAATTCTCTGGAGCTGCAGTACTGCTGCATGGGTATAACTTTACATCCAGCATTTCCTACCAATTAAGTCAGGAAATGTGTTAAAGGTGAGCCTGACCTTCAGAGATGTTTAGGTAATGTGGAGCTGTATCTTATTATCTGCATTTATTTTATTTATGGCACACTCAGCACCAGCCTTACCTCCATTCAAAAGGCGTCTGTTGACTCCTCAGTGGGGGCTACTGTCTGCCCTGTGGTGTGACAATTGATGGCAAATGTCAGCAAACTACTTAACCACTAAAAGATCAGATTAGTGTCTGAGCCTCCGCTGTTTGGTATTTTTAACCACTTCCTAACTTGGGCGATGAGACATTTTGCCCTCTGAATTGAGCAAAGCCACATTAGCAGTCAGGATCTTGCTTCTCTCTTTGGCGCAATTATGCATTATATTTAACAAGATGTGCCCTGGCTTCCAATTATGGCTCAAAAAATGTTCAGCTCTTCCTCACAGCCTGACAAATTGCTCAAATTGCCTGCTTTGAACTGCTTGCATGAAAGATGGTGAGAGTTTAGGGGCAATTCGCTCCTGTATAAAGTTTATTGGTGCTATTTGACTTGTAGTCTGGCACCTTCCTCACCAAACAGTCAGGTGGGTTAAAAGCTGAGATCTATTTAGTTTGAGTTGGAAGAACAGATATTGCAGCCTCTTGCAGAGATTACTGAACTGTCAAGAAACGGTATCTGAAAAGATTCTTGGATTCTGGTAAGTTACTGACCTACAGTAATCATTTATGGTGTATTTTGTACATTTTTTTCCCCAGAAGTTGAAAGTATTTTGTATCATATTTTTGTTTTTGAAAAGCAATTTTTATTTTTCTGATTACTATAAATGCTTTGCATTATATAATTTTGGATGCATTCCAATTTAGCCATTACTGGCCTGAGTAATAGTGAGCCATTGAATTTGGAGCCAGAATGAAGGCATTTTGGAATGAGAGAGAATTGAAGGATATCAATTGTGACAATTGAAGGATGAGCTGAACAGGTGGAGAACTAGTGCGAGGCATTATAATCAATCGTGATGCTCGGTAACAGGATTGGGGGAGGGTAGGTGGACAACCAGAGTTTTGACGTTTGATGGCAGGAATGGGGAGAGCCAGAACCAGAGTGTAGGGGCTTGGAGATTTATGGCTTGAGGGGAGACGCAGGGTGGGTGAGAGAACTGGGGCTCAAATGGTGAGGGTGAAGGTAGAGCTGAAATTAAGAAAAGACATAGTTTGTAATGTAGGCATTTCTATTGAAACGCCTCTGCAGTATTTCCCAGTGACAAGGTTTAACTTGCTGTGTGGAAATGTCTGGTTCAAATACCAGTTCAGAGTATTATTAAAGCAGAGAGCTTTGCTTAAAGCCATCACCCTGTAATGATGTGTTATGGTGCTGTAATCTATTAAGTGGCCATGGCAACCCAAGTGAGATTTCGAACATAGCTATATAATCAATTTTCATAGAGAGAGAAAAGGATATCAATTTCTTTCTGTGACAGAGTCCAGAACAGTACTGTACTGAGCTGGGCACTTGCTGTGTATCAACCTAGTTTTGAGCCACATCTATTTGGTTGTTTGTTCTTTAGCTTAGTGAGAGCATTGGTTTAGTTTGCTTCAGAAAAGCAACTAATTTTTCTTTGATTCAGTCAACTTTCAACTGCCAGAATCCCATGGAAATAACTCAGTTC
Source organism: Hemiscyllium ocellatum (assembly GCF_020745735.1). NCBI lineage: Eukaryota > Metazoa > Chordata > Chondrichthyes > Orectolobiformes > Hemiscylliidae > Hemiscyllium > Hemiscyllium ocellatum. Next base: position 16,174,590 of record NC_083416.1, on the reverse strand, counting down.
TCATTTCCTTTCAAAGTGTAGTATTGCCAGTCAGTATACATTCAGTGACAGTAAGAAATCCTTAGATAATAGTGGGAAGCAAATAATCGTGAACACACATAGATGTCTTTAAATAGAAGAGGCCATGTGGTCCACCATTCTGTGGCGACTCCTCACTATATGAAGAGGTAGTTTTAAATTAGACTGGTTTACTACTTTCGTATCTTTTTGTTTCTCTTCCCTTCAGTAAACTGTTCTGTTTGTATAAGCCTTGTTAATTACCATGTAGATCATAAGGCAGGCAGCCACTAGCTAGGATCATTGTAACATTCATTGTGTTTCCACAGACATCAATGGGTGAGGAGTAGGAATCATAGCTGATTTTATTTCCCTTTCCTAACCTCAAGATGCATGGGCCAGTTTTTCAGTGCCTCGCCACCATACTGATGGAGATCAAGAAACTCAGCTGAGATTGGGAATTGAACTTGAAACAGGCTTACCCTGTGTGGCTCAGTGACATAAGGCAATGCTTATAGAACCATTGAACACTTGTGAAATTTATGTTATTGCATTCCACTTTCCTCTTTCTCTGCACTGCTATCTCTAGTGCTGGACCAGATTTGAATAATACAGTAGTGTTGTAGTGTGACCATGAGCACTTCATGCCCAATGAAAGTTACTGGGATGGAAAAATCCAAATTGCCTTGTTAGAAACATGGCATTTTTTTCAATGACAGTGTTGCATTTAAGCATCAGCTTCCTTCATAAATTAGAGATTGTAACAATGTGACTACTATAGTGTTTCAGTTCTCTGCCCCCTCAACACCTCATCTTCATCGTGAACATCCAGTATCTCTACACCTGTATTCCTCCATGCGGAGGGCCTCAAGGCTGTCCATCACTTCCTCTCCCACTGACCCAACCAGTCTCCCTCCATTGATGCTTTCATTCACCTGGTAGAATTGCTCCTTACATTTAACAATTTTTCCTTTCAATCCTCTCAGTTCCTACAAACTGGAGGGTCAGCCATGGATACCTGCATAGATCCAAGCTATGCCTGCCTCTTCATAAAGTACGTGGAACAGTCTGTCTCCTGCAGCTACACTGGTACCATCCCCCACCTTTTCCTCCACTATATCAATGCTATATTGGCGCTACCTCATGGTCCTGCGAGGAGCTTGAACAGTTCATCCACTTGGCCCACATCTTCCACCCTGACCTCAAATTCACCTGGATCATCTCTGACACTTCCCTTTCTAGACTTCTCTGTCTCCATTTCTGGCAACCAATCGAGCACCGACATCTATGACAAATCCACGGACTCCCACAAATACCTTGACTACCCCGCCCAGCAAAACCATGAACCCATACTCCCTATTCCTTTGCCTCCGCCATATCTGCTCCTAAGATGAGCAGTTCCACTCCAGGACATCCTAGCCGCATGTCCTCCAGTTCCCGCACCTCTGTCCCTAAACAAAGACCCCCCAACCACAGCAAGGAAATATCCTCTTCGTCCTCATATGCCACCCTACTAATCTCCAAGTCCAACGCATCATTGTCTGCCACTTCCACCTGCAGTCTGACCCCCCCAACCAACCAACCTTATCCACTTTTTATAGGGATCGTTCGTTCCGTGACTCCCTCGTTCGGTCTACATTCCCCACGAACCCCTCTTTCACACCTAGAACCTTCTCCTCTGGCCTCGGGAGGTGCAAAACCTGCCCCCACACCTCCCTGCTCATCTGTTGAAGGCCCCTAGAATCATTCCAAGTCCAGAAGAGATCCACATGCATTTCCTCTAATGGGATTTATTGCATTCACTGTTCACAATGTGGTCTCCTCTACATCAGAGGGACCGAGCGCAAACTTGGGAAACCAGTTCAGAGAACATTTATGGTCCACTCACTCAAATCAACCCCATCTTCTGGTTGCCATCCATTTCAACTGATCATCGGATGCAGACACTCTATACAGTCAACACAGGAATTCTTGGACATCATCAGAACTACACACATAGGCAAGGAACAAACTATGATCTCATTCGATGTAACAGCACTGTTCACCTCTATCGACAAAACCCTAGACAGAAAAACAATAGCCAATCTGCTGGGCATACAGAACAGACGACAAGATGGGGAACCTATCAACAAAGATTGCATACTCGAAGTACTGGACCTGTGCCTCTCAACACACTTCATATTCAACAACCAAATGTATGAACAAATCAACGGCACACCCATGGGCTAATCCATCTCTGGACTCATAGCAAAAGCAGTAATGCAAAGATTAGAACAAACAGTCTTACTGTAAATTCAACCCAAACTCTGGGTCAGATATGTGGATGACACCTTTGTAATCATTAAAAACACAGAAATAGAAAACACACACCGGGTCATCGATGCCACACTCACAAGAATCAGATTCACTAGAGAGGAAGTAAAGGACAACCAACTCCCATTCCTAGACGTGATGGTACAGAGATAACCAAATGGAGATTTCACCACAAAGGTACACAAGAAAGCCACACACACAGACCAAGTCCTGAACTATGAAAGTAACCACCCCAACACACACAAACGAAGCTGCATCAGGACACTATTCAAAAGGGCCACAACACACTGCAGTACACCAGAACTGCAAAAAGAGGAAGACAACACCTCTACAATGTATTTACCAAAAAATGGATACCCCCGCAATTTCATCAACAGATGCCTAAGGGAAAGACAATGGAATGAGGACATGCCATAGCCCAAAGGACTAGCCACGTTATCATACATCAAGAGCATTTCCGAACTGACAGCCAGACTGCTGCGACTACTAGGACTCATAACAGCACACAAACCAACAGCCACACTCAGACAACTCACCAGGACAAAGGACCAGATACCCAGCATGAGCAAAACCAATGTAGTGTACAAAATCCCATGCAAGGACCGCACAAAACACTACATAGGACGAACAGGAAGACCGCTAACGATCCGTATCTATGAATACCAACTAGCCACAAAACGACACAACCAGCTATCCTTAGTAGCCACACGCAGATGACAAGCAACATGAGCTCGACTGGGACAACACAACTATTATAGGACAAGCCAAACTGAGAACAGCCAGCAAATTCCTAGAGGCATGGCACTCATCCACAGATTCTATCAACAAACATATTGACCTGGACCCAATATACCGAGCACTGCAGCGGACATCTGGAACTGACAACCGGAAACGGCAGAGACAAGCCACTATAAATGCCGGAAGAAACAACACCTAAGTGCTTCACAGGAGGCCCCCAAGCACTGAGGATGTCACTTAGACAGGGGACGAAACGTCTGCAACACAAATTCCCAGCTCAGCGAACAGAACCACAACATCCATTTCAACTCCCCTGATGATATGTCCATCTGAGGTTCTTCCACTGTCACCACAAGGCCACATTTAACCTGGAGGCCGAGTACCTCATATTCCACCTCAGGAGATTTACAACCATACGGCCATAACATAGAATTCACCAGCTTCCAAATCTCCCCACCCCTCACCTCATCCCAAGTCCAGTACCCCCCTCTCTGCCTAGCGTCCTTAACCTAATTCGACTTCTTCTCCATCTTCCTTCCCACCTACCGGCTTCACCCTTCCTACTGATCAGTCACAGCCATCTCCCACCTGCATCCACCTATCGCCACCCTACACACCTTTCCCCAAGTTCCACTCCTCTATTTATTTCACAGCCTACTTCCTCCCCCCCGCCAGTCCTGATGAAACGTTCCGACCTGAATCGTTGACTCCCCTTCTCCTCTGTTGCTTGACCTTCTGTGCATAGTGGTTCATTGGTTAGCACTGATGCTTCACAGTGCCAGTGACCCAGGTTTGATTCCCGTCTCGGGTGACTGAGTGGAGTTTGAACATTCTCCCCGTATCTGCGTGGATTTCCTCCGGTTTCCTCCCACAATCGAAAAAATGTGCAGGTCAGGTGAATGGTCCATGCTAAATTGCCAAGTCAGGGTAAATACAGGGTCGGGGAATGGGTCTGGGTGTGTTGCACTTTGAAGGATCGGTGTGGACTTGTTGGGCCAAAGGGCCGGTTTCCATACTGTGGGGAGTCTAATCTAAAAATCTAATCAGATGCCGCCTTCACTATCCTATCTACCTACGGCACTACTTTCAAAGAACTATGAACCTGTACTCCAGGATCTTTGTTCAGCAAAGCTCTCTAGGACCTTATCATTAAGTGTGTAAGTTCTGCTCTGATTTGCTTTTCCAAAATGCAGCACCTCACATTTATCTACATTAAATCTCTATCTGCCATTTCAGGTAGACTGAAAATTTTCACATGCACTTCAGTTGTTTTCTTTTAAACAACGGTATTTTTTTTTTAAAAAGTGCAAACAAACAATACCAGAACAAAATCACCAAGCTAAAAAGATGAGATCCATAAGAACAGGGAAAGCTTCGGTTCAGATCACAGTTTCGAGGAACGCCTTTTCTTTTAGAACAAGGCCGGGGCAGACAGTTTAGAGCTGAGGCACAGACACAATTGAGGGGGTGATGGACATCAGAAATATACAAGAGGACAAAATCAACAGGAACCCAGATCTCAGACAGGGCATAGATCTAAGTTATGTTAGTGATTCTAGGTGAGAAAGAGAATGAGAATGCTAGATTTGAACCAATGGCAGACTGAGACCATAGCAAGAAAAAGGATGACAAGATCAGAACCAGCCCTGGAGTTCCAATGACTATTCGATTGTTTCCTCTTCATCCATATTGGCGTTCTATTTCGGCCATCTTCTGTGTAAACAGCAGCATTTACCTCTGCACTCCTGCAGCAATCACTTAGCCAGTCTTCGCTTAAACATTGGATGCAGCCTCCTACTCCATTTTCAATCAACCCATTCCATCCAACTACAACCCTTGCCCATCCCAAGAAGAAAACTGCCAGCCCACAGACTCACCTATCTCTGCCTCTACTTCAAATGCACCCAGTCATCTCCAGGAAATGGAAACTTACCTAGGTTCCAGACAATAATGAGTCAGATCAGGTGACATTGGCAGACAGTGACATAGAGTCAGAATCTGATGTTGCAGCATTATAAAAGTTTGTTTAGGCTGCACTTAGTGTTGTGTTTAATTCTGTTCGCCACACAACAGGAACAATGTGGAGGCTTTGGAGAGGATGCTGCCTGGATTAGGGGATATGAGCTATAAGGAGAGGCTGGACAAACTAGGATTGTTTTCTCTGGAGCAGCAGAGGCTGAGGGAAGACATGATACAAGTTGTTAAAATTATGAGAGGCGTAGATAAGTAATGGCAGATGTCATCAACAATGCTGTTGAGCAGCATCTGCTCAGCAGTAAGCTGCTCAGTGACGCCCAGTTTGAGTTCCTCCAAGTCCACTCAGCTCCTAACCTCATTACAGCTTTGGTTCAAACATGGACAAAAGAGCTGAATTCCAGAGGTGAGGTGAGAATTGACAGCCCTTAACATCAAGACTGCATTTGACTGAGTGTGACATCAGGGAACCTTTGCAAATTGGAATCAATAGTTATCAGGGGGCAAACTCCAGCACAGTGGGAATCATACCTGACATTCAAGAAAATAGTTTTGGTTCTTGGAGGTCAGTCATCTCAGCTCCAGGACACTTCTGCTGGTACTCCTCAGTATAATGTCCTTGTCCTAACCATCATCAACTGCTTCATAAGTGACTTTCCCTCCATCATAAGGTCAGAAGTGGGGCTGTTCACCGATGATTTGCCCTGTGTTCAGCACCTTTCGCAACTCCTCAGATACTAAGCAGTCCGTGTCCAAATGCAACAAGATCTGAACAATATCTGGGTTTGGGCTGAGAAGTGGCAAGTAACATTCGCACACAAATGCCAAGCTATGACCATCACCAATAAGAGACCATCTAACCACCACTCCTTGACTTTCAATGAATTTCCCATTATCAACATTCTGGGGGTTATCATTGAGCACAAACTCATCTGGATGCACCACATAAACAGTGCCTACAAGAGAATGTCAAACGCTAGGGATAATGTGACGAGTAACTCACCTCCTGACTCCCCAAACCCTGTCTACCATCTACAAACTGCAAGTTAGGGGTGTGATGGAATACACCCCACGTGCGTGGATGAGTGCAGCTCCAACAACACTAAAGGCGTTTGACACCATCCAAGACAAAACAGCTTGCTTGATTGGCACTGCATCCACAAGCGCTCACTCCCTCCACCACTGACATTCAGTAGCAGCAGTGTGTACTGTCTACAAGATGCACTGCAGAAATTCGCCAAAGATCCTCTGACAGTACCCTCCAAACCCACGACCACTTCAGTTTAGAAGGACAAGGGTAGCAGATACATGGGAACACCATGTCCTTCAAGCTCTCCTCCAAGCCACTCACTACCCTAATTTGGAAATATATCGCTGTTCCTTCACTGTCACTGGGTCAAAATCCTGGAATTTCCTCCCTAATGGCATTATGGGTCAACACACAGCAAGTGGACTACAGCAGTCCAAGAAAGCGGCTCACCACCACTTTCTCAAGGGCAATTAGAGATGGACAACAAATGCTGACCAGCCACTGGCGCCCACTTCCCACAAATGAATAAAAGGTAGTGGTGACCAACCAAATCTTTTCCCCAGAGTTGAAATGCCTATACTAAAGGGCATGCATTTAAGTTGAAGAGGAAGGTTCAAAGGGGATGAGGGGCAAGTTCTTTACACAGAGCCGTAGGTGCCTAGAATGTGCTATCAGGAGTGTTGGTGGAGGTAAATATTTTTGAGGCATTTCAGAGTTTTTAAGGTAAGCACATAAGTAAGGAAGGAATGGAGGCATGTGGATCATGGGCAGGTGGAACTTGGCGCCATGTTTGGTGTAACATCATGGGAGAAAGGAGATTAGAGTTGATGAAGGGCCTATGCCTGAAGTGTCGATTCTCCTGCTCCTTGGATGCTGCCTGACCTGTGCTTTTCCAGCACCACACTCTACATCATGGGCCAAAGGGCTCTGCTGAACTGTTCCGTTCTATCTGGCTTTTGGGGACTTTGAGAGAAGAGACAGGATGTTGCTTCTCCTGCACTTGCCCTGAAAGATCGCAGAGGGAAGGGAGGGCTGTTAAGAGGTGAGTGAGGAGTGTTCTGCAATGCTGTAGAGTGAATGACACATGCTGAATGGTGACTGGACAGGGGAGGGGAAGATTGTTTGATGGCATCAAGCTGGGACAAGTGAAGATCAAATTATAGGAGCTCCCAATGCCTGTTGCCTGTGTTAATTGATGCACTGATAACCCTGTGGTGTGCCATATTCTGCAGGCAAACTGCTGTTTGTGCTTTTGGTGCATATCAATGAACTTACCGTCTAACCATGCTGAGACACGAGATGGCAATGAGGAGAAGATGGCAGCTCAAAATATAAACATTATTTTGTGAAACTGATGTAAATACTCAAACCTTTATGCACTTGTCTGATTTAATTTTTAGGGTTGTCCATTGTTCATATTTATAATAAAATTTATCTGTAGTAAGTGTTGTAGTCATGATCTAATCAGTAGAAATGCTACCATTGCAAGGAAGGTGTAGATACATCATGACAAATCTAGGTAAGCAATTTCTATTATTGATAATGTATGTAATGGAAATATTAAAACGTGGTGAAAAATGTAACCCTAAAGTGGGGATTGAGTTACATCATATGCTCTGGGCTGGTTCTCCTGAAGATTACACTTGGCCTCTGTAACCTATAAAAGTCCATAAGCCTTTCTATGGATAGGCAGACGTACATGCCAGTTTTAATGTTTTTTGATGAGATTCTGCATGATTTGTGGCGCGGTGACTCGGTGGTTAGCACTGTTGCCTCTCAGTGCCAGGAACCTGGGTTCAATTTCACCCTTGGGCAGTTGTCTGTGTGGAGTTTGCACATTGTCCCCATGTCTGTGTGGGTTTCCTCTGGGTGCACCAGTTTTCTGTTATCATCCAAAAGTGTGCAGGTAAGGTGAATTGGCTATGCTAAATTGCCCATAGTTTCTAGCGATGTGCAGGCTAGGTGGATTAACCATGGAAAGTGCAGGGTTACAGGGGTAGGGTGGTCTAAGTGGATATTGTTCAGAAGGTCGGATGTGGACTTCATGGGCTAAATAGCCTGTTAGGGATTCTAGGATAATACAGATGGACAAATATTTGGGGAGTTGATGCAGTGGTAATGTGACTGACTGGTTTAGTATTCCAGATTAATACCCTAGAGAATCCCACCACAGTTGCTGCAGGAAGTTCAGTATATCATATAAAACAAGTCCCATTAATTGTGACAGCAAAACTCTTGTTGTAAAAACCTAGTTGGCTCATTTATAGAGTCATACAGTATGGAAACAGACCCTTCGGTCTAACCAGTCAATGCTGAGCATAGTCCCAAACTAAACTTGTCCCACCTGCCTGTTCCTGGTCCATATCCCTCCATATCTTACCTACTCGTATTTATCTAAATGTCTTTTAAATGTTGTAATTAGACCCACATCCACCATTTCCTCAGGAAGTTCATTCCATTTCTGTCCTATAGGAAAATAAATCTACCATTCTTATCTGGTCTGTCCTATATGTGATTGCTACCCCATAGTGATGTGGTTAACTTTGAACTTCCCTCTGAAATGGCCGAGCAAAAACTTGATTCAGGGACACTTAGGATTAGGTTAGTGAGTTATTGCAAATCTGCTTTAGCAGAAGGGAAGAAGGTAAAGTGTTTCATGTTGCATGCTTTCTCTGTTCCCTTTTGTCTTAACTGCTTTTTTTCTTGGTGTGGTCAAGTTTCCAGTCAGATATAATTTCCATTCTAGAAATGTGGCTGTGTGTTGACCAGGACTGGGAACTGAATATTCAAGAAAATTTATTGTTTAGGAAGGACAGACAAAAAGGCAAAACAGGTAAGGTTGCCCTAATTAAAGGGATGCGATTGGTGTATTAATAAGGGAGGACTTCAGGAAGAACAAAATGTGGAATCAGTGGAGACAGCATAGATGCTGCCAGACCTACCGAATTTATCCAGAAATTTCAGCTTTTGTTTTAAATTTCCAGCATCTGCAGTACTTTGTTTTATTTTATATTAATGGAAATAATTGGATGGTGGAGGTAAGAAATTGCAAAGCACAACAGTGCGGCACGGTGGCACAGTGGTTAGCACTGCTGCCTCACAACGCCAGGGACCTGGGTTCAATTCCTGCACGTTTGCACGTTCTCCCCGTGTCTGCGTGGGTTTCCTCCGGGTGCTCCGGTTTCCTCCCACAGTCCAAAGACGTGCGGGTCAGGTGAATTGGCCATGCTAAATTGCCCATAGTGTTAGGTAAGGGGTATATGTAGGGGTATGGGTGGGTTGCGCTTCGGCGGGTCGGTGTGGACTTGTTGGGTCGAAGGGCCTGTTTCCACACTGTAAGTAATCTAATCTAATCTAAACAGACATTTGTTGAAGTTATTTATATGTCACCAAATAATAGTGTGGGACATGGTATTAATCAGGAGATGCAATGCAGTAATCATGGGTGCTTTCTATCACACACACACACACACACACACACACACACACACACACACACACACACAAAATATATATATACACACAGATGATGGAGATCAGAGCTGAAAATGTGTTGCTGGAAAAGCGCAGCAGGTCAGGCAGCATCCAAGGAGCAGGAGAATCTACATTTCGGGCATGAGCCCTTCTTCAGGAATGAGGAAAGTGTGCCAAGCAGGCTAAGAAAAAAGGTAGGGGGGAGGGGTGTTGGAAATGCGATAGGTGGAAGGAGATTAAGGTGAGAGTGATAGGCCGGAGTGGGGATGCGGCGGAGAGGTTAGGAAGGTGGTGCTGAGTTCGAAGGTTGGGACTGAGACAAGGTTGTTGGGGGGGGGGGGGGGGAAATGAAATGAAACTGGAGAAATGAGTTCATCCCTTGTGGTTGGAAGGTTCCTAGGCAGAAGATGAGACGCTCTTCCTCCAGCCGTTGTGTTGCTGTGGTCTGGCGATGGAGGCGTCCAAGGACCTGCATGTCCTTGGTGGAGTGGGAGGGGGAGTTGAAGTGTTGAGCCACGGGGTGGTTGGGTTGGTTGGTCCGGGTATCCCAGAGGTGTTCACTGAAACGTTCCGCAAGTAGGCGGCCTGTCTCCCCAATATAGAGGAGGCCGCAGCGGATGCAGTAAATGATTCGTGTGGAGGTGCAGGTGAATTTGTGGACCTGACGACAAGGGAGTTACGGAGGGAGTGGTCTTTTCAGAACGTTGACAGGAGAGGGGAGAGAAATATATTCCTGGTGGTGGGGACCGTTTGGAGGTGGTGGAAATGATGACGGATGATACAATGTATATGGAGGTTGGTGGGTGATTGGTGAGGACCAGTGGGGTTCTGTCCTGGTGGTGATTGGAGGGGCGGGGCTCAAGGGCGGAGGAGCGGGAAGTGGAGGAGATGCAGTGGAGAGCATCGTCGATCACGTCTGGGGGGAAATTGCGGTCTTTGAAGAAGGAGGCCATCTGGGTTGTTCGGCATTGGAACTGGTCCTCCTGGGAGCAGATGCGGTGGAGACAAAGGAATATGGGATGCCGTTTTTATAGGGGGTAGAGTGGGAGGAAGTGTAGTCTAGGGAGCTGTGGGAGTTGGTCTGTTTATAGTAAATGTCCATGTTGGTTCTGTCGCCCGAGATAGAAATGGAGAGGTCTAGGAAGGGGAGGGAGGAGTCTAAGACAATCCAGGTAAATTTGAGGTCGGGGTGGAAGTTGTTGGTAAAGTGGATGAACTTTTCAACCTCCTCGTGGGAGCACGAGGCATCGCCGATACTGTCATCGATGTAGCGGAGGAAAAGATAGAGGGTGGGTGCCAGTGTAGCTGTGGAAGATGGACCAACAGAATACTAAAGCTGTAGAGAACGAGTTTCTGGATTGTTCTGATTGTTTTCTAGATCAGTATGTTGAGAAGCCAACTAGTGGACAGGCCAATTTACATCCAGTGTTATTTAATGAAGAAGAGCTAATTAATCTTATAAAAGAATCTTTTATGAATGAGTGACTACAATATGATGGAATTTTGCAATTTGAAAGTGAGGTTTAATCTCAAGGATGTCAAAGTTGAATAAGGGAACGTGTGAAGGTATGAGGGACAAATTAGCTGAGCTGGCTTGAAAATACATTGCCAATGTACAGCCATTAAACAGATATTACACAAACTAAAGCACATTAAACTACATCCCTTCAAGGTACAAAAACTCAAAAATCTGTCAACAGTGGTTGACAAAAAAAAAGTGAAGGATTGTATAAAATTAAAAAGAAAAAGCTTATAAAGTGACTAATTATAACTAATGCAAGTTTTTAGAATACGGCGAAGTTTGACAGTCTGCATTTGGCTTCCTGTCATCAATCATCTTAGCTCTGGCAAGAAATTATTGTTAGAGGGTGTGCAATAAAGCTTAACCAGACTTTTTCCCAAAATGACAGGACTGTCCTCTGAAGGGAGATTGGCTGAACGGGGCTTGTAATCTGAGGTTTTGAAGAATGAAAGGTGACATTAAGTACTTGAAGGGATAAACAGGGTAGATGCAGGTAAGGCATTTCCCCTGGCTGGGGAGTTGTAAACCAGGAGCATCAAAGGGTTTGAGAGCCTTTGGAATTCTCTACCTCTGAAGGCTGTGGAAGCTCAGTCTTGGAGAATGTTTAAAGAAGGGGCTGATTTCTGATCACTAATGATGTAAATGATTATGGGGCTAGTGTGAGTAAAAGGCACTGAAGGTTTGACCAGCTGTAAACATATTTCTCAAACTATTTATTTTATGGCAAGGCAGATGGAGATAGTAGATCAGACAAGGTGGTGATTGGTCCTGCAGTGGCTGTCACATTGCAGGTGAGGTGGACATTTTTTTGCTTGAGTGCAAGATAATTGAACAAGTGCCAGTGTTTAGATCATGGTTTTCCCTTTTTTTGGGTGAAACTGGGTTTTGGTTATGTTCTACATATTTTGGCAGGAGGGAGGACCCTTTAGAGTTAAAAATCACAAGGCCAGGTTATTGCCCAACAGGTTTAATTGGAAGCACTAGCTTTCAGAGCACCGCTCCTCCTTCAGTTGGTTGTGAAGAACACAGTTGTAAGACACAGAATTTATAGCAAAAGTTTACAGTGTGATGTAACTGAAATTATACATTGAAAAGTACCTTGATTGTTTGTTGTGTCTTTCATCTGTTAGCATACCATGATAGTTTCACTTCTTTCATGTGTAAATCACAAACTTTTTAAAAAAAGGTTACATTCTCAGCACCACACTCTACCACAAACCTACAGACAACCTCACAATGCTACACTTCTTCAGCTTCCACCCAAAATAAATTAAAATAGCCATCCCCTATGGACAACCCCTACGCATACACTAGATCTGTTCAGATGAGGAGGAACATGACAGTCACCTGGAAGTACTCAGGGATGCCCTCATAAGAACTGGGTACAATCCTCAACTCATCAACTGCCAGTTTCGACCTGCTACAGCAAGGAACCGTAATGACCTCCTCAGGAGACAGACATGTGCTGCATCCGACAGGGTACCTCCGTTGTCCAGTACTTCCCAGGAGCTGAAAAACTACACCATGTTCTTTGTGACCTGCAACACATTATCAATGAGGATGAGCACCTCGCCAAGACCTTCCTCACACCTCCACTACTTTTAAACAACTGCCAAACCTCAAACAGATCATTGCTCATAGCAAGCTGCCTAGCTTTCAGGACAACTCCATACAACCCTGTCACGGTAGGTGCTGCAGGACTTGTCAGAGTGTGGACAATGATACCACCATTACACTTAGGGACACCTCCCACCTTGTACATGGCAGGTACTCATGTGACTCAGCCACCGTTGTCTGTCTTATACGTTGCAGGCAAGATTGACCTGAGGCATGGTACATTGGGAAAACTGAGCAAAGGCTATGGCGATAGATGAAGAGGCACTGCACAACAATCAACAGACAGGAGTGTTCCCTCCCAGTTGGGGAACACTTCAGTGGTCCAGGACATTCGACCTCGGACCTTCGGGTGACCATCCTCCTAGGTGGACTTCAGGACAGGCAGCAGTGAAAAGTGGCCAAGCAGAGGCTGATAGCTAAGTTCCATACCCATAGGGAGGGCCTCAAACTGGGACCTTGGGTTCATGTCACATTTCAGGTGACCACCATTGCACTATATACACACACACGCACCCACTCCTACAGACGGATGTGCACACACACACATGCACGCATACGTATACATTTGTGAGTGAATTTGTACTTGCAGAGCTACATTGTCCTTTGCTCAAAAACTGCATGAATTCATGTAAGACTCCGTTATCTCTCTTTTTAGATTAGGATCAGCTAAATATGACACAGACAGAGAACACGGGTCTAACACCTTCAACATATTGTCTGGCTAGCACCAAATGCTACAGTTAACCTGAAAATGTAACTTTTTAAAAAAAAAGTTTTATGACACATGAAAGAAGTGAAACTACCATGGTATTCGAACAAATGTAAGACTCCACAAACAGCCAAGGTACTTTTCAATGTACAATTTCGGCTACATTGCACCGTAAATGTTTGCTATAAATTGTGCTTTACAATTGTCCACCACAACCACCTGATGAAGGAGTGTCACTCTGAAAGCTCGTGTGCTTCCAATTAAACCTGTTGGACTGTAACCTAGTGTTGTGACTTTTAACTTTGTGCACCCCAGTCCAACACTGGCATTTCCAAATCATGACCCCTTTAGAGTTAGCTTCTCCCCTTTTCTTGCCTATCGCACCCTTCCATAGATTTTTATTTTTCTCAACTTTGGCATTGAAATTCCTAACAAAGATAATTTTCGTTACCTGCTGACACTTGGGCAAAGAATTGCTCAAGGTCACTGTAAATCTTTGTGTTTTTGTTTGTTGCCTAGAGTGTTGGAGCATTTGTGCTAACGATAGTGGTGTGTTAAGTCTTTATGAACGTGAGCCTCAGTCATAAGACACTTATCTCATAATGGGTGCTGCTGAAGCTTTAGACAAATATGTATGTAATAGGTAGGCCCTTTTGGCCCATACTGGTCCATGCTAACCAAAATGCCCATCTATCCTGACCTCATTTCTATGGATTTGGCCCATATCCTTCTAATCTTTTCCTATCCATGTATTTGTCCAAATGCCTTTAAAATGTTGTAAATGTACCCGTCTCAACCACTTCTGCTGGCAGCTCATTCCATATGTGTACCACTCTGTGTAAAAAAAAAAGTTGTCCCTCAGGTTTCCTTTTATTCCTTCCCCTCTAACCTCAAACTGATGCCCTTTAATCTTCGAATCCCCAACCCTGGGAAAAAGATGAGTGCATTCACCCTATCCATGCCCCCGTGATCTTACACACACTAAAGAAGAAAATCCGAGTTTGTTCAAACTCTCCCTATAACTTAGTACCGTGAGTCCTGGCAACATCCTTGTAAATTTCTTCTGCACTTTTTCCAGTTTAATAATATCCTTTCTCTAACAAGGTGACCAAAACTGCACACAATACTCCAAGTGTGGCCTCACCAGCATCCTGCACAACTGTGACATAACTTCCCAACTTTTAGACTCAATGCCCTGACTGATGAAGGCCAGTGTGCCAAAAGCTGCCTTCACTGCCCTGTCTATCTGTGACTATACTGTCAGAAAACCGTGCACCTGAACTCCAAGGTCCCTCTGTTCCACTACATTCCTTAAGGCCCTACCATTCACCATGAAACTCCTACCTTGATTTGACTTTCCAAAATGCAAGACCTCACACTTAACTATACCAAACTCTATTTGCTGTTTCTCTGCCTATTTCCCTGGGTGATCAAGGTCCTGCTGCAAATTCGGATAACCCTCCTGACTGTCCATGCTATTTTAGTGTCAACTACAAACTTACTCATCATACTTTTACACATTCTCATCCAAATCATTGATATATATAACAAACAGCAATGGGTCCAGCATCGACCCCTGAGGCGCTCCACTAGTCACAGGCCTCTAGCCTGGCAGGCATCCTTCCACTATTACCTTCTGCTTCCTACCGTGATGCCATTTGTGTATCCAATTTGCCAGTCCCCTGGATTCCATGCAATCTAACCTTCCAGAGCAGCCTACTATGTGGAACCTTATCAAAGGCCTTACTGAAATCCACATAGACTACCAATACTACCCTGTCTTCGTCAATCTTCCTGGCGTTTCATTGAAGAACTCTAACAAATTTGGGAGGCATGATTTCCCAAGCTGACTACTCTAAATCAAAACTTGTCTTTCCAAATGAATGTGTATCTTGTCTCTGTGTCTTCTCAATTGACCTATCCACACAGTTGTTAGGCTTACTGATCTATAGTTCCCATGTTTTTTATTGCACCTCTCCTTGAATAAGGGCTCTATGTTTGCTACCCTCCGAACTTTCAGAACCTCACCCATGGCTAATGATGATGCAAAAACATCAGCCCGGCCCCCGCAATTTCTTCTCGAGCTTCTTGCAGTGTTCTTGGATATATCTGGTCAGGACCAGAAGATTTATCCACCTCCATACATTCTAATATGTCCAACAGCACCTCTACTGTGATATGGACTGTCCCCAATATATTGTCACTCACTTCTCCAAGTTTTCAAGTCTTCATGTCTTTATCCACCATAAACACACAGGAGAAATATTCATTGAGAACCTCATTCATCTCCTCTGGTTCAACACATGCATGTCCACCTTGAGGGGTCCTATTCTCTCTCTGCTTATTCTTTTTCTTTAATGTACTTAAAGCACCTCTTTGGATTCACCCTAATTTTCTCAGCCAAGGCTTTCTCCTGCCTTAATGCACCCTCCTGATTTCCTTCAGTAAGCTCCTGTGTCCCATATGTACTTCCAGTGATTCCCTTGATCACAGCTGCCTGAACCTAAACCATGTCTCTTCCTTTTTTCTGGTCAAAGCCTCAATATCTTTTGTTATCCAGGATTCCCTATTCCTGCCAAATTTGCCTTTCACCCTCAGGAGCATATAGACTTTGAACTCTACCTATCTCATTTAAAGGCCTCACACATGCTAGAGGTCCCTTTGCCTGCGGACAAGCTACTCCAATCAACCACCTCCTGTCTAATTCCATCAAAATTTGCCTTGCCCCAATTTGAACTTGAACCTGTTGTTCAGTTTTGTCCCTATCCATAGTTCTATCAATTTCAAAATAGCTATGTTCACAAGTCCCAAAGTGCTCCCCCACTGTCACCTCTGTCACCTGTCCTCCCCTATTTCCCAAGAGTATGTCAGGTTTTGCCCCTTCCTGAGTAGGGCCCCCTTTAAACTTCTTGAGGAAACCTGCCTGAAAGCACTTCACAAATTACACCCAAATAAGTCCTTAATGCTATGGCAGTCTCCTACTATGACTATCTTACTACTCCTGAAGGTCTTTCTGATATCCTTGCATACTTGTTCATCTTTGACAATTTGGGGGCCTATAGTACAATCCCTTCTCATTTTTTAGCTCCACCCACAAAGCCTCACTGGATGATCCTTCAGTCATTTCATCTGACTACTGCTGTGATACTCACCTTAATCAAAAATACGATTCCTCTTCTTTGCTTTTGTCCACCTCTGTTCTGCCTAAAGCACCTGTACCCTGGCACATTAAACTGTCAGTCCTGTCCCTCACTTAGTCATGTTTCTGTAATGGCTATAATGTCCCAGTCCCCCGTACCTATCCATGCCCTGGGTTCATCAGTCTTACCTGTTAGCCCTCAGCATTGAAATAGATGCAGTTTAATCCAACAGGCATTCCTTGCTTCCAGCCGTACTCCTGTCTGACCTGTCTCTTCAACTTTCAGTATATTTCTGATTACTGTATCTCTTTCCAGCCTCAGACATGCCTCCCTGCTTTTGAGAATCCTATTCCCTCTGCCAATCTAGTTTAAACCCTCCCTTGTAATACTAGCAGACCTGGCTGCCAAGATATCGGTTCCCCTCTAGCTGCAACCCATCCCTTTTGAACAGATCGCCTCTGCCCCAGAGATGATTTCAATGATCTCAAAATATGAATTCCTGTTCCCTGCACCAATTCTTTAGCCACACATTCATCTGTCATACCTTCCATGCATTTGGGAGCACTACAGTGTTCAGTGCTGTAACTTTGTTCATTTTGCCCTAATAACATCAGTAGAAGAGTATTTGACTGTATGTATGATACAATGGGGAATATTTATTTGAGGTAGTGATTTAAAAAATGCATGCAATACTGGTTTCAGTTGTCAAATTAGTTGTTCAGAAATCTAGAACCGAAAGTCATGGTAAAGCGTTTTGGTCAGTCTGCACTTTA
Organism: Hemiscyllium ocellatum; assembly: GCF_020745735.1. NCBI lineage: Eukaryota > Metazoa > Chordata > Chondrichthyes > Orectolobiformes > Hemiscylliidae > Hemiscyllium > Hemiscyllium ocellatum. The sequence continues at coordinate 16,157,303 of NC_083416.1, read as the reverse complement.
TGCACTATTGTTTAATCGTATTCATTGGCTGCCCAGTCCTTAGAACCAGTGTCAGTGAAGAGATGAGATTGAGTTGTTAAGCAGTGGTGCTCCAGCCTTCAACATCATTGTTCTTCAAGATCCTACAAAGTATGTGAGGGAGTGTGCATTCAGCACTATGTTCAGGCATGCTGGAAAAGCTGCTGTGTTTGGGGTTGTGATAAGGTGGTTTAGATTTGATGTCAGGAGATAGCTACTTCACACAATAGGTGATCAATGGCTGTAGTGGATTACAAAGAGGAAGAATTGAGGCCAGGTTCTCATAGTGCTTGAAGCATTGGGTATTGTGATAAAAAGATGTGTTCAAGTTCTTGAAATCGAATGCCTGATATCAAATGGGCTCAGTGACTAATCTGTGAAAAAGAGGGCAAACGTTTTGCATCTAATGGCTTTTTTGAATTCCTAAAATGTCGCACTAATTTTAGTTAAGTATTCCAATGGTCGTTTCCAACTAGACACTGTTGAGACCTGCTCTCCCTTGGAGAGATTTGGGTCTGAGTGTTCTGTTGTGCACACGACTGCTCTCAGGTGCACTCTCTCTTTCTGCCTTTTTATTTGGGGGAAGTTATTTAAAAAATAAGACACTGAGGCTGGCTGTGCTACCCCAGCTACAGACAGTTACTAGATTTGATCAAGCTATGGGATATGAGTATGTGATTTAATCATAGCTGCAGCATGAGTTTTATTTATTCACTGGGCCATTGATAGACCTGACAGTTTTTTTTAGGTAGTGGCAGCTGTTTTTAGAAGAGGAATTTCCATGACATCATCATGAGAGTTTTATTTGTTCATCTTTATTGTACATCTGTATATTTATCCATGTGCACAAGTGCAGACACTTACAAAATGTATCGATGATAGCAAACATACGAAGCCTGCTATCCATATATAGACATTCTGGGGCAGTCCTCAGTTGAAATAAAATGATTACTGAGGGGGTTATTGGATAAAAATAGAAATGAGAAGAGAAATCACTTGAGATTTTACTCGTTTAACCATATGTATGTGGAACAATTGTGAAATCTTGAAAGTGGAATTGAGAAGTTTGAGAAAGGAGTTTGGGGAATTTGGGATGGAGATTCAGTCTCTGAGAAAAGGATTCGCTTGTTATGTACAACGCCCTTTTTACAGCATAAATTTGCTAGCACTTGACTTTTCTTAGCTGACCTGTTCACATTTAGTTCTCCAGAAACAACTTATATGGGTCATTGCTTGTTGCTGTTACATTTCAACTTCTTGTCTTAATGCAACCTAAGTCTTGTGCTTATAGTACTAACAAATAAAGCTGTCTACTTCAATGTGATCGTGTCTGGCTTCTAACTGCTTCTCTTCCTTCCTTTTTGTTATCCTGCAGTGTTCTGTGCCCAGGTCTTTGTGGCTAGGCTGCTCCAACCTGGTAGAGAGCATGTGCGCACTGAGATGCCTGCAGAGCATGCCCAGTGTCAGATGTCTCCAGGTGCCTTATCTTCTTTACTTACTGTGTTTTTATTTTTTTGCTATGGTTCTGTGACTGTGTATTTGTAACCCTCTGAGTACTGACACATTCTGGTTAGTCTGTCTGTGCTGATGTTGGACAGTGGCTGGGTGGAAGGGAAGGATTGATCCTGTGTCCAGGTGAACCAGTTTGTTTAAAGATCGAAAGGCACACCAGCCTGTGCTGCATTAGTTAACCTTAGATACCTTTTGGCTACAAGCTGGAAACATCTGAAGCCCTACATCACCATTCTGTCACCTCTACTGTGTGCCTGTATGTACACTAGATGAGTGTATGGGTGTGGGCTCAGAAATGTTGCAATCTTTGGCCAAATTGAATGTTGACTGTCTGTTTTCCAAAGTCACATGTGATGAAACACCATTTGGGTGTTGTACCTTAAGGCTGTGCCTGTGCCTATATAACATTAGCTTGGTGCCATCAAGGGAAGAATTTTAAATTCGGACATGAATCATGGAGCTTTCGGTGCTGTCTTGGCAGTTGCTGGGGGAGGGGTGTGTCCACACGTTTCCCATGGGAGCTGTTGTATGGGGAATTTTGGGCATTGCAGTCTCATGACCGCAGGGGTGGGAGGGGGCTTATGGGCATGAGTGGTCCTATGGCGCGAATTGGGGAGGAATCTGTGGGACTTCACAGTCCCGTGGTTGGGTCTGGGGAAGTGGGAGGGCAGCAGTCTGGGCATTCATGCCCCAATAGCTGGGGGCCAGGGGGCAGGGATTACGGGCGTTGCCCATGCAGTGGCCAGGTAGAAGGAGGGGGCTGAGAGTATTGCCGGATGTTTTGCAAGTCTTGTTGCCTTGGGCTGGTTATATGCTAATCACCTGGTGGCTCCTTGCTGCTATTTGTGACTTAGCTTGCGGTTTCAAATAACCCTGTTGGACTATAACTTGGTGTTGTGTGATTTTTGACTTTGTCCACCCCAGTCCAAAACAGGTACCTCCACATCATGGCTATAAGGGTAAGGTTGTAATCTACAGTTTGTGACTGGGACCGTGTAACTGATCTCGTCTCCTCCCTCTCTATCAAATTTAGCTGGGAAACAGTTTTGCACGCTTTGGGGGTGGGAAAGTGTCTGGAGTGACAAGAACAAATTGCTGGGAAAACTCAGCAAGTCTGGCAGTATCTGTGGAGAGCCAGTTAGCATTTCATGTCCAGCAACCCTTCCTTGGAGTATCTTGAGTAGTTTTGGAGGGGTTCTGTCATCAACCAGAGGGGTCTGGGTGCCATTTGAGTCTCAGTTCCTGAAACAAGAATAGCCTTTCCTTTCAAGGACAAGTATACCACAAAGCTATGAAGATCCTAACCACTTGGGGATTTGAATTGCTTCACTTTCTTCGGCCATTGCATTAGGTGAAAGAAAGACCAGAAGAAAATTCTCTAGAGCTCTTCGGCTAAAATCCAAGGATGGATGACGATTTGGATTTGGCATTCTGTCACTTGAACATTAAAATGAAGTTCAGCACTCAGAGGGTTAAGTTTATTTTGATAAATCCCTTTTGGTTCTTGCCTGTATAGCTTTGTATTTGTATGTGCTAATATGTACATTTGTCATGTTCTACAATAATATTGAATGTTAAATATTAGATGTGTCTGCATGTGGCATGTTTTGATGTCATTTGCTATATAGCTTGATGGCATGTAGCTTTCGGGTTAATTGTGTAGTACGCGCCAGCTAGACTTAAATTGTTGCTTGGAAGAATGGATATAGCTTGTTTATGTGCATTCCTAGGTCAGCATTGTATAGAACCTGAATTGACAGAATTCTAAGGATCAGGAATGTTTGCTGAGTTGTACCCCCTTTTAGGAACCAATGTCTTCTGGCCAATTGAAATGAGTTGGGAGTTGGCCGACTTTTGCGTTTAATCAATTAACTTGTCGTTTGTCAATTAACAGACTACTGCACTAACACTCACGTGGAGCTATTTGATGGCTGAGCTGGAAAAGGAAGTGTGTACTTGAACTAAAACTTGTATTTGGCTTTTATATTGAAAATAAATGGCCTTTGCAATTTCAGGCAGCCCCAGCAGCAGTCTCTGCTGTCATGCAGCAGGCAGTTTGCACACAGCAAGATTACATAAACAGCAAGTAACCTGTTTTATTGATGAATAAATATTAACTAGGACGCACAAGAATTTCCCTGCTGCTCTTCAAATAGTGCCTTAGCATCTATTGCATCCACCCTGAGAAGGTAGGGTCTCAGTTTATGCCTTATCCAAAGGATGAATACCACTGACAGTACAGTACTCTTGCAGTACTTAACTGGACTTTCTGCCTAGGTCTTGTGCGTAAATTTTGAAAATAGGTTTAGAAAATTAAGGTTGTGGGCTTGCACAGTTTTTAAGTGAGCTATGCCTCAATGTGTTCTATCAGCCAGACCAGCAAATTGACTCAGGAACTTGAAATGACCTGAATGTCCTGGCTATTTTGTCAAGAAATAACTAAATAGACAGTGTGTGAGACATGACTAAATACTCTCTTTTCCTGCACAATAACATCAGCTGAAGAGCGTGAGTGCATCTTTTGGCAGAAAGAGTATGGTTACTGGTCTCATTACCCTCCACCATCAAATAGTGGTCGGTTCACTTGGCTTGCACATGCATGTATGCTCACGGACTGGAGGGTTCTTTGTAATTTATCTTCCACTTGTTGTGGACACATATAGGAGAGTTGTGGGATGAGGAGAGGAAAACCTGGCTTTTGGAGTTTCCATTTGAGTTGGCTGCATGTGTCAGTATTCTTTCTGTGATTATGCTTTGAAAGTTGCAATATACATGGGAGAATAATATGTTTCAGAGTTTTAGTTCCTTATATCTAAGGATGTGATTTCTTGCCTCTTCTGTTTTTTTTATCAGTATGTATTATTATAGAATGCACTAGAGCATAGTTCCTGTTCAGTAGATGCAGAGTTCAAGTTTTCGACTGTGAAAGATGTAAAAAAAAATGGCGATGCGTCTGCTTGGGCGTTAGAATTAAATGCATTTTGCTAAGTCAGTAGGTTCTGACCTCGCTCCTTCCTCAACCCTTGAAAAGGCATGCACAAATCCTGATTTCACCTTGTCAACTTTGCTTGGACATTATTTTTGAGGGCTTCACCCAGGCATCTGCTTTTCCATCTATCTGTTCCAATCAAATAGCCTTCTTTCCTGCAGCTCCAAAATATTGGTCTTCAAACAGCATTGATGTCTGTCTGCAGGGCTTCTGTTCTTCTCTTTGGTTGCTAATAGCAGTGGCAAGAAGTTCTAGGCATTTGCAGGACATTCCTAGAGATTTGGTAAATTTATCCTGGCCCTTGGGGATCTTAGATTTGAACACCCTGAACGAAATATGGATTATTGGTGACAATTTCTGCTTTTATGAGAAGCTTAGTTGGTAGCACCTGGATATGGAATCTAGTAATGTCAGCTTACTGTTATCTTTTTGAAAGGTCTGATGCTCTGATTCTCACCTTAGAAGATTCTATGTTATTTTGCACCTTGTAATTCCATTGGTTTAGTTAAGTGATGTTTCACTCATGCACGGTCTGGGTGGGGAAAATCAGCTTGGTGGATGAAAGTTGTATTTTAAAAACCTCTATTGGAGGTCTGCTGTGATACAAGGTTGCACAAATCAGAAGGGACTCCATGCCCTGTAGTGAGCAGTTCAGACCTTCGCTCATAAAATTGACCAGCCATTCCTGCTACTGATTACCATGGCTTATCAGTGATAGGCAACATGATTTTGTGCGGGGGAGATTGAAGCTTACCAACTTAAGAGTTCTGTGAGGAAGTGACCAGGTTGATAGCTGAAGGAAGGGCTGTAAATATCATATACATGAACTTTAGCAAGGCATTTGATATAGTTCCCCATGGTAAACTAATAGAGAAAGTGAGGCCACATGGTGTGCATGGTGTTCTATCTAGGTGGATAAAGAACTGGTTGATCAACAGGAGATAGAGTGGTAGTTGAAGGGAGTTTCTTGAAATGGAGAAAGGTGACCAGTGGTGTTCCACAGCGGTCAGTGTTGGGGCCACTGTTGTTTGTAATATACGTAAATGATCTGGAAGTGTGCACTGTTGGTATGATCAGCAAGTTTGCAGATGACCCAAAGATTGGAGTAGCAGAAAGCATAAAGGACTGTCAAAGAATACAAGAGGATATAGATAGATTGGAGAGTTGGGTGGAAAAGTGGCAGATGGAGTTCAATACAGACAAATGTGAGGTGATGCATTTAGGCAAGTCTAATTCTAGAGCGAATTATACATGGAATGGAAGAGCCTTGGGAAAAGTTGATGAGCAGAGAGATCTGGGAGTGCAGGTCGATTATACCCTGAAGCTTGCTGCGCAGGTGGATAGAGTGGGTCAGGCAGCATCAAAGGAGCAGGAGAATCTACGTTTCGGGCATAAGTAAGCCCTTCTTCAGGAATGAGGAGGGTGTGCCAAGCAGGCCAAGATAAAAGTTAGGAAGGAGGGACTTTGGGGAGGGGTGTTGGGAATACGATAGGTGGAAGGAGGTTAAGATGAGGGTGATAGGCCGGAGAGGTCGGGAAGAAGATTGCAGGTCAAGAAGGCAGTGCTGAGTCTGAGGGTTGGGACTGAGAAAATATGGGGAGAGGGGAAATGAGAAAGCTGGAGAAATCTGCATTCATTCCTTGTGGTTGGAGGGTTCCAAGACAGAAGAAGAGGCGCTCTTCCTCCAGGCGTCGTGTTACTATGGTCTGGCGATGGAGGAGGCCAAGGACCTGCATGTCCTTGGTGGAGTGAGAGGGAGAGTTAGTGTTCAACCATGGGGCGGTTGGGTTGGTTGCCGCGGGTGTCCCAGAGGTGTTCTCAGAAACTTCCATAAGTAGGCGGCCTGTCTCCTCAATGAATTGGAGGCTATATCGGGTGCAGCCGATGCAGTAAATGATGTGTGTGGAGGTGCAGGTGAATTTGTGACAGATATGGAAAGATCCCTTGGAGGGAAGTGAGGGGGGAGGTGTGGGCGCAAGTTTTACATTTCTTACGGTTGTGGAGGTTGGGTTGGTGGGGGTTGTGGATCTGATGAGGGTATCACGGAGGGAGTGGTCTTTCTGGAACGCTGATAGGGGTGGGAGGGAAATATATCCTTGGTGGTGGGGTCTGTTTGGAAGTGGCGGAAATGACGAAGGATGATATGATGTATCTGGAGGTTGGTGGGGTGGTAGGTGAGGACCAGTGGGGTTCTGTCCTGGTGGCAATTGGAGGGGTGGGAAGTGGAGGAGATGCGGTGGAGAACATTGTCAACCACTTCTTCAAAGACCGCAATTTCCCCTCAGATGCCACCTCCAAACCCAACCTCCCCTCCCGACACCTTCCCCTGCAACCGCAAGAAATGCAAAACTTGTGCCCACACCTCCCCCCTCACTTCCCTCCAAGGCCTCAAGGTATCCTTCCATATCTGTCACAAATTCACCTGCACCTCCACACACATCATTTACTGCATCGGCTGCACCCAATGTAGCCTCCTATACATTGGGGAGACAGGCCGCGTACTTGTGGAAAGTTTCTGAGAACACCTCTGGGACACCCGCACCAACTAACCCGACTGCCCTGTGGTTGAACACTTTAACTCTCCCTCCCATTCCGCCAAGGACATGCAAGTCCTTGGCCGCCTCCATCGCCAGACCATAGCAACAGGACACCTGGAGGAAGAGCGCCTCATCTTCTGTCTCAGAACCCTCCAACCACAAGGGATGAATGCAGATTTCTCCAGCTTTCTCATTCCCCCCCCCCCCCAACCTTTTCTCAGTCCCAACTCTCAGACTCAGCACCGCCTTCTTGACCTGTGATCATCTTCCCGACCTCTCCGCACCCACCCCCACTCCGGCCTTCCACATATCATATTCCCAACGCCCCTCTCCCAAGTCTCTCCTTCCTACTTTTTATCTTAGCCTGCTTGGCACACCCTTCCTTCTCATTCCTGAAGAAGGGCTTATGTCCGAAATGTCGATTCTCCTGCTCCTTTGATGCTGCCTGATCTGCTGCGCTTTTCCAGCAACACATTTTTAAGCTCTGATCTCCAGCATCTGCAGTCAACTTTCTCTCAGGTGGATAGAGTGGTCAAGAAGGCATATAATATGCTTGCCTTCATTGGATGGGGTATTGAGTATAAGAGCTGATAAGTCATGTTAACGTTGTCCAGGGAAATGGTTCGGCCGCATTTGGAATACTCTGTACAGTTCTGGTCACCACATTACCAAAAGGATGTGGATGCTTTGGAGAGGGTGCAGAGAAAGTTTGAGGATGTTGCCTGGCACGGAAGGTGCTAGCTATGAAGAGACGTTGAGTAAGTTAGGATTGTTTTCATTTGGAAAAAAAATATTGAAGGGGGACCTGATCGAGGTTTACAAAATCATGAAGGGTAAAGACAGGGTGGATACAACCGAGCAGTAACGAGAGGTCACGCTTTCAAGGTGAGAGATGAAAAGTTTAAGGGGGATACACGCGGCAAGTACTTCACACAGGGGGTGGGCATCTAGAATGTGTTGCTAGCAGAGGTGGTAGAGGCAGGCAAGGTAGATTCATGTAAGATGCGTCTGGACAGGTGCAAGAGTAAGTGGGGGATACAGATGCTTAGGAAATGGGAGACAGGTTTAGACAGTAGATTTGGATCGGCTTGGGCTTGGAGGGCCGAAGGGCCTGTTCCTGGGCTGCAAATTTTCTTTGTTTTTTTTAACCAGTAACCTGTGTAGCCCAGCACATTGTTGATGCTCAGTGCCTGGGCCTACCTCTGGTACTTAACCTGATTGTACATGAGACAATCATTATATGTTCAAAAGACTGGGACAGGACTAGTATTTTCTGTCTTGCTGGTCCTCGGCAGTTACAATACTATACAATTTATTCATGTATTTGAATCAGCAGCAGGGAACTTGCTTTGATCATTTCTGGAAGGTAGGTTTGCTAACATATTGGATTCACCTCACTGGTATATGTATTGTTTTTGTTGTGCTGTGAAATTCGAGCATTTTCAGATATTGCTTTCAGTTCCTTAAGGTGGTGCAAATGCTTGATTTGGTTTAATTACTTGGTAGTTGTACACAGGTCAAACCAGTCAGTGGAAACACTGTCATTAACTAGATTGCTTAGTTGTGCAATTTGCTTGTGATAAATGTTGATTAAGCAGCAGTGTCTTTTCTAAGTTACAATGATGCTGAAGGAATGGTGATATATTTGTGGGCGGCACGGTGGCACAGTAGTTAGCACTGCTGTCTCACAACGCCAGAGACCCGGGTTCAATTCCTGACTCAGGTGACTGACTGTGTGGAGTTTGCACATTCTCCCCGTGATTGCGTGGGTTTCCTCCGGGTGCTCCGGTTTCCTCCCACAGTCCAAAGATGTGCAGGTCAGGTGAATTGGCCGTGCTATATTGCCCGTAGTGTTAGGTCAAGGGGTAAATGTAGGGGTATGGGTGGGTTGCGCTTCGGCGGGTCGGTGTGGACTTGTTGGGCCGAAGGGCCTGTTTCCACACTGTAAGTAATCTAATCTAAATATTTCCAAGTTGAAATATTTCCAAGTTGGAATGGTGAGGAACTTGGAGAGGAAGCTAGGTTGTGTTCCTGTGTATCTGCTGTCTTTGTCCTTCTAGATGGTAGTGATTTGAGGGTTTTGGAATGTGCTGTGCTTTGGTGAATTTCGGCAGCGCTTCTCATCAATGGCGCACACTGTTGTTACTGAGCATTGGTGGTATGGGGCGTCAATGTTTGTGGGTGTGCTTGCAATCAAGTAGGCTGCTTCATCTTTGATGTTGTCAAGCTTTGAGTGGTGTTGGAGCTGCACTCCCAAGGCAAGTGGAAAATATTTCACCACACTCCTGACTTGTACTTTTTAGATTGTGGACAGCATTGAGGAGTCAGGACATGAGTTATTGGCAGGTTTTCTAACCTTTTGACCAATCTTTGAAGCCACTGTATTTATAGACACTTTATAATCAATCTGCTCAGAGATTTTAGTATGCACCTCTGGAGCATGTGGATCTTCATATTCCTGTCCAGTTTAGTTTCTGGTCAGTGGGACTCCCAGATTTTGATAGGGAATTCAGTGATGGTAATGCCATTGAATGTGAAAGGGAGATTGCTCGATTCTCTTGTTGGAGATAGTCATTGTGGAATGAATGTTACTTTGCCACTTGCCAGACCAAATCTGGTTTACTGCATTTGAACTTGGACTGCTTCAACATCTGTGGAATTGCCAATAGTGCTGAATGTACAACTATCATCACAGGGCATGGTAGCATAATGGAGGAGAAAGTGAGGACTGCAGATGCTGGAGATCAGAGCTGAAAATGTGTTGCTGGAAAATCACAGCACGTCAGGCAGCATCCAAGGAGCAGGAGAATCGAAGTTTCGGACATGACCCCTTCAGGAATGGAGGGCTCCTGAAGAAGGGCTCATGCCCGAAACATCGATTTTCCTGCTCCTTAGATGCTGCCTGACCTGCTGTGCTTTTTCAGCTCTGATCTCCTGCATCTGCAGTCCTCACTTTCTCCTCCATTATGCTACCATGCCCTGTGATGATAATTGTACATTCAGCACATTTTCAGCTATGGTAGCATAATGCTTAAGTTCCTGGACTCAGAATCTAGAGGCTTCGACTGATGATACACGAGAGATTAATTCAAATTTGACAGAAGCTGGCAAATTTGAATTTGTCTAGTTAAATAAAAACGTTGCGAAAATAAACATTCACCGTTATGGTGACCTTGAAGCTATGAGATTGTCATAAATATTCATTTGGATCACTCCTGTCCATTACCGAAAGAAATCTGCTACACTTGGTTGGGAATCAGCAGTGTGATTAACTCTCTGCTCTAGAATTGGCAAGCACAACCTCCCAGTTGTGTCGATCCTCTGAACATCGATATAAAACCTAAGAAACAATGCTGCATAGACCTATGCAGTGAATTTGGATGTGACAAAGAAGGTAATAACCTTGTCAACCCAGCAGAATTATCTTCCCAGATATCTGGGACTTGTGGTAATAGTGGACCCACAGATGTAATAAAACACTTAGAATTCTACCTTTCAACCAATGCCACTCAGTTAATGTCCTGATTGACTGACTGACTGACTGACTGACTGCTTAGAGAGTACATAGAGTTGGGAGGGAGTGATGCTGGGGATTCTCAAAACACTGATTTCAGACTGTGAAATTTCTTGGCATACGGTCAACTTGGGCAAGGAAATTTGATTATCTCTAATTGGCTTCTCCCTCAGCTGATGGACAAGTACTCCATGTTGAACACCAGAATCGCAGAAATCCTGAGGATAGGTACTCTGAGCATGGGTTGTTTGGATATAGGGTGAAGGGATATCGAAGTCCAGTAGTAAGAGTGGCTCTATAGTAATGGCTCAGTAACACTACGTCTAACTGAGCCAGCTGAGTCCTGCCAGTCCGGACTTGTGCAGATGGTAAAAGAGCCAACAACTATCTACTTGAGCAGCTGTGTTGCTGGTGATGGCCTAATTAAAATCAGGGATTCATAAACTATCAGCATTGGAGTGTGCAGAGACAATAGAGGGTGAGGATTTTAAAATTGAAGTGTCATCAGACCGTGAGCCAGTGAAAATCACCAAATACAGGAATGCTGGAAGAATGAGATTTCGAACTTGATATATATTTGGATGTTATCATGGAAGGGGAACATGTTCCGAATCCTAAATTGTGGATCAACTAATAACACATGGACCGCAGCAGTTCAAGAAGACAGCTCATTACCTTCACCCCAAGGGGCAACTAGGGATGAGCAGTAAATGCTGGCCAGCCAATGACACCCATTTCCCAAAATGAGGGATAGATGGGAGGAGTGAAATTAGGTTCTTGGGCATTTCAGAGGTAACAGTGCATGAGTAGGAACCAAAGCTCACTGAGGAATGGCTTTGGAGGAGGTTGCATAACAATGTTGCTAAGTAGAGAATGCTGAGGAATGCTAGTTTATCACTGTCATTCAGAGAGAATGGCAGGAATGACATCATGGGCTGTTTCATACTGTGGCAAGGTCAATCTGATGGCAGGTGTCATACGTGGAATTGTAGGAAAGATAGTCATACAGCACAGAAGTAGACCCCCTCAGTCTAACCAGCCCATGCTGAATATAAACCCAAACTAATCTAGCCCCACCTGTCTGCTCCTGTCCCATATCCCTCCAAACCGTTTCTCTTCATCTATCCACCCAAATGTTTTTTAAATGTTATAATTGTATCCGAATGCACCACTTCCTCAGGAAGTTCATTCCACGCATGAACCACTCTGTTTAAAAAAAAAATTGCTTTGTGTCTTTTTTGGATCTCTCCTCTGATCTTAAAAATGCACCTCCTGGGTCTTGAAATTTCCCATCTTGGGGGAGAAAAGCAACTACCATCAATCAACTCTATGTATATCTCTCAGTTTTTCTAAATTTCTAACAGGTTGCCTGTTAACCTCCTATGCTCCAGTGTAAAAAGTCCCGGTCTAGCCAGCCTTTCTTTAAAACTCAAATCCTCTGTACCAGGCAACATTGTGGTAAATTTCTTCTGAAGCCTCCTTTCTACAACTGGATGACCAGAACTGGACACAGTATTCCAGAACAGCCCTCATTGTTGTCCTCTGCAATCTCAAAAAAAGTCCCAACTCCGATACTCAAAGGCCTGAGCAATAAAGGCAAGCATGTCAAACATCTTTTTAACTTATCTCTCTATGTGACATAAACTTCAAAGAATTGTGTACCTTTACCCCTGTGTTCTACAACACTACCCAAGACCCTATGAAACATGAAACCATGCTGACTGTCCCTAATCCATTTTGCCCGTCTAAATGTCCATAAATCCTATCTTTTATTATCGCCTCCAATAACTTACCCACAACTAAAGTCAGACTCTCAGATCAATAGTTTTGGGCACAGATTTGGCAGATAACAATGCATTCAAGAACTTTAGGGAGGAAAGGCAGGTTAAACATGGTGGTAATAGTTTGCAAATATGGAGGGATTGAGAATCTTTGTTTTTAAGGAGACAGTGAAGACAGCAAACTTGAAGATTTGAGATACATTGGCTGCACAGGGATTCATTTAACTGTCAAGTTACACGATCAGATCAAACCAAAGCCGCACTTGTGTTACATCTAGCTAGGAGTGGTGGACAAGAGCAAAAATGGGAAGAAGTGGCTCTCCATGGGTATTCTTATCCTTAATGAAACTCAGTTTGTGAATACAAAAGACAAGGCAGGAGCATTTGGAACTATTGTCCACCAGAAGTGCTGGATGGATTGAACAATCTTGGTCTCCTCCACTAGTCCGTAGCATCACCGATGCCAGTCTTGGGTGAATTGACTACAGAAATGGCAGATGGAGTTTAATCCAGACAAATACAGGGTGGTGCATTTTGGAGAATCAAATTTAGATGTGAATTATACTGTAAATGGCAGCGCTATTAGGAACATTAACATACAGATGGACTGGACGTGCAGGCCCACTGTTCCCGAAAAGTGGCAACACAGGTGGCCAAGGTGACGAAGAAGGCAAATGGTATGCTTGCCTTCATCGGCCGGTTCATGCAGTACAAGAATTGGCAAACCATGTTGCCACTATTAAAACCCGTTAGGCCACATTTTGGAGTATTGTGTGCAGTTTTGCACACAAGACCAGAAGGACGTGAAAGCTTTGGAGAAAGTGCAGAGAATGTTCACCAGAACATTGCTTGGTTTCAAGAGCATTGGCTAAGAGGAAAAGGTCAAAAAGACTAGGTTGTTTTCACTGGAAAGACGGTGGCTGAGATGACCTGATAGAGATCTACAAAATTGAGAGGCTTAGATAGAGTGAATAGTCAGAGGCTTTTTCCCAGGGTTGAAGTTTCAATTAGAAGAGTGCACAGGTTCAAGGTGAGAGGAGGATATGCAATGGAAGTTCTTCATGCAGAATGTGGTAGGAACCTGGAAAGCACTGCAAGAAGAGATGGTGGAAGCCGGCACATTGGTGACATTTAAGAGGCACATGAATAGGGAGGGAAGAGGGGGATGTGGACCAAATAGGGGCAGAAGGTTTGTTTGTTTGTTCAGTTTTGTTTAGGGCATGATGATTGGTGTTATGGACTAGGCCAGACCACTCAAAACATTATTAAACAGGGAGCCCCAGACCATAACTTCGCAATTTGTTTTGGTAAGTGTACAGTAATAATTACCCAGAGTTAGATAGCTAGGTTGACGACGAGATTTTAAAACAGACAAAATATATATTCGCAAAATTACACCATAAAACACAAAGAATAGACTAAAGAACTCCAGCATTACTCAGTCTATCCAAACAAGACTTAATCATGCTGTTCCGAATATACACAACAGTCCCAATAAGCAAGCTCCCTATAAAGACCAGTATAAATGGAACATATGCTTACAGGTAGGCGTTGAAGGGTAGAAAAGAGGGAGTTTCCACACAGTTCCCTGTTGAACTTCCAACCAGCTAAAGAGCTGAAATCTCCCCTTTTAATTATACCGGTCACTTCTAAAACATGACCACTTTGGCCTGATGTGTTTACATATAAATAAAAAGCTTCTCAAAATCCTTTTCATCTCTGTACCAAACCAGACTGATCAGTCTGGCCCAGTTTATTGCCCCTCTTTTTAAAAGAAAATAAAAGACAGAGCCTCCTTGAGCCAAGTAACAGCTTTTAGGCCAAAAAAAGGGACTAGCTTTGGGACACTAGTGCAGGCTAGGAGAGTCAAAGGACTTGGTCTGCTTTACTTCTCTTTTGTTTTCGTTCTTGTTCTTTAGTCGGTTCATTTTACTGTTACATCAAGAAATAGTGATCACTCCTGATATAGCAAAGGTTGTGCTCTTGACAATATCCCAGTTGCAGTGCTGAAGATTCGTGCTTCAGAAACATCAGTGCACCTCGCCAAGCAATTCCCACATAGTTATGCCATTGACATCTGCTCAACAAATGGAAGGTTGCCTAGGCATTCCCTGGCCATAAGAAAGGTAATAATCCAATTCAATCAATTATCACCCCATTACTTTACCTTGCATCAATTTGCTAATGATCAATGGTGTTGTTGACAGGGAGGTTCCTATTGACCAAAAACCAAACTTGAGCTGCTTAAAAGTGTGGGACTTTGTGATCAGCTTCTCTGAAATTCCTCTCTATCCTTTACAAGGAGTCTGATGGAATGTGCTTTACTCAGCTGGATAATTGCAGCTTCCACAACACTCGAGTATAATGACAACCAGAACAAAGCAGCCCATTTGATTGGCACCCCAGCCACCACCTTAGACATTCACTCCCTCCATCACTGTGCGCTAGCGTCAGTATGTACCATTTACAAGCTACTGTGCAGTAACTTACCCAAAGATATTTCAACAGTAATGTCTTCAATCTAACATCTGCTTACTTAAAGAACAATTCAGATGCCCAGAATAATCCTGTAGTGACAAGGGTTCACTTTCCACCATGCCAGCTGATCGAGATTGAATTTAGTTAATAAATCTGAATTAAACTTGTCTGATGGTGACATTGTAGCCATTACTAGCTTTTTTTAAGAAAAGTGTTTGGTTCAGCAATGTCCTTTAGTGAAGGAAATCTGCTATCTTTACCTAGTCTAGTCTGCAACGTTGTTAATTCTTAACTGGCGCACTCTCAAATGGCATAGAGAGCAGTCAGTTCAATTGAAGGGCAATTAGAAGTGAACAATAAATGTTTTATTGTTGTATCCCTTGAAATTTTTTTAGATACTTTAGAGCTAACTGGACCTGGATATTTGGACCGTTGTATTCTGTTAGACTGCTGCAGTTTTGTTTCAAGTTAGTCTCCTCCTTTAAAACTGGACACTTATTAAACTGTTTCATTCTGATTCTGAAAATGCTGCAGTTACATCATAACTGAGTTGGAAATCATTTGTCGCAAAAGTTTGATCTCACCTGACTTTTGGTTTGGGCAGTTTCGGAGGAAGAACACAATTGCCACTTACTTGGGATAATTCATTGTTTAAATATCAGGTTGTTTTGAAAGTACAATATGCTGGAAGCTGTTAATTGCTTCTATTGTGCATTAATAATGCAGGCTATAAATATTTACTCAGAAATTGGTAATTAGAGTCATAGAAGTGTAAAGCAGACCCTCCGGGCCAATTCGTCCATGCCGACTAGATATCCTATATAAATGTAATCCCATTTGCCAGCACTGGGCCCATATCTCTCTCAGCACTTCCTGTTCACATATCTATCCAGATGCCTTTTAAATGTTGTAATTGTACCAGCCTCCACCACTTCCTCTGGCTGCTAATTCAATGTATGCACCACCCTCTGCATAAAAAAGTCTCAGTTTAAGTCCCTTTTATAAATTTTCCCCTCTCCTCTTAAACCTATACCCTCTAGTTTTGGACTCTACCACTGGGGTACAGACCTTGTCTATTTACCCTATTTATGCCCCTCATGATTTTATAAACCTCTAAGTTCATCCCTCAGCCTCTGACACTCTATGGAAAATAACTCCAGCCTATTCATCCTCTCCCCGTAGCTCAAACCCTCTGATCCTGGCAATATCCTTGTAAACCTTTTCTGAACCCTCTGACATTTTGCAGCAGTCTTCTGAAAGGAGGGAGACCAGAATTGCGCACACTATTCTAGGAGTGACCTAACCAATGCCATGTACAGCCACAACATGATCTCCCAACTCCTATACACGATGCACTGACCAATAAAGGCAAGCATAGCAAATGCTTTCTTCGCTATTCTAACTACCTGCAACTCCACATTGTTATGGACTAGGCCAGACCACTCAAAATATTCTTAAGCAGGCAGCCCTAGAGCTAAATTTGCAATTTGTTTTAATGAGTGTACAGTAACAATTACCCAGAGTAAGTTAGCTAGGTTGACTACTAGATTTTAAAACAGACAAAAAATTTATTCGCAAAATTACACAATGAAACATAACAGAATAAAGAATCCCTGCAGAACTTAACCTCTCCAGTAGACTTAATGATGCTGTTCCAAATGCACACAATAGTCCAGATAAGCAAACTCCCTTTAAAAACTAGTATAAATGGAACATATGCTTACAGGTTGAAGTTGAAGGACAGAAAAGAGAGTTTCCACACAGCTCCCTGTTGAACTTGCCAGTTCAGGACAGAACTAAAGCTGCTTAGCTCAGCTAGCTAGAGACCATAAGACATAGGAGTGGAAGTCAGGCCATTTGGCCCATCGAGTCCACTCTGCCACTCAATCATGGCTGATGGGCATTTCAACTCCACTTACCCGCATTCTCCCCGTAGCCCTTAATTCCTCGTGACATCAAGAATCTATCCATCTCTGCTTTGAAGACATTTAGCGTCCCGGCCTCCACTGCACTCTGCGGCAATGAATTCCACAAGCCCACCACTCTCTGGCTGAAGAAATGTCTCCGCATTTCTGTTCTGAATTGACCCTCTCTAATTTTAAGGCTATCTCCTTGCCTAACGGAAAAGAATTCCTAGTGTCCACTCTTTCCAAGCCATGTATTATCTTGTAAGTTTCTATTAAGTCTCCCCTTAATCTTCTAAACTCCAATGATTTCAATCCCAGGATCCTCGGCCGTTCCTCATATGTTAGACCATAGAGACAGTGAGGTCTGCAGGTGCTGGAGATCAGAGTTGAGAGTGTGGTGCTCGAAAAACACAGCAGGTTAGGTAGCATTCAAGGAATATGAAAATTGATGTTTCGGACTGGAGCCCTTCATCTGAAAAGGCTGATGAAGGGCTCCGACCCGAAATGTTGATTTTCCTGCTCCTCAGATGCTGCCTGAACTGCTGTGCTTTTCTAGCATCACACACTCAGCTCAGCTAGCTAGAGAGCTGACCACTCCCCTTTCATTATACAGGTGGTCACTTCTAAAGCATGACTACTTTGGCCTGAATTCTCATCTGTTTACATATAAACGAAAGGTCTCTCAAAATCCTTTTTCATTTCTGTACCAAACCAGACTGATCGGAGTCCGCCCTGGTTTATTGCCCCTCTGAAAAAAATCAAGGACAGAATTTTCTTGAACCAAGGAACAGCCTTTAGGAAAAAAAAGGGACTTGCTTTGTGACAATATTCACGAAACAAAGAGCCTGCACTCCAAGGTGTGTTTGTTCAGCAACAATTCCTTGGAAATTTCTCCCCCTGTTACATGATGCCTTTTTGCAGATCATGCTGTCTTGAATTTGACACCTTGTTGACCACTTAATTTATCTACTACATAAGCATTGTCTGTTTGCATTCAATTCAGGAAGCACAAATGGATGCGGTAGACAGAGTTGCAGTGTGTGGGTTCATGCACGCTTCCTGCATATGGGTAACATGTAGGAGAGGCTGAGCTGGGTGTTCTGGAGGAAGGAATTTCTTGAGCCCCATAATGATATATGTTCCAAAATCTGACCGATAAGTAATGTTTTGCAAAGGTTAGGAGAAATAGTCAGAGAGTCATGCAGCATGGAAATATACCCTTCAATATTGTCCATGCTGACCAAGTTTCCCAAACTGAACTAATTCTGTTTGCCTGTGTTTGGCTCATATCCCTCTAAACCTTTCTGTTCATATGCCTGTCCAATTGTCTTTTAAATATTGTTACTGTATCCACAGTACCACTTCCTCTGGCAGTTCATTCCACATACAAACCACCCTGTGTGTGGAAAAAGTTACCCCTCAGGTCACTTTTAAATCTTCCTCCTCTCACCTTAAAATTATGCCTTCTAGTTTTAAACTCCCCTACCCTAGGAGGAAGAAAAGACCTTTTGCTATTCGCCTTTTCTAAGCCCCTCATGATTTTATAAACCTCTATAACGTCACCCCTCAACCTCTTATATTCCAGTGAATAAAGTCCCAGTCTATCCTGCCCCTTTGTAACTCAAACCCTCCCATCCCAGTAACATAGTTATAAATCTTTTCTGCACCCTTTCCAATTTAATAATATCCTTCTTTTAGCCGGACGACCAGGACTGTACACAGTACTCCAAAAGTGACCTCATCAACTTCTTGTACAACCGCAACATGACATCCCAACTCTTGTACTCATTGTCTGAGCAATGAAGGCAAGCATACTAAATGGTCTTCCTTACTAACCTGTCTGCCTGTGACAGCACTTTCAAAGCACTATGTAGCTAAACACCTAGGTCTTTCTGTTTGACAAAAGTAGGGTGGTACAGTGGCTCAGAGATCAACACTACTGCTTCTCAGCATTAGGGACCCAGGTTTGATTCCAGCCTCAGAAGACTGTCTGTATGAAGTTTGCACATTCTCCCCATGCCTGTATGGGTTTCCTCTGGGTGCTTCAGTTTCCTCCCACAATCCAAAGATGTGCAGGTCAGGTGAATTGGCTAGGCTAACTTGCCCATTGTGTTAGGTGCATTAGTCAAGGGTAAATATAGGATAGGGAATGTGCCTGGGTGGGTTACTCTTCGGATGGTTGGTGTGAACTTGTGGGGATGAAAGGCCTGTTTGCATACTGTATGGAATCTATTCTAATCTTAAGTATCCAGGGCCCCACGATTAACTGTATAAGTCCTGCCCTTGTTCATCTTATCAAAAAAGTCCTATTGTGTTCTGAAAGCAGTGTCTGACTATGATGTATGGTACACTGGTTGCCCTCCTGCCTTCTGTAAATTCCTTAAGTTGCCAGTTTTTGTAGCTGGTGAGAAACCTGTCTAACTTCATCTGTACTTGTCTTCTATCCAAGGAATAAGAATCCTGACTGATTTTCCTCCTGCCTTGATATGGGAGCTAGGGTTAACAGTGTTTTGACAGTGAATCCATATGAGATTGGTAATTGAACCCATGATTGCCTGCTCAGTTGCACACCCCTGTGAAACAATCCAGCACAGAGCTTCTATTGCCAGTTTCTGATCTTGTCGAATGGCTTGAGGTCAGGGGGGTTACGGAGAATTATCTTAAGGCCCATTAGCCCAATTATGCAGGGTGGAGGGTTCTTTATTGGGATGCATGTAACGGTGGAGATGGAGTAGGAAGCGGATAGAGGCATTGCCACTCCTTGTTGCAGTTTCCAATTTTAACAAGCTCCTTGGGAATGTGCGTTTTTCCCTTTTTTTTGTCATTCCATGTCTAATTTTCCTTATCCTGTTTGAAAAAATATGTTGGATATGGTTGCTCAGGTGCTGCAACCATTTAGATATCTGACTCAGGAGGAGCTTTTGCAGTCTGCCCTGACCTTGTCTTGTCCAATTTCCCATGCGTGTACTTGATATTTTCCTGCAATAAATGGTGGAAAGTCATCTGCTCTATTTCCCCATTCCCTGGTTTGTGCATGTAATTGTAAATTTATTGACTGAATATCTTAAAAGATTACTTCAAAGTAATTTAAAGTTGAGTTGAAATATAATTGCAAAGTTTATGGTAGATTTCTGCAAATGTTGGCCGGACATGATATAAATAATTCTCATTGGCAGCATGCTGTGTCCATAGATAGGAGAAAGTGAAGACTGCAGATGCTGGAGATCAGAGTCGAAGAGTGTGGTGCTGGAAAAGCCACAGGGTCAGGCAGCATCCGAGGAGCAGGAGAATCAACGTTTCGAGCATAAGCCCTTCATCAGGAATGAGCTCCTTCCTGATAAAGGGCTTGTGCTCAAAACGTCGATTCTCCTGCTCCTCAGATGCTGCCCCAACTGGCTGTCCTTTTCCACACTTTGTTTCCATGGTTGGTTAGTTTGAGCTTGTTGAATTAATAAAGGCTTCAAAGAAGAAATATTTTAGTCAGTTTTGTGATTTAAAAAAAAGTCCTCTAATGTTTGTAGTGTCAGCTGTTACTCTTCCACCTAGAATTGTGGATGTGCAACAAGCCAGAGTTTAAATTATTAAATGTGCTCTTTTTAAATAAGGTAATGCACTTGTGTGAGGAAATTAAGTAACAGAGATTAGAGTATAATTTTTAGAGCTAAAATTAGTGGAAAATCAGCAAAGCCCAGAATCTGCAGTCGGGCAAAATGTTGTCATTACTGCAGTCATGACTGGAGAGTGTATTTTGAAGATAAACAGTTAGTGGCTTATTTTGTCACTGCTAGAGATAATGGTGAGCAATGTGAGGTGAATTGCAAATCAAACAAATGAAATGCTTACATTTTTTGAGACACTCATTGTGTTCCAAAATTCTTATGGTATAATAGAGTGCATTCACTGTTGCTTTGAGAGTAAAACACAGCCACTGAGAACATAGCCAGATCCCACAGTAACAATGAGTTTAATGATGATTTGCATCATAACGTATTTGGCATAAGTCTTACATCAGGAGTGGCTCAAGTGTTGAACTTTTCTACTCCAAAGACTTTAAAACCTTTCCATTACCAACATTTCATTGCAGCACTGAGGGAGAGTTATATTTAATTAATTAAACTGGGTTCCTCTACCCTCTTAGGTGGCAGTAAACATCTTCATTTTGGAGAAAAGCTGGGATTACTCCTCAGGATCTAAGAAAATACTTATCTCTCAACAAGTGTTAAAATTGATTATTTGGTTACCATCATATTGCTGTTTGTGGAACATTGCAAACTGGTATCATGTTTCCAACATTGAAATGGTGTTGACCCGACAAAAATACAAAGTTGGCTGCTAGGTGCTTTGTGGCATTCTGAGGTTAGAAATGGAATAATATAAATACAAGGCTTTCTTTATACATTGGGGATGGCACAGTGGCTCAGTGGTTAGCGCTGATGTCTCACAGCGCCAGGGACTGGGGTCGATTCCAGCCTTGGGTGACTGTGCAAACTTCACAGACAGTCTCCCCGTGTTTGCATGGGTTTCCTCCAGGTGCTTTGGTTTCCTCCCACAATCCAAAGATGTGCAGGTCAGGTGAATTGGCCATGCTAAACACGCTAAATTTCCCATTGTGTTAGGTGCATTAGTCAGGGGTAAATATAGGATCGGGGAATCAGTCTGGGTGGGTTACTCTTTGGATGGTCGGTGTGGACTTGTTGGGCTGAAGGTCCTGTTTCCACACTATAGGATTCTAATCTAATCTTTGTAACGGTAAGATGTTTCCAACCTTCACTGGTGGTTGACACTAAAGATGGTTTGAAATGTAGCACACAATGCCAAAGGCTCAGATGTTGTCGACGGCACAACAACCCAGTCCCAAACACATGCACCAGTTACTATTAAACTTTGTTCCACACATGTGGCTTTGCTACATTTGTGCATGCATTCTCGGAAAAGCGAGTCTTTTCTTGAGGATTTTCTGTGGTTTCCTGTAAATACTCCATCTGTTTAGTTGTAAGATGGCGCAGTAGTCCTCTGAGGCTATTTGTTATAGCATAATTTCTCAATCTTTATCAGGCCAGAATTGGATGTAAGAGTTCAGCCTAGAATAAATTCAAGTCATGGTCTGGTGTCTACTTTCAGCATGACTTTTTGTGAATTGAATAAATTGTAAATTTGGACAGGAACAGATCTCTGTTCAAGACCTTGGGTTACCTAACAGGTGTATGAATGTTTTATAGCTTCACCTTTCTTAAACAGTCAAATGGAGATTGCAAACCTGACATCATGTCTTAGCCTGAAGAAAATACTGTTATTGTCTGAATTCAATGTAAATAATTAAGTCTAAAACAACTTTCGGTGGGCTTGGACTGGCTCAATTTCTCTCCATGAGGACTAGTAATTTTTTTTTTTCTGTATTGTGCTAGCTTCATATATTGGGGGCTCAATTTTTGTCAGTTGTGCTTTCGGTGAGGAGCACTGCTTGCAGGTTCCAACCCAACTCCCGACACGTACTCTTTAGTGCTGAGGGAGTGCTGTGCTGTTGAAGGTGCGTATTTCAGATGTGTAGATTACATCTCCTTCCCTGTCTTGTGATAAAGATTACATTGTGCTATTTGATAAAGAGAAGGGGGAATTCTCCCTGGTAATGTGGCTAATATTTATCCTTCAACCATCATCATTAAAACCTTATTGCTATTAATGGGATATTGATGACGCAAATTGTCTATAGAGTTCCTATGATTCTGCAGCCAAAGTACTCTATTAGCTTTGAAGTTCTTTGAGATATCCGGAAGTTATTTTGAATCCATACTGTAGTAAGTGTGCACTCTGCAAGTTGTGTAATATTGAATGCCTCAGCCCCTCCAGCTTCTGAGACTGGTCAAAGCAGGTTGCTTAATGAAGTTGCCTACCAAGGGAGAGGGAAGCTGTGGGTGAAGTCACTTAGTCTGTCTCACTTTAGTTTAGTTCATGACTGAAAGTTTTCTTGGTATGACAGATGGTATTTAGATTTTTTTGTGTGAAAAATTAAATGCATATCAAATCATATGAGTGATTACATTACCTGAGAGGCATGTCCCATATCAGGTGATGACAGATCAGCCTATGCTGAAATGCTTCTTGCGTTTCAGTACTTAATACATGCTTGCCATCCCAGCCACTACCGGAATAATAGTCATTAAAGCAGGTTGGCAAGCCTATTAGATTGCATTAAACAATATTCTATCGCTTCAGTGGACTGGAGCTGATGGGTGCAGCAAGCTCAGAGGAAGTAATTAATGATGCAGCCAGTTAACTCATTTTTGTAGGTTTATTTTAGATCAGTCCAGATTAAGAAGATGAAAATAGTGAGTCACTTTTCAGGAATTATCTATTTAGATGTTAAACCCAGATGCAAATGAGCACAACCCTTCAAGGTGTAGGAGGCATAACCATAGCTGCTGTGTGAGGGGTTGGGGAAGAAAAAGTGAGAACAATGGCGCAACAGGGCTGCTGGTATAAAGGTAGATTTTAATCCCATTGGCACCGAATAGATGAATTATTTTCTGCACGTAGATGCAGAGTTAACATTTCAGATCAATCAAATTTCGCCGGAAGAAATGTTCTGTGCTTATGAAGGACCATTAACCTGAAAGTTAACACACTGTCCATAGATGCTACCAGATTTGGGTATTTCTAGCATTTGTTCTGTTTCAAATTTCTAGCATGCACCATATTTTGCATTCACTTTTCTTCTCACTTGCATGTGCTTTTGGAACGTTTGATGTTGACGCTTGGTTGTGAAATTTGAAAGTGGATTTCTGATGTCTACAATTGCAAAGGCAGAGAGTTGTGATATTATTTCGAGTCTTAATGCTGTGATGACTTGGATTTCAATCCCACCATGGCAGATGATGAAATTTCAATCAATTAATAAATGTGGAATTGAAAAGAATATTTAGCTTAATGGTGACCATACAGCTGTTGTCAACTAGGCAGAAGTGAGGACTGCAGGTGCTGGAAATCGGAGTCTAGATTAGAGTGGTGCTGAAAAAGCACAGCAGATCAGGCAGCATCCAAGAAGTAGAAAAATTGTTGTTTTGGGCAAAATCCCTTCATCAGGACTGAAGGCAGGGTAGAGAGAGAAATGGGAGGGGGGTGGTGCTAGGGAGAAGGTAGCAAAGATTACAACAGGTGGATGGGGGTGAAGGTGATGGGGTGGAGCGGATAGGTGGGAAGGGAGATTGGCAGGTAGGACTGCTCATGAGGATGGTGCTGAGCTGGAAAGTTGGAACTGGGGTAAGGTGGGGGGAGGGGAAATGAGGAAACTGGTGAAGTCCATATTGATGCCATGGGTTTGAATTGTTCTGAGGTGGAAGATCTCGCTTAAGGGAACATCTCCGGGACACCCGCACCAATCAACCGCACTGCCCCGTAGCCCAACACATCGACTCCCCCTCCCATTCTGCCGAGGACATGCAGGTCCTGGGCCTCCTCCACCGCCACTCCCTCACCACCCGACGCCTGGAGGAAGAACGCTTCATCTTCTGCCTCAAAACCCTTCAACCCCAGGGCATCAATGTGGACTTCACCAGTTTCCACATTTCCCCTTCTCCTCCTCCTCCCCCCCCCCCCCCCCCCCCCCCCCCCCCCCCCCCCCACCTTACCTTAGTTCCAACCTTCTAGCTCAGCATCATCCTCACGACTGGTCCTACCTGCCAATCTTCCTTCCCACCTATCCGCTCCACCCTCCTCTCTGACCTATCATCTTCATCCCCACCCCCATCCACCCATTGTACTCTTTGCTACCTTCTCTCCAACCCCAAACCCCTCCCATTTATCTCTCCACTCTAGAGGCCCCCTGCCTTCAATCCTGACGAAGGACTTTTGCCTGAAACGTCAATTTTGCTGCTACTTGGATGCTGCCTGACCTGTTTTCCAGCGCCACTCTAATTTAGACAACTGTTGTCAACTGTCATAAAAACCTATTCAGTTCACAACTGTCATACGTCTGGCTCCAGCGCAACAATGTTATGGTCATTTCTTAACTGCCAAAACAAGACTAGCAGCAGCCTGTCATGGTCTGCAAGATACATTTCCATAAGAATTACTGTGGCCCAGATACTATCACACCATGAGGTGATAGTACTGTGGTACACAGTCAAGAGGTAGTTAGCCCGAGAACCCTCTTCATTGACAGCAGGTAAAACATGTGCAAGGAAGAGAGTCTGCTAAGTACACACTCATAGCTGATGAATCAGTATTCCTTGTTGAACGGCAATTGGTGGAAACACTAAGGGTAGCGAAAGTGGAGAATGTAATGTGGTTGGGGGACTTCAGTGGATATCACCAAGAATGATTGGGTCAAAAAGGATGTAACTGCTAACTGGGCCTGCAGCAGATAGTGAAGGAACCAAAAAGAGGGACAAATGTAGTTAATCTTCTCGGCAGTTTACTTGTCACAGATGCATCTGACAATTATAGTATTGGCAAGCATGACCACTGCACAGTCCTTGTAGAGTCCCACGCTTCGGAATACCCACCGTGTTGAGAAAAAAACGCTTTGAACTGAATTAGTAACTCCAGACTGGTCACACGTGAGGCAACAGAATACTGTCTACCACAATCTGCCATCTCATGGTGCAGTACCATTACCGTAAGCCGGAAATTAAGCCCTGGTTCAATGAAGAGTGCACGACAGCATATAAGGAACAGCACCAGGCAAACACAAAAATATGTAACACCAGTGTGATATAAGGCATGTTATTTTATGTATATGTTTAAAAAATATTTAATTTAGAATTTGGATTTTATTTTCAATGTTTATGAATTATGTGTAGATAATTCCATGGCCATGTTGATGTCTTTAAAAAAAAATTGAGACGCTCTTTTGAGATTAATAGCGAATTGCTTACATTGAGAGTTTTTTTATAAGTAAACAGTGCAGTGCATGAGGTTTCAGATAGAAGCTTTCAGATTTCTTTTGTCTTGGGAACCACCTGTAGCTTGAATAATGTTTGATAGTTTGTTTGCAGAGATCTTGGCTGAAGACAAATGTATAAGATAGTTGCCGTTGAAAAGGGGCGATAGTTTAGAACTGTTAAGAAATAGTTTACCTCAATTGTAGGAATTGGTTTTAAACTTCTGACTTCTGTTTGGTTAAAACGCTGAAGGGGTTATTTGAAGCTGAGAAAATCTAAGCTCAGTTATATAAAGACTCCAGGAAGAAGTAATCAGATTCGTAACTGGAGCACACTTCTATTTAGTCGTGTGGATGTGAGAGAGATGGGATTCTCTCTGGTGTGAATACTGTGAAAGAGTGCTGTTGGCATTAATGTGATTGTATTTTACTTTGTGGCTTGACATCTTTACTTTGTGTTATATTTGTGTTCAGCTTATTGTACTTTATGTTCATTTTTTTTACAATTTATTGTTAAAACCAAATCTGTAGGATTGTAGCTTGTATTTCAGTGGAATCCATGATGTGGAGATGCTGGTATTGGACTGGGATGGGCAAAGGTAACAATATCTCAACCCCAGGTTACAGTCCCAACAGGTTTATTTGGAAGCACTAACTTTAGGTGCGCTGCTTCTCCATCAGGTAGCTAGTGGGGCAGGATAATAGGACACAAGATTTATAGTAAACGATCGAAGTGCCTTGAATCTTTATATAACTGTGCAGGGATTTTCTTAGCTTCAAATAACCCCTTCAGGGTTTTACCAAACAGAAGTCAGAAGTTTAAAGCCAACTCCTGAAATTGAGGTAAAGTATTTCTCAAAGTTCTAAACTGTCTGCCTTCTTCAACAACTGCTTATACATTCATCTTCAGCCAAGATCTCTGCAAACAAACTAACGAGCTTGCTTTATCGCATTGGTTGTATGACACTTTGATCTTATAATATAAATTGTGTCCTACGATCCTGTACCATTAGCTATCTGGCGAAGGAACAGTGCTCTGAGAGCTTGTACTTCCAAATAAGCCTGTTTTACTATAACCTGGTTTTGTGTGATTTTTAATTTCAGTGGAAGACCACATTTTTATAATAAAAATAAATTATGACGTGACAATCCAGGTTTCACTCTGGGACCTGACCTGTTCAGTAGTAATATCAACTCTGATTGATTGTATCAATTGAGGTGCTTCTGGGGTTTTGAATTCACTATACTTAGGAGAGATCTGTGTCCTACTTTCTTAAAGCAACAGCTACATGGTTGTTCTGGACATAAACGTTTTGTGGTGAAGTTTATTGCATGGGTATTTGAAGATTGTTTGGGCTCTTCAAAAGATAACCGGAGAAAATTAGCAGATAGATTCGACATAGAAGCAGGATCTTAAGATGAAATGCTTCGATTGATCATTCAACATTCTGAATTTGAAGAAAGAAAATTGGGATTTCACAACTGGAAGTAACTGAGATACAGTTAGAAAAGAATATGACTTCAAGAGAAACAGAAGATGGAAATGGAGGAGATAGTAAAACAGTGACAGAGTTAAGAAACATCAAAAGGAAAGCAAGATGGGATGAGGGAGGGGAACATGGAGAACATAAGTTAGCCATGAAAAAGAGGGAATACAAGATACCACGGTAAGAAAGGAGAGGGGTTAGAATCAATAATGTAAAGAATTCAGCATGCTTCCATTATAATAAACTAAAATGTAAAGTCACTATCGTCCCAGTGGATATTTGGCTACTCTCTTGTTAGAAAGAGTAAACTGATGGTGACTCTAACCTGAGGGGTCATCGGATAAAGGGTGAGGTTGAGGAGGTCGATTCTTCAGTGATCTCGGCCAGTATGGTAAATGAACCCATGCTGTTGGCATCACTCTGCATCACAAACCAGCTAACTGACCCTCATTGTAGTAACGTTGGACTTAACACATGCTGGACCTTGAATGGGAGACCTACTACAGTATTAGGAATACTTAAGGAATCCTCAAAACTTCAGGAAAGGAATTGGGTATTAAAACTGGTGGTACTATAACATGTTTCCTTAAATGTATTAAGAAATGACACATGGGTCAGGACAGTCATGAAAATGAATTTTCATATGTTGACAAGGTGAATTGAACTACTGGAGGTTTTTTCTTATGCTTTGAATCAAGAACGTAAACCAATATAAACTTATTGACTGACTGATTCTGGAATAAGTCAGTCAGTGATACTGCCTGATGATTCTATTGTCTTACAGAGGGGTTAATGAAGGAGAAACTAATAATTGAAATTAAATACCAAGTTACACACCATTATAGTATCATTAAGGAGAAGCAGAAAGAACTGCAGATGCTGTAAATCAAAAACAAAAATATAAATTGCTGAAAATGCTCAGCAGGTCTTGCAGCATTGTGGAGAGAAATCAGTTAAATGTTTTGGGTCAGGTGATCCCTCAATCTCATTAAAGAGGGTTGGGTTAGACTGATTTTGTAAATGGAGAAGTTGTAACGGAAGTAGTGAAACAAATATTTATTGAAGGAATTGACTTTATTTTGGGAAATGAGCTGGTGTGTTCAAAAATGTTAGCCTTACCAAGGAAGTTGGAATAATCAGAGGAGGTAAAAGAAACAGAAATGTTATGAGAGGCGCATCCTAAATTGTTACCTGACTATTGTAATTAAATTGCAAGTCGGTAGAATTATGCAGGAAGAAAGAGTTTGTGAAACAATAGATGTGAAAATTCAGTTGTTGAATCCAACTTAGGAAAGCTTCACGCAAAAAGGATGAAAGAGAATGTGGCTAATGTGTTTAGCCCATCCTTTTTAAATAGAAATGCAGCAAATTGGTTTGGAATTGAAAGAGATGCACTGTACAACTGACTGAGTCATAGTCATGGCGATGTACAGCAGGGAAACAAATTGGTCCAACTCGTCCATGCCAACCAGATATCCCAACCTAATGTAGTCCCACCTGCCAGCACCCGGTTCATATCACTCCATAACCTTCCTATTCATATACCCATCCAGATGACTTTTAAATGTTGTAATTGTACCAGTCCCCACCACTTCCTCTGGCAGCCCATTCTACACATGCACCCACCCTCAGCATGGAAAAGTTGCCCCTTAGGACTCTTTTATATCTTTTCCCCCCTCATTCTAACCTATGCCCTCTGGTTGTGGACTCCCCCACCCCAGGGAAAAGATGCAGAGGGGAGAGAAAAGGGTGCTGTGAGAGTCCACACGGTCCATCAGCTCACAGCCCTATCCATTCACAGAGCAGGAAGGGAACGGAGCTGTGAGGGAGAACTGAGAAGAGGGGATTTCGACATCTCAACACATTCTCTCCCTTCTTCCCCACCCCCCGCCACCTCGCGCTCTCTCTCACCGCTCGCGCTGTCTCTCTTGCGCTCGCGCTCTGTCTTGCTCGCTCTCTCAAACTTACACCAGATTCAATCTGAAATAATGAGTTATCATTTGAAAGGAACAGTTTTAATGAGGAAATGCGTGTCATCTTAAATAGCTGCCATTAAGTAATGGGCAGTGGTCCATCAGGTTCTATCTGAATATTGTGACTAAATTTTGAGTGCCTCAGCATTCATTACACCTCCAGTTTGATATTAGGTATTAGGAAAACACAAACTATTCCAATAAAATGTTTTTATTGGCCAGGATTACATAATAATGTGGTCAGATTTTGCCAGACGTGCAATATATTTCACGTAGTTGAGAAACCACAATCCTCAATTAAACCTGCACCTTTAATTCTAATATAAGCTTTTGAAGTACTGATTTAGCAGGGTCTGAAGAGATTGTGTAGGTCTCCTAATCAGGAATGGGAATCTCTATTTTTTTTAGATTACTTAGTGTGGAAACAGGCCCTTCGGCCCAACAAGTCAACACCGACCCGCTGAAGCGCAACCCACCCAGACCCATTCCCCTACATTTACCCCTGCCCCTAACACTACGGGCAATGGGTATTTCACTGTAAAAAAAAGTTGTAGGGCAGCTAGTTTGTTTTACTTACTTAATTGCTGAAAGAAATATTAAAACAATCAGCTCAAGGCTCAAATTTTATGTCTGAAATATTCAAAGAAATTATTAGTTTGAGAATAAAACTACAAAACCAAATGAAATAGGATCAGGAATAGGCTGTCCAACCCCTTGAGCCTGTTTTTCTATTCAATAGGATCATGGCTAATCTGACAGTCCTCACCTCCACTTTTGTTTTTTCCCCAAAACCCTTGATTCCCTTCCTGATCAGGAATCTATCTATCTTGGCCTTAAATATATTCAAGGACTCTGTACATCTCTTATGACTCTGCCCCCACAGCTCTCCATGTAAAGATTTCCAAAGATGTCAACCTTCTGAGAGAAGCAATTCCTTCTTTTAGTCTTAAATTGTCACCCCGTTATTCTGAGATTATTTCCTCTGGTCCTAAACTCTCCCATGAGGGGGAAATATCCTCTCAGCATTTAACCTGTCAAATCCTTGTAAGAATTCTGTGTTTGACATGAGAGTCTCTCTCATTCACCTAAAATCCAGTGAGTGAGGTTCCAATCTATTTGGCCTTTCTTCAGAAGGCAATCCCTCAGTAACAGGAATCATCTTAGTGAGCCTTCTGTGAACTGCCTCCAGTGAAAGGATATCTTTTCTTAAATAAGGGAATCAAAAGCACGGCGAGTACTCCAGATGTGGTCTTGCCACAACCATGTACAGTTATAGCAAGGCTTCCCTACTGTTGTACTCCAAACAGCTTGAATCATAGCATCTTCTGTTTATTACCCATAATTTCAAGATGCATTGGAATTTTGGCAATAAACCATCAAAAGCAAGGTTCATTGGATCTATCAAGTAAAGAAGAAACTTGATGTGTTATGTAGTGAGTACTCCAGACAGAAGAAAAGAATACTTACTAGAGTGGAACAGAAACATCAGAAGAAATAGAAATCCAAAAACTGGCCCTCCAATAATCAGAATGGGAAAATCAGAAGAACGTAAAAGATTAGATGGATCATGTTTTATTTTCCAGCAATCCATCAAGGTGAATAATGAAGGTTATTACAGAATTATCAATCAATTTGAGGGGGTAGGTTAGGAAAACAGACTTGGCTGTTCATGCTGTTAATTTGGGGGATGTATTATCTATACAACAAGATCCTTATGGATCCAATCCAGAGAGAGTAGCTGAGGCGAGAGAGGAGATTTAAGTTGTAGATGGGCAATATCATTATTGATCCAAATTATAGTAATTGGAGCTCACCTATTAAGATGGTACCAAAACCCAGATGCGTCTAAAGGATTCTTCTGTATTGATCATCAAAAACTCAACCTTACATCAGCTTACTTTCATCACTATTCCGTGACTGGAGGACTGCATTGACATGCACAATTTGTTGCCAAAAGGAAGCTGGTAAGTTCTGTAGACTGGTAGTGCCAAAGCAGTATTGCCTTTCGTAACACTGAATGGATTTTATCAATGTAATGTCATGTTGTTTGGAATGTAAACTGCACCTGCACCAGCACCATTCCAACAGGTAACGAATTATGTCATTGATAGTCTGTGACTAGCAATTTTTGAGAACATTTGTAGCTCGGGTAGATAAGTAAGTTAGCTCACTGAACTGAAAGGTTTGTTTTGAGACGTTTTGTCACTATGACTAGGTAACATAATCAGTAAGTGTCTTTGCTGAAATGCTGGTGGTATGTCCTACCTCTCAATTTTATAGGCCTTGAACCTTCCAGCTCAGCGAACAAACTTACATCCAGAACCTCAACCTGAGCTTCTCAAAACTCGCTAATAGGTCTTGGTTTCTTAAGGTGGGTGATGTCATTTCTGGTTCTTTTTATTTTCAAGGGAAGATAGATAGGATCTAAATCAATGTGTTATCGATGAAGTTCTGGTTAGAATGCCATGCCTCTAGGAATTCTCATGCGTGTCTTTGTCTCGCCTGTCCTAGGATGTGTGTGTTGTCCCAGTGAAAGTGGTATCCTTCTTTGTCTGTATGTATGGAATCTAGTGGTAATGGGTTGTGTATTTTGGTGGCCAGTTGGTGTTCATGCATCCTGGTGGCAAGTTTCCTGCTGGTTTGTCCAATGTAGTGTTTTGTTTTTACAGTTATTGCATTGTGTCTTGTAAATGACATTACTTTTGCTGGTAGTGTCTAATGGATCCTTTTAGGTTCATTAGTCACTGTTTGAGTGTGTTTGGTAGGTTTGTGGGCTGCCATGATACCAGGGGTCTGAGTAATCTGAAAGTCATTTCTGATATGCCTTCATTATAAGGTAATGTGATATAGTTTTTGGTTGAGTTGTCTGCTTATTTGGATTTATTTGTGAGGAATTGTGTATTCATTGTGTACCCCTTTCTCTTGAAAAAGTTGTACAAATTTTCTTTTTGTAGTTCTTGCGTACTGCAGTGTGATGTAGCTCATTGAACTGATGTCTTGACGCAGCTCTGTTTGTGGGTGTTGGGATGATTGCTTCTGAAGTTAAGTATTTGGTCCGTGTGTGTTGTTTTTCTGTAGATGTTGGTTTGAAGGTCCCCGTTAACTGTACATTCAACCGTCACGTCTAGGGATGGGAGTCTGTTGTCATTCTCCTCCTATTTTGTGAATTTTATGCCTGTCAGGATCTTGTTGATGGTGTCGAATGTTTCCCCTTGTATGTTCCATTTTCTGATGACTAAGGTGTTGTCCATGCAGTGGACCCCAAGTTTGGGTTGGATAGATGGGAAGGCAGCTTATTCAAGTCTCTGCATTACTGCTTCTGCTATGAGCACAGATATTGATGATCCCGTGGGTGTTTCGTTGACTTGTTTGTAGGTTTTGGTATTGAATGTGAAATGGGTGGTGAGGCACAGGTCCACGAGCTTGAGGATGTTGTCTTTGCTGATGAGGTTGGTGCTATCTGGTGTTTGTGGTCCTGGTTTTCCTAGTAGTGATGTCAGTGTTTCTTTGGCCAAGTCCATGTTAATTGATGTGATAAGGACTGTAACATCAAAGGAGACCATTATTTCGTCCTCTTCTATCTTGGTATCTTTGGTGTTCAGGTATTCTTGGGTGGAGTGAATGGTGTGGTGTGAATCTTCAATTAGGTGTTTTAGTTTTTAGTAGATTTCTTCGACTAGTCTGTATGTTGATATACCAGGTAGGGAGACTATGGGTCTGAGAGGTGCCCCAGACTTTTGTATTTTTGGTAATTGTAGAAGTGTGGTGTGTTGGATCCATCTGGTTTCATATTTTGGAAGTCTGTCCTGTTTAATTCTCCTGATTTTTTAATGTCCTTTTAGAAAGGATGAGATTCTGTTTAGTGGTCTACGTAACTATTAATATTGACACTTTTGTTTTTATAGACGAACGTGGCTAGAACATTTTACACCACTTGACTGACTTGATGGGGTGAGGGTGGGGGTGGGGGGAGCGTGGAACTCTGAGAGGATGTTTCCCCTTGTACAAGAATATAGAGCAAGTTTATTTTATTTGTTCAGAGGATGTGAACATCACTGGCTCAACCATGTGTTATTACCCAATCCCAAATGTCTGGAACACAGTTACAAGTCAACCATGTTCTGAAGTCTCATGTAGGCCGGATCAGGTAGGGTGGCAGTTTCCTTCCCAAAGGAAGTTTCAGTGAACTAAATGCAGATTGTCAGGAAAATCCATTCGTAAACCTTTTATTCCAAATTTTTATTGAATTCAAATTCTGTCATGGTATGATTTGAACCTCATTCCCCAGTATCTCGGCGAGGTCTTGGAATTAATAGTCTAGCCTTAAAACCATTGGGCTGTCATGTTAGTATATATTTTAAATAAAATGTTTCGAATTCAAGACTGAGAAAAGGAAGAATTTATTTTAAGGATCATTATCTTTGGGATTCTTTTCCTTGGGGAACAGTAGATGCTGAATGATTGAATATATTAATGGCTGAGTGAAAATTTATTTGATCAACAAATGTGTTGAGCGTTATGTGCGACAGACATGAATATGGAGTTCAGGCTACAATCATATTGAATCTGATGATACTAGGAGGAAGAGCAGGTTTGAAGGGCCAAATAGCAGCTACCTGCTCTTCTATCATATGTTCTTAGGCTATTCAAAAGAGTTTTGCTGTCATTGAAACATTACTTTGTTTTAAAAGGCATGTCACTGTTGTAACATAGGAATTTTGCCAGCTGATTTGAGCATAACAAGTTTCCAAAATAAAACACAACAACCAGAAATATCTTATAAAAAGGGGGTAGTCTTGGATTGAGTGGAAGGCAGAATTATTACCACCACCTGCGTTCTGAAGTACATGTGCAGTGATTGTGATCTGAAATTATTGAACCCATTGTTGAGTTTAGATCAATGTCTATAATAGAATCGAAAGTTGGGGTTCTGTTCTTTGACTTTGCGCTGAGCTTTATTGGAACAGTTTTGGATTGTGAGGCTAATGCTCTGAGGTTGGACAGAGAATTAAAATGGCAAATGACTAGGGATTTATGGAGGTAACTTACTGAATGGTGATGGAGCCTTAAGAGCAAGAAGAAAAAGACATCGTATAATGTCTTTCACGCCCCTGGTACATTGCTAAAGTGCATCATAATATGAAGAATTGGGTGTGCAGTAATTTAACACAGTCTTTTCCTCAGGCTTTATTGGTATGATTGGTATGTCAAGATTGGCGGTCTCCTTTGGGCATGGGGTGAAAAGTGTACAGCTGAAATGTTCTCTCCGGTAGATGGGATTTCCCAAATTCATTCTCATTGTGTTGTGACCCTTGGTGAGAACCGTAAGAGTAGAGGATTGTAGGTGCCCCTTTTGTGGAGGGGGACGGTGAGAAGGCTGTGAGTTGAAAAAGGGTATAAGGTGATTTCATTTGGGGAGGTATGAGGTTGGGCATCTATGATGTAGTTATGAATCCCTGCCAATGGTTCACCAAACACTAGTGACTATGAAGAATGTCGATTTGAAATATACAGAAGCCAATTCCAAGGAATATAATTTTGCCCACTTTTGATGGAATGCTTTTCAGCATTCACGAGGCAGAGGTGTTTCACCAGCTTTAATGCATTGACTATTGACTAATCTGGTGCACGTGATTTACTGTTAAGTACCACCCACCCTCTTTCTGTCCTTCGCGTCACTAAACCTACGTACTCCTAGCTTGTTTCAGTTGGAGTTTTGCTGTCACAAAGTCTTGGAATTGGAATGGCAAAAATAATGTTTTGCGAGGAGGATTTATGTGTGCCGGAGTGGGGGAGGAGAAAGGAATAAAGTTATGTGGGAGCAGGGTGAGAGTATGTAATTCAGTGGAATCAAGGTTTCTGCAACGTAAACCACTTAGCCTGTTTGTATTCTGTAGATTCTGTGCAACTAAAATTGTGCAATCTTTTTTCAAACATGTTCGAGCTATCTTCGACTCGTCAGTGATGTTTAATGAAAAGTATTAGGTGCTAAATAACAACTTAAGGAACTGTGGAACTTCCATTTTTTGAAGTTACTGGAAAAGCAGAGTGGCACAGTGGCTCATAGTTAGCACTGCTGCCTCACAGCACCAGGGACCCAGGTTTGATTCCAGCCTCTGGTGACTGTCAGTGTGCAGTTTGCACATTCAGCCTGTGTTTGTTTGGGTTTGCTCTGGTTTCTTCCCACAAACCAAAGATGTGCAGGTAAGGTGAATTGGCCTGCTAGATTGCCCATGGTGTTCAGGAATGTGGAGGTTAGATGCATTAGTCAGGGGTAAATATAGGGTACGGAATGGGTTTTGATGTGTAACTCTACAGAGGGTCAGTCTGGACATGTTGGGCCATATGGCCTGTTTCCACACTGTAGGGATTCTATGATTCTAGGTCTGGTAGCATCTGTGAAGGGAAATCCGAGTTAATGTTTTGGATCTAGCTCTGAAGATGGGTCACTGGAAGCGTTCACTCTGATTTCTTTTCACAGATGCTTTCAGATCTGCTCAGCTTTTCCAGCAACTTCAGTTTTGGGGTCTTGGATGCTGATGTCCTCCTGTTATAGATGGAGTCTATAATAGAATCCTTAAATGTGTCAATGAGAACACAGACTTGCTGCTGCTCAGAAGCACACATGCCTTATTTAGATGCTACTTCCTAGCTAGTCCTGACTGAGAAAACCTTGGTACTTTGGGGAAGGGGTAGTGGTGCCAAGTTTATTTCAAAGAGAATCTGTGGTTGAACATAGAAATCACCATTCAGCACAAATCATGATTTTTCTTCTTTACTACGTAAACAGCTCTGTTGCATAGTGCCATATTGAAACTTGCTATCTCAACGTGTCTGCTTCTCTTTGGAGCTCACTGCATGTTGGTGATTGCAGAAATGATTAGTTGACTGATCTTCACTGGTTAAGTCTGTTTATCATGTAAACTATTGGGTTGATGGCACACTTTGTTGAAAAATCTAGGCTGCAAATTAGTCAAAGCATCACTTTCTTTTTGTATGAATTGCAGGAAGAACTCAAACATTTGGAATGATATTACATATGTCAAGAACCCCAGTGACTGTTCAGGAGAACTTGAAGAGAATAGAAAAATAAGGTTGAGATCTATGTATCTTTTAATTTTATGGGTTTTGTATTCAGCAATTCTTTTTGCCCCTATTGTAAGAGTTCGATATCCTGATACTTTTCAACATCCTTGTCATAAATTGATGTACAAAATGTGAACAGTCCATTGTCTTCTTCACCCCTTGAGGACGTAAAGTCTTCTTTAATCAATAAATTCTTCGAAATTTCTCATATTCCCCTTGGTCAATATGGAAACCCTTTGCTGTTCTGTTCTACGTTGATTTTATTTTGAAGTCCTGACCTTTTTTGTGAAGGCATTATCTAGTGTCTCATTAAGCCACATGGACCAGAAAGCCCGAGGTGTGATTCTGTGTTTAACTAGCTAGCTTTAGCTGGATTTAGTGCAGGATGTGCTAACCGAGAGGGTGTGTGCCCCTGATCACTGTCCCTGGTGGAAAGTGAAGTCTTCAGAGTTTGCTCATGTTTGCTGTGTGTGCTCAATGTAAAGAGTGGACAAATGGTTTAAGTGACTCTCTGCACTTGCTGAAAGGGCCTCTAAAAGGAGGCAAGCGCTTTAGGGTGATGGAGGATGTCGAGCAGGGTTTCTTTTGCTGGTAAGACTCTTCACATGGCATCACAGTGTACTGTCCTATTACTGTGTGAATGAATATACGTAGATGTTGAGGAATTGAACATTTCTTCAATGCATGATTAAGGAAGGTGCTTGGAGAGGGAAGAAGAGGCTGTTTAGCCTCTGAGCCTATTTCATTTTCAATAAATCTCCATTTACTCCTATCCCAAATGCTTCAATACTGTTGATTTTAAAAAAATGGTCAATCTTCGTTTTAGTGTGAACAGTTGATCTCACATTGCTGTATGTGGAAGAGAGTTGCAACTTTCTATGTCCTAATTACACCTCAGCAATGTTTAAATTTCCAGTCGTTTAAAAGTTGGTTGAATCCTGCTGTAGTATGAGCATTGTTATGTTGTCGTTTTGAACAGTCAAGTAGTTTACATGTTCTGATATGTCCCTTCAGAACATGTTGTTTCTTCTTGCCAGTGGTATTCTTGCATTCCATTCATGATAGTAACCTCTTTGGTATTCACATTTTATGACTACCTTGAATGCCCAGTTGATAAAAGCACAATCAGGTACTTCACTGACTTGTAGCTTGTGAAAGTTCCACGTTTTCTCTGTAGTTTGCGCTGCGTTAATTCATCTTAACCAGACTGTAGATAATATCCGGGCAAGAGGACTAAAGGGAGCAAAAAAGAATAGAATTTGGATAGCTCCTTTCATGACCACCAGATATGTCTCTGTTGATGTTCAGTGAAGTAGGTTTTGAAATGTCACCAGAGCTGTAGTTGTGAAAGGTCACAGTCTGCATGTTCTGGTTTGTTCCTAACATAGGAAACATGACAACCAGTAAAGCTCCCACAAGCAACAATGTAGCAATAGATAATCTGTGGTACTGATTGAGAAACAAATATTGGCCATGATGTTTTCCTCCCCTAATTTTTTCAAAATTGTATAATTGGATCTTTTACATCCACTTGAGAGGGCAAACTTGATTTAGTTTAATGTCTCATCCAACAGATAGCATCTCTGATTGTAGGGCTCCTTCAGTGAATGAGGGTATCAGTAGGAAAATTCCACAAGATCCTGTACCATTCTGTGCCAGCTGTTCTTCCACTAACTTCTATAAAAGTGCGCAATCATGAGCTGCACTGATCCTCAATCATGTTGCCTGTAGACACAACCCATACTAGGACATGAAGAGTGATGACTTCGGTAAGCCAACTAGAAGCCAATTCTACCCCAACAACAGCCTCCGAGGAGATGAGCAAATTTGACCTCTGGGTAGGGGGAGAAAGGAAAAGACCTGAAGAGTTTTTTTGCTGTCCTTTTGTATTGATAATTATCAAACTTCTAAATTGTTTGTTCCATTCTGATATATATTTAGTAATCCATATTTTACATGCTCCATGCTGAAGCACATCCTACAAGCTGATCTGCATCCAAGTATGGTGTGATAACTGATAAGTTGATAACTGTCCAGCCAGCTCCAGATCCACATTTGTTTGGGATGTAATGCTCAAAGAGTGCACAGACCTTTTGAGGAACATCCTTTCCAAGAAGGTGTGGACTGCACAGAAATAAATTACTTTCCTAGCTGATCCTTTAATTCAGAACAGTGATTATTTGGACAACTGGTGAGGTATCTTTTTTTGGCCATTGGGTACACCAATTACTTCTGGGCTTGAAGGTCTTCCAAATAGAAATGTGCTTCTGTGTCATACCTTGCATGATTGTAGGACTATTTGAAGCATTTTACAACTAATAAAGTTACTATAAGGTAAGAATCTCAGCCCCCACTTTGCATAGTATAAACTCCTACAAGCAGTCCTGTCTTCATGAGCAGGTAATCTGTTTTTATGTTCACCAAGGGGTACAATATAGACTAAGGCAGTGGTGAGAACTCTGCTGCTCTTCTTTGGAAGGAATGCCATGAGGGGCATACAGGAAAAGACAGAGCTTCTGACAATGTAGCATTCCTTTAACACTGCAGTGCATTGTCAATTTTGATTATTTTTGTGTTGTAGTTCTGGAGTGAGATTGAGTCCGCAATCTTTGTGTAAAAAGTGAGGTCTGCAGATGCTGGAGATCAGAGCTGAAAATGTGTTGCTGGTTAAAGCACAGCAGGTCAGGCAGCATCCAAGGAACAGGAAGTTCGACGTTTCGGGCCAGAGCCCTTCATCAGGAATCAGTTTCCTGATGAAGGGCTCTGGCCCGAAACGTCGAACTTCCTGTTCCTTGGATGCTGCCTGACCTGCTGTGCTTTAACAAGCAACACATTTTCAGCTCCACAATCTTTGTGTCAGAGGCAAGAATGTCACCAACTGAAATATTGCTGACAGGAACTCTGGCAGGTTCCCAGTAAGACAGTAGGACTGAGCACTGTTAATTCCAAACTCCACCCCACCCACCCCCACCCCCTGCTAATCAAATGCAAACTGTACCTACCAGTGATTTTTAAAAAAACTTTTCCTGCACCTTTAAAGCCAGATTACCAGGACTACCTTTGCCCAATTTTGTCACCTGCAGAAGAATATTGTGGTTCTTCCTTAAATGAGTTTAAATTATTAAGTTTGAAGTGAGTTTCAAAACCTTTACTGATCTGTGTATAGGAATTATATTGCAACTGGCAATTTGTATGAGCTAATAAAGCAGGCTAAAAGGCTGGTAAATGTCTTTTTTGGATAGGAGAAGATAATGGAGAACAAAACGAAAATGGAGCATGCTTACAATTTTTATTCATTGAAGTGTTATTAAAATGAGCTGATAGGGTTGAGTGCTTCCACTGCATTAAATATATTTACATATTTCAATATCAATTTTGCATCATTTATTTATTCCAGAGGTAGGTGCAAGAAATGCAATCCTTTAGACTTTTCTGACCCCAATGTTATAAATAAATCTAGTGGAATGTTTTTTGCCTCATCCAAACGAACAAAAGATGTTCCAGAGACTGGTTGACTATTCAACGCGGCATGGATGTTAAATTTTTCTCTTAGATGCCATCTAAGTACCATATACTAAAATATAAACAAGTAGTACACATGGCTGTGCAGAATCTTTTATAAACTAAACCAAATTCACAATGATGCAGCTTTATATTCATTTATTTTAATGAGTTGGTGTGACAGTCTTAATAATGACTTGTAAAGAATGTTGTACTGAATGTAGTTTCTTGTTTATAAAGTTAATTTTGAACTGCAAGATTAAAAATTACTTTGAATCATTCAGTTGTTTTAGTACCTGTTTATAATTTCTACTTCTTTTAAAGTAAATGTTAACCAGGTTAGTGAGCCCTTGATGGAACACTGTAGCAAAATCAAAAGTTCACTTGAGTCTTAAGTGGGATTTCTGCTTTCTGTCATGAAAGAATTGCCAGGTAAAGTTGTCCAGTTGTATTTTGTGGTTAACATATCAAGTGCACTCATTTTCTCTTGGAGGATGTTTGGATCTTATGTCGGGTTTACCTTCTTAATTTTGCCTTCTCTTAAGAAAGCTGTGATTTTATTTTACTGGGCGATTATTCTGTTAGGTTTGCTGCCTTCCACTATTTGCTCTGGGGAATCCAGTTCCTCTGTTTGAGGTCCTAATCTAGTTAAGCCTGCTCTTTGGGTGGGGACGGGGTGGGAATGTGTTGATTTGCTGGTTTCCCAGTGTGACTGTCCAACAGGCATTACTGGCAAGGGACAAGAATCAAGTTCAAAATATGTGTTCCCCCTTCACAATCAGAAGTAAGATTCTAAGCTGTTGTGCAGACTGCAGGCGGAACATACGTCCATGTGCTTTGTGTGGCTATCTTACATGCCACTTATCAACTGTAGCCTTCATTGAGCCATATCTTGTGCTCTGTATGGGACAACTTTATATTTGATATCTAATTATGAATGTAATGTCGTGGTGAAGAAAAACCTTAAAAATGTGTACCAAAGTCAGCTGTATATTACAACCCTGGAACAGACTACTAAAGTTGCCTCAAAACCAGTCAGTTACTATTTTTAAAATAGACAAAATGTGCAATACCTAATGTTTACTAAAAGAGTAAATCCACAATATTCTACTGTTTTGGATAAAGAATTGTGTAAATTTGGAACAGTAAATGCAATCCACACTACATGCAATTTATATTTTGGTGTTTAGAATGAGCATGAAGTAGATGTAGGTAACAGATGAAGCATGGTTGAGCACTGCACAGAGCACAACAAATTGTAAATGCAGTCAAGACAAACTCCACAGGTTTCTCAGTAAATGCCTAGGCATTAATTACACTTTTAGTCACTGAATACTATTAAAACTTGATAAGGAATTCCAGTGCCTTTGAAGATCTGAAATTCCACAAAAGCAATTCTATCATGGACTGCCTCAGTGATTACTTCCATAGTGATGGGTCTGTCTCCTTTCCTGGGATCGTTGCTTCCTGGACTCTGGAAATTGCGCTGCAGCAATTAATCTCCACAGTTCTAGCTTGTCTGCAGGTAG
Organism: Hemiscyllium ocellatum; assembly: GCF_020745735.1. Classification (NCBI taxonomy): domain Eukaryota; kingdom Metazoa; phylum Chordata; class Chondrichthyes; order Orectolobiformes; family Hemiscylliidae; genus Hemiscyllium; species Hemiscyllium ocellatum. The sequence continues at coordinate 16,116,113 of NC_083416.1, read as the reverse complement.
CTTGCTTTGCTGAGCTGGTATTTGCCCTTAATCTTGTCTGAGCTCCAAACATTCTTATCTGCACCTCCTTCAACCCCATTTTTAATTGTGCTAACTACAAATGGTTCTATGATGTCTTCTGAGCTCCCAGGGCTTTCCCTGATCCTAACTCTAACATTCAGCTGTACCTACTTACTACTAGGACTTATGAATGCTGACTAATTGGAATCTGCTGCAGCAATACCTTTTTTGGCAAGGAGCTTCCATTCTTTGTTCCAAGTATGTGTTTGACTAGCATCCTGAAGGTACTTCTGCTTCCAAATGCTCCAACAAACTGACTAACATTAACTGTTCAGTGATCTTGAATTATTCTGAGTGCCATAGTGAAAACCTGGTAACAAGCCCCGCCCTTGTTCCTAGATAGGAGTGATTTTTATCTGCAGTTATAACACTGAGTTCTAACGTCCCGGAATATTAGAATTCTCCAGCTACCTTCCTTTCCAAAGCTGCTTCTTCAGAACATAAGTGGATAGAAAAAAATTGATTTTCAAAAAATAGTCCTTTCTAAACGCACTTCTATTTTGGCTCAATACAAGTTGGTTATCACCATATCATTTTTTTCTTTATTGAGTCAACAAGTAAACAGATTCATGAAGTGTTTCTTAAAATTGTCAGGTGTTTAACCAAGGCTTCAGAAGGTCACACTACATTTATTTATACCAGCCTAATTTCAGTATGTTAGCCACTAGCCACATGTAGTCAATTGGGAATTCAGAAGTGCCATATTCCTTTGGGTAGTGTAAAAGATATGAGAAAATTAGTCATTGACATGTTTTCTCAATACTCATTCACATGGCCAGTGTATGTGAACATAAACCTTTTGTGCAAATAGCAAGGTGAAAAACACTATACTTGATTATTAAGCATTTAAATTTTGTTGGGAATATTGGATGATTGGAGCATTTAAGTGAGCCGACATTTCCCTGTTCTGAGTTTGGTTGGAAGAGGGTTCTATTAAAATGTGTGCATGTGGCTAGAGCAGTGTCACAGTGGCCATAGGTTAACATTTTTGGTTGAAAAACATGCCCCAGTTTAAAATGAATGCAAGCATAAACCACATTGTAAGAATTGCACTAATTTTTTCCCTCACGTAATTGTGACACAAGGTTGTAAGAGTTGGACATTCAGGGTAGAAAAACAAGTGGGGACTCTGAGATGTTCGTTAATAATTGAAGTAGGAAGCCAGGAAACACACATGTGCAATAATGTTATGATCAGCTTAGCATTGCATAACTGGAATCTTTGCTCATCATTTTGAGTTGAGAATAATGATGGGTCTTGCGTGCCTGAGAGAGGATTTCTGCCCCTTTGGATTCTATCCTTCTAGGTATAACTGTCAGCATTCATTTTGACATTTTGATTACTTTTTGCTCCTTTCAAAATATTTTAATGGTCTGTGTACCTGAGCCCCCAGCTCTTTGTGGATCTCCACTGCTTTCAGCTTTTTACTATGTCTGTAGAGGCAGATTAGAGAGCTGAAGATGTGACAAAAAGAGGAGTACAGCATTACATTTCCAGAAAGATACTGAGGATTTGTCACCACTTCTATTAGCTCCACCTTTGGCTGTTTTGCTTGGTTACCCTTCTGTAAAAGGCCATGCACATTTTGTATATGAACAATACAATAAACAGGCCACGATTCAATCTCCATGGCTTGGAATTCCTGTCTACTGGCTCAGAGTCCTGTATGAGCTGATTTTGTGCAGTCTTATTGAATTGCTTGTGTGTACAAAGGAAAAGGAAAAGCCATTGGATGATTGGTATGGGGAATGAAAAACTATAACACCATATTGAGGCAGAATGATGCTTTGTATTTAACTGTAATATCTATTGATGCTTGATCCTGGGGAGGCAGCAGTATAATGGCAATGTCACTGAACTTGTCATCCAGAATTCAGGTTAATGTCCTGAATATATGGTTCGTATACCATACGGCAGGTAGTGAAATTTGGAATGAGTAAAAATCTGGAATTAAAAGCTACCCAATAGCCAGTTCTCAATTGTCATTTTTTTTTAAAAAAACCCACCTGTTTCATTAGTGTCACTTAGGGAAGCAATCTCCATCCTGCACCCTGTCAATGTCATGTTGTAGCCTGCAACAGCCCTTGGCACTATCTGTAACACCACCGACCTTTGTGCCATCGACAAACGCACTAACCTACCCTTCCACTTTTTCATCCAAATCATTTATAAAAACTACGAAGAGCAAAGGCCCATCCCTGTGGGACACCACTGGTTGCTGACGTCAATGTGGAATACTTTCCATCCACTACCACTCACTGTTGTCTTTTGGCCAGTTAATTCTGTATCCAGACAGCTAAATTTCCCTGTATCCCATGCCGTCTAACTTTGTGAATGAGCTTACTGTGGGGAACCCGAGCGCTCTTGCTTGAAACGTTGAATCTGTTGCTCCTCCGATGCTGCCTGTGATTTTCCAGTGCCACACTTTTTGACTCCGTACCTGATCAAATGCTTTATTGAAATCCATATACACCACATCTACAGCTCGACCTTTGTCAACTTGTCTCATCACGTCCTTAAAGAACTCAGTAAGGCTTGTGAGGCACGACCTGCCCCTTTCAAAGCCATGCTGACTATAGAGTCATAGAGATGTACAGCACTGAACCTTTGATCCAACTTGTCTATGCTGACCAAATATCCCAACCCAATCTAGTCCCACCTGCCAACACCCAGCCCATATCCCTCCAAACCCTTCCTATTCATATACCCATCCAGATGCCTTTTTAAATGTTGCAATTGTACCAGCCTCCACCACTTGCTCTGGCAGCTTATTCCATACACGTACCACCCTCTGTGTGAAAACGTTGCCCCTGAGGTCTCTCTTGCATCTTTCCTCTCTCACCCTAAACCTATGCCCTCGAGTTCTGGACACCCTGACCCCAGGGAAATGACTTTCTGTTTATCCTACCCATGCTCTTCATGGTTTTATGAACCTCTATAATGTCACCCCTCAGCCTCCGATGCTCCAGGGAAAACAGCCTTGCTCCCTATAGCTCAAATCCTCCAACCCTGGCAGCATCCTTTGTAAATCTTTTCTGAACTCTTTCAAGTTTCATAACATCTTTCCGATAGGAAGGAGACTAGAATTGCACGCAAATCACATCTGATTTATGTTGAATCAAACTCTGCTTTTCGAAACGTATGTCTTAAAAGTTGAATAAGATGGCAAGCTCCTCCAATCCTCAAAGAAATCATTAGAATGAAATTTGGTTCTCGTACATGAATCATTTGAGCTCTGCTGTCTGCAGAGTGCCATGTTTGAAGCACTCGTTTACAGCACAACATTCTTTTTATAAAGACAATTGAATGAATCAGAAATAAAATAATGCATTGGGAAGTAACAAGGCTGGTTTGTTACTAATCTGGAACATATATTGTCCCATCATATGCAGGTGCACACTCATTTTTATCTATATATTATATATAAAAAAAATAATTATTATTAACTCTCAGACATTGGCCTTCCCTCCAGCACTGTGAGTGTACTTGCTATGTTGACTCAGCTTTTTTTCTTGTTCAATTTGTAGCTCAAGGCATTCAACCATGAGTGTGGCAAAGCTTAGAACTAGTGCTGATAATTTCTTTTTAAATTTCTGGTGAATTGTAGTGAGTAATTACATGTATGTTGGAAAGACATGAGGAGTTTTCATTTTCTCTTTGTTGCTTATAGGAATAGCTTTTTCCGTGCCAAGAGCAGAGAAACCAGCCAGAAAGCAGTGTTATTGATCAGCAGATGTGTACTGAATGGTCTATTGCTCAATTACATTTTGAAGCAGAATCCTAATCAATTCAAGACTGAATAGCTGTGAAGTTCCAATTGTTATGTTGAAATTCTAAATGGTTTGCAATGTAAACTTATTCTGTCACAGTTTTGAATCACTGTGATAGATGCTGAATGTTAAAATCAAATCTCCCTCCTTTTTGTGGAGGGTTTCATGAACTGAATTCAGGTTCTTTGATTTTTTTTAAGATAACAGAAGTAAAAGGTTATGTATCATATGATTACTGAATCCTTGCAGTCAGCACTTGCAAGTTCAACCAGTTTAATGATGCAGGCGACCTATTTGGACCATGCTCACCTTTTCTCCACTCCCCTTCCCTCTCTTACCCCTTCCACCTCTTTCTCTCCTTCCTGTTTCATTTTTATTGACTCCTTCATTCTTGCTCTCCCACTATTCCCTCCTCCCTCTCCTTTCTCTCCCCTTCTCCTTTCTCTCTTCAATTACCCCTCTCGTATATTCTCTCGCTCCCCCTTGCTTCTGCATCTCCGACTGCTTGCATGAATGCATCTCTCTGTCTCACACGCATTCTCTGAATCCTTTTCTCCTCTGTATTACTCTTAGCTATATTGGAAAAATCTCCTCATCTAATTTCCCCCACATAGGAATATGTAGGTCACTAGGTCGTGCTCCCTCCTCGATACATGTCCAAGGCCCACTCTGGTTCTTCAGTGCAAAGGTCCAGGCTGACACACTCCAGTGGAGTATGAGGGAGTACTCTGTTGTTCTGGTCCTTCTGCACTCTGTGATCCCCTGGCTTTATACTGTAGAAGAGCAGGGCAGCTCTCTTCAGCTGTCCTGACATTAGTTATCCTCTAAAATCCTTTAATAGTGATATCCTTTAATACCACTAAAACAGTTTTTCTAGTACACTTGTATTGCTTGTGATAACATGGCTTGCAAAAACTGGCCATTTTTTCTTTACATTTCCTATAAGTTACATTACATGTCAATAAAATAATTTTTGGTGATAATCTGTGATTTTCTAATTTTGAAAGTAACTATGGAAAACCAAATTCTAGTTGGGGCTGATGGGTTTTGATTAGAAGTGGAGAGCTCTGTCCTTCACTTTCCTGGTGTTGGAAAATGCCAAACCATTTGCAGTTATTCTGCTCTGTAACCTAGTATTGAGTACAAATTGAACATTGAACATTTGGGCCTGTCTGGCTTAGTAATGCGCACACAGTTCTATTATCAATTTTCATGCTCATTTCTTAAATTTGAGAATTTCTGTTGTGGAGCCACAGGAGATGGGGCAAATACTAAACAACTATTTTGCATTAGTATTTACTGTGAAAAAGGACATGGAAGATATAGACTATAGGAAATAGCGCTGGATGTCTTGAAATGCATAAAAGTGGATAAATCCCCAGGACCTGAGCAGGTACCCTAGAACTGTGAGAAGTTAGAGAAGTGATTGCTGGGCCTCTTAACGAAGTATTTATATCATCGACAGTCACAGGTGAAGTGCCAGAAGACTGGAGGTTGGCTAATGTGGTGCCACTGTTTTAAAAAGGTGGTAAGGACAAGCCAGGGAGCGATAGACCAGTGAGCCTGATGGTGGTGGGCAAGTTGTTGGAGGGAATCCTGAGGGACAGGATGTACATGTATTTGGAAAGGCAAGTTAGATTAAGGATAGTCAACAAGGCTTTGTGTGTGGGAAATCATGTGTCCCAATCTTGGTTGAGTTTTTTGAAGAAGTGACAAAGAAGATTGAGGGCAGAGTGGTAAATATGATCTATATGGATTTCGGTAAGGTGTTCAACAAGGTTCACATGGGAGACTGGTGAGCAAGGTTGAATCTCATGGAATACAAGGAGACTAGCCATTTGGGTACAGAACTGGCTCAAAAGGTAGAAGACAAGAGGGTGATGGTGGAGCGTTTTTCAGACTGGAGGCCTGTGATCAGTGGAGTGACACAAGGATTGGTCACTACTTTTCGTCATTTATGTAAATGATTTGGATGTGAGCATAAGAGGTATAGTTAGTAAGTTTGCTGATGATACCAAAATTGGAGGTGTAGTGGACAGTAAAGAAGGTTACCTCAGATTCCATAGGATCTTGATCAGATGGGCCAATGGGCTGAGGAGTGGCAGATGGAGTTTAATTTAAATAAATATTAGGTGCTGCATTTTGGGAAAGCAAATCTTAGCAGGACTTATACACTTACTATTAAGGTTCTAGGGAGTGTTGTTGAATAGAGACCTTGTGTGTATTCATAGCTCCTTGAAAGTAGAACCGCAGGTAGATAGGAGAGTGGAGGAAGAGTTTGGTATGCTTTCCTCTATAGGTCAGATTAGTGAGTACAGGAGTAGGGAGGTCATGTTGCTGCTGTACAGGACATTGGTCAGGCCATTGTTGGAATATTGCGTAGGAAAGATGTTGTGAAACTTGAAAGGGTTCAGAAAAGATCTACAAGGATCTTGCCAGGTTTGGAGGATTTATAGGGAGAGGTTGAATAGGCTGGGACTGTTCTCCCTGGATCGTCGGAGGCTGAAGGGTGCCCTTATTGAGATTTACAAAATCATTGAGGGGCATGGATAGGCTAAATAGGCAAAGGTTTGTCTCTGGGATGGGGGAGTCCAGAGCTAGAGGGCATTGGTTTAGGGTGAGAGGGGAAAGATATAAGACGCCTAAGGGGCAACGTCTTTGCACAGAGGGTGGTACATGTATGGATTGAGCGGCCAGAGAAAGTGGTGGAGGTTGGTACAATTGCAACATTTAAAAGGTATCTGGCTGGGTATATGAATAGGAAGGGTTTGGAGGGGTATGGGACTAGATTGTGTTGGGATATCTGGTGAAAATGGACGATTTGGACCAAAGGGTCTGTTTCTGTGCTGTACGTCTCTATCTCTAATAACTAAATAAATCAAGATAGTACTTAACAAGCACTTCCTGTATGACACAATCTGGTGACTTCATCTTTTAGCCAATGGGGGAATTAAGGTAATATTTCCTGTCTACACACTTTTAGTCCAGTATTTGTAACGTTTTGGGGGTAGAAAGGAATCGCTTATTTTAGTATTTTAGTGCTTCAGCTCATTTTGTGCGACAGCAAACATGATTGTGTAGCATTGGTTATTGACTGAAATGTTTTCCCAAATTGTTTTGTTGAACAGATTCATGACTGACTGACTGAAGTTTACAGTTCATAATCGGATGTGTAGATCAAGAAAGTTTTATTGTTTTGCCAGTATTGCAATTACAAAGGGCCCCCTGCCCACACAACAAAAAAAAATGCAGAGTCTTACTGAGGCATTGTTCCAAAAATCAGAGTGAGCCAGAATCTAAGTTTGGTCATCTGCGTGTTGTGTTCGTATACAGATATTGATCATGATGGAGAATTAATTGGTAAATCCAGTCTTTTTCCCATCTGATATCCATATAAGTTCATCTTCCAGCAGAGACTGTTGGTTAACCAGTGCAAGATTTAGCATTTTGAAATGATTTGCCACTCCTCCAATTTGACCAGGTCAGTTATAATGCCCTGACTGAGATAATGGACTGGGCATCCATCATGCGACCTTCTCTATGAGCTGGCAAGAGATGCATTTACCCCACAGTCATTGGGAAAAAGGTGGAATTTTAAGCTTTAGTGTGTTGTAATTGTGCAGATGCACTGTACGAGAGCAGTGCCTGGTGCTGTATTCCATTACTTGAGTATCCTGTGGATAAAGGCACTATTGCAAGTAATATGTTTGTGCTGAGCAAGCACAGTTTGGGCCTTATGTTACAGGGACCTGAGCACTGTTATATGCCGGAGCACAGCAAATCAGACTTTAAGAATGATTGATTGTGCCGTTAAGTTCTGGAATATCAGTTTCTGATGGAGCGAAGCTTTGCCTTTTGAAAAGAGTGTAAAATCATTGGTCCAGACTGATCACGCCAAGCCCATGTACTACTAGAAACTGCTCATCACAGTCCAGAGATTTTGGATAGAATTGTTTTATCTTCATTAAAACATGAGTAAACTTGTGGATTGAAGGTCATCTTTAAATTATATGCCCAATGTTGATAAGTTTGAAATATTGTATTTTTGATGGGAAAAATAAAGTATATGATGAAATTGGGTAGAGAAGCTAGGGGGTATGGAAATCATAAGTAGCAATTCTGATTAATAAGGGCATAAAATAAGCAGGCAAGCCTGTCAGAAAAGGTGACCAGGTTTTGGTTATTTCCTCTGGGAAAGAGAAGATCAGTAGACCTTGTCCTTAAAATTCTGTGTTTGTGGTGGATATGGAGAAAATGCTTGCACTTATGGATGATACCAGAACTGTTATGAATACGAAATAGTCTCGAAGGAATAGGGGATTAGATTAGATTAGATTACATAGTGTGGAAACAGGCCCTTCGGCCCAACAAGTCCACACCGACCCGTCGAAGCGCAACCCACCCATACCCCTACATTTACCCCTTACCTAACACTACGGGCAATTTAGCATGGCCAATTCACCTGACCCGCACATCTTTGGACAGTGGGAGGAAACCGGAGCACCCGGAAGAAACCCAAGCAGATACGGGGAGAACGTGCAAACTCCACACAGTCTGTCGCCTGAGTCGGGAATTGAACCCGGATCTCAGGCGCTGAGAGGCATCAGTGCTAACCACTGTGCCACCGTGCCGTTCGGAGAAACTACTCACAATGGATAAAATGTGAAACTCCCCTCCAAAGGGCACAGTTGAAGTGAAAAGCATCAATGCATTTTCACTGAATTTGGATGGACTCACACAGAAAGGATGAGAGAGATTCGATGACGTAGTGATGGTCTTGTGTGCAATATGAACTCCAGTGTAGTCCTATTGGGCTGATTGGCTTGTAACTTATTACTATAATGCCACTGGCAAACAAGACCACATTGCTATTTCGGAGAAATACTCGCACAGGCTGCTATCTCTGAAAAGGAACCATAGGATAACTTCTGGAGTATATATTACACACACTTATATTGAGGTTTCTCCCTTTAGCATGACACCAGCATATTGAATGAAAGTTGGTCATAGGATATCAGCTGTTACTCAACAGGTTGCAGTCTCCCCTCTGTATCAGGAGTCTGGACTCAATTCCTACACCAGAGACTTGAGTGGAAAATACAGTTTAAAGTCCTGAAGGAGTCCTGCATTGTTGGAACTGCTGCTGTTAGGAGGAAACATTAGATGAGTCTCCCATCTGCCCCCTCAGGTGAACTTCAAAATGATACCATGCGTTATTTAAAGTGTGACAGGAATGTTCTCACCGGTGTTTGGCTTCATATTTCTTGTTTAACCAGTGACACAGAAACAGATTATCGACTACAGAGTCAGAATTTTAATTGTATAAATTAAAAATTGAATCTTTGCCTGAGCATGTATGAAGAGACATTAAAAGACCGTTATAGCACAGTGCTACAGTTCCTGCCTTTGAGCCAGAAGTCTGGGTTCAAATCTAACCCCCAGAGAGTGATGATAATATATCCGAACAAGTTGATTAGTAAGAATGTATATTGAGACATGAAATAACTCAGCTAGAAGGTCAGAGTTCAAGTCCTATCATGTCAAATATATCCAACAGGTTAATTTCAAAAAGAAATTCAAGAACAGACATTTCTTGACACTGCAGGACTTTGGAGCCGTACCTTTTCAATATTTCACTTTTTGAATAAATCCAAAATTGAGCAATAATGGGTGACTTGTTTTCTCCTTCACCATCCTGCCATGAGTTCCACAAGGCATGCAGTGGGTAAAACTGACAGTAACACACAACTTGAGGAAATATAAGCTACACTACCTTTCAGAATACAAAGTGACAAAGCTCTCATTACTCTGTAAGAGTCATTGATGAGTGCCAGAGGGTAGGCATGTCGGGAGTAGCACCTGAAGTCAGGGTTAACCTGGTGAAGTTACAATGCACTCTGCTTAAGTGCGAAGCAATGTAAGCAGCACGTGACACAGCAAAGTGATGTTACGACCAACAAATCAAATCTCAGCTCCACAGAACTGCATCCAGTCGTACATAAGTCAGAGTTGTACAGCATAGAAACTTGCACTTGAGGCCAACTCCTCCATGCCGACCAGATTTTCTAAACTGAGCTAATCCCATGTGCCTGTGTTTAACTCCATCTAAGTGATGGTGGAGCACAGCAGATGGTGCAAAGGTGAAGCATGTGCAACCATCTTCAACCAGAAGTGCCAAGTGGTTGATCCATCTTGGTTGTTTCCTGATGTCTCCAGCATCGCCAATGTCGATCTTCAGACATTTTGATTCACCCTGTGTGATAACAAGAATTGATTGAAGGCCCTGACTACTGCAAAGGCTATGGCCTTGACAGCATTCTGGCACTAATACAGAAGACTTGAACTCAGAACAAACCATGCCCTTCGATCTGCAAAAGCTGCAACAGTTTTGTAAAGACAACATATTTTATTTTGCTGTTGATGATGGACCAACATGGGAAAAGGACTATTTTGAATGAAGGACTCTAGAAAGATTTTGGAACTCGGTGAGAGTTGTGTTTACACTGTTGCTTTGTTTAAGCAGTGGGAGAAGAGATCAAAGATGGCACCCTAAGATATTGGAGTAGAATTAGGTCATTTGGCCCATCGAGTTTGCTCTGCCATTTGATCATGACTCATGTGTTTCTCAACTCCATTCTCCTGCCTGCTTGTAACATTTGATCTCCTTAATAATGAAAAACCTATCTATCTCTGTCTTAAAGACATTCAATGACTTCCACAGATTCATTACCCTCTGGCTGAAGTGTTTTGAGGTTCTGTCCTCTGGTCCTAGTCTCTTCTACGAGTGGTAACATTTAACATCCACTCTATCCAGGCTTTTAGTATTCTGTAAGTTTTAATGAAATCGCACAAGCACCATTAAATCCACCTAAACTGCATTGAGTGCAGACTCATTAACTGCTCCACATATGACAAGCCATGTATTCCTGTACTCAGTTTTGCAAACCTCCTCTGGACCCCCTTTTAAGGCCAGCACATCCATCCTTGCACGCGGGGAGTGTGTCTGTCCTTGCACAGGCAGACTTGCTCTGGGTATCTATGTGCTCACGTGCACAGCAAGCTTTGCCCAGTGACAGATTGCTGATTTGGTTTATACCATTGGGCTCAGTTCTGGATGCTGATTCTGGCTCTTGGGCAGGTGAACAGCTTGTGTGTTTATGATACGGGGAGGGATCCCTCCAGACTGCAGAGCATCCATGGTCTCTCCACCGAAGTAACAAAAACTTGGAAAATAGCTGTTCTATCCCAGCAGCTGCCTGTAACCAGTTTCAGAAGGAATCTGCAAGTCATGTGCTGCGTGCCCTGTATTTTCAGTAAATAACTGAGACTCAGGAATGAAGGAGATCAGAACAGAACGAAGACCTTAGGAAAAAACACAAGGGCCAATTCCTAAAATTCTGTGGACTGGTACTGTTGAACTGTTTTTCTAATACTTTTCCTTCTGCCTATAATTTGTGTATGTTTATTTGACTGTCTATCTGTATACATTGATAACAGTTTAATAAGGGGTTAGACTTTCAGATAGCAGTTATGCAATCCATACTTGCATTTACCTGTTGGAAGAACTGATTTCTTTGGCATAAGAAGTTTCTTTATTAAGTACAGAAGCCTGGTCGGTGTTTTCTGTTTACCTGAGTTCATCACAAAGGAAAATTGAGACTTCCAAAACCTGTCCACCATCTACAAGGCACAAGTTAGGAGTGTGATGGAATGCTCCCTACTTGGCTGGATGTATGCAGCTCCAACAGCTCTCAAGCTTTACAATATCCAGGCTAAAGCATCCCATTTGACACCATATCCACAATTATCCACCACTGACACTCAGTAACATCAGTGTGTACTATCTACAACATGCATTGCAATAATTCACCAAAGGTCCTCCTGGCAGTATTATCATGACTTGGAAATATGAGGCTGTTTCTTTAGTGTTACTGAGTCAACATCCTGGAAGTTATTTTCCAACAGCATTGTATGTCAATGCACACACCAAAAAGACTGCAGCGCTTCAAGAAGGCAGTTCCCGCCACTCTATCCAGGTATTTAGGCATGGAAAATCTATCCTGATCAATGTTGCAATGTCCCACATCTGGGAACGAATAGCCAAAAATAATCCAACACTCTGATAAAAATTTAAAAATTGCTTCAGTATGGATGATGTAGAAACCATGAGTCATGTGAAGATTGGGCTTAACATTTCTATCTTGATGCCGGGTTGTCATTTTGTTGTGACTTCAGTTCTTGTTTAAGTTATTAAATTGTCTTCTGGAAATGGAACCTTTTGAGAAAGAGTTGGATGTAAAAACAAGTGTCCTTAACTTGAGATGTGACCACTTAGTTTGGTGAAGGCACTTTGACTATTCCCATAGTCAAGCCAAGTTCTAAAATTCTTTGGAGTTCTAAACCACAGGACGTGCATTTATGATTAAGTTAATGTTCACTGGATATCCCAAAATACTTCCTGAAATGTAATCATGGGTGTCATTGTAAATAATGCAGGAACCAGTGTGCACTTAGCAAACTCCTTTTAAATATTAATGTGATAATGACCAAATAATTTTTTTTTATATTGAGTGATGGGTAGATACTGGTCTGGGCACCGTGGATAACTCTACTTGGAGGAATAGTTGAGATCTTTTATGTAGACCTGAACATGCAGATAGGACCTCAATTTAAGAGCTTATCTGAAAAATAGCAGCTGTGACACCGACTCCCTTGGTCCTGCACTGGAATGCCATCCTTGAATTTTCTGATGAGTGTCTGGTATGGAGAGGGGAGGGGTTGAACGTGGAGTCTTGTGGTTCAGACTGAGTCACAGCTGGCATACCAGTTTGGAGTTACTTTGTCAAATTCCATTAGCCATTGAGAAAGATGACAGGAAAGAATGTTTCTAAATACTTTGCAAGTTGACCAGGGTAGCATTCAAAACTTCAACTTGCTCGCATGACGGTTCTGGAGAATGCCTTGAAGTCATTTAAGAGTTTGCTTTTATGAATTTACCTTGCTGGAATTTCCTCTTGTATAACTCTTGTTTGTCTCTCCCAAATCAGATTATAGCTATTGTGTTCACTGCTATGTTAGTAGTATAGTGCAGACACATTGTATAGTTGGCTGTATAATGTAGGGGTCCTCATTTATTCTAATCCTGGGCTTGTAATGTGGACTGTGATGGGCCACAGATTTTTCACCATCAAACCAGTTTTGTTGTTTTGAATCTGTAATCTGATGGATCTATCCTGTTTATTATTCACACAACACCAGGTTATAGTCCAACAGGGTTAATTAGAAGCACTAGCTTTCGGAGCGCTGCTCCGTTAACAGGTGGTTGTCCTGATGAAGGAGCAGCACTCCAAAAGTTAGTGCTTCCAATTAAACCTGTTGGACTATAACCTGCTGTTGTGATTTTTAACTTTGTACACCCCAGTCCAACACTGGCATCTCCAAATCATGACTGTGTTTATTATTATTTAGTAAGTCATTACGAATTTGTCATTAGCAAGTCTCATAGCATAATACTGACTCTTTTCCATGTAATCATTTTGTCTTCCCTCTCCCCTTCCCAAGCCAAAAGCAAATAATCTGGATTTTGAACACACAATGAACTTTGTATTGATAGGTTGGATGCTGAATTGTCTGCAATTCCTCAGAAGCACTTAAAATATGTTTCTCTGAGCAAGTCTTCATTGGTGACACATTGTTTCCTGCATTACAGAATACATCGGGGATGGAGGATCAGAATGAAGATGAGTCTCCAAAGAAGAATACAGTATGGCAGGTAAAAATTGTCTGTAGAAAATCGGTGTAAAGCACATCAAGGAGACATGCAATCTTTCCCTTAAATGAGCGCTTATATTGTGGGTGGTAGGAAATGGATGGTACTTCTGTACAGATCAGTTCTACAGTCAAACTCATTTAGCCTGAAATGACCTGAAATGTTATCTCTGTTTCTCCCTCCAGAGATGTTGCCTGACTTGCTGAGTGTTTTCAGTTTAGGTTTGCTAATATGCAGCTCAAGAGCTGCCCAACATTAAAACGTGCTATCGTAAGTGCAATTTTATCAGGAGTAAGTTGCACTTGTACAGCACTGGCCATTTCCAGGCTTTGCTTTTGCCAATTAGTGCTTCACCTTCAAATTATACAATTCAAGGTGCTTCTCCAGTTAGGACAGTATCTATAATTGTACTCTTGGTTCTGTGACTATTTTACACTGCTACCAATACTGAAATCGCACCAACATCTGCGAGAAATTCTGTCCTCCTAAATTTGGCCTGTCATTGAAGTTGTATATTGGGGTGGGATATTGGCTGGGGGTAGGATGCTGTCTAAACCATCCGCATAAAAGTATATTAGAGTTAGTACAATTTCATCAGCAGATGGATTTGTAAAGGGTTCAGGTATATGATCTCACTCGTTCAACACAGTAAAGTCATCCAAGATGGCTCTGATGGAGACAACCTGGGTACAAAGCGATGGTGAGAGTAGGATTTGTAATGCCTTTCAAAGGTACAATCCAAGAATGGTGTTTGAGCAGAGGTTTAGAAGAGAGAAGCTTAGAGTTTGTCATGTACTGAGAGAATAAGCCAGTGAAAGGCAGGGAATGGAGACAAAGGAAGTGGCAGAAATCGGGAGTGGGTGGGGTCATGCACCTGTAGGGTTTTGCAGATGAAGGACAAGGATTCTGAAATTGAATTTGAAATGTTTTCAAGAAGGCGGTCCTCGTAGAAGGGGATGTGTTTGTGCCCGTGTGTCTGGCAAGTGCTGAACAAGGCCAAGGAATCTGAAAATAGCACCAGGCTGCTTTCTGTTTCCCAGTGCTAAGCTGAAATCTATTGACAGGCAGAAATTTGAACGCCTCATTCAATGTGAAGAGTCCAGAGCCTACTAGAGGTAGAGAAAGACTGAGGCCTGATATTATTGAAGCATGGTTATAGCTTGGCTGACTGCATCCTTATGCTGTTGAAGACCCGGCATGTGGCTGCTGATAAGGGTCCAAAGCTAATAGCAAATTGGTGACTGAACATTCAACAAACCCATCACTGGAGCTGGGTCTACTTTTCCATGTTAGAGTTTGTTAGATTGCTTGTGGGCTGAGATGTGTTGAAAATGGATTCTTGGAAAAGTAGCTGCTGATAGGTTCAATCCAAAATGAATATCTTATATCCTATGGTCTTAATCGGAATAATTCATTCCTCACTGAATGAGGCTAACGTTTTGCTGCTTGGGGACATCAGTAGTGCTGCCTTTAAGCAGTTCCCTTTTGTTCCTGTTAGTTTAGGCGTTAGGTCTCATGAATTTAAGTACCATAATGCTAGTGGATTGAAGCATTGTGTATCTTTAGTTCAAACCAGTGTGGAATTTGATCATTTAAACATTTGTTATAAAATCATCGCAAACTAATTGCATTCGTGTCTGTAGTCCACCATTCTGTAGCAATTCAGTGCTTCTAAATCTACATTTGAGTAGACTTAACTCCATTCAAATAAAATTTATTCACATCTGCCAGTTTGGAAATTTAAAAAAAAAATTGTTAAAAACTGACACTTTCTGTGCATGGCGATGAATGTTGACATTAAGAAAACAATTGCTGAAAATATGGAACTAGAGTCTGGATTATGCAGAGGGCAAGTATAATCTGAAAAGGTTAATGACAGGCTGTGATGCAGAGTAAAGCTCTTTCTACATTATCCTTGTCAACGGGTCATTTACATAAATGATTTGGATGTGAGCATAAGAGGTTCGGTTAGTAAGTTTGCCGATGACACCAAAATTGAAGGTGTAGTGGACAGCGAAGGGGGTTACCTCAGATAACAACAGGATCTGGGCCAATGGGCTGAGAAGTGGCAGATGGAGTTTAGTTCAGATAAATGCGAGGTGCTGCATTTTAGGAAAGCAAATCTTAGCAGGACTTATATACATTTAATGGTAAGGTCCGAGGGGTTGTTACTGAACAAAGAGACCTTGGACTGCAGGTTCATAGCTCCTTGAAAGTAGAGTCACAGGTAGATAGGTTAGTGCAGAAGGTGTTTGGTATGCTTTCCTTTATTGGTCAGAGTATTGAGTACAGGAGTTGGGAGGTCATGTTGCAGCTCTACAGCACATTGGTTAGGCCACTGTTGGAATATTGCGTGCAATTCTGGTCTCCTTCCTATCAGAAAGATGTTGTGCAACTTGAAAGGGTTCAGAAAAGATTTACAAGGATGTTGCCAGGTTTGGAGGATCTGAGCTACAGGAAGAGGCTGAACAGGCTAGGGCTGTTTTACCTGGAGCGTCGGAGGCTGAGGGGTGACCTTGTAGAGGTTTATAAAATCAAGAGGGGCATGGATAAGATAAATAGGCCAAGTCTTTTCCCTGGGGTTGGGGAGTCCAGAACTAGAGGGCATAGGTTTAGGGTGAGAGGGGAAAGATATAAAAGAGACCTAAGGGGCAACTTTTTCACAGAGGGTGGTACGTGTATGGAATGAGCTGCCAGAGGATGTGGCGGAGGCTGGTACAATTGCAACATGTAAAAGACATTTGGAGGGATATGGGCCGGTGCTGGCAGGTGGGACTAGATTGGGTTGGGATATCTGGTTAGCATGGGCAGGTTGGACTGAAGGGCCTGTTTCTATGCTGTACATCTCTATGACTCTGACTCCCAAAAGAGGTACAGAATGAAGATAATAAAGAATAAAGCACACTGTGTCCCACTTCTTCATCAAACATTTCCAGTCAATGCTATCAATCCTATATCACGGCTTATCATGGATCTGTGTTCACCGCTCATTTCCCTCTCTTTTCTCCACCTCCATTGATGTGCAGTTGAGATATGGTGATGGCTGTTTGATAATGCACCGTTGAAAATGTGTTGCTGGAAAAGCGCAGCAGGTCAGGCAGCATCCAAGGAACAGGAAATTCGACGTTTCGGGCATCAGCCCTTCATCAGGAATCCTTCTTCATATTCCTGAAGAAGGGCTGATGCCCGAAACGCTGATTCTCCTGTTCCTTGGATGCTGCCTGACCTGCTGCACTTTTCCAGCAACACATTTTCAGCTCTGATCTCCAGCATCTGCAGACTTCACTTTCTCCTTGATAATGCAACGTGGCTTTTTTGATAGCGACCTCAAGCCAACTCCCTGATTTCTAATGCTTACCTGTATAAGGACAGCAAACTCATTGAAACTCCAAGCCCTAACTTGGAAGAATCCTACTATTTTTCCGGTCTGTAGATCAAAACCTGAGGACTCTCTACCTTGCAACATTCTGGATGTGCCTCCACTGCGTGAGCTGCAGAGGTTCTGCAGTGTGCTCGCCACCACTTTTTGAGGAGCACCTAGGGATTGGTAATACATGATGATGTCAGGAATGAGTGGATTGCCTTACGAAAGCCTAGATAGGCTAGGCCTACATCCTCTGGAGGTTAGAAGAGCCTGGGGAGGGGAGCTAAGTTGAAACATATAGAACCCTGAAATGATTGGACAAGGTGAATGTGGAAAGGATGTTTCTTCTTCTGGGAGAGTTTAGAACTAGGATTAATTTTTTAAAAATTGAGGTTTGCTATTTAAGACCTTTTTTTATTTTTTGCTAAGAATTGACAGTCTTTGGAATTCCCTTCCTCAAAGGTGGTAGTGCAGAATCTCCAAATTTTAAGGCAGAGGTAAATAGAATCTTGATTCCCAAGGGGATGAAAAATCATTAGGGATATGCAGGAATGCAGAGTTGAGGTCAGTCAGATCAGCCATGATTTTACTGAATAATGGAGAAGAATCCAAGGACCAAGTGGCCTATTCTTGTTCATGTATTCACCAGCAACACTCTGCTGAAAATAAACCAAATAATTTTTCCTTGGTCTTAACCTTTTTCAAGTTTGTTATGGAAGAATGACCCAAATTTAACATTGTTTGGGCTAAGTGCAGTCCTTTTTCTTGCTTCTACTTAGACTTTTGTTCTTTCTTTTGGACAAGCTTGATATCTTGGGTTAAGCACCAACCACAGATCTGTCATTTCCTTTCACCAGTGCCACAGTGCACCTGCTGTCCAATTTTGTTTGAATGATGTAGAGAGAAGCCAGTGGTACTAGACATGGCTATAAGGGAGCATGCAACTTACCCACATCCATGTTAATACAGATTCAAACTTGACCAGTATTAGTTAAAAGGCAGCTGCAAATGTGTTGCTGGTCAAAGCACAGCAGGCCAGGCAGCATCTCAGGAATAGAGAATTCGACGTTTCGAGCATAAGCCCTTCATCAGGCTTATGCTCGAAACGTCGAATTCTCTATTCCTGAGATGCTGCCTGGCCTGCTGTGCTTTGACCAGCAACACATTTGCAGCTGTGATCTCCAGCATCTGCAGACCTCATTTTTTACTCTTAGTTAAAAGGCAGCCTCTCTAATTCGATACAGCGACAAAAGGTGATGTGCCCACTGCTGTGAAGGAGGCAGAAACCACCCATATGTTCTGTCCTGTGAAAAAACTTGCACATTGTTTATTTGACAGTATTGTGTACTGTGCCCTGCTTTCTGTCCATGGTGCTGCTAACTTCTCCATAAACTCAGAAAATGTTTCTTTTTCTCCATTTAGTTTTGTTTCTTTCTGTGCTGAAGATGAAGGGTGGTGATGTCAGGGTGTGCAAGTCTTCCATGGTACCTTCTGACTGCATTAAACTGACCAGATCCAGACCAAGCTGTGCATATATCTGACCTGATGTGTCTCCATTCCAGCCTCAATAGATGCCTCCAGCATAATTGTAGCACTGAAGCTACTGTGCCTAAACCTACTTCCTCTGGTCACCAATGGTTTTTTGTTAGTTCAAGTGTATTAGGTATTTGTTGTATAAGATGATGTACACTTGATAGTTTGGCCCTCTATCAACAAATGGCAAAATTTGGTTTCAGGCTGGAGGAACCTACCAGTAAAAGGTGGTGTATGGGTTCCCATATAATCTCAACATGAGCAGTCTGGCTGTTTTTATTCAGAATTTGAACCTGGACAGATTGTACCAAAATCTATAAGATAGCCTTGGTGCAGGGATCAAGGGAGCAAAAATAGATTGTTCAGTTCCTATTCAGTATTCACAGGTGATCTGTGCGTTCGCTCCATTTATTCCATTATTCTAAATCTTTTCAATCGCTCTCATCTTTCAAACTATTGTCTGTATCAGTTTAATGAGCTCCAATTGGCCCATCATCAGCAACCTTTTAGGAGTTACAGATTCTTGTTACCCTATGCATGAAAAGTGCTTCATGCTTTCACTTCTGAATAGCACAGTTGTACAGCACAGAAACAGACCCTTCAGTCCAACTGGTCCATGCTGATCAGATATCCTAAACTGATCTAGTCCCATTTGCCAGCATTTGGCCTATATTCCTCTTAAACCCTCATATTCATGCATCCATCCAGGTGCCTTTTAAATGTTGTAATTGTACATGTCTTCACTACCATCTCTGGTAGCTTGTTCCATTCACGCACCACTTTGTGTGGAAAACGTTGCCCCTCAGGTCCCTTTTAAATCTTACCCCTCTCACCTTAAACCTATACCCTCTAGTTTTGTACTGTTTTACCCCAGGAAAAAGACCCTGGTATTCACCCTGTCCATATCCCTCCTGCTTTGAGGGACCGATCAGGTTGGTCTGAAAAAAACACCCACATGGCCTCTGGCCATATGAACTCCATCTCCATAATGATAACGAGGAGACCCAATACTGAAATCATGTCCCAACTCATTGCAAAAGTACCCCTCTCAAAGATCACGTTATGTACGATCCCTCCATAAATGTTTTTAGCCAATGCTTCAACTCAGACCAGGAGACCTTTTTTGCTCACACAATCCCTCAAGCAACACTTAATGAAAGGACACGGATGCAAACAAAGTGCATTGAGTTGCAGAAATTGGTCTGTGGTGCAGGAACCTGCACTCCTACCTGGCTTGCGAGCAAGTCTGGCTGTGATATTTGAGATGAGGTCTCCCTGTTCCTGATAGCCATCTGTATCTATCCGATTTGAATCTTCCTATCTTTATGCATGCAAAGAATATCCGGCAACCTTCTAATCTTCCACTGACTCGGTGCCTTTCTGATTCAACCATACTGTGTCAAACTGTTCAATATGAAGGAACAGATTCTGGTCATTGCATTTTTTTCTCCCATCCTATTATTCTGAAGGCCTTAATTTGGTGGAGTCGTCTTCTATGAGGAAGAGAAATCAGATAATTCCTCCAATGAACGTTATTCGCAATGAGCGTGCACAACCCCATTAGAACATTGTTTGACCATCATCCTGCACTCCCTCACTGTCCACAATGCACATCTATAAAAGGAGTCAGGCAATAATCAGAACACGGGGCCGTTGGCTAGCCCCACTCTAGAGCTGAGTGCATAATTTCATGTTTGGGATGTTGCAAAGTCACCACGCAAGTTTTGCTTTTTCAAGTGCAGAAGTAAGTAAGATAATTAATGTTGTCCTGACTGAGATTAGCTGAGTCTGATTTTGATATTTCAATCTCATTTTCTGTACTGTGCGGTCTTGCCTCTACTGCTGCTTGACCTAGATTCCCGGTATAACACTATGGAGAGAGATACATGACCAAATCAATATCATGTCGGTCTCTTTGCCTCACTTAGGATGACTTGTTTGATGATTTGCTACTGTCGTGTTTTTTTTCTTAAGTTAACACCTATAAGGCACCAAATGCACCAAATATAAATGTAGGTAGGATTTAATTTTTTTGCTTAAAGCTTATGTAGGCCAAGATTACAAAACTGATTTTAAAAACAATTTAGCGTGTTTGCTTTGGCTATATTGCACTTACTTGATATGTGATGTCTTTTGTGTTGTGCATGTTTTCTGGCAAGTAAATGTTTTGCAAAGAAAGAATTGCTGATTTATTGAGCTTAGCAGTCCTTGAGATGTCTAGAATATTTCCTAAAAGCCTGTGTGCTCTGACACATCTGAATGCTGCTTTCTTGCTGCTTTCTCTGCCCCGGCCACCTTTCCTAGCTATGTGCAGAAAGTCTGCTGCAGTGTTTTAAATGGTTTAGCATTGACATGTCTTTATTGATTTGACCTGTAACTTGAATTCAAGTATCTATAATATTTCTGTTTCTTTTATTTCCTTTTCTACTTTACCAAACCCAGATCACTAATGGGCCCCCTTCTATGATCGTCTCCAGAAAGCGACCCTCTGGGAACTACGAGAAAGAGAAGGATTTGTGTATTAAGTATTTTGACCAGTGGTCTGAGTCCGATCAGGTGGAGTTCGTGGAGCACCTAATATCCCGGATGTGCCATTATCAGCATGGGCATATTAACTCCTATCTGAAACCAATGTTGCAACGGGACTTCATCACTGCTCTACCAGGTAGGAATCAACAATGTGCATGTGAGAGGCTTAACCCTATCGTACATGAGCTGGGTGGGAGGTTTCCTGGGTGTGGCCTTTTGATGGTCTTCTCTTTAACGAAATAGAAACTTCAAAAACCAAGATGAAGGTCAAAAGCCTAGAGCACAATTTGGTTTACAAAACGTTAACTAGAAAAGTATGTTATGAAATGATCTCTCAGCATTACATATTGTTTTCAGTGAGGAGGGTCTCTGGAGGAAAGGCTGAATGAAGGAGTTAAGCTTAATCATTTTGAGAATACGGGGATGAAAGAATTTGAAAAACATATTGCAGGAAGAACATGTTGCTTGAGACATTCAGGGCACAGATAGATGAAGGAGACTTTTCCACATTTTGGTGGAAAAGTAGTGGCAATATTTGGTAAAAGCAAGAAGTGAGAAGTTGATAGAGAAGAAAAACTTTCAGGATGTCTTGTGTCCTGTAACATACAAGCAATCCACTGTACTTCTGACGTGACTTGGATAACACTGTGCTAATATGCAGTAAATTCTAGTCTGTCACATTTGAGAAATTGACCATTGGTTTTTAAAGCATGTGTGAGCTTCATTTAAAAAGAAATTCCCAAAGCATCAGAAGATTGAGATAGATAAAATCTTAAAGACTCCCACTTCGGTAATCCCATTTTTATAATGGCTTTTGACAAGCATTTTTATTAAATTGACAGCTGGAAGATGAGGTGAATGAAGTTGTTGCTAGTTGAAGCTAAGCTTTGGGTTTGAAAGCCTGAATATCATTAACAAGCAACTTTTTTAAATTTTGTGATACTTAAATGTTGGGCTCAGAACATCATTCAGCATATAGTATGTGCTAGTATGAGTCCTTCAATTTGCGCTGCCTATTTCAACATCATTAAAAATTCATAGAACACCAGGTAATAGTCTAACAGGTTCATTTGGAAGTGCAGTACTAGCTTTCAGAGTGCTGCTGGAGCAGTGCTCCAAAAGCTAGTGCTTCCAAATAAACCTATTGGGCTATAACTTGGTGTTATGATTTTTAACTTCAGCTCCAGTCCAACACTGGCACCTCCAAATCATAATTCACCATCATTTGACTGTCCTTTACTTATTTTTAATTCCTTCTCAAATTCTTCTCCAATTCCCTTTTCAATTTTGTTTTTGATCTTGATTGAGTGGCCACTTGTGGTGAGGCTTCTAAGTATTTTCTATAAAGTATTTCACTTTTTTTTTATTATTCATGGCGGTGTGGGTGTCGCTGGCTAGGCCAGCATTTATTGCTCATCCTTAATTGCCCAGAGGGCAATTGAGAGTCAACATTTTGCGGTGGGTTTGGAGTCACATGTAGGCCAGACCAGTAAGGATGGTAGTTTCCTTCATTCAAGGACATTGTTGAAGTAGATAGATTTTTCTGACAATCAAGAATGGATTTATGGTCATTATTAGACTCTTAATTTCCAATTTTTTTTATTCCACGGTAGAGTTTGAGCCCAGGATCCCGGAACACTACCTGGGTTTCTAAATTACCAGTCCATCGATAATACCACAAGACCGTCACCTTTCCTTTAATAATGGTGCTTAAAGGTATTTACGGTTAACTGGTGGTTTAATATCAGGTTTTAACATTGTACATTGTAATGGTTTAACTTTGATACCCCTGAAATTATGGGCCTGATTTAATTTTAGCACGTCATTATTGAGCAGTCTTCCTTATTATGCTGGCTGTGGAAGATGTTTGTTTCATCTCCTGAACAAAGCTGTGGCATTCAAAATTTCTAAAATCATAATAAAAATACCCAGCAATTAGTGCCCTTTTTTTTTGGCATTTTGATTTTGATGAAGATTTTGCTTCCAGGATTGTGCTACTAAACCCTGTCGTCTGGAAGCAGAGCTGCAGGGCCACTTCTCTGGACAACCACCACATCAATTGCAAAGTGCTTAAACATTTACACATTACTTTCTTTTTAAAAGCTTATTAAAGTCAGAACTGTCATTTTAAATAAACACTGAAATGGAAAAATGGCAGATCCGTTATCAACTCCAAGTAGTGCCAGGTCAGTTCCAGACAGCACAGGTTAAAAATTTCAAGCCAGTCCTCGAGAGCACACCAGTGAAGTGACATTTCCTGAACTCGGTCCCTAGGCCATTTCACGGTCAGGGAAAGACTTGTGCCATACAGTTCGGCCTAACAAAGTGGACTAATTCTGTCCAGGGCTTGTTTCATATACAGCCTTTGTGGTCAAAAGGGTGAGGAGATGTTCTTCCCTTAAGCCTCAGTTTAATTAGCTCCAGTTCCCAGAGATGACAGACCCATATCTACACCACAACTACCCTGTTTCCTAGTTTTTCATTTCATGACTCTGTGTGGTTCTAATGATACGTTGGTATCAAAGGAAGGTCCGAGTTATAAAATAATAAACTTAGTGAAAGTCTGACCATTTTTCTGATAAAACACATACAACATGCGTTGTGACCTTTTAACAGTTTATGCTGTCAAAGGGTATTTACAGTTTTGGTTTCGACAGTCAAAAATATAATTCCAATTCATCTAAAATTCTTCATGTTCTACTATGCTCTTCATGTAATTCTTATTATTTTTCTCCTCAAATGGTTTCCACTGGCTACAATAACTACTGATTTATTATAGGCAGTAACACTCTTTCATTCATGGGGCATGGGTGTTGCTGGCAGCCAGTATTTATTGCTCATTCCTAGTTGCCATTGAGAAGCTGGTTGTACGATATGTTGTTGAACCACTGCATTCCATTTGGCGTATTATTGGAGCTGCACTCATCCAGGCGAGTGGACAGTATTTATCACTTTCCTCATTTGTGCCTTTTTGACGCTGGTCAGGTTTTGGGGAACCAAGTGGAGTTACTTTCTGCAAGATTCCTAGCCTGTGACCTGCTCTTCGTGGAATCCTTATGGTGCAGAAGCAAGGTATTCAGCCCTTCAAGCCCTCAAGTCAGAAGAGCATCACACCCAACCCCACGCCTCTACCTTAACCTTGTAACCCTGCATTTTCCATGGCCAATCTACCTAATCTGCACATTTTTGGACTGTGGGAGGAAACTCATTCAGACACAGGGAGAATGTGCAAACTCCACGCAAACAGGGTGGAATTGAACCTGGGTCTCTGATGCTGTATGACATCAGTGCTTACCACTGAGCCACCATGCTGCCCCTTGTAGGCGCACTGTATTTGTACGGTGGGTCCAGTTGAGTTTCTGGTCAATGGTACCCCTCAGGATGTTGATAGCAGGAGATTCAGTGATGTAATACTGGGTGGTCAAGGGGTGGTGGTTAGGTTGTCTCTAATTGGCGATGGTCATTGCCTGACACTTTTGTGATGCAAATGTTAGCTGTCACTTGTTAGTTCAAACCTGGATATTGTCCTGGTCCTGTTGCATTTGAACACTGACTGCTTCAGTGTCTGAGGAGTCAAGGATGGTGCTGAAGATTGTGCATTAAACAGTGAAGGTCCCCACTTACCTTATGATGGAGAGAAGGTCATTTCTGAAGCAACAGAAGATGTTTGGGTTTACGGAACACTTGAGATGTCTTGGAACTCAGGTGACTGACTTCTTAAAAAAATGCAAGCATTTTCCTATGAGTTAGATATGATTCTTTTTGACTGTACCTTTGCTTGTGGCTCCATGATGATGCCATACTTTGTCAAGTGTGGCTTTGGTGTCAAGACAGTCACTCGCATCTCACCTCTGGACTTCAGCTCTTGTGTCCAAATTTGAATTAAAGTTATAAAGAGGTCAGAAGCTGAGTGGCCTGGTGGAACCCAAACCAAATTTCAAATAAGCAAGTGCTGCTTGATGTCACTGCTGACACTATCCATCACTTTCCTGATGATTGAGAATAAACTGATGGGATGGTATTTGGTTGGGTTGGATCCATCCTGCTGTTTGTGTACTGAACAAATCTGGACATTTTTGCGCATTGTAGGATAGATGCTGGTGTTGTCTGTGCAAGAACATCTTGATTAGGGAGTGTGGCAAGGTCTGAAGCACGAGTCTTAAACTACGGCCAGAATGCTATCAGGGTGCATAGCCTCACTATATCCACTGCTTCTGACTACTTTGATATCAAGTGGAATGAAATGAATTAGTTTTGAAATCTGGTATCCATGATGGTGGGGACCACTGGAGGAGGCAGAGATGGGCCATCTACTCTATTTCTGGCTTCAAGATTATTGTGAGTGCTTCAGCCTCATCTTTTATACTGATGTGCTCAATTCCCCCACCATTGAGGATAATGTGTGCTGCCACCTCTTCCAGTGAGTTGTTTAATTCTCCCATCACATTCACGACTGGATGTGGTAGGACTGCAGAACTTGCATCTGATCCGCTAGTTATTGAGTCACTTAGCTCTTTTGCTGCCTACGCTGTTTGGCATACTGATGCTTAATTGTTGAAATATGCTGGAAAAGCTCAGCATGTCTGGCTGCATCTGTGGAGAGAAATCAGAGTTAATGTTTGGGTCAAGTGACCCTTCCTCAAAACTCATCTAAGCGTTTGCAGCAATTTCAATTTTTGTTTCTGATTTACAACATTCACAGTTCTTTCAGTTTATATTTAGTGTTGTTTGGTAGCTTTACCAGATTGACACTTCTTCATTTTTTTAGGTATGCCTGATGCTGCTTGTGGCATGCACTCTGCACTCCATTGAGCCAGGGTTAACCAAGAGATCCCAGATTGTGCTGGTGTACATAGCAGTAGGCCATTTGGCCCTTCAAGCTTACACTGTCGTTCAATACGATCATGGCTGATCACACAATCTCAGTATCCCATTTCCACTGTCTCCCCATACCCTTGATCCCTTTAGTCGCAAGGGTCCACATCCAGTTCTCTCATGACTATATCTAATGAACTGGCCCTAACAGTTTCCTGTGGGAGAGAATTCCACAGGTTCACAACTCTCCGAGTGAAGAAGTCCCCTCATCTTGGTCCTGAATGGCTTTTGACTTTGACTAATTCTTTGACTAATCTAAGAGACTGTGACTCTTAGATCTCAATTTCCCCAACATCAGGGACCTCCTTCTTGCATCTAGCCTGTCCAGTCCCATTAGGATTTTGTGTTTCTGAGATGTCCCTCATTCTTTTAAAATTCAGTGAATACAAACCCATTCGATCCAGTCTTTCCTTGTATGTCAGTCCTGCCATCAGGGAATCAGTCTGGTGAACCTTTGCTGGACTCCCTCAACAGCAAGAATGTCCTCCCTCAGACTGGGAGACCAAAGGTGTGGTGTCACCAAGGTCCTGTATAACTGCAGAGACATCCTTACTTCGATACTCAAATCCTCTTGCTATGAAGGCCAGCATGCCATTAGCTTTCCTCGCTGCCTGCTGCACCTGCATGTCATCCTTCAGTGACTGTTCCACCATGACACCCAGGTCTTGTTACACCTCGTCATTCCTAAACAACCACCATTCAGACGATAATCTGCCTTCCGCTATCTGTGATCAAAGTGGGTAACCTCACATTTATCCACATTATATTGCATTTGCCAAGTATTTGCCCACTCAGCCAGTCTGTCCAAGTCACCCTGCAGCCTCTTAGCATCCTCCTCACAGCACACACTGCCACCCAGCTTAGTGTCATCTGCAAATTTGGAGATATTGCATTGAGTTCTTTCATCCAAATCATTAATGTCTGATTGTGAACAGTTGAGGTCCCTGTATTGAACCATGTGGTATCCCACTTGTCACTGCCTGCCACTCTGAAAAGGACGCGTTTATTTCAACTCTTGTGGGGGGCACGATGGCACAGTGGTTAGCGCTGCTGTCTCACAGCGCCTGAGACCCGGGTTCAATTCCCGACTCAGGCGACTGACTGTGTGGAGTTTGCACGTTGTCTGCGTGGGTTTCCTCCGGGTGCTCCGGTTTCCTCCCACAGTCCAAAGATGTGCGGGTCAGGTGAATTGGCCATGCTAAATTGCCCGTAGTGTTAGGTAAGGGGTCAGTGTAGGGTATGGGTGGGTTGCGGGTCGGTGTGGACTTGTTGGGCCGAAGGGCCTGTTTCCACACTGTAAGTAATCTAATCTAATCTAATTTTAAAAAACTCTCTGCTTCCTGTCTGCCAATCTGTTCTTTATCCATGTCAATACATTATTTCTGATGCCATGAATTTTAATTTTCCTTACTAATCACTTATGTGGAACCTCGTACAATTCTGCCCCTACTGTTGATGGCCCACAACACTTTTCTGATGCCTTGTTTTGAGCTGCTAGATTTGTTTGATATCTATCCTTTTAGCACAATGATAATGTCACCCAGCACAATGGAGTGTATCCTCACTGAAGATGGGACTTGTGCTGTTCACAATGTTCCCTCCAGCCACAATTCTACTTTGTGATAACACATTGCTTAATTGTATTGCTGGATGTTTCTTCACCGTTGTTTTGTAAGAAAATCTCTCACCTGTTGGTTTATATCCCAGTGACAACTGACTGGAATTGTGGACTCGATGAGCAGAGAGCTTGTCCAGTTGAGGCTGCACTTTTCTAAAGACCCAGAAGGTGGCAGCATTAGCTGATAGTTCAACCTGAACCAGTCTTTTTCATTCATCTCCTGCCATGGAAAGGAATGATATTACTAGGCTTGGGCTTAAGCTGGTATGCACGATGGAATCTCCAGAAGCTTCCAGCTTAATATTCACCACAACATATGGGATTCCTGTCTTCTGCAAGGAGCTCTGTTGAATTAACTTCATTTGGAGTGTATGTGAGGCTGGTTACTTGCTTTGACTGGACAGGGCTGGAATAACAAATGAAAGCCACATTTGAGCTGATTGTAGCACACCCACATCTGGGTTCAACTGGCTGCTTTATCCCTTCCCCACCCATAAGAAAACAAATTAAATATTTTAGAACATCATAAAAGTGCATCGTAGCTCAGGCGGTTAGCCTCTAGAGGGTGCTGTCAACAGAATTAAAAATGATCATGTCCTGGATTTCAATGTGGCAAGTTGCTTGTATGTGATGAAAACCCTTGCTTAAACCAGCCTTCTTCCATTTCCCTAGTTGTTCCCCCCAAATAGATACTCTTGAATCACTACTAAGAGTTTCTTTGCTGGTCAGTGGCATAGCATTCTGTCAGGCTGATCTAATGGCCAAAATGGACCTGAACCTCCCTCAGCTCTCCTTGGTTCACCTCATGTCAACCAGGAGTGCAGTATTATGGGCAAGCAGATGGCCCCACAGGCGTTGGATTGAGCATTTGGTATGAAGCAAGGTGCCATGCAGCCTCCTTATGTTCTCAAATGGCGGCGCCTACACACTTACCATCTTGATGCGTTTGGGCTTATGGAATATTTATTCCACTGTGTTGGAGCATTGACATTAAGCAAATATTCTCAAAGGAAAACGGGTGACCAGCCAGAATAAGCATCCGCATGTGAAATATTTTATATCAATGGAAACATTTCTGATGTTGAATATTAAGAGTGGGACTAGAGAAACATTTAGAACCATAGAACATTTCTTAAATTACTACATTTCCTGTATATATAAACTGAAATATTGTGAACTGTTTTCTTGGGTAAGGAAAAGACTTGCTACTGCTGTGTTCACAGGGCTTTTCTTCAGGCTGCACATATTTTTGTTTTTAAAAAAACCTTTATATTGCTTCAATCAAAAACTGGTAAGTTAGGAGTGTACATTGAAGCTGAACAGAGGTTTTTCATCGCAGGGTTGATCAAAGAATGCCATAAAAAGGGCCATGTATAGCAGGGTAGTGGTAATGTTGCACTACTAGTAATTTAGAGCACCCCCCAATAATGCAAAGAACGTAGTTTTAAATTCCTCTGGCATATTAGATTAATTTTTAAAATATTAATACATTGATAAATCTGATCATGAAAACTAGTATTGGTACAAGTGACAGTGTCATAAAAACCCAGCTGGTTCACTGATATCCTTTTAAGGAGCGAAACCTACCTCCCTCCTGTCTGGCCTATACGTGACTCTGGTTGAATGCACACCAATATAGTTAGTTCTTAATTGCCCTCTGAAGTGTTGCAACAATAAATGTTAGCCTTGCCTGTGAGCTCTCATCCTGAGAATGGATGAATGGCAAAGAAAGGGGTATCAACGCAAGGAGTATCAGAAATAAGGTGGGTGAACTTAAGGCGTGGATCGGTACCTGGGACTATGATGTTGTGGCCATCACGGAAACGTGGATAGATGAGGGACAGGAATGGTTGTTGGAGGTTCCTGGTTACAGATGTTTCAGTAAGATTAGGGAGGGTGGTAAAAAAGGAGGGGGGTGGCATTGCTAATTAGAAATGGTATAACAGCTGCAGAAAGGAAGTTTGAGGGGGATCTGCCTTTGGAGGTAGTATGGGCTGAAGTCAGAAATAGGAAAAGTGCAGTCACCTTGTTGGGTGTTTACTATAGGCCCCCCAATAGCAGCAGAGATGTGGAGAAACAGATTGGGAAACAGATTTTGGAAAGGTGCAGAAGCCACAGGGTCGTAGTCATAGGCGACTTCAACTTCCCAAATATTGATTGGAAGCTCTTTAGATCAAGTAGATTGGATGGGGCGGTGTTTGTGCAGTGTGTCCAGGAAGCTTTTCTAACTCAGTATGTAGATTGTCCAACCAGAGGGGAGGCCATATTGGATTTGGTACTCGGTAATGAACCGGGACAAGTGATGGGCTTGTTAGTGGGTGAACATTTTGGTGATGGTGACCACAATTCTGTGACTTTCACCTTGGTTATGGAGAGAGATAGGTGCGCACAACAAGGTAGATTTTACAATTGGGGGAAGGGAAATTACGATGCTGTAAGACAGGATTTGAGGAGCATAAGTTGGGAGCATAGGCTGTCAGGGAAGGATGTGGTGGAAATGTGGAACTTTTTCAAAGAGCAGATACGACGTGTCCTTGAGATGTATGTACCTATCAGGCAGGAAAGAAATGGTCGTGTGAGGGAACCTTGGTTGACGAGGGAGGTTGAATGTCTAGTAAAGAGGAAGAAGGAGGCTTACATAAGGTTGAGGAAACAGGGTTCAGACAGAGCAGTGGAGGGATACAGGATAGCAAGAAGGGACCTGAAGAAAGATATTAGGAGAGCTAAGAGAGGGCATGAAAAATCCTTGGCGGATAGGATCAAGGATAACCCCAAGGCATTTTATGCGTATGTGAGAAACATGAGAATGACGAGAACGAGGGTAGGTCCGATCAAGGACAGTAGTGGGAGATTGTGTATTGAGTCGGAAGAGATAGGAGAGGTCTTGAATGAGTACTTTTCTTCAGTATTTACGAACGAGAGGGACCGTATTGTTGAAGAGGAGAGTGTGAAACGGACTGGTAAGCTAGAAGAGATACTTGTTAGGAAGGAAGATGTGTTGGACCTTTTGAACAACTTGAGGATAGACAAGTCCCCCAGGCCTGACGGGATATATCCTAGGATTATGTGGGAAGCAAGAGGAAATTGCAGTACCGTTGGCAATGATCTTTTCGTCTTCACTGTCAACGGGGGTGGTACCAGGAGACAGGAGAGTAACGAATGTTGTGCCCCTGTTCAAAAAAGGGAATAGGGATAACCCCGGGAATTACAGGCCAGTTAGTCTTACTTCTGTGGTAGGCAAAGTAATGGAAAGGGTACTGAGGGACCGGATTTATGAGTATCTGGAAAGACACTGCTTGATTAGGGACAGCCAGCACGGATTTGTGAAGGGTAGGTCTTGCCTTACAAGTCTTATTGAATTCTTTGAGGAGGTGACCAAGCATGTGGATGAGGGTAGAGCAGTGGATGTAGTATACATGGATTTTAGTAAGGCATTTGATAAGGTTCCCCATGATAGGCTTATGCGGAAAGTCAGGAGGCATGGGATAGAGGGAAATTTGGCCAATTGGATAGAAAACTGGCTAACTGGTCGAAGTCAGAGTGGTGGTAGATGGTAAATATTCAGCCTGGAGCCCAGTTACAAGTGGAGTTCCGCAGGGATCAGTTCTGGGTCCTCTGCTGTTTGTAATTTTTATTAATGACTTGGACGAGGGAGTCGAAGGGTGGGTCAGTAAATTTGCAGATGATACGAAGATTGGTGAAGTTGTGGACAGTGAGGAGGGCTGTTGTCGGCTGCAAAAGGACTTAGATATGATGCAGAGCTGGGCTGAGGAGTGGCAGATGGAGTTCAAGCCTGCCAAGTGTGAGGTTGTCCATTTTGGAAGAACAAATAAGAATGCGGAATACAGGGTTAATGGTAGGGTTCTTAGTCAGGTGGAGGAACAGAGGGATCTTGGGGTCTATGTACATAGATCTTTGAAAGTTGCCACTCAGGTGGGTAGAGCTTGTAAGAAGGCCTATGGTGTATTAGCGATCATTAGCAGAGGGATTGAATTCAAGAGTCGTGAAGTGATGTTGCAGCTGTACAGGACTTTGGTTAGGCCACATTTGGAGTACTGTGTGCAGTTCTGGTCGCCTCACTTTAGGAAAGATGTGGAAGCTTTGGAGAGGGTGCAGAGAAGATTTACCAGGATGTTGCCTGGAATGGAGAATAGGTCGTACGAGGATAGGTTGAGAGTTCTCGGCCTTTTCTCGTTGGAACGGCGAAGGATGAGGGCTGACCTGATAGAGGTTTATCTTATAGTTTATAAGATGATCAGAGGAATAGATAGAGTAGACAGTCAGAAACTTTTAACAACAGAGTGTTACAAGGGGACATAAATTTAAGGTGAAGGGTGGAAGGTATAGGGGAGATGTCAGGGGTGGGTTCTTTACCCAGAGAGTGGTGGGGGCATGGAATGCGCTGCCCGTGGGAGTGGTAGAGTCAGAATCATTGGCGACCTTTAAGCGGCAATTGGATAGGTACATGGATGGGTGCTTAATCTAGGATAGATGTTCGGCACAACATCGTGGGCCGAAGGGCCTGTTCTGTGCTGTATTGTTCTATGTTCTATGAAAGCAGGCCATTAGATGCATTTCCTGGGGGAAGAAAAAGAAATGGAATTGATCTGTTGCAATAAAGGGAACATTTGTCTAGTTGCTTTTTCCTGTTCCGAGAGATGTTTTATGACTTGCAAACTTTCCATCTTGATCAAGCTGTGGGATAGCTGAGAGAAGCTATTCAAGCTACATTCAGCACTGCCTGTATCTTTGAAAAGAAACATGGTGCTGACTACAGTGGATCGCTTTTTGTGGATTGTTGGATAATAGAGGTAACAATTATCTGCATGGACCATTTCCAAAATGAAAACCGTTTGTATTCAGGTAGGCCTTGATTCAAAACCCAAAACCACCTGATAGTTGCCGTTAAATTCAATAGGTAAAATTCAAGGAGCTTTACTCTGCATTCACTGTCAATGTTTGGGAGGCCAATGTAAAGTCATTGAAATAGAAAATTGTTCCAATTTCATCTGACATTTCTTGATTTGTGGCCATTTAATTTTCTTGATGGATGTTGCTAGGCACTTCACGGTGAGTACTCGGTAGAAATAAGAATATTTAGTCGCATTTTTGTTTGCTGTCTTGGACTTTGACTGGATGCGTCAAAGGATGGAGTGGCATTTTCACTGCAGTGCCATCAGTCAATGTGAGTAGCTTCAAGCAAGAATATCTAACCTGCATTTCCATGGCACTCACTCTACTCCTCAAAACGTAGGCCTTTGGTTCTATTTGCATTTGATTTTTATTTCTTGGCTTGTCCTGTTATTGAATTTTTTGGGGTTGTGATCCTAATCACAAATGGTTTGTACTTAGGAACTGGACACCATTAGGTGCCTGTGGATGTAAAAGATCCTGTGATTCCTTTTCACAGAGGAGGGAAATTTCTTCCTGGTGCCTTTGAAATTTTGATCCTTCAATAAACATCGCAAGAAAACCAGTTATCTTTTGTGGGAGCTTGCTGTGTTGGCTGCATGTGCTTCCTCCATTCCAATAGAAATGACATTTCGAAGGTATGAATTGGTTGTAAAGCACATTAACACGTCAGGTAGTTGTGGAAGATGATATATAAATGCAAGTCTTTTTCCTCTATTGATATCAGCAGCTCAAACTACTTTCAGGTAATATAAATGGGAACTATAGCATTGCGTTGTTTTACGGATGTGGCTTTTGCCACCAAAATCTTGGGTATCTCTGGTTTCAGGCAGCAGAATGTATACAAAGGGCTTAACATTTAAAAAGGAGATTCTTGTGGTTGAAATAATAATGTTTCTGTGTTTTGCTTGGTCACGTTGCTTCAGTTCTGTTTGTTCCCAGTAAGAGATTTGTTTTAATAGTTAGTTCTCCTTGTGACACAGCTAATGCCTGAGCTGTGATTTAGAGTCATAGAGATGTACAGCACGGGAACAGACCCTTCAGTTTAACTCGTCCATGCTGACCAGATATTATAACCTAATCTAGCCCCATTTCCCAGTAAACCCTTCTTATTCATAGACCCATCCAGATGTCTTTTAAATGCTGAAATTGTATCAGCCTCCATCAATTCCTTTGGCAGATCATTCCATACACACACCACCCTCTGCGTGAAAAAGTTGTCCCATAGGTCTTTTTCATATCTTTCCCTTCTCACCCTAAACCTATGCCCTCTAGTTCTGACTCCCCCACACCTCAGGGAAAAGACCTTGTCTGTTTATCCTATCCATGCCCCTCATGATTTTATAAACCTATATAACGTCACCCCTCGGCCTCCGACGCTCCAGGGCAAACAGCCCCAGCCAATTCAGCCTCATCCTGTAGCTCAAACCCTCCAACCCTGGCAACATACTTGTAATTCTTTGCTGAACCCTTTCAAATTTCACAACATCCTCCCAACAGGAAGGAGACCAGAATTGCAAGCAATATTCCAAAAGTGGCCTAACCAATGCAACATGACCTCCCAACACCTATACTGAACGCTCTGAATCAATAAAGGAAAGCATACTAAATGCTGTCTTCACCATCCTATCCACCTGCAACTCTACTTTCAAGGAACTGTGATCTGCACTCCAAGGTCTCTTTGTTCAGCAACACTACTGAGGACCTTACCATTAAGTGTATAAGTCCTCTTTAGCCAATTTTAAAAGCAAGCCATCAGTGAATTACTGCTCCTGGCGAATTTCATCAAGGTATTTGATTGTCTCCCCGTACAAGTACATCATTAGCTACTGGGATCAAAATTGGAATCTTATAGTGCCTTGTGTTTTTTTTTCTCTAGTACATTTTCTCTGCTGCTGTTCATGATCTTTGATTTCTCCCTCTTATTTAGGTTGCATTCTATATCTGCTTTGTAGTTTGTTTCTTCCAATTTGAAAACAGCTACAAAGCACTTTGTTCAGTGTGTCCACAATTTTCTCATCTGTGATGATGTCTCCTGTCTCTGCCTCCAAGGGAACCATCCGTTTCTTTTACTGCTCTCCTTTTAAATACATGTAAAACCCCTTACAATCCATTTTTATGTTCCTTGCCATCTTGCACTACTTTTCCCATTTTATCCTTGTTCTGGTTATCTGGTGATATCTAAAGCTTCCTAAAATTCAGGATTGTGGGCGGCACGGTGGCACAGTGGTTAGCACTGCTGCCTCACAGTGCCTGAGACCCGGGTTCAGTTCCTGACTCAGGCGACTGACTGTGTGGAGTTTGCACGTTCTCCCCGTGTCTGCGTAGGTTTTCTCCCACAGTCCAAAGATGTGCGGGTCAGGTGAATTGGCCATGCTAAATTGCCCGTAGTGTTAGGTAAGGGGTAAATGTAGGGGTATGGGTGGGTTGCACTTCGGCGGGTTGGTGTGGACTTGTTGGGCCGAAGGGCCTGTTTCCACACTGTAGGTAATCTAATTTAATTCTCACTGTTTTTCTCAATATTATAAATAAGTTGTTTCTTTTAATGCTCCCTTTAACTTCTTGAGCAAGCCATGGATGAATCTTACTGAAACTGTTAGCTTCTTTAACAACCCCATATAAACTTTTTTGTTTATGTTTAGGTTTCTTGTTTGTGACTGGAGTATGTCACACTCAAACTTGAAATGGAATTTAAATGTATTTTAATCACTTTCGCCAAGAGAAACATTTACAACAAAATTACAAACTAAACCCATCTCAATGCACTGAACTAAATCTAAAATATGTTGTCTCTGTGTTTTTCAATGTCTTCTAGGCAATTGTCACGCAAGTATTCTGCAGACTCATATTCCACACCATCTTGGTCAATTTCCTTTGTTCAGTCTGTAAGATTTAAATCTCCCGCGAGTATAACATTGCCTTTGTTTCAAGCTCCTATTACTACTTGCTCATGCTCTGTCTCCAGTAGCATAACCATTGTTAGGGGACATGATAAATTATTGCCGTACTTATTTACTGCCTCACGTCTTTTGGTTGTGATGCCTCTTACCATTAAATACCAGTGATTTTCTAAGTGTCTTACAAGAGATGGTCATTTGGGTAAGACATCAGATACTGTACTCATACTGCAAAAGAAGGCAACAATGTCAGAGAGGTTCATCCTGATGATTAGTTTGGACGTGATTCAAAGCCTAATTTGCAGCATTATTTAAATGAGTGAATAATGGCCCACCTTGCTTGAAACTCCATTTCTACAGCCAGTAGATGGAGTTATTGAGGTATTTTGTGATGTTATAACTTACATAAAAGTCAATGATAGATATGTCCTTGGGAAGTTTTGCTAGCACAGTCATGGCCCACTTATACTTTTCCCCTCCAGGATGGGTCTACTCCAGTTTCTAACTCCTACATTTTCTCCTTATTTGACCAATAAACAGTGGCAACCAAATAAATGACACCATTGATGCTCATAGGTTTCGCGTCAGTGAGTTTTAGTTAATGGGTTCCCGTTACATTCCTCAAAATAATCTGGAAAATTTCTGTTTCTCTGCACTGCTGCAAAACATTTTGCATTTCAAAGCTTCAGAGGTGGCAGAGTGCTTAGGTCATTACCATGTCAGCTAAATAAAATCATAATTAATGTGTATGTCTGTAGTGTCCCTTTTATAGTGAAAAATGTACACAAACTCCTTTTCAGCTGGAGAGATTTTAAATTTTGCACTTATTTCTCAATTTAAGTGCTGTTATATTTATTCCAAGGTATCTCATTTCCATGTAATGTAATTGGGCATTTTATATTTAAAGGGCCAAACTGGCGATGTTACAGCTGAAGATTTGGTTCCTGAAGGTTGTATTGCTCCACTGGTGCCCGGATTGGGACTGTCACTTCATAACACACTGAAAGGGGTAGGATTGAGGTCGTGGTCCATATCGGTGCTAACAAAAGAGATAAAAAGAAGGATGTGGACCTACAAGTTGATTTTAAGTTGCTGGAAAGGAGAGTACTAGAAGTGCTTCATTGGTAATCTCTGGATCGTCCCCAGGTCCCCACACTGGTGAATACAAAAACAGGAGGTTAGAACAGATGCCTGTGGCTAGAGAACCAATGTAGAAGGAAGAGCTTTTTAATGTTTGGGTTCAAATCAGAAGGAGTGGTTTCCGTATAGGCTGGAATGAGTTGTACTTTATGTATTCATTCACAAGATGTGGAGTCGCTGGCTAGGCTAGCATACATTGCTGTCCTTAATTGCCCAGAGGGTAGTTAAGAGTAATCCACATTGCTGTGGGTCTGGAGTCATATATAGGCCAGACCAGGTAAGGACAGGTGTTTCCTTTTCTAAATTAGTGAAACAGATGGGTTTTTCAGGTAATTGATGATGTCACGATCATCATTAGATCCTTGATTCCAGATTTTTAATGAATTCACGTTTCATGATCTACCAAGGCAAGATTCTAACCAGTGTCCCCAGAAAATTACCTGGGTCTCTGAATTAACATTCTTGCAATTAATATCGCTCTGCCATCACCTTCCCTTCAATAAAGGCAGTGCTGTGACTTTGTGGTATATTATGCTGCTGTTGTTGAACTTGGCCAAGAGTTGGTAAGCAGGGTGTAGCATTGGAAAGGACAAATTAGGTACACAAAGGATTGGAAGAAGCATATAGATCAGAATGGAAAAACTGCAAGGTTTTGTGAGGTCAGAAGTAGGAATGCTGTAAGGTTTAAACTGTGTGCAGAGTATCTGTCTACATACTTGATGTATAATAAGATTGATGAACTGTAAGCACAGACACAAGGGACTGAACAGAGAACACTGTCGAGGACACTAACAGCATTCCAGTACTAAATAATCAAGGTGCTACTGAAATGAGGAAATAATTGCAATATCCATCACTAAAGAAAAAGTACAAGGGAAGCTAATGCGACTAAAAGCAGACCAGCCCTCTGGAACTGATGAGTTAGACCACTAGGCACAGGAATAGGACTAAGCAATTGAGCTGATTGAGTCTGCACTGTCATCCAGTGAGACAACAGCTGATCTGTTAATTGTCAACTCCACTTGCATTCTGGAATTTAAAGGGGGTATTACAGAGATAATTGATGCACTGGTGATAATCTTCTAAAAATCTTTAAATTCTGGATCAGTCCCAGTCAGTTGGCAAACACTCCCTGTGACATACTTAATTAACCGGGGAGAGGAGGTAAAACAAAACAGGAAACTATAGATCTGATAGCTTGACATCTGTCATTGGAAAAATGTTTGAGTCTGTTTACAGCATTTGAAAATATGTTCCTTTTATCAAGCGGAATCAGCATGTCTTCAAGAAAGAGCAGTCCTGCTTGACAAAAATATTAGAATTCTTTGCTGAAATAACAGATAGATAATGGGGAACCAATATTTATTATATATTTGGATTTCCAAAAAACATTTATGAAGATACCACACACAAAGCTACTTAAGAGCCCCGTAGTGTTGAGGATAATATATTAGCATCGATAGAGGATTGGTTAAAACTGATGGAAGACAGTTAGGTTAAGGGGGGAGGGGGCATTTTCAGAATGTGGTGCTTCTGCATGAAACACAGCTAGCAAACAAGTTCAACAGGTAATTAGGAAGGCTTAATGATATGTTGGTCCTTATATCAAGGGAGTGAGAGTATAAGAGCAATGTGAGCATTTTTTGATTAGATTAGATTTCCTGCAGTGTGGAAACAGTCCACACCGACCCTTCGAAGAGTAATCCACCCAGATCCATTTCCCTCTGACTAATGCACCTCACACTGTGGGCAATTTAGCATGGCCAATTCACCTGACTTGTGCATCTTTGGACTGTGGGAGGAAACTGGAGCACCCGGAGAAAACCCGTGCAGACACTGGGAGAATGTGCAAACTCCACACAAACTTTCACTTGAGGATGGAATCAAACCTGGGACCCTGGTGCTGTGAGGCAGCAGTGCTAACCACTGAGCCACCACGCCGCCCTTAAATTTGGTCCCCTTATTTAAGGAAAGCTGTTATTTCATTGCAAGCAGTTTAGAGAAGTTCACCAGGGTCCCTCATATGGAGGGATTGTCTTAACAACACAGGTGAAATAGATTATGACTACTCACTGGGGTTTAGAAGGATGCGAGCTAATCTGAGTGAAATGTATAGGATTCTTAAGGGACTTGACAGGGTCAACGCTGAGACAATGTTTCCTCTCATGTTTGAGTCTAAGACTCAAGGGGACAGTCTCAGAATAAAGGAACGCCAATTTAAGATTGAGATGAGTAGGAATTTTTTTCAAAGGGTTTGGAGTCTTTGGAACTCGCCACAGAAAGCTGTGGGGGCCGAGTTCTTGAGTATATTGAAGGCTGAGATAAATAGATTCTTGATCTGTGGGGAATCATAGGTAATACAGAAAATGGAGCAAAGTGCACATGAGGAATGTCGAATCAACCGTGTTCCTATTGAATGGTAGAGCAGGCTCGCAGGGGCCTGTTCTTACTTATGAATCTAAATGACCGGACCAAATTGAACGCATTGAAGGATCCAGAGGGAAGTAAGCGCCAGACTTGTATGTGACCTTATCCTTAATCTCCTTAATTGTTCTTGGGTGCAGGATATGATACCAGGAGGCTGCGTATACAGATTAGTTAGTTTAACTCTGGTGTGATTTGATAGATAGGCTCAGAATTATGAGGGGTTTACAGAGAGCAGACAGAGACTGATGGAGTTGTTCATCCGAAGAATCTGCAGGGACCTGATAGGCTGAATAGCCTCTTTTGCTCTTGTCATTCTTTGATTCATGTTAACACAAAAGTCAGTATTTTGATCTAGAGGGAAGAGAAAAGTAAAACATGAAACATAAGCTTTGACTTTTTAAAGAGCCCTCACATGTATGGACATGAGATTGACTAAATTCCGTTATGATTAAGGTCTGTTAGAAATTGTTACTCGTTCTTGTGTTTGTTGTACCTTAAATGAAATCCAATGGTCACGTGGCAATGTTGAGATACCTATCTGTTGTGTGGGCTAGTGGTCATATTTATTCATTGCCTGGTTGCCAAGACCTTTAACAGATGTATTGTTTAAAAGTGGAGCTCAGAATTTCAAATTACAGAATGATTGAATATATGATAATTCATTAAATTGAGTATGCAGAGAGTAATGTAAATCAGTGTTTACTAGAGCGCATTTAAAAGACTATTCTGATGTATTATCTCAACTTTTGGGATCTGGCTGTACTCTTTTGGGTGTCTAGTATAAAGCTGCTGGGTTTTGGGGCTGGGGTTGCCCCAACTCTAATGCTTTTGACAAATGGGATTGAAGCTAGGTGTCTCAGTAAGCCACCAAGCTGTCACGCTGAGGTTTGGGGTTCAGTGGGTGAGGTTGGTTCTGGAGACTCTGTCTGGTTGCCTTGCTGTAATGGTGAATTTGGGGTGGAGTTGAGTCTGGGGGGTCTCGGGTCACACTGATTTGGGGAAGTTGAGCGGGTTGAGTCTGGGGTGAGTCTGAGAATCTCTGTCCATCTTGTTCTGATGTTGAGTTTGGCGTATGGTTTATTTTGGGGTTTCTGGTCACGCTGTTATGATGCTGGGTTTGTGGGGTGGGTGGGTTTTGAGACTGAGATTTTTGGTTACTCTGTTCTGAGATTGGCCTTGTGAAAAATTGAGGGAACCTATTAATGCTGGGAGTGTCTGAGAAAACCGCACATTCCAAATCTGATTTACTCCTGAGCTTTTTACCCTTTTTGAAGTGTTTTGGATGCTGATGGATTGCTTAGTAATTTTTCATGCTTTGTTACCCCTTGCTGTCCATAGTATATTGAATGATTTGTATTCTGTTTTGGTAGTTTGAGTAGAGGGCACATTATGAATAAGGACTTTGCATAAATTGCATTTGTGATATTTCAGTAAATTAATGGCTTAAATCTACCAAATGCAGTGTAACGAAAGGATAATTGGTGAGGTACAAGGTAGTATTGCCAGCTGCGGAAGATCATACGCTCCCTTACTTCAAGCTGTCAGCTGCTACAGTGTTCTGTGCTGAAGATGCTATTGATCCTGTCTCTGAAATAATCAATTGTTTAGTCTTTCTCTTTGCTTGCATCATCCCTCCTTCTTTCTCCCTTCTTTGTGCCTCCCCCCTTCAAACTGACATTTCATCCTAATTTTTTAGAATAGAATTCTTTGCCTGCAAGCCATTCCAGGTAGAGCAACTAATGAAGGGATGTGGTTTCAAGATTTCATGAGTACTGTGATTGTACTGTGCCAGTGCCCTTGTTAAAAGCATCAAATTCTAGTGGTGAGGGAGGTTAGTGTGAAAGATTTAAATGCCTCAGGGTAGCCCTTCAGATATAATTATCACTTCAAAGGGGAAGACGAAATTCGTGGCAAGGTCATTTTTATTGCTTCTACTTTTATATTCTGGACTCCTTACCTAACAACACTGATGTGTCTTCATCACATGTACTGCACTGGTTCAAGAAGAAAGCTGAATATATTTGACCATTCAGCCCCTCAGACCTATTCTGCCAAGTCTGTGCCTCAACTCCCTTTACCTGCCTTCACATCACTCCATATCCTTGACCAACAAAAATAAAGTTTTGTAAATGTTTAATTTCATAATACACTGGCCAGTCAAATGTAGAATTTCACTTTGGTATTATATTTGTATGTCTAATCTCATGGAGTAAAGGGGAAAATAAGGACATTAGTAAGTATTTAGAGTTTAAGTAATTTCATTTTCAAAGTTAGATACAATTTCAGATAATTTTAATTTTAAAATGGTGAAACTTTGTTCATTAATTAGCTTCTGGTTTTCTTTTCATTTCACAATTTATTATTTTTGAAAATTTAGCTTTGTTCCAAAGGTTACTATCATGGAACCCACTTCCTTCACAGCATTGTGGGTGTTCTTAAACTCCAAGAGCTATTGTAGTTTAAGATGGCAACTCACCCCCACCATCATCACTTCCACGGCAATTACGGATAGGCAATAAATGTTGGCTTAGCAACGCCCATATCCCATGAGCAAATTAAGAAACAGACTCAGAAAGTATGTCTTTTACATGAGTGAATTCCAGTTCAACGCCATGTTTACTTCTAGGACACTGGGCTTTTGGGTGATTTGATGATACTGATGTGCGCTCAACATACACAGCTGGTGCTGTGGTTTCCCTGGGTGAGCTGGCTCTACATGGAGCTGCTCTGATCAAAGCCTGCGAGACAAGGGGGAAGGTATGTTGCATGCTGGGTTTTCTATGTACAGGCCAGAGAAGTTAGTCTGACACAACTGCAAGGGCATTTGACTGAAATATATTTGAATCCCTATGCCTTTTCTATGTGCACTGAGGGAGTAATTTAAATAAAATATTACTCCCCATTTGAGCATAATTTACTATTTTTTTAAACTTTGAGAATGTGCATTTGATATCGGAATAAAAGTATCCCTGCTACAGATGGTAATCGGAATATTATAATGCCCCTGATGCACCTTCCCACTAAACTTATGTTGTACATTCCTGTACTGAGCTGTCTTTTTCTAACTATTTTGGGGTGGGTCTCACTTCAAGTTTAGAGAGTGCAAGAATTTAGTCAATCCTGATTGTCATTGGTGTTTCAAGATTAATTAAGATAGGAGGTTTGGTTCAAAAGTCAAGGTGAGAGTATGTAGATGCATTATAAGAGTATGTTTGGAAAAGTATCTTGCTTTTTATTGCTGAAATTAGCTGTATCTGAGTAGTGTCTCAGAGCTGAAAGGAAGCTCATTTCCCATTTCTGTAACATATTCTACTTTTAAGGCTATTCTGTGAACAACAGGCTCACATAATACCTAGTTATCAATAACCTAATTGTTGATATGTTTCTAATGTGTGGATTATCTGAGGACTCTTGACTCTGGGTCCAGATGAACATCTCTGTTCAAAAAGTGCCAGGGGGCCTTTGGCATCAAACTTAAAAGGCAGACAGCATCACAATTTAATTTCTCAGCTCTGACAATGCAGCGTTCCCTTCTGAGGGTGCAATCCTATTTTAATGAACATGCTTTTCTGTTGTGCTTCATACATTTTTTAAAATGAAAGCTCTTTTGTTCTACTCCTTTGTTCATTTATCCATCCATCAATCCAATTTGAAAACATCAGGCACATTTGACACTAATACTCAATTTTCCCTTTAGAGTATTTTGGTGAGCTGTTGTCTCGAAATAAGAGAACCCATGTGGTATAGGTCTTCCAATTGTAATGTAGGATAGGAAATCTGACAGCAACAAGGAATCAACGAGATATGTCTAAGTCAGAATGATCTGTAACTTTGAGGTCCTCGTGTTCCTGCACATTTGTCCTTCTAGTTGATAAAGATTACAGGTGTGGAAGTTGCAGCACTACATCTTGTAGATGGTATAGGTTGCTGTTGTGGTGTGATACTGGTGGAGGGAATAATGTTGATGGCAGTGCATAGGGTTCTTGGTCAAGTTAACTGCTTTGTCCTGAATAGTGTTGAGATTTTTCAGAGGTGTTGGAGCTGTACCAATCTAAAAAATAATGCAGAGTATTCCATCACAGTTTTGTCTTGACTTATATGTGTGGACAGGAAATGAGGCATCAAGATGTGAGTTATTTGTTGCAGGATTCCTAGTTTTTGACCTGCTTTTGTAGCCACAGTATTTCTATGGCAATTTCAGTTCAGTATCTGGTCAGTGATGACCTCCAGGATGCTGATAGTGGAGCTTTTAATGATGGTAATGGCCAAGGAGCAATGATTGATTAAACTCTGTTTTGTTGGAGATGGTCATCGTCTATTGTGTGGGGGCATGAATGTTACTTTCCATTAAGGACCCAAACCTGGATGTCAGCCAGATATCGCATCCAGATGTGGACATGGGCTGCTTCTGTATTCATGAATATAATTGCAAAATCTAATCATTGGAAACATTTCTTTATCTGATCTTATAATAAAGGGAAAGGCATTGATGGAGCAGACACTACCCTGAGGAACTTTGCAGTGGCATCCTGGGACTGAGATGGTTGACCGTGTGCAAATGCAACCATCTTCCTCGATAGGACTCCAATCATTGGAGAGCTTTCCCCTGATTCCCATTGATTTCAGTTTTGCCAAGACTCCATGCTACCACATTCAGTTAGTTTGCAGCCATGATGTCAAAGACAAACACTTACCTCTCCTCTTGCACCGTTGACCGACAGCATTCAAGTTAAAAGCCCTGCCTAGCAGTTATGATCTCTGGACTTGTCCAGTTCAGTCAGTAGTTATGTTACTGAGCCACTCTTGATGGGCAGTACATCCCCCAGAATTTTGTGAAGTCAGGGACCAGTGCTAGAGAAAGCCCTTTCAGTTGTGTCACCCGTTGGGTCTATCCTGCCAGTAGCTGTATTATGCTTCAATTATTTAAAATATGTTTTATTCTATTAAATGCCTCAATCTTACTGAGCTCAAACTATTCTGTTTAGGTACAAACCAGGTTTCCAGACATCGTCAGGCGACAGTGATAGATACATTGCCAGTGATTGTAAGAATACAACTGCTTACCCCATTGATGCTAATGCTTGGGGAATGAACAATCATACCTCTGACCATTCTGGTCACAGCAAGAACTGTCTGTTTCTGTAGATGGTGTTCCGTAATCTTGTCTACTCCACTGGGCTCTGAATTTATCCTGTTCACTGAAGTTGCTTCATGGCTTAGTGGATGCCAGTAAGGCTTGTGTAGCAGCACTTACTGTGGTGTCTGGGACTTAGTTACTTTGTGCATGATCCCTCATCTGTTGGCGAAGTGATGCCCTTGACTGGAAGTCTCTTTTAGTGGGCAGAACCTCCCCTGACTGCAGCCAGAGAAGGTGGAGTGATAATCTCGTCGAACTGAGATCGAGCAGCAAGTGAGTGTAGCATACCTGGTGTCCACATTGATTTGTTAAAACTCTACCTTCGGCATGGCCAAGAGATTATCTTGGACATCGTTGACTAGATTTCGATCAGTACCCCATAGTGAATAATATGAAACAAAAGAACTGCAAATGCTGGAATTCTGAAATGAAAGCAAAGTGCTAATGCAACACAACATTTCTGGCACCAACTCTAGAGCGAGAAAGAGTTAATGTTTTGCATCCATTGACCCTTTGGATAGGTTGCTGTTGTGCACCATATGACCTGCAAAGCAAAGTCTGGCAAGCTTTAGAAATTTACTTTATACCCGAAGAGTGCTGCGTAGGATGTCTGGTGGTGACAGGTCTGTTACTGCTGGTGGAATTGCAGAAATAATTTGTGTTGAAATAATTGAAGTGTTTTTTTTTGAAGTGAAATTTATTTAGAATGCTTTGCTGCCAACAGGCAGTGACAGCACTGGATCTGAAGCTAATTATATCAAAGATTGTAAAGTGTTTAGCACATAAAGCCTGTGCTACAAAGTGATAATTTTGACTGCACCAGTTTTAAAGGAAGTTCAAGCCAGATTTATAATGCAGGAAATTTGCCAGAGCTGGCATGACAGCACAACAGAAAAGACTTGCATTT
Source organism: Hemiscyllium ocellatum (assembly GCF_020745735.1). Taxonomy (NCBI): domain Eukaryota; kingdom Metazoa; phylum Chordata; class Chondrichthyes; order Orectolobiformes; family Hemiscylliidae; genus Hemiscyllium; species Hemiscyllium ocellatum. The sequence goes on along the minus strand of NC_083416.1, from coordinate 16,071,176 downwards.
ATGTTGCAGCTTTCAAAGTCCACTTGTGTTCCAAAGTGCTTTATAGCCATAAAACACTTTTTAAACACAATGTCTATTCTGATGTCTGAAATATGGCAGCCAGTTTAATTGTATCAAGATCCCTTAAAAGCATGAATTAATGACTATACTTTGTAAAAAAAAAATTCCAAGGTACTATTTGTATAGCTTTCATCTAGACACTGGATTGACTCTGTCCTTCAATGGAGTGTTAAGAGATCTTTTCTGTCTGAGGGGGGCCGGGACCTCGGTTTAATATCTTGTCCACAAGACTGCACTTTGATTGTTATAGCAACCTCTCTACTCTAAATAGAATTCCAGTCTAGATTATGTGTTCCTGTCTCTGGTGTGTATTTGAACCTCTGGCAGGAGTGCTGCTTTGAACCATGGCTAACATCTAAGTTGTTTGTTTATGCATGCTATCTTACTATTCTGATTCATAAGGGGTATTCATGGCAGACTGGGCTATAATTAGACAGTTGTTTGAAAAATTCCAACTTGTTTGGTCCATATTTAACTGGATCTACTGTATTGCAAAAAGTAAAAAACAGCTGATGGTGTTGAAGTGAAGTGTGTTACAGGGTGAGCTGCACATGTAGTTTATTCTGTGGCGTAGTTACAGGAAAGACACAGATCATTTGTTTCAACAGGTCTCTGCTGGTAGTTATGCTCCACATGAGCCCGTTTTGTGATAACTCAAGCTTTCCAGTGCTATTTACTTCAGATACTCCTTGCACATTCTAATCCCTCCTTCTCTTGAATTCCTCATTGAATGAAATAATGACCACCTTCTATTTATGATCCAGAATTCTGTTTCCCCTTGCAAGTGGAAATGCCTTTGCATCTACCTGATTAAATATTTTTAATAATCTTAAAGGCCTTTAACAGGTTATATGTCATTCTCCTCTTGTCTGCAGGCGAGACCCCAGCCTACTTGATCATTCCTGATATATAGATATCCTCTCAGTCCTGACATAATTCTGGTAAATCTTTGTTTTTGTTCTTTCTCCAGATTGCCATTTTTTAAAATACGGGAATTGTATGTGTGGTCAAACCAAAGTTCTATAAATATTTAATATAATGGTCCTGCTTTTCGATTCCACCCATTCAGAAACATTTAAACGTCATTTGGATGGGTACATGAATAGGAAGGATTTAGAGCAATATGGGCCAAGGGTTGGCAAATGGGACCAGATTAGATTAGGGTATCTGGTTGGCATGGATAAGTTGGATCGAAGGGTCTGTTTCTGTGCTGTACATCGGAGTATAAATGAGCTCCAGTGCTTGGTTTGCTTTTTCAAAATTGATTTTGTTTGTCTCAATTGGAACTTTATTATTTGTGCATGAGGTTTTTCTGTTCCTCTGGCACACGTTGCAAGGCTTTTGTAAGTCCACTTCCTTCCTCTAAAATGTACCCAGGTCCACTCACTGACTTTTGGAGTACTGCTCTTGTCTGTGAAATCGGCAGTTTGCTCTTGATTGGGTACAAGTCCAGGTGCCACCAAATTTGGAAAGGCAAGACTACTTTTAGATTGTTTATACAATCGTTTGTGGTGAGATCCACCAAGCTATAATGAATTTGACAAAAGACAGGAGAATAAATGTTTTGAGGGTTGTGCAGAAGGTGGTGGAGGTGGAGTTTTTGAACATTTGTATGACCGTTAGGTAGATTTCAGTTGGGACAGGAAACTTAAGATAGATGGGTGGAATTTCCAATACAAACAAGATTTTGTTGAATGATGCAACAGGCTTAACAGCCAAATTATCATGATCTGCTCCGAGTTTTTGTTGGTATTGGGAAATTACGATTAAGAGAGTTTAGAAACAACATTGAAAACATAGTACAGATAAGGTCGCATTCCTGAAAAACATTGATTGAATCGTGGCTTTTCCTTAGAAATCAATGTTAAAGCAAGAGATTGGGTCTGTGACCCAAACAGCTGAAAACCCTGTGTACAAGTTGAAACACTCTACTGTACTTGTGCAGCACTGTATTCCTGAGCTGGAATAACTTAGAAAGTAAATTTCCACCTATATCAGAAATACTACATAAATTCAGTCAGATGACGTGTCTTCCTTGCATTGTCTTTCCACTATCTGTCTCCTCTGTCTTTTCTGCTCTGTTTCATTCTTGTTTTGCCATTTCCATGGTGTGTCTCACTTTGCCTTTTCTGTGATGGTTCTCACTTTGACCTTTCATAAGTTTTTCCTCTCTCTGTTTACTGCTCTGCTGAGTTTCAATGACATGCAATGATGGGCAAAACCACACAAACTTTGAAACAAATATTTATTTCAAGGAACCAGATCTTAAAAGATTAAACAGTGTCACCCCGTTAATGTCTTTCTCTTTTTTAAAGTGCAATGAGGACTACCTGACTTTCCTTCTGCAATGTTTTGAAATGAACAGGTCTAGAATACCCACAGTGTCTGGGCAGGGAGGATCCAGTGAACCAGTTCACCTTTCATGTGTGTCTTATGTGTGGTGTATTTGTTTCTCGAGACCTTTCATTCCACATTAGTCTGTTGATGAATTTCTATTGAATGTATAGCACAACAAACATGCAATGCTAAATCACTGGCAACATAGATCAGTTGAATTTTATTTCTAAATTTGTGGGTTGTTAGATTTAGCCCTTTTTCTCTTTAGCCATGATGGGGAACCCCCACAATGAAAATTTCATTTAGTTCCTGCTAGATATGAGCAAGTGTACCATCTACAAGATGTACCATTAAGTCGTCAAGACTAGACTTGAACACATTTTTCCAACTCTCAAGCTGCATTATCAAGCGGGCTGAGAGAAGCCCTAGAAGAATAAGAGCAGGGAAGCAATGGCCTAGTGGTATTATGACTGCTAGAATATTAATCCAGAAATTCAACTAATATTCTTGGGACACCGGTTTGAATCCCACCATGACTGACATTGGAATTTGAATTCATTTAAAAAAAAAATCTGGAATTAAGAATGTACTGATGACCGTGTAACCATTGGCGATGATTGGAAAAACCCAACTAGTTCACTCATGTCCTTCAAGAAAGGACATCTGCCCTCCTCACCTAGTCTGGTCTACATGTGACTCCCAACCCACAGCAATGTCTTGACTCTCAACTGCCCTCTGAAATGGCCTAGCATGCCACTCTGTTGAAGGGCAGCGAGGGACAGACAATAAATGCTGGCCAGCAAGCGATGCCCACATCTCACGAGTGAATAACAAAGACCCTTGCCCTTGCAAGTTCCCCTCCAAGCTACACATCATCCTGACTGTGTTATATCACTGTTCTCTTACTGTCACTGTGGTCAAAATTGTGGAACTCCATCTGAACAGCACTGTTGATGTATCTATGCCAATGGACTGCAGTGGTTCCACAAGTCAATTTGCCATTACTATCCTGAGGACAATTAGAGTTGGATGATAAATGCTGGCCTTTTCTATAATGGCTATGTTCTGTTAAAGAGTGAGTGAAATAAGTATGATACCGTGCAGGGGGAGAACATTCATTCAAATACAAACTCGATTTAAAAGGAGAACTGATGTGAATGAGAATTTGACAACTGATGAAATATACAAAACTTAACCTCTGGGACAGTGCCACAGGTCTGTCTGAAACAAAAGCAACTAGAAAGAGGAGAATATCAGATTTGGAAACTGAAGGCAAAGTATTTTAGTCGTGTTTTGGGGAAAAATAAGTTACCAGGGATGTATGGTATGTGTGGAAGCTACCCCTGTGAAAAGTGATTAACCTTTGAATTGTTTAATAGATAAATAATTATGCTATGTGTGGGTCAGAACTTCTATTGTCGATCACAACCGCTTTTACTCCGTGAAGCTTCGTTGTCTGATGCAGTAGAGTCATAGAGATGTACAGCATGGAAATAGACCCTTCGGTCCAGCCCGACCATGCCAACCAGATATTATCCGGCATTCGATTACCTGAATTTCGGATTATCCAGCAAGATCGCAAAGTCCAGATGCTTGGCTAAACTGTTATCCAGCATTCGATTATCAAGAATTCGATTAACCAAACAAAATACTCCCTGCCTGTGCCCTTTGGATAATTGAGGTGCCTCTGTAGAGTCAACCTTCGGTCCAACCCGTCCATGCCGACCAGATATCCTAACCCAATCTAGTCCCACCTGCCAGCACCTGGCCCATATCCCTTCATACCCTTCCTATTCATATACCCATCCAAATGCTTTTTAAATGTTGCAATTGTATCAGCCTCCACCACTTCCTCTGGCAGCTCATTCCATACACGTACCACCCTCTGTGTGAACTAGTTGCCACTTAGGACTCTTTTATATCTTTCCACTCTCACTCTAAACCTATGCCCTCTAGTTCTGGACTCCCCCCCCACCCCAGGGACAAGACTGTGTCTATTTATCCTATCCATGCCCCTAAGTGAAAGGTATTTTTTCAAGTTAGAAATTATGCCTCTTGCCCAGTGATTCCTTATTGATGAGTTACTGTGTATTCAAAATAGTTGGTTGAAAAATGAAATCAAATTCTCTGGTTCTTATTTAGTAAGCATTCTGGCCCAAGTAGCTATGTTGTGATATGGGCAAGCAGGAACAGTAGGCTGTGCTGGAAGGAGAGTGCAATCGCAGTTGAGTTTGATCCTAAAATTGAGATCCAGAAGCTTAGGAGATCCACTAAATAGTGTGCAGGTATTCTGGCTGACTTCTCTCCCTGACACCAATTGAGTCATGGAATGCCACTGCCTATTTTTACTACTTGAGATGAACGCAACTAGTGCAGTTCCAGTATTAACTTTGGAGATTTGCTGTGCTTTGGTGTTATGTCACACACTAGGGATGGGGTGACGAAAGAGAAATGCAATGATCTTTAAAGGAGTTCATAGCTTGAGTTACGTAGAGGTTTACTACATGATGCCCTAACTGCAGCCTGTTGGATAGATTATTATTCGATGTGTTCTTTTGTGTCCATAGCCCAAGGATTGGATCACATAGCAGAGAACATCCTGTCATACCTGGATGCCAAGTCACTGTGTGCTGCTGAGGTGGTGTGTAAAGAATGGCAGCGGGTTATTGGCGAGGGAATGCTGTGGAAAAAGCTGATTGAACGGATGGTGCGCACAGACCCGCTGTGGCGAGGCCTCGCAGAGAGGAGGGGATGGTGAGTTACTTTAATCACTTGCAGTGCGTAAATTAAAATAGACCAATCCCAGCTGCCTCTCTAGCTATAAAGAGAAACTCTACAATCATTACGTTGGGTATGAAATCTATCCCAGCTCTTTGACAGAGCCTGTGATCATCAGCCTGATTATTGCTTTGTTGACTTAGAGTCATAGAGATGTACAGCACGGAAACAGACCCTTCGGTCGAATTTGTCCATGCTGACCTAATCTCATTTGCCAACACTTGGCCCATATCCCTCTAAACCCTTCCTATTCATAAACCTAACCAGATGCCTTTTAAATGTTGTAATTGTACGAGCCTTCACCACTTCCTCTGGCAGCACATTCTAACCTCTGTGTTTAAAAACGTTCCCCTTAGGTCCCTTTTAAGTTCAAAGTTTGTGCAAAGTTAGTGAGACATCATTTCCCATATACACAGCTATATTAACTATCCCCAATCAGCCCTTGTCTTTTCAAATACATGTAAATCCTCTCCCTCAGGATTCCCTCTGGCAACTTGTCCACCACTGATGTCAGGCTCACTGGTCTTTAGTTCCTTGGCTTTTCCTTGCTACCTTACTTAAGTAGTGGCACCACATTAGCTAACCTCCAGCTTTATTATCCATTTTGTTTGAATTTTCCTAATGACATTGTCAGGTCAAAGCATCATGGTAATATCACTGGTCGAGTAATGCAGAGCCCTAGGTTCATGTTCTGGGGACACGGGCTTGAGTCCCACCGTGGATTTGAATTCAGTAACATTCTGAAATTAAAACATAGTTAAGTGTCCGGAAGAAAATCTGCCATCCTTACCTGGCCTGCACTTGACTCCAAACCCACCGTGATGTAGGTTGCTCTTTACTGCTCTCGGGGCAATTAGTATTGAGCAACAAATGCTGACCTAGCCCGTGGTGTCCACATCTCATTGTCAAGCTTGTTAAAAATAAGTAATTTGGAATTAGTTTTTGTTGTAACAATACTGCACTGTCACTTAACTGCCTCTGTGTCCTACCTCCACGAATTGTGAATCCTCACCACAATTCTTTAGTTTCCTTACAAGCCTCAAATTAACTCTGTTTTATTGACCTACCTGTTTTATCATCATTTCCAGTGAGAGTAACAATCCCACAAATATTCAAGGCAATAGATCCAATTTAATGAATGAGACAGTGAATTGAATTGTATATTGTCGGCTTATGTTTGATCGCCAAATTTGAGAAGGTATTTGTTCTGTCCATAGAAACAAATTAACTGTTTTCCTTTTGCTAAATAGAAATGCATCCTAAGTTTGAAAATATATTAAGTATTGGAAAACAGGAAAAGACAGAGGTGATAAACTATTTCCACTGATTGGAGAATCTAGAATTAGGGGACAAGTTTGCGAGTTAGGACCAGACCATTCAGGAGAGGTTTAGGAAGCACTTCGGTAATCAAAAGTGTGGGAGATGTTTGGAATGCTCTTCAACAAATAGCAGTGAATGCTACATAAGTTGGCAATTTTAAATCTGAGATAAAAGTTCATTAACAAAGGTATTGAGGGATATGGGCCAAGGCAGGCATATGGAGTTAGGCCAAAGATCAGCTATGGAAAAGGTGTGAGTACTTCACTGGCCTACTGCAATACCTGTGTCCCTTAACGAAGTTGAGGTGGTGATTAGCAACAAAACAATGTACAGAGTCTAATATTATGAGGCAGTCTTTAATTAAAAAAAATGTGGAAGCACTGACGTTCAGTGTCTTTTCCCTGTTTACTCATGTCTCTGCCCTTTCTTCCTAGGGAACAATATCTGTTTAAAAATAGGCCTGCGGATGGTCCACCAAATTCATTTTACAGAGGGTTATACCCAAAGATAATCCAGGATATAGAGGTATGTCCAAGCCACCCAATCACGCATGAAGTTTGTTGTCATGTTCTCTGTTCTTCAATTGAGTTTACAACAGGCTGCTAAATTTTGAAGTGCTTTACAAATCCAAATTTACCTAGTTTGTTAGTAATGCAACTTTAGGTGTCACTGTTCTCTTCTTCACTGCCCCCAGTACTCCTTTGGTTGTAATATTGTTTGATCACTTCTAATGCACATTGCTGTTTCGATGGTACAGCAGGAATTACAATGTGTTTGACCATAAAGTCTTAAGATAACCAATACATCCAAGTGATTGTAATGTTGTACTTTTACACATAGGAAAGCAGAAAATTTATGGTGCAGGAGGCCATTCAGCTCATTATCTCTGTGCTGTGTGAAAAAGAACTGTCTGTCCTAATCTCATTTTCTAGCACTTGATCCATTTCTATACACGTTTTGGTTTCCTTTAAATAAGGCGGCTTCCTTTTGAAAGGTTGATTATTTAGCTCAGAGATTCCAGTGTACTAAGCTTCTTGATTGATTTGGTTCAAACTAATGTTGCATTAAGTCACCAACACCTTTCACCATGTGATAAAATAATCATTTTGCCAAGCAGAATATTTTTCATTAAGATGTGGCACCTTTTTATGTATTTTTCTTATGCAAAAACCCTGCTGAAAATGTCCCTGGGGTGAGAAAAGGAAATCTTTTCACAATGTAATGTAATCTTTGCAAAGCAATTACAGTTCTGCTCTCAACAAGAGTTCCCAAAGGTTTCATTTCTGGCTGAATTTCTGTGGCCTTAACATTCTTCCTAAAATTGGACACCCAAACTGTACACATTATTCTAACTGGGTTCAGATTCTACTAACTTTAATTCATAACTTAGACCTCAACACTAGGGGTCAACCTTACCATCCTTCACTGTACAGCTTTCAAAGTTTCCTTTGTGCTTACAATACTGAAGCTGGATGCGACATCCAATTGATCAGACCATCTATTCAGCTTCAGCTCCATGCTTTGCACTGAACCTCTGCTGATCGAGCTGTGTGCCTCGGTATTCTTCACAGCTGCTACATAGTTACTGAGCTGCACTGGTATGCAATTCTGATCACCATTGCATCTTTCTCGCTTCTCCCAAGTTGTTCAAGCAGTATTCATTAGAAAGTGTACCCCTTGCATTTCCCCTCGCCCATTTTCTTTCAAATCTATTATCTATGCTTAGTCTGTATGAGTTTAATTTGCCACAGTACCAGCCCACCAGCTCATATTGTCCTAGGTCTTCTCTAATTGCACACATGCTCCATTTTTGTTGTCACTGCACACGGTTTAGAATTATCTTCAAGTTTAACTATTCTTATTGAGTTTCTCAATGTAGCCATGTTTCAGTTCTTCAAGATTCATCACCCAATAACACTTCACCATTAATAAGCCAAGACACTATATATTCCCTCCACACTGATATCCAGAATCTGCACTCAGTTTATCTCCCTAGTACTGCTATCTGGGTCTCCCCACTCAGTATATCGAACCTCAGTATTGACTTCCACTACACTCCACTCAATATCCAACCCCAGTAATGATGTCTGTGACTGTCCACTGAATATATCAAACATGGCTACTGATATTTGTGACACTTCACTTTGTATATCTAACCTCAGCACTGACATCTGTAACGGTCCACTAAGGATATCTCCTATCACTGATTTTTGCAGCTCTCCACTTGGTATCTACCACTCTCCACTCAATATTTGTCCAGCACTGAGGAAAGAGACCTTGGAGTACAGGTTCATAGTTTCTTGAAAGTAGAGTTGCAGGTAGATAGGATAGCTTTCCTTTATTAGTCTGAGCATTGAGCATAGAAGTTGGGAGGTCATGTTGCGGCTGTTGGTTAGGCCACTTTTGGAATATAGCGTGCAATCCCAGTCTCCTTCCTATTGGAAGGATGTTGTGAAACTTGAAAGGGTTCAGAAAAGATTGAAGAGGGTGTTGCCAGGGTTGGAGGATTTGAGCTATAGGGAGAGGTTAAATAGGTTGGGACCGTTTCCCCTGAAGTGTCGGAGGCTGAGGGGTGACCTTTATAGAGGTTTATAAAATCATGAGGGTCATCGATAGGATAAGTAGACAAAGTCTTTTCCCTAGGGTGGGGGAGTCCAAAACTAGAGGGCATAGGTTTAGTGCAAGAGGGGAAAGATATAAAAGGAACCTAAGGGACAACGTTTACATGCAGAGGGTGGCACATGTATGGAATGAACTGCCAGAGGAAGTGGTGGAGGCTGGTACAAATACAGTATTTCAAAGGCATCTGGGTAGGTATATAAATAGGAAGGGTTTGGAGGGATATGGGTCAAGTGCTGGCCAATGGGGCTAAATTAGGTTAGGATATCTGGTCGGCATGGACGTGTTGGACCGAAGGGTCTGTTTCCATGCTATACATCTCAATGGCTCTATGATAGGTATTGAGCACTGATCTGTGACTCTTCAATAAGTATATCCAACCTCAGCACTGGTATTCCCCACACTCCACTCAGTATTTCAGCATCATCACTGATTTCTGCAACTCTTCACTCAGTATATCTGAACCCAGCACTGATTTTGCTTCTCTCCACTCAGTCTTTCAATCTCAACATTGATGTCTGCAACTCTCCACTCAAAGCTGAAAATGTGTTGCTGGAAAAGCGCAGCAGGTCAGGCAGCATCCAAGGAGCAGGAGATTCGATGTTTCGGGCATAAGCCCTTCTTCAGGACTTTCGGGCTTATGCCCGAAACGTCGAATCTCCTGTTCCTTGGATGATGCCTGACCTGCGCTTTTCCAGCAACACATTTTCAGCTCTGATCTCCAGCATCTGCAGACCTCACTTTCAACTCTCCACTCAAGCCCATTTCCACGAACCACAGCCCTGCACTGACATCCTGGTATCTTAGTGTTTTCCTGCCTGCGCTGTATCCCAAATTCTTGTATGGATCCCACATTGGCACCTATCAACATCAGTATCGGAGAACTAGTTCACAGACAGTATTGTCAGTGCTGGAATGGAATTCATCTACTCTAAACTCAGTTAAATATAATTTAGCATGTCTGAGGAGAGACTTGTGCTATCAATGCTGAATGTCATCTTCATAAATTCTTCATTGCAAACTAAATGGTGAGATTTCAAGCAGTGCATGAGATGGTTCCAATTAATAAAAGTTTGATAACTGACATTCACGTAAAATGCTCCATCTTCGTTTGTCATTGACTTGATTTTTTAAAATTTCAAAGCACAGCCATTGTCTGAAATCTGTTGTAGACTTTATTGTTCTGTCATAATGAGTTGGCTACACCATACACAACTGTAAGTGAACACATTTTGTCCTTAAAGACGCACCTTGTAAAGAAAAATACATCTTTTATGATGTGAATAAGCCTATAAACTCTTGATGTGGTTCAGAAATATTAGCAATGGTCTTTTTGGCTGCTGCACAGACATTCCATCCGTTCAAAAGAAAAATGTATTACGTAAAGAGCTATGTTTTTCTTTTCAAAGGCAAATTATACAATTTTTCCAGCTGCTTTAAACATTTTTTAAGCCCAGCTGTGGGTGTGTCTCTGTGTGCTAGGGTGGTGTTATCAGGACTAAAATCTATTCTTTCTTCAATTAAACTATTTCTATCCATTACAGAAGCTGTATAGGAATCCACAATCTTTGAAGGCATTGTGGTCTGTCTGCCTGGCATTTCTGTATTTGCCGGATTGAATAAGCATTAGTGGTTTCATCTCTGCTGAAGCTCCATAGCCTTGAGCACAAAATCTAGGCTGACCCTTTAGTACTGAGGGTGTGTTGCACTGCATTGTCAGAGTATTGTCAGTTACATGATCCTTGTCTTCTCAGTTTATGTAATTGATCTCACAGTGCTAATTCATTAGAAGAAGGGGATTCTTCCCAGCGTCCTGCTCAATATTTATCCCTCCACTCAAATCAGCAAAACAAATTGACAGACGATCATGGGAGTTATCTCAATATATTGGTCACCATTGTGGAATCAATTATATAATTGCTGGCTGACACTCAGGCTTTGGGACTGCACTTAATGAGGTACTGTCTATCAGGCAGCATGTTAACGATCCCATGGTATTAGTTGTATCATTTCCTTCAACCAACAATCACATATCTGTATATTAAACAGTAATTCAACTCATTGCTATTTGTGGAATTTTGCTGAATTTTACATTTGCCTCTGTAACAGTAACTATGTTTGAGTAGCTCATTGTATGTGAAGTTATTTTTATGCAGTTGTGAGTCATGGTGAACTGATTACTTATGTTTTAAGAAAAAAAACAAACTACTGCAACCTTTCACCGGAGGTGGTTGAAATTGATGACAAATTGTTGTTTTGAAAAATTACCAATTTATGCCCTTTCCCATCTGTCCACAGTGCTGAATCTTAGTTGGTTCCTTTTCTTGCCTCTGCAATGATATCCAGCTCCATGATCCCACAGTGCTTTGCTTCAACCCAAATCTGTATTGATGCTCTGTGGTCTGTTTTTCTGCTGAGTGTTGCACCCTATCAGAAGGCTAAGGCGTATAAACTTTTCACTTTGGAATCAGTATCTCCATGTAGAAGAGAGAAGGTGGGAGTAAAGGGTAGCTCTTTGGACTGGAGGCTTGAGACCAGCGATGTGCTGCTGCAAGGATTGGTGCTGGGTCCACTGATTTTTATCTTCTACAAATGATTTGGATGTGAATATAGGAGACAAGGTTAGTAGGTTTGCACATAATAAAAAAAAGGTGACCTCGAGTACAACAGGATTTTGATCAGATGGGCCAGTGGGCCAAGGAGTGACAAATGAGGTTTAATTTAGATAAATGTGAGGTGCTACATTTTTGGTAGGGCAAATTAGGGCAGGACTTACGCATTTAATGGTAAGGTCCTGAGGAGTGTTGCCGAACAAAGACCTTGGAATGCAGGTTTATAGTTCCTTGACAGTGGAGTTGCAGGTAGATAGGATAGTGAGGAAGACATTTTGTACCCTTGCTTTTATTGGTCAGTGCATTGAGTATAGGAGTTGGCAGGTCATGTTTTAGCTGTACAGGATATTGGTTAAGCCACTTTTAGAATACAGCCTTCAATTCTGGTCTCCCTGTTATAGGACGAATGTTGTGAAACTTGAAAGGGTTCAGAAAAGATTTACAAAGATTTTTGCAAGGTTTGTGAAGATTTGTAGCTCAGGTTGAGGTTTAGGGTGTAGGTTTGCTCGCTGAGCTGTAGGTTTGATATCCAGACGTTTAATTACCTGGCTAGGTAACATCATCAGTGGCAACCTCCAAGTGAAGTGAAGCTGTTGTCTCCTATTTTCTATGTATATGTTTGTCCTGGATGGGGTTCCTGGGGTTTATGGTGATGTCATTTCCTGTTCATTTTCTGAGGGGTTGATAGATGGTATCCACATCTATGTGTTTGTTTATGGCGTTGTGGTTGGAGTGCCAGGTCTCTAGGAATTCTCTGGCATGTCTTTGCTTAGCCTGTCCCAGGATAGATGTGTTGTCCCAGTGGAAATGGTGGTTTTTTTCATCCGTATGTAGGGCTACGAGGGAGAGAGGGTCATGTCTTTTTGTGGCTAGCTGGTGTTCGTGTATCCTGGTGGCTAACTTTCTTCCTGTTTGTCCTACGTAGTGTTTGTGGCAGTCCTTGCATGGAATTTTGTAGATGATGTTGGTTTTGTCCATGGGTTGTACTGGGTCTTTTAAGTTTGTTAGTTTTTGTTTGAGAGTGTTGGTGGGTTTGTGTGCTACTAGGATTCCGATGGGTCTTCGTTTGTGTGTGTTGGAATGGTTGCTGGTGTAGTTAAGTATTTGACCAGTGTTTGTTGGTTTTTTGTATACGCAAGTTTTTATAGTTCTCCGTTGTCCTTTCTTTCGACTGTGACGTCCAGGAATCTTTGGTCAAACCAATAATCTGGGTCCGCTACGTAGATGACACCATTGTCATCAACAAGATAGAAGAGACATTTAACATCATCAACAGGCATAAAGTTCACCAAGGAGGAAGAAACCAACAACAAACTCGCATTCCTGGATGCCCACAGTCGAAAGAAAGAACAACGGAGAACTACAAACCTGCGTATACAGAAAACTGACAAACACTGACCAAATACTTAACTACACCAGCAACCATCTCAACACACAAAGCTGTATCAGAACACTATTCCAACGAGCCACCACACACTGCAGCACAGATGAACTTCGGAAAACAGGAGAACCACCTATACAACATATTCAAGAAGAACGGATACTCAAAAAATGCAGTCCGCAGATTCCTCGAGAACAAACCACGGCAAGCAGACCAAACACAGCCAGAAACCCTAACCACCTTACCATATATCAAAGAAGTTTCAGAAATGGCAGCCAGACTACTAAGACCCCCTCGGAATCCTAGTAGCGCACAAACCTACCAACACTCTCAAACAAAAACTAACAAACTTAAAAAACCCAGTACAACCCATCGACAAAACCAATGTCATCTACAAAATTCCATGCAAGGACTGCCACAAACACTACATAGGACAAACAGGAAGAAAGCTAGCCACCAGGATACACGGACACCAGCTAGCCACAAAAAGACACCCTCTCTCTCTCGTAGCCTTAAACACGGATGAAAAAAACCACCATTTCCACTGGGACAACACACCTATTCTGGGACAGGCGAAGCAAAGCCATGTCAGAGAATTCCTAGAGGCCTGGCACTCCAACCACACCGCCATAAATAAACACACAGATCTAGATGCCATCTATCAACCCTTCAGAAAACGAACAGGAAATGACATCGCCACAAACCCCAGGAACCCCATCCAGGGCAAACATATAAATAGAAAGCAGGAGACTACAGCTTCGCTTCACTTGGAGGTTGCCTAGCAGGTAATTAAATGTCTGGATATCAAACCTACAACTCATCGAGCAAACCTATACCCTGAATTTACAAAAATGTTGTCAAGGTTGGAGGTTTTTTGCTATAGGGAGAGGCTGAATAGGCTGAGGCTGTTTCCCTGGAGTGTCGGAGGCTGAGGGGTGAACTTAGAGGTTTATGAAATCATGAGGACGTGGATAGGATAAATAGACAAAGTCTTTTCTTTGGGATGGGGGAGAACAAACTAGAGGCCATAGGATTAGAATGAGAGGGGAAAGATTTAAAAGGGATTTAAGGGGGAACCTTTTCACACAGAGGGTGGTACATGTATGGAGTGAGCTGGCAGAGGAAATGGTGGCGGCTGATACAATTACAATATTTAGAAGGCACCCAGATGGGTATATGAATGGGGGGAGGGGGGTTTCGAGGGATATGAAACACATGCTGGCAAATGGGACTAGATTAATTTAGGATATCTGGTTGGTATAAACAAGTTGGACTGGAAGGGTCTGTTTCAGATGTTTCACATGCCAGTCTGTAAAAGTGGTCACTAGTTTTCCTACTTAAATGTTTACTAATACCTGGAATTGTGAATTAAGGGAAAGTTAGACAAGCTAGATGAACTTGCTGGAATTTAAAAGAGTGAGGTGTGATTTGATTGAAAGATAAGATCCTGAAGGATGAGGTAGATGTGGAAAAGATGCATTTCCTCTTCTGGGAAAGTTTAGAACTAGAGGTCACTGTTTAAAAATCAGGAATTGCCCTTTTAAAACAGGGATAAAGCATATCTGTTTCCTGAGGTCATAAGTCTTTGAAGCTCTCTTCCTGAAATGGTGATGAAAGCAGAGCCTTTGAATATTTTCAAGGCAGAGGAGGATAGAAACTTGTCAACCAAGGGAGTAAAAGATTATCCAGTTTAGGTAATGACAGTCAGATCAACCAGGAACTTATTGAATAGCGGAGCAGTCCTGGGCAGATGAATGCTCTATTCTTGCACCTTGTTCATATACAGCTCCTGTCCTGCGAAGTGTAACAACTGCTTTTGTCACCAGTTTATTGAGCTGAAGGTTTTGTTAAATACATGAAATTATTGGTAAATGTCTGCAATCTTTGTATTTATGGTGAGTGTTTGTAGATAGTTTATGCACGATTGGATAATAAAGGTATTTGTTTCCTCCTTCTGAACGATTAAATAATGGAAGAGTTCAGGGCCTATATTGCAAGGCATGTTTTGTACCTTTTGAGTCCTTGGGTATGCAATAAACTTGCAAAAAGAAAACTGAATCTTGAAAGATGTCTGAGGTTTTAGTGGTTTTGATCCATCCCTTTCAATCCTGCCCACCCAGGATTGATTCGTTTAACCTAAACTAATGTTATTTCTTTGTTGTAACATCTGTGTTCTCTCCTTTGCCAATCTAAATTCAGCTTGAAGAAAAAATGCCTCTCCTCCTTTGTGAAATGCGGGCTTTCTTCCCATTACTGTGTTAATTTACAGTGCAGAGAGATTTTTTTGGTTGCGCAAAACTTCATGCAATTTCCTACAATGCTTGAGACCAAATGATGGCTAAATAGAATTACATCCAGTCATGAGATTGAAATGTGCACCTGCGTCTCCCTGTTTGCTGATAAATCAGCTCCTATGTTCAGGAGCTAAGTTATTCATTCAGTAAGCTATTATTGTCAGGTTCTTTTAAAATAGGTGTATGCGGGGGGGGGGGTCAAAGAACAGTCAGTGGTATTTGGAACAGCCTGCTTTGGGTGCAAGAGGAAAATGGGGATACAAAAACCTATCTGTTAAACCAGTTACTTAGGCAAGTTTTTGTTTTTTTTTGTTTTACTGCACAGCACAATCAATAACATGCTGAATATAGTAAAATTGGTTTCCCCACACACAAGTGAAATGTAGACTCTTAACTGCCTCTGGGGCTCAGTCAGAGACTGTCAGTCTGAATCTCTGAACAGCTAGCAAACCGACAGCTTGGACTTGGATATTTTTCAGAAAAAGTTGCTGGTATAGTTCTATCAGCTCATGACGTGGAGATGAACTGAAGGTCGTTTAGGCCACTTGCTCTTGTTCTGTTGTAGGTTTTTCTCAGTCAATTTATTCTAGTAACAGCATATAAAATAAAATGAATCTGAAAGAGGACTTCAAAATGTTACCTGTTTCACTTTCCATAGATGATGCCAGAGCTGCTGAGTTTCTCCAGCACTGTTTTTCTTTCAGGTCGTCAGCAACCACAGTATTTTGCATTGACCTGTCACAAGGTGTTGATAAGAGTTCAGGGAGGGTGGCATTAGTGTTGAAATTAAAGCCTTTTCCCCATTGTTTACGTAGTGTCTTTTTCATACCTTGGTCTCTGTATGTGTGTGTGTGTGTGTGTGTGTGTGTGTGTGTGTGTGTGTGTGTGTGTTGGGCAGTCGTCTCACTTTAATGAGTGGCTTACATTAGATGTAAGCGGCACAGTGGTTAGCACTGCTGCCTCACAGCGCCTGTAGATCCGGGTTCAATTCCCGACTCAGGCGACTGACTGTGTGGAGTTTGCATGTTCTCCCCGTGTCTGCGTGGGTTTCCTCCGGGTACTCCGGTTTCCTCCCACAGTCACAAAGATGTGCGGGTCAGGTGAATTGGCCAAGCTAAATTGCCCGTAGTGTTAGGTAAGGGGTAAATGTAGGGGTATGGGTGGGTTGCGCTTCGGCGGGTCGGTGTGGACTTGTTGGGCCGAAGGGCCTGTTTCCACACTGTAAGTCTAATCTAATCTAATGTCCTGTGCCTGACAGCTTTGCAGGTAAATGCAGCCTGTAAAACATGATTGTACTTGTATTGAGTTATTAGCTGATAGGTTTAATGATTTTACAAAGTTTTCTTGAATAATAATCAACTTATTTACAAAGACTTTTACATCAACCACATTTGATAGCTCACTCTTTTGATATCTCAAGAGCCATTAATTGGAAGTTCTTGACTGATTCTGCCTCCCAAATTCCTAATATTGTTTTCCTAGAAATCGCCAGGATGGGGCACCCCTTCAAAGTTGCAATGTTATCTGTGGCCTTTGTTTCACATCTGCAGTGCATCACTTTGAGTACGCAATTGGTAAACAAAATGATTTTCGACCAAATTATAGAACGCAACCATTTTTAACATGTGACTACTTCTCACACTTTTTTAATCTGTAGTGAAGGTTATTGCATCATACATAATAACAGCATTATTACTAATTATAAAATGATTAGATTCCTGACTGATGTATGCCAATTAAACATGGGTTAATCTAGAAGCAAACTACATTGTCACAGAATTACCATCATGATGATTACAGCCAGAACAATATAAAATGTGTCAGGTGCTTGCAATGCCTCCACCTTGATAACTGTCCCTGGTCTCAGTCCCTTTTATGCACCTCACATTTACAGTTTGCATTCTCTCTTTCTTTGTTCTTTTGTCTGTAGTAATGTTTTTCACACTCTTCCAATGACCACCCCATTGAAATGAAAATTTGGACTTTGCCAAAGCTTGAAGGCAGCAACTCTCAGGTATCTTCCTAACTAGACATGGATAGTGACTGTGAATCAGCTATTTGATCACTACAATTCTTGATCAGTTTGTCCATCATCACGTTTAGTGTCATAAACTGGAATATGACAAAGTCCTGGCTGGTTTTGCTTTTTGCTCCTTTTCTCCCCATTTCTGCACTCTAAAGTGAGACTGAATCATTGTATATGAGCTCCTGTCCTGGCGTTGGAATCTAGATCGGAAATTAAATCTGGGACTTTGTGATGGCCTACCCATGGCTACTACTTGGAGCAGTCAATTTTATATCATGGACCCCAGAGAACTCTGAGTTCCATTCACTGATTTGCCATCCCCTGTACATTTTAGATCGTGCTGTTCTCCTTTCAATTCCAAATTGCCAATGATTTGACTGACTCAAGAACCAGTCCTTAATTCAAACTCACCTTGAAGATCTTGCTTTGTTTCAGTAAGACTGTAAAATATCTTGACTGTGCCAAGCTCATTTTCCAGTGGACATTAGTCACTCACATACTGCTAACTGTAATATGGCACCAAAGTAGTGGCCACAAGATCGATTGATTCTGTGACTCGAAGGACTTGTTGAATAAATGGAAGGGGAAGGGTGGTCATTTGTCTGACTTCACTGGACTATCTGGTTTCTGGTTGGTCTGTCCACTGTCCAGAAATTTGATTTTAGGTTCACTAACAATGGAAGTAGTGACTGCGAAGATTATCCCTCTGTCGGACAGTGACCATGTGCCAATTGTGTATCTCCTGAGAATGTGTGTGTTTTGTACTCTGCACAGTATATGGCATCAGAGAAGATCAAGGTGACCTTACCGAGATGTTTAAAATTATGAACAATTTTGACATGGTAAAGAAGGATGTTCTGTTTCCACTTTGATTCTCCTAGTTACTGACATACCAACAATTTCAGGATTGTCAGCAAGAGAATGAAGAGAAGGATGAGGAGAAATATTTTTACTCAGTTGGTAGGATTTGGAATGCACTTCCAAAGGAAAGCTGTATGTATGTTTGAAAGTGATGAAGTTAGGGGGCTATGGAAATTAGCTGGGTAGCTCTTTCAGCAGCTGGTGGAGATATCATGGATCAAAT
This sequence comes from Hemiscyllium ocellatum, assembly GCF_020745735.1. NCBI lineage: Eukaryota > Metazoa > Chordata > Chondrichthyes > Orectolobiformes > Hemiscylliidae > Hemiscyllium > Hemiscyllium ocellatum. Next base: position 16,052,665 of record NC_083416.1, on the reverse strand, counting down.
GGCTGCCTTCTGTACTGTAAAATTCTATAATTAGACTCAAAAGTCTCAATCCTTGGAATGTGTTGTAGTGAGTAAGGAATTAGTATTCCTTTTGGGCCTCTTATCCCTCATCCCTATGTTCACTGTTTGCTTGTTACCAGCCTTCCATTGTCTTCCATAAACTTGCATTCAAAACACTACTTCCAGTATCAGAGTTTGCACTAAATCAATTCTAGTTTGGTTTTAAATGCTCTCATCTTTATGTTTAGACCCTGAAATCACGTTGCCTCTCCAAGTTCTTTAACTAGCTCTACACTCCATCCATTCTTGTTGCTTTTCCATTCAGGGAAATTAGTAGTATTGGGCTATTATATTGGTAATTTTAGTGGGCTGGTACTCCTGAGACAAGACTTTAAATCCCACCGTAGCAGCTGAGGGAATTTGAATTCAATTACTTTAGGAATGAAAAGCTGATCTTATTGAAGATGATTGTGAAGCTACTGAATTGTTATATAAATCCATTGGGCTCAGTTCAGGGAGGATAATCTACCATCCTTACCCAGTCTGGTTAATATGTGACTCCAATGTGACTGGCTCACAACTGTCTTTGGAGAAGGTCTGGCAAGCTACTCAGTTGTATTAAACTGCCACAAAAAAAGTCAGTTCAGACAACTGACAAATCACCCAAAGGCTGGCAGTGGCTCATTAGTTAGCATTGTTGCCTCATCACGCAAGGGACCTGGGTTCGATTCCAGCCTCTGGCAACAGTACAGACTCCACAGACATTGTCCCTGTGTCTTAATGGGTCTCCTCCCACAGTGGAGATATGTGCAGTGCAGGTGGATTGACCATGCTAAAATTGTCCATGGTGTCCAGGGATGTGCAGGTTCGGTGGATTAATCATTGGAAATGTAGGATTATGGGAATGGGGTTGAAGGATGGGTTTACATAGGATGCTTTTTAGAGGGTTGGTGTAGATTTGATGGACTGGTGAATGACCTGCTTCCACATTGTAGGGATTCTATGATTCGGCATCAAGCTCGACACTAGAATCTGCAGACGCACCCCTGCCCAGGCCTCCTAACATTGAGGGGTTTGAGCCGAAAGTGGGAGAACAGTCATATAAACTGTTCAAGCACAAAGTTGTATTCGTCTTTATCATAGCTTACAACAAATGTCCTGGACTCTTCTGTCAACAACACTAGATAAGTTCTCTCCCACAGGAGGACTGAACCAGCAGAGGTGGCCACAGTACTTTAGAATTGGAAGAGTGGCCTTAAAAATTTTCAACCTTGACTGACTCCTCAAAGCCTCCTCACATCAGCACCAAACTTGAAGATTGTGGTTCCTCATCCTGTGGAACCTGGGACCAGGGGCACAGTTTCATGATCAAATGTCTAAAGTTTAAGACTAGGACGAAGAGAAATTTCTTCACTTATATGATCAAGTCTCTGGAAATCTCTGTGCCAGAGGGCTTTGCATGCTTCATCATTGAATACCTGGGAGGCTAGGAAAGACCAATTGTTGGTTTCTGAGCATCGTGAGATATGGGAACGAGCAGGAAGGTGGGGTTGAAACCCAAACTCAAACATCGATCAATTGAATGGTAGGACAGAATCACTGGGTCAAATTGTCTACTCCTTTATGATATTCTTGTTTTGATCAACAACAAAGCTAGATTTGCACAGACCTTTGCACACTGACTTCTCAACTGTACATGCAGTTTATGGGGCGGAGCTTCATGGAATAATTATAGGAGGCCAGACTTTAACTGCATAGATTTGGCTAATGACTCACTGCACATACACCATATGATGTGGTCATGACACACAGACCAGGTGCTCCCTTTCCCCACAATGAATAGTGTGTACTGGCTGACATACGAAGACCAGATCTCCCTTTCCCCAGTGTATAGAGACATTATGGTGCTGGCTGATACACCAGAACCAGGTGCTCACTGTCCCCAGTGTGTAGAGACATTGTGGTGTTGACCGACACTCAGGACTAGGCGCTCACTGTCCCCGGTATATAGAGACAGTGCAGTACTGACCCTTACTCTAGGACCAGGTACTCACTGTCCCCAGCGTATAGTGGCAGTGTCACTGTCCTGAATGTATAGAGACTGTGTAGTACTGACCCTTATTCTAGGACCAGGTGCTCAGTGTCCTCACTGTGTAGCGACAGTGTGGTACTGACTGACACACTAGGACCAGGCGCTCGCAGTTCCCAGTCTATAGAGGCAGTGTAGTACTGAGCCTCACTGTCCCCAATGTATAGAGACTGTGTGGTACTGAGCCTCACTCCAGGGCCAGGCGCTCAATGTCTCCAGTGTATAGAGACAGTGTGGCACTGACCGACACAATAGGTCCAGGTGCTCACTGACCCCAGTTTATAGAGACATTGTAGTACTGACCCTTACTCCAGGACCAGATGCTCAGTGTCCCCAGTGTGTAGAGACAGTGCGGTACTGACCCTCACTCCAGGAACAGACACTTCCTTTTCCCAGTGAAGGCATTAGAAGGGAGGCACTGTCCAACTTGACAGGAAAAGAGGGACCTGACTCGATGCCAAAAATGGGTAGAATTTAATTTTACTTCAAACATAAATAAATTTTGGCATAGTTGGCTTTCTTTCCATCACCTGATAGTCGTGGTTTCACCCTACATGCACAATTTCTGTCCAGCTGGCAATACTCGCATAGGAATAAGTACAGAATTATTCATAAAATTACATCTAATGTTGGATTTTGAGATTTTTGGCATGTACAGTGTTGGGTAGTTGGGTCATATTAAGCTTCAAGGCAAAGGTAAATTAATGCCAAGTTGTTCCATAAACTGCTGCAGACTTTGGCCCTTACAATGGACATGTTGTGATTTGTTTGGTGGGTGCAGTGTGGATCGTTCTGCTTCCATGAACCAATAAGCCTAGCATGTCAGTAGCATTCAGCTGCCCCACTTTCAATCTGTTTTCTGTCTCTTTCAAAGTTGAAGCTGGCCACAATGGGGACTTTGGATTAGTGTTAATTAAAACCATGATAATTCAAATTGCTTATCACTGCCTGTGATATTGAGGAATTGATGATTGGGACATGTTGAAACATTGCCGAAATATATGTGGGAGTGGGAAATTGCTTTCCTAAGAGAAATGCTTAGCAATGCAATCAGAGATGCAGCCATTATTGAAAATCTGCAATTTTGAGTTGCAGGTACAATGTGGTTGTGAATTGAGGTGACAGAATGCCACCATCCATAGAAGTTCAGCTACATGCAGATATTAAAGTTTGGCACTTCTGATTTGTCTTGTTCTGTCTTCGTGGCAATATATAATCCTTATCCAGTGAAACTGTTTCTCCCATGAGCAGGATCTTGTTTTCTTGGTATTGGGTATACATAGCCGCCAAATGATACTTGCTAACCCGTTATGGTGTTGAGCATTAAGAAGTTCAGGCAAGGTTCTCATTGTCTGTTCTGAAAGGAATAAATCTTTGGACCAAAATATTCTGACTAAATTTAATGAATTTCTTCTCACAACAGCAAGATGATAGAAGATGCTGAAAATGTAATAATTGAAGGAAGGAATGTACCAAAGATTTAAAAACAACTCCTTTTGGGGACATATTTATTTCTTGCACAAGTTAGACCGAACTGTTGCATCAAGCAAACTTTTTCAGACCACCTTGGTGTAAAATTAAGATGGGTGGTACAAATTTCAGGTTCAGACTTCGGATCTCCAAACAAGTCTGAACTGGAATAACAAGGTTTATGACGTGCCATGGGATTACTTTTGTGTGTGTGATTGTGCTTTTGAAACCTGCAACTTGTGAAGTTGGGCGTTAATATCTTGGCGTGCCTTTTTCCTGCCAATTTTCACTTCCATAGATAAGCAGCCAGAATAATTATTCTCCAATCTGTTAAGCACACTTTCTCATTTCAAGCGGCTAGTCTTGATCTTTAAAAAATGAACTTCTGAAGCAGCATCGGCACAAATGGTGAATATCTGATTTGAGCATATCTTCAATTGCCAATGTAATTATATGTCCAGTTGTATGTAAGGTTATTATTGACAGTGAAGCAATTAATTCATCCAGACCTAAGAATGGATTGTTTTAAATCCAACTTGTCAACTATTATAAATCATGACAGCCACTGTTTTCTCCAGTTTTGTCATGATAGCCAGTGCTTTTACAACATGCGTCCATGGCACTTTGTGCTGACTTTGTTCACACTTTGTCTTCCCACAGACCATAGAATCGAACTGGAGGTGTGGGAGGCACAACCTGCAAAGAATCCAGTGTCGGTCAGAAAATAGCAAAGGAGTTTACTGTCTACAGTACGATGATGAGAAAATAATCAGTGGTCTGAGGGATAACTCTATCAAAGTGAGTATTTTCATTAATGTGTTCTGTTGTCTGGCAAAATGGCAACTCCTACAAATAAAACTAGCATATACAATGCCAGTTCTGAAAAATTATGTTGAACTGGAAACGGTAGCCTTGTTTCTTTCTTAGCAGATACTGCCAGACCTGCTGAGTCTTTCCAGCACTTTGTTTATATATAAGTATTAATATTCAGTATGTTTTTATTTCCCCTGCAAAATACTGCTATGAATACTCAGCCTTTTCTAGTATTTTAATCTTGCTTGAGTTGCTCACTCCATGTTCAGCTGCCTGCTTTGTCAAGGTAGTTGAATTTGCGTTTGTCAGTCTAATTGATATGAACTGTAAAATTGACTTATTCATTCCTGATGAAGGGCTTTTGCCCAAATCGTCGATTTTCCTGCTCCTCGGGTGCTGCCTGACCTGCTGTGTTTTTCCAGCACCACTCTAATCTCCATCCTCTGCAGTATCCACTTCTGCCAAGTTAACTTTTATACCAAGGCAGGAGTCTCTAGAATGGGATTGAGGGATAAATGCTCTATGATGAAGGGATTAGGAGCTTTATGATGGACAAGTTAGCTTCTAACTTGGAGCTTTACAAGAATGCTAGATAGTGTTACACTGACAAATATATGCCAAAGAATAGTTGCACTCTATCAAATTTAAAAAGTTTCATTTCAAGACCTGCTGATTCTTATGCTTTGTTTACAAAGTGCATCAGCCCTCAGCTTTATCTTTAAACAATGTGTGGAACTCCTGGGTTTGTGTGGACCTACTGTTTATAGCAGTTCAGGTTGAAATGTCCCCATGATATTTCTCCCTGATTGCCCACAAGAGTTTCCAGAAGATTAGCTTTTCTTCCTGGGAGACTCTGGAAACCAAGGAGGAACCCAAACCTACACTTAAGGGTCGCTCGACAGTGATCAGGAAAAGCAGGCCATAGTCAATCTTTCCCTAGTGAAATACACTACAGCAACCTAGCTTGGATTAGTTAAATCAGGAATCAATTCTTTCAGGTCAGCAGAGGAACTGCTGGATTATGAGGACAATATTAAATGCTGATTCACCTCCGATACGATCAGTTTGAAGCAATTTTAGATGGCTTTAAGAGTACAAAACAAAATTCTTCATTAAAACATTTTGATCAATAATTATTTTTCTCTCCCCATAGTAATGACTACAGGAACATTTTCTGTGCTGCTGTTAAGGCAAGAAAAATTGGGAAGAGAAAAAAAAATCAAAAATAGAAACAAAAACAAATTGCTGGAACATTTCAGGTCTGGCAGCATCTGTGGAGAGAAATTAGTTAATGTTTCGGGTCTGGTAATCCTTCAGAACTTAAGCTACAGTTCTTAACAGTTTTTACATCGAAACCAGGATCTGTTTTGATTTGACTTGTTTTATTTGTTACAGATTTGGGACAAACAATCGCTGGAGTGTTTGAAGATACTGACTGGACACACAGGCTCTGTGCTGTGTCTTCAATATGATGAGCATGTCATTGTTACTGGGTCTTCAGACTCTACAGTAAGGTGAGGTGCAGCAGTACACCAGCCTATCAGGGCTGCACAATCTGGATTTAGCAATATGTTGCCAGGGTTGGAGAATTTGAGCTACAGGGAGAGGCTGAACAGGCTGGGACTGTTTTCCCTGGAGCATCAGGGGCTGAGGGGTGACCTTATAGAGGTTTACAAAATTATGAGGGGCATGGATAGAATAAATAGACAAAGCCTTTTTCCTGGGGTTGGGGAGTCCAGAACTAGAGGGCATAGGTTTAAGGTGAGAGGGGAAAGATATAAAAGAGATCTAAGGGGCAACTTTTTCACGCAGAGGGTGATACGTGTTTGGAATGAGCTGCCAGAGGATGTGATAGAGGCTGGTACAATTGCAACATTTAAGAGGCATTTGGACGGGTATATGAATAGGAAGGGTTTGGAGGGATGTGGGCCGGGTGCTGGCAGGTGGGACTAGATTGGGTTGGGATATCTGATCGGCATGGAGGGGTTAGACCGAAGGGTTTGTTTCCATGCTGTACATCTCTATGACTCTGACTCTGTTTGACTTCGATATTTGCTCCCTGTATGTGCTGAGGTGATTTATCAACTATCAGGAGATTACAGAACAATCTCGATTATCCGAACATCAATTATCCAAATTTTGGATTATTCGAACAAGATCTCTAGGTCCTGTAAAAACGTTATCCATTATCTGAATGATCCATTATCCGAACTCTGTTATGTGAACAAAATACTCTCTGCCCGTCTCATTCCGATAATAGAGATTGTTCTGTCCACGAACGGTGAATGCTTCTCCTTTATTGTCCCATTCTCACCATCACCCAACAAACTATTTAATTGTAAAAGCGAGGGGAATTTATCTCCTGTTGGGCCAGGCATGACTTCAGGGTATTCCAAAATGTTTTGTGATCAATTTTTAAAAATCTCTTTTCTAGGGATGTTTTTGTCACCAGCATGTCTGGCATTTGTTACCTGTTTCTAATTGTCCTAAAGCTCATGGTTTGCTCATCCATTTCAGACAGCAGTTAAGAATCACCCATGTTACTTTGAGTGTGGAGTTACTTGTAGGCCAAACTGGATAAGGATGGCAAATTTTTCTCTCTGAAGAGCAGTAGTAAGCTGGATGGGTTTTTATAACCATGACGGAGTTTCATGGATGGCATTTCTGAGACTGGCATTCAATGCCAGATTTATTTATTGACTTTAAGTTTTACCAGCTGTCCTGGTGGGATTTGAACGCATAACCCCCTAGTAATAATTAGCCAAGGTCCCCTGTATTAGTCTAGGAACATTACTGCTGCATCACCATCTTCCCATAGTTTTGATATGTAATCATGGTTGATTGAAATAAATAATCAAATAATTTGTTTGCATCATTTGGTTAAGAGCCTGAACCCTGCTGCTTTTTTTCCCAAAGCACCTTGAGAACTGTTACTACCACCGCAGGGCAGGTGCCCTTAGCCCTTTGTTCCTGCTGAAGCACAGGTTGACTGTCATCTCTTTTATAAGTGGCCACTTAGCTCTCCCCAGGGTCTTAGCTGATTGAGATGAAGAGTAATGTCCTCCTGCCCACCAAGATTCCCAGGCAACTAATTAAATGAATGACCAGTTGATGCACTGTTGTAACTGAAGTTTGAAGTCGTGCTAAAAACAAACTGCTTGGAAAACTCTGCAGGTTTGGTATCATCCGTGGAGAGAAAGCAGAGTTAATGTTTTGAGTCCAGTGATCCTTCAGAATTTCTGAAGAAGGGTCGCTGGACCTGAAGGGTTAACTATACTGCTGAACCTGCTGAATTTTTTTCTGGCAATTTCTGTTGCTGGTTCTGATTTCTGGATTTTTATGTTCAAGAATTGCTGTTCGCCAGTCTGCCAGAACTTCGTCTTTTTCTTTACAAAGGCTTTATGTCCGTCTGAGCTCTTGCAATTGGCATCTCATCCAAATAATGGCAAACCCTGCAATATTTCTCTGGTACTACGCTAGGCCATTCACCAAAGTGAGCAACTAAAGTCCTGAAGTGGGATTTGAAGCACAGCTATGATTAGGATATTGAAATAGTTGGTGCACACAGTTCAATTCCTCATCAATGATAATAATAAGAGCAAATGTACTGCGACATATGATGATTCTGCCTCCTCTATGGTAGACCATACTGTGGATGCTTATGGACTTGATTACTACATGAAAACTGGCCACTGATATGAACAGTGTAACAGATCAGGTTCTCTTTGTGCAACATTGCACTACTGTAACAGGAGGGACTTTCTACAGAGCAGAGGAAAAAGCCCCCTCATGTTTATTTTTATGCAGTTAGACTTTTCTTCATCCAGAGTAATGTTATGGGATATGCCCATTGTGAAATTATTTGGAGACAGTAACTGAATGGAATTTGTTTTTTTCCTAGGGTCTGGGATGTTAATACAGCCGAGGTCTTGAACACACTAATTCATCACAATGAGGCAGTGTTGCATCTTCGTTTCAGTAATGGACTGATGGTCACATGTTCCAAGGACAGATCTATAGCTGTATGGGACATGGCCTCGCCGACTGACATCACTCTGAGGAGAGTGTTAGTTGGCCATCGGGCAGCAGTCAATGTGGTAGACTTTGATGACAAATACATTGTGTCAGCATCAGGGGACCGGACTATTAAAGTGAGTTTAAATGTTCTCTCATCCTCCCCACCCTGCCTCAATTTCATTCTCGCTTGTGTGCGTGTGTATCTCCTAAATGAGAGTCTCTGCTCTGTTGTCTCTGTTTCCACCATTCCCCGGCAGCTTGGAGAATTTATGGGCTTCTTTTATTCTAGCACCAGCAGAGGATCTACACCCTTTACATCAACTGTTTCCTCCAGCAATTCGGCCTGACCTCCTCCTGTGTTTCCACACCGTTTGATCTTGTTTCAAATTTCCAACATCTGCAGTTTTTGCTTTTGTTCCCTCTATCATGTTTGCTGCATTACTGCTTTTGTGTGTAAGGAACTGCATGACTAATGTTAATGTTTTAAATAGCTGCAGTCTTTCATGAAAAGAAGCTGGATCATCATCATTTTATAATTTTATATTTTTATCCCAAAGTTTCTCTTTGATTATATTCTCTCTTGGACTGTCAGACCTGGTGCACAGAAACGCTGCCAGGACTTCTGAAATTGCCCTTGTCGACAATAATTTAGCAAGACAAGATTTGAATCTTCTGACCCACTCTAGGTTGTACAGCAATGTGTCTGATGCTTGCCTGATCAATCAAACTCCGATCAGGGGCCGAGCCGCATGACACTTGAATCCATCCTTTCCTGCCCTGGAAACCCATTTAACAGCCTAGACTTCTCAACTGGATCAATTTGCTGCAGCAAGCTGTTTCTTTCAACTATTCTTTCACAGGGCATGAGTAGTGCTGTCCAAACCAGTATTTGTTGCCCACCCCGAATTGCCCTTGAGGAGGTGGCGGTGAGGTGTCCTCTTGAATTGTTGTAGCCCTTATGGTGTAGATATACCCATAGTGTTGTTTAGGAGGGAGTTCAAGTTTTGAGCCAGCAACAGTCAGGAGTCACTGGGAGACAGCGGTCACAGGCTTGGAAGGTACTTGGTGAGTGGTTTCAATATCTTGTCAATGGTGCACAACTGCCACTGACCAGGCACTGAAGTGCTGGAGATAGTGAACATTCAATCGAAGATGCAATAAAAAAAAATTTCTTCCTTGAAATATTTCGTTTTTGATTCTTGATGAGCTGTTGGTAACTTCCAGCATCATCATTTTTGTGTTTCCAATTCTTCCTTAATCTCTCATGTTTGAGCTCTAGAGTGGCAAGATATTTAGATTCTGATCACGTGTTCAGTATTCATTATATACTTGGTGCTGTGAGCTCCCCAGTTTTCCATGGTTTTGTGACATAGTTCTCTAGTTTTCTGTGTTCCTTTCCCTTTTGCCTAAATGTTCTGATATTCTCTGCAAATGTGAGGTAGAACATGCATTTTCACTCAGCAACTGACCAGGGTCCTGACTACACTGTCTGGAAGTGTGATGGAGACAAACAAAGTGCAGATGCTGGAATCTGAAGTAGACAGACAAGAGGCTGGAAGACCACAGCAGGCCAGGCAGCATCAAGTGGTGGAGAAGTTGACATTCAGGTGTAAGCTTTCTTCAGGACTGAAGCAGGGTTACATTCAAAAAGTCAATTTCTCCACCTCCTGAAAGTGTGATTTTGAGGCAGGTTTAATTGGGTGTTGTTTCTTTCTATTTAAATACTCATCCAAGTTCAGTGTTAAGGGAAGAAAACAGGAGATTGGCACTAAGTTAGTACTCAGAGAGCCAGTGCAGATATAGGGGCTGAATGGCCTCCCTCCTCCTCCATAAAATTCTGATAGAATGATTTCATGCGACTGGCCTTTTGTTATACTTTAACACAGCACAGTGTATTGGCAGATTGTCTTATGGTATAGGATGTCACTGGCAATCTCCAGACCTTTCCAGTAGGAGTCACTGGGTTGTGATGAGGACTGGAGGCCTGTGCTGGGCACTTGCTCTCGCTTGCTTGCTCGCTCGCCCTCGCCAGTGGTTTTTGCAAGCTGTTTTTCTGAATAGTGATATGTTTTCTCCATTTGTCTTCATCTTCATCTTCAGAAGCTGGAGATTGTTTTGAATCCCTGAGATTGTGGCTGAAAGCAGAGATTGTATTTTGTTTTTCATTGCCTTTATCAGGGCATGATGTATCTTTTGTGTTTATCCTTGCAGGTGTGGAGCACGAGCACTTGTGAATTTGTGCGTACCCTGAACGGCCATAAGCGAGGAATAGCATGCCTTCAGTATCGGGACCGACTGGTTGTCAGTGGTTCCTCTGACAATACCATCAGGTAGAGTCTTGACCTGCTGAATCTCTGACTGTGTATATGCAATGATTAACCAATTACAAGGCTTGTGGCACGCAGCAGAGCTGTGGAACCAATTAGATAACCCCTAAAGAGGTGGCAGAGGCAAAGTGGGCCACAATGCATCCTCTTGCTATGTGTCACTATACTGCAGAAGATATAGCCATTTATCATGCACCAAATGTGCTTGCCACTCTATTCAGACAGACTTGATCTAATATCCATAACACTAATTTACCATTGTGTTACGTTTCTTGTAGGTCTGCACTGTGTTAAAACAAGTACTTAAGAACCTAATTCAGTCTGCCTATCCTTTCTGTCCACTGAAATTAGTACTGCGATTACATTGTATTCCCTGGTGCCTTATTAGAAGTGTTCATGTTTTATTTGCAAGCATAGAAACTGAGTGTCAGTAGCCTGTTTATTTTGACAAGGGTGTTATTGGGAAGCCAACTGCTGTCCCCTCCCTGGCATCTACACCAGTTTGTTGGTTAATCGTCAAGAGCCTTAACCTCTGTTCAGGTAGCTATCTGCTCCACTTTGACTCGGCATACATAATCCAGTGTGACAGCTGTGCTGAAGGGATGGTGAGCAAGAGCAGTGGAGAATATTCAATGGGTTCTTGGAGAATTGCTGTGCTTGAAGGACAAGTGACTTGATCATGTGTGATTCTGTAAATTGGGCATGCCAAAGCAGAGAGAAGTTTAAATAAGAGGGTCTTGTGGCATGATGATAGTTTCCCTCCATCTGAGCCAGACCTTAAGGACAGATGGGTGTATCATACATGTCTGAATAGGTTGCTTGAAAATAGTTTTAAAAAGCAGATCGAGAATTTATTGCAATTTTGAACATAGTAAAATAATGTAGACTATGTTGATTTGCCCCAGCTTATCTAAGACATTAGAAATATACATTTTATTTATTCATGAGATATAGGCATTATTGCATTCCTAATTGCTTTTCAACTAATCTAGCTGGGCCATTTAAACGTCAGCTGCATTATTGTGGGTGTGAAGTTGCATGTAGACCAGACCAGGTCTGGATTACACATTTCCTCCTCTGTCGGACATTAGTGAACCAGATGGGCTTTAATGACATTCAACAGTGTTTACATGGTATTAGAATAGCTTTTAATCCCTGGTATTTTTTTTTACTGAATTCAACTTTCACTAAATGCCATGATGAAACTTGGACCCATGTCCACAAAATATTAGCCTAAGGTTCTGGATTCCTAATCCAGTGACATTATCACCAAATCACCACCTCTTAGGACCTTGGTTGGATTTTGAGAGGTAATTTGAAAATAAATTTGCAGAGAAGTTATTTCAGTAAATGAGTTTTCAATCGAAAATCAATTCCCTAAGAAGATGGTGAAAGATGTTAGCATTTGAATGAATCAATGCATATTAAATTTTCAGAAAATAACATTTTGTTTACTGAATAGTTTAAGTTGGGATGTGGTTAGGTATAATGTAATTGGGAAGAACAATTATCTTTGGTCCTCCTATTCCTGAAACTTGCCATCATTAAAGTTTTCCTCACATCCTGTCCAAGTGATTGCAGGCTAATTAATTATATGGACTTCAGTAAGGCGTTTGACAAGGTTCCCCATGGGAGACCGATTAGCAAGGTTAGATCTCATGGAATATAGGGAGAACTAACCATTTGGATGCAGAAGTGGCTCAAAGGTAGAAGACAGAGGATGGTGGTGGAGACTGGAGGCCTGTGACCAGTGGAGTGCCACAAGGATCGGTGCTGGATCCTCCACATTTTGTCGTTTACATAAATGATTTGGATGTGAGCATAAGAGGTATAGTTATAAGTTTGCAGATGACACCAAAATTGCTGTGTAGTGGACAGCGAAGAGGGTTACCTCAGGTTACAACAGGATCTGGACCAGATGGGCCAATGGGCTGAGAAGTGGCAGATGGAGTTTAATTTGGATAATTGTGAGGTGCTGCAGTTTGGGAAAGCAAATCTTAGCAGGACTTATACTCTTAATGGTGAGGTCTTAGGGAGTGTTGCTGAACAAAGAAACCTTGGAGTGCAGGTTCATAGCTCCTTGAAAGTGAAGTCGCAGATAGAAGGCGGCGTTTGGTATGCTTTCCTTTTATTGGTCAGAGTATTGAGTACAGGAGTTGGGAGGTCATGTTGTGGCAGTGCAGGACATTGGTTAGGCCACTGTTGGAATATTGCGTGCAATTCTGGTCTCCTTCCTATTGGAAAGATGTTGTGAAACTTGAAAGGGTTCAGAAAAGATTTATAAGGATGCTGCCAGGGTTGGAGGATTTGAGCTATAGAGAGAGGCTGAACAGGCTGGGGCTGTTTTCACTGGAGTGTCTGAGACTGAGGAGTGACCTTATAGAGGTTTACAAAGTTGAGGGGCATGTATAGGATAAATAGACAGTCTTTTCCTGGGATTGGGAAGTCCAGAACTAGAGGGCATAGGTTTAGGGTGAGAGGGGAAAGATATAAGAGAGACCTAAGGGGCAACTTTTCACGCAGAGGGTGGTACATGTATGGAATGAGCTGCCAGAGGATGTAGTGGAGGCTGGTACAATTGCAACATTTAGGAGGCATTTGGATGGGTATATGAATAGGAAGGGTTTGGAGGGATATGGACCGGGTGCTGGCAGGTGGGACTAGATTGGGTTGGGATATCTGGTTGGCATGGACAGGTTGGACCATAGGGTCTGTTTCCATGCTGTACATCTCTATGACTCATGCAGTTAGTCAGATTGTGAAAGGAGAACAAGATGGACTTTGATCTTTTGTTTCCAATCTGGTAATCCTCTTGTTCCTAATGGGCATAAAGTTACACCAAATGAGAGAGAACTCTACAAATGGATACCTGTAAGTAAGAGAACTTACGGTGCATTTGTTCATCCCGTTCATTACTTTCTCATGTGAAAGGTTGCCATTTGGTTTGACCTTCTACCAATGCCAGTTTTATTTTTGTGAAATGGCTTGAGTCTTTCACAGCTTGGCTGCTATCCTGATATCACTGAGCAGGCTCTGTAGGAAGTCATGGTTGCTAAGAGCTGACCCTGAGTTGGCTGTCTAGACTAATGATTGTGGAGAGGGTCATATGATGTTGGGAACATATCCTGTAGATCACTCGGTGAGAGGTAGGTACTGATGACAGGTGATTCCCAAACAGGAAGGAATTCTCTTCACCACGACTGACGCTTCTCACCTTACGATGACACTAGTATTTAGAGGAGCACATCCATTTACTGATATAATTGAAGCATCAACTGAATATAGCAAATGTCTATCATGTTGGCACTCCTCCTTACAGGTTGTGGGACATAGAATGTGGTGCCTGTCTGAGGGTTTTAGAAGGCCATGAGGAATTAGTACGATGCATTCGATTTGACAACAAGAGGATTGTGAGTGGAGCTTACGATGGGTGCGTATAACTCTGAACAGTATTTGAACATTTGCATTTATATTGTGTCTCATTATTTTGGGATGTCTAAAACTCGAACAATATTTTAAGGTGGAGCCAGTACTGTAATATTGGAAAGTGGCTCAGGAAACCCATGCAGGTCCTGCCTACCTGCTCTACAACACCTCTGCAAACTTTGGCTTTCTGTTTTTTTGCTGGCTTAACATGTTTGAATTATGTGAGCCAGGAGCTACAGAGTGCTGCAGTCTCAGTGAATAAAAGCCAAAGATGAAGGTCTCAATCTGCTGATATTGGCAGCCTGCAGTGACCCAAGGAAGGATAACTGGAAGCTCTGATACAGTGAAGGCTTGTCTACCATTCCTCTTCTCTCCCCAGGTGTCTCAATCTGTTGAGAAAGGCAACAAAGACCAAAGGGCAAGACTTTAGCAAATTGCCCTCCATTGCCGCTTATGAAATCAAATTCCTTCTAATCCATGGCTTACTCTCCCCTTCTAGAAAATCTGTGCAGCTCTGAAAAATGATATGGAATTGTATTTGCAATGCCAATAAGAAATCTTTTAATTCAGGGTTTGAAGTCTTTAGGTTTAACTGCCTTGCAAAAGAAATTCTTCCTAACTGCTAACCTAATTATTTGGTATCATGTTTGGTATAGTTTTAACTATCAAATACTCAAAGAAAATGGCAAAGAGTTAAGCAGACAGGATTTATGATGGAGTTTTATAACTCTGTATTTCTCTGAGAATCACTTTTATATGAATTGCACATAAATCTCAAAATATTCTCTCCACATTGTGCAGAAAAGATATATCAATTACCTAATCCTTATGTGTGGACCCTGTTTCCTCAGCCCTTTAAAACCCTTACCTACTGTTATATAATCTTTTTCAGGACTTCTGCATTGTAACGTATGCCTTTAAGCTTCCTAGAACCAAACTCTTAAACAAGAACTTAAAATTTTATTTAGCATCTTTCATGTTAAAATTGTATATAGATGGCAGTGATATATATAATGAGCTAATCTGTTTTGGTGCCATGGATTGTAGGATAAATGTTGTCCAGGAGTCTGAGGAGAACTGCTCTGATGCTCTTGTAATGGTGCAATCAGATCTTTTGCACTCACCTAAGAGGGGAGTTGTGATCTTGTTCCTTTCAAGGTCTGATACCTCTGAAAGCACGGCCTAAATTTTCTGGAGTAGTATTTGACCTGTGACCTTTTGACTCATGGGTCCATGGCTGACATTTAATGTTGTGCTTACGATAATGGCATACATTCATCACACCCAAGCCCTGCTACTGTGTAAAATTTACCCAGTGATGTGTGTACATCATTGGTTACAAAGAGTAGGTATGTGCCTGCACAGTAGTCTGGATTAAAATGTTGCCATCCACAGTGCATTGTGGTTTAAATTTACCCTTCATAGCTCAATGTTTTCCAGGCTGAAAAATACATTTACGTGAAAATGTATATGTTTGTCTTCCTTTCTCTCTCCAGCAAAATCAAAGTATGGGACTTGCAAGCTGCTCTTGATCCTCGAGCCCCTGCAAGTACTTTATGTCTACGCACTTTGGTGGTATGTATCTGCACTTCAACGTTGCTGGTCTAACAGTACTTCTTCAGTGGGAAAGGGTGTACTGAACTGCCTATGTTGACTCATAAATGGAAAGTAATTTTTAATAGATTGATTGAACTGTTTATGTTTGATTTAGTAAATACTGATCTGGAATGCACTGCCTAAAAGGGTGATGGAAGCAACTTCAACAATAATTTTCAATAAGGGGTTAGTAGACACTTGATAAAGAAAGATTTTCATGGCTTTCGGGAAAGAGTGAGGCATTGGGATCAATGATTCATGAATTGGTCTGGCACAAAGGGGCTGAATGGTGTCCTGTTCAATGGCAGTGAACAAGAACTGTAGAATTGTGCAGTGTAGTTATACGTAAGGTAGTTCAGTACTTTATGATGTTGAACTCTTAATCTAGAGACCTGGAGCAGAGAATTTGGAGTTTGAACCCCACCACTGTGAGGCTGTTTGAAAACTTGAATTCTGTTTACAAACAAAAACAAAAAGCAGTGCAAGAGACCAATAAGCTGCCAGATAAACTTCTCTCAATGTACTGACCTTATGTGGTCTTATTGCCATTACCACAGAAATGAGAACGCAACCTGTAACTTTCCAAGTCTCTTTTTTTTAAATTAACCTGTTTCTCGAATCAACCTATTCAGAGATGTCATTACACACATCTTAAGCCAGTAGAAGTTGAACCTGGGCCTCCCTGGTCCAGGGCAGGGACACTACCACTGCACTACTAGAGGACACTCAAGTCTATCTTGTTAATTCATATTCATTGTCTACAAGTGTTGGATAATAACTGGGGGTTAATTGCACCCCTATGAATAGGAGCAGACTAAAACTGTGTTTAAGTTAGGAGATGCACATTTCTAATGCCCATCTTTGCTAACAAATATCTACAAGGGTATGCAAGGATTGGCTGTACTTTAATGTTTTACTGCCTGACCGTGGGTTCCCTCCGGGTGCTCCGGTTTCCTTCCACAATCCAAAGATGTGCAGGATAGGTGAATTAACCAAACTACATTGCCCATAATGTTCAGGGATGTGTAGGTTAGGTGCATTAGTCGGGGTAAAAATTAGAGTAGTAGGGTAGGGGAATGGGCCCGGATGGGTTACTCTTCAGAAGGTCATTGTGGAATTGTTGGGCCAAAGGACCTGTTTCCATACTGTAGCGATTCAATGCATTCATTGTATAAATTTACTCCGAGTAGTAAGAATGTGGAACACCCTTCTACAGCAGTATTAGAGTCACCAACTTTAAGAACATTTAAATGGTAATTGGATAAATATGTGGATGATGATGGAGTAGTGTTGGTTAGATGGGCTTCAGATCAGTTTCGCAAGTCTGCATAACATGGAGGCTAAAAGGCCTTTATTGCGCTGGATTGTTGTGTGTTCTAAATTTGCTGTGTTGTTAAGGAAGTCACAAATAATAAGTAATCCATAGTTTTGCATTTTCATTTGTGTCTCCATTCTTGTTCCAAATAAGTTATCATGAAGTTACATCTGTGTAAAGGTCCTTCTTCATTACTCCAGCAATATCTCTCCATCCAATTATAGATTAGTACCCCAATGCACCAAGTTTGGTCCATCTCTGGCTGAAAGAAAGTGGGGACTGCAGATGCTGGAGATCGGAGTCAAAACGTGTGCTGGAAAAGCACAGCTGGTCAGACAGTATCTGAGGAGCAGAAGAGTTGTTGTTTTGAGAATAAGCTCTTCATTAGGTCTTTTTCAGCTCCATACTTCTTGACTCTGCATCTATAGCCATCCTATTAGTTCAGAGCAAAATTGTTTGTTTAATGTGTGAATTAGAGATAAATTCAGCTGATAGATACATGTCTATCGTGGCTTTGACTGACTACCTACGTCATGCAAGGCTGTCACACAATGCTGAGCAAAACAGTTTCCATTCCTTCAGTATGGGCTCAATTTAAGTCTCAAAACCCAGCAGCAAAAAAGAAATGTCTAGTAACCATTTAACCATGGTCCATTCTTCCACCACTCGTCAAGATAATTATTTTTGTGGATGAAAGTATAGATGCAGTTCAGAGTTGTAAACAAAAGCTTACAGTTTTCAATGATCTTTTTGTAAAACAGAGTTGCTGAAAGTTATGATTGCTTTTTTCTCAATGTTATAACCACATTGACAGTTAAAGACTAACCCTTGCTTGAGTGTTGGAACATTCTAAGTAAATTGATTGCTGGCTGGAGGATGACGGTCTGCTTTGTGCCCAAGTCTCTATAGCTTTGGAAAGATGTAGATAACCCATCATCACTCAAGAAAAGCCCAGCAGGAAGTTTTGAAGCTTCCTGTTTTTTGCCTATAACATGGGTTGCTGTGGCTGCATGTCATTATTTGAGCAAGTATGCTTGAGCAGAGGCTTCACATACTACTCCCCTGTGTCACTTCATCTGCCCATTTATCAGGACCCCAATCCCCTCGACCTTTAACTATTGCCCATTCACTTACCCATCCAATTAAGCCAGAGGAGACATCAGGCTTGGGGTTGTCATTAGGAGAACTATGTCAAGATTAGAGTGGTGCTGGAACAGCACAGCAGGTCAGGCAGCATCCGAGGAACAGGAAAATCGACCCTTCGGGCAAAAGCCCTTCATCAGACCTTTTCCAGCACCACTCTAATCTTGACTCTGATCTCCAGCATCTGCAGTAATCACTTTTGCCTATTAAGAGAACTATGTCGGTCAGAAACCTCAAACTGGTTAGCACCCTTCTCACTAATCATAAGACCATAAGCTGTTGGAGCTAAAATAGACCATTCAGCCCATGCTCTGCCATTCAGTGAGGTCGTTGCTAATCTGATAATCACAGGAAACAATTTGTGGCGATGGGCAAAAGAATCTGTTGCAGAGAGTTGTTAGAAGAGTGATGTTATAATCTGGAGTGCATCATTTGAAATGGTAATGGAGCAGTAACTTGAAAAGGGCATTGGATAGATAGTTGAAGTTGGAAAATTTGCAATGTGATAGGGAAAGAGCAGGAGAGAGGGGCAAATTAGATAAGCTCAGGTATCTGCATTGTCACCTTATGTGCAGTAAGATTTAAAATTCCAGAGGCTTGCAGGCTATATCTCTTAAACAGGTCATGTGGGCAACATAATCGATATCAAATTACATTATCAAATAGTGATTCTGTAGTACAGAACTAGAGTATGCTGAAAAAAAAATTCCAAAGTTTTCATCTTGCTTTCATCAGTACTTTTCCGAAGAAATACCAATTTAAGGGGAAAACCAACATTTATATTGTATGAGAGAAGAGTGCTTGCTCGGTTGGAAAGTGAGCTCTGAAAGGGACGTGCCATGGAGAGCACATCCATTAAGGCAGATGACAGTTAATTGCTGAGTTTAGCTTAAATTTAATGTCCTGATGAGTTCAAGAGGAAATGCTTTGACAAAACGTGCCTTTTTTCAACAATATGTTTTCAGCTGTATGTTCTCATCATAAAAATGTTTTGAAAGGTTTCTTGTTTGTTAATTTGTTCATGAAGTGTGGATTTCACTGACAAAGTTGTTCCATATTCCTTGACAACAGTTAAGTGTCAACCATATTGTAGCAAGTGCAAAATATCAGTTGCATGTTATGTAGAAGATAGTCTTGTTTCAGTACAATATCCCTAAGTAGGCACATACTGCATGAGAGAAATCTCTTTAGATTCCAATAGTGAAAGCTACTGTACGTTCACATGCCTTTGTCCCAATGTTTGATTTGCAGGAGCACTCTGGCCGAGTATTTCGACTGCAGTTCGATGAGTTTCAGATCATCAGTAGTTCCCATGATGATACCATTCTGATCTGGGATTTCCTGAATGTGCCATCAAGTAACCAGAATGAAACACGCTCTCCATCGAGGACGTACACTTACATCTCCAGATAACGGGATACGTGGCCACTACCTGGAGCAGGTGCTGCTGAGTTCACATTTTAACTAATCCATGTTAACCAAACATCCTCTTTTTGCTGACCAGAACCCAACTTCATCAAGTACTGCTCTGTAACCGGACACTGTGTTTGTGTAAGGGCTACCGTGGAGAGTGATTGCTGAGCAACACTGAGGGAGTTGGCCGATATTAGTAAGAGAGTGTTGAGTGCAAGAGGAGTTCCTAAATGACAGTGGGAGGATCTGGAATTACATCAGGTAGAGGTACAGTCAGTAAGGTGCTGCTGAGGAAAAGGAGTTACCCAGTGACAGTGAGGGAGTTGGAATCACATCAGTAGGCATACAGTCAGTAACACAGGGTGCTATAGGAGAGGAGTTAATGCAGGCATGGATCAATAGGTGTGAGAGATTTTGCATTAACATTGATAGAATTACAGTGAGTAACATGGGGGTTAGTATACTGTGTGAATAAGCAGATTAACGTCAGTTGAGATGTGTTGATTAATTAACCAGTTGTAAACTTGTGATTTGAGTAACGGATGGTACAGGATACTTGCTGCTTGAAGTTGCCCTAAAAGTGTATCCACAGCAGTAAATCTCTACTTCCTGCCTCTTGTGATCTTAGTGCAATTACAACTTATAGCTTTTCTTGCAGCAGAGTAGCTTTAAACAGAAATGCTGACAAGCAATACAAGTGAAATTAGAGGTGTCTGGATCTCACCGACTTTACAGGCATGTTTGCTGTATATATCTTGTCAGAAAGCTTGTAAGATTTCAATACAGGCCCTGGAGTTCCAAAAAGGAAGCTATCTTGGTTACATTTACAGTCCAGTGAAGGCACTACATTCTATAAGATTTCCCTAAGTTCCCAAAGCAGTGTGAATCAGCAGTATACATTGCTTGAGTTTTGAGGGATGATTCAGAGACCTGAAATCAACTAACCCATGTTAGCAGAAGCTGCAGAAGGTCTCGCAGCCTGGCTAAGTTGTTCAGCTGCATTCCCGGTGAGCTTGGCTGCTGTACACCATAAGTACTTGCTCCTAACGAATTGCTGGTATGGCTTAAATGCAGAATTGCTGAAATAAGATAACTCTAGGACAGAAACCAAATTTTCACCTTTGGGGTTTTTAATGAGCTCTGTGCTGTAGAAAGATCCTGACTTTTAGTGGCTTATTTCAGATATTACTTTGTGCCCGTCAAGGCTAAACAAAACACTTCAGGAGCTACTTCAGGCATCTAGTCAATGCGGCATGGCTCAGATTCATTGTGGATGCTCTTTATTCTGCCCAACAGCACACTTCAACTCCAGTCTGCAAAAATAAAAATCTTATACATTATTGTAACATTTCCTCTTTCTGTGTCAGCCAGTCCTCTCCTGAAAGAGATGTCAATTTAATGCGAAATGGAGAGGCGGCTCTTGAAAACAATCAAAGTTCATTTTGTATTGGATTTTTAACCTTTTAGTCTGTTTTAGTGTTAAGTCTGTAAGTTAATTCGCTGCGCTTGAAGGTTTGTTTTCAGATGTTTCGTCACCATACGAGGTAACATCATCAGAGAGAGTCTCTGGTGAAGCGCTGGTGGTATGTCCCACCTCTATTATAGGTCTTGGTTTCTTAAGGTGGGTGATGTCATTTCTGGTCCTTTTTTTCAAGGGAAGGTAGATAGAATGTAAGCTGTGTTTATTGATGGAGTTTAGTGTGTGGGCATAGTTCTAGAATGGGAATGTATTTCTTGTTGCTTATATGCCTGACATGATTTGGTATTTCTAGGCTTGCGCTTTATTTCTTTCTTTAGAATCTTTTATCAGGAGAGACCTGTTTTGGGAAATGGGTCACCATAAAATATTGATATTCCTCCAGCCCAAGTGAAACTGAATGTCACATGCTCAAGCCAACAGTATGCTCTTTCCTCCAGAATTTGCTGTATTTTCAAAATAAATGTGAAACCATCCCTAAAGAACTGTACCTGTATCACCTGATCTTCCTCCTTCTACACCACATTCTGACAGCTCTCCCTCTGCTCCTGTTCTACCAAATGAATCTTTTGGGTCTTGAATCTCAGATCTGGCCTGCCCGTGCTCTTGAGTGCTATCTGCGTCGATGCTGGTGACCAACAGTCCAGGTCCAAAGCGGATGAATGCTGTATTGTCCTGGTCATGTTCTTCATCCACACCTTCACTGGACAGAAATCTCTCAAATTCACGTGAAGGCCACCATGACATGTGTTAACGTTATTCTCAGAGATCAGAGACCTCTATTACAGATTAGCAATTAAGACACTTCCTTACAGTAAGATACATATCCTAGCTGTAGTTCAGTAATCTGTTCCTCGTATCAGCTCATGTGTCCGGTGTCTTTCTGTTGTGTTCTTTCACTTTTTGTTTCTTTAGAGCATGCCAGTCTACTGCTTTGTCATATGTGATCTTCTAACTCCAAACTTCAAAGAGTGGCACTCTCAATTTTGTCCCTTCTCTCCCCTCTACAGATTTCTGTATTGAAAATAGTAACTTATGAAAAAGCCTGAAACAGCCTGGAATACAAGCAGCCTGAAATGACTTGTGTTTTAGTGTACATAGATGTACATACCATGCCCCTCAATATAGCCTTACAATCCTGTAGGGACACATGCTGGAAGTGAATGCAAGACCTGGCAATGAAAGGATACTACTACAACTTGACCAAGGGTTTGTGGAACATTCTCTATTCACATGGGATATAAGAACTATTAAAGCCAACAGAATTCAGTACATCTCCATGCAAAGCACTAGCCACTTTCCAAGATATTGCCACAAACCTGTTCATATACAGCATTGTAAAGGGATGTAAATTAATACATCAAAACAACTTCAATTTAATTGGACATGAGCATTTAAAGAAGTCAATACTTATCTCCACAAATCAAGCTGAATTTTGGTGGGAAGGATATTTGAAAATTTCTTTCTTGTTTTAGATGACAAGCATGTCCCTAAATCCTGGCTGTAATGTAGTACCTCTATGTGATTGACAAAACTTAAAAACAGATTTGAAATCAAAAGTTACAATCATAGAATTTAAAACTGTTCCACAAAAGGCATTTGTAGTTGCTCATATGTAAACTGCTATGGAGTTTGCTAAACACATTTCATAGGACCGCATAATATATCCACTTAAGTTACCTTGTCCATCTTGCATGTAAGCTTATCAGCCTTCCTATTATTAGTGCTAACATACAGATCTAAAAGCCCTGGCGAGCCTGTCAAAGTTGACCATTCTTTTGTGAGCTCAAACTGTGCAAGTTAATAGGTAGGTGAGTCTGGTTTCCTTGCAGATACTTCCAGGAAGCATTAGCTGGATAATGATGAGGAATGGAATCTGGTTGATTGCTCCCCATTTGACTAACACCCAACATACTTCAATTTGCCCTGTACTTCAAGGCCACTCTTACTAAATGAGCTGTCAAATATATGCTTCCAGTGGAGCAAGTTGAACTGATGGCTTTTTCTTTGGTCAGATGAGTCTTAATCTTGATAAAGATATGGGTGGTAATATGTACAGTGCATTGCATTCCAGCAGAAACTGATATGGGCTACAGTTGCAATCAAAAAACGTTTTCATAGAAAGTGAAACTTTAATTTTAGCAGTCACAGCTCAGCACTACTGACTGCATTTGCTGCTCGCCTTTAGCCGTCAAAGAAAGTAATATGTAGTTTGGAATATAATTTTTGACAGTTTTTGGCCTGGAACAAATTCTTCATTCTTTGCTGTTGAATTCATTTTCATTGCTGTAACCTGATTAAAATTGTTCCCATATGATAACCTGGCTGTTTTAACCTTTTACTCTGGCACTCCTAAACTGTGCTTTAACGGGGAAAACACTTCTTAAAATTCATTCATGGGATGTGAGTTTGTTGGATGAGGGAGCATTTACTCCCTGTTCCACTTACCCCTGCAGATGGTGGTGAGCTGCCTGTTGAACCACTGTAGTCCATGTGCTATAGGTAGACCCACAATGCCATTAGGGAGGAATTTCAGGATTTTTACCTAATGACAGTGATGGAATGGCAATATATTTCCAAGACAGGATAGAGAGTGCCTTGGAGGGGAGCTTGTAGGTTGTGGTGTTCACATGTCTGCTGCCCTTATCCTTCTGGATGGAAGTGGTTGTATATTAGGAAGGAGCGGTTGAAGGATGTTTGGAGATTTTCTGCAGCATACCTTATAAATGGTGCATGCTGTTGATACTGAGGTCAGGAGAGTAAATGTGGATGTTGTGTTAATCAAGCTTTATCCTGGATAGTGTCAGTGTGTGTTTTTGGAGTTACACTCATGCATCACTCTCCTGACGTGTGTGTAGATGATGTGGGAAGGCAGGTGTGGCTGATTTGCAGGATATAAAGAGTCTTGACTTTTGATCTCTCCAACTACAAGTTGTTTTTCTACTAAATTGGTTAATAAACCAATGAACCTCAGGAAATGTAATTGATCAGAATTTAATGAAGTTCATTGGCTCATTTGATGCTCCAAATTGTAGTTTTGAACACTGCACTGACTAAATTGAAGAGCCATTGGTTGTGATGAGTTTTGGAGATTGATGCGCTTTTCTCTGTCATGGAGGGCAAATGTGGTTGCATGCCTGTAATGGATGTTCAATTCAACACCATTCAGTGTAGAATACGTCTTAACTGAAAATGAGCAAAGCATTTGCAATAGTTTGTACAGTACGTGTTCAAAATCATCACACTCTTATTTTGTGGTGCCTCCAATGAAAACAGTACACTGTAGACATAGGACCATACAAGAACATATTGTACCTTTTAATGAAAAAAATTACTTTTATTCATTCTTGATGTCCTGCACACTGGCAATAGGCAAAGCTGATTCAACATTCTGCAAACCAGAGAAAAGGACAGAAAAGGAATTGAAAAGGACAAGCTGTTCTTCAGTATCTGACCTTTCCCTTTGATATTTTAATTTGCTCTGATGTCACCAGTATGAGTCCTCACAACTTTGCAGTGGATTATAGACAATGAAGCACCAAATTATCATTGCCATTGTTTGGGAATGTTGCTGTTTCCACTGAAGATTTGTCCCACTTGTCATTTCATGGGCAAATGAGCAGCAAAACATTCTTGAGCTTCAAAACTACACCAAATCAAACTACACTCGTTTCTCCAAGTGCAGTGTGTTGTTGTATCAATTTCAACCTGGCATCTGAGCCTATTTCTAATGGTAATAGACTCAACCCACAAGCAACTTGGTCTTCATTCCAAATGTCAGCATATTTTGCAACAGTATTTCAGGCAGACTGCATGTTCTAAAAACAACAAATACTGGAGATCACAGCGGGTCAGACAGCATCCATGGAGAGAGAGCAAGCTCATGTTTTGAGTACAAATTCCAGCATCTACAGTAATTTACTCAGACAGACTGCATGTTCTATTGAGGCGCAGGGTTATGCACACCTGTTGCGTTTTCAGTTGGCTGGCTGTCTTGCAGTGACAGAATTACTTCCACTTTTGTAACGCCTGAAACAAGGTAAACCTGCCCAGAGTGCTTCATGGGAGTGTTACCAAAGTAAAATTGGTTATTGAGCCACATAAGGAGATATTGTGGCAGATTGGTGCCTCAAATGTGAATTCAAGAGCTAGGTTTTAGCTTTTGAGGATGAAGAGGTTTAGGGTAGCAATATCAGAGCTTAGTGCCGAGGCAGCTGAAGCCAAGCCTTCCTGGGATGCCCAAAATGCTCATGTTGGATAAATGCGAGGATCTCAGGTTATGGAAATGGAAGAGGTTGACAGAAATTCTCTATGTTCTAATTTGTAGCCCCAGAATGTTTAGTGGGATCTCCTAGGTAGTTATCAGATTCTCCAGTAGACTCGTCAAAGACGATCAGTTCAAGTTGGCTACATTACTTCAATTCATTCAAGTTACAGGCGACAGCCTTGTGCAGCACATCTCCAGCTCGCATTCATGGAGTCACTGCTTAGGTCAAAGTTTCACTCTCCTTGTTTGTGTTCTCTTCTGGTTTTCCTCCACCTTATGTTGGTTCATAGTCGCATCTTTTGATGCATCCAGCATTACAGGATCCTCTACGTGCACACTTCATCTGGAGAGATGGTTTATATGATGATCCAGTCGCATCGCATTATCGTGGAGTGAGCTTGGCAATGCAGAAATCTAACCTGAAGCCTAAGCAAAATTTTTTAGATCATCTTTTGTAAAGCCATCCGATAAGGCACTACCCTCCAGTAATTTTCGCACATCTGGAGTTTTCGCTACCCAGAGAAGACAGCTGGATACCAGCAGTTGGTTATGGAACCTCCATCCACTGTAAGGTTTCAGAGATGCCCTGCATTGTAACCAACTACTGCATTCTCACTACTTTTAAAATTACTTTTCTTAACTACTGTTTTCCATGTGGTCCCTTTGCTTTATAATAAGCTTCAGCTCAAGATCTAAGCCAATGACTTGAGGTATTTAATAGTCTTCAGGTCATCTGTCTGCAGTAGCAAGTTGGTTTTTTTGTCTGCTGCTTCATGTTTGGTGCTTGTGGGGCAAGTTGGAAACCGATGACCATAAAATGTGAATGTGCCTGACACACCACCAAATCCAAGCTTCAAGCAGGACAATCAATTTCAAACTCACCCTATCTATTTTTGGAAAGATGGTATAACAGTTTCTCTTGCAATGTAGACAATGTGAGCTTCTTGTTTAAGGGGGGCTTCATCTGGCTACGTTTCCAAAACTAACATTGTCTGTGAGAAATGAAACTTTTGAATCATTCACATAAAGATTTGAGCCACACAAGTTCTCTAATTGAGCCATCTTCTGCTGCTTGTGGCAAGTGCAAAGATTAAGGAAGATTTACCATTCACATTGACCTGAGGCATGCCATCCTGTCATTGCTAGGGAGTGTGTTTTCTTTTAATGTGGGTTTATGGATGTAAATGAACTCCGCATGACATCTGTTGTGTTCAAGTAAACAGCACAGTGCTGTTTAAAACAAGATCGTTCTTTGCAGCGAATTATCCCTTGGAACACAATACTGACTGATTCAGTCCATTCCTGTGGTGTTTTAGTGGGTACTTCAATTTTCAGGAACGAAGACGTTACTCATCTGATCCCTTATCAATTTCAATTTATTTTGAAGTCTATGCTGAAACACTGGGACAGTATTTTCTTTCCTTTTGAGTACAGACTGTTGGGATGGATTCTTGCCCAATTAATTACCAGCCAAAAATAAGTTCAAAGAATAGAGCATGGCCAATAAAAATAATAGTAAACGGCATTATTTTATCACAGGCCTACAGAAATGTAGTTCTTATCCCACCTTGCATCTTAACTTTGATCTTTTAGTGTAGAATTTCATAGCCATCAATAAATGACTCCATTTTCCATCACATCATCTTCAAAGCTGATCTAATGCCAGTCTGGCCATTATGGCATAAATTTAACGGTTGCATTCATTAGTGGGGAAGGAGAGGGTTGGGCTTGTCTGCTAACAGTGTGCAGATAGTACATGCTGTGTCTGCGGTGTTACCACAGACTTGTTAATTCTACTGGGGGGATGATTGCTGTCTGATTTCATGATTTTGCAAAGCCCTCCTCTCTCAAAAGTTGCACTTGGAACCATGTTAATGAGTGCAGTTGGCTCTATCTTAGTTTTTGAGACAAGGGCAGTTAACTGAAGCTGAACCTACACAGGTTTGCTTCAGAACATAACAGTGAAATCTCTGTTCAGAATATTAGATGATTTGCAATATCACTGAATCAAAAAATGACATCTCAACTGTGTAGGTGAAAGGTAGCAAAGAAGCCACTTAATCTTTATTTTATCTTGATATCTTTAACTCTCACTTAGCAGTAAATGTAGTGGTAGTACACTCCCCTCTGAGGCAGAGCATTGTGGACTCAGGGTCCCCTTTACAGACTTGATCTACCATATGATCTAAGATGACACTCCAGCACAGTGCTGAGGGTATGCCACACTGTCAAGACATGCTGTGTGTGGAAGAGATAATAAACCAAGACCCCATTTGGCTTCTCGGGTGCAGAGAAGAGATTCCAATGACGCAACTAGAGGGAGGAAAGGGGGAGTTATTCCCTAGTGTCCTGCCTGATATTTATCCTTCAGCCAACATCCACTAAAATAACTTTGTCAGCATAACTGCAGTCTTGGGGATCTTGGTGTTTACAGGTTAGTTGCTTGATTTCTTGCACTAAAACAATGACTGCCCTTTATAAGTATTTAACAGCTTTTAATGTGCTTTAGGTTGTCCTGACATCATGAAAACCATGACATAAAATCAAATGTTTCTTCAAACGTAAACTGCATTAAAGCAAATAGAGTACTTTGGAACTGTAGTCACTATTATAATGTAGGAAGTGTGGCAACCATATGGCAAGCTGTAAGCTTCCATAAGAAGCATTAAGATAATGACAGGATCATTTGTTTCCACAGCATTGGCCAAAGGGGCCACAAAGTTTAATCAGATCTTTCTCATTTACCTGAGGATGCAATCAGAACCTCTGCTCATCATCTCCACTGAAAGACTGTACTGGTGACTGTGCAGCATTCCTTCTGTGCTGCACTGGAGTGTCAGCATGGATTGGGCACTGAAGCTTTGAGTGGGCATTTGTTGGTATGGTGTGATCAGGATGGTGCTGGAACTTTGGCATGTAATTATTATCACCCTTTCTGTTGTTGAGCTAATGCTTATGGATGGAAGCTGATATTCTGAATGTGTATAAGTTTTACAGTATTGAGGTATCCTGTCTGTCTATTTTCAGGAGTTCCTGAATGTCTGAACACTTGGTCTAATTCTACATTTTTCCCATGTGTTCCTAGTATGAGCAAACAGGCTGAGACATCCCCACTGCTGTCCTGGCTGTGGTCCTGCAAAAGGGCTTGGGGTCTTTTTAACTCTCTGCAGTTCATTACCAGGTCAGACACTTGCCAGCTGAACTAATAGGGAGTTCTCAAACCATGAATTAATAAAGAGATACACCTGGAGGAGAGGATGTAACATTTTGTGGTTTTGCATTGTGCACAGTTTCCAGTGCTGTGAATGAGGGATGTCAGTGTTGGTGGCAGCTGTATTTGAGAATGGTGAAGGTGTAAAACTACACAGGGTTTCATTTGTCAGCTCGCAGAAAGGCTCTTTGTTCACTCAGTTCTGAGATGAAATTTTTTTAAAAGAAAACCTTCAGCAGAGCAGTTTGATATTCTCATACTTGTATCATTTGCTCCTGGTTCAGTGGTCCCAGTCGGACTAATGCTCATCCATTTGGGTCAGAAACTGCTGAAAGGCCGAAACATCAAAGTTATCAATTAGGAAGTCAGCATTTTGGAAAATGGCATTTCTGACATATTAGGAGACCTGAAAAAGAAATCTTGGCTCTTGCAAAGAGAATGCCTCATTTATGAACTTCATGCATTAATAGTGACTATTTGAAGCAGCTGGTGCACAGTGTGAATTCTGGGGGGTGGGGGGGGGGGGGGGGGGGGGTACGAATGACAGCCCTTAACATCAGGGCCCTATTTGGCAGAGTATGGCATCAAAATGTCTTAGCAAATCAAGGGGGTGAACTGTCTGCTGGTTGGAGTCATACCTGGCACGTAAGACGGTGGTCGCTGTTGGAGGTTAGTCATCTCACTCCACGATATTTCTGCAGGAGTTCCAGGGTAGTGCCAGAGGTCCAACCATTTTCAGCTGCTTCATCAATGACCTTCCCTCCATCATAAGATCAGTTTACTGATTACACAATATTCAAGATGTATTAAGACCCCAGCAACACTCGGGCTGATGTGTGGCACACATGTTTCTTGCTACTAGAGTGGGCAAGCTGTAACTATCACTAACAAGAAAGAACATCACCATTTCCCTTCAACATTCAATAGAATTACCATCACTGAAACCACCGTTTCCAGCCTATGGTAGGGATGGAGAAGAGAGAAAAGAGTTTACTGAACTCAGCCATATAAATGCCGTGGCTACAAGATGAGGTCAGAAACCAGGAATTTTGCAATAAAGCCTGACCACTACCTACAATGCATAAGTCATTAGTGTGATTGAATACTGTCCAGTTGCTTGGATGGGGATGGTTTCAACAGTAAAAGACAAAGCAATTGAAATCAGAATAATGGGGGCCAGATTTTAGGAGCACTGGGATAACAGGGTTATTTGACTGGAGATTAGAATTCGCATTGGTCAAGGCTGTGGAGGGCTTTGAAAGCAAAGATGCCATCTTTAAACATTGATTCTGGATTAGACAATGTAAGTCAAAAGTGTGAAGCTGATGGTCTGAAAGGACTATCAGCACAAAGCTTCATTCTGTATAAAGCTGAAACCACTGCTATCTCGATACAGAGGAACCTCGATTGTTGTGGTTCTGTTCGCCGAGCTGGGAATTTGTGTTGCAGACGTTTCTGTCTAGGTGACATCCTCAGTGCTTGGGAGCCTCCTGTGAAGCGCTTCTGTGATATTTCCTCCGGCATTTATAGTGGTTTGTCTCTGCTGCTTTCGGTTGTCAGTTCCAGTTGTCTGTTGCAGTGGTCGGTATGCTGGGTCCAGGTCGATGTGCTTATTGATAGAATCTGTGGATGAGTGCCATACCTCTAGGAATTCGCTGGCTGTTCTCTGTTTGGCTTGTCCTATAATAGTAGTGTTGTCCCAGTTGAACTCATGTTGCTTGTCATCTGCGTGTGTGGCTACTAAGGATAGCTGGTCATGTTGTTTCGTGGCTAGTTGGTGTTCATGGATGCAGATCGTTAGCTGTCTTCCTGTTTTTCCTATGTAGTGTTTTGTGCAGTCCTTGCATGGGACTTTGTACTACTACTATTATATTTCCTGAAGATGTGCAGGTTAGGTGGGCTGGCCATGCTAAATTGCCCATAGTGTACAGGGGTGTGCATGTGAGGTTGGTTAGCCAGGGTAGATATAGGCTAATGGGGAGAGGGGTTCTTGGTCGGGATGGGATGCTCTTCAAAGGGTTGCTGCGAACTTGATGGGCCGAATGGTCTCTTAACACATTGTGGGGATTTCATGATCCTAAAAAGGGGAGGAGAGTAGTACTCATTCTGAAAATGTGCTGGCAGCAGTGTCCTTGAATATTTAGAAGGCAGAGGTGGATAGATACTTGGCAAAAAACACAATGAGAACCTTTTTCCACGTATGGAGTCAGCTATTACGAGGGGGCATAACTTTAAATTAAGGGGAGGTAGGTATAGGACAGATGTTAGGGGTAGATTCTTTACTCAGTGAGTCGTGAGTTCATGGAATGCCCTGTCAGTAGCAGTGGTGGACTCTCCCTCTTTATGGGCATTTAAATGGGCATTGGATAGGCATATGGAGGATAGTGGGCTAGTGTAGGTTAGGTGGGCTTGGGTCGGCGCAACGTCAAGGGACAAAGGGCCTGTACTGCGCTGTATTTTTTTATGTTCTATAATGGTGAAAGCATATCATGGGAATGTAGAGTTAAGATTGAGCAGCCACAATGTTATAAAATGGCAGAGTAGGCTTGCAGGATCAGATGGCCTTCTCATATATTACTCACTTTTGAAATGAAAGATTTGCAATTCATACAGGGCCTTTCATAACTTCAAGGCATTATAAAATGTTCACTAACCAATAAATTACTTTCTGAAGCATAGTCATTGTTGCAGTGTAGCAAAAACAAGAAGTTTGTTCAATGCAAGCTCTAACAAACAACAATGTGAAAATAACCAGATAACTTCTATACATCACCGACTGATTGATTGATATAACAGGGCATCAGAACTCACTTGCTGGACTGCACAATACTGCGAGGAGACCTTTTACTTCCCCTGAAAAGGTGACAGGACCTCAAATTCGTGTCTTATCTCTGATAGTGCTGCATTCACTCAATGTTGTGTTAGAATATCAAATTTGATTTTATCCTTTGCGGAGGAAGGGAAGTAAGCTTTGAGAGAGATGGCCAATCAAACCCAAATTCTTACAATCTGCATTTCTGTTTTACTCAACAGGGGCTGGAATTACTACTGGATATTGGCTGCAGAGAGCCTGAAGATGACTATGCTCAAAGAGCCATGTTTAGTTGTGGTGACCTGGTTTCTGTGGGCGTGGACAGATCAAAGCCAGCAAGCTATCAGTATAGTACATCATACCTTCCCCTCTTCTGTCTTTCTTTACTATTTTCCCCCTTGTTCCTGTATTTCCTTTCCTCAGAGAACTCTGAAATGACATTTACAGTAGAACTTGCATTTAAGGAGCCTGGCCACCTGCAATGCCCTGTACAGTGAAGAGCAGTCTCTGGTTCCCAAAGCTAAGTGTTTCAGAAATGGATTCCTCTAAATGGGCAATGCTGCCAAATCTTGGAGAGGAAAGGATTTGGCTCATTCAGTATCGCTTTGCACTTTTACCCTGAGGAAAGGGGATGAAGAAGTCATTTGTTGGGCGTTTGTTTCTTTGTTTTGGTGCCATATTGTTGTAGGACAACGAGCTGAATTTCTCAAAGCTTCGATATGTATTAGGAAGCATCGTTTTGTCAAAATTTCGGAAGAGGCCTCTCATTGGTTGTCTTTCTGTCTCTCTCATTCGGATTACAAATGGATGCACGTTCTTGACAAGGAAACAGTGCATCAAATGAGTTCCTAAAATGTAAGCTTTTTGAAAAGGGGGGTTTCTTTTTTACATATATATATAATAATATATATATATAAAACTAACAGTAAATAGTGTTAGCTGCTTATATATGAAGATTACATGCAATTCGAGCTGTGTCGAATGTAGCTAGTTGTACATAACATTGTGTGTTGATTGTATAGTAACCTATTTGAACCTTCTCATGGGATTTTTGTTTCCTTTTCCTAAATGTTCTTGAACTAACGGAGGGCTATATTGCACTAACTGTGAAAGGCTTGTATTTATGCATAGATTGCTGTGCCCCTGTCTCAGTCCCTTTTTGAACCAACGCCACTACTGTGATTTAAAGTAAAATGCATTTTATTTCCAGTTCATTAACATTGCTACTCTGCTTCTTTAAAAGATTTCCCCTTTTTTAAAAGTGTAATGGGCCTGTTGAAATTTTAATTTTGTGACTCAAAAGTCAATTTTGAATTCAAAATTATTTAATAACCGGTTGTTCTTGTTTCTCTCTTCCCATTTCCTGCTTTTCCAAGTAGTCCAAGGTGCAGTTCTTAGCCCAAGTATTTGTTAAATTTCTTTGTTTTTGTATATATTCCATATCCTTCCTTGTATTTTACCCATCTGCAAGACAAGCTTCAGATTATTTAAAAATATTTCCTCCTCTTTCCCATTGCCCTCAAAATAACATACGTTATGATTTACTGGAGCACACATTTTGTAAAAGTGAAAGCTTTGTTTTAAGACATCTCAACTAACGTAATTATCTTTGCACAAGCAGTTACCTGTAAGTATTGCCTCAATGGTTTGTGTATATCGAAAACTGGCAACTAGGATATAACATTGTCATGGCCAAAGCTGAGATTCTGTACTGTTTTATTTCCTCTATTTCTCCCTTTGAGAAAGGGGAGCAGCTGCTTGTGTTTTATCTGGTTGAGACACAAGGTGTGCAGTCACACAGAGATGGTGTCTTGTTTGTGTTTAGGTGTATATTTTGTAATGCTTTAATTTAAAGACCTGTTTTGAAGTCCTGTGCCCAGTATGTCACTGCAAAGGAATTTTTTCAGTTGTCAGCTGCAGAACCATGTAGCAGGAATGCGAGGATCTGAGGATTAAGGAGCTGTTTTGACATTGGCTGTACTCTGCGAGTATGTTTACTGCTCACAGCTGTGGACCCTGTTATGAGACCGTACGACTGATGCTCTGGAAGCGCTGGGATGCGATGATTATATCATGTAATTATGTTTGCAACCTCTGAACCCTGCCTACTTTCCAGTGGAAATAAGTATGTGTGTCTTGACAGTTCATAAAGACTGTTATAAATGTACAGAAAATTGTTTATCAGTTCAAGCTTTTAACGTGGAATGTGCTTAATAAATTCAGTTACAAAATATGAAGCCTATTGCAGATCTTCTCTCAAACCAGCTCAAACTAGCTCACATAGTGACAAACGTGGGCGCAGAAATGGTATGTGTTACTGAGGAAGAAGCAAGCAACTCTTCTGAGGTATTGTCGCAGATTCAACATGGCAGCAAAGTAGCAGGGCTGTGTGCAGTCTCTTGTCTGGAACTCCTCCACTCCCACATACTTTCTTGTTTTTTTGCTTTTCCATTTGATTCTTTTTTTTCTTTCAATTTCTTTTCTTTGGAGCCTTTGGCTGTGGATTAGTCAGTGTGGCAAGTAGTGTGGACCGTACCTGGATTGATGGCAACTCCTGGCGCTCAGAGGGATTGGTGGATGTGGCTCCTCACTGTGGCTGGAGGTGGCAATGGCACCAAGGCCACCTTCCCTGTGTTTGTGGCTGGCGGCAGCAAAGCTCCTCCAGCAACTGGTGGCAGTGGACTTTTCAAGATGGTGGCACCAGCAAGGCAACATCTCCGAGGACTGCAGCCAGAGTGGGACTCTTGGGAGACAGTAGCAGTGGCTTGGTCTGGCAGGGAGCTAGGGATTCCTGGTTGCAGTAGGCTCCGAACCAGGACTCCTGATGTTGGCAAGGCAGCCGCTGTGATGGCGGCAGCATGATATGCTCTGGAGCAGGGAATCCTGGTGTAAAAGAGTCCCCGGCTCAGCTGCTGGTCTCCTGGTTGTGGGGCCTGTGTAGGTTCCGACACCAGTAGAGGCACAGTGGCTCCAGTAGCACAGAGATGGCACCTAAAGAGTTGCAACTCCTATGTTGGTGGGTCTGGCAGCAGGTTGAGAGTTGGGAACACCAATGATGTTACTAAACCAGCTCAGAGTTCGGAACTCTTTCAATTATATCTTTTATCCTCATTGTTATAGACTCATAGCGATGTACAGCACAGAAACCGATCCTTCGGTCCAACTCGTCCATGCAGACCAGATATCCTAACCCAATCTAGTCGCACCTGGCCCATATCCCTCCAAACCTTTCCTATTCATATACCCATCCAGATGCCTTTTAATTGTTGTGATTGTACCAGCCTCCTCTGGCAACTCACTCCATTCATGTACCACCCTCTGTGTGAAAACGTTGCCCCTTAGGTCTCTCTCATATCTTTCCCTTCTCACCCTAAATCTGTGCCCTCTAATTCTGGATTTCCCCTATCCCAGGGAAAAGACTTTGCCTATTTATCCTACCCATGCCATTCATGATTTTATATATCTCTATAAGGTCACCCTCAGAAACTATTCAAAATGGCACCAGATTGTGGCATCTGTTGAATCTTTTCATTGTATTTTACTTTATTAGATTAGATTCCATACTGTATGGAAACGGCCTTCTGGCCCAAGCAGTCCACACTGACCCTCTGAAGAGTAACCCACCCAGACCCATTTCCCTCTGACTAATGCACCTAGCACTATGGGCAATTTAACATGACCAATTCACCTGATCTACACGTCTTTGGACTGTGGGGGTAACTGGAGCACCCAGAGGAAACCCATGGGGAGAATGTACAAACTCCCACACAGACAGTTGCCCAAGGCTGGAATCGAACCTGAGATCCTGGTGCTGTGAGGCAGCAGTGCTAAGCCACCACGCCACTCCACTATTATTCGCTAAAATACAAGTGACAATAAATAAATTATTCATTCAGTGTTCCATTTAGTTATCAGCAATACAGAGAAAGTATAATACTGCAATACATAAAATTCTGATTTGGATTCCCTTGTGTGACAGTGGTTACAGGATGATTTTATGAAGGTGTTTATGATGATGAAAGGAGTTTGTCAAATGGGAAAATCTTGCCTCTGCTAAAGAAATGTGTGGGGGTAAGTTAAGTATAATAAAATTTGAGCATATGTATCTTTTATCTACTCATCGAACGTGGATTGCCCGTCCCTAGTTGTTCTTGAAGGTGGTGGTGAACTGACTTTTTGAACCATGTTGTAGGTTGACCCACGGGACACAGCAATGTATTTCCAAGTCAGGATGGTGAATGGCTTGGAAGGAAATTTGCAGGTGCTGGTGTTCCCATGTAGCAGGGATGTCAAAAACAATTCTTCACAGAAAGGAGAGGAGGAGGCTTGGATCTTTCTCTGATGAAAATGTTTGTTAGGTGAGGATATTAAGGCATACAGAACCAGAGATAGGACTATGAGCAGGCCAGCTAGCATCTATTTAAAGGGTTGAGACTAATTTGAGACGAATTGATCTTCCCCGTTCCTGTGCGGTCCTCCACTGTAATGTTTCATTGGTGATTGGAGTGAATTGATTCAGCTGCCAAATGAGGCAGCTCTCCTGTTAATGAGTAAAACTACCCTAGTAATAATGAACTCGAGAGCAGAGAACAGTGGTGAGTTTTGTCCATTTCTTAAAACAGTCCAGGTGGAAGATCTCGAGCTGATCTAAGCACTTTCTTGAGTTTGAGATGTCGTCCTGTATTGGGGCTGTCAGAGGGAGCTTCTGGTTTGCCTTCATTTAAGAAGTAGCTGACCAGCAGGATAGATAAGAGAGCCAGTAAATGTAGCACAGAGGCATTCAGTAAATTACTACACAAGGCTATTAACAGAGCCTGTGGTGTTGGGAGCAATACATTGGCATGGTTAGAGGGTTAGCTAACTAACAGAAGATAGTTGGTATAAGGCGGCCATTTTCATAATGGCAACCTATAACTAGTGGTGTGCTACAGGAATTGCGTCACAATTATTTGTAATCTGTATTACTGACTTGGATGAAGGAAGTGAATGTACTAGCTGCCAGTTTGTGGATGAGACAAAAATAGGTGGGAAGGTAAGTAGTGAGTGTGATAACCTGTCTGTAGCCTTCTGCAGACTCAGTAAATGGGCAAAAACTTTGCAGGTGGAATATAGGGTAGGAAAATGTGAATTTGTGCACTTTTGGCAGGAAGAATAGAAGAATTGAATATTATTTATGTGGGAATAGACTGCAGAAAACTACACAAAGGGATTTGGGGATCCTTGTGCATTATTGAATCACAAAATGCATCCAAGTTCAGTGGGTAGTCGGGAAGATAAATGGACTGTTAGCTTTAATTTCGAAGGGCATGGTGTTTAAAAATAGGGAAGTCTTGCTAAACTGACAAAGCATGGTCTGGCCCCAACCAATGGCTCCTGCATCCCCTGATTGAATAAAAACAAACCTGTAACTAACCTTGTGCTGTACCTGTTCTGGGAGTGTGTGATAGGGGCACTGTATTTACTTTTATCTAACCCTGTGCTGTACCTCTCCTGGGGGTGGTGGAGAGTTCATGCTGATTGTTTCAGTAGAAATGTTTCATACTCTGCAAGCTAGTTCACGGTCCTAAAACAACAGTTAACTTGTTCTCTCATTATCTGATCCATTTCTAAGTGGCTGTCTAACTAATAGAACAGTAATGGGATCAAAGAGGTTAACATTTCAGCAGTTAGATTCGTCCAAGCCTGACTGAATTTATTTCGACACTTTTAGGTGCTGACTGTGATTTCCAACTTCCCTTTCTTTTAAATTTCAGTCATTGGCATTGACAATTTTTCAGTTTATCTGTGTGAAAACATCAGTCTATTAAAATATATCTTTGAGTTTTTGAGATTTTTTAAGGACTCAGGTTAATCCAGGCTGAGTTGGAAAGGATGTGGCGGGGCCCAGCATTTGGCCAGTTCCAAAAGCTGCTTTTTATACTCAGCTGGTCTTGGCTGTAGTATGAGCTTCATTTGGCCAGGGATTCTGGTCCAGGGGGTAATGGGCTGATGAGTTGGGCCTTGATCTATCAGCAATTAGAGGCCAACAACTCTGCAGATTCATCAGAGACTCTCAGAATTCAGCAGCCTGACAGAGGGTCAGGAGGACCGATCAATAGCTCCCACTGGGTCCATTTCACAGTCTTCAGCAGCTGTGAGAAATTCCAACTCCATTGCTTCGCTTCACAAATGTCAGGGTCATCCAGAACCAACACCATGAGTCCATTTTTAATAGAAGCTCAAACCTGTCCTGAACCAATGTACAAATTGGGGTTTAATCCTCAGTCTTCCCTCCAGTGTTTGTGCCTCACTTTAAAATTAAAATAATTCGAGGCAAGCTTAATCCAAATCCTTTGGTAGCACATGCCAACCCTTGACTCTTGTTATCTGGCAGAGTGAGGGGTACCATACTGTTCTCTGTATGACACCTTTCGTCATTGCTGTTTGGTCATAGAACTCTTCACTGAACAGCCCTCTGCCACAACAAATGGTGTTTTCAAGAAAATTTGTTATGGGAGCCTGGAAACAGAGCAGGGAGCAAATGCCTAAACCATTGGTCACTGTGGCAGGCAATGAGGAGCATCACACAGAAGAAAGAGGGGGCTTTCAAGGAGGGAATTCCACTGTGCTTGGTGCTCAGGCAGCTGAAGAGAGTCTCCAGTGGTGGAGCACGGATTGTCAGGGATCAGAAAACTTGATTTTGGAGGGATGCAGCACTGGCAGACCACTGTGGAGATTGAAAGGGGAAAGGCAATTGGTGGAGTCAGAGTGATACAGCATGGAAACCAGCATTGCCTGCCACAGTGACCAATGTTTTAGGCATTTGCTCCCTGCTCTGTTTATAGGATCTCATAACAAATTATCTTGAAAATACCACTGGCTCAAGATGAAATAAATCTCTGCAAGGGCCTCTGCAATTTCCTTCTTAGCCTCCCACAGCGTCCAAGGATGAATTTGATCAGGCCCAGAGGACCTTTCCACTTTAATGTGCTTTAAGGCTGCAAACCTTCTCTAGCAGAGAAATATGCAGTCCAAAACCTCCCAATCGTTTCCGTTATTTCCTTAGCATCATGATTCTCTCCTAATTAAATTTGATGTTTTAATTTGAGATTTCACAGACTGTTTTAGGGTGTGATTTTACAGAAAGTCTACTGTCACCACAAACCAGAGATGGAGATCTACTTGGGATGAGTAAATATTACCCACCTCCTGCAAATTATTTAAAAAGGATGAGGAGGTAGAGAGAGCTCTCGATCTGAGTGCTTGGAATGTATCGCATGAATGTTCCCATCATCTGCGCTATCTGCACATTTGGGCATCATCTGAATCGTTAGACTTGCTATACACAGAATACAGTATTTCCTTCTGCTAGAGGAGACACATGATAATGTTCACATCTCACCAACACACAACCCCAGTGCAATATGTTGAGGGAAAACGTGCCTGTCAGTAAGTAATGTATATTCAGCCAACTGGGCTTTTATTGAATAATCAGATTATCATCTCTCCCCGTCCTCTCCCATCTCAGCCAGATGCTGTACACATTCTAGTGAAAATGGACTAGGATGATATGGAGAGCAGCAAGTTCCCATGAGATACGCAGATGGCAGTGTATCAATCTAGTGCTGAGTCGTGGACTATTCTTGGCAGCTATTTTTCTACCTAACTCCTCCCTCCATTCATTTTTTTCATTGGGGCATGGAATGGCCAATCAGCACCCCAAACCCCAAATCAGCATAATCATAGCTGATATGCAATTACCCACTTTTACTCCACTCTGGGATGACAAAAATGTATGCTCCCGCCAATTTAATGATTCCTCAAATTAGGGGCATGGTTTCTGTTTATCCACTCTTCTCTTCTTCTTTATGCCTTGAAACCATTGATCAAATTGGCCCTTAACTTTAAAATGTCCATGCAGTACAATGCTAGTTTGTGCTTTTATGCATTGGTATCCAGGTATCATTCTGGTGATTCAAAGACAGGAGTTACTGCAAACCTCAGCAGGTTTAACAATGCTACAGTCTCCCTGGTCCTCATCAAACCACGAGCCTCTGCATCCAAGGGATTATAAGCTGTTATTTCCATCTCCTTCAATGGGATGCCACAACTCGACACACAGTCCTCTCCCTTCCCTTGTCAGTAGTCCGCAAAGACCATTCTCTGTGGGCTCCTCGTCCATTCCCAATATCTCCTCTCACCCCCACGGCACCTTTCTGTGCAGGCGTAGGTGGTGTAACACCTGCCTGTTTACTCAGCACACCTTTCTCCTTCCTCCTTACTCCACGCTCACCACACCTTTCAGTAAATTGCTGCCTCACCTGTTTACTCAATATAGTCTACTGTATTCACTGCTCACAATCTGGGTCTTCTCTATGTTGGGGGAGACTAAATGCACACTGGGTGACTGAGTTGCATAACACCTATGCTCTGTCCCCAAAAGTGACCCCGAGTTTCCAGTTGTCTGCTGTTTCAAACCCCACCATGTTCCCCCACCAACATGTCTGTTTATAGGCCTGTTGCAGTATTCTAGTGAACCTCAGTGCAAGTTCAAAGACAAACAACTCATTTTCCAGTTGGGACCCTTCAACCTCTAGAAATCAACATTGCGTTCAATAACTTCAGAGCCTGATTTCATTCTTCCATGTGTTGTTACTCACCCTATACCCGATCATGTCATGACAGCGGCTGCTTTTAACATTGTCACCTATTCTCACCTGTTCCTAGGCATTTTATGACATGATATGAATTGCCCTCAGTACAACTCACCCATTCGTTCCTATTATTAGCTCTTATTAACATTTGTTTAGCTTTTCTTCTGTCCTGACCTGCCCCTTTCATACATATCTCTCTCCACGCTGTCTTTCTCAGCTCTGTCTCCATGTTTTTAGATTAGATTAGGTTAGGTTAGATTGCTTGCACTGTGGAAACAGGCCCTTCGGCCTAACAAGTCCACACCGACCCTCCGAAGAGCAACCCACCCTGGCCCATTCCCCTACATTTACCCCTTCCTAACACTATGGACAATTTAGCATAGCCAATTCACCTAACCTACACATTTTTGGACTGTGGTAAGAAATGGGAGCTACCCGAAGGAAACCCCCGCGCACGCAGGAGAATGTGCAAACTCCACACAGACAGTTGCCTGAGCCAGGAATTGAACCACGGTCTTTGGCGCTGTGAGGCAGCAGTGCTAACCACTGTGCCACCAGCACACTACACTGCCCTTTGCCTTACCTGAGGATGCCGTGCGGACCATGCATTGTATGAAGAACCCGTCAGCTTGTAGGGTGCATACATGAATGGCACAGATAAACAGAGCAGACAACAGATTTTCCATTCCCTCTGGTAGTTAAGTCTAGATCTAATTTCATCCATTTCGTTTTTGATAGGTTGGGCATTTGTGAGGAGAATCTGGGGGGTGAGAGGGAGGGGAATTGAAATCACATTGTATCAATTTCATCTTCAACATTTTCCCCATTTTCTTGTAAGTTTCCTGCATCTGGATAGTCCCAGGAGTTGGCGGTGTGAGTCTGCTGCTCTGAATTAAGGCCTCCCCCAGGACAGAAGGTTGCAAGGTTGTAGGTTGGGCCTGGGCTGGTCTCCTCATGGGCATGTCACATTGATGGAATTTCGGTACTTTGACAGTCCCAGGGTTGGTGGAGCAAATCATCTTTTCCTACAGGCTAGTGAGTCAGGATCGGTCAGACTGGGCCTCCACAGGGCCTGGGGACCGTGCCTTGGCCGGTTCAGCCTTCAGGGTTGTGCTGCTGCTAAACTCGGATCAGTTGGTTGTATCTCCCCTGAGTCGAGTAGGTGTCAGGGCCGATTCCATTTCGGGTCGTGCTCGGGTCACTGCAGAGTCACAGGTCAGGTCAGTGCCGTTATGGATCCGTCAAAGATCTGTCCTGGGTCTGAGTGTCCAGCATCGGCAGTATGCATCCACTTACTTCCCCCGCTGTGCCCCCCCACCACCACCTCCTTTCAACGTCAATACTACTTTTTCCTAGCTGCTAACAGTTCTGATAAGTCACCATACATAATGTTAATTTTGCTCTTCCTCATACCAGACCGGCTGAGTTTCTCCAGTAATTTCTGTTTTTGGTTCAGTTCTTCAGCATCTACGGTTCCTTGTTTTATCGTTCTGGTGAATCTGACTTGATGGGGCAGGATCAAATCAGGATTTTCACCCCATTCCACCCCATCCTTTATTTCTCTGATACAAAGACAGCATTCCTTTCACCACCTTTTGGTTACTTTCTGTATTAGTTTGTGATATTTTAATGGTGTCCATCTCTGGCCCATCAAGTCATTCTGAAGTTTCCTGCCATATTCATAATAAAAGTCAGGTTAAGCTAGAACTTAGTGTGGGACAGTTGAAGAGTGAAAGGCCAGTATTCAACAGTTTACAAAATAGATGTTCCGATAATTAAGATTATACTGTGAAAGCTATTTGAGACTTAAGTGAGTCATCTCCAGTAAATAGGACAAATATGTTCGTGAATGAAACAACAGAACATCAGCGGGGAGTATTTAAAAAAATGGTGATTTGGAGCCCTGTTGAGCAAAGAGTTTTATTTGCCAGAGAAGAGAATGTTGGATAATAAGTGAGGTGAGAAACAGTAAACTAGTGGGTGTGGGGTGAGGGAACCATTCACAAATGAAAGTTGCAACAACCTTGAAAAATCAGAAGTAAAAAAAGTAACAAAGCAGTAAACGCTGCAAAAAGAAACTTGCAAAGGATATCAGGATCAATGCAAATATTTCCACAATGATGCTCAGAAAAAGTGAGAGATCAGGAGCAATCGAGAAAAGTGACATTGCAAATGGCAATCTGGAAAAGGCTGATTGTATGCAGTAATTACAGATCAATGTGCTGAAATTCTAAGGGGACTGATACTGAATCAAGGATTGGACAAATCTAATGTAAATGAAATATCAGCAGTTGAGGAATGAAAGGCACTAAGGAGTGATAAACTCCATAAACCCATTGGTTTCCATTTCGAGGACTCGAAGAAAGTAGGTGAACAGGTTCCTTTAGATTGGAAACTGTACAGCTGATTGTTATTTTTAAAAAGTGAGCATGTGCCTCTTGAACTGCCCTCTAGGCAATTAGAGATTAGCAATCAATGCTGGCCTAGACACTACCCACATCCTGTGAACGAACAAATAAAAAATTGACAATGGTACCTGTGTAACAGTGAACAGATATTAATTAAATAAACAGAGTTGACTGTTCCACTAATAGCTAACTCCACCTCTTGTCCTTCATCATCCTCTCCCTTTTCCATCTGCCTGACCATGAAGGAGTCGAGGTCTTGCACTTGGACTCAGAGATCAGAGCATTATCACTTGTGTGGTGCTGGAAAAGCACGGTACGTCAGGCAGCATCTGAGGAGCAGGAGAGTCGACGTTTCAGGCATAAGCCCTTCATCAGTAAAGTCAATTCAGCATTATCAGTTGAACTGAGCAAACAATTATATAAGGGCATAAGAATTGCAATTGTGACCAGCAAGTTAAAACTCATGCCCCAGTTTAGATTAGATTACTTACAGTGTGGAAACAGGCCCTTCAGCCCAACAAGTCCACACCGACCCGCCGAAGCGCAACCCACCCATACCCCTACATTTACCCCTTACCTAACACTACGGGCAATTTAGCATAGCCAATTCACCTGACCCGCACATCTTTGGACTGTGGGAGGAAACCGGAGCACCCGGAGGAAACCCACGCAGACACGGGGAGAACGTGCAAACTCCACACTGTCAGTCGCCTGAGGCGGGAATTGAACCCAGGTCCCTGGTGCTGTGAGGCAGCAGTACTAACCACTGTGCCACCGTGCCGCCCGTGCAGTTTATTACAGAGTGCCAAAGAAAGAGCAACTTTCTATATACTTTACAACAAAATGAGATACTTCTGAAGTGGAGATGAGCCTATGATGAGATCAGATATGGTTTATTAAATGGCATAGCTCAAGGTGCTGAATGCCTGACTCCTGTTCCTTCTCCTCATTTAATGGAAGGAATGCAGTTGTTAATTTACACACAGCAAGATTTCACAAGAAACATTTAGACAATGACCAGAAAATCTGGTTCAATAATGTTGATGAAGATGAGTTGTCGATTGGTGAGGACATCAGGGGTAACTCTCCTATTCTTCAAGTTGAGCAATGGACTTCTTTGTCCACTTTGAAAGGACTGGTCATGCCCTCGGTTTAATATATAATCGAAAAAGGACAGTGCGATACTCTTTCAGTCACCGAGGATTATGTCTATGAGTAGGATTTGAACCCACAATCACCTCACTCTGAGGCTGCAGTACTACTGACACAACCATGGCTACCATCGTGTTCCCAGGTATGTTTTGCCTTGGCTGGGCAATGAATAGGCAGGAAAGCCCATTTGGAACCTTATCCTTCACAGTTCCTCTTGATTGTGGTTGCTGTGGTAGAACTGGGTGTCAGCCTGAGTTATCAGGGTTTAACTGGATTAAATCAAAAGTGCAACTGCTGCTGGGTGTGATTCTGACTTGCTAAACACAGGAAATGGTATTCAATAATGGACACATTCATGAGCTAATTGGAGAACAGTGCTGAGTTTTGATTGGCCAAATATTTCAATGGGACATGAATGTTGGAGACCCTGTCGTTGTGGTGTTGATGGGACACACGGTTGATCTGTCCCACCAACAGCTTAAGAATCATAGAAATCTATAGCACAGATAAAGGCCCTTTGGCCCATCATGTTCGCACTGGTGAAAAGCAACGACCTAACTATTCTGATCCCATTTTCCATTACTTGGCCCATAGCCTTTGGCATCGCCAGTGCACATCCAAATAATTCTTTAATGTTATGAGGGTTTCTGGCTGGACTCGCCTTGCAGAAACACCTCACTGCGCCTAACACCCTGTGGGTGCAAACTTTCTGACCCTTCCCTGAAATCTATGGCTGCAGTCTCTCTATGTAACTACAATCACCTCTTTTAAAATAAAAACTTATTTGTAAATGTACCACCTCCAAATACCACACAATTTGAAGAGGAGGGTCCAGATTTGGCAAAGTGCTCCTGTTGAGTTTTCTATAAGTTGAACGTGCTTTCATTAATTCATGTGATAGGGGGACCACTCGCCATGCCTGTCCCTTGTTCCCTTAAGAAGGTGATGGTGAGCTGTCTTCTTGAACTGCTGCAGTCCATTTGCTAGGTTAGATCCACAATGCCGTGCGGGAGGGAATTCCAGGATGTTTGGCCCATGACAGTGAAGGAATAGTGATATATTTTAAAGTCAGGATGGTGAGTACCTTGGAGGGGAGCTTGCAGCTGGTGCTGTTTCTGTATAACTGTTGTCCTTTTCTTTCTAGATGCAAGTAGTTCTGGGGTTGGAAGGTGCTGTCCAAGGATGTTTGGTGAATTTCTACAGTGCATCTTGTAGATGGTACACACTGAGTGTCAGTGGTTCAGGAAGTGGATGTGGTGCCAAACAAGCGGGCTGCTTTGTCCTGGATGGTGGCAAGCTCTCTGAGTGTTATTGGAGCTGCAAGTGGGGAGTATTCCATCACACTCCTGACTTGTGCCTTTAGATGATGAACAGGCTTTGGGGAGTTAGATGATGCCAGCTCAGTCTTTGTCCAACTGAGAAAGAGAT
This sequence comes from Hemiscyllium ocellatum, assembly GCF_020745735.1. NCBI lineage: Eukaryota > Metazoa > Chordata > Chondrichthyes > Orectolobiformes > Hemiscylliidae > Hemiscyllium > Hemiscyllium ocellatum. The sequence goes on along the minus strand of NC_083416.1, from coordinate 16,007,668 downwards.
TATTTAAGGACAAGAATCTCCAACCTGAGACTAAGTTCACTGGGCAGTAGTGATCCCTGTGTTTCTAACTGTGACTAACCATCAGCAGGCACCTCAGAACATTACAAGAGCATCACCGGCAGTGACTTCCGAAGATCTTCCGAACCCAGAGGCACAAAAGGCAGCTATGGCCCCTTCCAAAACAACATGCCCATCATCAAGATATTAACCCACCTCCCCTGCTCGGTGGGAACTGTACTTGTATCCCCAACACCAGATTCCTTGACTTTGAACTGAGTCTCATCAGGAGGTTCACAGGATGGCAGTAGGGAATACTTCAGGGATGTCCTCAAAACTTGCCTGAAGAGGTCAAATGATGCCTGCTGACTTATGGGAGAACCTGTCTTGTAAGCAACCAGAGCCGAGAAGGGTCGTTCAGGAGAGGGACTGATTATGTGGAAACTTTTGTCAGGGACATGTTGAGGTTGAAGTATTGCAGGGACTGCATAAATCTCGAATCACTACCTCACCCTCTGAGCACCACTTGCCCCCTCACAGGGCCGAATCTGCAGATTGTGCATTGGGTTTCTGAGTGAATCAGCCCTGTGCATTCGCTTTGTAAAACAACAGGTAGCACTATCAGCTAATGAACTATTTGAGAATACTGTTTTTTCTCCCACCTCCACCTTCTGAATCGATAACTATCACAGGGAAACAAAAGAAATCTTTGAGTAATCCTGGAGGCCATTCAGCCCATCGTGCAAACCGTGCCTTTTCAGACCCTATCCCCAAATGGACATGAACTGGGTGACTGCAGAGAGCCAACTCTCTGGTTAGATACTGAATGGTTTTAAACTCAGAATCTCTCACATGCCCTGCAGCCATGGCAACTGGACATCATTGTCAAAAAGTGTGGTGCTGGAAAAGCACAGCCAGTCAGACAGTATCTGAGGAGCAGGAGAGTCAATGTTTCAAGCATAAGCTCTTCATTCCTGATCGTCATCTCTCCTGCTCCTCAGATGCTGCCTGACCTGTGCTTTTTTTAGCAGCACACTTTTTGACTCTGATCTCCAGCAGCTGCAGTCCTCACTTTCTCCCCGTTCTCACAAGGGTCAGTGTGAAGCAGACAGGGATAGGAACGGTGGCACAGTGGTTAGCACTGCTGCCTCACAGCGCCTGAGACCCGGGTTCAATTCCCGACTCAGGCGACTGACTGTGGAGTTTGCACGTTCTCCCCATGTCTGCGTGGGTTTCCTCCGTGTGCTCCGGTTTCCTCCCACAGTCCAAAGATGTGCGGGTCAGGTGAATTGGCCATGCTAAATTGCCCGTAGTGTTAGGTAAGGGGTAAATGTAGGGGTATGGGTGGGTTTCGCTTCGGCGGGTCGGTGTGGACTTGTTGGGCCGAAGGGCCTGTTTCCACACTAAGTAATCTAATCTAAGGAACGGGTCAGGGTGTTCGGACAGTGTGAGTCTGTCAGAGAAAGGGGTGCAGGCAGCCTTGCTCACCACATACCCACACAGTCAGGCTCTGTGGAGGGACACAGCTGGGCTGGCTTCAGTCAATGGTAATGGACTGTTAACCAGGATGGAAATGCCCCCAGCTGGAAGATTACAATCATTGAGAAGTGGATAAGTAAACTGAAACACCAGCCTGGCTGACCTCTCTCAGTACATTGATCACATTCCTGAGCAGTTGAAAGTTGTGATCTCTGTGACTTTTTGTTATGGGGGCTATCCTTTCACGCAAAGCAATGCTACATAACTGGGAAATGTCCTAGAATTACCAAGCATAGATATAGGCCATTTGACCTATTGAGTCTGCACCAACCCTCTGTACAACAACCCCATAACAATATTTAACCTGGCTTATCCACCAAATCTGCACATCCCTCAATGCTATAGGGCAATTTAACAAACCAGAACACCCGGAAACCCACGCAAACACAGGTAGAATGTGCAAACTCCACTCAGCGAGTCACCCAAGGCTGGAATTGAACCCAGAACCCTGGTGCTATGAAGCAGTAGAAAGAAGAACAAAGAAAATTACAGCAGAGGAACAGGCCCTTCAGCCTTCCAAGCCTGCGCCAATTCAGATCCTCTATCTAAACCTGACGCCTATTTTCTAAGGATCTGTATCCCTCTGCTCTTTGCACATTCACGTATCTGTCTCGATACATCTTAAATAACGATATTGTGCCCGCCTCCACCACCTCCGCTGGCAATGTGTTCTGGCACCCACCACCCTCTAAGTAAAGAACTTCCCACGCATGGCTCCCTTAAACTTTTCCCCTCTCACTTTGAACTCATGACCCTTAGTAATTGAACCCCCCCCCCCGTGGGAAAAAAGTTTCTTGCTATCCATCTTGTCTATACCTGTCATGATTTTGTAAACCTCAGTCAGGTCTCCCCTCAACTTCCATCTTTCTAATGAAAATAATCCTCATCTATTCAACTTCTCTTCATCGTTAGCACCCTCCACACCAGGCAACATCCTGTTGAACCTCGCCCGCACCCTCTCCAAAGTATCCGCCTCCTTTGGTAATATGGCGACCAGAACTGAATGCAGTATTCCAAATGTGTCTGAACCAAAGTCTTATACAACTGTAACATGACCTGCCAACCCTTGTACTCAATACCCCATCCGATGAAGGAAAGCATGCTGTATACATTTTTGACCACTCTATTGACTTGAGTTGCCAGCTTCAGGGTGCAATGGACCTGAACACCCAGATCTCTCCTTACATCAATTTTCCCCAGGGCTTTACCATTTACCATATAGTTTGCTCTTGAATTGGATCTTTCAAAATGCATCACCTCGTATTTGCCCGGATTGAACTCCACCTGCCATTTCTCCACCCAACTCTCCAACCTACCTATATTCTGCTACATTCTCTGACAGTCTGCTTCACTATCTGCTATTCTACCAATCTTAGTGTCATCTGCAAACTTGCTAATCAGACCACCTACACATTCCTCCAGATCATTTATGTATATCACAAACAACAGTGGCCCCAACACTGATCCCTGTGAAACACCACTGGTCACAGTTCTCCATCTTGAGAAACTCCCTGCCACTACTACTTTCTGTCTGCTGCTGCCCAGCCAGTTCTCTATCCATCCAACTAGTACATCCTGGACCCCATGCGACTTCACTTTCTCCATCAGCCTACCAAGGGAAACCTTACCAAACACCTTACTGAAGTTCATGAATATGACATCTACAGCTCTTCCCTCATCAATCAACTTTGTCACTTCCTCAAAGAATTCTATTAAATTGATAAGCTGCGACCTTCCCTGCACAAAACCATGTTGCCTATCACTGATAAGCCCATATCACTCAGCATCTTCTCCAGCAACTTCCTTATCACTGATGTTAGGCTAACTGGTTTAAATTACCTGGATTATCCCTGCTACCCTTCTTAAACAAGGGGACAACATTAGCATTTCTCCAGTCTTCCAGGACCTCACCCGTGTTCAAGGATGCTGTGAAGATATCTGTTAAGCTATTTCCTCTCTCGCTTCACTCAGTAACCTGGGATAGAACCCATCCAGACCTGGGGTTGTCCACCTTAATATCTTTTAGAATACCCAACACTTCCTCCCTCCTTATGCTGACTTGACCTAGAGTAGTCAAACATCTATCCCTAACCTCAATGATCATCATATCCCTTCCCTCAGTGAATACCAATGCAAAGTACTCAATAAGAATCTGATCCATTTTCTCTGACCTCACACATAACTTTCCTTTGTCCTTGATTGGGCCAACCCTTTCTCTAGTTACCCTTGTGTTCCTTATATATGAATAAAAGGCTTTGAGATTTTGAGATTTCCTTAACCCTGTTTGCTAAAGATATTTCATGACTCCTTTTAGCCCTCTTAATTCCTCATTTCAGCTTGGTCCTACTTTCCCGATACTCTTCCAAAGCTGCTTCTGTTTTCAGTCGCCTAACCCTTATGTATGTTACCTTTTTCATATTTTCACCTGTCATCCATGCTTCCCTAAACCTGCAATTTCTATCCCTCATTTTCACAGGGACATGTCCGTCATGCACTCTAATCAACCTCTCTTTAAAACGTCTCTCACATATCAAATGTGTATTTACCTTCAAATAGCTGCTCCCAATCCAAGTTCCCCAGCTCCTGCCGAATTTTGCTATAGCTGGTCTTTCCTCAGTTTAACACTCTTTCTTTAGGACCACTCTCGTCTTTGTCCATGAGTATTCTAAAACTTATGGAATTGTGATCACTGTTCTCAAAATAATCCCCGACAAAAGCTTCAACCACCTGGCTGGGCTCATTTTCCAACATCAAGTCCAGTATGGACCTATCCCAAGTTGGACTATTTACATTCTGCTCTATAAAATCTTCCTGGATGCTCCTAACACATTCTGTGCCATCTAGACCTCTAACACTAACTGAATCTCAGTCAATGTTGGGAAAATTACATGGTGGCTCAACAGTTAGCACTGCTGCCTCATGGCACCAGGGACCTGGGTTTGATTCCAGCCTCCAGCAACTGTCTATGTGGAGTTTGCACATTCTCCCTGCGTCTGTGTGGTTTTGCTCCAGGTGCTCCAGTTTCCTCCCACAATCCAAAGATGTGCAGGTGCGGATGAATTGGCCATGCTAAATTAGATTAGATTAGATTACTTACAGTGTGGAAACAGGCCCTTCGGCCCAACAAGTCCACACCGACCCGCCGAAGTGCAACCCACCCATACCCCTACATTTACCCCTTACCTAACACTACGGGCAATTTAGCATGGCCAATTCACCTGACCCACACATCTTTTGGACTGTGGGAGGAAACCGGAGCACCCGGAGGAAACCCAAATTGCACATAGTGTTCAGGCATGTGCAGGTTAGGTGCATTAGTCAGGGGTAAATATAGGATAATAGGGTAGGGGAATGGGTCTGGATGGGTTACTCTTCCAAGGGTTGGTGTTGACTTGTTGGGCTGAAGGGCCTACTTCCAAACTATAGGGTTTCTAAAATTAAAATCTGCTATGACCACCACCCTGTTGCTCCAACGTCTTTCCACAATCTGTTTCCATATTTGTACCTCTATCTAATACTCTTTGTTGGGAGGCCAGTAGTACAGCCCTAACATTGTGCTGCACCCTTGCTATTTCTGAGTTCTGCCCATATTGCCTCACTGCTCGAGTCTTCCATAGTGCCCTCCTTCAGCACAGCTGTGATATCCTCTCTGACCAGTAATACATCTCCTCCACCACTTTTACCTCCCTTTCTATCCTGCCTGAAGCATTGATATCCTGGAATATTTAATTGACAATCATGCCCTTCCCTCAAATCATGCCCTTCCCTCAACCAGCTCTCAGTAATAGCAATAACATCATTTTCCCAGGTACTAATCCAAGCCCTAAGTTACTATACTTCTTGCATTAAAATAATTGCACCTCAGGCCACCTGTCACTTTGCATTCATCATCTGCTCCCTGCCTACTCTTCCCTTAGTCATGCTGACTTCATTATCTAGTTCCTCACAGGCTTTAGTTACTACCTTCTTACTGTCCACTAACTTCCACATTTGGTTCCCATTCCCCTGCTACATTAGTTTAAACCCTCTCTATCAGCATTAGCAAAAGCACCCCGTAGGATATTGGTTCCAGTCCTGCCCAGGTGTAGACTATCCGAATATTCCCACCTCCCCCAAAACCGACCCCAATGTCTCAAAAATCTAAACCCCTCCCTCCTGCACGAACTCTCAAGTTACTCATTCATCCTGGCTATTCTTTCATTTCTACTCTGACTATTATGTGGCACTGGTAACAATCCTGAGATTACTACTCTGAGGACCAACCTTTTAACTTGGCTTCTAACTCCCTAAATTCTGCTTGTTGGACCTCATCCTATTTTTTACCTATATCATTTATGCCTATATGCACAACGACAGCTGGTTGTTCACCATCCACCTTCAGAATGTTTTGCTGCCGATCTGAGACATCAGGCTAACCAATGTGCCACTCGCCAAAGTAAAACAAACATTGCAGCTGGGAATATTGGGTCACCCTGCAGCTCAGCAAAGCTGGAGAAACAGTCACTCTAAACTGCGCAGGAGCCACCATGGCTGGAAAACAGGACATGGAGAAACTAAGGGCTTGGACGTTCTTCACCAGAGCTCAGTGTTGCTTGATGCTTAGTGGCCAAGAGGTCAGAGTGATGAGAATCAAAGTCTTACCAGAATATGGGACAAATTGATTAGAGGACTCCAGAAAATCCCATTGAACAATATTTTATATCCTGCGTATGTAAGGAGAGCTAGTCTCATCACTGAAGTATAAAACCAACTCTGCTGCCTTATACACATCTCCAAGCTGTATACAAAATATTTCAGCATACACATTACAATTCCTACACTTTCCTCTCCGAGTGTCTTACATTATCAACTCTTTGCACACAGTTCTCACAGGAACTGTCCATGTTCCATTCAAGGCCGGTTTGATTTTGCTGATGGTGCAGTTCCTGCACTCTGAGCCCGCCTTCACACATCTGTTCCTGTTTGCTTTTACCATTAAAGTTTAACCTTTACATAGCTGACAATAATTCAACCCTTTCAGTGGCTGTTTTCTGTGCAGAATGTGAGAGGAGCTGGCCTCCACTCAATCTTTCCAGTGAGTGAGCAGCTGATCACAGATGGGAAGTATATTGTCAGCTCATGTCCATCAATACAGGATAATATGCCTCATCATACAGCAACCCTTTGTACAGATATCACTAAATGTGCGCACATTTATACTTTCCCTTCACAATTACATTGCTGTGAGTTAAGGGGACCAGGTATTATTCTATTCATTTGGTTTAACACACACATGTAGATTCAATGGTTAGCACTGCTGCCTCGGACCCAAGGTTCGATTCCAGCCTCGGGCGACTGTGTGGAGTTTACACATTCTCCCCGTGTTTGTGTTGGTTTCCTCTGAGTGCTCTAGCTTCCTCCCACAGTCCAAAGATGTTCAGATTAGATGAATTGGCTGTGCGAAATTGCCCAAAGTGTTCAGGGACATGCAGTAGTCAGGGGAAATGTGGAGTACTAGGATATTCTCCAGAGGGTCAGTGTGGGCTTGCTGGGCCAAAGGGCCTGTTTTCACACTGTAGGGGTTCTAATTCTTAATAAAAAAAGCACTGAGATGAGCAGCTCATGACTGTATTTGGGAATTTGGTGAGTGAGCCATTTTGGAGCAATGAGAGGCAGGATACTGTTTTTGCCTTCTAAAGAAAAGGAGTGGGTTAAGAAAGGGAATGAAAGACCAACGGAAAGACTTGACAGCTGAAATCAGGAAGCATTGATTTGGTGAATAAATGGGTGAGTGATTGGTGAGTTTTCAGTGCTTCCTCTGTGAATGTGTTCAATAATTTAAACTGGTGCTGGGGAGATCTACAAATGTGATTAAGTTTATAGTACAACTATTTAATCAACTTACTACATCTACAGGTAATCATTGAGTCCTACTTATAAACCAATGATATAAATGGAGCACAATGATTTAAAAGAAGGCAGAGCAGGTGACGAGTGGGATTGAGCAAAAATCCCCATATTCTGAAATACTCAACCAAAATCCTGGACTTTTCAAATAACTTCTAAAAGTAAAAGAACGAGAGGCAGCTTCTAGGAAAATGACATAGACACAAGGATAGCTGCCTGGGACAATTGTTTAGCCCAAAAATTCAAATCCCACATTCTCTCTGAAAGACTGATCAGCCAGGCTCAAACCCATTCAACCCAGTCTGAACAGGGTCTCAGCAGATTAGCCTCCACCGATATTCATGCACAGAGGTAGTAGACGTTCCACTTAATCAAAATACATTCACACCTACTCTTAACGATCAGGAAGCCAATTCACCTCAAAAGGGAACACCAGAAACGCAATTAGTAAGAGATAAAAAAAACTACAGATGATGGAATCCAAACTAGACAGGCAGGAGGCTGGAAGAAGACAGCAAGCCAGGCAGCATCAGAAGGTGGAGAACTCAACATTTCAGGTGCAATCCTTCTTCAGGACAGGGGCTGAGTGTGAGGGGAGCTGCAGGTGAAGGGGGAGGAGGGGGCAGAGTGGTCACATGGGGATAGGTGAACACAGATAGAGGGTATGGCCTGGTTGGTTGATGGGAAGAATGAATCCGGTTGCAAGCTGTCCGGAAGGGTTGGTCAGAGGAATGGAAAGGAGGGGGAGGGGCTAGAAAGGGAGGTTATTTGAATTGGAGAACTCAATATTGACTTCTCCTGGCTGTAGGCTGCCCAGGTGGAAGATGAGGTGTTCATAGAATCCTTACAGTGTGGAAACAGGCCATTTGGCCCAATAAGTCCACACCAACCCTCTGAACAGTATCCTACCCTGACCCCCCCCCATTCCCCCACCCTATTATGTTTACATTTCCCCTGACTAATGCACCTAGCCTACACCTCCCTGATCACTCTGGGCAATTTAGCACGGCCAATTCACCTCACCTTCACATCTTTGGACCGTGGGAGGTAACTGGAGAACCCGGAGCAAACCCATGCAGGAACAAAGAGAATGTGCAAAACTCCACACAGACAGTTGCCTGAGGCTGGAATCAAACCTGGGTCCCTGGTGCTATGAGGCAGCAGCGCTAACTGCTGAGCCACTATGCTTCCCCTTACACCCACCTCCATTCCTTAAGACTTGAAACGGTGTTTTGTTCGCCTCCTGATGCTGCCTGGCTTGCTGCGTTCTTCCAGCCTCCTGCCTGTCTACATTGTTGTTCGTCTAATTTACAGTCCGATTCACTGTGGCAATGGAGGAGGCTCAGGATAGTCATGTCGGAGAGGGAGTGGGAATGGAATTGAAAAGGGATGTGACTGGGAGATCAGGTTGGTCCTTGTGGGCCCGGCTGAGAAGCTTGGCAAAACATGCCCTGAGTTTACGTTTGGTCACCCCAATGTAGAGAAGACCAGATCTGGAGCACAAGGTGCAGTAAACTAGGACTGTCGAAGGGAATGGTCCTTGTGGAAGACAGAGGGGTGGGGAAGCGAAGATGTGCTGGGTGATGGGGTTGGGTTGGAGTTGGCAGAAGTGTTTAGACCCACCAGTATCAGAACCAGGGATCTATGGAACCAGCAAATTACTGATCGCAAACAGAGGGTGGCACGGTGGCTCAGTGTCTCAGAGGTTAGCGCTGCTACCTCACAGCACCAGGGATCTGGGTTCGATCCCAGCCTCGGGTGACTGCGTGGAGTTTGCACATTGTCCCTGTGTCTGTGTGGATTTCCTCCGGGTGCTTCAGTTTCCTCCCACAATCCACAGATGTGCAGGTCAGGTGAATTGACCATAGTGTTCAGGGATGCGTAACTTGGGTGCGTTAGTCAGGGATAAAATGTAAGGGAATGGGTCTGGATGGGTTACTCTTTGGGGGGTCGGTGTGGACCAAAGGGTCTGTTTCCACACTGTAGGGGTTCCAATTCTGAAGCCATGCGCGTGAGAGAGCTCCTGAACACCAGCTTGATCAACAGCAATCACATCTGCAGGGCCTGCTGCTCGAGGAACTTTGGCTCCGAATAGTGAGTTCAAGCTTCAGACACTGAGAGGGAGCAAGTGACCTGGAGACTTTGTTCCAGGAGGCAGTCATACCCCTTAGGATTGGGTCACCTGATTTGGTCCACAGGAACAGGTAGGTGCGAGTCAGGGTGGAATGGGGATTAAGGAATCTCCTGTTTTGCAATTGTCCAAAAGGTTTGAGACTCTTGGAGCTTGTGTGGGTGAGAGTAGGGATGGAGACAGGGGATTCAGGGCGGAGAAGACAACTGGCGATGGTACCACGGTGCAAAGAGCCATTCAAGTCAAGGGAGTAGATTAGCTTAGATTATTTACAGTGTGGAAACAGGCCCTTCGGCCCAACAAGTCCACACCGACCCGCCGAAGTGCAACCCACCCGTACCCCTACATTTACCCCTAACCTAGCACTACAGGCAATTTAGCATGGCCAATTCACCTGACCCGCACATCTTTGGACTGTGGGAGGAAACCGGAGCACCCGGAGGAAACCCACACAGACACGGGGAGAATGTGCAAACTCCACGCAGACATGGGGAGAATGTGCAAACTCCACACAGTCAGTCGCCTGAGGCGGGAATTGAACCTGGGTCTCTGGCACTGTGAGGCAGCAGTGCCACCATGCCGCCCACCAGTAAATAGGAATGTAATGGTAGTTGGGGACAGTATAGCATGCTGGTGTCATTAACATAGATAAGACAAGGAAAAAGGTTATGCAGAGGGACTACGAGCAATTGGGCACTAAATTGGAAACCATAACCTCAATGGTCATAATCTCAGGATTATTGTAAGCAAATTAATGCTGGATCACTAAGATAAGAGAGTTGAGTACATTGCTCAAAGGGAGTGTGAGAGAAATAGGTTTTGCTCTGTACCAGTACTGGGAAAGGTGGGAACTGTGAATTGGCAATGGTTCATCTCAGCCATGCTGTGGCCAATGTTCCAGCAAGTCAGATGACCAGTCTGGTGAGGAGAGCTTAAATTAAATTAAATTGTGAGAGGGGAAGGGTTCACAGTGATGGGAGATTTAGAAAGTTCAAGGGAGAGGACAAGGCAATAGTGCAGAGGGTTGTGGTACCAGTTACAATAACCGGAGTGTGACAGAAAGGAACAGTGCATGATAACATAAGGGCTGATCAGCAAATAGCATGAGGGATGCAAGAATGATACAAAAAAATGGCTCTGTATCTGTGCACTGCATTCGTAAGAAAAATATTGAATCACTAGCTTCAGCAGGAAAATTTATGTATGACCTGATAGCTATCTCAGAGACATAGTTGCAAGATGACCAATGATGGATCTAAATATTCATCAGTATTTGACATTTTAGAAGGACAGCAAACTATATCATCTCTAATGAGAGACCATTGGAAAATCATTTGGGTAAAGATATTATAGAAATCCCTACACTGTCAAAGCAGGCCATTCAGTCAATCAAGTTTACACTGACCCTCTGAAGAGCACCCTACCCAATATTCACCTAGCCTGCACACTGCATGGCTAATCCACCTAACCTGCACATCTTTGGATTGTTGGAGGAAATTCGCACTGACATAGGGAGAATGTGTATAGTTGGGTCCCTGGGTCTCTTGTGCTCTGAGGCAGCAATGCTAACCACTGAGCTACCTTACTGGAGTAGCCAAGGTCAGAAGTCATTTTTGAGAGTAGTCTATAGTCTCCTAACAGTAGTTTAACTGTAGGACAGCGTACACGGGAAGATACAATGAGGGCTTGTAGGAAAGATTCTGCAATGACCACGGGTGAGTTCAGATCGTCATTTAGACTAGGAGAATCAGATTGGGAAAGGTAGCCTGCAAGATGAGTTCATAGAGTGTATTTGGAGCAAATGTTAGTGGTAGGCCAGAAGATTGGGCAGATTTTAGAAACTGTCCAAGAATAACTAAAGAAAGAGAAAAAAATTAAAGTGCAAGAGAAAGCAATGAGTCTATGGCTTTCAATATTAAAAAAAATTATTTGCAAATATTTAAAAAGAAGAAAAGTAACTAAAGCAAGAGTTAGTCCCTTACAGGGAGAGAATGGAGAATTAATAATAGGAAACAAGGAAACAGTTCTTCTGGCAGAGGAACTGAACAAGTATTTTGTGGAAGGCACACAAACCAGCCAAGGAGACATGAAAATCAAAAAGCAAAAAGGAGGAGGGAGAGAGAAACTTAAAGCAACAATGAAAGCAAGGTGGTGCAGACTTGATGGGCTGAAGGGCCTCCTTTATACTTTGTGATTCTATGTTTATCTGGTACACATTTCCCCTAGCCCACATCCTGGGTCTTAAAGGAAGTGGCTGCATTGGTTGTAAGCTTCCAAAATTCCATAGATTCTGCGAAGGAGTGAGCAGATTGGAACGTTGTAATTGTGGCACCTGTGTTCAAGAAAGGAGGGATACAGAAAGGAAGCAGCTTTGGCAAGTTGAATTAATATCTTTCCTTTGGAAAATGCCAGAATCCACTATAGAAAAGTACAGCACAGAACTGGTCCTTTGACCCATGATGTTGTGCCGAGATTTAATCTTAATATCAAATATAGTAACTTAACCTACGCACCCCTCAAACTCACTGCTATCCATGTGCATGTCCAGCTTAAGTGTCCCAAATGACTCTGCTTCCACCACCACCACTAGCAAGGCATTCCATGCATTCACAACTCTCTGCGTAAAGAACCGACCGCTGACCTTCCTCCTAGTACCTTCAAACTATGACTTCTCGTGCCAGTCAATTCTGCCCTGGGGAAAAGTCTCTGGCTATTGACTCTATCTATTCCTCTCATTATTTTGTACACCTTAATCAGGTCTCCTCTCTTCCTTCTTCTCTCCAGAGAGAAAAGTCCAAGCTTATTCAGCCTTTCTTCATAAGGCAAGACCTCCAGTCCAGGCAGCATCCTGCTAAACCTTCTTTGAACCCTCTCCAAAGCCTCTGTATCTTTCCTATAGTAGGGCGACCAGAACTGGACACAATATTCCAAGTGTAGTCTCACCAGGGACTTGTAGAACTGCAGCAAAACCTCACAGCTCTTAAACTCGATCCCCCTGTTAATGAAAGCCACTTTGGTGGCAAAATTGAGGGATCTATGTACTTGCCCTGTGTTCCTCCACATTGCCAAGAATCCTGTCTTTAATCCTATATTCAGCATTTGGGTTTGACCTTCCAAAATGCATCACTTCGCATTTATCCAGGTTGAACTCCATCTGCCATTTCTCAGCCCAGCTCTACGTCCTGTCTATGTCATGCTGCAGCCTGCAGTAGCTCTCTATACTATCGATGATACCTCCAACCTTAGTGTCATCTGCAAATTTACTAACCCACCCCTCTACCTCCTCATTTATAAATGAATCAAGTAAATAGGGCATTCATAAATGATATTATAAATAGAGTCAGTGTGGTTTAGAGAAAGGGAAATTGTGTTTGACTAGGATATCAGAATTTTTTGTCAGGAAGGTGAATTAAGGGGAATCTATCGATGTGGTGTACTTGAATTACCAAAAGACATTTAATAAGATGTCATCTCAGAGCTTATGATATAAAAAAGAGCCGATGGCATTGGGTGTAATCTATTACATATGAGTAAGGAGCAACTGCAGGCTGTTCAAGCCTGTTGTACTATGTAATAAGTTCATGGCTGATCTGACTGCAACCCCAAGTCCTCTTTCATACGCATCCCCAATGACCTTTAGCCTCTTGCTTGTGCAGAATCTATCCAGTTATGCTTTAAAAATATTGATGCAAGTAAAGGCTTGATTAACTAACAGGAAGCACAGCATAGGGCTAAAATAATCGTTTTCTTTCCCTGGTTGGCAAGCTGTAACTAATGGAGTTAGAAAGGGATCTATGCTGGGGCATCTACTTTTTACAAGCTAGAGAATGATTTGGATGAAATGACTAGTTGCTAAATTTGCTGATGACACAATGCTCAGTAGGAAAGGAAATTGTGAACAGGACATGAAGGACCTTACCAAGGAATGTAGGTCAGTTTAAGTGAGTGGGCAGATGTTTGGGAGGTGGAATATAATATGGGAGAAAGTGAACATGCCCAATTTGGCAGGAAAAAGTGGAAAGCAGCATCTGACTTAAATTGAGGGGAATCACAGAGACAATTGTATTTGTCTCGAAGATGACTGAAAGAAAAGTTAGTGCACAGTTACAGCAAGTTATTGAAGGCAAATGAAATGTTGGTGCTTATCACAAAGAGTATTGTTAGGGAAGTTTCGCTGCAGCTGTACAGCGTCTTAGACTACATCCAGAGTACTGTGTACTGTTTTGGTCTTGTTATTTGTGGAAGGAGAGAAGTGCAAGCAGTTCAGGGAAGGGTCACTCAAATGATTCCTGGTTCGAAGGGATCATCTCACAAAGAAAGGTTCAGTAGGTTAGTTTCCATCTCTTACAGTCTAGAAGAATGAGAGTGATCTGACTGAAGGAATTCTGAGGGGATCTGACAAGATGGGAGCCGAGAAGATATCTCCTTGTGTGGAAGAGATTGGAGTGAGGAAGCACTGCTTAAAATGAGAGATTTTCCAGCTGGGCATGTGGAGGTAGGCAGGGAGTGTGAGGGCATGGGGAGGAAGGAAGAGAGGGTGAGAACGTATGGAGGGAGGGAGGGTGAGGGCGTGTGGAGGGAGGGAGGGAGGAAGGGAGGGTGAGGGCATGTAGAGGGAGGAACAGGCGGTGAGGGCATATGGAGGGAGGGAGGGTGACGGTGTGGGGAGGGAGGGAGGGTGAGGACGTGGGGAGGGAGGGTGAGGGCATGTGGAGGGAGAGTGGGATGGTGAAGGCACGTGGAGGGAGGGAGGGAGGGTGAAGGCACGTGGAGAGAGGGACGGAGGGAGGGTGAAGGCGCGGGGAGGCAGGATGAGGGCGTGCGGGAGAGTGTGTGGAAAGAGGGAGGGTGAGAGCGTGCAGGAAGAGGGAGGGAGAGGATGTGTGGAATGGAGGGTGACAGTGTATTTCCCTCTGGTCTGCCCTACCATTCAATCCCAACATGGCTGACATGTGCCTCGTCATCTTTATCGCATCTTTGCTTCCTATCCCATGATCTGGGCAGCCAGCACAACTTTACCGCAGTTTTGGTCACACTAATCTGTTCCACTGCATGATCTACCCCGTGAACTTTCTCAGTACCTCAGTATCCTATAATAAGGCAATTAAGATGCTAGCATACACCTCTGGAGCAGGGGGGCCTTGAGCCCAGGTTTCCTGGCTCAGAGATAGGGACACTACCACTGCACCACAAAAGCCCTAATGCTGTGCACATTTAGGGCAATTATGTTATATGTTGTTTATTTAAATCCAGATATCAGCTGGAGCTGCCTGACATCCTGTTTCTATAGCAATGTCCACCCTGAAAGATACAACACAGTTGTGTGGTAGTGAATCAGATTAAATACTGGTGGGGTGTGTGTCTGGCACTTTATATTCCCAAGCGTTGTGTTAAATTACTCTAGGAAATCAAGCTCAAGGTACACAGGCTCAGCCTTCAAAGAAGATACATGTCAGCTTGTTCCTTGAGCTATATCCTGAATTTTCTGTGGTCAATTTCTGCTAAAACCTCAAAGAAATTCAAATGGCAAGTGTTAAGAGGCTATTGAATATTCTCACCTCTGCCTAGGTCTTTGCAATTTTCTAGTTCATTGATGCTACTGTGTAATTTTACATCGATATTAAAGCTTACATTTTCATCCTTGCTTTTAGATGGTTTTAGCTCTCTCATCCCTTGAACCTCTTCCAGCCTTACAACTCTCTGACCAAACCTGTCTATGACTTTCAAGGCAGCTCAATACTCTGCCAAAAACTGGGTGTAACTGCTCTCACCTCGTTCCACTCTCATCTTTCCCGAGAGCCAGAGGTTCCCTTGCAATGATGATTCTTCTTGCTGCTCTGGCCCTGTTCCCCTGAAGATCCCTCCTTGTCTCTCCCCAGTTTCTCACTGACATGTAACCACTTTGGCAGCACCACTCAAAAACACAGTGTCACTCTCTACACATACACTGCAATACCCACCTTTACCTTAACAACATCTCTCTCCATTCCTCCGCTCAGTCCAGAATATTAGAATATTTCATTGATGTCCAGTATTGGATGAACAGACATTTAATCAATATATATTGGGAAACTGAAATCATATTATTCAGTCCTTGCCATCATTCACTGATCCCTAGCTATCTGCACTCTCTTTCTCTTGCTCACTTGGCCGCACTCCAAGATTAGACCAGCCTATTTGTAACCTGGATGTTCTACTTAACCCTGAGATGAGTTTCTGACAATATACTCTAGCCATGACAATGACCACCCTTTTCCAGCTCCATATCATTGCCAGACTCTGCCCCTGTTTCAGCTGATCCAGTGCTGAAATCCTCACGTTCATGCCTGTGTTGCCTCACACTCCTGACTTTCTCCCACCTTTTACCCTGTGTACACTTGGATTCATCCAATTTAATGCTGTCCGAATCTTTATTTGCAGTGGATCTGTTCATTAATTTCCCCATGGATTTGTTGATCGACTTAATCTCTGCATCAAACAACTTCCAGATTTTAACATTGTCAGGTTTGCTCCCTAACTCTGTAAGCTGCTCCAAGGACTCTCTGAGGGATGTAAACTCCAGTCATTCAACTGACTTCAACACCCCTGATTTTAACTGCTTTGAGACTGGAGATTCTTCTTTGGCTCCAAATTCTGCAATTGTTTCTCTCTCTCTTTCCCTCTCTCTCTCGTTGTGAATCTTTCTTCTGACTAACCTTCGGACTCCCTTGGCTTCTTTGGAATCCTTATCCAACATGGTGAGCAGCATTGAGGATTCCATATCTAACATGGTGAGCAGTGTTGAGGATTCCTTATCCAACATGGTGAGCAGTGTTGAGGATTCCATATCCAACATGGTGAGCAGTGTTGTGGATTCCTTATCCCACATGGTGAGCAGTGTTGAGGATTCCTTATCCAACATGGTGAGCAGTGTTGAGGATTCCATATCCAACATGGTGAGCAGTGTTGAGGATTCCATATACAACATGGTGAGCAGTGTTGAGGATTCCTTATCCAACATGGTGAGCAGCATTGAGGATTCCTTATCCAACATGGTGAGCAGTGTTGGGGATTCCTTATCCAACATGATGAGCAGTGTTGTGGATTCCTTATCCAACATGGTGAGCAGCATTGAGGATTCCTTATCCAACATGGTGAGCAGCATTGAGGATTCCTTATCCAACATGATGAGCAGTGTTGTGGATTCCTTATCCAACATGGTGAGCAGTGTTGAGGATTCCTTATCCAACATGGTGAGCAGTGTTGAGGATTCCATATACAACATGGTGAGCAGTGTTGTGGATTCCTTATCCCACATGGTGAGCAGTGTTGAGGATTCCTTATCCAACATGGTGAGCAGTGTTGAGGATTCCATATCCAACATGGTGAGCAGTGTTGAGGATTCCATATACAACATGGTGAGCAGTGTTGAGGATTCCTTATCCAACATGGTGAGCAGCATTGAGGATTCCTTATCCAACATGGTGAGCAGCGTTGAGGATTCCATATACAACATGGTGAGCAGTGTTGAGGATTCCATATACAACATGGTGAGCAGTGTTGAGGATTCCTTATCCAACATGGTGAGCAGTGTTGAGGATTCCTTATCCAACATGGTGAGCAGCATTGAGGATTCCTTATCCAACATGGTGAGCAGTGTTGAGGATTCCTTATCCAACATGGTGAGCAGCATTGAGGATTCCTTATCCAACATAGTGAGCAGTGTTGAGGATTCCTTATCCCACATGGTGAGCAGTGTTGAGGATTCCATATCCAACATGGTGAGCAGTGTTGAGGATTCCATATACAACATGGTGAGCAGTGTTGAGGATTCCTTATCCAACATGGTGAGCAGCGTTGAGGATTCCTTATCCAACATGGTGAGCAGCGTTGAGGATTCCATATACAACATGGTGAGCAGTGTTGAGGATTCCATATACAACTTGGTGAGCAGTGTTGAGGATTCCTTATCCAACATGGTGAGCAGTGTTGAGGATTCCTTATCCAACATGGTGAGCAGCATTGAGGATTCCTTATCCAACATGGTGAGCAGCATTGAGGATTCCTTATCCAACATAGTGAGCAGTGTTGAGGATTCCTTATCCCACATGGTGAGCAGTGTTGAGGATTCCTTATCCAACATGGTGAGCAGTGTTGAGGATTCCTTATCCAACACTTATCCAACATGGTGAGCAGTGTTGAGGATTCCTTATCCAACATGGTGAGCAGCATTGAGGATTCCTTATCCAACATGGTGAGCAGTGTTGAGGATTCCTTATCCAACATAGTGAGCAGTGTTGAGGATTCCTTATCCAACATGGTGAGCAGCATTGAGGATTCCTTATCCAACATGGTGAGCAGTGTTGAGGATTCATTATCCAACATGGTGAGCAGCATTGAGGATTCCTTATCCAACATGGTGAGTAGCGTTGAGGATTCCTTATCCAACATGGTGAGCTGCGTTGAGGATTCCTTATCCAACATGGTGAGCTGCGTTGAGGATTCCTTATCCAACACTTATCCAACATGGTGAGCAGTGTTGAGGATTCATTATCCAACATGGTGAGCAGCATTGAGGATTCCTTATCCAACATGGTGAGCTGCGTTGAGGATTCCTTATCCAACATGGTGAGCTGCGTTGAGGATTCCTTATCCAACATGGTGAGCAGTGTTGAGGATTCCTTATCCAACATGGTGAGCAGTGTTGAGGATTCCTTATCCAACATTAATGATCTGGAAGAAGAAACAGAGGGCCTCCTGACTAAATTTGCTGATAATACAGAGATAGGTGGTGGGTCAGTAGTATTGAGGAGTCGGGGAGGCTGCAGAAAGGTTTAGACAGGTTAGATGTATGGGCTAAGAAATGGCAAATGGAATACAATGTGGGCAAGTGTGAGGTCATGCACTCCAGTAGAATAGAGGTGTAGACTATTTTCTAAATGGGAGAAAATTCAGAAACCTGAAGTGCAAAGAGACTTCATGCCCGAAGATCCCCGAAGGAGAAGCTGGTGGCAGCAAAGGTGTGCACAACACCAACGGGAGGAGCATGACAGAGATAGAGGGCAGAACAAGAGGGCAGCCATTAAAGAGATGCAGTCTTTTCTGAACGAAGGAGATAACAGAAATTGGGAATGGTGGCACTCGACCAGGCGAATGAGTTTGGGAACATCACCATCTGCAAGTTCCCTTTCACGCCACTCACAACCCTGACCTGGAAATATACTGTCGTTCCTTCAATGTCGCTGGGGTCAAAATCTTAGAATTCCCTGCTTTAAGGCCAATGTGGGTTTACTGTAGTGCGTAGGCTATTGCAGTGTAAGAAGGCAGCTCATCACTACCTTCTCAAGGGCAACTTGTGACAGGCAATAAATGCTGGCCAGTCAGTGATACCCACATCCCATGAATCAATGAATAAAAACTGTACATTGACATAGTCTGCAGGCAGGAATCTGCAGTGCCTATCCAGACTGGCCTAAAGGTGACCTCATTCCCACACCAACATGGTCAACTCTGAACGGAGGTGGTAAATCACTGAGTTATAATTGAACATGATAGCAGAGATTTGACCAGAGAGCGGTATTTAAAGGAGGAGAGTCACGTTGAGATGCAAAGTGAGTTGGGGAGAAATTTTCTAAACTGAAGGTTGACGCAGTTGAGAGCACAATGATGATCGGTAAGGTGAGGGAGATGGTGGGCTGAGCGAGAGGGGTCAGCACTGAAGGGATGCAATCTTCTCAGAATGAAGGAGGGAACACAGATTGGGAGTCTTGATACTCAACAATGAGAATGAGGATAATACTTTTGAGGCATTACTGAGCGTGAAGCATTGACTCGATTGGCATCTAGTTAGTGATCTCATTCAGAGAGGCCGTGACTAATGTGAGAAGTGGAAGATGAGTCAGTATTCCTCTGGGTCTGAGTCTGGGTCTGGGATACACTGTGCTGAACCTGACTTGGGCGTGCTTGTTACTGACACTAGATACAATTAACATCCCATTCTCCAGTGTTCCTCACCAGTATTACTGTAGAATTCTCCCAGGGCACCAGCCTACAGTCATGCTAGTCTGAAGAAAAAAATGCCTGATTTTGTCTGATCTCAGAAGCTAAGCAGACTCAGGCCTGGTCAATACTCGAATGGGGAACCGCCTGGAAATACCAGGTACAGTAGGAAAAGCTTTTGCAGATGATACTTAGCTGGGGAGAATAGTGGATTGTGAGGATGATGCTGAATGACTGCAGAGGGACCCTGACAAGATGGCCAATGGGCAGGCACTTGGATGATGCATTTCAGTGCAGAGGAATGCCAGGTAATGCAGTTTGGTTGAAGAAACCCAGAGAGACAATACAGGCTCAATGGTGCAACTCTGAGGGGATTATAGGAGCAGAGGGACCATGGGGTACACCTGCATAATTGTGTGAAAGATGGCCAAGCTAATTGGGACAGTCGTTGTAACGGCTTATAATATGCTTGTATTTATAAATAGACGCGTAAAGTATAAAGGCAAGGAACTGACACTATACCTCTACAAATCATTAGTCAGACCACATTTGGAGTATTGTGGTCTGAGCACTTTATTTAAGGATGGATGTTAAAACCCTGGATAGACTTCAAAGGAGATTTACCACAATGATACCTAGAGTGAAGTTTTTTACATACAAGGACAAAATGAGAGAGATTGGAAGCAGAGAAGATTAAGAGGTGATCTTATTGACCTGTAAAGATTATAAACACTTTTGACAGGATAAGGAAGAATAATCCGTTTCCGCAAGATGGTATATCAGTAACTAAGGGTCACAATATTCAAGATTATTAGCAAGAGAGTTTGGAGTGAGATGAAGACAAGCTCCTTTACTCAGAGTTGTTAGGATTTGGAATACACTGCCTGGGGAGAATGGTGGAAGAAGATTCCACAGGTAGTGTCAAAAGAGAATATATATTTGTAAGAGACAAATTTAGAGGGCGATGGAGATAGGGCTGGAGAGTGGAACCAGCTGGGGAACTCTTTTGGGAGTCAATATGGACATGATGGGTCAAATGGCCTCCTTTTGTGTAGTAAAAATTCCGCCATGGATAGGTCAGGTGAGTAAAATTCCCAATTCCCCTGCGTGACTCCACACACAGCAATCCATTGGCTCTCCGTGTTTTCAGAGGAGCCCAGCCACGAATCCTACCGGGAAAGACAAGTCAAAGCAAGTTTGTGATAATGATTTAGGGAACATTTTGTGAGCCTCTTTAGGACTTGTCATGGGCAATCAGGTTAAACAAATTTGTAAATCATCATAACTCTGTTATTTTACGCGTAAAGTAATCATTCCTGAATTGATGTGGGAATTTTGGTCAAGTGGATTCACAGCTGCTGAGTTGGAAAATGGGGTGAAAGTCAAGAGCTGGAAAGTATGTTGTGGTGAGTGTGTGTAATAGTTTCAACATGGAACAGAAAGGTCTCGTTCTGTCTGAGTGAAGATGCGTCATACAGCATCACGTACACAAGAGTGGGGGCTGGGGTTACTGTGACCCCCACTTATGGTCAAATGAGGTACTCCGACTGAAGCAATGTAGCATCAAGGACAGCACTTTTACCAGATCACATTCTTGGTCCAAATGATCGAATGTGGACAGATCTTTTGAGACAAAACATTGTGCCAGTTGAGAGGTAATTTAAGTCAACTGGACATAGAGCTTGTTGCAGAATGATATCTCAATTGCTATTTTGCTCATGTCCAGGAACCATCCAGGAGGAGCATGGGAAATTGGCCTGAATTAAAAACAAAATCAAGAACATGTGTTTCAGAGTCAGAGCAGTCAGGGGTATTCATAGACTCAATTGAAAGGGCTGTGAACAAATATGACCCCACAAAGAGAAACTGTGGAACACCTAAAACCAGAAAAGCATGAACCCTTTTAGTTAACAGGAGGACAGGGTAGAATTGGGTCAAAAGGCAAAGTTTACATCTGTTAGGGAGCGCTTGGTACTGTCGTAAATCTTGGGAGTTTAGAATGTGCTGGGATGAAATTCAAAAGGAAATTAGGGATTCAAAGGAAAGGTGGAAATAAAAATTGACAAGTAAAATTGAGTAAGGCTTAAATATGTTCAATAAATCTATCAAGAGAAGTGTGATAGTAACGTGAGAATTGGGCCTATTTGAGAACAAGAAATTAACCTGCGCATAGAGGTAGAAGATGTGGAAATTGTCTCAATTGAATAAATTATGCCTGTCTTCACAAAAGAAGGGAATGATGCGAGATTACAGTTGAGGAGGAGGAATGTGAAATGGGATAATATTATGACTAAAGGAGTGTGCTTTATTATATTAATATCGCTTTTTTCAGAGTTTGAATTTCTAACTAGCGACATATGGGTGTCTGTTTAATTTTGGGAAGGGGCTTAAAACTGAACACAGCCGGTTTCTTCCGAATCACGATTTTAGACGTGAGTGTGTGTCAGGGAGCATGGCTTGGGACTGTTAATGGATGTTTGTATTCAGGGGGATTATGACCGAAAAAAGTAATCATTAAGCCATTGGTTGCAGCAGAATTTAGGAAGAACATGTTCTTTTGAAACTTAGTTCTAGAACTTTTAGGCAAGTTCAATGAAGACCAGACTGATGTCTTAAGGAAATATAGAGTCTTCTAGAAAACTTCTGAGTGCAGTAAAGGAGATAAATGAATCTTGTAAAAATGTGTATTTTATGGAACTACCAGACCAGTAGTGTTTGGTTAGAACTTTATAGGCTATTACAAAGTTCAAGCTGTTAGTAGTGTGAGTGGTCAAGGGAAAAACCTCACAACTCATGGGACTGGAATGGAGAAGAAGCAATTGACAGGTACGGATTATCCCTGGATTTGATTAAGGGTTAGTTTAAGGTGAGATTTTGTTTTGAAATGAACCAAACTCTGTTAAATTTAGATAGCCTGGTTTGCTGTATTTTGTGCAATCACCTTCTGTTTTATTGTTAAAACCAAATCTGCAGCCTTGTGTGTGAAATTGTGTAGTGAGAGACCACCATGGTAAACTAGTGAAGAACAAAACATGATCCATCAAGCCAGATGTTATTCTGGGATCGAACTTGTCAGATAGTAACAACAGGGAGAAAGTGAGGACTGCAGATGCTGGGGATCAGAGTCAAGAGTATAGTGCTGGAAAAGCACAGCAGGTCAGGCAGCATCCAAGGAGCAGGAGCATCGACATTTCAGGCATAAGCCTTTCATCAGGAATCTGGAGAATAACAATAGCTATGATCATAACAATGGCAAAAGATGAAGTCTGGAGTGTTTAGCTTTGGAAGTATGTAGATCATCAGAACTAGGGAAAGGTTTGTTAAGAAAAGCAAAGGAAGAAATAGTGGGATTTTGATCATGATTTTTCAATTCATTGCAAGTGTAGGAAGATGGCAATGAGTG
This sequence comes from Hemiscyllium ocellatum, assembly GCF_020745735.1. Classification (NCBI taxonomy): domain Eukaryota; kingdom Metazoa; phylum Chordata; class Chondrichthyes; order Orectolobiformes; family Hemiscylliidae; genus Hemiscyllium; species Hemiscyllium ocellatum. The sequence goes on along the minus strand of NC_083416.1, from coordinate 15,984,734 downwards.
TACGTTGTTTAAAAAGGGATGACCAAATAATACCTTCTTTGTGGGAAGAACATTAGAAAGCTTTCTGAAAGATGGAATAGATCTGAAGATATAGATTCATCAAAGGTGGTCAGGGTGGATTAGTAACTGGAAGGTCATGTCTGATTAACTTGATTGGTTTGGAGGTAGTGAGGAAGCTCTGAGACTGGCGCATTTCCTGCAGTCTGTATGAATTTTACCAAGGCTTCTCACAAGGTCCTGTCTAGCAGACCGGTTAGAAATGTAAAAGGCCATGAGGTCCATGAGAAAGTGACAAGTTGGATCCAAAATTGGCTCAAAAACAGGAAGTAAAGGACAATGGTGAAAGGGTGGTTTGTTTGTGTGTGTCTGGAAGACGGTTTCTAGTGGGGTTCCACATGGCTCAGTACCAGGTCCATCACCTTTTGTGATATATATCAATGATTGAACGTTGAGTCTGAGTTGGAAGCTTGCAGGTGGTTGATCATGAGGAAGGAAGCTGTAAATTGCAGGAAGTCTTCAGTGGACTCTTCACATGGACAGATAAGTGACTGATGGATTCTCGTCCACAGAAATGGGAGGTAATGCTTTCAGGGACAGGGAATGAGGCAAGGAAGTTACTGAGATGGGCAGAGGAGCAGAGAGCTTGTGGAATGTACGTCCACAGATCCCTGAAGGTAGCAGGATAAGGGGTGTATAAGGATATATTGCACACTTGCCTTTGTAATAGTACATGAGAACAGAGAAGATGTCTTAGAGCTGTATGACACTCTGGTTAGTTGAAAGCTGGAGAGCTATGTTGCCTCCTTACCATTATATCGCAGGAAGGATGTGATCGTACTAAAGAGGGTAGAGTGGAAGTTTCCAGAGATGATTTAAAGTAATTGGTAGAAGGATTACAGGGGAATTGAGGAATCCTGTTGTGACTCAGAGGATGCTGAGGATTTGCTGGGGTGGGGGAGTGTAGTGTCAGGGAAGCATTAGAGGCAGAAATCGTCACTATGTTTACAGACTTGGATATTCACTCAAAATTTTGCAACTGAAATGGCTACACAGGAAGAACTGGGAAGTGTTGTTAGGCTGGATGGCTCTTTCTCATGGCTGGAAAAGGCACAATGGGCTGAATGACCTTCCTCCGTATTGCAAATTTGTATCATTTTTCATGGATGTTACATGATAACAAAATGTATATGGAGCCTGACCTTGACAGACTAGCAGGGGCCACACTGCAAGGGTTAAAAAGAGACAGGGGATCCAATCCCTCAAGACCTGAGAGGTTTTACACGTAATGCAGACACAGTCCTTTGGGGCAAGAAAATATGAATGGCTACGGGAGGCCCAATTTGTAGGGATAGTGTTAGTTTTCAATGAAGATACCAAAATTCCTTGTGTTGAGGGATGGACGTAGGGATACAGGAATCACAATTTCTACTAATACAGAACTTGAAAGAATCGGAAACTGAGAGGAGGACAGTGTGGAACAGCAAAAGGACATTGACAAGTTGGCGAAGTGGGCACAGGTGGCAGATGAGGGTCAATGCAGGGAAGTGAGAGGTTGATGTATTTTAGTTAGAAGAACACTGAAGGATGGAGGGTACATTTCTGACGGAGCAGAGGGACCTAGGTGTATATGTGCATAGATTATTGAAGGTGGCAGAACAAGTGGAGAGAGCAGTTAATAAAGTATACAGTGTGCTTGAACTTATTCATGGAGGCATAGAGTACAGGACGAAGAAGGCGATGTCGAACTGACATAAGACAGCTGTTCAATCTCAGCCAGAGTATTGCGTACAGTTGTGGGCACCACATTATAGGAAAAATGTGAATGCGTTAGAGAGAGTGCAGAAGTATTTTACAAGAATGGTTCTAGGAATCAGAAACTTCAGCTCTGAGGATAGGTGAAAGAAGTTGGAACTGTTACCCTTGACAAGAAGATGAGAGGAGATCTGATTAAGCTTTTCAAAATCACGAATGGGCTAGATAGAGCAGACAGGGAGAAACCGTCCCTGCTTGGGAAAAGAAACAAGAACGAGTGGGCACAGATTTAAAGAATCCTGCAAAAGAAGCAAAGGTAATGTAACAAACAGCAGGTGGTTAGGGTATGGAATGTACTGCCTGGGAATGTGGTGGAAGCATTCAGGATGAGTATAGAGTCAGAGAGATGTACAGCACGGAAACAGACCCTTCGGTCCAACTCGTCCATGTCGACCAGATATCCAAACCTAATCTAGTCCCATTTGCCAGCATTCAGCCCATATCCTTCTAAAGACCTCCTATTCATATACCCATCCAGATGCCTTTTAAATGTTGTAATTGTACCAACCTACACCACTTCCTCTGGCAGCTCGTTTCATACATGCACTACCCTCTGCGTGAAAACCTTGCCCTTTAGGTCCTTTTAAAATTTTTCTTGTCTCACCTTAAATCTATGCCCTCTAGTTTTGGTCTCCCCACCCTGGGGTAAAGACCTTGGCTATTCGCCTGAAACAATATACAGGATTAACGGGAAAATAACGGGAAATCAAACTATGTCATGGTGCTCTTTCAGATAGCAGGCACAGACATAATGATCCGAATGGCCTCCTGTGCCATAACGCTTCTGTGATAGTCAGCTTGCAATCATCAAGTGTTGTGCTATGTCTCACAGCTAGCAGGCAGTGCATCTTTAAGAGACACACATGCTATCATCTTATCGTGGCAGATGTCCTGAGGGTATAAAGATCTCAGAATCCATCTTAACCAGGTCCATTTGAAACTTTAATTTCTAGCTGGTGTGCCTCTGTTTGTAACTGAATAACCCAGATACTGCCTCTGACTGTATGAACAAGAAGCTGTAATAAACATTTGTTGCAACTTTCAATACCACTTTACCCATAGGTGTTCAAAGTTCGTGAGAAGATTTGTAGCTCGGGTGCTCGTTGTTGTGGTTCTGTTCTCCGAGCTGGGAGTTTTTCTTGCAAATGTTTCGTCCCCTTTCTAGGTGACATCTTCAGTGCTTGGGAGCCTCCTGTGAAGTGCTTCTGTGCTGATTCCTCCGGCATTTATACTGGTTTGAATCTGCCACTTTCGGTTGTCAGTAGCTGTCCGCTGCAGTGGCCGGTATATAGGGTCTAGGTCAATGTGTCTGTTGATCGAATTCGTGGATGAGTGCGATGCTTCTAGGAATTCCCGGGCTGTTCTCTGTTTGGCCTGTCCTATAATAGTGGTGTTGTCCCAATCGAATACATGTTGTTTGTCATCTGTGTGTATGGCTACTCGGGATAGCTGGTCGTGTCGTTTCGTGGCCAGTTGATGTTCGTGGATGCGGGTTGTTAGCTGTCTTCCTGTTTGTCCTATGTAGTGTTTTGTGCAGTCCTTGCATGGAATTTTGTAAACCACATTGGTTTTGCTGCTGATGGGAATCGGGTGATTCCTGGTGAGTTGTTGTCTGAGAGTGGCTGTTGGTTTGTGTGCTAGGACTCATAACAGCACACAAACCAACAGCCACCCACAGATCATCCAGATAATCCAGCTCCTTGCCATGGAGGGGAGTATTGGGTTTACTTTGGCTTTCTCTGTGATTTGTTGTAGCTTTATAGAAGCTTCACAACTTGCCTCTTCCCTGGAATTCCTATCCTTTAGCATTATTTTGACAGTGATTGTATGATATTAAACTTAGAAACATAGAAAGTAGGAGCAGGAGTCAACGAATCAGCCCTTTGAGCTTGTTCGGCTATTCAACATGATTATGGCTGATCATGGAACACAGTACCCTTTTCCCACTTGCTACCTTGTATCCTTTCATCCCTTTAGCCATCTAACCTCTCCTTGAAAACATGTAATGTTCAGGCCTCAGCTGCTTTCTGTGGCAAAGAATTCCATGGGCTCACCACTGGCTGGACGAAGAGTTATCTCCTTGTCTCAGTCCTAAATGGCCAACCCCATGTCTTTAAAATGTGACTGCTGGCTCTGGACCCATCAGGAACATTCTTTCTGCATTTACCTTGTCAATTGTGTTTGAATTTTACAGGTTTCTATGAGATGCTCTTTCGATCTTCTAAACGCCAGTAAATATAGACAATAGACAATAGGTGCAGGAGTAGGCCATTCAGCCCTTTGAGCCTGCACCGCCATTCAATATGATCATGGCTGATCATTCCTAATTAGTATCCTCTTCCTGCCTTACCTCCATAACTCTTGATTCCACTATCTTTGAGAGCTCTATCCAACTCTTTCTTAAATGAAGCCAGAGACTGGGCCTCCACTGCCCTCTGGGGCAGAGCATTCCACACAGCCACCACTCTCTGGGTGAAGAAGTTTCTCCTCATCTCTGTCCTAAATGGTCTACCCCGTATTTTTAAGCTGTGTCCTCTGGCTCGGCACTCACCCATCTGCGGAAACATGTTTCCTGCTGCCAGAGTGTCCAATCCTTTCATAATCTTATATGTCGCAATCAGATCCCCCCTCAGTCTTCTAAACTCAAGGGTATACAAGCCCAGTTGCTTCAGTCTTTCAGTGTCCTAATTGACAGTGTCCTAATTGTCCTAATATAGTCCTAATTGATTCAGTCTACCTTCAAGTGTCAGTCCTGTCATCCCAGGAATCAGTTTGGGAAACTTTGTTGCACTCCCTTCATAAACAGCATTTCCTTTCTCAGACAAAAAGACCAAAACTGCACGCAATATTCAAGTAGTTCTTCCTATATAAACAGATTAAAATATGTACCGAAATTATTTATCAATCAGATAATGCACAATTCTTTCCCCAAAAAGGAAGGTTAGTTTCCTGAGGAAATCACATTACCTAGTATAAAGTAAAGCTGGTGTAAACTCAGATCATTCCTTTGGGTAAGTTGCACTCAGTGCCATTTGCTGTGCTGTGTGTCATTACCACGTTCTGTTCTGGGGTAAGGGGGAATGGATTTCCCTGAGTGGTAATTGTAGATGAAGCTATTCTAACTGCTGCAATCCCAGGTGTGGTCTCACTCTTTGACATTGTGGAGTTTTAATCCGTTCTCTGATTGTTCTTGGGGAGAGTTGTTCAAGGCTGCACTGTTCCCACGGCTGTTTGCAGAAAGATGATAGAATAAAATTCTTAAAATCAGATGCCACATTCTCACAATCTGAATGGATTGCTAGCCTCCCCCTTTAGAGGACAGTCATGAGTGAGTCATCTGAAGAAAGACTGTGGTTGTGTTGACATAGTCTTACCAGACCGTAGCAGAGAGAAGCAATTGATAGTGACTTAACCTGAGGGCCACCAGATCTCAGGTAAGGGAGAGTCTTCATGGTAACCTCAAACCAAGGAATTGAACCACACTGTTGGCATCACATTGTTCTGCAAACCAATGGTTCAGCCAACTGGGCTAAACCAATTTCTGATCTCAAAAAACACTTTCAAAATCAGGACTGGTGTCAAGCAAGGCTGTGTGGTGGTCCCCATCCTATTTACAATCTATTAGGATAGTGATTATTTACATCATCAAAGACTAACTGCCCTGTTGTGCCAGGTTGGATGGAAATCTCTTTAACCTTCTTGTCTAAAGTGATCACCAGAGATAGACATGGCCTACAGAGTGTGGATGGCTGCAGTGTCATTGACCACTATGCACCAGAGTTTCATGTCTTCAATTCTGCTTGCAAGAGATTAGTCTGTCCTTCAATGAATCTAAAACAAAACTCTCAATTCAACTGACACTCATGTAGTCCAGCTCCCATGTTTGTTGAAGGAGAGATTCTGGCAAGAGTTGATCTTTCCCCTGACCTTGGCAGCCTGATCTCTCAAAGGGCACCATTGACAATGAAATGGCAGGGGATCAGCTCAGCCTTCTGCAAACTAGAGAAGTGAGGGAGTGCTCGACAACAAGTCAACAGAAGTCCTTGTATAAAGAGCAATTATCACCGCAGGCCTGTGTGAGACTGGGGCTGTGTATCAGTGACACACAACTGAGTACTGCAGGAATTCCCTCCCCTCCATTCTGGGAGTTCAATCAGAGGGACTCTCGATCAAATGCTCATGTCCTTCAGTTAGCTGAAATGGGAAATCTGGCCGAAAACCAACAATGATGGATTGGACACTGTCCCGATGGCTGAAAGGTGTCTATCCCTATTCCCTCAACTAGTAAATGGCCAACATTTCAGGGAAGGAGAAAGAAAAGCTACAAAAACATTGGAAAACCCCCATGAGATGAAGCAACATTGACTTTAATGGCCAGAGGGAGTGCGCTACAATTGTCCGAAAGGATGATGACTTGTCTGTCAAGCTGCAGTGCGTTCAGAATCCAAAAGCTTTCATGATGACGGAGGGCATTAGCAGAAAGGAAATCAAAGAAAGGAAATCCTGCATTCCCAATTCCATTTGCTTGGGGGACGTCCTACCTCATGTGTCCAAATATTGTGGGACAGTGACATGCAGACTAATCATTGGGTCAAAATCCTGGAACTCCTCCCTAATGGCATTGAGTCCACCTACCTAGAGCACATAGACTGCAGCAGTTCAACACCATCACCTTCTCAAGGGCAACTAGGGACAAGCAATAAATGTTGGCCAAGTCAGTGATGCCCACATCCCATGAGAATGTTAAGGAAAGTGGAGAGCATTCTCATCTTTCTCCACTTGTCCTCTCACCATTTGCCATATTTCTCTTGATTCTGTACATGTGGGTGTCACTGGTAAGGTCAGCATTTGTTGTCCATCTCCATTACCATTGAACTGAATTGTTTGCTGGGCTAATTCAGATGGCAGTATAAAGGGAACCACACTGCTGTGGGACTGGTATCCCATGTAGGCCAGACCAGGTAAGGCTGGCAGATTTCCTTCCCCAAAAATTGTTCGTCAACCTGATGAGCTTTCACCGCAATTGGGTGTTAGTTAGAGTCACCACTCCTGAGACTGGTTTTCAATTTCAGATTCATGAATAGACTTTAAATTCCACCAGTGTGTCATCAGATCATTACCCTTGGCCTCAGAGTGAGGACCCCAGTGGTAATCTGACACTGCCATTGCCTCCCCCAATTCCTCGGAATTTCTCTTTGTATCCATGTGTGTTTATTTGTCACCTCCTTTTACCTTGCAGCATCCCTTTGTCATCTTCCCCCCCAACACTGCAACTTGACTTGAGTTATTTCCTTAGTATCTTTCTCTACTGATACAGTCAGGCTTGATTTTATTTCAACATTTACAATATTTTGCTTTTAAACGTCAGTCCATAAGCACATGGTTGGCACGGCGGCTCAGTGGTTACCACTGCTGTCTCACAGTGCATGGGAACTGGGTTAAATTCTACCCTCATTGTCTGTGTGGAGCTTGCACATTCTCCCTGTGTCTGCGTGAGTTTCCTCCCAGAGTCCAAGGATGTGCAGGCTGGCTGAATTGGCCGTGCTAAATTGTCCAAGCTGTCCAGAAGATTGCAGGCTGGGTAATTGGCAAATGCAGGGTTTTAGAGTGGGTCTGGGTGGGGTGCTCTTTGGAGGGTCAATGTGGACATGATGGGCTGAGTGGCCTGTTTCCACACTGTAGGGATTCTATGATTTTAAGCATTGAAGCAGTCACTGCAGGTGTAGGTTGTAACATAGCTCTTGTAGGAATCTTCTTTCATTCCCTATCCTCATGACTGTAAGTTGAGAAGTGTGCAGTGAGAATTATCACCCTGACAGTATTTGCTGTTCCTTCCACATCCTTTGAAATGCTGGACTGTGGAATTCTCGCATCTCCACTTGCGATGTGATTTCTCTGAGTGAAGTCCTCCCTCTTGGCTGTCTTTATTGTTTGGGATGAAATGAGTGTGTGTGAAATTACAGAATGATCTGTATGATGCTGCACAGTTACAAAAACCTCTCTCAGCACAGACTAGCCCCAGCAGACCCAGACCCAGACCCAGACAGTCACACACAGCCCCAGCCGCGGCCAGCCACAGACAGTCCCAGATGTGAGGGTAATGTTGAGAGAGCAGGTAGGTGGAGCTGAGGCCATGAACAGATCAGCCATGGCAGAGCAGCCTCAAGGGGCCAGATGGTCTACTCCTGTTCCTGTTTCTGATATTCTTAACCACAGTCCCACAGACAGTCTCGTCCCAGCTAGTCAGTGAGTGATAAGGAAAGACCACAGTCTATCCAAGCTCCTGCTGCTCAGCTCATCAGTGGAAGAAGACCCCAGTTTCCCAGTCACTCTCACATTTCCAAGTCAGATAGATGACAGTTAAAGTCTCACAGCCCCTCACCCCGACAGCCCCTCACTCTCATACCCCCCTCACACCCACAGCCCCTCACTCTCATACCCCCCTTTCACTGTCATACACCTTCACTCCTTCCTCGACTCCATTGACCCTTCGACTCCCACTCCCTCTCACTCTACTCCCCCCTTTCTCCTGCAGACCCTTACTCCCACATCCCCTCACTCTCATATCCCCCACTCCCCCACAGTCCCTCACTCCCACACCTCATCTCTCCCACCACTCCCTCACTCTCACCACCACCTCACTCCTTCACCCCCTCACAACCACCGTTCCCTCACTCCCGCATCCTTTCAACAAATGTTCTGTCCCAAAGTCTCCCTAACTCCCAACTTCCTGCAGTCCTCAATCTCATCTCCCATCTCTCCAAAGACTCACTGAACAATCCCCTCCCTGTCCTCAGAGCCCCCTGCCAAGCTCAGTGATGCTGCTGAAACTGGTTATTCATTCCGATCCAAACTGGACGCTGAGTGATGTTAATCATTTGGCGTCTAGGGCTATTCTCCTGCAATCTCTATGTGCCTCAGATCTATCTTGTCTAAAATTGTTGCTTCCCTCAGCAGCATGTTTGCTTGCTGGATTGCAGGCATTCAGTGTGATTGGAACATTTGCTAGTAATTCGATCCCCAGCAGTCTCTGCTTCATCCTCTACTGAGTAGGAAGCAATGAATCTAGAGCAGGGTATTCTCAGGACAGTCAGCATCGAGAGGCCTGCACTTGGCTGTGGTCTGACACTGGGGCCCAGCGAGTTCCGAACGAGTGCTGTAATCCCATTAAGCGATCTCAGAAGACAGCTTTACAAGGCTTGCAAATGTTACATTGGGTATGATATCATTCGTAGTTACCTGTAGAACACGCCAGGCTGACCTTTAATCACGATGCTCCTGCCACCAGGGACTCAGGCACAGAAAGTCAACCCAAAGCAAACAGGAGAGCTCCCATGAAGACATCTATCTGTATCACAGTGTTCCAGCAGTTTGGCAGCTTCCCAGTGCAAGCTGCTCTCTCTCTTTCCGCCAGCCTCCCTTCACCACTGCACTCTCTCCCAAACACCATTCTCTGTTTTAGAACGAAAACAAATTGTTTGAAAGCTTGTTCTGAGGAATGGAAGCCTTTACCAACAGGGTACCCAGTGTTACTAACTAGCGCTGACAATAGCTGGTGGACAGTGACTCATTACAGAGCAAATCTCCCACTACACTGTCCCCATCAAACACTCCCAGGACAGGGGCAGCACAGGGTTAGATACAGAATAAAGTTGTCTCTACACTATCCCCATCAAACATTCCCTGGACAGGGACAGCACAAGAATTAGATACAGAATGAAGCTACCTCTACTCTGTCCCCATTAAACACTCCCAGGACAGGTACAGCACAGGGTTAGATACTGAGTCTACACCAATACTGTGTGTGTGAAGAGAGATTTTAAAAAATTAATTCAGGGAATATGGGTGTCCCTAATTATGCCAGCATTTATTGCCTTTTCCTGACTGGTTTTGAAAAGGTGGTGATAAGTTGCCTCTTTGTTGTTCTTTTGATGCCATTTATTAAAGCATTTAACATTTCAAACATCTCAATCAGATCACAAGTCTTCAATCATCGGTGAGAAACACAATGTTTATACAACAAAATGCATTGTTGGATTTTTAATGCAGCCTTTTTGTTCCAAAGCAAGTTTTGTTGTTGCGTTTTAAAATGTCATGTTTTTGTTGGGCAGCTTTCATATTGTTTTGATCAAATGTCTTTTGTTGTTTTAATTAAAGATAAAGACACAATAATTTAGTTGACAGAGTAATTTATCTTTGTTCGTCTTTTCACTTTTACACCTACGTCTGAACCAGAAGACCCTGGTTTCCTGCTGCTGAGTGAACATTATGGGCTGGTCTTACAGTGCACGACTGAGAGATGCTTGACTCCACTTTTGCTAGGGTTCCATGGTTAAGTCTGGCCTTGATGTCAAGGGCTCTTACCCCTGGAATTCCGCTGTACGCTTGAACCAAGGCTGTGATAAGGTCAGGAGCTGAGTGGCCCTGGCGGAACCCAAACTGGGCCTCACTGAGCAGCTTGTTGCTGAGCAGGTGCTGCCTGATAGTGCAGCTGATGACACCTTCCATCACTTGGATTTGTCCTGCTTTTTGTTCAAGAACATACCTGGGCAACTTACCACATTGTCAGCTGGATGCCAGGTTGTAACTGTACTGGAACAGCTTGGTTAGAGGAGCGGCAGCGTCTGGAGAACAATCTCCAATACTTTTGTTGTCCGAGCCCGTAGTCTTTGCAATAGCCAGTGCCAACAAACATTATTGACATCATGTGGAGTGAATTGAATTGACTGACAACTGGTATCTGAAACACTGAAGACCACTGGAGGAGGCCTAGATGGATCATCCACTCTGTACTTCTGGCTGAAGATTGCTGCAAATCCATCAGCCTGATCTTTTGCACTGATGTGCTGGGCTCCTCCATCATTGAGGATGGGGATAGTTGTGGAGTCTCCTCCTCCAGTGAGTTGTTTAATTTTCCACCACCATTCACGACTGGATGTGACAAGACTGCAAAGCTCAGATCTGATTAATTGATTGTGGAATCGCTAAGCACTGTCTGTCACTTTCTGCTTGTGCTGTTTGTCACGCAAGTAGTACTGTTTGGTAGCTTCACCAGGTTGACACCTCAGCTTCAGGTATGCCTGGTGCTGCTCCTGGCATGCCCTGCTGCACGCTCCATCAAATCAGGGTTTATCCCCTGGCTTGGTGGGAATGGTTGAATGGGGGTCATGCTGGGACATGTGGTTATAGATTGTGTTGGAGTACAATGCTGCTGCTGTGATGACCCACAGCACCTCATGGATGCCCAGTCTTGGGTTGCTAGATATGTTCGTAGTCTGTCCCATTTAGCACAGGTGAAGGGTGTTCTCAATGTGAAGGAGGGGCTCCATCTCCACAAGGACCATGTGGTGGTTACTCTTACTGATAATGTCATAGACAGGTCAAGTCTGTTTTTCTCTCTTGTTGGTTCCCTCACCAGTCTCACAGCGATGTCCTTTAGGACCCAACCAGCTTGATCAGTAGTACAGCTGCCGAGTCACTGTTGATGGTGGACATTGAAATCCCCCGCCCAGAGTAGACTTTGTGCCATTGCCATCCTCAGTGCTTCCTCCAAGTGTTTATCAACATGGAGGAGAACCGATTCATCAGTCGAGCAAGGCCAGTATTTGGTAATCAGCAGGAGGTTTCCTTGCCCATTTCAACCTGAAGTCATGAGACTTCATGGGGTCCATTGTCAATGTTGAGGATTCTCAGGCAACTCCCTCCGACTATATATCCCCTGTACTGCCACCTCTGCTGCTGGGTATGTCCTGGTATTGGGACAGGACAAACCCAGGAATGGGATGATGGTGTCTGGGACATTGTCTGTAAAGTATGATTTTGTGAGTGTGACTATATCGGGCTGTTGCTTGACTAGTCTGTGAGATAGCTCTCCCAGATTTAGCAACAGCCCCTAGATGTTAGTGAGGAGGACTTTGCAGGTTTGACAGGACTGTTTCCGCTATTCCTTTTCAAGTGCCTAGGTTGATGCCAGGTTTCATTTCTTTTTTGAGACATTGTAGTGATCGATACAACTGAGTGGCTCAGTTGGCTATTCAGAGTCACCCACTTTGCTGTGGGTCTGGAGTCACTTGTAGCCAGACCAGGCGAGGAAGGCAGTCTCCTTTACTCAAAGACAACAGTATTTTATGAAAGAGAGTTATGGCAGTGAGTCTACAACCAGAATGCCATTCTCTGGGATATTGGATTTTCCTCACAACTGGCCATTGGCACTTTGAGAGATTGATTTGAGCTAGTGATTTGTTGAGTGAAGTTTGGAAAAAAAGCCATTTGATTCTCATAAATTGCAACTTATTTGTAAACGTCAGTGGCCTCAATGTGGGAGAGGATCAGAATGTGCTGAAGAGCAGAGGAGTTACACGAGAAATTACATTTTACAGGCTGTTCCCTTTCCTCAATCACTTGCTTGGAAAATTCATTTAAACCGTTCATAAACCACCTAATTATGACATTTGAAGTTGCCAGCACATCTTAAATGTCCTGTTAAAAAAGTTTCTGACTCCATAAAACAGGCTTAACCGTTGGCACAAGGATTCCCTGACTTGGGAGAATCCCTATAGTGTGGGAGCAGGCTCTTTAACCCATCAAGTCCACAGCAATCCTCCAAAGCACATGCCATTCATATCCACCCCCTATCCTATCCCATTTCCCATGGCCATTCTACCTAACCTGCACATCTTTGGACTATGGGAAGAAACCAGAGCACCTGAAGGAAACTCCACACAGACAGTCAGCCAAGGCTGGAATTGAACCCAGGATCTTAGCCACATGAGGCAGGAGTCTTAACTACTGAGCCACCATGCAGACCAATGGTCGAAGGAAGCTTCAGCAAATCAATCACTGAAAATCTCAATCTCGATTGAAGTCAGAAACTGTGTGGGCTATTTTGTCGGGGGTTATGTGGACTTTTTAAGAGTTATTGGAGCTAGGCTCATCCAGGGACTTGGAGAATGTTATACCTTGAATATGGCAGGAAGGCACTGGGAAAATAGGAGGTGAGTCACTTGCTTCTGAATTCCCAGCCTCTGACCTTCTCTGTTAGCCATTGAGGCATTTATATGGCTGGTCAATTTCAGTCAGAGATCCAAGGGTTTGACAGAGGGGTGTCAGAGATGGTAATGTTATTGACTGTTCAGGGGAACTGGTTCAACTCAATTTCCCTTGTGTGTTGTGGTAAGTGTTACTCACCATTAATCAGCTTCTATTGCGTATAGTCGAGAGAGTGGTGCTGGAAAAGTACAGCGGGTCAGGGAGCATCTGAGGAGTAGGAGAATCAATGTTTTGGCATAAGTTCTTCATCAGGAATGAACTGTCTTTATAGGGCTGTGTCTTGCTTTGCCTGATGACAAAATATATGCTTGATCTCTCTCTGAAGGTGGCAGTAAGCGTCTGTCTCAAAATTAAAGCAGGTAATGTGTTACAAATGCTGAAGGAATGTTGTGGACTGTCGGATTAACTAATTCCGACCTTTTCCAAGCAAAGAGAAAGGGTCAGTGTTAAAAACAGGTGCAGAAACCAGTGTCTGCTGTAATGTCTGTCAAGTCAAGGAAAAGGATAAAACATTGAGCATTGAGACAAATCACCCTTTAACACAGCAACAGACAGAAGGAATTACAAGAATTTGAAGCAGAAGATCACTAGAGGGAGACATATAATCAGAACAAAATCGGGAGCTCATTGTAATTCTGAGCTTCCACCGTGACTGGAGACTTTGACCATTTATAGATCATTTCAAAGGTGATCTTTATCACAGCAAAATATTTCTTACAGCTGTTGTATTTCACTTGATCATCCCCGTAATCGTTTATAACCCCCACTGCCTCTTCCCAGAATGGCATCACTGGGGTATGGGAGATTGGAGTAGGGGCAGTGGGGATGTTGCCCTTGAGAAGATGAAAATAGACCATTTCCTCGTTTCAATGCAGTCCATGTGCTGAACCTGTTGCTTGGGAGAAAGTGAGGACTGCAGATACTGGAGATCAGAGTCAAAATGTGTGTTGCTGGAAAAACACAGCAGGTCAGGCAGCATCCGAGGAGCAGGAGATTCAATGCTTTGGGCATAAGCTCTTCATCAGGAATGAGGGGGTGGCCCAAAGGGGCTGAGAGATAAATAGGAGGGGGGTGGGGCTGGGGGGAAGGTAGATGGGAATGCGATTGGTAGATGAAGATGGGGGTGAAGTTGATAGGTCGGAGCAGATAGGTGGGAAGGAAGATGGACAGTTAGGACAGACCAAGAGGGCGGTGCTGAGTTGGAGGGTTGGATCTGGGATGAGGTGGGGGAGGGGAGATTAGAATACTGGTGGCATCGATGTTGATCCCTTGTGATTGCAGGGTCCCAAGGTGGAAGATGAGGTGTTCTTCCTCCAGGTATTGGATGGCTTAGATTTGGCAGTGGAGGAGGCCCAGGACTTGCATGTCCTGTCCCTTGCTGCTGGGGAGGGAGTTGTGCAGGGTACAGACTGTGGTGTTGAAGGAACAGGTTGATTCCATTACACCCAGAACAACACCCGGCTCTGGGCTGACAAGAGACAATTAACAACCAGACCACCAGGAGACAGGCCACGACAGTCACTCTGTGCCTCATTCTGAACACTCACTCAGTCAGGAGAAAGACTCCTTGGATATTTACAACACTAAAAGAGATCATTTAGCCTGTCATGTTCATGCTGCTCAACCAGGACCTGAGCACACATATCCCATTATACAGCTAACATGGAGGGGGGAGTGTGGTGCTGGAAAAGCACAACAGGCCAGGCAGCATCCGAGGTGCAGGGAAATCAATAGTTTAGGCATAAACCCTTCATCAGGAACACCAACATTGTCCTACCAGGGTCATAGGGCTGCTGTCTCATTTAAGAGAGACAACTGGCGATGCTTTAACCGAAAGGTCACCATGCCTCAGACATGGGAGGAGATTGAGAAAGAGAGTCCTGCATCATAATCTTGACCTGTGCAGGAATTGAACCCATGCTGTTAGCATCATAAGCCAACTGTCTAGTCAATGGAGCTGACTAAGAAATGTTACTCAAATGTTATGAGAGTTTCTGATGCAACCACTCTTTCAGACTCCCATCAATCACTGAGTGCAAAATCTACTCCTCAACTCTCCTCTTACCATAAGTCTACACTGATCCATCTTCTAATGGAAGCTGTGCCTTCCTATCTACTCGATTATGCCCTTATAATTGTACATACCTCTATCAAGAATCCTCTCAATCATTATTGTTCCAAGGAGAACACCCCAGCCTATCAAATCTTGCATCATAGCAGCAGACCCTCCAACCCAACAGCATCCTGATAAATCTCCTCTGCACCCTCTTGAATTAATCACATCCTTCCTCAAATGTGCTTTACAGAACTGAGCATAATAGTCCAGTTGTGGCCTAACCAGCATTTTATACAGTTCCAGCATAAACTCCCTGCTCTTGTATTCTATGCTTTGGCAAATAAAAGGGGGTATCCCATATGCTTTTTTAATCACCTTATCAACCTGCCCTGCTACCTTCAGGTTTCTATGGATATGAACACTGCTGCTCTCTGATCTTCGGGGTCTAGATTAGAATGGTGCTGGAAAAGCACAGCCAGTCAGGCAGCATCTGAGGACCTTCACTAAAACAGACTTCCTGTCACAGAAACATCTCTCTACTGTCACCCTCTGCTTCCTGTCTGTCAGTGATCTTGGATCCAATATGGGATCTTGCTTTAGATTAGATTACTTACAGTGTGGAAACAGGCCCTTCGGCCCAACAAGTCCACACCGACCCACCACCCACCCATACGCCTACATTTACCCCTTTACCTAACACTACAGGCAATTTAGCATGGTCAATTCACCTGACCTGCACATTTTTGGACTGTGGGAGGAAACCGGAGCACACCCACGCAGACACAGGGAGAATGTGCAAACTCCATACAGTCAGTCGCCTGAGTCAGGAATTGAACCCGGGTGTCTGGCGCTTGTGAGGCAGCAGTGCTAACCACTGTGCCACTGTGCCGCCCACAATCCCATGGGCCCTTACCTTCTTGACCATGAAGGACCGTGCCAAAGTTTACAGGATTAGACAGAGTCAGCATGGATTTACAAATGAGAAATCCTGTTTGACAAATCCACTGGAATATTTTTCAAGGATGTAAGCAGTAGGTTTGACAAGGGGGAACCATAGGGGGAATCACAGGGTTTACAGTGAGCCAGTGGATGGTTTACTTGGATTTTCAGAAGGCTATTGATAAGCTCTTACATTAGAGAATGGCATGTAAACCTAAAGTGAATGGAACTGGGGGTAGTGTACTGACATGGATAGAGAACTGATTGGCAAACAGGAAACAAAAAGCAGGAATAATGGTGTCATTTTCTGAGCGATATGCAATGACCCATGTGTTAGCACAGGGATCATTGCTTGGACCACAGCTATATATTAATGATTTAGATGGAAGAGCTAGATGTAGTATCTCCAGGTTTGCAGATGACACAAATCTGGGTGAGAGAGTGAACTGTGAGGAGTACACAGAGATGGTTCAGTGTGATTTGGACAAGTTGAGTGAATGGGCAAATGCATGCAGTGTGGATAAATCTGAAGTTTTCCACTTTGGTGGCAAAAACAGGAAGGCAGATGGTTATCTGAATGGGGATAGATATAAAAAAAGGGGGAGGTGCAGTGAGACTCAGATGTTTTTGTATAGTAGTCACTGAAAGTTAGCATGCAGTTGCAGTATTTGGTGAGGGAGGTAGATAATATGTTGGCCTTTGTAGTGAGGGGATTTGAGTGCAGGAGAAGGGATGCCTTGCTGAATTTGTATAGAGCTTTGGTGAGACCACACTTGGACTGCTGTATGAAGTTTTAGTCTCCTTATCTGAGGAAGAATGTTCTGGCTATGCATGCAGTGTAATAAATGTTTCCCAGACTGATTCATGGGATGGCAGGGCTGACTTATGAAAAGAGACTGGATTGGTTAGGACTATATTCGCTGGGCTTTAGAAGAACGAGGATAGATCTCATAGAAACCTATAAAATTCTAATATGACTGGATTGGGTAAGTGAAGGAAGGATGTTCCCAATGACTTGGATGTCCAGAATCAGGGGTCACAGCTTTGGTATGTCATAGAATCCCTGCAGTGTGGAAAAAAGGCCATTTGGCCCAACAAATCCACACTGACCCTCTGAAGGGTAACCTGCCTACACTTGCCCCTGATTAATGCACCTAACCAACATATCCCTGAACACTACAGGCAATTCACCTAACTTGCAGATCTTTGGACTGTGGGAAGAAACCAGAGCACCCAGAAGAAACTCATGCAGACTTGGGGAGAATGTGCAAACTCCACACAGACAATCACCCTAGACTGTAACTAAACACAGATCCTAGGTGCTGTGAGGCAGCAGTGCTAACCACTGAACCACCGTGCCAATCCTTTAAGGTACAAGATAGGCCATTTAGGACTGAGATGAGGAGAAATATTTTATGGCCTATACCTGCATCTGTGTACTAAAAAGGAAAGATTTTGGATTACCCCAGTGAACACATATGTACACAAACACACACACACTTACTCACATACACATACTCTCTCACACGCAGCAAGTCAGTGAGAATGATCAGAATCGTCATGTTGAGGGTTATCAGGAATCTGTCCAGTGCTGGCTTGATTTCGTTCCCAATGAGAGTGGAGCTGTGAGAGGGCTGGATGGTGGAGTGAGGTGTTTGGGGAATCGGTTGGGGGTTGCATGGCAGGTTGTGTGCAGACAGGGAGTTGTGAAGAACAGGAGCACTGAATGATGGTGGGCATGGAAAGGTGTCCTGGATTTGGACCGTGGGAATGGCTCTGTGCAGCAGCATCAGCAGAAGATTTTGGGAAACTGCCTGATGGGTGTGAGGTCCCGGATGAGACCGTCTGATTGATGCTGGAGATGCAGGGCTCATGTCTCTCACTCACATCGACACTGAGTCTAGAGTTGGTGTACCGATCACAGCACTCTGTGTTGGCCAGCTGAGTGGGGAGTGTACTCCCAGTCCGGGGTCATAAACTGTAACACCACGTGATAATAAACATGGAGCATGTGTGGATTTTATATTAGAGCACACAGAACGAGATAAGATGATAAGATGTTTCAATTCCTCTGGAAATTACTGATGCCAGATTCCTGACCAACAAAACAAATAGTTTTTGACATCACATCCCCCAAAAGTACAAATCCAGATCTGATCGGACCACCATAGAGCTATAGAGATGTACAGCATGGAAACAGACTCTTCAGAATAACGCATCCATGCTCACCAGATATTCCAAACCAATCTAATCCCACCTGTCAGCACTTGGCCCATATCCCTCCAAACCCTTCCGATACATATATCCAACCGGATGCCTTTTAAATGTTGCAATTGTATCAGGCTCCACCACTTCCTCTGGCAGCTCATTCCATACACGTACCACCCTCTGTGTGAAAAGGTTGCCCCTTAGGTCCCCTTTTATATCTTTCCCCTCTCACCCTAAACCTATGCCCTCTAGTTTTGGACTGCCCAGGGAAGAGACTTTGTCTATTTATCCTAGCCATGACCCTCATGATTTTATAAACCTCTATAAGGTCACCCCTCAGCCTCTGACGGTTTAGGGAAAACAGCCCCAGCCTGTTCAGCCTCTCCCTATAGCTCAAACACTCCAATCCTCGTAGCATCCTTGTAAATCCATTCAGTTGATCCATTTCATACAGGATTCCGACTGGTCGGAAAGGATTTATCCTTCCAGATGGGAATCTCAGCTGGCCTGTCCACTCCTGTAGTCTAGTCTAGTCCAGGATGGTCATTAAGTCTGGATGGTATCTTTCTCTTGAAAAAATTGAAATGGTTGTGTGTTGGTATACCCCGCCCCCCCCCACCCCACCACCACCCCTGCGTCTGGCTCACTCAGAGGGTGTGGATGTGGTGAGGGTTGGCGCAATCACACGGGAAGTCAAATTTCCAAAAAATATAAATATTTCACAACTCGACTCCACTGGATAAAGGAAACGTGTGAAGCAGTTTTGTGGTTTGTGAAGAATTCATGGAGCTCTACAGACTCTCCCAGCCGCTTGGCCAGTACCTGCATTGCTGTAGTGCTTCTGTTCAGCTCTCAGGGTCAGACCAAGCACCTTAACCACGCTGTCTGTACTACACCACACCCAGCACCAACACCAGCAACTCCTCACATCAGGCGGAAGGCCCACAATCTTGGCATGAATAAAACAAAACAAAAATCCTCAATTCTCAGCCTCCTAGCCAGTGTCTAGCCTGTCACTTAATCGCCTTGTCCCCCACCATATGTGTTTTATATATTTATACACCAGCATGAAGGACTTTCCTTCTCAACCTCACCCCTCGCCTGATATGTGGTGACCCTCAGGTTAAATCCCCACCAGTCATCTCTCTCTCTCTAATGAGAGAGCCACCCTATGGTCTAATAAGTGACATTTTTGAAATGTATTTATTTCATGGGATGTGGGATCGCTGACTAGCCAGCATTTATTGCCTGTCCCTAGCTGCCCTTGAGAAGGTGGTGGTGAGCTTCCTTCTTGAACCACTGCAGTCCACCTGCCGTTGACCCATAATGCCCTTAGGGAGGGAATTCTAGGATTTTGACCTAGCAACAGTGAAAAACAACAATATATTTCCAAGTCAGGATGGTGAGTGGCTTGGAAGGGAACTTGCAAGGGGTAGTGTTCCCATCTATCTGCTGCCCTTGACTTTCTTGATGGAAGTGGTTGTGGGTTTGGAAGGTGCTGTCAGAGATGGGAATCCCAGCTGGCCTGTCCACTCCTGTAGTCTAGTCTTTGGTGAATTTCTGCAGTGCACCTTGTAGATTGTACACAGTGCTGCTACTGAGCGTTGGTGGTGGAGGGAGAGGATGCTTGTGGATGTACCAGGCAGGCAGGCTGCTTTGTCCTGGACGGTGCCAAGCATCTTGAATGTTGCTGGGGCTGCATCCGTCCAGGCAAGTGGGCAGTTTTACATCACACTCCTGACTTGCTCCTTGTAGGTGGTGGGTGGGCTTTGAGGAGTCAGGAGGTGAGTTACTCGCTGCAGTATCCCTAACCTCTGAGCTGCTCTTGTAGCCACAGTGTTTATGTGGTGAGTCCATTTTTATTTCTGATCAATGATAACTCCCAGGATGATGATACTGGGGAATTCAGTGATGGTAATGCCATCGAATGTCCAGTGGCAGTGGTTAGATTGTCTCTTATTGGTGATGGTCATAGCCTGGCATTTGTGTGGCACGAATATTACTTGCCACTTCTCAGCCCAAGGGGATAGTGAGGACTGTAGATGCTGTGTCCTGATGACAGGCCCTGCCCATAATATCAACTCTCCTGTTCTGCGGATGCAGCCTGACCTGTTGTGCATTTTCCAGTACCACATTTTATCTACTTGTCAATCCAAGCCTGGATATTGTCTAGATCTTTTTGCATTTAAACATGAAATGCTTCAGTGTCTGAGGAGTCACGAATGTTGCTGAACATTGTGCAATCATCAGTGAACATCTTCACTTCTGACCTTATGATGGAGGGATGTTCATTGATGAAGGAGCTGAAGATGGTTGGGCCTAGGACACTACCCTGAGGAACCCCTGCAGAGATATCCTGGAGTTGAGATGACTGACCTCCAACAACCACAACCATTTTCCTGTCAGGTATGGCTCTAACCAATGGAAAGTTTGCCCCTGATATCTATTGATTCCAGTTTTGCTAGGGCTCCGAGATGCTACACTCGGTTGAATGTCACCTCCCCTCTGGAATTCAGCTCTTTTGTCCATGTTTGAATGAGGGCTGTAATGAGATCAGGAGCTGAGTGGCCCTGGCAGAACCCAAACTGAGTGTCACTGAGCAGGTTATTGCTGAGCAGGTGCTGCTTGATAGCACTGTTGATGACATCTTCCATCACGTTACTGATGATCGAGAGTAGACTGATTGGGTGGTAATTGGCCAGGTTTGATTTGTCCTGGTTTTTATGTACAGGACTATCTGGGCAAGTTTCCACATCGTTGGGTAGATACCAGTGTTGTAACTGTACTGGAACAGCTTGGCTAGGGGAGCGGCAAGTTCTGGAGCACAAATATTCAGTACTATTGCCGGAATGTTGTCAGGGCCCATTACCTTTGCAGTATCCAGTGTCCCCAACTGTTCCTTGATATCAAGTGGAGTGAATTGAATTGGCTGAAGACTGGTATCTGTAATGCTGGGGACCACTGGAGGAGGCTGAGATGGATCATCCACTCACCACTTCTGGTTGAAGATATCTTTTGCACTGATGTGTTGGGC
Source organism: Hemiscyllium ocellatum (assembly GCF_020745735.1). Lineage (NCBI taxonomy): Eukaryota > Metazoa > Chordata > Chondrichthyes > Orectolobiformes > Hemiscylliidae > Hemiscyllium > Hemiscyllium ocellatum. The sequence continues at coordinate 15,963,636 of NC_083416.1, read as the reverse complement.
TTCTCCGTCATTGAGAACGGGAATGTCTGTGGAACCTCCTCCTCCAGTGAGTTGTTTAATTGTCCACCACCATCCACAACTGGATGTGGCAGGACTGCAGAGCTTAGATCTGATCCATTGGTTTGGGATCGCTTAGCACTGTCTGTCACTTGCTGCTTGTGCTGTTTGGTATGCAAGCAGTACTGTTTGGTGGCTTCACCAGGTTGACACCTCAGCTTTAGGTAGGCCTGGTGCTGCTCCTGGCATGCCCTCCTGCACGCTCCATTGAACCAGGGTTGATCCCCTGGCTTGATGGTAATGGTTGATTGAGGGATATGCCAGGCCATGGGGTTACAGATTGGGGTTGGTGACGATTCGCCGCCGCCAATTAGCCACTCCCAGTTCACCACCAGCGTTTCTCCACTGGGGTCATTTGACCTCTGGAGACTACTCGCCACCGGAAGTATATATATAAATGTAGTGATTACTTTTCTTCCTGCCTGTTCTTTCATACTTCTCAGTCCCCTTTATTTATACAACTACATACGACGTATTGATTAAAAAAAAGGTAAAATAAATATTATTTTATTGGTTTATATATAAAAATGAGTTACAAACACTTGCGGTGGCGAATTGTCTTCAGTGGCCAATGTGCGGTGACTAAGCCTCCTCGGTGGTGAAAGGGCAGTGGCTATCGGCGACAGCAAACCTGCTGTGGCGAATGGTCCCATCCTGTACAGATTGTGTTGGAGTACAGTTCTGCTGCTGTTGATGGCCCACAGCACCTCATGGATGCCCAGACTTGAGTTGTTAGACCTGTGCGAAATCTGTCCCATGTAGCACAGTGATAGTGCCCCACAGCATGAGGGAGGCTATTCTCAACGTGAAGGCGGGACTTTGCCTCTACAAGGACTGTCACCCTTATTGATACTGTCATAGACAGGTACATTTGCAGCTAACAGCTTGGTAAGGATGAGGTTTTGTATATTTTTGCCTCTTGTTGATTTCCTCACCCCCTGCCACTGACCCAGTCTAGCAGCTATGCCCTTTTGGACCAAGCTAGCTTGGTCAGTAATGCTGCTGCCGAGTCACCCAGTGTATATTTTGTGACCTTACCATCCTCAGTCCTTCCTCTAAGTGTTGTTCAACATGGAGGAGTACTGATTCGTCAGCTAAGGGAGGCCAGTACGTGGTAATCAGCAGGAGGTTTCCTTGTCCATGTTTAACCTGAAGCAATGAGACTGCATGGGGTGCAGAGTCAATGTTGAAGATTCCCAGGGCAACCCCCTCCCAACTGTAGCCCAGTGAGCTGCCACCTCTGCTGGTCTGTCCTGCCAGTGAGGCAGGATATACCCAGGGATGGTGATCGTGTTGTAAGGTATGATTTTGTGAGTATGACTATGTCAGGCTGTTAGGAGAAAGTGAGGACTGCAGATGCTGGAGACCAGAGTTGAAAACTGTGGTGCTGGAAAAGCGCAGCAGGTCAGTCAGCATCCGAGGAGCAGGAAAATCGATGTTTCGGGCATAAGCCCTTCTTCAGGAATGTCAGGCTGTGAGACAACTCTTCCAATTTTGGCATTAATCCCCAGATGTTAGTGAGGAGGACTTTGCAGGGTCAACAGAGCTGTTTTTCTGCTGTTGTCTTTTCCAGTGTGCAGGTCGATGCCAGGTGATCCATCCAGTTTCATTTCTTTGAGAGTTTATTGCTACATCTGATTGGCTTGCTAGGTCATTTCAGAGGGCAACTGAGAACCAACCACATTGCTATGTGTCTGGAGTCACAAGTAGGCCAGAACAGGTGATGATGGTTGATTTCCCTCCCTGAAGAACGTTATTGAAGCAGATGTGTTTTTCCAACAATGATGCATACGTACATACGTATATGTGTGTTTGCATGTCTGGATGTATGTAAGTTTGTGTGTGTGTATATGTACATGTATTGGGGAGTATGTGTATGTGAGTGTGTGTACATGTCTGGGGGAGTGATTGTGTGTGTGTCTGGGAGTGTGTGTTTGCATGTATACGTCTGGGTGTGTGTGTGTATGTATGTACGTGTATTGGGGAGTATGTGTGTGAGTGTATGTGTATGTGTCTGGGGGAGTATGTGCGTGTGTAAGTGTGTGTGTTTACAGAGCTAGGGGAGTGTATGTGTGTCTGTATGTGTGTGTGTGAATGTCAGTGTGAGAAAGTGTGTGTATATGTCTGCGGGTGTGTGTGTGTGTGTGAAAGTGTGTGTACATGTCTGGGGGAGATTGTGTGTACATGTCTGGGGGAGTGTGTGTGCGTCTGTGTGCCTATGCATGTGTGTCTGTGTGTGAGAGTGTATGTAGATGTCTGCGGGAGTGTGTGTCTGTGTGTGAGAGAGTGTGTGTACGTGTCTGCAGAAGTTTGTGTGTGTGAAAGTGTGTGCGGGAGTGTGTGTGTGTGTGAAAGAGAGTGTGTATGTGAGTGTGTACATGTCTGGGGAGTGTGTGTGTGTGTGTGCGTGTGTGTGTGAGAGGGTGTGTGAGAGTGTATGTACATGTCTGCGGGAGTGTGTGTCTGTGTGTGAGAGTGTGTGAGAGTGAGTGTGTACATGTCTGGGGGAGTGTGTGTGTGTAAGAGAGAGAGAGTGTGTGTGTGTGAGAACTCTGTCAGAACGTCATCTTCAGGTGGGAGCCATTTGTGAAGCAGCCCAGCAATGTGTACAACGCCAGGCAAACACATAACCCTGGAAATGCCTGAGCAGGGTTTCAGTGCCTTCCTGGTGAGGGGTCTGTCCTCAGTGCAGCAGCCAGAACTCTCTCCAGCTTTCACCAGGTGCTGCTGCTGTAGCCACACAAAAGGCCAGTGAATCAAGGCAGCTCCAGTGAGTCGATCACAGTAACTCCTGGACTGGTTGCTGGGTCAGACCCAGGAGCTCCTCAGGCCCATCTTCATTCTCCATTCAACGTGCCAATCTGTTGTCCTCTGCCCATCACTGCTGAATCTAGTTGTTTCTGAAATGGACCTGGCTTTCTCTTCCTGCTCCCTCCACCACTTCACTCAAAATATCAACCTTGATTGGGGTTGCACAGTGTTTCAGTGGTCAGCACTGCTACCTCACAGCGCCAGGGACCTGGGTTTGATTCCAGCCTCAGGTGACTGTCTGTGTGGAGTTTGCACATTCTCCCCGTGTCTGCGTGGGTTTCCTCGAGGTGCTCTGGTTTATTCCCACAGTCCAAAGATGTGCAGGTCAGGTGAATTGACCATGGGAAATCGCCTACAGAGTTCAGGAATGTGTAGGCTGGGTGCATTAGTCAGAGGAAATGCAAGGGAGGGTGTCTGGGTGGGATACTGTTCGGAGAGTGGGTGTGGACTTGGGCCAAATGACCTGTTTCCATACTGTAGGGATTCTATGATCTCTCCCTTTGAGAGAAGGGCTGACAGTAACACCTTGCATTTATGTAGCTGCCTCGTCGTGATTAAGCATCCCAGGCGGCACTGCCATTAAACCAAATTGGATACCAAGCCACATGCAAGGTCAAAGTTTGGGTAGAAGAGGGGGGTTTTATGAAGTGCATTAAGGGAGGGGGCGGGGCTATAGAGAGGGAATTCCAGAGCTTCAGCGCCAGGGTGAAGGTAATCCGGCAAAGCTGCAGCAGGCACAACTGGGGAGAGAGAGAGAGAGAGAGAGAGATGTCCCAGAGAGTTCGTTGAACCCCATTCCCTACGTCCCAAAGAAGTGACTGTCCCGTGTCCCGCCCTCCCCAAAGTCAGCAAGCAGAGGATTGCTGTCTCAGCCTCCCCCTCTGCCCAGTTTGGTTCGAAAATGCCAGCCTGGTAGAGTGAGGCAGTCTGTGTGGCACGCAGAAAGGCTGCCCTGGCCTCTGGCTCGGTGCTCGCTGTCGTATTTCGATCCTGCTGGGCTCTCCACCACCCCCGCCCCACACTCCCGCTACAGTATTGGGCTTGACACATCAGGTTGTTTTGGCAAAGTCTACCTTCTCTCCCCACTCGGTATTTCAAACTCCCCTCAGTGAGGAAGCAGGGCAGGGTTAAGACCGTAACATGTAAGACATAGGAGTGGAAGTAAGGCCATTTGGCCCATCGAGTCCACTCCGCCATTTAATCTTGGCTGGTGGCCATTTCAACTCCACTTACCCGCACTCTCCCGGTATCCCTTAATTCTTTGCGAGATCAAATATTTATCAATCTGTGTGACGTGGAGTACACTGCCTGAGAGGGTGGTCATGTTGTGGAGGAGCCAGTGTTGGACTTGGGTTGGACACTGTTACCTGATGAAGGAGCAGCTAGTGCTTCCAAATAAACCTGTTGGACTATAACCTGGTGTTGTGTGATGTTTAACTGAGAGGGCGGTGGAAGCAGATTTAACAGCAGCTTCCGAATCACATCCAGATAAATACCAGGAAAGGAAATAAATTGCAGGATAATGAAGGGAACAAATACAAGGCTGTGGAACTAATTGGAGAGCACTTCCGAATGGATAATACAGTCACGTGGGTTGAAGGGGCTGTCTCTGTGCTCTATGATCTTTTGGAACAGCCTCTTCTATTGGTTTTAAAGGTCGAGACCTAGTGATATTGTAAATAGGCACCCCCTGAATGGTTAGATGGTTTAGGTAATTTTTAAAACAAAATCTTTCATGGAATGTGGGTGTTGTTCCTGGAAGATGGCAAATGCAGGGTTACAGGGCTTGGGTCTGGATGGGATGCTGTTCAATGAGCTGAATGGCCTCTTTCTGCACTGTAGGGATTCTACGATTCTATCCCTAATTGCCCCTTGAACTGCCTGGCTCATTAAGCCTTTGCAGGGGGCAGTTAAGAGTGAGTTGCGTTGGTCTGGGGTCCTTCCCAGAGGGTATAAATGAACCAGAATCTGGGATGCGAGTGCAGTCCTATTCCCAACACCCCACCATCTCCTTAAGACTGTGCTCAAGCCCTGGAAGTAGATTGCAGCAGTAGGAGCTAGGTCTTCATCTCTGAGCCACTGCCCTTGCCCCACCCCACCCTGTTTTGTCCGCTGTCTACTGGGGTCACACTTGCTGTGATGCCGTGGAGTAGGTGTGCTGACCAGGCTGGAGGCCAGAGCGGGCCTGGAGACAACAAATGGGTGAGCTGCCTGCTCCAGACTGTGGCAGGTAGAATGCAGCCTCTGTGGGGCAAGAGTCCAATCTGAAGCCAATGTCAATGGAGCCACTGGCAGATACAATTTGGTGGTAGCTCCTGAATCTTGCAGCCAAACCAGGAAGCCCCAAATCCAACCGGAGCGAATGTTCCTGCGATCCTTCTGGTTGTGGAGATCCAAGGGTTCTGCAGAATGTGCAGATCGCACAGTTGCCCGTGAAAGAGTCAGTGGACCCAGAAGATCATTGGCTTGTTCTGGGGCCTTGAGACCGGTGACAGTTGGCACCAGGATGGGAGCAACTGAGGAACAACAGTCACCAGACATTAGAACATGCCACGCTTGAGTTACATTCTGTGTGAGGTGTATTAACTGCTTTCGTGCCCACCCTAAAATGTGACTGGGCTTCAGAATTCCTGGAATAAGACCTTGAGAGGAAGAGGTGGCCCAGAAAGGTGCCCTTTATTGTGTTCACGTCCCCCGGGGAGGATGTGAGCTGCTGGTCACCCAGGCTGTCTCTCACATCTTTGCCTTTTGTGCTGGAGAATTGGGGTGGTTTGCAAGCAGAGAAACATCCGGAAAGACCTCAATGTGGAGTCTCATGTGACAGCGGTGACCATCTTGACACCCGCTGTTAAAGTGATCAAGCCCTTCAGAAATGAGCACAGCCAGTGGGGGGAGGCAGCGGGGGAGCGGGAGGGTGGGCAATGTGCCAATGGTGGAGCGGATGGGGGGAGAGGATGAGCATCCACGCTCACAAGATGCACGTATCCTGCTCAATGTGAGCAGGGCTTTGAGTGGGATCTTGAGTCCCACTCTCCGGGAGTGTCTGATCTGGGGAAGCAGCAGTAAATGCAGCAAAGACCCACTCCAATAGCGAGATGCTCAAGGGAGGAGGGGTGCATTGTGGAACATGTTATGTTTCACCTGATATCTATTTCAGAACCAGAGGGCTACAGACTAAGGATACTCCTCAGACTGCGCAAAAGGATACAGGGGTAGACCATTTAGGACTGCGATGAGGAGAAATGTCTTCACTCAGAGAGTGGTGAGCCTGTGGAATTCTCTGCCAGTTGAGGTAATAACATTGAATGTTTTCAAGTAGGAGTTAGATATCCTTCTCAGAGCTAAAGGGTATGGGGAGAAAGCAGGGTACTGAGTTGGATGATCATATTGAATGTTGGAGTACGCCCAATGGGTCAAATAACCTACTCTCCTATTTATTATGTTTCTACTGTACCTTTTGCATTTTAGGTTTTACACTATCTGTGCAACTCGGGGTCAGTATCATGGACTCTCCCCCATTAGTGGACCTCAATTCTCTGCATCTGGAATGTGTTTAACTTGTTGTGAACCTCGCAGTATTCCACCGGGAGTTTCAGGGTTTGAAAGGAACAGGTGGGACTATCAGTGTCCGTGACCTCGGAATCCAGATCGAATTTGAACTCTGTCCAATTGAGTGATCGGCTGCTAACCGACTGACAAAAGGATGGAAAGTTATACTCTGTGTAGGACACATGATGTCTAGAATGGGAGGTTATTTCAGTCCTCCCCCAGCCACACCCCTTCCTGAAAAGGGAAATGAATACAATCTGCTGCTTATTCTGTTCACGTCACCAGACCCGAGTCTTTTAAAGGAATGGAAAGCAGCCTCTGACAGATTTTGATCCCACGCTTGCTAATAAACTTGCTGATGCTTATATTTAAGGAAAAGAACTTCCAATTGACCACTCCCTATTTCAGGAATGGCAAAATTGTGTACTGCAGAGGCTGGAGATTAGAGTCAAGATTAGAGAAAGGCTGGAAAAGCACAGCAGGTCAGACAGCATCCGAGGAGCAGGAGTGTCGATGTTTCAGGCCAAATCCTGATGAAGGGCTTTGGCCTGAAATGCGGATTTTCCTGCTCCTCGGATGCTGCCTGACCTGCTGTGCTTATCCAGCACCACTCTAATCTTGACCCTATTTCAGGAATGGTGAGTTCAGTCTGTTTGGTGTTCAGTAGTGTTTCAGAGTGAACATGTTGAGCCTAAGCATAAAGGTCGTCTCTACTGCATCAACGTCAAGCTCACACAGGCTCCCTTTACTGCTTTCCCTATTCTACCTGAATCTTTCATAGAATCCTACAGTGTGGAAATAGGCCATTCGGCCCAAAGAAGGATATGGGGGGAAATGCTGGTAAATGGTACTGTATTTATGTAGGATATCTGATCAGCATGGACAAGTTGGACCGAAGGGTCTGTTTTTGTGCTGTATTTCTCTATGAATCTATGTCCTTAAGAATATCCCACGCAGATCCATTTCCCTACTCTATTACTGCACATTTCCCCTGACTAATGCACTTAACCTAAAAAATCCCTGAACAGTATGGGAATTCAGCACGGCCAATTCACCGAACCTGCACATCTTTGCATTGTGGGAGGAAACTGGAGCACCCGGAGAATGTGGGCTGAAAATGTGTTGCTGGAAAAGCGCAGCAGGTCAGGCAACATCCAAGGAACAGGAGATTTGACATTTCGGGCATAAGCCCTTCTTCAGGAATCATTCCTTGGATGCTGCCTGACCTGCTGCGCTTTTCCAGCAACACATTTTCAGCTCTGATCTCCAGCATCTGCAGACCTCACTTCCACCCGGAGAATGTGCAAACTCCACACAGACATCTGCCTGAGGCTGGAATCGAACTTGGGTCCCTGGCACTGACCAACATCGACGCTCAGCACTGATACAATCCGCTGCAAACTCAAATCGCCGCGTGACCACTTACAGACCGATGGATTCATTGGGGGTGTTTGGTACACGGTAATTCAGGTTCTTCTAATCAATTTTACATTTGTTGTGATGAAGGGGTGAAGAGGGCACTGTGTAAAGATTCGGGACTTCCTGTTTGACTGTGGGGTAGAGCTGAAACACAGGGAGAAGTGAAACCCGCAACTCAATCCCTCACCCACAGCCGGCGGGAAATTCCAAAACGGAGATCCATTGGCTTTTGTCTATCACTTTGGGACCTGCAACCACTGGCTGATAGAATGAGAGGATAAACATGAAGGGCTGAATGGCCTCCTGCATAAAACCTGTGCATTGTTGTGAAGACACCAACAAAGTGGGGAAAGTTTTAATCCCCTCCCCACCCGATTCATGCACTAGGAATAATTAATATTGGTAAAGATTTAGCTGAATTTGGTTTGGACAGAGAAAAGTAAAACAAGAATCTTAAATTGTCAGTCCTCATCCCTGTCCCTGATCGCTCATCTTTCTTCACCTTGGAATGACAATCCGCTGACCTCATTGATGTGATATTTAAATATGCTCCCAGTTGTCTTTGGATCCCTCTCTTCTGTCTCCATTTCCCTCTGTCATTGTCCCTCATGCCTCTCTCCTCCTCCAGCTGTCTACCCTCTCTCTATTCTGCCCCTCTATATCTCACACCCACCTCTCTCATCCCAATGCCACTATCTTCCCTGTCTCTCATGTAGCCCCCTTCTTTATCCTTCTCTCTACCCCACCACCCCATCTCTTCCTCATTCCTCCCTTTGTATTTTTCCCTTCATTGTCTCTGCCTGTGATTTATTCTCCCTCCTTCTCTGCCTGGTATCTGTCTCTTGGCATATATTAATTCCACCCCCTCACCCTCTCCTCTTCTGTCTTTATCTTCCTGTCCTCTGCTCTCTTTTACACCATCTCAGAACCTTTCGTCCTTGGGATCACTGCCTATTGCCAATGTCTTTCTGACATTGAATTTTAACTCATTAACAATGTGCAATATTAATCTGTGCAATCGTCTGATTTATTTGTCCTGAGCCTCCAGGAATTGAGAACTCTGAGCAAAAACAATTCAGTTGGAAAAGTTAAAAGCACAGACTCACAAGACCCAAAGACAACGGGGAATCTAAGGGCAAATGAAATATAACCAAATGATCTCCAGAAAATACTCTGAGGAGCAAAACAGCAAGGCAAAATAGTTTTTGCAGGAGACTTCAGACTAACAGTAAGAAGTGTTCTGAATGTACTGTGAGGAGGAGCGTGGCTAAGGGAAATGTGACTCATTAAGCAGACACAGTGATCAAAAGAAAATGACAGACATGATATTTGAGTAGTTTGTATTCATTTTCACAGTCAAAGAAGTGAACAAAATACCAGTGAGCATAGAGAAACTAAAAATACCACGAGCTGAGGAATTAGTTGGATTGAAGTTCAAAAGTTTCAGAATGGTGGTGGAGAAAGTAATAAATCTGAAGGTAAATAAATCTCCAGGACATTATCTTTTTCACAAGAAAACTACAAGTGTGCAATGTCAATGCAGAAAGACAAGTTGTAATCATCTGAAACTTTGTGTTGAATTTCACGACTGAATTGGAAGGTTGCAACTGTCTCCCCATTTTTTAAGAAAAATGGGAAAGGGGAACCAGGGAATTTCCACCTGGTCAGTTTAGTAACTGTTATGGGAAAGCAGAGCTAGGGATCTGCTACCTGGTGAAGACAACCACCTGATGAAGGAGCAGCACTCTGAAAGCTAATGCTTCCAAATAAACCTGTTGGACTATAACCTGGTGTTGTGTGAATTTTTAACTTAGGATCTTTGTGAATGAGTGATTTCAAGCTAATCCAAGCTTGGATAAGACTCTTCTGATTAAACTGAACAGATCAGGAGGTCACCGATATGATGGGTATAGATGTGTATACGCAGACTTATGGAAAACACTCAGTAATGTTTTACACAGAGAATTATTCACAAGGCTTGTGGGTTCATAGAATTGACATAAAAACAAAATACTGCAGATGCTAGAAATGCGAAACCAATGTAGAGAATGCTGGAGAAACTCATCAGATCCGTCAGCCTCTGCGGAGAGAGAAACAGAGTTAACTTTCTACGCCCAGTGTGACTGTTCTGAAGAATTTCCTGCTGAATTTCTCCAGCAATCTGTGTTTGTTTCATTGGATACAGTTTCATGCTGCAGGTTGGAAGTTAGTTGATAAGGAGCAATCTGGCAACAGGAATCATGAGCATGTACTCAAATTGACAGGGTTTTTGAAAGAATTCTTTCACAGGAATGGGCAAGGACATCATTTATTGCCCATCCCTGGTTTCCCTTCAGCTGACTGGCTTGCTGGGCCCTTTCAGAAGGCATTTTGGAGTCTCCCACATTACTGGAGTCACATGTAGGCCAGACCAGATAAGGATGGCAGATTTCCATCCCAATGGGATATTAGTGAGCCAGTTGTATTTTTATGAAAATCAATGATAGCTTTGTGGTCATCTTTTTCCAATTTTCTTATCTGAATTTAAATTCCAACAGCTGTCAATGTGAGATGTGAACCCTTCTCTCAAGAGTATTAGCTTGAGATGACCTATCTGGTGATGTTACCACTCGACAAGTCATTCTCCACCTGAAAGCTCCAACTAATATATTAGTTGTATTGTTAGTATTAGACAATTGTTATACCTCAGCTGAACTATTGTGTCCAGTTGTGGACACTACATCACAGAATCCCTACACCATGGAAACAGGCCCAACAAATCCACACTGACCTTCCAAAGAGTATCCCACCCCGACCCATTCCCCTCCTCTATTTACCCCTGACTAATGCACATAACCAACACATCCCTGAACACTATGGGCAATTTAGTATGGCCAATTCACCTAACCTGCACATCTTTGGATTGTGGGAGGAAACCCCGTGCAGACACAGGGAGAACATGCAAGCTCCACACAGATAGTCGCCTGAGGATGGAATCGAACTCAGGTCCCTGGCACTGTGAGGTAGCAGTGCTAATCACTGAGCCACTGTGCCACCTTGCGATGTGAATGTATTGGCGTGAGTGCAGAAGCAATTTACAAGCATGGTTCCAGGGAAGAGAAACATTTGCTACGAGGACAGATTAAAGAAGTTGTTCTGGACAGAGGAGGGCTGAGAGGAGATTTGATAGAGGATTTCAAAATCACGATCAGGCTCAACAGAGTCAACAGGGAGACTCTGTTCCTACTTGTCAGAGAAGGAAGAACGAGAGGACGTCGATTTACGAAAGAAGCAAAGATGATGTGAGAAAAGACTATTTTACCCAGCGAGTAGTTGCAGTATGGAGTGCACTGCCTGGAAACGTAGTGGCGGCAGCTTCAGTTAGAGGCATAGAGATGTACAGCACGGAAACAGACCTTTTGGTTCAACTTGTCCATGCTGACCAGATATCCTAACGTAACCTAGTTCCATTTGCCTGCACGTGGTCCATTACCCTCTAAAACCTTCCTATTCATACACCCATCCAAATAACTTTTAAATGTTGAAATTGTACCAGCCTCCACTACTTCCTCTGGCAGCTCATTCCATTCATGAACCATCCTCTGTGTGAACAAGTTGTCCCTTAGGTCCCTTTTAAATTTTCCCTTCTCACCCTAAACCGATGCCCTCTAGTTCTGGATTCCCCCATCACAGGGAAAAGACCTTGTCTATTTTGTGGCATTTAGGAGCACCTTAGATAATTATTTGGATCAAAACAGTTTGCAGGAATATAGGGTAAAGGCAGGAGTTTGATGTTATGGAACAGCACTCACTTGAAGAGCAATGGAGCCCAATGGCCGCCTTCTGCACCCCATCAATTCCGTGGTCATTGTCTTCTAGAGATTTGTACTGTAGCCCCAGCATTTCCAATATTTACCAATGGATTGTGTGAAGGCACAGACAGCTATATACCCCACAGTAGGTAATGATGGTATGAGCAGGAATGTATAGAGCAATATTGAGAGATCAAATGAATTTTGCAAATGGTTATCTGGGGAGCTATGAGACTTTGGATCCAGAAAAGATCAGTTGGGTTATTTTCTGCAAGATAAAGCGGGAGCAGTGGCTGAGCGAAGGGATTTCGATACATCCAGCCATCTGTAACTGTGCTCCAACTCTAGCTGGAGCACTGCATTCTGCTCTGGGCTGTCATCCCAGCCACCATATTCAATCACAGGTTCGTCAGAATGAGAATAGGGCTGAAAGGGTTAAGTCATGGGGACATGTCGCTTTACTTGACTCTCCTTTTGAAATTGAAGATTTGATTGAAGTGTTCAGCTGGTGGAAAGGTATGATAAAAGGAACAGACAGTGAGTAAGTCAATCTACGTCAGCCCGCATGGGGCTCATAACTGCTCAATGAAGTGGCAACCACGGCTCCATTGTATCTCCATTGCAGCAGACGAAGGGCAAGAGTGCTTTTCACTTTCACACCAATTCCAGGACGGGGGATATCATATTTGAGGGAATGCTTTGCATGTGTCTGGGGTACGTGCCCACTGCCCCAGGATGGTCCTCCTATTTGTGCCTTCACCCAACCTCCAAAGCCCCGTACCAACTCCCCTCCTCTCCTGCCCCTTTTCAAGAGTGCCCCATCCCTCCACGTCCAATGATCCTGAACTTACTGGTGACTTGGTGGCTCTCTTGCCTTCTCAAAAGCAGCCAATAGCAAGTTCTGATGTGGCTGGAATATTCAGAGCCAGTCAGAGAGGCTAATGGTTCCTGGGGAGCAGCAGTTGCTTTGACTGATCTTGTATTCAGCTGCTTTACAATTGTTTCGTGGGCAGCCTCTTTCTGACCAGGGGATGGAACGACAAGCAATATGCCACCATGTAAAATTCACCACGAGGGAGTTGTAGAGAAGGATGAGCCATGATTGAATAGATTGTGGACACTTTTCAGTAGGTATCGAACCACCTACTATGGGCAATGAGGAGTAGCAGACTAACATTGGTCAAGAATAAAGATGATGCTGCCCACACATTGTCAGTGCAGGCGCTCCAGAGTGACATTACATATTCTGATCACAAGGGTTGAAATTTTCCAGGGAGTGACATTAGAGCCCTAGAGCGGTGAATGTTGTGATTGCTTCAGGAAACGACGCTTTCAAAGCTGATATTTGGGATTAGTTGACAATCCCACTGCTACATCTTGGCAACAACCAGCATGGCTCAATGGAACTTGGTTCTTTCTCAGCCATTAATGCCCCACGTGCCTTAATAAAGTGTTGATTTAATTCAGCTTAAGTTTGAAATGGTAAATCCTCAGCCTTCCAGTGCAGGGCTGGGAGGCTATAAGTTGGGTCATTGTGTGACCTGAGACCTGACTCCATGTTTGAGGCTGATTTATCTATGATTCAGTCCTTCCCAGCATTCCTGTTAGATGATGGATATGAATCTCAGGGTCATTTTTGACCATGTGACATCACCTGTACATGCACAGGCGCAGACTGGCAGCTGAGATTCTGGGTGTGGGAGACCCACGTTAACTGGGTCCATACAAGCAAATGGCTCCCGACGGCCATCTTTATCAGCTTCGTGGTCAGGGAGCCCATTCTTTTTCATGGATTGTTGTAAACTGGAACACGCTGTTGGAAAGGGAAAGCAGATTGATCAGGAACGCTCCCAACAGAATTCGGTGTGCATTGGGAAAGGAGCGATTCACAGGGTTCCAGATGAGAGGGTAAATTGGATATCTCTTTCACAGAGCTGGCATTGATATGATGGGCTAAATAGCTTCTTTTTCCGATCTATCATTCTACAAATGGTTTAGAGGAAGTTTGACAATATTTTAGGGAGTTGTTTTTAGTGGAAGGATGGTGAGAATTTGGATAATGACTGGAAGAGGGGAGGGTGGTGGTAACAGTGGGCTAGATTGGCTGCTGTAGGAACAGAAGATTATTGAGGAGCTTCAAAACTGTGGTGTTTCAAAAACCAGCAAAACTCCTACTTCGCACAGAGACCACTGCACACCTGACCGGAATTATAGTCCCGCAGGAAGCTTCATCTCTCTCCCTCTCCCTTCTTCCATTCTTCAAAGCTCTTCTCAAATCTCCTTCCTTTGGCGGTGGTTTCAGTTCCAGTTATTCCTCCACATTTTCTAGAATGGTCTCCTGATGTAATTGTTTCATTTTCAGGTGTTAGGTCTGGTTGTAATTTGGTGAAAAGGGGTACGAGCATATGGGTGAGAGAGGGAACAGGGCAGGGATCAGGACTGCGGGTGATGACAGAAAATGGGAAAATGGCTTGACCACAACAAACCCATTCACAAGATGTAGTCCTCACCCAACCTCTGTATGCTGCGAAAGTACCTTTCAGATGCTGAGGATCCTCTGAAGTATAGGTGTTCAAGCAACATTAAAATAACCTCATTTATGCACAGCAAGCGCCCACAGTCTGATGACAGCCAGATAATCGGTATTACTTATGTGATGTTGTTTGAGGTACAGCTGGGACACTCTACTCAAACAGCACATGCCAGACCTTAACCACTCGAGTGAACCTGCCTCAACCACACTCGCAGACAATACATTCCAGACCCTAACCACTCATTGTGTGGGATTTATCCTCTTGTTATCATTGCTTCTCTTGCCCCCATGACCTTAAATCATTTATCTTCAGTTCTTGATCCTTCCAGCAACGTTTTCCCCTATTTAACGTGCTTTTTTTATAATTTTGAAAACCTCTAACAAACCTCCCATCAACCATCTCTTGTTGGACGAGAGCAGTTTTTCCAATCTACCTTCATATGAGTTCTGAAGAAAGGTAATTCCAGACTGGAAATGTTAACTCTGCTTCTCTCCCCATGCATACTGAGTTTCTCCAGTAATGTCCATTTTCTTATTTTCATACGTTCCTCATGCAGCCATAAAGGTACACAGCACGGAAACAGACCCTACAGTCTAACACGTCCATGCTGACCAGATATCTAAACTGATCTAGTCCTATTTGCCAGCACTTGACCCATATCCATCTAAACCCTTCCTATTCATTTATCCATCAAGATGTCTTTTAAATGTTTGAATTGTACTAGCCTCCATCACATCCTCTGGCAGCTTATTCCATACATGCACCACCCTCTGTATGAAAACGTTGCCCCTTAGGTCTCTTTTATATCTTTCCTCTCTCACCCTAAAACTATGCCCTTTAGTTCTGGACTCCCCCACCCCAGGGAAAAGACCTTGTCTATATACCCTATCCATGCCTCTCATGATTTTATAAACCTCTATAAGGTGACCCCTCAGCCTCTGATGGTCCAGGGAAAACAGCCTCAGCCTATTCAGCCTCTCCCTATAGTTGAAATCCTCCAGCCCTGGCAACACCCTTGTCAATCTTTTCTGAACCCTTTCAAGTTTCATAACATCCTTCCGATAGTAGGGAGACCAGAATTGCACACAATATTCCAAAAGTGGCCTAACCAATGTCCTGTACAGCCACAACACGACCTCCCAACTCTGAGACTCAACGCTCTGACCAATAAAGGAAAGCGATTTTTGAGAAGATTTGTAGCTTGATTTTGGTGCGAAGTATGTAAGTTAGCCCGCTGAGCTGGAAAGTTTGGTTTCAGACGCTTCATCACCATGATGAGATGACATCATCAGTGAGAGCCTCCGGTGAAGCACTAGTGGTATGTCCTGCCTCTCTATTTATTAAGCGCTTCACTAGAGACTCTCATTGATGATATTACCTAGTCATAGTGAGGAAAATAAACCTTCTAGCTCAGCGAGCTAACTTACGTACTTAATAAAGGAGAGCTTACCAAACACCTTCTCCGCTATCCTAACTTCCTGCGACTCCACTTTCAAGGAACTATGACCCTGCACTCATGCCTAGAACCATCCTCATGAATTTTATTTAGAACATAGAACATAGAAAAATACAGCGCAGTACAGGCTCTTTGTCTCTCGATGTTGCGCTGATCCAAGCCCACCTAACCTACACTAGCCCACTTTCCTCCATATGCCTATCCAATGCCCGTTTAAATACCCATAAAGAGGGAAAGTCCACCACTGCTACTGGCAGGACATTCCATGAACTAACGACACGCTGAGTAAAGAATCTACCCCTAACATCAGTCCTATACCTACCGCCCCTTAATTTAAAGCTATGCCCCCTCGTAATAGCTGACTCCATATGTGGAAAAAGGTTCTCCTGGTCAACCCTATCTAAACCTCTAATCATCTTGTACACCTCTATCAAGTCACCCCTAAACCTTCTTTTCTCCAATGAAAACAGCCCCAAGTGCCTCAGCCTTTCCTAATACGATCTTCCTACCATACCAGGCAACATCCTGGCAAACCTCCTCTGCACCTGTTCCAGTGCCTACACATCCTTCCTATAGTATGGCGACCAAAACTGCACACAAGACTCCAGATGCGGTCACACCAGAGTCTTATACAACTGCAACATGACCTCAGGACTCTGGAACTCAATTCCTCTACCAATAAAAGCCAGTACGCCATATGCCTTCTTCACAGCACTATTTACCTGAGTGGCAACTTTCAGAGATCTGTGTACATGGACACCACTACTGCTCATCCACACTACCAAGTATCCGACCATTAGCCCAGTACCCCAACTTCTTGTTACTCTTATCAAAGTGAATCACTTCATACTTAGCTACATTGAACTCCATTTGCCACCTTTCTGCCCAGCTCTGCAGCTTATCTATATCCCGTTGTAACCTGCCACATCCTTCCTCACTGTCAACAACTCCACCGACGTTCGTATCATCCGCAAACTTGCTCACCAAACCTTCTAGCCCTCCTCCAGGTCATTTATAAAAATGACAAACAGCAATGGTTCCAAAACAGATCCTTACGGAACACCGCTAGTGACTGCACTCCAAGATGAACCTTTATTATCAACTACTACCCTCTGTCTTCTTCCAGCCAGCCAATTCCTAATCCAAACCTCCAACTCCCCCTCAATGCCAATGTATTTTTTGCAGTAGCCTACCCTGGGGAACCTTATCAAATGCCTTACTAAAATCCATACACACCACATCTACTGCTTTACCCTTGTCCACCTCCTTAGTCACCTTCTCAAAGAATTCAGTTGAAAATGTGTTGCTGGTTAAAGCACAGCAGGTCAGGCAGCATCCAAGGAATAGGAAATTCGACGTTTCGGGCATAAGCCCTTCATCAGGAATGAGGCGAGGGTGCCAGGCAGGCTAAGATAAAAGGTAGGGAGGAGAGACTTGGGGGAGGGGCGATGGAGATGTGATAGGTGGAAGGAGGTCAAGGTGAGGGTGATAGGCCAGAGTGGGGTGGGGGCAGAGAGGTTAGGAAGAAGATTGCAGGTTGGGAGGGCGGTGCTGAGTTGAGGGAACCGACTGAGACAAGGTGGGGGGAGGGGAAATGAGGAAACTGGAGAAATCTGAGTTCATCCCTTGTGGTTGGAGGGTTCCCAGGCGGAAGATGAGGCGTTCTTCCTCCAACCGTCATGTTGTTATGTTTTGCCGGTGGAGGAGTCCAAGGACCTGCATGTCCTCGGTGGAGTGGGAGGGAGAGTTAAAGTGTTGAGCCACGGGGTGGTTGGGTTGGTTGGTCCGGGCGTCCCTGAGGTGTTCTCTGAAGCATTCCGCAAGTAAGCGGCCCGTCTCCCCAATGTAGAGGAGGCCACATCGGGTGCAGCGGATGCAATAGATGATGTGTGTGGAGGTACAGGTGAACTTGTGGCGGATATGGAAGGATCCCTTGAGGCCTTGGAGGGAAGTGAGGGAGGAGGTGTGGGCGCAAGTTTTACATTTCCTGCGGTTGCAGGGGAAGGTGCCGGGAGTGGAGGTTGGGTTGGCGGGCGGTGTGGACCTGACGAGGGAGTCACAAAGGGAGTGGTCTTTGCGAAACGCTGATAGGGGAGGGGAGGGAAATATATCCCTGGTGGTGGGGTCCGTTTGGAGGTGGCGGAAATGACGGCGGATGATACGCTGTATACGGAGGTTGGTGGGGTGGTAGGTGAGAACCAGTGGGGTTCTGTCTTGGTGGCGGTTGGAGGGGCGGGGCTCAAGGGCAGAGGAGCGGGAAGTGGAGGAGATGCGGTGGAGGGCATCGTCGATCACGTTTGGGGGGAATCTGCAGTCCTTGAAGAAGGAGGCCATCTGGGCTGTGCAGTGTTGGAACTGGTCCTCCTCGGAGCAGATGCGGCGGAGACGTAGGAATTGGGAATATAGGATGGAGTTTTTACAGGGGGCAGGGTGGGAGGAGGTGTAGTCCAGGTAGCTGTGGGAGTCAGTCGGTTTATAGTAGATGTCTGTGTTGAGTCGGTCGCCTGAGATAGAAATGGAAAGGTCTAGGAAGGGGAGGGAGGAGTCTGAGACAGTCCAGGTGAATTTGAGGTCGGGATGGAAGGTGTTAGTAAAGTTGATGAACTGTTCAACCTCCTCGTGGGAGCACGAGGCAGCGCCGATACAGTCATCGATGTAGCGGAGGAAAAGGTGGGGGGTGGTGCCAGTGTAGTTGCGGAAGATGGACTGTTCCACATATCCTACAAAGAGACAGGCATAGCTGGGGCCCATGCGGGTGCCCATGGCAACTCCTTTAGTTTGGAGGAAGTGGGAGGATTGAAAAGAGAAGTTATTCAGGGTGAGGACCAGTTCAGTCAGTCGAAGGAGGGTGTCAGTGGAAGGGTACTGGTTGGTGCGGCGGGAAAGGAAGAAGCGGAGGGCTTTGAGTCCTTCGTGATGGGGGATGGAGGTGTACAGGGACTGGATGTCCATCGTGAAAATAAGGCGTTGGGGACCGGGGAAGCGAAAATCCTGGAGGAGGTGGAGGGCGTGGGTGGTGTCCCGAACGTAGGTGGGGACTTCTTGGACTAAAGGGGACAGAACCGTGTCAAGGTATGCGGAGATGAGTTCGGTGGGGCAGGAGCAGGCTGAGACAATGGGTCGGCCGCGTCAGTCAGGTCTGTGGATTTTGGGCAGGAGGTAGAAACGGGCCGTGCGGGGTTGTGGGACTATGAGGTTGGAGGCGGTGGATGGGAGATCCCCTGAGGTGATGAGGTTATGGATGATCTGGGAGATGATGGTTTGGTGGTGGGCGGTGGGGTCGTGGTCTAGGGGGCGATAAGGGGAGGTGTCCGCGAGTTGGCGTTTGGCCTCAGCGGTATAGAGGTCGGTGTGCCAAACTACCACCGCGCCTCCCTTGTCTGCCAGTTTGATGGTGAGGTTGGAATTGGAGCGGAGGGAGTGGAGGGCTGCACGTTCTGAGGGTGAGAGGTTGGAGTGGGTAAGAGGGGTGGACAGGTTGAGTCAGTTAATGTCGCGGCGGCAGTTGGCTATAAATAGATCGAGGGCGGGTAAGAGGCTAGCACGGGGTGTAATCAGTGATGGGGAACACCACCACTCTCCCACAGCCAATGGCACAACGAGGACATAAAAATCAAGGTCAATGGCTCTGCAATCTCCTCCCTTGCTTCCCAGAGAATCCTAGGATAAATGCCATCAGGCCCAGGGGACTTATCTATTTTCACCCTTTCCAGAACTTCCAACACCTCTTCCCTACATATCTTAAAGCCATCCATTCTAATTAATTGTGACTCAGTATTCCCATTGGCAACAATGTCCTGTTCCTAAGTGAGTACTGATGGAAAGTATTCATTCAGTGTCTCCCCAATCTCTTCAACCTCCACACGCAACTTCCCACTACTATCCTTGACTGGACCTATTCCTACCTTAGTCATTCTTTTATTCCTGACATACCTGTAGAAAGCCTTTGGGTTTTCCCTAATCCTACCAACCAAGGACTTTTCATGTCCCCTCCTTGCTGCTCTTAGCTCTGTCTTTAGATCCTTCCTGGCTACCTTATAACTCTCAATCGCCCCAACTGAACCTTCACGCCTCATCTTTACATAGGCCGCCCTCTTTCCTTTAACAAGGGATTCCAATTCCTTATTAAACCACAGCTCCCTCACACGACCCTTTCCTCCCTACCTGACAGGTACATACTTATCAAGGACACTCAATAGTTGCTCCTTGAACAAGCTCCACATATTGATTGCGCCCTTCCCTTGAAGCCTACTTTTCCAAGCCACGCATCCTAAGTCATGCCTCACCGCATCATAATTTCCCTGCCCCCAGCTATAACTCTTGCCCTGCAGTGCACACTTATCCCTCTCCATCACTAGAGTAAAAGTCACCGAATTGTGGTCACTGTCCCCAAAGTGCTCACCTATCTCCAATTCTAACACCTGGCCTAGTTCGTTACCCAGAACCAAATCCAGTATGGCCTCACCTCTTGTTGGCCTGTCTACATATTGTGTCAGGAAACCCTCCTGCATACATTGGACAAACACCGACCCATCTAACGTACTCGAGCTATAGCTTCCCCAGTCAATATCTGGAAAGTTAAAGTCCCCCATAACATCCACCCTATTACTTTCACTCTTCTCCTGAATCATCCTCACAATCCTTTCTTCTACGTCTCTAGGACTATTAGGAGGCCTGTAGAAAACTCCTAACAGGGTGACCTCACCTTTCCTATTTCTAAGCTCAGCCCAAACTACCTCAGATGGCGAGTCTTCATCCATCGTCCTTTCCACTGCTGTAATACTATCTTTGACAAGCAATGCCACACCTCCCCCTCTTTTACCCCCACCTCTGACCCTACTAAAACATTTAAACCCTGGAACCTGCAACAGCCAATCCTGTCCCTGTTCTACCCATGTCTCCGTAATAGCCACAACATCGAAATCCCAGGTACCAACCCACGCTGCACGTTCACCTACCTTATTTCGTATACTTCTCGCATTGAAGTATACACACTTCAAGCCACCTTCCTGTTTACAGGCACCCTCCTTCGAGATTGATGCCATGTTCCTAGCCTCCCTACACTCCAGGTCCTGCACCCTAAAGCTACAGTCTAGGTTCCCATGCCCCTGCAGAGTTAGTTTAAACCCCCCCAAAGAGCACTAGCAAACCTCCCCCCCCCAAGGATACTGGTGCCCCTCAGGTTCAGGTGTAGGCCATCCTGTTTATAGAGGTCCCACCTTCCCCAGAAAGAACCCCAGTTATCCAGATACCGGAATCCCTCCCTCCTGCACCATCCCTGTAGCCACGCATTTAACTGTTCCCTCTCCCTATTCCTCGACTCTCTATCACGTGGCACGGGTAACAAACCAGAGACAAGAACTCTGTTTGTTCTAACTCTGAGCTTCCAACCTAGCTCCCTGAAAACCTGCCTAACATTCTCATCCCTCTTCCTACCTATGTCGGTGCCAATGTGGACCACCACTTCGGGCTGTTCCCCCTCCCCCATAAGGACCCAGAAACCACGATCAGAGACGTCACATAGCCTTGCACCTGGGAGACAACATACCAAAGGTGAGTCTCTCTCGCCCCCACAAAACCGCCTATCTGTGCCCCGAACTATCGAGTCCCCAATAACTATTGCTCTGCCCTTCTCCACGATTACCTCTGAGCAACGGGGACAGGCTCCGTGCCAGAGGCCTGAACCCCATTTCTTACCCCTGGTAAGTCATTCCCCCCCACAAGTATCCAAAATGGTATACTTGTTCTTGAGGGGAACGGCCGCAGGGGGTCCCTGCACTGGCTGCTTCCTCCCAGTCCCCCTCACTGTCACCCATCTGTCTGCAATCTTTGGAGTTACTACTTCCCTAAAGCTCCGATCTATGACCCTCTCTGCCTCCCGAATGATCCTAAGTTCATCCAACTCCAGCTCCAGTTCCCTAACACGGTCTTGGAGGAGCTGGAGATGGGTGCACTTCCTGCAAGTGTAATCAGCAGGGACGACCATGGCATCCCTCACCTCAAACATGTTGCAAGAGGAACATTGCACTGCCTTCACTGCCATCCCTCTAAAAGTAACCTTTTAAAAAAACTAGGTCTAAACACTAGAATAAGCAAAACGCAGCACTTACCTGCTTACCACAACGGGTCTTATTATTAGGTGAGAGGAGGAGGGCGGGTGGGAGGCTCTACCTCTGTAGTGCCTCGGGTTCCTCTCCTGCGCGCCTTTATAGGAAAAAAAACATACCCAGGTAAGCTTGCGCTACACCAGCTTCCGGGTCCGCTCCGCACTTTTTTTAAAAAAAACTTTCAAATTTAAACCGTTAAACAAACGTCACCGAACCTTCAAGCAGCCACTGCCAAACAGCCCTTACCTGCTCCCCTTACATCCGCTCAAATGCTTTCACATCCTTCATGGTGCCCAGACCTGAACAGAGTAGCATTACATTCATCCTTGAGGTAGGTAGCTGAAGGCAGGGAAGTTGCCAAGTCTGCCTCCAGGGAATTTTCATTGTGGTCTGTATGTGATGGGAATAGTTCAGATATAGCCAGAGGTGAGCTGGTTGGAGGGCCTGTCTCATGCTATGGGACTTTGTCCCATTCTTAATGAAAAAGATCCTCACACTTGGCATGCTCTCAGCAACCACAAACTTCCCATGACCCCTCCACCTCGTTCCCTCCATCCAGTCCCCATGAGCCCTTAGGCTATCCATGCCACACCATGGTGTATCCATGTCCATTCACACCCATTGTACACTCTGTGTAGATCCAATGATTCTGATAGAGATAAAGTAGGAGGTGTTATTAAAGCTTTTAACAAAAACATTAGTTTATTCATCACTTTTCACTCTCTTTACAACAGGTTACTAAAAGTGTCAACCATACAGACTCTTTTAAGTGTCATTAACAGAAAATGGAAACAGTTGAACCCTCTTTATGTTGTGTCAATTGGCATGATGTAATTTCAGGAAGAGATTAGAGAGAGACAGAGTAAGTAAGGTTTTCCCTGGGGTCTACCTGTTTCCATTGTCTAATGGATGTTCTGGACTGTCAGCCAAGGAGGCATATTTCAAATGTATATGTAAGGATATGTATATTACAGAGGATTTTCAGAGGGTATACAGAGGAATCTTGATTATCCGACTGACACGAGCAGGGTATATTTTGTTCAGATAATTGAATGTTTGGATAATTGAATGCGGATAACACAGTTTAGCCAAGCATTGGGACCTTGTGATCTTGTTCGGATAATCCGAAATTCAGATAATCGAAAGCTGGATAATTGAGGTTCCTCTGTAACTCCGTATATCTATCAACTACACACCCATGTTTATACTCATGGATCATATGCACCATTCCATATATCCTTCGTACTCGGTGATGTATACAACCATACAGACATGCTTCATAATGCACACTTGTATATACCCCTATAATGCATGCAGACCTTTGTGCACACCCTTTACAATGTACATTGCACTAAAACCTCAGTAGTTGCAAAATATTTTCGGCCGCTTTAAGTTGTGAAAGATATTGTATAAATGTTTTCAGAGCATCATATAGGTCAGTCAGCCAGGTGTGCTGGCTGTTTGAAAGAGAGTTGTCTTTCCCTATAGGCCTACAAGCTTCTCAATTTCAAATACCTGCCCGAAGGTTATGACTGAATCTTTTTCCACAGGCAGCACAACATTCTAGATCACAACAACACACTGTATAGGAGAGGATTCACCTCACCTAACCCTACTTTGGAATGGATTGGTTTCCCACTCAGTGATGAGTGCACCACAGATCAATAGAGAAACACCCAATTCATGTCATGGATTGTATGGGATAGCACACATATAATAAAATATGTGTAGGTAGCCTCTGTTAACTTCCAAAAGAAAAGAGCTGAACTTGGCAATATGACTCCTGCTCTTTTGGCGCAAATTCAGCTGAATGATTAATCTCATAAGTCAGTATAAACACTTGTACAAATTGAGTCGCGCTAAATACTTAATGTATCAACACAAACAAGGGGAATACCATGACAAATTATTTTAAATTAGGAAACAGTGAACTGTTTTAACAAGCATTACTGGGGACTACAGGATATGGGTTAAATATTTTTTTAACTGCCTAGTACAAATGAAAAAGAGAGGAACAAAAATTAAAACCATACACCACGGTCACAAAAGTACAAAGGGGTATTCAGAGTAAACCATAACAGTGCAAGTGGTACAATGTAAAGTGTACTCCAGCCTGAAGTGTGAATGTTTTTGCGATAAAATAAACCTTGGCTCTTTTTAATATTCTCACAGGCAGTTTGACTTTGGAATCAGTCTATTACTCTTGGCCATTGCTTCACTGTTGGCTATTGACCTTGGACAGGACTAGCCTTGGGCCTGTCTTTTTAGAGAATGTGAAGTGGTTTTGAGTGACACTGAACCTGTTTGTTTCTCTGGGACTGATGGTGACATTGGGATCACAGGCTGACATCAAGTTCAGAGGCTGTGTTTCTCACCATGGTTCAGCACCTGGAATCACTCAGATGGGCTTCACTGCTTTCTGAGAAACACACTCGTTTTCGGTGGAATTGATTCCTTTTTTTCCTGTTGGTGGGAGTGCATACCCAGGATCCACTACCCATGGTGACAACTGTACTGGGGCATCTTACCATGCTGATAACTGTACTGGGGCATATTACCCATGGTGACAACTGTACTGGGGCATATTACCATGCTGATAACTGTACTGGGGCATATTACCCATGGTGACAACTGTACTGGGGCATATTACCATGCTGATAACTGTACTGGGGCATATTACCCATGGTGACAACTGTACTGGGGCATATTAGCCATGGTGATAACTGTACTGGGGCATATTACCATGGTGATAACTGTACTGGAGCATATTACCATGGTGATAACTGTACTGGGGCATATTAGCCATGGTGACAACTGTACTGGGGCATATTGCCATGGTGATAACTGTACTGGGGCATATTAGCCATGGTGACAACTGTACTGGGGCATATTGCCATGGTGATAACTGTACTGGGGCATATTAGCCATGGTGACAACTGTACTGGAGGATATTACCATGCTGATAACTGTACTGGGGCATATTACCCATGGTGATAACTGTACTGGGGCATATTAGCCATGGTGACAACTGTACTGGAGGATATTACCATGCTGATAACTGTACTGGGGCATATTACCCATGGTGATAACTGTACTGGGGCATATTAGCCATGGTGACAACTGTACTGGGGCATATTACCATGGTGACAACTGTACTGGAGGATATTACCATGCTGATAACTGTACTGGGGCATATTACCCATGGTGATAACTGTACTGGGGCATATTAGCCATGGTGACAACTGTACTGGAGGATATTACCATGCTGATAACTGTACTGGGGCATATTACCCATGGTGATAACTGTACTGGGGCATATTAGCCATGGTGACAACTGTACTGGGGCATATTACCATGGTGACAACTGTACTGGAGGATATTACCCATGGTGACAACTGTACTGGGGCATATTACCATGCTGATAACTGTACTGGGGCATATTACCATGCTGATTACTGTATCTGGACTATATTATCATGGTGACAACTATACCTGAGGTACATTAGCTTAGAATACTTTATCATGCTGATGATTGTAGCTACATTATGTTGCCCCTGGTGTGGAACAGTATGTCCAAGGTGACAAATGTAGTTTGGTCATGTTACCATAGTGAACCAAGGTGAAGACTAGCTGGGGTTTGTCGTCATGGAACTGACTGTTGCTTCATGACCGATCCTGGGAATCATTTGTCAAAAGAGTGGTGGACAGGAAGAGTCCAGGGTTGGGAGCAGTCCAGGTACACCCAATCACATAGAGCAACCCGGGAATATGGAGCAGACAACCAGGGACCTGAACAGTGAGACGAAGCATAACGTCCCAACAACAGGCCCATCTCAAAACTTTAAATTACAGCTGGGCTGCGTAGGAGTGAAGAGACGAGATTGTGTTGCTGGAACAGCACAGCAGGTCAGGCAGCATCCACAGTCCACACTTTCTCCCTGCGTAGGAGTGAAATCAGGGAGTCTTTTCATAACACAGACTTAAAGGGTGCTATTTGGAGATTTGGGCTTCTTACCAAGGAGTCATGGAGCTGGGTGGATTGAGATAAGTTACAGATCAGAGGAAAATAAAGAAATATGTTTGCAATTGTGTTAATCATACCTAATTGGTTTTCATTAGTGATAGTGGGCTTACGGTGCTGGTTTTCACTATTAAATTTAGTTGTGTTCCATTACGGCTCAGTTGTAGCACAGTC
Source organism: Hemiscyllium ocellatum (assembly GCF_020745735.1). NCBI lineage: Eukaryota > Metazoa > Chordata > Chondrichthyes > Orectolobiformes > Hemiscylliidae > Hemiscyllium > Hemiscyllium ocellatum. The sequence goes on along the minus strand of NC_083416.1, from coordinate 15,937,717 downwards.
ACCTCCAGGTAAGGTCATTAGTTCAAGATTCACATCAGAGACTTGACCACAAAAACCAGGGCTGACAGTCCCGTGCGGTGCTGAGGGAGTGCCACACTGTCTGAGGTGCCAACATCCTCATGACACATCAATGCAAGGCTTCATCTGCCCTCCCAGGTGGATGTATTAGATCCCAAGGCACTGCTTCATGGAAGAGGTGATGAATTCTCCTGAAGGACACTTATCCCTTAATCAACAACACAAAAGCAGATTATAAGGATAAAGTGCAGTTCTGTACAACATGTCATACATGTTTGGGGGTAGGTAAACCTTCACATGTAATCAGGCCTCAGCATGTCATCCCTGGTGAAGCTACCAAACAGGACTACCTGTGTGTCAAACAGCATAAGTAGCACATGATAGAAAAAGCTAAGCAATCTCACAAACCTGTTCAGTCGTCAACGGCGGTGCACAATTAAACAGAGGAGGATGCTCCACAAATATCCCCATCTTCTGATGAAAGAGCCCAACACAGCAATGTGGAAGTAAGGCTGAAGCATTCACAGCAACCTTCAGCCAGAAGTGCCAAGTAGATGATCTTTCTCAGCCTCTTCCAGTGGTAATAGAAACATAGAAGCTGGGAGAAGAAGGAGGCCACTCGGCCCTTCAAACCTGCTTCACCATTTATCATGATCATGGCTGATCATCCAACACAATAACCTAATCCTACTTTCTCCCCATAACCTCTGACCCCATTCTCCCCAAGTGCTATATCTAGCTGCCTCTAGAATACATTCAATGTTTTGGCATCAACTCCTTCCTGTGGTAATGACTTCCACAGGCTCACCACTCTTTGGCTGAAGAAATGTCTTCTCATCTCTGTCCTAAATGGTCCAGCCCGAACTACCACTGGAACATCCTCCCTGCATCTACCCCATCTGGTCCTGTTAGAAGTTTATAAGTCTCTATGAGATCCCTCCCCCTCCTTCATCAAGGAGCCCAAGCAAAACTGGAGTTAATGTGTGTCGGGGGACAAACTCTTCACTGGTTGGAGTCATACCTGGCACAAAGGAAGGTGGTCTTGGTTGTTGGAGGTCTGCCGTTTCCATTTCAGGACATTCCTGCAGAAGTCCCTCAGGATAGTGTCCTAGGGCCAATCATCTTCAAACACTCATCCATCCATCCTAAGATGGATATTTGCTGATGATTGCACAATTATAGATCATAGAATCCTACAGTATGGAAACAGGCCATTTGGCCTAACAAGTCCACACTGACCCTCCGAAGAGTATCCCACCCAAACCCATTCCCTTTCTCTATTACTCAACACAGAGGGTGGTACAGTGGCTCAGTGGTTAGCACTGCTGCCTCACAGTGCCAGGGACCCAGGTTTGATTCCAGCCTCAGGCAACTGTCTGTGTGGAGTTTGCACATTCTCCCCATGTCTGCGCGGGTTTCCTCCCACAGTCCAAAGATGAGCAGGTTAGGTGAATTGACCAGACTGAATTGTGCACAATGTTCAGTCATGTGCATTAGTCGGGGGGGAAGGAGGGGGGGAGGGGGGTGCGGGAATAGGTGGATGGGTGAGGTAACCTCTGGGTGAGGTTACTCCTTGCAGGGTCGGTGTGGACTTGTTCGGCTAAAGGGCCTGTTTCCACACTGTAGGGATTCTAATTCTAATTTCTCCCAACCAATGCACCTAATCTACACATCCCTGAACACTATGGGCAATTTAGCATGGCCACTTCAACCAATCTGTACATCTTTGGATTGTGGTGGGGGTGGGGTGGGGTGGGGAGGAATCCAGAACACCCAGAGGCAAACCTGCACAGACACAGGGCAAATATGCAAACTCCACACAGACTGCTGCCCAAGGCTGGAATTGAACCTGGGTCCCTGGTGCTGTGAGTCAACAGTGCTAACCACAGAGCTACCATTCAGCACTACTCACAACTCCTCAGATACTGAAGCAGTCCATGTTCAAATGTATTCGACAAGGTTCCTCACGGTAGACTGGTTAGCAAGGTTAGATCGCATGGAATAGAGGGCGAACTAGCCATTTAGATTAGAACTGGCTGGAAAGTAGGAGACAGAGGGTGGTGGCGGAAGGTTGCTTCTCAGACTGGAGACCTGTGACCAGTGGTGTGCCACAGGGATCAGTGCTGGGTCCACTGCTATTCATCATTTATATAAATGATTTGGATGAGAACATAAGAGGTATGGTTAGTAAGTTTGCAGATGATACCAAAATTGGAGGTGTAGTGGACAGGGAAGAAGGTTACCTCAGACTACAAAATGACCTTGATCAGATGGGCCAGTGGGCTGAGGAGTGGCAGATGGAGTTTAATTCTGATAAATGCGAGGTGCTGCTTTTTGAAAAGACAAATCAGGGCACTTAATGGTAAAATCTTGGAAGGTGTTGCTGAACAAAGAGATCTTGGAGTGCAGGTTCATAACTCCGTGAAAGTAGAGTTGCAGGTAGTTAGCATAGTGAAGAAGGCGTTTGGTATGCTTTCCTTTATTGGTCAGAGCACTGAGTATTAGATTTGGGAGGTCATGTTGTGGCTGTATAGGACATTGGTTAGGCCACATATGGCATACTACATTAAATTCTGGTCTCCCTGCTATAGAAAGTATGTTGTGAAACTTGAAAGGGTTCAGAAAAGATTTACAAGGATGTTGCCAGTGTTGGAGGATTTGAGCTACAGGAAGAGGTTGAATCGACTGGGGCTGTTCTCCCAGAGCATCGAAGGCAGAGGAGTGACCTGATAGAGGTTTATAAAATCATGAGGGACATAGATAAGGTGAAATATCCAAGGCCTTTCCCCCAGGGTAGCAGAGTCCAAAACCAAATGGCATAGTTTTACGGTGAGAGGAGAAAGTTTTAAAAGGGAACTAAGGGGCAACTTTTTGGTGCAGTGGGTGATGCATGTATGGAGTGAGCTGCCAGAGGAAGTGGTAGCGGTTGGAACAATTACAACATTTGAAAGGCATCTGGATGGGTAAATAAATAGGAAGGGTTTGGAGGAATGTGGGCCAAGTGCTGGCAGGTGGCTCTGGATTAGGTTAGGATATCTGGATGAGTGGGACCGAAGGGTCTGTTTCTGTGCTGAACATCTCTATGACGCTATGACTCTAAATGCAACAAGATCTGGACAACATCCAAGCTGGGGTTAGCAAATGCAAAGTAACATTCTTGCCAAACAAATGGCCAGGCAATGATCTTCTCCAATAAGTGTCAATCTAAACACTGTCCTGTTACCATCAGGAAATCCCCCAGTTATCAACGTTCTGGGTGTTAGTATTGACAAGAAACTCAACTGCACTCACCACATAAACACAGTGGCAACAAGAGCAGGTCAGAGGCAGGCATACTGCAGCTAGTAACAGATGGGTGCAGCTCCAACACTCAAGAAGCTTGACACTATCCAGGACAAAGCAGCCCACTTGACTGGCACCACATCCACAAACATCCATTTCCTTCACCGCCGAAGCTCAGTGGCAGCAGTGTGTACCATCTACACGATGCACTGCAGACCGGTCCTTAGACAGCACCTTCCAAATCCATGACCACTTCCATCTAGAAGGACAAGGGCTGCAGATGCATGGAAATGCCACCAAAAGCAAGTTTCCCTCCAAGCCACTTAGCATTTTGACATGGAAATATATCACCATTCGGTCACTGGCTCAGAATCTTGGAATTCCCTCTCTAAGGGCAGAGTGGGTCAACCTACAGCACATGGACTGCACTGTTTCAAGAAGGCAGTCGCCCCCACCTTCTCGACAGTAGATAAGAACAATCAATAGCTAGTGATAACCACATCTCACAAGTGAATAAAAAAACAGTAAGTAGACCTCAACAAGTAATCAGATTGGCTAGTTTTTGGGGAATGATCCTATCAAGTATTAATACACTGTGCAGGACCATTACCTAAAACAAAAGCAGGTCACTAGTGTATCAGTATAATTATTGATAAGGCAATGAGACTTCCAATGTCACTCCTCGAAAGACAATTACATCTATAATAGCAGTGGAAAAGTAATTTAATGTTTTTACTTTCTATGGCTCACTAATTGTGATATGCCTGACCAAACTTATAACTTTATATATGAAGTTTCCCAGGACGTAATTAGCAGTTTGGACATAAAATAATTGAAGTCAATAGCACATTATTCCAAAAGATAGGGAGCTCTGCAGAGATACCAGCAAACTCTCGGAAACATAATTCAGGTGTGCTGCCACAAATACCCACAGGATTGTGGTAAAGGATTCGATTTCTTATTATTTCCTGTCAGAGACTCCCCAAATGAATCCACTGGGATTGGGTCATTCAAATTACTCTATTGCTGCGAGATATGAGGGCCAATAAAATTGATTAAACAGTAGTTATTTAATCAGGATGTCGAATCCTCAATGTTGGGTTAAGCAAACATGAAAGAATGGACACAGATTCTGTGATTAGAACACTTTGTGCAGGAGATAAATTATTGAAATTGATGTTCTCATAAAGTGAACAGCTGAAAGTGAAATTCTGTGGCTCATAGAAAGTAGAAGTTTAGTAAAGTGACTTATCTGATAAACACTCCTGATCATAGGAATAAGAATCAGTTATGTCACATGAAGATGCTGAAAAGATGTCATCTTTGGGAAGAGGTTAAGGGTGAACAAGTGCATCAGGTGGTGAGAGAAGTGGAAGATGTTGGAGACAGTAGAGGGAGGAGAGTTAGTCAATTCTTAAAGCAAGTTGCCTGCAAGTTGACTAAGTCAGAAGTTGCACAACACCAGGTTATAGTCCAACAGGTTTATTTGAAATCATAAGACCTCTGACTTTGTCCACCTCAGTCCAACACCAGCACTTCCACATCATTACAGTTTGACTAGGCAATGATACTGGGACATATTTAAAGGTAGGACAACAGGATGATCTGGCAAGGTTAGGTAATATAAGGAAATCCATAGAGATACACCAGAACTGATATTAACAGAACATGATGTGGATATAGGAGACTAAGATAAAACAATGTGTTGCTGGAAAAGCGCAGCAGATCAGGCAGCATCCAAGGAGCAGGAGAATCGGGCTCATGCCTGAAACGTCGATTCTCCTGCTCCTTGGATGCTGCCTGACCTGCTGCGCTTTTCCAGCAACACATTTTCAGCTCTGATCTCCAGCATCTGCAGTCCTCACTTTCTCCTCTAAGATAAAACAATACCCTTACTGGTCAAGCCCAGAGAAACAAGCTTTGATGGAAATAGGGATTTAATACCTGATGGAAAGCCCTTTGATTTAATCTGGTTATAGCAGCTGGAGTTCACCAATAATGCTAGTTCCTAAACCCAGATGGATAAACTTAGATTTTGCAAAGACTACAGAAAGATAAATGTAGTTTTGAAAATGGATTTGTACCCAATTTGTCAGTTTTAAGATTTTATCAACAGGATTGATAATGCCTCAATGTCTAAAATTAATGTATTGAGGGGGGGACTGTCAAGTGCCATTAACATCAGAGGCTGAGGAGATATCTGCTTTTGTTACAGTGAATGGATTATATAAATGTTGAGTTGTACCATTTGTATTTCACAATGCCCCAGCTACAAACCAGCTACAAAGACTGATGAATCAAGCCATAGCTAAAGTACGTAACTGCGTAGGTTATTTAGATGATGTCACAATACCTGGTAAGACATAGGAAGAACACGCAATGCAAATACAAGAGCCATTTAAGCTGACCTAGTAAAGAATCTGGCCAAAAGTAAATTCATAAAAGATTAACTTATTTAGAACATGTTGTACAATAGGGGCATGTGAGACCAAGGACAGCAAAATTAATCCTCTGATAGTATTGCTCATCCTAAAACTAAATGGGAAATCATGAGATTTCTAGGAAAATACATGTTTATTGGAAATTTGTGCCCAACACAATAGGCATAAAATTAACAAATTCGGTACAGAAACAGGCAAAGGTGGTATGATCAATAGACTGCCAAGTAACTTTTGAACAGCTGAAGGCAATCCTAACAATGTTGGCTGCCTAAATTTTACAAACCCTTTTAAAATGTCAGTAGATGCTGGTGACTTAGGGCTCACTGCAGTTTTATTTCAACATAATGAGTTAGGAATAGATTAATCCACTGATGTAGACTTCAAAGAAATCAAACCAATATTGAAAGAAGCACTGTACAGTGGGAAAAAAATCTTTGGGATTATTGCTGGCTGTTCAACATGACTATAATGATACATTAACCCATATTGGCCATAACCCACTAACATTCATGAAAAGTTTCAAACTCAATATGTGAGCCTGTTCCAATGGAGCCCATTGCTTCAACCATCCAATGGAAAGATTATACACATTGCGGGTGAAGAAAATGTGATTGCAGATGTCACATGCCAGAAGTGGAAAGGATGTTTCCCCTTCTGGGGCAATCTAAAACAAGAGGTCATTGTTTTAGGATGAGGGGACTGAAAACAGAGATGGGGAGGAATTACTTCCCTCAAAGGGCCATAAATCTGAGGAACTCACTTCCCCAGTGGATGCTGAGACATTGCTGGAATTTAAATTAAATTAAATTTAAATTAACTCCTTAAATTTAAGGAGGAGGAGACAGATTTCTATTAGTAATGGGTTGAAGGGTTATGGAGAGTGGGAAGGAAAATTGAGTTGTTGCTGAGATGGTAGAACAACTTCAAGGGGCTGAATTACCCCCACCTGCTTCAAGATCATATGTTCCTATATACAATCTTGAAGTAAGGAAGGTATTTAAGTGATGTCTCAAGGTTCTATAAGATTTGTTCAAGGGGGCAAAGGATGAACAGATATATGTCTCATGTTTTGTTGTCTGTGTGTCACATACTGCAGAAAGAATTTCTGAAATAATATTTCATTGTTCCTAAGGGTGGAGCCATGGAAAGAACCACAAGGTTTCATTTGCTTTGGTTTTGAACTATAAAATAAAAAAAAGAAGATACTGCTTTCAACCAAGAGGCAATGCAAAGAGTTGGCAGCTGTTTTAAAATTAGTGTTTACTGGAGCAAATTGTGATTAATAAACATTGTTACATTAGTGGAACAGTAAGAGGAAAGCAGACACCATAAAGTCAAATTTGTTTGGCAGTAACATTTCAGTTGACACATGACCAGCTGACCATGGTTGGCATGGCACTAATGTACCAGGGAGCCACCAAACCTACAAACAGAGCACTTCAAAAAATCTCTCTCTGCGTATCTCTCCCTCATGTGGAGGTACCAGAAAGTCTTCAGTAATAACTAGCTGCCTGTCACGGAGTCTGAACCAACCCCCAAGAAACAGTCAGAAGACAATCAACCACAGCCATCTACCTCTGCAACCACAATTGCACCTGAAGGTGATGATGGTCTTGACCCTCTGTCCCTGCATTAACAATATTTTTTCAAAGTAATGTTTTGTTTTGTTAATAGATATGATTGAAGCCTTCGTTCACACTGTGCTATACTTTGTGTTCGATTTTGGGTGATTTATGAATGATCTTGAGTGATATTTTCTGCCGGTCTGCCTCGAAGCCCACTTTTCCCATAGGTCCCATTATTTCTATTGAACAGTTTTCCATTAAATGAAGTTTGGCTGGAACACAACTACTTAGTTCTCAGAGAACTACCAGTACGTGTTCAGGGGTAGAGTCATGTCTCATGAGCCTTAAACTAAACTGTTGAATTCTGATATCCAAGACAGGGTGAAGCCCTTTCCTTAGTAGGTAGCAGCAGGTTGGTTTATCACCATACTGTTGGGCTAAGTCATTCCTTTTCCCCAGACCCAAATTCACTTTGAAACTGATTTGTTTGCTCAGTATCTATAATCTTGTCAAGCTTCCAGATTAGCTTCAACTGGAAGAAGACCTTCTAGTTTAATAATTCATAATTCTGAATGATATCAAGATATTCCAGCACTCCTGTACCTTTCAACCTAGACTTCATCATGAAGTGGCCTTTTACGTCCAATGATGTTCCTCCAGGACCTTGCAATTTCATGGTTGCAATTTAACTTTGGTAAGCCATTTAAATTGTTCTGATAACACTATAACACTAGCCTCTGGATTGAGTTCAAACTCTTTGGGGCATTCACTTACAGATCAACACTTTAGTCATATGTTCAGGATTATCCGATTTCTCCCAAAAATGGGTTATTTCATGTCTGTCATTTTGCAACTTCCTGAACATTCCATTGATTTAAGGATTTGCCTTTTTGCTTTCCAGTTGCCTACATTTTAAGTTGACAGTTTCCTCTGAAATGACCTGTTTTTTTCACAGCTGTAGTGGTGAGCATCTTTGCGGCCATTCTTCTCTTCTTATCCTGGATCTTGGACAATCTTGGGACATCCTGTTTTGAATTGTGACAAATTCGGGAATTCAGCTAGGGAGTATCATAAAGCACAGGAAAAGGACCTTTGGCCCATCATATCTGATTGTCAAAAACAAATGCCTACTTAACCTTATCCCATTTTTGAGCACTTGGTCCATAACCTTGATACTTAAAGGTTATCATTAAATACTTCTTAAATCTAATGAGGATTTCTGCCTCTACCACTGTACATGCAATAGGTTCCAGATTCCTACTGCGATCTGCATGAAAAAGTTTCTCTTTACATTTCCTCTGAACCTTCTTCTCTTCACCATAAATCTATGACCCCTCCGCACTGATCCCCCCCCCCCCCCACATCAAAGGGAAAGGTTTCTTTCTGCCGCCCCTTCTAACTTTGTATGTCTCAATCATGACCTTTCTCAATCTCCTCTGTTCTAATGAAAGCACCTACATTCTGTTCAACCTCTCTTCATAACTGAAACAGTCTAGCCCAGACATCAGGAAGACAGTGAGGACTGCCAGAGATGCTGGAGATCAGAGTCAAAAAACGTGGCGGTGGAAAAGCGCAGACAGTCAGGCAGCATCTGAGGGGCAGGAAAGCCGATGTTTTGGGCATAAGCCCTTTATCAGGAATGTGGGGGTGGGGGGAGGAGGAGGAGGGGAGATAGTGGAAGTCAAGGGGGCTGAGAGATAACTGAGAAGGAGATGGGGCTGGGGGGGTGGGGGTGGTATGTGGGACTGTGAAAGGTAGATGAAGGTGAGGGGTGATGGAGAGAAGTTGGAGTGGAGAGTAGAGTGGATAGGTGAGAAGGAAGGTGGACAGGTAGGGCAGTCAAAAAGTGTGGTGCTGGGAAAGCACAGCTGGTCAGGCAGCATCTGAGGGGCAGGAGAATCGATGTTTTGAGCATAAGCTCTTCATCGGGAATATGGCGGGGGGGGGAGGCAAGGGAAGATGACCTGGGGGAGTACAGTGAGAGAGAGAGACTCACTGAGATCCTTGTAGAGGGAGGAGGAGAACCTCTCCAAGGTGGGCATCCTCGGAAGAGCCTTCGCAGTAACATTACAGGGGCTAGGGGAAAGTGAGGACTGTATTTGCTGGAGATCAGAATCAAAAGATGTGGTGCTGGAAAAGCACAGGGAAAAGCCCAGACATCATCCTGGTAACTCTCCTCTGCATCCTCCCCAGTGCAATCATATTCCTCATATAATGTGAATTCCAGAACTGCACACAGCTGTGGCTTAAACAACATTTACACAGTTCCAGCATAATATCCCTGCTCTTAAACTGTATTATTTGACCAATAAAGTATTAAATGCCTTTTTAACTACTTTATCTTCTTGTTTTGATACTTTAAGGGACTGGTGGACATGCATGCCATAGTGTATATCCCATTCTCCCAGTGTGGTGTCCTCTAACAAAAAACAGAAATTTCTGGAGAAACTCAGTGGGTTTGATAGAATTTGTGGGAAGAAAGTAGAGATGCAGCAGGTGAAGGTGAGAGCAGGGTGGAAATTCGAAGCAAAATTTAACATCTTTATCAATTCCAAACAAGAGGTGGCATGGTGGCTCAATGGTTAGCACTGCTGCCTCACAGCACCAGGGATCCATGTTCGATTCTACCTTGGGTGACTGTTGGTGTGGAGTTTGCACGTTCTCTCTGTGTCTGTGCGGGCTTCCTCTGAGTCTAGCAGTTTCCTCCCATTGACCACAGATATACAAGTTAGGTAGATTGTTCATAGTTTTTCAGGGATGTGTAGGCTAGGTGGGTTTGCCATGGGAAATGTGGGGGGTTATGGGATATGGTAAGGGGGTGGGTATGGATGGGAGACTCTTTGGAGGTTTGGTGCCTCCTTTCACGCTGTTGGGGTTCCATGATCATTCTATAAACAGGGAAAGCTGCACTGATGATGCACTCTGGAGAAAGAGTTGTGCAGAGGAGCCCAAGTAGGAGTGAACAAGGATTATCTCATGTACCCCGCAAAAGGGGGTCCATAGTTCCTCTTGAGCTTGGGTCCTACTGTTTGTCACATACTCTCTCACCTTGTTTGCCCTGTCCACCTAACATTTATCCAAATTGAACTCCATTTAGCACTGAACAGCCCATCTGACCAGCCCATCTATATCCTCCTTACTATTTATCAAAAATAAATTTGGATTATCTATGCGCTTACTGAACAACCCTCCTATATTTAAGTCTAAATCATTTACCTAAACAGCAAAGACCCCCAAAAATAACCTGAGTGGACGCAGACATTGGAAAAACATTCCACAACCCTCTCCTTCCTGCTACTCAGTCAATTCTGGATCCAATTTGGCAAATTTCCTTCTATCCCATGGGCTCTTACCTTTGTTATCAGTCTCCAAGGCAATGCCTTATGAAAAGCCTTGCTGAAGTCCAAGGAGATTACACCAAAAGCACTGCCCTCATTTACATACCTGATCACTGCTTTGAAAAATTCAGTCAAGTCAGTCAGATATGATCTTCCTTTAATAAAGGAGAAAGTGAGGACCGCAGATGTTCATTCCTGATGAAGGGCTTATGCCAGTGACGTCGATTCTCCTGCTCCTCAGATGTTGCCTGACCTGCTGTGCTTTTCCAGTGCCACACTTTTCGATTCCCTTTAGTAAACCAGGCTGACTGTTCTTGATTAATTCTTGCTTTTCCCAGAGCAGATTAATTCTGTCCCTCAGAATTGCTTCCAATAGTCTTGCCCACTACTGAGTTTAGACTAATTGGCCTGTGTTGTCCTGGTTGTCCCTTCTTGAGTATTAGTTCTACATTGGCTGTCCTCCAGTTTTCCCTCACCTCTTTTCTGGCCAGAGAGGAATTGAAAATCTTTACAAATGCTTCACTCAACAACATGGGACACATTTCATGCACCCTCGAGATTTCTCTACTTTTAAGCCTGTCAGAACATTCAGAATTTCCTGTCTCTGCTATTTCTTTAATTGTTTCACAGAACTCCCTCCCCTTTATTGATTTCTATATACTCATATTGTCTCTCTCACTAGGGTCACTGACCCAAGTATTAATTTAGAACCCTACCTATATCCTCTACCTCCACACACAAATTACCATACTGGTTTTTAATGGGCCTAAATAGGCCCTCATAATCCTTCTGCTTTTAATGTACCTGTAGAGCATTTTAGGAATTTCCTATATTTTACCCATTGATTCTCCATAACACACACAACTGGCTATTTAACTTAACCAAGAAATGAACACTGCATTACCCTCCAATGGTTTCCACAGTTCTGAACTCTGCATGGAACGAGCTGCCAGAGGATGTGGTGGAGACTGGTAGAATTGCAACATTTAAGAGGCATTTGGATGGGTATATGAATAGGAAGGGTTTGGAGAGATACAGGCCGGGTGCTGGCAGGTGGGACTAGATTGGGTTGGGATATCTGGTCGGCATGGACGGGTTGGATCGAAGGGTCTGTTTCCATGCTGTACATCTCTATGACTCTATGACACAAGATTGTGACAGGCACACCCAGTACATTAGAATATTAAATACCCGCTTAATTTGGATTGTTGATAGATTTCTCACTGTTCTCCTCTCGTAACTCTTGCTACTTTCGTGCCTGTTGAGAAAAAAAAGAAACAGGAGCTTACTTTTGGAACAGAATGATGCAAACTGGCAGAATTTTCATAAAGAATATTCTACAGTTCATCTTATATTATTGCATAATTGAACTTACCATAAGAATTCTTGCTGAAAAGATCAAGATGAGTTTGGTGTCAATAGAGATGTATCAAAAAGAGTCTGGCTGAATTACTGAGACCAGAGTCGAGACAAAAGCCAAGCAACAGACCTGAAAACTCCATTAAATCTAATTGTATCAGAAGACTCACATTGACCTGCTAATTGGCACCGTTTTGACTGCTGTCAATTTTCTCAGTCAAAATCATACTAATCCATTTTATTTCAAGTAAAAGAAAAGAGTTGCAGATTGTATAATATGATTTGAGCCAGGTTATTTTTAAGATGGCTCTGTGACTTGTATGGTTTGCTAAGAAGATTAGCATCCTTCTTCTCGTCCAAAGGATTTTGCCAGTATCCTTTTGTATCCCCTTTTAGATTAGATTAGATTACCTACAGTGTGGAAACAGGTCCTTCGGCCCAACATGTCCACACCGACCCACCGAAGAGAAACCTACCCAAACCGATTTTCCCTCTGACTAATGCTCCTAACGCTATGGGCAATTTAGCATGGCCAATTCACCTGACCCGCATGTCTTTGGACTGTGGGAGGAAACCAGAGCACCCGGAGGAAACCCACGCAGACACGGGGAGAATGTGCAAACTCCACACAGTCACCCAAGGCTGGAATCGAACCTGGGACCCTGTGCTGTGAGGCAGCAATGCTCACCACTGAGCAACCATGCTGCCCAAAGCTCTCCTAAATTTCCTTTCTAAGATCCTTTTTGTGCATTCTATATTTCTTTAGGGCTAGGAATGTCACATGACCTGTTCACTTGATACTGCATAATGATCAGTGTCCTGTCTTTTCAATATGGAGTAAGAAATGCTACCTGCAATGTAAAGTAATGTACAGACCTGAGTCTCTGCCCTTTCCTATATAATCCTGAAGCAGTTCGGTACCTAGTGAATCACCTTTTCCTATTCTCCCATGTCTGAGTCTGGTACAGTCTCCCATTTAACTGGAATGAATCCAGGAGGGGTAGGTTGCCTTTGTTGCTTCAATTGACTGCAGAAATGGTTCCTCCCTCTGCAATTGTGTCTATAATCATAGAATCCCTACAGTGTGGAAATTGGCCCTTCAGCCCAATAAGTCAACACCAATCCTCCGAAGAGTAACCCACCCAGACCCATTCCCCTACCCTATATTTACCCCTGACTAATGCACCTAACCTGCATATCCCTGAACACTATGGGCAATTTAGCATAGCCAATTCACTCTAACCTGCATATCTATGGACTGTGGGAGGAAACCAGAGCCCCAGACACAGGGAGAACATGCAAACTTCACACAGACATTCACCTGAAGCTGGAATTGAACCCGGGTCCCCGATGTTGTGAGACAGCAGTGCTAACCACAGAGCCTCTGTGCCGCCCCTCATGCTGTCCCACTCCTCATGCTGGTGCCTGATGCAACCTGGTATCTGGGTCAATTTTCCAAGTGTCTGCTGTTCTCATAAACTCCCTGACCTCCTGGTGAGTCCTGGCAAAGTTTTCTCCATTCCTCTTCAGTATGAGTTTCATTTCAGTGGTTTGGATGTTTACTGATGTCTTTTCGCCTCTATCATATTATGTTGTTTGAAGCTTAACTCTATTCAATCCCCCAAGGTATTGCTGCTGGAGTCCACAGCAATAATTCTTTCTTTACAGCTTTGTTTATTCAAACATTCCCTACACACAAGGTCGGAGCTTCCCATTCAATGTGACTCGGACATCATCATTTTATCCTCATAACCTCATGACAAGATTGTTTCTGATGTTCATCCTGTTACACTGCATAGTGTAACCAAATGTTTACACCTTTGCACGTCTACTTCCTTGAAATACCCATCCAGTTTCTTTCAGGAAACATTGATTGTTACAGCTTCCACCAGCGACGTTGGTTGCAGATTCTAGGTCATTACAACTTGTCACATCACAGAGGTTCTTCCTCACAGTCTTTCATGCATTTCCAGCCCAAAGTCTTAAATCTGTGTGCCTTAGTCATTGTACCAGCAACTAATGGCATCACTATTTACAAAAATGTGAATCAGGAACAAAATTAAGCTATTCAGCTCCTCCAACCTGCTCCATCATTCAATCAACCCTGTACTGTAAAGGGTTAATTGCTGTTATGCTAAAAGCAAGAGGGATATCAGATGATATTGGATCACATGGAACTGGAACCTGAGGAAAGCTATTTCAAATGGAATTCTATTAAACCATGTTCCTGGAAATAGGGCAAATAATTAGTAAATGTTCAATAGTTTGCATTAATTTGGTTTCCAGTCCTTGCACATCAAAAATACCTAGAACATTTGTGATTATTATACTAAATGCAATTCCTTCACAATCCCTGACTCCCTTGGTAATCAAACGCACTGTCAAGTTCAACCTTGAATGTATTCAGAGACCCAATGGAAGAGAATCCCACCACTCTCTGTAGAAGAGAATCCCAGCACTCCCTATGGAAGAGAATCCCACCACTTTCTATAGAATCTCACCACTCGCAACGGAAGCAAATCTGACCACTCTCTGTAGAAGAGAATCACACAACTCTCTGTGGAAGAGAATCACACTATTCCCTGTCGAAGAGAAATCCATACACTCCCTTGTGGATGAGTATCCCACCACTCTCCATAGAAAAGAATCCCACACCCTCCCTGTGGAAGAGAATTCCATGCTCTCCCTGTGGAAACGAATCCCACCACTCCCAGTGGAAGAGAATCCCACCACTCCCAGTGGAAGAGAATACGACCATTCTGTAGAAGAGAATCCCAACATTCCGTGTGGAAGAGAATCCCACCATTCTCTGGAAGAAAATCCCAACATTTCCTGCGGAAGAGAATCCCACCATTCTCTGTGGAAGAGAATCCCACACACTCCCAGTGGAAGAGAATCCCACCACACTCAGTAGAAGAGAATCACACAACTCTCTATGGAAGAGAATCACACCATTACCAGTCGAAGACAATTCCATACACACCCTGTGGATGAGTATCCCATCAATCTCCATAGAAAAGAATCACACCACTCCCAGTGGAAGAGAATTCCACATACTCCCAGTGGAAGAGAATCCTACCATTCCCTGTAGAACAGAATCCCACCACTCTCTGTGGAAGAGATTCCCACCATTCCCTGGGGAATGGAATTACATCACTCCCAGTGGAAGAGAATTCCATACACCCCATCCCTCCCTGTGGAAAAGAATCCCACCACTCTCTGTAGAAGAAAATCCCACCACTCCCAGTGGGAGAGAGTCCCACCATGCTCTGTAAAGAGAATCCCACCAGGCTCTGTAGAAGAGAATCCCACAACTCCCAGTGGAAGAGAATCCGACCTCTCTGTAGAAGAGAATCCCACCATTCCCTGTGAAAGAGAATCCCACCATTCCCTGTGGAAGAGAATCCCACCACTCCCAGCGGAAGAGAATCTGACAACTCTCTGTAGAAGAGAATCCCACCACTTTCTTTAGAAGAGAATCCCACAACTCTCTGCGGAAGAGAATCACACAACTCTCTGTGGAAGAGAATCACACGATTCCCAGTCAAAGAGAATTCCATACACACCCTGTGAATGAGTATCCCATCACTCTCCATAGAAAAGAATCACACCACTCTCAGTGGAAGAGAATTCCATGCACTCCCTGTGGAAGAGAATCCCACCACTCTCTGTAGAACAGAATCCTACCACTCTCTGTGGAAGAGATTCCCACCATCCCTGTGGAAGAGAATCCAACCACTCTCTGTAGAAGAGAATTCCACCACTCTCTGTACAAGAGAATCACACCACTCCCTTTGGAAGAGAATCCCACTTCTCTCTATGGAAGAATATCCCACCACTGTGTAGAAGAGAATCACACAACTCTCTGTGGAAGAGAATCCCAACACTCCCTATCGAAGAGAATTCCATTCACTCCCTGTGGATGAGTATCCCACCACTCTCCATAGAAGTAAATCCCACCACTCTCTGTGGAAGAGAATCGCACAATTCCCTGTGGAAGAGAATCCCACCACTCTCTGTGGAAGAAAGTTACACCACTCCCAGTGGAAGAGAATCCCACTACTCTCAGTGGAAGGGAATTCCACACATTCCCTGTGGAAGGGAATTCGACCACTCTCTGGAGAAGAGAATCACAACATTCCCTGTGGAAGAGAATCACACCACTCCCTGTGAAAGAGAATCCCACCATTCTCTGTGGAAGAAAATCCCACACACTCCCAGTGGAAGAAAATCCCACCACACTGCAGAAGAGAATCCCACCATTCCCTGTGGAAGAAAATCAAAACCACTCCCTGTGGAAGTGTATCCCACCACGCGCCGTAGAAAAGAATCACAACACTCCCAGTGGAAGAGAATTCCATGCACTCCCTGTGGAAGAGAATTCCACGACTCCCAGTGGAAGAGAATCCTACAGACATCCAGTGGAAGAGAATCCCACCACTCTCTGTGAAAGAGAATCTAACCACTCCCACTGGAAGAGTATCCCACCACTCTGTGTAGGAGAGAATCCCACCACTCTCTGTGGAAGTGAATCCGCCACTTTCTGTGGAACAGAATCCCACCACTCTCCGTAGAAGAGAATCACACCACTCCCACTGGAAGAGAATCCCACAACTCTCTGTAGAAGAGAATCACACCACTCTCTGTTGAAGAGAATCCCACACACTCCCAGTGGAGGAGAATCCCACCACTCTCTGTAGAAGTGAATCCGCCATTTTCTGTGGAACAGAATCCCACCACTCCCAGTGGAAGAGAATCCCACCACTCTCCGTAGAAGAGAATCACACCACTCCCTGTGGAAGAGAATCACACCACTCCCTGTGGAAGAGAATCCCACAACTCTCAGTAGAAGAGAATCACACCATTCTCGGTCGAAGAAAATCCCACACACTCCCAGTGGAGGAGAATCCCACCACTCTCTGTAGAAGTGAATCCACCACTTTCTGTGGAACAGAATCCCACCACTCTCTGTAGAAGAGAATCACACCACTCCCAGTGGAAGAGAATCCCACCACTCCCAATGCAAGAGAATCCCACACATTCCCAGTGGATGAGAACCCCACCACTCTCTGTAGAAGAGAATCCCACCACTCTCTGTAGAAGAGAATTACATCACTTTCTGTAGAAGGGAATCCCACAGACTTCCAGTGGAGGAGAATCCCACCACTCTCGTTAGAAGAGAACCCCACCACTCTCTGTAGAAGAGTATCCTACACACTCCCGTGGAAGAGAATCCTGCCCGTCTCTGTCGAAGAGAATTCCATCACTCTCTGTACAAGAGAATCCCACCACTCCCTTTGCTAAAGAGTCCCACTACACTCTATGGAAGAGAATCACACCACTCCCAGTGGAAGAGAATCACACCACTCCCTGGGGAACAGAATCCCACCACTCTCTGTTAAA
Organism: Hemiscyllium ocellatum; assembly: GCF_020745735.1. Taxonomy (NCBI): domain Eukaryota; kingdom Metazoa; phylum Chordata; class Chondrichthyes; order Orectolobiformes; family Hemiscylliidae; genus Hemiscyllium; species Hemiscyllium ocellatum. Next base: position 15,920,311 of record NC_083416.1, on the reverse strand, counting down.
GAGATTCCCACACACTCCCAGAGGAAGAGAATCCCACCACTCTCTGCAGAAGAGAATCCCACCATTCTCTGTGGAAGAAAATCACATCGCTCCCTGTGTAAGAGAATCCTACCGTTCCCTATCGATAAGAATTCGATACACTCCCTGTGGAAGTGTATCCCACGACTCTCACTAGAAAAGAATCACACAACTCCCAGTGAAAGAGAATTCCATGCACTCCCTGTGAAAGAGAATCCCACCACTCTCTGTCGAAGAGAATCCCACCATTCCCAGTGGAAGAGAATCCCACAGACACCCAGTGGATGAGAATCCCACAACTCCCAGTGGAAGAGAATCCCACCACTCGCTGTAGAAGAGAATCACACAATTCCCTGTAGAAGAGAATGCCACCACACTCTGTAGAAGAGAATCACACAATTCTCTGTGGAAGAGAATCCCACCACTCTCTGCAGAAGAGCATCCCACCATTCCCTGTTGAAGAGAATCCCACAACTCCCAGTTGAAGAGAATTCCATACACTACTAGTGGAAGAGTATCCCACCACACGCCGTAGAAATGTATCACACCATTCCCAGTGGAAGACAATCCCACCACTCTCTGTAGAAGAGAATCACAACACTGTCTGTAGAAGAGAATCACACCACTACCCGGTGGAAGAGAAACCCACCACTCCCAGTCGAAGAGAATTCCATACACAACCAATGGAAGAGTATCCCACCACTCTCCGTAGAAAGGAATCACACCACACCCAATGGAAGAGAATCCCACACACTTCCAGTGGAACAGAATCCCACCACTCTCATTAGAAGAGAATCCCAACACTCCCAATGGAAGAGAATCACACCACACTCTGTAGAAGAGACTCAAACACACTTCCTGTGGAAGAGAAACCCAACACTCTCTATGGAAGAGAATCTCGCCACTCGCAACGGAAGCAAATCTGACCACTCTCTGTAGAAGAGAATCACACGACTCTCTGTGGAAGAGAATCCCACCACTCTCTGTAGAAGAACATCCCACCACTCGCTGTAGAAGAGAATCACACCACTCCCTGTGGAAGAGAAACCCACCACTCCCAGTCGAAGAGAATTCCATACACGACCAATGGAAGAGTATCCCACCACTCTCCGTAGAAAAGAATCGCACTACACCCAATGGAAGAGAATCCCACACACTCGCACTGGATGAGGATCCCACCACTCTCATTAGAAGAGAATCCCACCACTCCCAATGGAAGAGAATCCCACACACTCCCAGTGGAAGAGAATCCACCATTCCCAGTCGAAGAGACTTCCATACACCCCCTGTGGAACAGAATTCCACTCCCAGTGGAAGAGAATCCCACCACTCTCTGTAGAAGAGAATCACACCATTCCCTGTGGAAGAGAATCCCACCATTCCCTGTAGAAAAGAATCCAACCACTCTATGTAGAAGAGAATCCCACCACTCTCTGTAGAAGAGAATTGCAACACTCTCTGTACAAGAGAATCGCACCACTCACTTTGGAAGAGAATCCCACTACTCTCTATGGAAAAGAATCCCACCACTCTCTGTAGAAGAGTATCCCACCACTCTCTGTAGAAGAGTATCCCACCACTCTCTGTTGAAGAGAATCCCACACCCTCTCAGTGGAAGAGAATCCCACCACTCGCTGTAGAAGAGAATCACACCACTCCCTGTGGAAGAGAAACCCACCACTCCCAGTCGAAGAGAATTCCGTACACGACCAATGGAAGAGTATCCCACCACTCTCCATAGAAAAGAATCACACCACACCCAATGGAAGAGAATCCCACACACTCCCAGTGGATGAGAATCTCACTACTCTCGTTAGAAGAGTATCCCACCAATCCCAATAGAAGAGAATCCCACCACTCTCTGTGGAAGAGAATCCCACACACTCCCAGTGGAAGAGAATCCCACCAATCTCTCTGTAAGGGAATCTGCCACTCTCTGTTGAAGAGAATCCCACCACTCCCAGTGGAAGAGAATCCCATCACTCTCTGTAGAAGAGAACTACATCACTTTCTGTTGAAGAAAATCCCACCAATCCCAATGGAAGAGAATCCCACCACTCTCTGTAGAAGAGAATCCCAGCACTCTCTGTAGAAGACAATCTCACCAATCCCAATGGAAGAGAATTCCACCATTCACTGTAGAAGAGAATCCCACACACTCCCTGGTGAAGAGAATCACACCACTCTCTGTAGAATAGAATCCCTCCACTCTCTGTGGAAGAGAATTACACCACTCCCAGTGGAAGAGAATCCCACCACTCTCTATGAAAGAGAATCACTCCCTGTGGAAGAGAATACCAAACACTCCCTGTGGAAGAGAATCCCACCACTCCATGTCGAAGAGAATCCCACATGCTACCTGTGGAAGAGAATGCCGCCACTCTCTGTGGAAGAGAATTCCATACACTCCCTGTGGAAGAGAATCCCACCCTCTCTGTAGAAGAGAATCCCACCACTCCCAGTGGAAGAGAATCCCACCATTCCCAATGGCAGAGGATCCCATATCTCTTTGTAAAAGACAATCCCACCAGTCCCAATGGAAGAGAATCTCACCACTCTCTGTAGAAGACAATCCCACCCCTCTCTTGGAATAGAATTCCCCCATTTCCCTGTAGAACTGAATCCAACCATGCTCTGTGGACGAGAATCCCACCATTCCCTGGGGAAGAGAATCCCACCACTCTCTGTGGAAGAGAATCCCACCAATAGCTATGAAAGAGAATCCCACCACTCCCTGTAGAAGAGAATTACACCATGTTCTGTAGAAGAGAATCCCACACACACCAAGCGGAAGAGAATACCACCACTCCCTGTGGAAGTGTATCCCACTATTCTCCGTAGAAAAGAGTCACATCACTGCCAGTGGAAGAGAATTCTATGCACTCGCTATGGAAGAGAATCCCACCAGTCTCTGTGGAAGAGAATCCCACCAGTCCCAATGGAAGAGGATCCCACCATTCACTGTCGAAGAGAATCCCACACACTCCCAGTGGAAGAGAACTATACCACGTTCTGTAGAAGAGAATCCCACACACTCCCAGTGGAAGAGAACCCCACCACTCCCTGTCGAAGAGAATCTCACCACTCCCAGTGGAAGGGAGTCCCACCACTCTCTGTAGAATAGAATCCCTCCACTCTCTGTGGAAGAGAATTATCCACCCCCAGTGGAAGAGAATCCCACAACTCTCTATGGAAGAGAATCCCACCACGCTCTGTAGAAGAGAATACCAAACACTCCCTGTGGTAGAGAATCCCACACATTCCCAGTGGAAGAGAATTCCATACCCTTCCTGTAGAAGAGAATCCCATCACTCTCTGTAGAAGAGAATCCCACACACTCCCATGGAAGAGAATCCCACCATTCCCTGTGGAAGAGAATCCAACCACTCTCAGTGGAAGAGAATCCCACCAGTCCCAATGGAAGAGGATCCCACCATTCACTGTCGAAGAGAATCCCACACACACCCAGTGGAAGAGAACTACACCACGTTCTGTAGAAGAGAATCCCACACACTCCCAGTGGAAGAGAACCCCAACATTCTCGGCCGAAGCGAATCCCACCACTCCCAGTGGAAGACAATCCCACCATTCTCTGCAGAAGAGAATCCCACCATTCCCTGTGGAAGAGAAACCCAACACTCCCAGTGCAAGAGAATCCCACACACTCCCAGTGGAAGAGAATCCCACCACTCTCTGTAGAAGAGAATCACACCATTCCCTGTGGAAGTGAGTCCCACCACTTTTTGTGGAAGGGATTCCCACCACTCCCAGTGGAAGAGAATCCCACCACTCTCTGTAGAAGAGAATCCCACACACTCCCAGAAAAAGAGAATCCTACCACTCTTTGTAGAAGAGTATCCCACCACTCCCAGTGGAAGAGAATCTCACCATTCTCTGATCAAGTGAATCCCACCATTCGCTGTGGAAGAGAATCCCACCGTTCCCTGTGGAAGAGAATCCATCCACCCTCTGTAGAAGAGAATCCCACACATTCCCTGTAAAAGAGAAACCTATCCTGCTCTGCAGAAGAGAATCCCATACACTCAAAATGGAAGAGAATCCTACCACTCTTTGCAGAAGACAATCACGCCACTCCCTATGGAATTCCACTAACCCCAGTGGAAGAGAATCCCATCATTCCCTGTGGAAGAGAATCCCACCACCCTCTGTAGAAGAGAATCCCACATGCTCCCTGTGGAAGAGAATTCCATACACTCCCTGTGGAAGAAAATCCCACATACTCCCTGTGGAAGAGACTCCGACACACTCCCAGTGGAAGAGAATCCCACCACTCACTGTAGAAGAGAATCCCACACACTCCCTGGGGAAGAGAATCTTACCACATTCTGTTGAACAGAATCCCCCCATTGCCTGCAGAACAGAATCCCACCACACTCTGTGGATGAGAATCTCCACATTCCCTGTGGAATAGAATCCAAACACGCTTTGTAGAAGAGGATCACACAGTTCCTTGTGGAAGAGAATCCCACCACACTCTCTAGAAGAGATGCCCACCACTCTCTGTGGAAGAGAATCCCATCATTACCTGTGGAAGAGAATCCAACCACTCTCTGTAGAAGACAATCACATAATTCCCAGTGGAAGTGAATCCCACCATTTTCTGTGGAAGGGAATCCCACCACTCCCAGTGGAAGAGAATCCCATCACTCTCTGTAGAAGAGAATCCCACACACTCCCAGAAGAAGAGAATCCTGCCACTCTCAATAGAAGAGTATCCCACCACTCCCAGTGGAAGAGAATCCCACCGTTCCCTGTGGAAGAGAATCCATCCACTCTCTGTAGGAGAGAATCCCACTATTCCCTGTGGAAGAGAATCCCGCCATTCTCTGTAGAAGAGAATCCCACCACTTTCTGTAGAAGAGAATCCCACACATTCCCTGTAAAAGAGAATCCCACCCCACTGTGCAGAAGAGAATCCCACCACTCTAACTAGAAGAGAATCCCATACACTCCCAATGGAAGAGAATGCTACCACTCTCTGTGGAAGAAACTCCCACCCGGCCCTGTGGAAAAGAATTCCACCATTCCCTGTGGAAGAGAATCTCGCGCACTCACAGTGGAAGAGAATTCCATACACTCCCTGTGGAAGAAAATCCCACACACTCCAAGTGGAAGAGAATCCCACCACGCCCAAGGGAAGTGAATCCCACCACTCACTGTAGAAGAGAATCCCACACACTCTGTGGAAGAGAATCCCCCCATTGCCTGTAGAATAGAATCTCACCACGCTCTGTGGATGAGAATCCCAACATTCCCTGTGGAATAGAATCCAAGCACTCTTTCTAGAAGAGAATCACACAGTTCCTTGTGGAAGAGAATCCCACCACACTCTCTAGAAGAGAACCCCACCACTCTCTGTGGAAGAGAAATACACCACTCCCAGTGCAAGACAATCCCACACATTCCAAGTGGAAGAGAATCCCACCACTCCCAGTGGAAGAGAATCCCACCAATCCCTGTAGAAGAGAATCCGACATGCTCCCTGAAGAAGAGAATCCAACCAATCTCTGTCGAAGAGAATTCCATACACTCCCTGTGGAAGAGAATTCCATACACTTCCTTTGGAAGAGATTCCCACCACTCTCTATGGAAAAGAATCCTACCACTCCCAGTGGAAGAGAATTCCACCACTTCCTGTCAATGAGAATTCCATACACTCCCTGTGGATGTGTATCCCAACACTCTCGGTAGAAAAGAATCATACCACTCCCAGTGATGATAATTCCATGCACTCCCTGTGAAAGAGAATCCCACCACTCTCTGTAGAAGAGAATCCCACCGTTCCCAGTGGAAGAGAATCCCTAACACTCCCAGTGGATGAGAATTCCACTCTCTGTAGAAGAGAATTCCAGACACTACCAGTGGAAGAGAATCCCACCACTCTCTGTGGAAAAGAATCCAACCACTCCCAGTGGAAGAGAATCCCACCACTGCCTATAGAAGAGAATCACACACACTCCCAGTGGAAGAGAATTCCATACACCCCCTGTGGAAGAGAATCCCACCCTCTCTGTAGAAGAGGATCCCACACGCTCTCAATGGAAGAGAATCCCGCCACTTTCTGTAGAAGAGAATCCCACACACTCCCAGGGGAAGAGAATTCCATACACTTCCTGTGGAAGAGAATCCCACCACTCTCTGTGGAAGAGAATTCCATACACTCCCTGTGGAAGAATATCCCACCCACTCTGTAGAAGAGAATCCCACACGCTCTCAATGGAAGAGAATCCCGCCACTTTCTGTAGAAGAGAATCCCACACACTCCCAGGGGAAGAGAATTCCATACACTTCCTGTGGAAGAGAATCCCACCACTCTCTTTGGAAAAGAATCCAACCACTCCCAGTGGAAGAGAATCCCACCACTCTCTACAGAAGAGAATCTCACTACTCCCTGTCAAAGAGAATTCTATACACTCCCTGTGGATGTGTATCCCAACAGTCTGTGTAGAAAAGAATCACACCACTCCCAGTGGAAGATAGTGCCATGCATTCTCAGTGGAAGAGAATCCCACACACTCCCAGTGGATGAGAATCCCACACACTCCAGTGGATAAGAATCCCACCACTCCCTGTGGAAGAGAATCCCACCACTCCCAGTGGAAGAGAATCCCACCACACTCTGTAGAAGAGAATCACACCACTCTCTGTAGAAGAGAAACCCACCACTCCCAGAGGAAGAGAATCCCACCATTCTCTGTAGAAGAGAATCCCATCATTCCCTGTGGAAGAGAAACCCACCACTTTCTGCAGAAGGGAATCACACCATTCCCTGTGGAAGAGAATCCCATCAACCTCTGTAGAAGTGAATAACACACACTCCCAGTGGAAGAGAATCCCACACACTCCCAGTGGATGAGAATCCCACACACTCCCAGTGGATGAGAATCCCACCATTCTCCATAGAAGAGAATCCCATCAATCCCAGTGGAAGAGAATCCCACCACTCCCAGTGGAAGAGAATCCTACCACTCTCTGTAGAAGAATCCCACCACTCCCAGTGGATGAGAATACCACCACTCTCGGTCGAAGAGAATCCCACCCTTTCCCGTGGAAGAGAATCCCACCACTCTCTGTAGAAGAGAATCACACCATTCCCTGTAGAAGAGAAACCCACCACTCTCGGTCGAAGAGAATCCCACCACTCTCAATGGAAGAGAATCCCACCATTCTCTGTAGAAGAGAATCCCATCATTCCCTGTGGAAGAGAACCCCACCACTTTTTGCAGAAGGGAATCACACCATTCCCTGTAGAAGAGAATCCCACCACCCTCTGTAGAAGTGAATCTCACACACTCCCAGTGGAAGAGAATCCCACCACTCTCTGTAGAAGAGAATCACACCATTCCCTGTGGAAGTGAATTTGACCACTTTCTGTGGAAGGGAATCCCACCACTCCCAGTGGATGAGAATACCACCACTCTCTGTAGAAGAGAATCCCACCATTCCCTGTGGAAGAGAAACCCACCACTCTCGGTCGAAGAGAATCCCACCACTCTCAATGGAAGAGAATCCCACCATTCTCTGTAGAAGAGAATCCCATCATTCCCTGTGGAAGAGAACCCCACCACTTTTTGCAGAAGGGAATCACACCATTCCCTGTAGAAGAGAATCCCACCACCCTCTGTAGAAGTGAATCTCACACACTCCCAGTGGAAGAGAATCCCACCACTCTCTGTAGAAGAGAATCACACCATTCCCTGTGGAAGTGAATTTGACCACTTTCTGTGGAAGGGAATCCCACCACTCCCAGTGGATGAGGATACCACCACTCTCTGTAGAAGAGAATCCCACCATTCCCTGTGGAAGAGAAACCCACCACTCTCGGTCGAAGAGAATCCCACCCTTCCCCGTGGAAGAGAATCCCACCACTCTCTGTAGAAGAGAATCCCACCATTCCCTGTAGAAGAGAAACCCACCACTCTCGGTCGAAGAGAATCCCACCACTCTCAATGGAAGAGTATCCCACCATTCTCTGTAGAAGAGAATCCCATCATTCCCTGTGGAAGAGAACCCCACCACTTTTTGCAGAAGGGAATCACACCATTCCCTGTAGAAGAGAATCCCACCACCCTCTGTAGAAGTGAATCCCACACACTCCCAGTGGAAGAGAATCCCACCACTCTCTGTAGAAGAGAATCACACCATTCCCTGTGGAAGTGAATTCGACCACTTTCTGTGGAAGGGAATCCCACCACTCCCAGTGGAAGAGAATCCCACCATTCTCTGTAGAAGAGAATCCCACACACTCCCAGAAGAAGAAAATCCCGCCACTCTCTGTAGAAGAGAATCCTACACACTCCCAGAAGAAGAAAATCCTGCCACTCTCTGTGGAAGAGTATCCCACCACTCCCAGTGGCAGAGAATCTCACCATTCTCTGAAGAAGTGAATCCCACCATGCCCTGTTGGAGAGAATCCCACCGTTCCCTATGGAAGAGAATCCATCCACACTCTGTAGGAGAGAATCCCACTATTCCCTGTGGAAGAGAATCCCACCATCTCTGTAGAAGAGAATCCCACCACTTTCTGTAGGAGAGAATCCACCACTTTCTGTAGAAGAGAATCCCACACATGCCCTGGAAAAGAGAATCCCACCCTGCTCTGTAGAAGAGAATCCCACCAGTCTAAGTAGAGGAGAATCCCATACACTCCCAATGGAAGAGAATCCTACCACTCTCTGTAGAAGAGAATCACACCACTCCCTATGGAAGAGAATCCCACTACTCCCAATGGAAGAGAATCCCACCACTCTCTGTGGAAGAGAATCCCACCAGTCCCAGTGGAAAAGAATTCCACCATTCCCTGTGGAGGAGAATCTCACACACTCACAGTGGAAGAGAATTCCATACACTCCCTGTGTAGGAAAATCCCACATACTCCCTGTGGAAGAGAATCCCACACACTCCCAGTGGAAGAGATTCCCACACACTCCCTGGGGAAGAGAATCTCACCACATTCTGTGGAAGAGAATCACCTCATTGCCTGCAAACAGAATCTCACCACACTCTGTGGATGAGAATTCCAACATTCCCTGTGGAATAGAATCCAAACACTCTTTGTAGAAGAGAATCACACAGTTCCTTGTGGAAGAGAATCCCACCACACTCTCTAGAAGAGAATCCCACCACTCTCTGTGGAATAGAATCCCTCCACTCTCAGTGGAAGAGAATTACACCACTCCCAGTGCAAGAGAATCCCACACATTCCATGTGGAAGAGAGTCCCTCCACTCCCAGTGGAAGAGAATCCCACCACTCCCTGTAGAAGAGAATCCGACATGCTCCCTGTGGAAGAGAATCCAACCACTCTCTGTGGAAGAGAATTCCATACACTCCCTGTGGATGAGAATCTCACGCTCTCTGTAGAAGAGAATTCCACACACTCCCAGTGGAAGAGAATTCAATACACTTCCTGTGGAAAAGAATCCCACCACTCTTTATGGAAAAGAATCCAACCACTCCCAGTGGAAGAGAATTCCACCACTCCCTGTCGAAGAGAATTCCATACACTCCCTGTGGATGTGTATCCCAACACTCTCAGCAGAAAAGAATCTTACCACTCCCAGTGGAAGATAATTCCATGCACTCCCTGTGGAAGAGAATCCCACCACTCTGTAGAAGAGAATCCCACCATTCCCAGTGGAAGAGAATCCCACACACTCCCAATGGAAGAGAATCCCAGCACTTTCTGGAGAAGAGAATCCCACGCACTCCCAGTGGTAGAGAATTCCATACATTTCCAGTGGAAGAGAATTCCACCATTCCTTGTCAAAGAGAATTCCATACACTCCCTGTGGATGTGTATCCCAACACTCTCGGTAGAAAAGAATCATACCACTCCCAGTGGAAGATAATTCCATGCACTCCCTGTGAAAGAGAATCCGACCACTCTCTGTAGAAGAGAATCCCACCGTTCCCAGTGGAAGAGAATCCCTAACACTCCCAGTGGATGAGAATTCCACTCTCTGTAGAAGAGAATACCAGGCACTACCAGTGGAAGAGAATCCCACCACTCTCTGTGGAAAAGAATCCCACCATTCCCAGTGGAAGAGAATCCCACCACTCCCTGGAGAAGAGAATCCCACACACTCCCAATGGAAGAGAATCCCACCATTTTCTGGAGAAGAGAATCCCAGACACTACCAGTGGAAGAGAATCCTACCACTCTCTGTGAAAAAGAATCCAACCACTCCCAGTGGAAGAGAATCCCACCACTGCCTGTAGAAGAGAATCACACACACTCCCAGTGGAAGAGAATTACATCCACTCCCTTTGGAAGAGAATCCCACCCTCTCTGTAGAAGAGAATCCCACCATTCCGTGCAGAAGAGAATTCAACATGCTCCCTGTAGAAGAGTATCCCACCCACTCTGCAGAAGAGAATCCCACCACTCTCTGTAGAAGAGAATCCCACACACTCCCAGTGGAAGAGAGGTCCATACACTTTCTGTGGAAGAGAGTCCCACCACTTTCTGTAGAAGGGAATCCCACCATTCCCAGTGGAAGAGAATCCCACCACTCCCTGTAGAAGAGAATCCCACACACTCCCAGTGGTAGAGAATTCCATACGCTCCCAGTGGAAGAGAATTCCATACACTCCCTGTGGATGTGTATCCCAACACTCTCGGTAGAAAAGTATCATACCACTCCCAGTGGAAGATAATTACATCCACTCCCTGTGGAAGAGAATCCCACCACTCTGTAGAAGAGATTCCCACCATTCCCAGTGGAAGAGCTTCCCACCACTCCCTGGGTATGAGAATCCCGCCAGTCTCTGTAGAAGAGAATCCCACACACTCCCAGTGGATGAGAATTCCACCTCTTTCGGTCTAAGAGAATTCCACCACTCCCCGTAGAAGAGAATCCCACCACTCTGTAGAAGAGATTCCCACCATTCCCAGTGGAAGAGCTTCCCACCACTCCCTGTGTAAGAGAATCCCACCACTCTCTATACAAGAGAATCCCAGACACTACCAGTGGAAGAGAATCCTACCACTCTCTGTGGAAAAGAATCCAACCACTCCCAGTGGAAGAGAATCCCACCACTGCCTGTAGAACAAAATCACACACACTCCCAGTGAAAGAGAATTCCATCCACTCCCTGTGGAAGAGAATCCCACCCTCTCTGTAGAAGAGAATCCCACTATTCCCTGCAGAAGAGAATCCGACATGCTCCCTGTAGAAGAGTATCCCACCCACTCTGTAGAAGAGAATCCCACACACTCCCAGTGGAAGAGAATTGCACCACTCTCTGCAGAAGAGAATCCAGCCACTCTCTGTGGAAGATAATCCAACCACTGCCACTGGAAGAGAATCCCACAATTCCCTGTGTAAGAGAATCCCACACACTCACAGTGGAAGAGAAGTCCATACACTTTCTGTGGAAGAGAGTCCCACCACTTTCTGTAGAAGGGAATCCCACCATTCCCAGTGGAAGAGAATCCCACCACTTTCTGTAGAAGAGAATCCCACACACTCCCAGTGGTAGAGAATTCCATACACTTCCAGCGGAAGAGAATCCCACCACTCTCTGTAGAAGATAATCCCACCACTTTGTGTAGGAGAGAATCCACCACTTTCTGTAGAAGAGAATCCCACCACTCCCAGTGGAAGAGAATCCCTCACACTCCAAGTAGATGAGAATACCACCACTCTCTGTAGAAGAGAATCCCACCATTCCCTGTAGAAGTGAATCCCACCACTCCCAGTGGAAGAGAGTCCGTCTACTCTCTGAAGAATTGTATCCCTCCATTCCGTGTGGAAGAGAATCCCACCATTCCCTGTGGAAGAGAATCCCTCCACTCTCTGTAGGAGAGAATCCCACTATTCCCTGTGGAAAAGAATCCCACCAAACTCCCTAGAAGAGAATCCCACCACTCTCTGTGGAAGAGAATCCCACCATTACCTGTGGAAGAGAATCCCTCCACTCTCTGTGGAAGAGAACTACACGACTCCCAGTGCAAGAGAATCCCACACATTCTATGTGGAAGAGAATCCCACCACTCCCAGTGGAAGAGAATCCCACCACTTCCTGTCGAAGAGAATCCGACATGATCCCTGTGGAAGAGAATCTCACCATTCTCTGTGGAAGAGAATTCCATACACTCCCCGTGGAAGAGAATCCCACCCTCTCTGTAGAAGAGAATCCCACACACTGCCAGTGGAAGAGAATTCCATACACTTAGTGAGGAAGAGAATCCCACCCTCTCTGTAGAAGAGAGTCCCACACACTCCCAGTGGAAGAGAATCCCACACACTCTCTGTAGAAGAGAATCCCACCAATCTCTGTAGAAGAGAATCCCACGACTCCCAGTGGAAGAGAATTCCATACACTACCTGTCGAAGAGTATCCCAGCACTCTCTGTAGAAGAGAATCCCACCACTCCCATTGGAAGCGAATCCCACAACTCAATGTGGAAGAGAATCCCACCACTCCCTGTGGAAGGGAATCCTACACACTCCCAGTGGAAGAGTATCCCACCACTCTCTGTAGAAGAGAATCACACCACTACCATTGGAAGAGGATCCTAACACTCTCGGTGTAAGAGAATCCCACCACTCCCAGTGGAAGAGATTACAACCATTCCCTGTGGAAGAGAATCCCACACACTCCCTGTGGAAGAGAATCCCACTCACTGCCAGTGGAAGAGAATCCCACCACTCTCAGTGGAAGAGAATCCAGCACTCTCTGTGGAAGAGAATCCCACACACTCCCAATGAATAAGAATCCCACCACTCTCTGTAGAAGAGAATCACACACTCTCCCAGTGGAAGAGAATCTCACACACTCCCAGTGGAAGAGAATCCCACCATTCCCTGTGGAAGAGAATCCCACCACTCTCTGTAGAAGAGAATACCAAACATTCCCAGTGGAAGAGAATGCCACCATTCTCTGTAGAAGAGAATCCCACACACTCCCAGAAGAAGAGAATTCCATGACTCTGTGTAGAAGAGAATCCCACCACTTTCTGTAGGAGAGAATCCCACCATTCCCTGTGGCAGAGAATCCCACCATTCCCTGTGGCAGAGAATCCCACCACCCTCTGTAGAAGAGAATCCCTCCACGTTCTGTGAAGGAGAATCCCACCATTCCCTGTGGAAGAGAATCCAAACACTCTCCGTAGAAGAGAATCCCATCACTCTGTGGAAGAGAATCCCTCCACTCTCTGTAGAAAGGAATCCCACCACTTTCTGTAGGAGAGAATCCATCACTTTCTGTAGAAGATAATCCCACACACTACCAATGGAAGAGAAACCCACCACTTTCTGTAGGAGAGAATCCCACCATTCCCTATGGGAGAGAATCCCACCAGTCCCGGTGGAAGAGAATCCCACCATTCCCTGTAGAAGTGAATCCCACCACTCCCAGTGGAAGAGATTCCCACCACTCTCCAATGAAAAGAATCACACCACTCCCTGTGGAAGAGAATTCTATGCATTCCCTGGGGAAGAGAATCCCACCACTCTCTGTAGAAGAGAATCCCACCACTCTCTGTAGAAGAGAATCCCTCCACGTTCTGTGAAGGGGAATCACACCATTCCCTGTGGAAGAGAATCCAAACACTCTCCGTAGAAGAGAATCCCATCACTCTGTGGAAGAGAATCCCACCACTCTCTGTAGAAGAGAATCCCTCCACGTTCTGTGAAGGGGAATCACACCATTCCCTGTGGAAGAGAATCCAAACACTCTCCGTAGAAGAGAATCCCATCACTCTGTGGAAGAGAATCCCTCCACTCTTTGTAGAAAAGAATCACACCACTCCCAGTGGAAGAGAATCCCACCATTCTCTGTAGAAGTGAATCCTACCTTTCCCTGTGGAAGAGAATCCCACCAATTTCTGTAGAAGAGAATCAAGCACTTTCTGTAGAAGACAATCCCACCACTCCCTGTAAAAGAGAATCCCACCACTCTCTGTAGAAGAAAATCACACTACTCCCAGTTGAAGAGAATCCCAGCACTCTCTGCGGAAGAGAATCCCAACAGTCCCAGTGGAAAAGAATTCCACCATTCCCTGTGGAAGAGAATCCCACACACTCCCAGAAGAAGAGAATTCCATGACTCTGTGTAGAAGAGAATCCCACCACTTTCTGTAGGAGAGAATCCCACCATTCCCTGTGGCAGAGAATCCCACCACTCTCTGTAGAAAGGAATCCCACCACTCTCTGTAGAAGAGAATCCCTCCACGTTCTGTGAAGGAGAATCCCACCATTCCCTGTGGAAGAGAATCCAAACACTCTCCGTAGAAGAGAATCCCATCACTCTGTGGAAGAGAATCCCTCCACTCTCTGTAGAAAAGAATCACACCACTCCCAGTGGAAGAGAATCCCACCATTCTCTGTAGAAGTGAATCCTACCTTTCCCTGTGGAAGAGAATCCCACCATTCCCTGTGGAAGAGAATCCCTCCACTCTCTGTAGGAGAGAATCCCACTATTCCCTGTGGAAGAGAATCCCACCAATTTCTGTAGAAGAGAATCAAGCACTTTCTGTAGAAGACAATCCCACCACTCCCTGTAAAAGAGAATCCCACCACTCTCTGTAGAAGAAAATCACACTACTCCCAGTTGAAGAGAATCCCAGCACTCTCTGCGGAAGAGAATCCCAACAGTCCCAGTGGAAAAGAATTCCACCATTCCCTGTGGAAGAGAATCTTACACACTCACAGTGGAAGAGAATTCCATACACTTTCTGTGGAAGAGAATTCCACCACTCTCTGAAGAAGAGAATCCCACACACTCCCTGTGGAAGAGAATCCCGTCACTCTCTGTAGAAGAGAAACCCATGACTCCCTGTCAAAGAGAATTCCATACACTCCCCGTGTATGTACATCCCAACACTCTCTGTAGAAAAGAATCACACCACTCCCAGTGGAAGATAATGCCATGCACTCTCTGTGCAAGAGAATCCCACCACTCTCTGTAAATGAGAATCCCACCACTCCCAGTGGAAGAGAATCCCACACACTCCCAGTGGATGAGAATCCCACCACTCTCAGTAAAAGGGAATCCCATCAATCCCAGTGGAAGAGAATCCCACCACTCCCAATGGAAGAGAATCCCACCATTCTCGGTAGAAGAGAATCCCACCCTTCCCTGTGGAAGAGACTCCCACCACTCCCTGTGGAAGAGAATCCCACCACTATCGGTAGAAGAGAATCCCATCAATCCCAATGGAAGAGAATCCCACCACTCCCAGTGGAAGAGAATACCACACACTCTCAGTGGAAGAGAATCCCACCACTTCCAGTGGAAGAGAATCACACCATTCCCACTGGAAGAGATTCCAACCATTTCCTGTGGTAGCGAATCCAACAATTCCCTGTGGAAGACAATCCCACCACTCTCTGTAGAAGAGAATCCCACCACTCTCGGTAGAAGCGTACCCGCCACTTTGTGTAGAAGAGAATCACACCACTCCTTGTGGAAGAGAATCCCACACACTCTCTGTGGAAGAGAATCCCACCAATCTCTGTAGAAGAGAATCCCAGGACTCCCAGTGGAAGAGAATTCCATACACTCCCTGTCGAAGAGTATTCCACCACTCTCTATATAGAAGAGAATCCCACCACTCCAAGTGGAAGCGAATCCCACACACTCCCATTGGAAGCAAATCCCACAACTCAATGTGGAAGAGACTCCCACCACTCCCTATGGAAGAGAATCCCACACACTCCCAGTGGAAGAGAATCCCACCACTCCTAGTGGAAGAGAGTCACGCCACTCTCTGTAGAAGAGAATCACACCACTCCCACTGGAAGAGGATCCTAACACTCTCGGTGTAAGAGAATCCCACCACTCCCAGTGGAAGAGTTTCCAACCATTCCCTGTGGAAGAGAATCCCACACACTCCCTGTGGAAGAGAATCCCACACACTGCCAGTGGAAGAGAATCCCACCACTCTCTGTAGAAGAGAATCCCACCATTCCCTGTGCAAAAGAATCCCACCATGCTCTGTAGAAGAGAATCCCACCATGCTCTGTGGAAGAGAATCCCACCATTCTCTGTGGAAGAGAATCCTACCACTCTCTGTAGAAGAGAATCACACCACTCTCTGTGGAAGAGAATCCCACACACTGCCAGTGGAAGAGAATCCCACCACTCTCTGTAGAAGAGAATCCCACCATTCCCTGTGCAAAAGAATCCCACCATGCTCTGTGGAAGAGAATCCCACCATGCTCTGTGGAAGAGAATCCCACCATTCTCTGTGGAAGAGAATCCTACCACTCTCTGTAGAAGAGAATCACACCACTCTCTGTGGAAGAGAATCCCACACACTCCCAGTGGAAGAGAATCCCACCACTCCCTGTGGAAGAGAATCCCACACATTCTCTGTAGAAGAGAATCCCACCACTTTCTGTAGAAGAGAACCACACCACTCTCTGTAGAAGAGAATTCCACGACTCCCAGTGGAAGAGAATTCCATACACTCCCTGTCGAAGAGTATCCCAGCACTCTCTGTAGAAGAGAATCCCACCACTCCCATTGGAAGCAAATCCCACAACTCAATGTGGAAGAGAATCCGGCCACTCCCAAGTGGAAGAGAATCCCACACACTCCCAGTGGAAGAGAATCCCACTACTCCTAGTGGAAGAGAGTCACGCCACTCTCTGTAGAAGAGAATCACACCACTCCCACTGGAAGAGGATCCTAACACTCTCGGTGTAAGAGAATCCCACCACTCCCAGTGGAAGAGATTCCAACCATTCCCTGTGGAAGAGAATCCCACACACTCCCTGTGGAAAAGATTCGCACACACTGCCAGTGGAAGAGAATCCCACCACTCTCAGTGGAAGAGAATCCAGCACTCACTGTGGAAGAGAATCCCACACACTCCCAATGAATGAGATTCCCACCACTCTCTGTAGAAGAGAATCACGCACTCTCCCAGTGGAAGAGAATCTCACACACTCCCAGTGGAAGAGAATCACACCAGTCCCTGTAGAAGAGAATCCCACCACACTCTCAGGAAGAGAATCCCACCACTCTCTGCAGAAGAGAATACCAAACATTCCCTGTGGAAGAGAATCCCACCACTCTCCGTAGAAGAGAATCCCACAAACTCCCATTGGAAGAGAATCCCACCACTCTCTGTACAAGACAAACCCACCATTCCCAGTGGAAGAGAATCCCATAACTCAATGTGTAAGAGTATCGCGCCATTCCCTGTGGAAGAGAATCCCACCACTCTCTGTAGAAGAGAATCTCAACACTCCCACTGGAAGAGAATCCCACACACTCCCTGTGGAAGACAATCCCACCACTCTCAGTGGAAGAGAATCCCACCACTCTCTGTAGAAGAGAATCCCACACACTCCCATTGGAAGTGAATCCCACCACTCTCTGTAAAAGACAATCCCACCACTCCCAGTGAAAGAAAATCCCACCAGTCCCAATGGCAGAGGATCCCTTATCGCTTTGTAAAAGACAATCCCACCAGTCCCAATGGAAGACAATCCCACCACTCCCAGTGGAAGAGAATCCCACCATTCCTTGTGGAAAGGAATCCCACAAACTCCCTGTGGAAGAGAATCCCACCACTCTCTGTAGAAGAGAATCACACCACTCCCAGTGGAAGAGAATTCCTTACACTCCCTGTGGAAGAGTATCCCACCACACTCTGTAGATGAGAATCCCAACACTCTCTGTGGAAGAGAATATCACCATTCTCTGTGGAAGAGAATCCCACACACTCCCAGTAGAAGAGAATCCCACCACTCTCTGTAGAAGCGTATCCCACCACTTTCTGTAGAAGAGACTCCCACCACTCCTAGTGGTAGAGAGTCACGCCACTTTCTGTAGAAGAGAATTACACCACCCCCACTGGAAGAGGATCCTAACACTCTCTGTGTAAGAGAATCCTACCACTCCCAGTGGAAGAGATTCCAACCATTCCCTGTTGAAGAGAATCCCACAAACTCCCTGTGGAAGACAATCCCACCACTCTCAGTGGAAGAGTATCCGACCACTCTCTGTAGAAGAGAATCCCACACACTCCCATTGGAAGAGAATTCAACCACTCCCAGTGGAAGAGAATCCCCCACACTCCCAGTGGAAGAGAATCCCACCATTCCTTGTGGAAGAGAATCCCACAAACTCTCTGTGGAAGAGATTCCCACCACTCCCAGTGGAAGAGAATTCCTTACACTCCCTGTGGAAGAGTATCCCACCACGCTCTGTAGATGAGAATCCCAACACTCTCTGTGGAAGAGAAACCCACCACTCCCAATGGAAGAGATTCCCACCACTCCCAGTGGAAGCGATTCCCACCACTCTCGGTGGAAGAGAATTCAACCACTCCCACTGTAAGAGAATCCCAAAATTCCCTGAGGAAGAGAATCCCACAAACTCCCTGTGAAACTGAATCCCACCACTTTCTGTAGAAGAAAATCCCACCACTCCCAGTTGAAGAGAATTCCAAAATTCCCTGAGGAAGAGAATCCCACCACTCCCTGTGTAACTGAATCCCACCACACTCTGTGAAAGAGAATCCCACAACTCAATGTGGAACGTATCTCGCCATTCCCGGTGGAAGAGAATCCTGCCATTCCATGTGGAAGAGAATTCCACACACTCCCAGTGGAAGAGAATCCTACCACTCTCTGTGGAAGAGAATCCCACCACTCTCTGTGGAAGAGAATCCCACCACTTTCTGTGGAAGAGAATCCCATCACTCCCGGTGGAAGAGAAACCCACCACTCCCAATGGAAGAGATTCCCACCACTCCCAGTGGAAGAGATTCCCACCACTCTTGGTGGAAGAGAATTCAACCACTCCCACTGTAAGAGAATCCCAAAATTCCCTGAGGAAGAGAATCCCACAAACTCCCTGTGAAACTGAATCCCACCACTTTCTGTAGAAGAAAATCCCACCACTCCCAGTTGAAGAGAATTCCAAAATTCCCTGAGGAAGAGAATCCCACCACTCCCTGTGTAACTGAATCCCACCACACTCTGTGAAAGAGAATCCCACAACTCAATGTGGAACGTATCTCGCCATTCCCGGTGGAAGAGAATCCTGCCATTCCATGTGGAAGAGAATTCCACACACTCCCAGTGGAAGAGAATCCTACCACTCTCTGTGGAAGAGAATCCCACCACTCTCTGTGGAAGAGAATCACACCGCTCCCAGTGGAAGAGAATCCCACCACTCCCAGTGGAAGAGAATCCCACCACTTTCTGTGGAAGAGAATCCCATCACTCCCGGTGGAAGAGAATCTCACCACTCTCTGTGGAAGAGAATCCCATCACTCCCAGTGGAAGAGAATCCCACCACTTTCTGTGGAAGAGAATCCCATCACTCCCAGTGGAAGAGAATCCCACCATTCTCTGTAGAAGAGAATCACACCACTCCCATTGGAAGAGAATCCCACCACACTCTCAGGAAGAGAATCCCACCACTCTCTGTTGAAGAGAATACCAAACATTCCCTGTGGAAGAGAATCCCACCACTCTCCGTAGAAGAGAATCCCACACACTCCCATTGGAAGAGAATCCCACCACTCTCTGTCCAAGACATTCCCACCATTCCCTGTGGAAGAGAATCCCACAACTCAGTGTGGAAGAGTATCTTGCCATTCCCTGTGGAAGAGAATCCCACCACTCTCTGTAGAAGAGAATCACACCACTCCCATTGGAAGAGAATTCCACCACACTCTCAGGAAGAGAATCCCACCACTCTCTGTTGAAGAGAATACCAAACATTCCCTGTGGAGGAGAATCCCACCACTCTCCATAGAAGAGAATCACACACACTCCCATTGGAAGAGAATCCCACCACTCTCTGTACAAGACAATCCCACCATTCCCTGTGGAAGAGAATCCCACAACTCAATGTGGAAGAGTATCTCGCCATTCCCTGTGGAAGAGAATCCCACCACTCTCTGTAGAAGAGAATCTCACCACTCCCACTGGAAGAGAATCCCACACACTCCCTGTGGAAGACAATCCCACTACTCTCAGTGGAAGAGAATCCCACCACTCTCGGTAGAAGCGTACCCGCCACTTTGTGTAGAAGAGAATCACACCACTCCTTGTGGAAGAGAATCCCACACACTCTCTGTGGAAGAGAATCCCACCAATCTCTGTAGAAGAGAATCCCAGGACTCCCAGTGGAAGAGAATTCCATACACTCCCTGTCGAAGAGTATTCCACCACTCTCTATATAGAAGAGAATCCCACCACTCCAAGTGGAAGCGAATCCCACACACTCCCATTGGAAGCAAATCCCACAACTCAATGTGGAAGAGACTCCCACCACTCCCTATGGAAGAGAATCCCACACACTCCCAGTGGAAGAGAATCCCACCACTCCTAGTGGAAGAGAGTCACGCCACTCTCTGTAGAAGAGAATCACACCACTCCCACTGGAAGAGGATCCTAACACTCTCGGTGTAAGAGAATCCCACCACTCCCAGTGGAAGAGTTTCCAACCATTCCCTGTGGAAGAGAATCCCACACACTCCCTGTGGAAGAGAATCCCACACACTGCCAGTGGAAGAGAATCCCACCACTCTCTGTAGAAGAGAATCCCACCATTCCCTGTGCAAAAGAATCCCACCATGCTCTGTAGAAGAGAATCCCACCATGCTCTGTGGAAGAGAATCCCACCATTCTCTGTGGAAGAGAATCCTACCACTCTCTGTAGAAGAGAATCACACCACTCTCTGTGGAAGAGAATCCCACACACTGCCAGTGGAAGAGAATCCCACCACTCTCTGTAGAAGAGAATCCCACCATTCCCTGTGCAAAAGAATCCCACCATGCTCTGTGGAAGAGAATCCCACCATGCTCTGTGGAAGAGAATCCCACCATTCTCTGTGGAAGAGAATCCTACCACTCTCTGTAGAAGAGAATCACACCACTCTCTGTGGAAGAGAATCCCACACACTCCCAGTGGAAGAGAATCCCACCACTCCCTGTGGAAGAGAATCCCACACATTCTCTGTAGAAGAGAATCCCACCACTTTCTGTAGAAGAGAACCACACCACTCTCTGTAGAAGAGAATTCCACGACTCCCAGTGGAAGAGAATTCCATACACTCCCTGTCGAAGAGTATCCCAGCACTCTCTGTAGAAGAGAATCCCACCACTCCCATTGGAAGCAAATCCCACAACTCAATGTGGAAGAGAATCCGGCCACTCCCAAGTGGAAGAGAATCCCACACACTCCCAGTGGAAGAGAATCCCACTACTCCTAGTGGAAGAGAGTCACGCCACTCTCTGTAGAAGAGAATCACACCACTCCCACTGGAAGAGGATCCTAACACTCTCGGTGTAAGAGAATCCCACCACTCCCAGTGGAAGAGATTCCAACCATTCCCTGTGGAAGAGAATCCCACACACTCCCTGTGGAAAAGATTCGCACACACTGCCAGTGGAAGAGAATCCCACCACTCTCAGTGGAAGAGAATCCAGCACTCACTGTGGAAGAGAATCCCACACACTCCCAATGAATGAGATTCCCACCACTCTCTGTAGAAGAGAATCACGCACTCTCCCAGTGGAAGAGAATCTCACACACTCCCAGTGGAAGAGAATCACACCAGTCCCTGTAGAAGAGAATCCCACCACACTCTCAGGAAGAGAATCCCACCACTCTCTGCAGAAGAGAATACCAAACATTCCCTGTGGAAGAGAATCCCACCACTCTCCGTAGAAGAGAATCCCACAAACTCCCATTGGAAGAGAATCCCACCACTCTCTGTACAAGACAAACCCACCATTCCCAGTGGAAGAGAATCCCATAACTCAATGTGTAAGAGTATCGCGCCATTCCCTGTGGAAGAGAATCCCACCACTCTCTGTAGAAGAGAATCTCAACACTCCCACTGGAAGAGAATCCCACACACTCCCTGTGGAAGACAATCCCACCACTCTCAGTGGAAGAGAATCCCACCACTCTCTGTAGAAGAGAATCCCACACACTCCCATTGGAAGTGAATCCCACCACTCTCTGTAAAAGACAATCCCACCACTCCCAGTGAAAGAAAATCCCACCAGTCCCAATGGCAGAGGATCCCTTATCGCTTTGTAAAAGACAATCCCACCAGTCCCAATGGAAGACAATCCCACCACTCCCAGTGGAAGAGAATCCCACCATTCCTTGTGGAAAGGAATCCCACAAACTCCCTGTGGAAGAGAATCCCACCACTCTCTGTAGAAGAGAATCACACCACTCCCAGTGGAAGAGAATTCCTTACACTCCCTGTGGAAGAGTATCCCACCACACTCTGTAGATGAGAATCCCAACACTCTCTGTGGAAGAGAATATCACCATTCTCTGTGGAAGAGAATCCCACACACTCCCAGTAGAAGAGAATCCCACCACTCTCTGTAGAAGCGTATCCCACCACTTTCTGTAGAAGAGACTCCCACCACTCCTAGTGGTAGAGAGTCACGCCACTTTCTGTAGAAGAGAATTACACCACCCCCACTGGAAGAGGATCCTAACACTCTCTGTGTAAGAGAATCCTACCACTCCCAGTGGAAGAGATTCCAACCATTCCCTGTTGAAGAGAATCCCACAAACTCCCTGTGGAAGACAATCCCACCACTCTCAGTGGAAGAGTATCCGACCACTCTCTGTAGAAGAGAATCCCACACACTCCCATTGGAAGAGAATTCAACCACTCCCAGTGGAAGAGAATCCCCCACACTCCCAGTGGAAGAGAATCCCACCATTCCTTGTGGAAGAGAATCCCACAAACTCTCTGTGGAAGAGATTCCCACCACTCCCAGTGGAAGAGAATTCCTTACACTCCCTGTGGAAGAGTATCCCACCACGCTCTGTAGATGAGAATCCCAACACTCTCTGTGGAAGAGAAACCCACCACTCCCAATGGAAGAGATTCCCACCACTCCCAGTGGAAGCGATTCCCACCACTCTCGGTGGAAGAGAATTCAACCACTCCCACTGTAAGAGAATCCCAAAATTCCCTGAGGAAGAGAATCCCACAAACTCCCTGTGAAACTGAATCCCACCACTTTCTGTAGAAGAAAATCCCACCACTCCCAGTTGAAGAGAATTCCAAAATTCCCTGAGGAAGAGAATCCCACCACTCCCTGTGTAACTGAATCCCACCACACTCTGTGAAAGAGAATCCCACAACTCAATGTGGAACGTATCTCGCCATTCCCGGTGGAAGAGAATCCTGCCATTCCATGTGGAAGAGAATTCCACACACTCCCAGTGGAAGAGAATCCTACCACTCTCTGTGGAAGAGAATCCCACCACTCTCTGTGGAAGAGAATCCCACCACTTTCTGTGGAAGAGAATCCCATCACTCCCGGTGGAAGAGAAACCCACCACTCCCAATGGAAGAGATTCCCACCACTCCCAGTGGAAGAGATTCCCACCACTCTTGGTGGAAGAGAATTCAACCACTCCCACTGTAAGAGAATCCCAAAATTCCCTGAGGAAGAGAATCCCACAAACTCCCTGTGAAACTGAATCCCACCACTTTCTGTAGAAGAAAATCCCACCACTCCCAGTTGAAGAGAATTCCAAAATTCCCTGAGGAAGAGAATCCCACCACTCCCTGTGTAACTGAATCCCACCACACTCTGTGAAAGAGAATCCCACAACTCAATGTGGAACGTATCTCGCCATTCCCGGTGGAAGAGAATCCTGCCATTCCATGTGGAAGAGAATTCCACACACTCCCAGTGGAAGAGAATCCTACCACTCTCTGTGGAAGAGAATCCCACCACTCTCTGTGGAAGAGAATCACACCGCTCCCAGTGGAAGAGAATCCCACCACTCCCAGTGGAAGAGAATCCCACCACTTTCTGTGGAAGAGAATCCCATCACTCCCGGTGGAAGAGAATCTCACCACTCTCTGTGGAAGAGAATCCCATCACTCCCAGTGGAAGAGAATCCCACCACTTTCTGTGGAAGAGAATCCCATCACTCCCAGTGGAAGAGAATCCCACCATTCTCTGTAGAAGAGAATCACACCACTCCCATTGGAAGAGAATCCCACCACACTCTCAGGAAGAGAATCCCACCACTCTCTGTTGAAGAGAATACCAAACATTCCCTGTGGAAGAGAATCCCACCACTCTCCGTAGAAGAGAATCCCACACACTCCCATTGGAAGAGAATCCCACCACTCTCTGTCCAAGACATTCCCACCATTCCCTGTGGAAGAGAATCCCACAACTCAGTGTGGAAGAGTATCTTGCCATTCCCTGTGGAAGAGAATCCCACCACTCTCTGTAGAAGAGAATCACACCACTCCCATTGGAAGAGAATTCCACCACACTCTCAGGAAGAGAATCCCACCACTCTCTGTTGAAGAGAATACCAAACATTCCCTGTGGAGGAGAATCCCACCACTCTCCATAGAAGAGAATCACACACACTCCCATTGGAAGAGAATCCCACCACTCTCTGTACAAGACAATCCCACCATTCCCTGTGGAAGAGAATCCCACAACTCAATGTGGAAGAGTATCTCGCCATTCCCTGTGGAAGAGAATCCCACCACTCTCTGTAGAAGAGAATCTCACCACTCCCACTGGAAGAGAATCCCACACACTCCCTGTGGAAGACAATCCCACTACTCTCAGTGGAAGAGAATCCGACCACTCTCTGTAGAAGAGAATCCCACACACTCCCATTGGAAGAGAATTCCACCACTCTCTGTAAAAGACAATCCCATCACTCCCAGAGGAAGAAAATCCCACCTGTCCCAATGGCAGAGGATCCCTTATCTCTTTGTAAAAGACAATCCCACCAGTCCTAATGGAAGAGAATCTCACCACTCTCTGTAGAAGAGAATCCTACCCCTCTCTTGGAAAAGAATCCCCCCCATTCCCTGTAGAACTGAATCCAACCATGCTTGTGGATGAGAATCCCACCATTCCCTGTGGAAGAGAATCCCACCATACTCTCAGGAAGAGAATCCCACCACTCTCTGTAGAAGAGAATCCCACACACTCCCATTGGAAGAGAATCCCATCACTCTCTATACAAGACAATCCCACCAGTCCCTGTAGAAGAGAATCCCACCACTCTCTGTTGAAGAGAAACCCAAACACTCTCTGTTGCAGAGAATCCCACCATTCCCTGTAGAAGAGAATCCCAAACACTCTCTGTTGAAGAGAATCCCACCATTCCCTGTAGAAGAGGATCCCAAACACTCTCTGTTGAAGAGAATCCCACCATTCCCTGTGGAAGAGAACCCTACCATTCCCTGTGGAAGAGAGTCCCACCAATCTCTGTAGAAGAGAATCCCACTCCTCTCAGTAGAAATGAATCACACCACTCCCATTGGAAGAGAATCCCACCCCCCTCTGTACAAGACAATCCCACCATTCCCTATGGAAGAGAATCCCACCACTCTCTTTGGATGGGAATCCCACCACTCTCTGTAGAAGAGATCCCACCACTCTCAGTGGAAGAGAATCCCACACACTCCCCGTGGAAGAGAATCCCACCACTCTCTGTGGAAGAAAATCCCACCATTCCCTGTAGAACAGAATCCCACCACTCTCTGTAGAAAAGAATCCCACCATTCCCTGTGGAAGAGAATCCAACCGCTCTCTGTAGAAGAGAATTTCACCACTCCCTGTTGAAGAGAATCCCACCACTCTGTAGAAGAGAATTTCACCACTCCCTGTTGAAGAGAATCCCACCACTCTGTAGAAGAGAATCACACCACTCTCTGTAGAAGAGAATCCTACCACTCTGTGGAAGAGCATCCGACACATTTCCTATGGAAGAGAATCCCACATGCTCATGAGTCTCTCAGAGGAACTATTCCTCCTCTTCTCTGTTCTCAATGGGAGATCCCGTATTTTGAAGCTTTTGCTCCATAGTTCTGGATTCCCCATGTGAGGAAATATTCTCTCAGTAGCACCCCCTCCCACCCCGTCATTCTCCATCAGATTCTTGATAGTTTAACTTAGATCACCTGTCATCCTTCTAAACACCAATCAGTACAGACCTCATCTGCTTGGCCTTTCTACATAAGACAAACTTCACATCCCAAGAACTGTTTGAGTGAAATTTCTCTGAACTGACTCCAACACCACTAAAGCCCTCCTTCATTCTGGTGACTAAAACTGTACACTGTACTCGCTTGCTCTATTTACATGTTGCCTATTAATGGTTCATGAAGAGAACACACAGATCCATCTGCACTAAAGACTGCTGAAGTCTCCGTCTCTCTAAATAGTATTCTGGTTTCTTATTCTTCTTTCCAAAGTAGACAACTTCTCATTTCTCTGCAGATTCACCTATTGTTTGCCCAACTTCAGAAGACTGCTTGTATCATCCTTACAACCTGCATTCTCATCTTTTACCCCTTGGCTATAGTTTGAAAACTGTAAATGATTCATTTATCTTAACTCCTTTGGTTCATTAGCTAGTCCTCCACCCACACTAATAAGCCACCACCAACACCATGAGCTGTTATGGACCAGGCCAGATCCACTCAAACACTTCAAGAAAGTTGCCCAGACCCCAACTTTGCTGGTTGTTTTAAGCAGGAGTAAAGTGGATATTCGAGGAGTAATGCAGCTGGGCCAACCACTAGGTTTTAAACAAAACGGAATTTATTTGCAAGATTACCGAATGAAACACAAACAATAGAATGTAGAATAATGCAACTTATCTGAAAACCCAACAGACTATCCCAACTTAATGATGCTGTTCCAAACACTTGCAACAATTCCCATAAACACCCTGTGGCACAAAAGGTAAAATGAAACACAAGGTCTTACAGGAGAGAGGGAGAGAGGGCAGAGAGATTCAGCATGGATTCCATGGAGCTGTTTCTTGGACCAGCAGCCTCCAACTGACTGAGTGCTTTCAGTGAACAGCCAGACCGTGAAAAAGCAAACCTAATCAAACCAGAGCTGAGCTGAGCTGGGAGAACTGGCCACTCCCCTTTCATTGTACAAGTGTTTAATTTTACAAAAATTTGGAAGACTTCTCAAGTAATTAAATGCAGACTTTTCAGAATTGCTGCTTTTACAAACACTCTGAAAAAAAAAAGCCAAGGACAGCATAACCTTATTAAAGAAGCAGCATTGTCACAGATCTCCTATGTGTAGTAATATCTCAGGTAGATTGAATGCCTTTTGGAAATTCAAATATACTACATCTGCTGATTCTCAATTATCATCTACTCAACATCCGTAAAGACACATTTGTTAAACATGATTTCCCTTTCACAAAGCCATGTTGCCTCTGCTTGATTCTGCTTTCTAAGTGTCTCTATTATATTTTTAAAATATATATTCTAACATTTTTTCAGTGACAGATGTTTCCTGCTTTCTGTCACCCTCCTTCCTGATATAAAGAGGCTCTATTAGCGATTTTACAATTCAACTGGGACCATTCAAGAATCCAGAGAATTTTTGAAGACATTGAGTGCAGTTGGCATGGAGTGAAGAGAACAAAGTACAAAGAAAATTACAGCACAGGAACAGGCCCTTCGGCCCTCAAAGCCTCCACCAATCCAGATCCTCTATCTAAAACTGCTGTCTATTTTGTAATGATCTGTATCCCTTTACTCCTTGTCCAGATACATCTTAAATGATGCTATCGTGCCCACCTCTACCTCCTCCACTGGCAATGCATTCCAGGCACCCACCACCCTCTGTGTAAAGAACTTCCCACACATATCTCCCTTAAACTTTTCCCCTCTCACCTTGAACTCATGACCCCTGGTAATTGAGTCCATGCTCTGGGAAAAAGTTTCTTGCTATCCACCTTTTCTATACCTCTCATGATTTTGTAGACCTCAATCAGGTCCCCCCTCAACTTTCATCTTTCTAATGAAAATAGTCATCACCTATTCAATCTCTCTTCATAGCCAACGCCCTCCATACCAGACAACATCCTGGTGAACCTTCACTGCGCCCTCTCCAAAGTATCCACAGCCTTTGGTAATGTGGTGACCAGAACTGTATGCAATATTCCAAATGTGGCTGAACGAAAGTCCCATGCAAGTATAATTTGACCTGCCAACTCTTATACTCAATACCCTTTCCAATGAAGGAAGGCATGCTATATACCTTCTTGACCACTCTATTGACCTGCATTGCACCTTCAGGGTACAATGGACCTGAACACCCCGATCTCTCTGTCTTCCCCAGGGCTTTTCCATTTACTATATAGTTCGCTATTGAATTGGATCTTCCAAAATGCATCGCCTTGCATTTGCCTAGAATGAACTCCATCTGCTCAACTCTCCAATCTATCTATATTCTACAGCATCCTCTGACAGTCCCCTTCACTATCTGCTACTCCGCCGATCGTAGTGTCACCTGTAAACTTGCTAATCAGACCACCTATAACTTCCTCCTGGTCATTTATGTATATCACAAACAACAGTGGCCCCAACACTGATCCCTGTGGAACGCCACTGGTCACAGTTCTCCATTTTGAGAAACTCCCTTCCACTACTACTTTCTGTCTCCTGCTGCCCAGCCTGTTCTCTATCCATCTAGCTATTACCCTGGACCCCATGTGACTTCACTTTCTCCATCAGCCTACCATGCAGAACCTTATCAAATGCCTTACTGAAGTCCATGAATATGACATCTTCACTGCTTCCCTCATCAATCAACTTTGTCACATCCTCAAAGAATTCTATTGCGTTGGCAAGACATGACCTTCCCTGCACAAAATCATGTTGCCTATCACTGATAAACCTATTTTCTTCCAAATGGGAATAGATCCTATCCATCAGTATCTTCTCCAGCAGCTTCCCTAACACTGATGTCAGGCTTATTGGTCTATAATTACCTGGATTGTCCCTTCTATCCTTCTTAAACAAGGGGAAACATTCACAATTCTCGTGTTGTCTGAGACCTCACCCGTGTTCAAGGATGTTGAATAGATATCTGTCAAGGTCCCAATATTTTCCTCTCTCGCTTCACTCAGTAACCTGGGATAGATCCCATCCAGGCCTGGGGACTTGTCCACCTTAATGCCTTTTAGAAGACCCAACATTTTCTCCCTCCTTTATGCCTAGTTGACCTAGAGTAATGTCTATTCCTAACCTCAACATTCATCATGTCCCTCTCCTCGGCGAATACCAACGCAAAGTACTTGATAACAATCTCATCCATTTTCTCTAACCTCACACATAACTTTCCTTCTTTGTCCTTGAGTGGGCCAACCCTTTCTCTAGTTACCCTTTTGATTCTTATATACAAATAAAAGGCTTTGGGATTTTCCTTAACCCTGTTTGTTAACGATATTTCGTGACCTCTTTTAACTCTCTTAATTCTTCATTTCAGTTTGTCCTACTTCCTAGATATTCTTCGCTGAGACCTTATGTTTGCTTCTTTTCTCCTCTTTGTCTCCCAATTTCACCTGTTGTCCATGCTTCCCTAATCTTGCCATTTCTCTCCCTCATTTTCACAGGGACATGTCTGACCTGCATTCTAATCAATCTCTTTTTAAAAGCCTCCCACCTATCACACAGCTGGTCCCAATTCACATTCCCCAGCCTCTGCCGAATTTTGCTGTAGTTGGCCATTCCCCAATTTAGCACTCTTCCTTTAGGACCACACTCGTGTTTGTCCATGAGTATTTTAAAACTTATGGAATTGTGATCATTGTTCCCAAAATAATCCTGAAAAAAGCTTCAACTACCTGGCCGGGCTCGTTCCCCAACACCAGGTACAGTATAGCCCTATCCTGAGTTGAACTATTTGCATAGAGTCATAGAGTCATAAAGTCATAGAGATGTATAGCATGGAAACAGACCCTTCGGTCCAATCCGTCTATGCCGAACAGATATCTCAACCCAATCTAGTCCCACCTGCCAGCGTCTGGTCCATATCCCTCCAAACCCTTCCTATTCATACATCCATCCAAGTAAAACCCTCCTGGACATTCCTTACAAATTCTGCTCCATCCAGACCTCTAACACTAAGTGAATCCAAGTCAATGCTGTGAAAATTAAAATCTCCTATCACCACCACCCTGTTGCTCCTGCATCTTTCTATAATCTGTTTACATATTTCCATCTCACGCTCGCTGTTGGACAGCCAGTGGTACAGCCCCAACATTGTTACTGCACTCTTGCTATTTCTGAGCTGTGCCCACATTATCTCACTGCTTGAGTCCTCCATTATGTCCTCCTTCAGCACAGCTGTGATATCTTCTGACCAATAGTGCACGGTGGCACAGTGGTTAGCACTGCTGCCTCACAGTGCCAGAGACCTGGGTTCAATTCCCGCTTCAGGCGACTCTCTGTGTGGAGTTTGCACATTCTCCCTGTGTCTTCTCCGGTTTCCTCCCACAATCCAAAAATGTGTAGGTTAGGTGAATTAGCCATGCTACATTGCCTGTAGTGTTGGGTAAATGTAAAGGAATGGGTCTAGGTGGGTTGCACTTTGGCAGGTCAGTGTGGACTTGTTGGGCCGAAGGGCCTGTTTCCACACTGTAAGTAATCTAAAAGCTCCTTCCTCTCCAGCCCTCCTCAAGCATCTATATTCTGGGATATTTAATTGCCAATCTTGCCCTTACCTCAACCAATGATTGGGGGACCTGGTATTATTAAACAGAGACCCGGGTAAGATTGGGGGACCCCGGTATTACTAAGCAGAGACCTGGGTAAAATTGGGGGACCCGAGTATTATTAAACAGAGACCCGGGTAATGATTGGGGGACCTGGGTGTTATTAAGCAGAGACCCTGGTAATGATTGGGGGACCTGGGTGTTATTAAGCAGGAGACAACAGCTTCGTTTCACTTGGAGGTCCCCACTGATGATGTTACCTAGCCAGGTAATGAAACGTCTGGATATCAAACCTACAGCTCAGTGAGCAAACCTAAATCTCAACCTGAGCTACAAACCTTCACAAACCTTGCACTAACCTGGTCTGGTCTATATGTGACTCCAGACCCAGAGCAATGTGGTTGACTCTTCACTGCCCTCTGGACAATTAGGAATGGTTGGCTTAGCCAGTGATGCCCATATCCTGTAAATTGTAAAAACAAATCTGAGTCGGGAGGGTCTATAAATAGAAAGCACTCAGTCTTCAATGTAGCTTTGTAAGACCATTGCCTATTAATTAAAGAGCCTATAACTGTGATTTTTAAACAGTATTAGCATTTAATAGTTACAGTAAATTATGAATGAATAGTTTATTGATTGACATATATCTTGAAGATATAGTGAAAGTGTTTTGTCACCACAATCCAGGCCATTTTGAGGGACAGTAAGGATAAAAAGAAATTACTTAAATGAGACTTCATCTTCTGATCGAATTGGGGTCTCAAGCACTTCAGGGCTTCTGCAAGGTCCCTGCAAGGAGTTCCGATCTTCAAGGAGTCCCACTCTGGCAACAACATTGCTTGATACCAGCACCACCAAGAATCCAGGCTCTGGGCCTACCACTGCTAGGAATCCTTGCTCAGGGCACTGCCACTGCCAAGAGTCCAGGCTCTGGGTCTACTACTGCTGCCAGGACTCCCGGTCCACTCTGCTGACACTGCAGCCATCACTCTGCCAACACTGCTCTGGCCTCAAAGATGGAGAAAAAAGGAAGAAGAAAAAAAAAGGATGAAAAATACAGAGAGAAAATGATACCAACTGCCTGGAGTGAACGGGCTCTGATAAGCCTGAACACTACCCACCATGCTGTCACCCCCTTTGAATGTATCTCTGCTTTTTGCATGCACTATTTGCTGTGAATTTCACAATTTCATCCCTGTCTGAGTGAAGGTATTTCATGTAGCACCATTCTCTCTAGATCAACCCCATCCAAAGCACTGATCAATTTAACTACCTCTGTCAAGTCACTGCTCAGTATTCCTTAAACCTTTAGCAAAAGCTGCATTATCTTAAGTTCATAAAACCCATCTCTGTTGTGCAGGATGGAGATTGTGAAGAGACAAATTTCTCTGTTTGCAGATCCCCCCCGCCCCCCTTCCATTCCCTGGATTTGTGGTTCGGAGTAAAAATTCTTTTCACCAATAAACAGATTGCTTGAAAGTAATTAGCGCAAAGGCAAAGGTAGGACAGGCACTGTATTGGAGCAGTGGAGTATAGGAGCTTCTGCATTCTGAAGTGATCCTGGTAAATACACCTGCAGCAGATTTATAAAACAAGAGGGACTCCAAATCAGATTGTTGAATTGTAGACACTGTGACATGTTAGGGACAGGGCAAGATATCTGGACAGTTTGTTCCAGTGGTGGTCACACACTTTAGATCCAGCAGTCTGATTCCACCTGTAGTCAGAGACAGGAGAATGTGATTATGGGTGAGGTAGGTGAGGGATTAGATAATACTGAAGTGCCGAAGCAACACAATGACCAGTGGCACAAACTGAGGAGGATAATTCCAGGGAGGAAGAACTTCAGTTCTAAAGATGGATTGGAGAGGTTGGCTTGAAACAAGCAGCAGTCCAGACAGAGTAGTGGGGAGAAATAATATTAATCAATCAAGAAAGAGAGGATATCAATTTAAAGCAAAATAAAAGTACCAACAAGTCACAGGAGGAAATGTTTGTTCACGCAGTGTGTGGCTGAAATCAGGAGTGGGCCATCCGACACTCCAAGCCTAATCTACCATTCAATAAGATCACAGTATAATCGAATTTCGGATACAACTGGAGGGTGAAATAATATCATCTTAAACCAGGGTATTATGCTTAAACAAGGGAGTTTTTAATGGGATGAGGAAGGAGTCAGCTAAATTAGACCGGGAACATGAGTGATATGGTGAACCAACTGAGGAACAGTGGAGGACTTGCAAAAGATTTTTCACAGTGGTCAAGGAAAGTATATTCCGGTCAAGAATGAGGATAGCAAAGGTAGGGAGAGCCGGCTGTGGATAACCAAGGAACTAAAGAAAGGTAGCCAATTAAAAGCTCAGGCTTACAACATAGCCAAGGGTAGTGGGAAACAGGAAGATTGGGAAACTTTAAAAAGCAAATTAGAAGCAAGCAATAAAGGAAGGAAAGATATATTATGAATGCAAACTAGCACAGAGTATAAAAACAGGTCAAGAAATCTTTTATAAAATGGAAAAGAGTGGTGAAAGTGGACATAGGTCCCTTGCAGGATGAGAAAGGGGAATTACTATTGGGTAATGCTGAAATATATGAGCCCTTGAATAACTATTTTGTGTCAGTCTTTAAAGTGGAAGATGTGTCTAACATACAAACCAATGATGTTAAGGATACAATGGGAGGTGAGGACCTCAATTGAATTGTTAACCCCTAAGGGGTTGTGTTGAGCAAACTTGAGGGTCTAAAAGTAGGTAAGTTCCCTGGTCCTGATGGAATGCATCCCAGGATGCTGAAAGAAATGGTGGAAGTTATAGCTGTGTTAGAGGTAACTTACCAAAATTCACTGGATACTGGGCAGGACCCAGTGGACTGGAAGATAGCGAATGTCACGCCACTGTTTAAAAAATAGTGTAGGCAAAAGGCAGGTAGGTATAGGTAAGTTAGCTTAACAACTGTAATCTGGAAAATGCTGGAGGCTATCATTACAGAAGAAATAGTGAGACATCTGGGTGGACAGGGTTCCATCAGGCAGATGCAGCATAGATTCAGGAAGGGAAGGTTGTCTTTGATAAACTACCTAGAGTTCTTTGAGGATGTAACAAATGTGGTAAATGGAGAGGAACAGGTGGATATTGTCTACTTGGATTTCCAAAAGGCATTTGATAAGGTGCCGCATGAAAGACTCATCAATAAGATACGAATGCAGGGAGTTGCGAGGAATGTAATAGTATGGATAGAGGACTAGTTAACCAATAGAAAGCAGAGAATTGGGATAAATGGGTGTTTCTCTGATTGGAGATCAGTGGTGATCAGGGTGCCGCAGGGGTCGGTGTTGGGCCCGCAACTGTCCATATTTATTGGAAGAGGAGACTGAGTGTAACGTATCCAAGTTTGCTGATGACACTAAACTGACTGGAAAGGCAAACTGTGCAGAGGATGTAGAGGGTCTGCAGAGAGATTTAGATAGATTAAGTGAGTGGGAAAGGGTCTGGCAAATGGAGTACAATGTTGATAAATGTGAGGTTATCCACTTTGGAAGTAAAAATAGTAGGTCAGGTATTATTTAAATGGTGAAAGATTGCAGCATGCTATTGTGCAGAGGGACTTAGTAGTGCTCGTACATAAATTGCTGAAAGTTGATTTGCAGGTGCAACAGGTAATCAGGAAGGCAAATGGAATATTGGCTTTCATTGCTAGAGGGTCTGAATTTAAGAGCAGAGAGGTTCTGCTGCAATTATACAAGGTGTTGGTGAGGCTGCACCTGGAGTACTGTGCACAGTTCTGGTCTCCTTACTTGAGAAAGGATATACTGGCTTTGGAGGAGGTTCACTAAGTTGATTCTGGAGGTAAGGAGTTACGCTATGAGGAAAGGTTGACCACCTGGGACTGTAGAATTTAGAAGAATGAGAGGGGGTCGTATAGAATTACATACAATTATGAAAGGGATAGATAAGATAGAGGCAGGCAAGTTGTTTCCACTGGTGGGCGAGACTAGAACTAGGGGTCATGGCCTCAAGATTAGGGGGAATACTTTCCTAGAAAGTAGTAAATCTGTGAAATTCACTAATGAAGCTGTCGAGACAGCTTCATTCAAGACACAGTTGGATGGGTTTTGCATGGTAGGGGAATTTAGTTATATGGATAATGCAGGTAGGAGGAGCTGAGATGATAGATAGATCAGCCATCATCTTAATGAATGGCCTACTTGTGCTTCTAATACTATGAAACTGACTATGAAACTATGAAAGGTGGCATGTCCTCTCTGAGAGTGTGATGGAGACAGCTTCACCCAAGGTTTTTAAAATGGAATGCAAGTGTTTATCTGACACGTACAAGAGTACAGGGAGACAGAGAATGTGGTGATGAGGGGCATGGACAGGGTAAATAGACAAGGTCTTTTCCCCAGGGTGGGGATTCCAGAACTACAGGGCATAGGTTTAGAGTGAGAGGGGAAAACTTTAAAAGGGACCTAAGGGGCAATGTTTTCACACAGAGGGTGGTGCGTGTTTGGAATGAGCTGCCAGAGGAAGTGATGGAGGCTGGTACAATTACAACATTTAAAAGGCATCTGGGATGGACATATGAATAGGAAGGATTTGGAGGGATATGGGCCAAATGCTGGCAAGTGGGACCAGAGTAGTTTGGGATATCTGGTCAGCATGGACGAGTTGGAGCGAAGGGTCTGTTTCTGTGCTGTATATCTCTATGAGTCTGTGACTCTAGTGAGCTGCATTTGCAAAGGGCTGGATCAGAAACGATGGGCAGAATGGCTGGGACAAAACCTGTGCTGGTCAGCAGCAAAGCGGTGTGCTGAAAGGACTGATCCAACAGATTGTTCATCACTTCCTGGATTGGCTAGTGTCTGTCTATTCACACAGTTAATTCAATCAAAACCACCTTCCCCAGAGTGACACGGTTCCCTGGCCTTTTTCCCACCTCCTTCTCCTCCCTCCCCCACCACCTCTCTGTCTCTGGAACAGCAGTGATGCTCTGTCCTGGCAGTCTCCCTCTCGACAATCTCAACAAGCATTTCTCCTGACTCAGAATGTTTGGATAGTGGCTCAGGGGAGGGGAGCAGCTGTTAATATCATGCCATCCCTGTGAGCTTACAGAGAATGGTGGGATGGCGGAGGGGGGGGAGCTGTGTGGAATGAAGAGGCCAGGTCCTCCGAGACAGCCTGTAAATGCTGACAGTTACATTTTGCTGCTGACACAGTTCATGTTCACATCGAGTCCCTGGAAATCTTCACATCAATTATTCAGCTCTCTCTGTATCCTGGCTGTCCCAAAACCATCTAAAACAAGTTCAACAGCAAACCATCACCCAGTTATCAGCCAGACCTTTACCCAAGCTCCCTTTCCATCATCTAACTCTCTCCATCTCTCTCTTTCGCTGTCTCTCTCTCTCTCTCTCTCGGGGTGGCACGTTGGCTCAGTGGTTAGCACTGCTACCTCACAGCGCCAGGGACTCGGGTTTGATTCCAGCCTCGGGCGACTGTCTGTGTGAAGTTTGCACATTCTCCCCATGTCTGCGCGGGTTTGCTCCGGGTGCTCAGGTTTCCTCCCACAGTCCAAAGATGTGCAGGTCAGGTGAATTGGTCATGCTAAATTGCCCGTAATGTTCAGGGGTGTGTAGGTTAGGTGCACTAGTCAGAAGAAATATAGAATAATAGAGGAATGGGTCTGGGTGGGTTATGCTTCGGAGGGTCGGTATGGACGTGTTGGGCCAAAGGGTCAGTTTCCACACTGTAGGAATTCTATCTCTCTGTTTTGCAAAGCAGGGCTGAGGGAACCACCGCAGTGGGCCAGCACTGAGTGCAGGATGTGGGCTGGAGGGAAGGTGTTTCAGAAGGTGTGAGCGGGGAAAGAGAAGGCTGGGTGTGGAGTGGAGAGGGAGAAGGTGTGGAGGTGACAGTGGGCTCTGGGATGGGGTGGGTGTTGATAATGTGGGTGGAGTTAGGTGTTACAACAGGGGTTGGGAGGCAAGTTTGACCTTTAGAACCTGTACAGTGTGGAAACAGGCCATTCAGCTCAACAAGTCTACACCGACCCTCCAAAGAGTATCCTACCCAGACCCATTCCCTTACTCAACATTTCCCCTGACTAATGCACCTAGCCTACACACCCCTGAACACTATGGACAATTTAGCATGGCCAATTCACCTAACCTGCACATCTTTGGGAGGAAATCCACACAGATACAGGGAGAATGTGCAAACTCCGCACAGACAGTCACCCAAGGTCTGGAATTGAACCTGGGTCCCTGATGCTGTGAGGCAGCAGTGCTAACCACTGAGCCACCGCTCTGCACCTTTCCCACTCTGCTGATTGCCACTGAGTAAGGAATTAGTGTGCCTGGGAATTATTATAAATTCTGGTACAATGTTAGGAGTAATTTTCAGAAAACAAGGTGCATCTAGAACAAAACTCCTTTGTTCATCGTCTTTCAGCATGTTTGTTAATTAGTTATAAAATCAGACCTGTTTGACTGATGGTCAATAATCCTCCAATCAGAGTCAGATTGAAGCAACAAAATTGGGATTGTTAAATTTTAACGTTCACTTGGACCTCTGGAAACCGTGGTAACCATCGTTTTGACACTTGTTGGAGCAATAGCTCATTAGTTGTACAAACCCTGAAGACCCATGAGTACACAGCAGGATCTAACAAACAGCAATAGAACAATAACCTGTGCTCCCGGTGTTGAGATAAATATTGGCTAGTACGTTGAGAAACTTCCTTCATCTTCCTCAAAATATTGCCATGACATTTTCGACATCCACCTGAGAGGGCAATGATGTCTCAGTTTTAACATCTCAAATGGTAGACAGCACCTCTGACAGGGTAATACAGCATTAAAATATCAGCTGGGATTCTGGGCTCAAGAGTTTAATCCATAACCTTTCAATTCTATGAGAGAAAACGACAGTGAACATTGCTTGTTGCAAGTTGTCTACTTGTACCAGCCGAGCTCAGAGGAATTAATAAAGGCTTCATGTTTAACAGCTCACGTAGTCCTGAGTTTAAATGATCTGTTTCAATCTGATTTACCTGTCAGTGACCTCTGAGCTCTGGCTGAGACAAAGACTGAGTACTGATGTGGGTTGGGTTTCCCAGTCAGGGTGGAGTGATATTCCACCACAGAAATAGGGTGACACGGCAAGTAAGATCCCACCCACTGCTTGGCCTCTCCAGGCATTATTATAAATTCAAAGTTTGGGAGTAGATTTGTAGCTCGGGTGCTCGTTGTTGTGGTTCTGTTCGCCGAGCTGGGAATTTGTGTTGCAAAAGTTTCGTCCCCTGTCTAGGTGACATCCTCAGTGCTTGGGAGCCTCCTGTGAAGCACTTCTGTGATGTTTCCTCCAGCATTTATAGTGGCTTGTCTCTGCCGCTTCCGGTTGTCAGTTCCAGCTGTCCGCTGCAGTGGCCTGTATATTGGGTCCAGGTCGATGTGTTTGTTGATAGAATCTGTGGATGAGTGCCATGCCTCTAGGAATTCCCTGGCTGTTCTCTGTTTTGCTCATGAGCAAAACCAATGTAGTGTACAAAATCCCATGCAAGGACTGCACAAAACACTACATAGGACAAACAGGAAGACAGCTAACGATCCGCATCCATGAACACCAACTAGCCACGAAACGACACGACCAGCTATCCTTAGTAGCCACACACACAGATGACAAGCAACATGAGTTCGACTGGGACAACACTACTATTATAGGACAAGCCAAACAGAGAACAGCCAGGGAATTCCTAGAGGCATGGCACTCATCCACAGATTCTATCAACAAACACATCGACCTGGATCCAATATATCGGCCACTGCAGCGGACATCTGGAACTGACAACTGGAAGCGGCAGAGACAAACCACTATAAATGCCGGAGGAAACATCACAGAATCGCTTCACAGGAGTCTCCCAAGCACTGAGGATGTCACCTAGACAGGGGACAAAACGTTTGCAACACAAATTCCCAGTTTGGCGAACAGAACCACAACATTATTATAAATTCTGCTACATTGTCTGGAATAATTTCAGAAAACAAGATGCATCTAAAACAAAACTCTTTCTACATTTTATTTTGACACATTTGTTAATTAGTTATAAACTCAGACTCATGGGTGGGTAAAATCTGACGGTCAATAATCCTCCGATCAGAGTTGGTATTGATTGGAGCAACAAAATTACGGATTGTGAAATTCTAATATTCACTGCTTGATATCTCAGGAGCAACAGAAATGGCTAATCTCCAGGCACCATTGACAGATTTAAAAATGAGAGGGTTCAGCATTCTCTTCCTAAATTGACCAACCAGAGCAGATCATCTCCACCTGAAGAAAGATCAGTTCACCACAGTCCTTGACCTCTCAGTCAAGAACATACCTCTCTTCCATCACCCCCCATCATTAGTCACCCTCTCCACCATCTGTTACTATCGCATTCTCCCCACCAGTTCCTCCTCC
Organism: Hemiscyllium ocellatum; assembly: GCF_020745735.1. Classification (NCBI taxonomy): domain Eukaryota; kingdom Metazoa; phylum Chordata; class Chondrichthyes; order Orectolobiformes; family Hemiscylliidae; genus Hemiscyllium; species Hemiscyllium ocellatum. Next base: position 15,881,334 of record NC_083416.1, on the reverse strand, counting down.
CCCATCCATTAACCCCTTCCTCCATTTGAGAGGGTTAGGTGCATTAGTCAGGGATAAATATAGGGTAGGGGGAATGGGTCTGCGTGGGTTACTCTTCGGAGGGTCTGTGTGGGCTTGTTGGGCTGAAGGGCCTGTTTCCACACTGTAGGGATTCTATGATTTAGTTTAACTTCCAGCTTCCCTCCTCCATCCATTACTTCCCCCCTTTCCCTCATCCATCTGTCACAACTCCTCCCTTTCCCTATCCATTATTCCCTCTCCCCTCCCCTCCCTTCCCTTCCCCTCCCCCATCTATTATTCACCCCATCCCTCCATTTATTACGCTCCCACCTCCCCATTCATTATACCCCTTGTCCCATCCATAACTACCCCCTCCACTCCTCCATTCATAACATCCTGTCCCCTCCCTATTCACAACTCACCTCCTTACCCTCCTCCATCTATAACACCTTCTCTCTCCACCCCCACCCATAACACACTTTTCCATCCTCCATCGATGATTATTCCTCCCCATCCATAAGTCCCCTATCGGATACTCCCTCCCTCCATCCCCCAATCATTACCACTTTCTCTCCCCAACCCTCTCCATTACTCCCTCCTTTCCACTCCCCAACCACCCCCCTCCCCCATTACTCACACTCCTCCTCTCTCTCCCTCTCTTCCCCACCCCCCCACCCCCCCCCCCGCCCTCTGTGTGCTGTCAGCTCTCCCCTCCCCGAGCAAATGGTTTGGGTGCATTAAGGTATCGGAAGAGGCAGAAAGCACCCAGATGCAGTGGGAGGATTTTTGGTGATCAATTGTGGACAATATGTGTGGAGGGCCTGAGGAACAGAGAGTTCTGAATCATAGAACCCCGACAGTGTGTAAACTGGCCCTTCTGCCCAAAATATCTACACTGACCCTTTGAAGAGTATCCCACCCAAACCCATTCCTCTACATTTACCCCTGACTAATGCACCTTAGCCTACACAACACTGAACACTATGGACAATTTAGCATGGCCAATTTACCTGACCTGCACATCTTTGGATTGTGGGAGGAAACCAGAGCACCCGGAGGAAACCCACACAGACATGGGGAGAATGTGCAAACTCCACACAGACAATTGCCAGAGGCAGGAATCAAACCCAGGTCCCTGTCACTGTGAGGCAGCAGTGCTAACTACTGAGCCACTGTGCTATCAAACACAAAGGATGAGAAGGTCAGAACAGAATTATTCAGAGCATCAGATATGTGGTGATACCATTCACTGGAGTAAATCTAGCGACAACTCAAAACATACGATGGCAGAATATATCAATGGCAGGGTCATTATTAATCACCCAGCTCTTAGTTTCTTCGAGAAGATGGTGCTGAGCTGTCCTCTTTATGCATCTCTAGTGTGAGTTACATTTTCTTTTGAGTTTGAGCTAAGTAAGAGATGCAACTCTAATAGCAGAGTGAAACGAAATGCAAACAAAGCTGGGCAGATTAGATGTGCCTAGGTCGGTGTTTGATAGTCATTTTCCGACTGGTCTTCAATCAATTTTTAAACATGAGGTTGAGAGTGAAGGCTTTGAGAGGGAACAGGATATTAGGGATTAGACTATGTCGTCAGCACTCTCATCCAGAAGAAATTGTTGCCCAGTTTGGGCCGGGGGATGTTTGACAGCAATTCCCACGGGAAATGGTTCCGCTGCCTCGATGCTTCTGAATGAATCCAATATCCCAGTAATTTCAGGAAGAGCCCTTTTGTCCAAGCCACCTGTTCAAGGGCGAGATTGACCAATGGGGCAATGGCTTGTGTTTGCAAGAACATCCGGGGTCACGACATTCTGAGGGGAAAGGTCAGTCATCATTGCCCTGAGTGTCAGTGTTTAGTAACCTGATACCACCATTGGTGATGTCCTGTCACGTCTTCATCTATTCCCATTAACCTTTGAAAGAAAATGGACTCAGTTCAGATTGCCACAATTGCATAGCATGTGCTGTAAAATTGAAGAGAATTTTGTTTTGTTGGGGTGACGAAGGGATGATGGCAAATCGAAATAGCTCATTATGTAGGTTAGCTTTCCCTAACTGGTGACAGAAAGGGTCACCGGTTACAACAGCAGGTCAGAGTCTAGGAGCGCTGCAGTGAGTAACTCACTTCCTGACTCATAGAATTACAGAATCTCTACAGTGTGGAAACAGGCCATTTGGCCCTTCAACTCCACACTGACTCTCCGAAGACTATCCCACCCAGACCCACTCCTCATCCTATTAGTGTATATTTCCCCTGATTAGTGCACCTAACCTACACATCCCTGAACACTGTGGACAATTTACCATGGCCAGTTCACCTGACCTGCACATCTTTGGACTGTGGGAGGAAACCGGAGCACCCGGAGGAAACCTACTCAGACACAGGGAGAATTTGCAAACTCCACATAGACAGAGGCCCGAGGCCTGAACACCATCTACAAGCACAAGTCTGGAGTGTGGTGGAATAGTCTCCATTTCCTTGCATGGGTGCAGCACCAATAATACCCAAGCGGCTTGACACCATCCAGGACAAGATTAGAGTGGTGCTGGAAAAGCACAACAGGTCAGGCAGCATCCGAGGAGCAGGAAAACAGATGTTTTGGGCAAAAGCCCTTCATCCGAAATGAAGGCAGGGACCCTCTGGGGTGGAGAGATAAATGGGGTGGGGGGGGGGGGGGGGGGGGGGGTGGTGGTGGACTGGAGAGAAAGTAGCCAAGTGTACAATAGGAGGATGGAGGTGGGGATGAATGTGATAGGTCAGAGAGGAGGTTGGAGCAGATAGATGGGAAGGAAGGTAGAGAGAGGAGGAGAACTTCTTCAAGGTAGGCATCCTTGCAAGAGGACTGCAGATGCTGGAGATTAGAGTCTAGATTAGAATGGTGCTGGAAAAGCACAGCAAGTCAGGCAGTATCTGAGGTCTAGTTTAAAGTGGTGCTAGAAAAGCTCTAGATTAGAGTGGTGCTGGAAAAGCTGCAGTCCTCACTTTTGCCTAGTTGATTTTAACCTTACCGCGAATCCTCTTGCGAATCCTCCCATTTCTCTCCACCCCAGAGGCTCCCTGCCTGTATTCCTGATGAACGGCTTTTGTCCGAAACATCGATTTTCCTGCTCCTCTAATGCTGCCTGACCTGCTGTGTTTTTCCAGCACCACTCTCATCCACACTCTGATCTCCAGCATCTGCAGTCCTCACTTCTGCCTCCCATCCAAGACACAGCAGCCTATTTGATTGGCACCACATCCTCAAACTTTTACTCCCTCCACTACATATGTGTATTATCTACAAGAGGCAGTGCAGAAATTCACTGAGGCTCCTTCGACAGCGCCTTCCACACCACTTCCATCTAGAAGGACAAGGGCAACAGTTGAGAGGCAACAGCATCCCGTTGTAAGTTCCCTGTCCAAGCTGCTCAGCATCCTGACTAGAATGCCCTTGACCCCAAATGGGAACATTCTAGGAATGGTTTAGAGGGATATGGGCCAAGTGCTGGCAAATGGGACTAGATTAGCTTAGGATATCTGGCCAGCATGGATGAGTTGGACTGAAGGGCCTGTTTCCGTGCTGTTCGTCTCTATGGTTCTATGTTGGAGGAAACAGACGGGGAAATTGCGGTCACTGCTTTGTCCTGCTTCAGGGTAACTTCCCAATCAGATAAAATGTAAAGCATTGATCAATGGTGCTGTACATAGACAGGAGGGCCTATATAAACCACAGGAAATATGAGGAGAACATTAATGACACATATAAAAGCCCATTGTTTCAGGCTTTACAATAAAGACTGCCCAATGCAGCTGATTAGCAGATTGTCCTTTCACCTTTTTCGACTCAGCCCCTATCGAACTAGCTGCGTATTGATTGTGAGTGCCCTGAGGGAAATGGTTTGGGCCTGTCTCACCACTTTGCTAATGGACACAGATTCCCCCCACCCCCAATCTCCCCGTCAGAATTGTCAAAGCTGTTGATTGATAGAAGATTGCCTCACTGCGGGGAGAGGGGAATCAGGAACAGTATGAAACTGTGAGGAGAGGTTAACAAGCAGCAGCTCAGACCAGGCTGAGTGGGCAGGATTAGGAGCAATCTCCCTCTCAGGAACTGTCATGCAAACCCATCACCCAGGAATGTCTGCTGTGAAAGCCAGGGCGCACTGGAGGAACAGAGTCCGGCAGCAGTGGGATGTCTGATCCTGCAGCAGGAGATGACTCTGAAAACTAAAGCTCTCCACAGGGGCAGCATGTGAATGCACTAGGTATTCCAACGGAGACAGCCTGTCACTCAAGGGAAAATAAAACCAAAGAAAAGCTTACATTTATATAGCACCTTTTACAACCTGAAGCCCTTCCCAACTGATGAACCATTCTGAAAGGGCAGTTACCGTGGGGTGGCACGGTGGCACAGTGGTTAACACTGCTGCCTCACAGCGCCAGGGACCTGGGTTCAATTCCCGCCTCAGGCGACTGACTGTGTGGAGTTTGCACGTTCTCCCCGTGTCTGCGTGGGTTTCCTCCGGGTACTCCGGTTTCCTCCCACAGTCCAAAGATGTGCGGGTCAGGTGAATTGGCCATGCTAAATTGCCCGTAGTGTTAGGTAAAGGGTATATGTAGGGGTATGGGTGGGTTGCGCTTCGGCGGGTCGGTGTGGACTTGTTGGGCCGAAGGGCCTGTTTCTACACTGTAAGTAATCTAATCTTACTGGTGGGATGTGGGAAACACCGCAGCTACCATACACAGCCATGCGATAACGTGCAGAGAATCTGTTACTGGTGTGATGTTGGTTAAGACACTAGCGAAAGATCGGCTGCTGCTTTTCAAAATGGTGTCATGCTATTGTTTATTTATATCAGAGTGGTTTGGCTCCTGGGGGATGGATCCTGAGGCCTGGGTTTCAGGGAGAAAGTGAGGTCTGCAGATGCTGGAGATCAGAGCTGAAAATGTGTTGCTGGAAAGGCGCAGCAGGTCAGGCAGCATCCAAGGAGCAGGAGAGGGCTCATGCCCGAAACGGTCGATTCTCCTGCTCCTTGGATGCTGCCTGACCTGCTGCGCCTTTCCAGCAACACATTTTCAGCCTGGGTTTCAGGGCCTAGATTCTGAGACCTTGGTCCTGAGATCTAGGCCTTGGACCTAGCACCTGGGGACTGGGTCATGGAGTCTAGGGCCTAGGTCTTGCGAACTGGGTCTGAGGCCTACTGCCCAGGGTCTTCGTCTTGAAGCTGGGACCTGGGTTCTCGACCCATCTAAAAGTCGACACCTCTGACCATCCTTAAGTGACAATTTGAAGATTCAGTGTCACTGAAAGAAAGATCTGAGTGATCACTGACAGAGTCTCGGGCCAGAGGACACTAGCGAGGATTGACCATGAACGAGAGCTGTTCGTTGGATAGCTGAAACCTATTCATCAAATCTAGCCAGACCATAGCAGGCTCTCTTGATCTTCACTTTCTAACAATCAAATCTTCCACTATTGCTGGATTACACATAAAGTCTTGATTCTTGCCATCAATTGTTCCCTTAAATCCTTCCTGCAACTATTATCTCCAACAAGAGTGAGGTGCTAGCTCATGGACTCCATTGTAGGATTGAGTAACACTCCTTGTTTGTTCAGCTAGCTCTGCTGTTACTTTTCCAAATTAAGTCAGATTTCCCCCACAGAACCCCGCACCCTTATATCTGTCACCCATTTCAACCTACAATTCCATACCACTTCAGACCCTGCAATGTTCTGAACAAGATCTCTTGTGCATTCTTCATTATCTTCACCCAACCATTGGCAGCATTTCCTTCCTTCGGTAATCTAGGTCCAACACTTCCCTCCTTTCATCTCCATCTCCTCTAATTTCTCTGTTAAAGCTCACCCCAGATGTTACTCATATCCCCACCTCTGGCTCAGTTCCCTTTTGTTTGAATAGGCTCTTATGAAACGCCTTGGGATGTTTTCCAAAGTTTAAGGCTGTACAAGTTGTTTCTGTAACCGTGTGAGGAGATGTTTGGAAGAAGGGGTTAGAGGGGAAGGTTCTAGCCTTTGCCTCTGCCATGCAAGTTGCTCAGTTGATTCAAATTGCACCTTGTCCCGAATTTTGGCTAATGCTTGGGAATGGGGCTGTACTTTCTCATGTGTCAGCCAACCTCCGCCCTCCCCCCGGACCCCTAACCAGACAGAGACGTAGATTTAGGGAATGGTTCAATGAACATCACAGCAGGGCTCGCAGAGGCCGGCCAGACCTCCCAGTCACCACCCATTTTAATCGCCCTTCCTATTCCCTCTCCGACATGATCATCCTTGGCCTCCTCCATTGCCACAACGAGCCAAACCTCAAATTGGAGGAACAACACCCCATCTTCCGCCTGGGCAGCCTACAGCCAGGAGGACTCGACATTGAGTTCTCCAATTTTAAATAACCTCCCTCCCCATTCCCCGACTCCCTTCCCATTCCCTCCCACTCCTCCCAGCCACCAACCGGATTCATTCCTCCCATTGACCAACCAGGTCGTACCCTCTACCGGGTCTTCACCTATCCTCACCTCACCACCCTGCCCCTGCCACCCCCTTTATCTGCAGCTTCCTGACACCCACCCACAGTCCTGAAGAAGGGTTACACCCGAAACATCTCTACCTCCTGATGTTGCCTGTGTTCTACCAGCCTCCTGCCTGTCTACCACACAAATCCCAGTCAAGGTCAAATGACTCAGCACAGACTGGGAATTCAATCATGATTCAGTTTGGAGCCATGTGGTTCCCACATTGCAACATGGTCTGCACTTCTAAACATACTTCCTTCACCATCAGGTTGTGAATTTGAGCTGAAATAGAACTGGCTTCATTACTGGTGTGGAAACAATTGAGAATCTAAGCTGTCCGGCCCAGCTGCTCTCTTCATTTTGCTTGCACGTTTTATTCCGGTTTACAGTATCTAGAAATGTTCACTGATGCTTTTGAAGGGATTAACATTGTCTCGCTCCTAATAACCACCCAAAGGTAACTTACCTTGAACCTTATTGTCATACCTGCTGCCGTCATTGGAACCTCTCTCAAGTACTCAAAAATATTCATCAACATTTGCTTTTATTACAATTAAATCATAGTCGATAATTCTTTTGCAAAGTACCTGCTGACATGCTAATATATTAAGGGGGGAGGGGTCGAACAAATGTGCCATGTTGTTGTTTTTGAAGTATTTTCTGAGTATATATTGCCCTTGGAGAAAGTGAGGAGTGCAGATCCTGGAGATCAGAGTTGAGAGTGTGGTGCTGGAAAAGCACAGCAAGTCAGGCAGCAAGAGGACCAGGAGAATTGACATTTTGGGCATGAGCTCTCGAAACATCGACTTTCCTGCTCCTCAGAAGCTGTCTGACCGACTGCGCTTTTCCAACGCCACACTTTTTGACTCTATATAAAGTCCTTGTCTAACAGTCCCACCTTTGAACAGGGGTACCTGGCTGGTTTTCAGTGTAGGGGAAAGGATTAATGCCAACTATTAATACTCGCTCAGTGGTGTTAAATAACATCAAATCAGATCTTGCTGGACTCTGAGAGAGAATTTTGCTCACAAAGCCATGCAATAGCCCCTCGTGTAAATGTCCACTAAATGTTTATTAACTTGTGATTCCTTGCTCTCTTCTGCCAAAGCTGTGTAGACCCCAGTCATCTTCAAATCCCGATGTCAAATGATACATGGCGTGAGGATGATTAAAGTCCCAAATTTAATCAATTTGTTCAAGCATACTGAGAGAGAGCTGGGACAGGTAGGGTTTCAACCTGCATCTGCTGACCGAGAGATGTGGACAGTACTACCAGAGCCCTCCAGTCCTGGCATTAATACAGTCAGGAGCAAGATTCCTAGCTGAGAATTTTCACTGCTGTCTTCACACAAAAAGACCTCGGGCCACCCATAAAACTGAAACTGTATCTCTGTAGCTCTGTTCAGGTCAGCCTTGAGACAGGCTTGGGCTGGGAACTGGGAGCTTGTTGGATCTGTTAAAGGTAAAAACAATGACTGCAGATGCTGGAAACCAGATTCTGGATCAGTGGTGCTGGAAGAGCACAGCAGTTCAGGCAGCATCCAACAAGCAGCGAAATCGACGTTTCGGGCAAAAGAGGGGCTTTTGATTTCGCTGCTCGTTGGATGCTGCCTGAACTGCTGTGCTCTTCCAGAGCCACTAATCCTGGATCTGTTAAAGGTCAGCACTTACTCAAAGCATGTTCTCTGAATGGAGACAGGGTGCCCCTGCGTCTTTCGCATTCGCATTTGGGTTAGTATTTGACAGACTGTAGGCCAATAAAATGGCTTCCCACATCCAAACACCCAGCCCCACTAGTGGTTGACCAGAGTTGCCAGCTTCATAATGTCCATCAATCAGAATGCGGCATTCCCTTCATCTGATTGGATGATTCTTTTCCTTCCTGCACATCCTTATTTTCTTTGGCTCCAGTGTCCCGGACATCATTCTAGGAGGGTTCCAGAGAAAGTTAGCAGCCCCAATTTTCCTCAGGGTGAGGTGGGATTGTGAGGAGCTCTCACTAACACTGTTTCCTCAAAGGAAGGCCAGAGGTTCCCGCCCAGACTGGGGGGGGGGGGCAACTGAGCCCCTTCAAAATACCACCCAGTGTGAAAACATTCAAGGGGGCCCATGCATCAATGAACTGCAGCTAAGGCTTCCCTAACGACCAATGGTCTGACACAGACCGTGACGGAACACACTGCTAGTGATGCATTGTGGGAGGCTGACAGCTCAAAGGGAAGCTTTCATTTCCTAAACACAAAAAAAAGGCATGCAATCACTCTCCTAATTCATTAAGATTGTCAAACCCTCTCTTTTGATTTGCTAGATCTTCAGAAGCCAACATGCAATCTTTTTTTTTAAAAAAAGCCTTGCTTCCCCATTCAATTGGTCTGGGGGCCTTGTTTCTTATGTTACAAGAAGGGTAACCTGTAATTTGGGAATAAAAGGGCCAATTTCACACTTGATTTTCACTTCCCATTTTCAAATCCCGATGTCAAATGATGCATGGCGTGAGGATAATTAAAGTCCCAAGTTAACAATGACCTGGGCTGGTTTTGGAACTGGCGTAAACCCTGGCTAACAACTTCAAACCCCACGCCTAGGGGGTAATGTTGCATTGTGGAGCACTAAGCTTTGAGTCATTGCAAACTCAATGAGCCAGACTACCCTCCCCCCTCCCAACTCCCCACCCCCTCCACCAGCATCAATAGGTCTCGCTGTTAAAACACTTCCGAGTTTTCTTTGTGTTTCCTTGTAATTACTTTCCCAGAGAGTGACACAGCAGTAGCTTCGTTAACCTGTTCCCGACTGCACAGTGCCCACTTTCTAAATTCCAGCTCTCTGCGTTTCCAGCAGTTATAGCCTCACCTTCATTGCCCTCGCGCTGTCACCAGAAGTAATCGAAACCACCATTCGGCCCATCGAGACTAACCCGCCATCCAACACGATCATGACTGGCGTTGGGCTTCAACTTCACTTTCTCATTTTTTTCCCTGTTCCTCGATTTCCCGAGAGAGCCCAAGAATCTGTCTCTCAGCCGTAACTGTGTTCAATCGTGGAGATTCCACAACCACCTGGAGCAGAGAGCTTCAAAACATTCACAGCCCTTTGAGTGAAGTCATTTAGAATTATGAAGTCGTAGAGTCATGGAGATGTACAGCAAGGAAATAGACCCTTCGGTCCAACTCGTCTATGCCGACCAGATATCCTAATCTAATCTAGTCCCATTTGCCAGCACTTGGCCCTCTAAACCCTTCTTATTCAGGTACCAATCCAGATGTCTTTTAAATGCTGTAATTGTACCAGCCTCCATCATTTCCCCTTGGAGCTCATTCCATACACACACCAACACTAAGTTGCCCCTAAGGTCTCTATTAAATCTTGCCCCTCTCACCCTGTGCCCTCTAGTTCTGGACTCCCCCACCCCATGGAAAACACCTTGTCAATTCATCCTATCAATGTCCCTCATGATTTTATAAACCTTTATGAGGTCACCCCTCAGCCTCCGACACACCAGGGAAAACAGCCCCAGCCTATTCAGCCTCTCTCTGTAGCTCAAACCCTCCAACCCTGGCAACATGCTTGTAAATCTTTCACCTCATGGTAGTTAAAAACTATCAGCTTCTTGCCTTAGTATGGTGCTGAGGACTCCCCAGACAGAGGAAGCCATCTCTGCGGGCTGGAGTTTACATTTCTTATGGCGCAGTGTGCATAGTGTTGAGTGTTTTTCAGGCGTTGAGATATTTCGCCTTACCTTACTGAACCCAACTTGTTATCCACCCACACCAAACCCCCAGGTGCTGATGCCATCCGTAAAAGCCCGCTGTGCACCCAGACAAGCGTTGGCAATCCAGAGCTTCCTTGCATGGCTTCTAACATTTGCCCCAGGGAAGGTGGTTTTGGGTGAGTGGGTGGGGCAGCATTATCCCCTTGCTTTGTGGGCAGGAACCTGGAGGTACTGCTGGATGGGTTGGTAGGATGTCCTGTACCCCCAGGACCAGCTGTAGAGACCACGACACTAGACCATGCCAATTCAGTCTGAGGTTGGCACCTGGTTCATGCAGTCTCGGCCATCTGGAGGAATACCTAGCCATATTGGAAGAAGATCAATGTCTTTCTCCACTCTGCCCAGGGTAAGGTCCACACCTTCTCTCTAATACCTCACACACATTCTATCTCAGCTCCTGTACCCACCTCCCATCAAGTTTCATGCTCTTATTACCCTCAATATTGCCCACAACAAATTCCTTCACTCACTGTCAATGACCCTGACTCCTGGCACTGCTAACCTTGCATCCCCTCACGCTGCCCACACCCTTGCTTGGGACAGGTTTTTCACCCACTTTCATCCCCTCTCTCTCACTCCAGCCCCTCTTAGTCTACCTGAAGATCATGACAAGCTTCATGCCTTTGTGTCTGTACTAAGAGGCAAGACAAGACATCAGTAATTTCAGCCTGGTAGCTCTAGCAAAACAAGATAATGTTTCCATTGTCAGTAACTATGGAACTCTGAAACAAACACAGAGAATGCTGGAAAAACTCAACAGCTCTGGCAGTATCTGTGAAAAAACACAGAGATAACATTTCGAGTCCAGTGACCTTTCTTCAGAATGAAGGCCAGTTTTTGTTTTCTCATCCCTAAATGCCCTTTGATGCAAGTGGGCGGCACGGTGGCACAGTGGTTAGCACTACTGCCTCACAGCGCCAGAGACCCGGGTTCAATTCCTGCCTCAGGCGACTGACTGTGGAGTTTGCACGTTCTCCCCGTGTCTGCGCGGGTTCCCTCCGGGTGCTCCGGTTTCCTCCCACAGTCCAAAGGTGTGCAGGTCAGGTGAATTGGCCATGCTAAATTGCCCGTAGTGTTAGGTAAGGGGTAAATGTAGGGGTATGGGTGGGTTGCGCTTCGACGGGTTGGTGTTTCCTTCCCTCCAGACCCTGTGCCAAAATCTCACCCTGTCCTCAACGTTCATCAATTACTCAATTCCAACTACCCTCAATAAGGGAGACTGTGGCAAAATGGTAGTGTCGCTGGACTAGTAATCCAGAGAGTGTGGTGCTGGAAAAGCACAGCCGCTCAGGCAGCATCGGAGGAGAGTCGAGGTTTTGACCATAATCTCTTCATCAGAATTCCATTCTTGATGAAGAGCTTATGATTGAAATGTTGATTCTCCTGCTCCTCGGATGCTGCCTGACCGGCTGTACTTTTCCAGCACCACACTCTTCGACTCTCATCTCCAGCATCTGCAGTCCTCATTTTCTCATAACAATCCAAATGGTTTGGGGACACGGGTTCAAATCCCACCACAGAAACTGGTGGGACCTAACCCGCAATTAATCAGTCTAAATAATGAAGCACTGATGGTGACTGCTATTGTTAACTGTGGGAAATCGACCTTCCTTACTGGGTCTGGTCTGCATCTGACCACAGACCCCAAAAAAAGCCACTCTGAAATGGCTAAACATGACATTCAAGGGCAATTTGGAAGGGCAATATGCTGGCTTTGCCACATACTGTGACATAATAAAGAAAAAAAGCAGTCAGTGATTTGCCATCCTTACCCGATATGGCCTACATGTGACTCCAGACCCATAGCAACGTGGCTGACTCTTATAACTGTCCTCTCAAATTGTCCTTGCATCAAGGGCATTTAGGGATGGGAAGCCAAAAACGGGCCTTCATCTTGTAGAAAGGTCACTCGACTCGAAATGTTATCTCTGTTTCTCTCTCTTCGCAGATGCTGTGAGACCTGCTGAGTTTCTCCAGAAGTCTCTGTGGTAGTTTCAGATTTCCAGCATCCTCAGAACTTTTTCTGCTTTATTTGTTAATGGGATGTGAAGATCACAGACAAGGTCAGCTTTAAAACGCTGAGTGTTTGCTTCAAGTCCGAACTTCAAGACGGTGAAAACTGACATGACTTGAAAATATCACAAAGGAGATGATTGTTCAATTTTGTTCAGTGAAGCTATGGAGGGTTAATAAATCATAGTAAGTTTATAATGTAGAAGAAGGCTATTTAGCCCAACATGTCTGTACTCTAGCCAAATCTCATGTTCCTTTGTTAGGCTTTGTAGTCAAATTCTTCACTAACACAGTGTGGCACGGTGGCTCAGTGGTTAGCACTGCTGCCTCACAGCGCCTGGGACCTGGCTTTGATCCCAGCCTCGAGTGATTGTCTGTGTGGAGTTTACACATCCTCCCTGTGTTTGTGTGGGTTTCCTCCCACAATCCAAAGTTGTGCAGGTTAGGTGAATTGGCCATGCTAAAGTCACCCATAGTGTTCAGGGATGTGTAGGTTAGTTGCATTAGGTCAGGGTAAACATAGAGTAATAGGTGCAGAAAATGGGTCAGGTTGGCTTATTATTGGAGGGTCGGTGTGGGCTTGTTGGACCAAAGGGCCTATTTCCACACTATATGGATTCTAATTATTTTATAACATTAATGTTCAATGTTGGTATGATGGATTTTAAAAATGTTAATACCTCTTCATTATAGATTGATTTCCTCTGTCCCCTACCTTCATCATTTCTTATCCTTTCATCTTCCCGCTCTCTGCTTGTGTGCATCTTTCACATTGACTTAGATCGTTATATTCATTTTAAACTTTAAATCTTAAAGTTTACAATCAAATTTGCCATTTCAGCTTGGTGAGCCCTTCCATTTACAATAGCATAGTAACCACCTTCCTTGTTACGCTTACTACAATATCCCTAATCACATATTCTCAAAACATTCCCATGGCATTGTAAGTTTCAAAACACAACTCCCAAACCAGTGGCCTACTGCCACATCTAATCTCGGTAGATTCCAGTCTGTTTGCTCTCACCTGACTATCCCTTTCTCATGGTTTGGACACACCTCCCTCCAGCTCGCCCTCAATGTTGCCTTTGTTATCCTCCCTGAACTTTACACTTCCTACGGTTACTAGGGTATTGAGTAGATTCCTCTCCTCAAGTTAAAAAAGGATAGACTCACTTCCGATACGGAATCTCAAACCTGCTTTGTTTCCCCAATCAACATTCACCTTTCTCCTTTCCTGTTATATTTATGGACCTTGTAAAAGGTGTTGTAAAGTCCTCTTGAAAAGTCTGAGAGCATACACTGCTTGATTAGTCTTCAGCTGAGTTCTTTAAAGTAGCTCTGCTCAAATTTCAGAAAGAACACATAATTTCATTTTTCATGATCATTAACTGAAATCTTAACAAGTGCAGGGATAGAATCATAGAATCCCTACAGTGTGGAAACAGGCCATTAGGCCCAACAAGTCCACACCTACCCTCTGAAGAGTATCCCACCCGAGACCCATTCCCCCACCTTATTACTCTACATTTCCCCCTGGCTAATGCACCAAGCCTTCACATCCCTGAAGGCTATGGACAATTTAGCTCGGCCAATTCACCTAACCTGCATATCTTTGGACTGTCGGAGGAAACAGGAGCATGCGGAAGGAATCCGGCAGACACGGGGAGAATGTGCAGACTCCACACAGACAGTTGCCTAAGGCTGGAATCAAACCCTGGAATCGAGTGATGCTGGAAGAGCACAGCAGTTCAGGCAGCATCTGAGGAGCAGTAAAATCGATGTTTCGAGCAAAATACAGCTGTATTCCTGATGAAGGGCTTTTGCCCGAAACGTCGATTTTACTGCTCCTCGGATGCTGCCTGAACTGCTGTGCTCTTCAAGCATCACTAATCCAGAATCTGGTTTCCAGCATCTGGAGTCATTGTTTTTACCTGGAATCGAATCCGGGCGTTGTGAGGCAGAAGTGCTAACCACTGAGTCACCAGGATGTTTCTGTTGCTCATGATTTAGGTCTTAAAGTCCCTCCACGTTTTCTTTTCAAGACACAGAGACATAGAAAATAGGAGCAGGAAATGGCCGTTCGGCCCTTCAAGTTGCTTCACCCTTCAATGTGATAGTGGCTGATCATCTGATTCAGTCCCATGTTCCACCCTGTTTCCTTTGACTGTGACCCCTGATACTGGGACCCGCTGGCCTTCGGAAACATCCTCCCTGCATTTACCCTGCCTCATCCTGTTAGAATTTCACAGGTTTCTGTTGAGATCCCCCAGAAAGCTGGGCCATTTAGAACTGAGATGAGGACAAATGTCTTCACACAGAGAGTGGGGAGCCTGTGAAATTCGCTCTCACAGAAAGTAGTTGGGGCCAAATGATTGAGCGGTTTCGGGAAGGAGTTAGATATAGTTCTTGGGGTTAAAGGGATCAATGGAGAGAAAGCAGCAACAGGGCACTGATCAGCCATGATCATGTTGAATGGCAATGCAGACTCGAAGGGCTGAATGGCCTGCTCCAGCTGCTATTTTCTACGTTCCTTCTGATTGGCCCCATGCTGTGTCAGCTGACTTCTGAGGAGTCAGCGACTGGAGTGTCACTGTTCACTCCGAGATGCAGTGAGGAAAAAAAAATCACCAGCCCAGTTTTTCTCCAAATTTGATCCTACATTCTCCCTCTCCCTGCACCCACACCCCCCCAATCCCTCACCCTGCACCCCCCCCCCCCCACCCCATCACCCCCTCCCCACTGGATGTAGGACAGAATCAAGGTAGAACATAGAAAAGTACAGCACAGAACAGGCCCTTAGGCCTGTTTAAAATACAATAACTTAACCTACGCACCCCTCAACTCACTGCTATCCATGTACATGTCCAGCAGTCGCTTAAATGTCCCCAATGACTCTGTTTCCACCACCACAGCTGGCAACGCGTTCCATGCATTCGCAACTCTCTGTGTAAAGAACCTTCCTCTGATATCTCCTCTATACCTTTCTTCTAATATTTTAAAAACTATGACCCCTCATACCAGTCAATCCTGCCCTGGGGAAAAGTCTCTGGCTATTGACTCTATCTATTCCTCTCATTATTTTGTATACCTCAATCAGGTCTCTTCTCTTCCTCCTTCTCTCCAGAGAGAAAAGTCCGAGCTTATTCAACCTTTCTTCATAAGTCAAGCCCTCCAGTCCAGGCAGCATCCTGGTAAACTTTCTTTGCACCCTCTCCAAAGCCTCTGTATCTTTCCTATAGTAGGACGACCAGAACTGGACACAATATTCCAAGTGTGGTCTCACCAGGGACTTGTAGAGCTGTAAAGATGTTGATGATTCTCACACAGTTAAATAATCTGCCAGAGAGAGCGACCATTTTGCTGTCATCTGATGCCCCTAGGGTCGTCCAGATTTTAGATCACGATCAAAACTGGGGGAGCTCCCTGGTGCTGCTGCCCAGGAGTCCTCTGTTAGCAACCAGAGGTAATGTTGTGGATGTTCAAAGTGCCACCTGAGGGACAGCCAAGTCAGAGACACAGATCAGTCACTGCCACCTCCACAGAACAGAGACAGCCCTGAGGAGGTCAAACAGAGATGTTAACAATCACGAAGGATTGATGAAGTGGAGGGGCCGGTGTTGGACTGGGGTGGACAAAGTTAAAAACCACACAACACCAGGTTATAGTCCAACAGGTTTATTTTGAAGTATAGACTTGAAGCACAAACTGCTTATAGTGGCTGAAGGATCAATAACCAGAGGGCACAAATTAAAACTAATTGGTACAAATGCAACCTTCTTACAATACTAGGATCCCTACAGTGTGGAAATAGGCCCTTCAGCCCAATAAGTCCACACTGACCCTCTGAAGAGTAACCCATGCAGGCCCATTCCCCTGTATTTAGCCCTGACTAATGCACCTAACCTACACAACCCTGAATGCTATAGGCAATTTAGCATGGCCAATTCACCCTAAACTGCACATCTTTGAATTGTGGGAGGAAACCAGAACACCCAAAGGAAATCCGTGCAGACCCAGGGAGAGTGTGCAAACTCCACACAGCCTGTCACTCAAGGCTGGAATCGAACCCAGGTTTTGGTACTGTGAGACAGTAGTGCTAACCACTGAGTCACTGTGCCATCCTTTTAATGCAAGTGTTTAGGCTATGGATTACAGAGTCTGAAATAGATTTAGTAGTGATTTGTGAAAGGGAATTTGAAAACGAAGAAATTGTGGTGATGTGGAAGTAGAACAGGGATGTGGACATGACAGAGGATTATCTAAATTACTCTTTGAAAGAGCTAGCACAAAGTGTATGGACCAAATGTCCTCTTCTTTTGCTGGGGCCTTCTCTGCTGCAATGATTCTGTGATTGAAGTGAATGTGACCATGGGCTCAAGGGCCTGTTGTTGTATTCTGACAAGCACCCGGCATCCACGATCTCAGGTTAGAACCGACAGGAGTCCTCAGTAAAGGCAGCATTCGCAATTGTCTGGCTGAACACCTTGCAAAACCAGCTGAGTCGCAAAAAATAATGTGTGCCATAATTTTTCCCTCACTTTATTTTTTTTGTTATCATATTTCAAATCTGTTTTAGTGAGCTCCACAGTGTATTAGAAGGGGCCAGCTGCTCCATTTCTGAGCTTGTCATCTGGAATCAATTTAAGGCCTTTGAACTAAAAATCTAATTTTTTAGATCGTTCCCAGTACAAAACAGATTAGCAGTCAAGCAGCTGTCAAATGCAGTTTCGCTTCACCCCTAATGTAAGTTGTGACCACATCAGGTTCCTGCCCCCAGCTATTAACTCCCTCTAACCCTAACCTCTATTTACTTATTCTTGAGGCCTAATTAATTAATGCTACAACATACAATGTACCAAGATGCCAGAACTGATGACAATTTATATTAAACAATACTTGGCACAATAGCTTAATAGGATACTGTTTTTGGCCTACGTTCTTTGCATCACATTTCAGGTTTTTAATCAGTCAGAAGGAAGACACGCATTTATATAGCACCTTTCATGACCTCAGGACAACCCGAACCACTTTACACTAGAACCAAAGGGCATAGTCTCAGAATAAAGGGGTGGCAAATTAAGACTGAGATAAGTAGGAATTTCTTCTCTCAGAGGACTGACAGTCTTTGGAATGCTTTGCCACATAGAATTGTGGGCAGAGCCTTCATATATATTTAAGATTTGAGAGAAATTCTTGACAAGTCGGGATCAGGTGTTATGGGGAAAGGGCAGGAAAGTGGATGTGAGGAGTGTTGGATCAACCATGATCCTATTGAACAGCAGAGCAGGTCAAGGGGCCTCCTCCTGTTCTTACTTCTATGGTCTCGCAGCCACTTCTGCAGTGTACTCACTGTTCTAATGTAGGAAACATAGCAGCCAATTTACACACAGCTAGTTCCCAAAAACAACATCTATTTCTGTGATGATGGTGGAAGGGTACATTCGGTCAAAACAACAAGGGTCTTTGAAATAGTGCAGTGGGTTCTGTCACATCTATCCAAAGGAGCAAGTGGAGTCTTCATTTTGTGTCTCATTGGAACCTGTATTGTTACAAACACACTATCGCGCATTGTAGCACTGCCAGAATATCACACTGTCACAACATCACATCATTGCAATATCTCACTCATGATATTGAACAGTCTCACTGTTACAATGTCACATTATCAGAATGTCACACACTTGCAATGTCTCGCTGTCACATTGTTACATTGACACGCTATCACACATCATCTCCTCTGCACAGAAGCTCTTCAGCCACGTTCTCAAACAGACTCGTTACCACAGCCACATCTCCTTCCTACCTCTCCGCCCCCACCCCACTCCGGCCTATCACCCTCACCTTGACCTCCTTCCACCTATCCCACCTCCATCGCCCCTCCCCCTAGTCCCTCCTCCCTACCTTTTATCTTAGCCTGCTTGGCTCTCTCTCTCTTATTCCTGATGAAGGGCTTATGCTCGAAACGTCGAATTCTCTATTCCTGAGATGCTGCCTAACCTGCTGTGCTTTGACCAGCAACACATTTGCAGCTGTGATCTCCAGCATCTGCAGACCTCATTTTTTACTCACATATCATGTACCAATTTCATACCATCACAATGTCACTCTGATCCAATGTTGCACTGTCATTTTCACACTGTCACATTCTTGCATTGTCGTATTGTAACATTCTCACTGTCACAGTGTTACACTGTCACATTCTCACACTGTTACACTGTCATTTTCTCATACTGTCAAACTTGCACTGTTACAATGTCACAGTGTTACATTGTTACACTATAACGATATCATATTGTTACACTGTTATACTATCTCAACAACATACTGTCACACCTCTGTGAGTCCACTGAAAGATGAATTTCATAGAATTCCTAGTGTGGAAACAGCCCATTGTGTCCACGCTGACCTTCTGAAGAGCATTCCACCCAGACTCACACTCCTACCCCATCCCTGTATTTCCCAAGGCTAATCCACCTAGCCTGTACATCCTGGATACTGTGGGCAACTTAGCATGGCCAATCCCCCTAACATGCACATCCTTGGACTGTGGGAAAAGACTGGTACATCCGGTGGAAACTCACACAGATGCGGGGAAATGCACAGCCTCCACACAGCCAGTCATCCAAGGTGGAACTGAACCCAGTCCTTGGTGCTGTGAGGCAGCAGTGCTACTGATTGGGTCACAGTGGTTGTTGGCTTTCTCTTCCCAGCCATCCAACTCCAATGGTCCTGGGGTATAAATTCCCTGACCAAGCAGGATTCTGACTGCCAATGATCCCTTCAGAGGGTCAGCCAGGGTAAGGGGAACAACCTCTAAGTCAAAGATATCTTAGACCCATCACTCTTCATGAGGAGCTAACCATCTTTTCTGAGCCAGAGCCTTGGGTAACATTTGAAAGATTGTTGGATGAGGACATGAAGCAGCATGACTAGCTGTCAAAGGGAAACAGGGTTAACTATTTGTCCTTTGTGATTCTTAAAGCTGGTTATGTATTTATCTTTTTGTTGTGATTTATGAGAGCTGCAGCTATTGCCTGCTGATTATTCACTCAGGCAATGGTTTTGGACAATGCCAGCCTGGAGCAGAGAGGGATCTGAATGGTATTCTCTGGTAAGATGGTTAGTGGTTTGAGAGAATTTCTGTTTGTTGGTAAGTACAGGAAGAGAGATCAAACTGCAGAGCCCATTCTGGGTCACATATTTCAGATGTTGAAGGATATGAGTGCGGAGATCCAGGGAGAATCAGATGAACACTATTTACCTGAGTCTGTTATTGACCAGTAACTGTGCAAAGTCAACCCTGCTAATTGGTGAGGCATCTTTCACAATACTATGTCCAGTTCTGTTTGCCCTCCCCTTACAGGATGTGTATTATTAACCTGGAGATGGTTCAGAAGAGATTTACCAGAGTGTTGTTGGGTAGAGTCAGAGATTCATAGAGATGTACAGCATGGAAACAGACCCTTCGGTCCAACCTGTCCATGCCGACCAGATATCCCAATCCAATCTAGTCCCACCTGCCAGCACCTGGCCCATTTCCCTCCAAACCCTTCCTATTCATATACCCATCCAAATGCCTCTTAAATGTTGCAATTGTACCAGCCTCCACCACATCCTCTGGCAGCTCATTCCATACAAGTACCACCCTCTGCATGAAAAGGTTGCCCCTTAGGTCTCTTTTATATCTTTCCCCTCTCACCCTAAACCTATGCCCACTTGTTCTGGACTCCCTGACCCCAGGGAAAAGACTTTGTCTATTTACCCTATCCATGCCCCTCATGATTTTGTAAACCTCTATAAGGTCACCCCTCACTCTCTGACACTCCAGGGAAAACAGCCCCAGCCTGTTCCGCCTCTCCCTATAGCTCAAATCCTCCAACTCTGGCAACATCCTTGTAAATCTTTTCTGAACCCTTTCAAGTTTCACAACATCTTTCTAATAGGAAGGAGACCAGAATTGCACGCAATATTCCAACAGTGGCCTCACCAATGTCCTGTACAGCTGTAACATGACCTCCCAACTCCTGTACTCAATACTCTGACCAATAAAGGAAAGTATACCAAACACCTTCTTCACTATCCTATCTACCTGCGACTCCACTTAATGGAAAGCTTGAGTTATGAAGAAAGGCTGGATAGTCTGGGACATTTTTCACTGAAGCGTAGGAGGTTGAAAGATGATCTTATCAAACTTTATTAAATGATGAGAGGTATAGATAGGGTTAATGGGTCTAGGGTGGGGGATTTCAAGACTGGTGGCACATTTTTAAGGTGAGAGGATTTAAAAAGGATGTGAGGGGCAAATGTTTTACACAGAGGGTGGTTCGCATATAGGATGAACTTGCTGAGGAGATGGTGGATGTGGGTATAATTACAACATTTAAAAGCCACTTGGGTAACTACCTGAATGGGAAAGGTTTGGATGGATATGGGCCAGGAGCAGGCAGGTGGGACTAGTTTAGTTTGGGATTATGTTCAGCATCGACTGGTTGGATGGAAATGTCTATTTCTATGCTGTATGACTCCATGACTTTATGAACGCCGTCGATTTGCCCCTCTTTTTTACTACGATGGGTCAATGGAAAGCTGTAATTCAACGCTCAAATTTGGCTAGCGATAATATGTTTTCTCCAGTCCTTGCACATATATAGAACATGTCAGGAGTCAGTGTTGTTACAGAATATAAATAGTTTCACTTCAAAAGGTAAATGGGCAGTAGTTGCAATGTTTGGACAGCTTAAGAAGATTTACATGACTTGAGTATAGTCGCTGATGACTAATGGGGTGTTAACTAGATCAAGGATTCGGGAGCAGACCTTGTGCTGTTTGGAACTGGGGTTGATCAGCTATTTATTTGAGTTTGTTTCAGCTGCTTTTCCCTTTCCCTGCTCTTTCTCCCCACACTTGGAACATTTGAATGCCTTGGCCTATCATCTGTCAGCACTGGCCTAGCCCTGGTATTGTTATCACAGTGTCAGTTCCAAGAGTGGTCCTGTCCCACTCCAGAGCATGTAATCTAGACTGGTACCCCACCCCCTGCCACCCTGAGCTGGTGCCATACCATAGAGGGCCCAGTCTGGCCCCTCTCAGATGGTGTAACCAATTCACCAGCCACTGTTCAGGGAAATCCAAGGGAGGATGGGTCTCCTCAATGTATGGGCCAATAATTATACCCCAGGGGCATCAGAAAATGAGCTCCTTGTCAAATTGCTGCTTATGGGATCTTACCGTGTGTGAATGAGTAAATCCTTACACTGCAGCGGTGGCTGCAATGTCTCAGGTCATGTTCCCTCTGGTCATTGAGAAAGGTGCTATCCAAATGCAATGACATACAATGGCATCAGTTAACCAAGTGGCAGCACTGCTGACGAGATTCACAGGGATGCCCAGGAGCAACCTACCCAGGGCAGACCACCGGATAGGAATCAGGAACAGATTCCTCCCTATCCGGCTAACACTGAGGCTAATTATTGTACTCCAGGCCATGAGACGTAGAAGCAGAAGTAGGCCATTCAGCCCATCCTGTCTGGTCTGCTACTCAGTGAGATCATGGCTGATTTAGTAACCCTCAACTTCACTTTGCTGCCTTATCCCCAAACCCTTGAGTCCCTGACTCATAAGGAATCTGTCTGTTTCAGCCTTGAGTATATTTAATGAAGTAGCCTTGACAGCCCTCTGTGATAAAGAACTCCACAGATTTTTGACAAACGAAATTCCTCCTCATCTCAGTCTTAAATATGTGACCCCTTCCTCTGAGCTTATGCCCTCTGGTCCTTTCCCACAAGGGGAGGCAACTTCTCTGCATCTTACCCGTCGAGCCCACTTTAGAATAACGGGGCGACATGGTGGCTCAGTGGTTAGCATTGCTGCCTCACAGTGCCAGGGATCCGGATTCAATTCCATCCTTGGCCAACTTTTTCTGTGGAATTTGCAAATTCTCCCTGTATCTGCGTGGGTTTCCCCTGGGTGCTCCAGTTTCCTCCCACTGTCCAAAGATGTGCAGGTTAGGAGATTTGAGCTGGAAATGTGTTGCTGGAAAAGCGCAGCAGGTCAGGCAGCATCCAAGGAGCAGGAAATTCGACGTTTCGGGCATAAGCCCTTCTTCAGGAAAGAAGAAGGGCTTATGCCCGAAACGTCGAATTTCCTGTTCCTTGGATGCTGCCTGACCTGCTGCACTTTTCCAGCAACACATTTTCAGCTCTGATCTCCAGCATCTGCAGACCTCACTTTCTCCTCGAAGGTTAGTTGAATTGTCCAGGCTAAATTGTCCCATAGTGTTCAGGAATGTCTCGGCTAGGTGCATTAGTCAGGGTTAAATTTAGGGAATGGTAAATGGGCTTGTGTGAGTTACTCTTCAGAGGGTCGGAGTGGACTTGTGGGGCCAAAGGGCCTGTTTCCACTGTAGGGATTCTATGAATTGTATCGGCTTCAATATAGCCGCCTCTCATTCTTCTCAACTCCATGACAACAATCTAACCGACCAGATCTCTCCTAATAAGACAGTCCCTCCAGCACTGGGGTCATTCTCTGCACAGCCTTCAATGCCTGGACCCCTTTCCTTCAATCGGGGCCCGAAGTTATTCACAGTCATCCAGCTGTGGTCTGACGAGTACTTTGCACAGCTTCAACCAAACCTCCTTCCCATTGAAATTTGGCCAATCAGAACAGACTGGAAAGGAATTGAACTTGAGCCTTTGCTGTTGGAAGGTTTAGACTTTAAAAATTATAAGAATGATGTGAAAGATTCCAGACACTAGATTCTAGACTTCTGGGTGTGCAGCTGTCCTAAAGCAGATCCAAGACAGTATGTCCCGTGGCAGGCAATGTATGACCAGTGCCTAGGTGGGGCACAGATTCAGTGGATCCAGCCATCAGGTCAGTGTAAATGAAGACTGTTGTACCTCTAAACCACAGGGATCAGAGAGGAGCGGGATTAGACCACAGGGGGGATCAGGACAAGGACACGGGGATAAGGACTGGGTCACAGGGATCAGGACTGGGTCACAGGGATCAGGGAAGGGTCACAGGGATCAGGACTGGGTCACAGGGATCAGGGAAGGGTCATGGGATTCAGGACTGGGTCACGGGGATCAGGATTGGGTGACGGGGATCAGGACTGGGTCACAGGGATCAGGACTGGGTCACAGGGATCAGGACTGGGCCACGGGGATCAGGACTGGGTCACGGAGATCAGGACTGGGCCACAGGGATCAGGACTGGGTCACGGAGAGCAGGACTGGGTCACTGGGATCAGGACTGGGTCAATGGGATCAGGACAGGGTCACGGTGTTCAGGACTGGGTGACGGGAATCAGGACTGGGTCACAGGGACCAGGACTGGGTCACAGGGATCAGGACTGGGCCACGGGGATGAGGACTGGGTCACGGAGATCAGGACTGGGTCACAGGGGTCAGGACTAGGTCACAGGGATCAGGACTGGGCCACGGGAATCAGGACTGGGTCACAGGTATCAGGACTGGGTCACTGGGATCAGGATGGTGTCATGGGAATGAGGACTTTTTCACGGGGATCACGATTGGATCATATGGATCTGGACTAGGTCACAGGGATCAGGAATGTGCCACAAGGATCAGGACAGGGGCACGGGGATCAGGACTTGGTCACAAGAATGAGGACTAGGTCACAGGGATGAGGACTGGGTCACAGGGATCAGGACTGGATCACGGAAATGAGGATTGGGTCACAGGAATCAGGGCTGAGTCCCAGGGGTCAGGTCTGCGGCACGGGGTTCAGGCGAGGTCACAGGGATCAGGACTGCGTCACAGGGATCAGGACTGGGTCACAGGAATCAGGACTGGGTCAGGGGAATCAGGACTTGAACACAGGGATCAGGTCTGGGTCACGGGAATCAGGACTGGGTCAGGGGAATCAGGACTTGAACACAGGGATCAGGACTGGGTCACAGGGATCAGGACAGGGGCATGGGATCAGGACTGGGTCACAAGAATGAGGACAAGGTCACATGGATCAGGACAGGGTCACAGTGATCAGGACGGTGTCATGGGAATCAGGACTGGATCACAGGGATCAGGACAAGGTCACAGGGATCAGGACTAGGTCACAGGGATCAGGACCAGGTCACAAGGGTCAGTACTTTGTCACAGGGATCAGGACTGGGTTACAGGGACTAGGTCATGGGGATCAGGAGTGGGTCATGGTGATCAGGACGCGCTCACAGAGATCTGGACTGTGTCACGGGAATCACGACTGGGTCACATGGATCAAGACTGCGTCACAGGGATCAGGACAGGGTCATGGGAATCAGGACTGGCTCATGGGGATCAGGACTGGGTTACAGGGACTAGGTCATGGGGATCAGGAGTGGGTCATGGGGATCAGGACGCGCTCACAGAGATCTGGACTGTGTCACGGGAATCACGACTGGGTCATGGGGATCAAGACTGCGTCACAGGGATCAGGACAGGGTCATGGGAATCAGGACTGGGTCATGGGGATCAGCACTGGGAAACAGGGATCTGGACTAGGTCACAGGGATCAGGACTGGGTCGCAGGGATCAGGACTGGGTCACAGGAACAGGGCAGGGTCATGGGGTTCGGGACTGGAACACGGGAATCAGGACAGGGTCACGAGTAACATGATTGCGTCACAGGGATCAGGACAGGGGCACGGGGATCAGGACTTGGTCACAAGAATGAGGACTAGGTCACAGGGATGAGGACTGGGTCACAGGGATCAGGACTGGATCACGGAAATGAGGATTGGGTCACAGGAATCAGGGCTGAGTCCCAGGGGTCAGGTCTGCGGCACGGGGTTCAGGCGAGGTCACAGGGATCAGGACTGCGTCACAGGGATCAGGACTGGGTCACAGGAATCAGGACTGGGTCAGGGGAATCAGGACTTGAACACAGGGATCAGGTCTGGGTCACGGGAATCAGGACTGGGTCAGGGGAATCAGGACTTGAACACAGGGATCAGGACTGGGTCACAGGGATCAGGACAGGGGCATGGGATCAGGACTGGGTCACAAGAATGAGGACAAGGTCACATGGATCAGGACAGGGTCACAGTGATCAGGACGGTGTCATGGGAATCAGGACTGGATCACAGGGATCAGGACAAGGTCACAGGGATCAGGACTAGGTCACAGGGATCAGGACCAGGTCACAAGGGTCAGTACTTTGTCACAGGGATCAGGACTGGGTTACAGGGACTAGGTCATGGGGATCAGGAGTGGGTCATGGTGATCAGGACGCGCTCACAGAGATCTGGACTGTGTCACGGGAATCACGACTGGGTCACATGGATCAAGACTGCGTCACAGGGATCAGGACAGGGTCATGGGAATCAGGACTGGCTCATGGGGATCAGGACTGGGTTACAGGGACTAGGTCATGGGGATCAGGAGTGGGTCATGGGGATCAGGACGCGCTCACAGAGATCTGGACTGTGTCACGGGAATCACGACTGGGTCATGGGGATCAAGACTGCGTCACAGGGATCAGGACAGGGTCATGGGAATCAGGACTGGGTCATGGGGATCAGCACTGGGAAACAGGGATCTGGACTAGGTCACAGGGATCAGGACTGGGTCGCAGGGATCAGGACTGGGTCACAGGAACAGGGCAGGGTCATGGGGTTCGGGACTGGAACACGGGAATCAGGACAGGGTCACGAGTAACATGATTGCGTCACAGGGATCAGGACAGGCTCACAGGGATCAGGACATGGTCACAGGGATCAGGACCGGGTCACGGGAATCAGGACAGGGTTATGGGAATCAGGACTGGGTCACAAGAATGAGGACTAGGTCACATCGATCACGACAGGGTCACGGGGATCAGGACTGGGTCTCAGGAATCAGGACAGTGTCACAGGCATCAGGACTGGATCACAGGGATCAGGACATGGTCACAGGGATCAGGACCGGGTCTCAGGAATCAGGACTGGATCACAGGGATCAGAACTGAGTCACGGGGACTAGGTCACGGGGATGAGGACTGGGTCACAGGAATCACGTCTGGGTCTCAGGAATCAGGACTGGATCACAGGGATCAGGACTGGGTCACAGGGATCAAGACTGGGACACGTGGATCAGGACTGGGTCACAGGACTCAGGACTATGTCACGGGAATCAGGACTGTGCCACAGGAATCAGGGCAGGGTTATGGGAATCAGGACTAGGTCACAAGAATGAGGACTAGGTCACAGGGATCAGGACAGGCTCACAGGGATCAGGACTGGGTCACATGGATCAGGGCAGGGTCACGGGGTTCAGGACTGGGACACGGGAATCAGGACAGGGTCACCAGGACCATGATTGCGTTACAGGGATCAGGACTGGGTCACATGGATCAGGATAGGAGCATGGGAATCAGGACTGGGTCATGGGAATCTGGACTGGGTAACAGGGATCAGGATTGGGCTACGGGGATCAGGACTGGGTCACGATCAGGACTGGATCACAGGGATCAGGACGAGGTAACGGGGATCAGGACTAGGTTACAGGGATCAGGTTTGCGTCACGGGGATCAGGACAAGGTCACGGGGATGAGGACAGGGTCACAGCGATCAGGATTGGGTCACTGGGATCAGGACTTGAACACAGGGATCAGCTCTGGGTGACGGGAATCAGGACTGGGTCACAGGGATCAGGACTGGGTCACAGGGATCAGGTCTGGTTCACGGAGATCAGGACTGGATCACAGGGATCAGTACTTTATCACGGGAATAAGGACTGTGTCACAGGGATCAGAACATGGTCATGGGAATCAGGACTTGGTGACGGGAATCTGGACTGGGTAATAGGGATCAGGACTTTGTCATGGGAATCACGACTGGGTCACAGGAATCAGGACTGGGTCACAGGGATCAGTACTTTATCACGGGAATAAGGACTGGGTCACAGGGGTCAGGACGCTGTCACGGGAATCAGGACTGTGTCACAGGAATCAGGATTGGATCACAGGGATCAGGAAAAGGTCACAGGGATCAGGACTGGGTCACGTGGATCAGAACTGGGTCACGGGGATCAGACCTCGGTCACAGGGATCAGGACTGGGTCTCAGGGATCCGGACTGTGTCACGGGATCAGGACTGGGTCACAGGGATCAGGACTATTTCACGGGAATCACGACTGGGTCACGGGAATCCGGACTGGGTAACAGGGATCAGGACTAGGTCACAGGGATCAGGACTGTGTCACGGGGATAAGGACTGGGTCACGGGAATCAGGACTGGGTCACAGGAATTAAGACTGGGTTACAGGGATCAGGTTAGGCTCACAGGGATCAGGACTGGGTCACGGGAATCAGGACTGGGTCACAGGGTTCAGGACTGGGTCACAGGGATCAGGACAGGCTCACAGGGATCAGGACTGGGTCACGGGAATCCGGACTGGGTCACAGGGATCAGCACAGGCTCACAGGGATCAGGACTGGGTCACAGGGATCAGGACAGGCTCACAGGGATCAGGACTGGGTCACAGGGATCAGGACTGGGTCACAGGGATCAGGACAGGCTCACAGGGATCAGGACTGGGTTACGGGAATCAGGACAGGGTTATGGGAATCAGGACAGGGTCACAAGAATGAGGACTAGGTCACAGGGATCAGGACTGGGGCACGGGAATCACGACTGGGTCACGGGAATCAGGACTTTGTCACGGGAATCAGGACTGGGTCACGGGAATCAGGACTGGGTCACAGGGATCAGGACTGGGTCACAGGAATCAGGACTGGATCACAGGGATCAGGACAAGGTCACAGGGATCAGGACTAGGTCACAGGGATCAGGACCAGGTCACAAGGGTCAGTACTGGGTCACAGGGATCAGGACTGGATTACAGGGGCTAGGTCATGGGGATCAGGAGTGGGTCATGGGGATCAGGACTGGGTTACAGGGACTAGGTCATGGGGACCAGGATGTGCTCACAGAGATCTGGACTGTGTCACGGGAATCACGACTGGGTCACATGGATCAAGACTGCGTCACAGGGATCAGGATAGGGTCATGGGAATCAGGACTGGGTCATGGGGATCAGCACTGGGAAACAGGGATCTGGACTAGGTCACAGGGATCAGGACTGGGTCGCAGGGATCAGGACTGGGTCATGGGGATCAGGACTGGGTCACAGGAACAGGGCAGGGTCACGGGGTTCGGGACTGGAACACGGGAATCAGGACAGGGTCACGAGTAACATGATTGCGTCACAGGGATCAGGACTGGGTCACAGGGATCAGGACAGGCTCACAGGGATCAGGGCTGGGTCACGGGAATCAGGACAGGGTTATGGGAATCAGGACTGGGTCACAAGAATGAGGACTAGGACACATCGATCAGGACAGGGTCACAGGGATCAGGACAGGGTCACAGGGATCAGGACTGGGTCTCAGGGATCAGGACTGGGTCTCAGGAATCAGGACAGTGTCACAGGGATCAGGACTGGGTCACAGGGATCAGGACTGGGTCTCAGGAATCGGGACAGTGTCACAGGCATCAGGACTGGATCACAGGGATCAGGACAAAGTCACAGGGATCAGGACTAGGTCACAGGGATCAGGACCGGTCTCAGGAATCAGGACTGGATCACAGGGATCAGAACTGAGTCACGGGGACTAGGTCACGGGGATGAGGACTGGGTCACAGGGATCAGGTCTGGGTCTCAGGAATCAGGACTGTATCACAGGGATCAGGACTGGGTCACAGGGATCAAGACTGGGACACGTGGATCAGGACTGGGTCACATGACTCAGGACTATGTCACGGGAATCAGGACTGTGTCACGGGAATCAGGGCAGGGTTATGGGAATCAGGACAGGGTCACAAGAATGAGGACTAGGTCACAGGGATCAGGACTGTGTCACAGGGGTCAGGACTGTGTCACAGGGGTCAGGACTGTGTCACAGGGATCAGGACAGGCTCACAGGGATCAGGACTGGGTCACATGGATCAGGATAGGAGCATGGGAATCAGGACTGGGTCATGGGAATCTGGACTGGGTAACAGGGATCAGGATTGGGCTACGGGGATCAGGACTGGGTCTCGATCAGGACTGGATCACAGGGATCAGGGCGAGGTCACGGGGATCAGGACTAGGTTACAGGGATCAGGTCTGCGTCACGGGGATCAGGACAAGGTCATGGGGATGAGGACAGGGTCACAGCGATCAGGGTTGGGTCACAGGGATCAGGACTTGAACACAGGGATCAGCTCTGGGTGACGGGAATCAGGAATGGGTCACAGGGTTCAGAACTGGGTCACAGGGTTCAGGACTGGGTCACAGGGATCAGGTAGGTGTCACGGGAATCCGGACAATGTCACGGGAATCAGATCTGGATCACAGGGGTCAGGACGAGGTCACAGGGGTCAGGACTGGGTCACAGGGGTCAGGTCTGTGTCACGGGGATCAGGACAAGGTCACAGGGATCAGGACTGAGTCACAGGGATCAGGACTGAGCCACGGGGACTAGGTCACGGGGATGAGGACAGGGTCACAGGGATCAGGACGGGTCACAGGGATCAGGGCTAGGTCACAGGCATCAGGACTGGGTCACAGGGATCAGGGCTGGGTCACAGGAATCAGCACTGAGTCACAGGAATCAGGACTGGATCGCAGGGGTCAGGACTGGATCACAGGAATAAGGACAGGGTTATGGGAATCAGGACCGGGTCACAAGAATGAGGACTAGGTCACATGGATCAGGACAGGGTCACAGGGATCAGTACTTTATCACGGGAATAAGGACTGGGTCACGGGGATCAGGACTGGGTGACAGGGATCAGTACTTTGTCACGGGAATCACAACTGGGCCACGGGAATCAGGGCTGGGTCACAGGGTTCAGGACTGTGACATGGGGATCAGGACTGTCTCATGGGAATCAGGACCTGATCACAGGGATCAGGACAAGGTCACAGGGATCAGGACTAGGTCACAGGAATCAGGACTAGGTCACAGGAATCAGGGCAGGGTTATGGGAATCAGGACAGGGTCACAAGAATGAGGACTAGGTCGCAGGGATCAGGACTGTGTCACAGGGATCAGGACAGGCTCACAGGGATCAGGTCTGGTTCACGGAGATCAGGACTGGATCACAGGGATCAGTACTTTATCACGGGAATAAGGACTGTGTCACAGGGATCAGAACATGGTCATGGGAATCAGGACTTGGTGACGGGAATCTGGACTGGGTAATAGGGATCAGGACTTTGTCATGGGAATCACGACTGGGTCACAGGAATCAGGACTGGGTCACAGGGTTCAGGACAGGGTCACAGGGATCAGGTAGGTGTCACGGGAATCAGGACAATGTCACGGGAATCAGGACTGGATCACAGGGATCAGGACGAGGTCACAGGGGTCAGGACTGGGTCACAGGGGTCAGGTCTGCGTCACGGGGATCAGGACAAGGTCACAGGGATCAGGACTGGGTCACAGGGATCAGGACTGAGCCACGGGGACTAGGTCACGGGGATGAGGACAGGGTCACAGGGATCAGGACGGGTCACAGGGATCAGGACTAGGTCACAGGCATCAGGACTGGGTCACAGGGATCAGGGCTGGGTCACAGGGATCAGGACTGGGTCACAGGGATCAGGACTGGGTCACAGGAATCAGGACTGGATCACAGGGATCAGGACAAGGTCACAGGGACCAGGACTAGGTCACAGGGATCAGGACCAGGTCACAAGGGTCAGTACTGGGTCACAGGGATCAGGACTGGGTTACAGGGACTAGGTCATGGGGATCAGGAGTGGGTCATGGGGATCAGGGCTGGGTTACAGGGACTAGGTCATGGGGATCAGGAGTGGGTCATGGGGATCAGGACGCGCTCATAGAGAGCTGGACTGTGTCACGGGAATCACGACTGGGTCACAGGGATCAAGACGGCACGGTGGCACAGTGGTTAGCACTGCTGCCTCACAGCGTCTGTAGACCCAGGTTCAATTCCCGACTCAGGCGACTGACTGTGTGGAGTTTGCACGTTCTCCCCGTGTCTGCGTGGGTTTCCTCCGGGTGCTCCGGCTTCCTCCCACAGTCACAAAGATGTGCGGGTCAGGTGAATTGGCCAAGCTAAATTGCCCCTAGTGTTAGGTAAGGGGTAAATGTATGGGTGGGTTGCGCTTCGGCGGGTCGGTGTGGACTTGTTGGGCCGAAGGGCCTGTTTCCACACTGTAAGTCTAATCTAAAAAAAAAGACTGCGTCACAGGGATCAGGACAGGGTCATGGGAATCAGGACTGAGTCATGGGGATCAGGACTGGGTTACAGGGACTAGGTCATGGGGATCAGGAGTGGGTCATGGGGATCAGGACGCGGTCACAGAGATCTGGACTGTGTCACGGGAATCACGACTGGGTCACATGGATCAAGACTGCGTCACAGGGATCAGGACAGGGTCATGGGAATCAGGACTGGGTCATGGGGATCAGCACTGGGAAACAGGGATCTGGACTAGGTCACAGGGATCTGGACTGGGTCGCAGGGATCAGGACTGGGTCACAGGAACAGGACAGGGTCACGGGGTTCGGGACTGGAACACGGGAATCAGGACAGGGTCACGAGTAACATGATTGCGTCACAGGGATCAGGACTGGGTCACAGGGATCAGGACAGGCTCACAGGGATCAGGACTGGGTCACGGGAATCAGGACAGGGTTATGGGAATCAGGACTGGGTCACAAGAATGAGGACTAGGACACATCGATCAGGACAGGGTCACAGGGATCAGGACAGGGTCACAGGGATCAGGACAGGGTCACAGGGATCAGGACTGGGTCTCAGGAATCAGGACAGTGTCACAGGCATCAGGACTGGATCACAGGGATCAGGACAAGGTCACAGGGATCAGGACTAGGTCACAGGGATCAGGACCGGTCTCAGGAATCAGGACTGGATCACAGGGATCAGAACTGAGTCACGGGGACTAGGTCACGGGGATGAGGACTGGGTCGCAGGGATCAGGTCTGGGTCTCAGGAATCAGGACTGGGTCACAGGGATCAGGACTGGGTCACAGGGATCAAGACTGGGACACGTGGATAAGGACTGGGTCACATGACTCAGGACTATGTCACGGGAATCAGGACTAGGTCACAGGAATCAGGGCAGGGTTATGGGAATCAGGACAGGGTCACAAGAATGAGGACTAGGTCACAGGGATCAGGACTGTGTCACAGGGGTCAGGACTGTGTCACAGGTATCAGGACAGGCTCACAGGGGTCAGGACTGGGTCACAGGGTTCAGGACTGGGACACAGGGTTCAAGACTGGGTCACAGGGATCAGGTAGGTGTCACGGGAATCAGGACAATGTCACGGGAATCAGGACTGGATCACAGGGATCAGGGCGAGGTCACAGGGGTCAGGACTGGGTCACAGGGGTCAGGTCTGTGTCACGGGGATCAGGACAAGGTCACAGGGATCAGGACCTGGTCACACGGGTCAGGACTGGGTCACAGGGATCAGGACTGGGGGTCACAGGAATCAGGACTGAGTCACGGGGACAAAGTTATGGGAATGAGGACTGGGTCACAGGGATCAGGACTAGGTCACAGGAATCAGGACTAGGTCACAGGAATCAGGGCAGGGTTATGGGAATCAGGACAGGGTCACAAGAATGAGGACTAGGTCACAGGGATCAGGACTGTGTCACAGGGGTCAGGACTGTGTCATGGGGATCACGACTGGGTCACAGGAATCAGGACTGGGTCACAGGGATCAGGACTGGGTCACAGGGATCAGGTCTGGTTCACGGAGATCAGGACTGGATCACAGGGATCAGTACTTTATCATGGGAATAAGGACTGTGTCACAGGGATCAGAACATGGTCATGGGAATCAGGACTTGGTGACGGGAATCTGGACTGGGTAATAGGGATCAGGGCTTTGTCATGGGAATCACGACTGGGTCACAGGAATCAGGACAGGGTCACAGGGATCAGGACAGGGTCACAGGGATCCGGACTGGGTCTCAGGAATCAGGACAGTGTCACAGGCATCAGGACTGGATCACAGGGATCAGGACAAGGTCACAGGGATCAGGACTAGGTCACAGGGATCAGGACCGGTCTCAGGAATCAGGACTGGATCACAGGGATCAGAACTGAGTCACGGGGACTAGGTCACGGGGATGAGGACTGGGTCACAGGGATCAGGTCTGGGTCTCAGGAATCAGGACTGGGTCACAGGGATCAGGACTGGGTCACAGGGATCAAGACTGGGACACGTGGATAAGGACCGGGTCACATGACTCAGGACTATGTCACGGGAATCAGGACTAGGTCACAGGAATCAGGGCAGGGTTATGGGAATCAGGACAGGGTCACAAGAATGAGGACTAGGTCACAGGGATCAGGACTGTGTCACAGGGGTCAGGACTGGGTCACAGGGTTCAGGACTGGGTCACAGGGATCAGGTAGGTGTCACGGGAATCAGGACAATGTCACGGGAATCAGGACTGGATCACAGGGATCAGGACGAGGTCACAGGGGTCAGGACTGGGTCACAGGGGTCAGGTCTGTGTCACGGGGATCAGGACAAGGTCACAGGGATCAGGACTGGGTCACAGGGATCAGGACTGAGCCACAGGGACTAGGTCACGGGGATGAGGACAGGGTCACAGGGATCAGGACCGGTCACAGGGACCAGGACTAGGTCACAGGCATCAGGACTGGGTCACAGGGATCAGGGCTGGGTCACAGGGGTCAGGACTGGATCACGGGAATAAGGACAGGGTTATGGGAATCAGGACCGGGTCACAAGAATGAGGACTAGGTCACATGGATCAGGACAGGGTCACAGGGATCAGTACTTTATCACGGGAATAAGGACTGGGTCACGGGGATCAGGACTGGGTCACAGGGGTCAGGACTGGATCACGGGAATAAGGACAGGGTTATGGGAATCAGGACCGGGTCACAAGAATGAGGACTAGGTCACATGGATCAGGACAGGGTCACAGGGATCAGTACTTTATCACGGGAATAAGGACTGGGTCACGGGGATCAGGACTGGGTGACAGGGATCAGTACTTTGTCACGGGAATCACGACTGGGCCACGGGAATCAGGGCTGGGTCACAGGGTTCAGGACTGTAACACGGGAATCAGGACTGTCTCATGGGAATCAGGACCTGATCACAGGGATCAGGACATGGTCACAGGGATCAGGACTGGGTGACAGGGATCAGGACTAGGTCACAGGGGTCAGGACCTGGACACACGGGTCAGGACTGGGTCACAGGAATCAGGACTGAGTCACGGGGACGAAGTTATGGGAATGGGGACTGGGTCACAGGGATCAGGTCTGGGTCAAGGGAATCAGGACTGGGTTTTGGGAATCAGGACTGGGTCACAAGAATGAGGATTAGGACACATCGATCAGGACAGGGTCACAGGGGTCAGGACAGGGGCATGGGAATCAGGAGTGGGTCACAGGGATCAGGATTGGGCCACTGGGATCAGGACAGGGGCATGAGAATCAGGACTAGGTCACGGGGAAGAGGATTGGGTCAAAGGGATCAGGACAAGGTCACAGGGATCAGGACTAGGACACAGGGATCAGGACAGGGTCACAGGGATCAGTACTTTATCACGGGAATAAGGACTGTGTCACAGGGATCAGAACATGGTCATGGGGATCTGGACTGGGTAATAGGGATCAGGACTTTGTCATGGGGATCACGACTGGGTCACAGGAATCAGGACTGGGTCACAGGGATCAGGACTGGGTCACAGGGATCAGGTCTGGTTCACGGAGATCAGGACTGGATCACAGGGATCAGTACTTTATCACGGGAATAAGGACTGTGTCACAGGGATCAGAACATGGTCATGGGAATCAGGACTTGGTGACGGGAATCTGGACTGGGTAATAGGGATCAGGACTTTGTCATGGGGATCACGACTGGGTCACAGGAATCAGGACTGGGTCACAGGAATCAGGACTGGGTCACAGGGATCAGGACTAGGTCACAGGGATCAGGACTGTGTCACAGGGGTCAGGACTGTGTCATGGGGATCACGACTGGGTCACAGGAATCAGGACTGGGTCACGTGGATCAGGACTGGGTCACAGGGATCAGGTCTGGTTCACGGAGATCAGGACTGGATCACAGGGATCAGTACTTTATCACGGGAATAAGGAATGTGTCACAGGGATCAGAACATGGTCATGGGAATCAGGACTTGGTGACGGGAATCTGGACTGGGTAATAGGGATCAGGACTTTGTCATGGGGATCACGACTGGGTCACAGGAATCAGGACTGGGTCACAGGGATCAGGACTGGGTCACAGAGATCAGGTCTGGTTCATGGAGATCAGGACTGGATCACAGGGATCAGGACGGGTCACAGGGATCAGGGTTTGGTTCTCAGGAACCAGGACTGAGTCACAGGGATCAGGACTGGATCACAGGGGTCAGGACTGGATCACAGGAATAAGGACAGGGTTATGGGAATCAGGACCGGGTCACAAGAATGAGGACTAGGTCACATGGATCAGGACAGGGTCACAGGGATCAGTACTTTATCACGGGAATCACCACTGGGCCACGGGAATCAGGGCTGGGTCACAGGGTTCAGGACTGTGACATGGGAATCAGGACTGTCTCATGGGAATCAGGACCTGATCACAGGGATCAGGACAAGGTCACAGGGATCAGGACTAGGTCACAGGAATCAGGACTAGGTCACAGGAATCAGGGCAGGGTTATGGGAATCAGGACAGGGTCACAAGAATGAGGACTAGGTCACAGGGATCAGGACTGTGTCACAGGGGTCAGGACTGTGTCACAGGGATCAGGACAGGCTCACAGGGATCAGGACTGGGTCACATGGATCAGGATAGGAGCATGGGAATCAGGACTGGGTCATGGGAATCTGGACTGGGTAACAGGGATCAGGATTGGGCTACGGGGATCAGGACTGGGTCACGATCAGGACTGGATCACAGGGATCAGGGCGAGGTCACGGGGATCAGGACTAGGTTACAGGGATCAGGACTGCGTCACGGGGATCAGGACAAGGTCACGGGGATGAGGACAGGGTCACAGGGATCAGTACTTTATCACGGGAATCACGACTGGGCCACGGGAATCAGGACTGGGTAATAGGGATCAGGACTTTGTCATGGGGATCACGACTGGGTCACAGGAATCAGGACTGGGTCACAGGGATCAGGACTGGGTCTCAGGGATCAGGTCTGGTTCACGGAGATCAGGACTGGATCACAGGGATCAGTACTTTATCACGGGAATAAGGACTGTATCACAGGGATCAGAACATGGTCATGGGAATCAGGACTTGGTGACGGGAATCTGGACTGGGTAATAGGGATCAGGGCTTTGTCATGGGAATCACGACTGGGTCACAGGAATCAGGACTGGGTCACAGGGATCAGGACTGGGTCACAGGGATCAGGTAGGTGTCACGGGAATCAGGACAATGTCACGGGAATCAGGACTGGATCACAGGGATCTGGACGAGGTCACAGGGGTCAGGTCTGGGTCACAGGGGTCAGGTCTGTGTCATGGGGATCAGGACAAGGTCACAGGGATCAGGACTGGGTCACAGGGATCAGGACTGAGCCACAGGGACTAGGTCACGGGGATGAAGACAGGGTCACAGGGATCAGGACGGGTCACAGGGATCAGGACTAGGTCACAGGCATCAGGACTGGGTCACAGGGATCAGGGCTGGGTCACAGGAATCAGGACTGGGTCACAGGGATCAGGACTGGGTCACAGGGGTCAGGACTGGATCACGGGAATAAGGACAGGGTTATGGGAATCAGGACCGGGTCACAAGAATGAGGACTAGGTCACATGGATCAGGACAGGGTCACAGGGATCAGTACTTTATCACGGGAATAAGGACTGGGTCACGGGGATCAGGACTGGGTGACAGGGATCAGTACTTTGTCACGGGAATCACGACTGGGCCACGGGAATCAGGGCTGGGTCACAGGGTTCAGGACTGTAACACGGGAATCAGGACTGTCTCATGGGAATCAGGACCTGATCACAGGGATCAGGACATGGTCACAGGGATCAGGACTGGGTGACAGGGAACAAGACTAGGTCACAGGGGTCAGGACCTGGTCACACGGGTCAGGACTGGGTCACAGGAATCAGGACTGAGTCACGGGGACGAGGTTATGGGAATGAGGACTGGGTCACAGGGATCAGGTCTGGGTCAAGGGAATCAGGACTGGGTTTTGGGAATCAGGACTGGGTCACAAGAATGAGGATTAGGACATATCGATCAGGACAGGGTCACAGTGGTCAGGACAGGGGCATGGGAATCAGGAGTGGGTCACAAGGATCAGGATTGGGCCACTGGGATCAGGACAGGGGCATGGGAATCAGGACTAGGTCACGGGGAAGAGGATTGGGTCAAAGGGATCAGGACAAGGTCACAGGGATCAGGACTGGGTCACAGGGATCAGGACTGAGTCATAGAGATCAGGACTGGGTCACAGGGGACAAGTCTGGGTCACAGGGATCAGGACTGAGTCATGGGGACGTGGTCACGGGGATGAGGACTGGGCCACGGGAATCAGGACTGGGTCACAGGGTTCAGGACGGTGTCACGGGAATCAGGACTGTGTCACGGGAATGAAGACTGGATCACAGGGATCAGGACAAGGTCACAGGGATATGGACTCGGTCACAGGGATCAGGACTAGGACACAGGGGTCAGGACCGGGTCACAGCCATCAGGGCAGGGTCACAGGGATCAGGACTGGGTCACAGGGATCAGGACTGGGTCACAGGAATCAGGACAGGATTATGGGAATCAGGACTGGGTCACAAGAATGAGGATTAGGTCATATGGATCAGGACAGGGTCACAGGAATCAGGACTAGGACACAGGGACAGGACCGGGTCACAGCGGTCAGGACAGGGTCACAGGGATCAGTTCTGAGTCACAGGGATCAGGACTGTGTCACGGGGACTCGGTCATGGGGATGAGGACTGAGTCACAGAGATCAGGACTGGGTCACAGGAATCAGGACAAGGTCACAGGGGTCAGGTCTGCGTCACGCGGATCAGGACTAGGTCACAGTGGTCAGGAACGGGTCACAGCGGTCAGGACAGGGTCACAGGGATCAGGACTGAGTCACGGGGACGTGGTCACGGGGATGAGGACTGGGTGACAGGGATCAGGACTGGGTCATGGGAATCAGGACTGGCTCATGGGGATCAGGACAGGGTCACAGTCTTCAGTACTGGGTCACAGGGATCAGGACTGTGTTACAGGAATCAGGACTGGGTCACAGGGCTCAGGACTGGGTCACGGGGGTCAGGAAGGGATCACAGGGATCAGGACTTTGTCACGGGAATTACAACTGGGTCACAGGGATCAGGACAGAGTCTCGGGGATCAGGACTGGGCCACGGGAATCAGGACTGGGTCACAGGTAACAGGACTGGGTCACTGGGATCAGGACAAGGTCACAGGGATAAGGACAAGGTCACAGGGATCAGGATGAGGTCACAGGGGTCAGGACCGGGTAATAGCGGTCAGGACCGGGTCACAGGGATCAGGACTGGGTCACAGGGATCAGGACTGGGTTAGGGGGGTCAGGACTGGGACACGTGGATCAGGACTGGTTCACGGAGGTCAGGACTGGGTCACAGGGATCAGTACTTTATCACGGGAATAAGGACTGAGTCACGGGGATTAGGACTGGGTCAAAGGGTTCAGGACGTTGTCACGAGAATCAGGACTGTGTCACGGAATCAGGACTCGATCACAGGGATCAGGACAAGGTCACAGGGATAAGGACTGGGTCACAGGGATCAGGAATAGGCCACAGGGGTCAGGACCGGGTCACAGGGGTCAGGACTGGGTCACAGGGGTCAGGTCTGGGTCACAGGAGTCAGGACTGGGTCACAGGGATCAGGTCTGCATCACGGGGATCAGGACTAGGTTACGGGAATCAGACCTGGGTCACAGGGATCAGGACAGGGTCATAGGGATTAGTATTTTATCACAGGAATAAGGACTGGGTTACGGGAATAAGGACTGGGTCACGGGGATCAGGACTGGGTGACAGGGATCAGTACTTTGCCATGGGAATCACGACTGGGTCACGGGAATCAGGACTGGGCCACGGGAATCAGGACTGGGTCACAGGGTTCAGGACAGTGTCACGGGAATCAGGACTGTCTCATGGGAATCAGGACCTGATCACAGGGATCAGGACAAGGTCACAGGGATCAGGACTAGGTCACAGGAATCAGGACTAGGTCACAGGAATCAGGGCAGGGTTATGGGAATCAGGACAGGGTCACAGGGATCAGTACTTTATCACGGGAATCACCACTGGGCCACGGGAATCAGGGCTGGGTCACAGGGTTCAGGACTGTGACATGGGAATCAGGACTGTCTCATGGGAATCAGGACCTGATCACAGGGATCAGGACAAGGTCACAGGGATCAGGACTAGGTCACAGGAATCAGGACTAGGTCACAGGAATCAGGGCAGGGTTATGGGAATCAGGACAGGGTCACAAGAATGAGGACTAGGTCACAGGGATCAGGACTGTGTCACAGGGGTCAGGACTGTGTCACAGGGATCAGGACAGGCTCACAGGGATCAGGACTGGGTCACATGGATCAGGATAGGAGCATGGGAATCAGGACTGGGTCATGGGAATCTGGACTGGGTAACAGGGATCAGGATTGGGCTACGGGGATCAGGACTGGGTCACGATCAGGACTGGATCACAGGGATCAGGGCGAGGTCACGGGGATCAGGACTAGGTTACAGGGATCAGGACTGCGTCACGGGGATCAGGACAAGGTCACGGGGATGAGGACAGGGTCACAGGGATCAGTACTTTATCACGGGAATCACGACTGGGCCACGGGAATCAGGACTGGGTAATAGGGATCAGGACTTTGTCATGGGGATCACGACTGGGTCACAGGAATCAGGACTGGGTCACAGGGATCAGGACTGGGTCTCAGGGATCAGGTCTGGTTCACGGAGATCAGGACTGGATCACAGGGATCAGTACTTTATCACGGGAATAAGGACTGTATCACAGGGATCAGAACATGGTCATGGGAATCAGGACTTGGTGACGGGAATCTGGACTGGGTAATAGGGATCAGGGCTTTGTCATGGGAATCACGACTGGGTCACAGGAATCAGGACTGGGTCACAGGGATCAGGACTGGGTCACAGGGATCAGGTAGGTGTCACGGGAATCAGGACAATGTCACGGGAATCAGGACTGGATCACAGGGATCTGGACGAGGTCACAGGGGTCAGGTCTGGGTCACAGGGGTCAGGTCTGTGTCATGGGGATCAGGACAAGGTCACAGGGATCAGGACTGGGTCACAGGGATCAGGACTGAGCCACAGGGACTAGGTCACGGGGATGAAGACAGGGTCACAGGGATCAGGACGGGTCACAGGGATCAGGACTAGGTCA
Organism: Hemiscyllium ocellatum; assembly: GCF_020745735.1. Lineage (NCBI taxonomy): Eukaryota > Metazoa > Chordata > Chondrichthyes > Orectolobiformes > Hemiscylliidae > Hemiscyllium > Hemiscyllium ocellatum. The sequence goes on along the minus strand of NC_083416.1, from coordinate 15,840,616 downwards.
CAGGCATCAGGACTGGGTCACAGGGATCAGGGCTGGGTCACAGGAATCAGGACTGGGTCACAGGGATCAGGACTGGGTCACAGGGGTCAGGACTGGATCACGGGAATAAGGACAGGGTTATGGGAATCAGGACCGGGTCACAAGAATGAGGACTAGGTCACATGGATCAGGACAGGGTCACAGGGATCAGTACTTTATCACGGGAATAAGGACTGGGTCACAGGGATCAGGACTGGGTGACAGGGATCAGTACTTTGTCACGGGAATCACGACTGGGCCACGGGAATCAGGGCTGGGTCACAGGGTTCAGGACTGTAACACGGGAATCAGGACTGTCTCATGGGAATCAGGACCTGATCACAGGGATCAGGACATGGTCACAGGGATCAGGACTGGGTGACAGGGAACAAGACTAGGTCACAGGGGTCAGGACCTGGTCACACGGGTCAGGACTGGGTCACAGGAATCAGGACTGAGTCACGGGGACGAGGTTATGGGAATGAGGACTGGGTCACAGGGATCAGGTCTGGGTCAAGGGAATCAGGACTGGGTTTTGGGAATCAGGACTGGGTCACAAGAATGAGGATTAGGACATATCGATCAGGACAGGGTCACAGTGGTCAGGACAGGGGCATGGGAATCAGGAGTGGGTCACAAGGATCAGGATTGGGCCACTGGGATCAGGACAGGGGCATGGGAATCAGGACTAGGTCACGGGGAAGAGGATTGGGTCAAAGGGATCAGGACAAGGTCACAGGGATCAGGACTGGGTCACAGGGATCAGGACTGAGTCATAGAGATCAGGACTGGGTCACAGGGGACAAGTCTGGGTCACAGGGATCAGGACTGAGTCATGGGGACGTGGTCACGGGGATGAGGACTGGGCCACGGGAATCAGGACTGGGTCACAGGGTTCAGGACGGTGTCACGGGAATCAGGACTGTGTCACGGGAATGAAGACTGGATCACAGGGATCAGGACAAGGTCACAGGGATATGGACTCGGTCACAGGGATCAGGACTAGGACACAGGGGTCAGGACCGGGTCACAGCCATCAGGGCAGGGTCACAGGGATCAGGACTGGGTCACAGGGATCAGGACTGGGTCACAGGAATCAGGACAGGATTATGGGAATCAGGACTGGGTCACAAGAATGAGGATTAGGTCATATGGATCAGGACAGGGTCACAGGAATCAGGACTAGGACACAGGGACAGGACCGGGTCACAGCGGTCAGGACAGGGTCACAGGGATCAGTTCTGAGTCACAGGGATCAGGACTGTGTCACGGGGACTCGGTCATGGGGATGAGGACTGAGTCACAGAGATCAGGACTGGGTCACAGGAATCAGGACAAGGTCACAGGGGTCAGGTCTGCGTCACGCGGATCAGGACTAGGTCACAGTGGTCAGGAACGGGTCACAGCGGTCAGGACAGGGTCACAGGGATCAGGACTGAGTCACGGGGACGTGGTCACGGGGATGAGGACTGGGTGACAGGGATCAGGACTGGGTCATGGGAATCAGGACTGGCTCATGGGGATCAGGACAGGGTCACAGTCTTCAGTACTGGGTCACAGGGATCAGGACTGTGTTACAGGAATCAGGACTGGGTCACAGGGCTCAGGACTGGGTCACGGGGGTCAGGAAGGGATCACAGGGATCAGGACTTTGTCACGGGAATTACAACTGGGTCACAGGGATCAGGACAGAGTCTCGGGGATCAGGACTGGGCCACGGGAATCAGGACTGGGTCACAGGTAACAGGACTGGGTCACTGGGATCAGGACAAGGTCACAGGGATAAGGACAAGGTCACAGGGATCAGGATGAGGTCACAGGGGTCAGGACCGGGTAATAGCGGTCAGGACCGGGTCACAGGGATCAGGACTGGGTCACAGGGATCAGGACTGGGTTAGGGGGGTCAGGACTGGGACACGTGGATCAGGACTGGTTCACGGAGGTCAGGACTGGGTCACAGGGATCAGTACTTTATCACGGGAATAAGGACTGAGTCACGGGGATTAGGACTGGGTCAAAGGGTTCAGGACGTTGTCACGAGAATCAGGACTGTGTCACGGAATCAGGACTCGATCACAGGGATCAGGACAAGGTCACAGGGATAAGGACTGGGTCACAGGGATCAGGAATAGGCCACAGGGGTCAGGACCGGGTCACAGGGGTCAGGACTGGGTCACAGGGGTCAGGTCTGGGTCACAGGAGTCAGGACTGGGTCACAGGGATCAGGTCTGCATCACGGGGATCAGGACTAGGTTACGGGAATCAGACCTGGGTCACAGGGATCAGGACAGGGTCATAGGGATTAGTATTTTATCACAGGAATAAGGACTGGGTTACGGGAATAAGGACTGGGTCACGGGGATCAGGACTGGGTGACAGGGATCAGTACTTTGTCACGGGAATCACGACTGGGCCACGGGAATCAGGGCTGGGTCACAGGGTTCAGGACTGTAACACGGGAATCAGGACTGTCTCATGGGAATCAGGACCTGATCACAGGGATCAGGACATGGTCACAGGGATCAGGACTGGGTGACAGGGAACAAGACTAGGTCACAGGGGTCAGGACCTGGTCACACGGGTCAGGACTGGGTCACAGGAATCAGGACTGAGTCACGGGGACGAGGTTATGGGAATGAGGACTGGGTCACAGGGATCAGGTCTGGGTCAAGGGAATCAGGACTGGGTTTTGGGAATCAGGACTGGGTCACAAGAATGAGGATTAGGACATATCGATCAGGACAGGGTCACAGTGGTCAGGACAGGGGCATGGGAATCAGGAGTGGGTCACAAGGATCAGGATTGGGCCACTGGGATCAGGACAGGGGCATGGGAATCAGGACTAGGTCACGGGGAAGAGGATTGGGTCAAAGGGATCAGGACAAGGTCACAGGGATCAGGACTGGGTCACAGGGATCAGGACTGAGTCATAGAGATCAGGACTGGGTCACAGGGGACAAGTCTGGGTCACAGGGATCAGGACTGAGTCATGGGGACGTGGTCACGGGGATGAGGACTGGGCCACGGGAATCAGGACTGGGTCACAGGGTTCAGGACGGTGTCACGGGAATCAGGACTGTGTCACGGGAATGAAGACTGGATCACAGGGATCAGGACAAGGTCACAGGGATATGGACTCGGTCACAGGGATCAGGACTAGGACACAGGGGTCAGGACCGGGTCACAGCCATCAGGGCAGGGTCACAGGGATCAGGACTGGGTCACAGGGATCAGGACTGGGTCACAGGAATCAGGACAGGATTATGGGAATCAGGACTGGGTCACAAGAATGAGGATTAGGTCATATGGATCAGGACAGGGTCACAGGAATCAGGACTAGGACACAGGGACAGGACCGGGTCACAGCGGTCAGGACAGGGTCACAGGGATCAGTTCTGAGTCACAGGGATCAGGACTGTGTCACGGGGACTCGGTCATGGGGATGAGGACTGAGTCACAGAGATCAGGACTGGGTCACAGGAATCAGGACAAGGTCACAGGGGTCAGGTCTGCGTCACGCGGATCAGGACTAGGTCACAGTGGTCAGGAACGGGTCACAGCGGTCAGGACAGGGTCACAGGGATCAGGACTGAGTCACGGGGACGTGGTCACGGGGATGAGGACTGGGTGACAGGGATCAGGACTGGGTCATGGGAATCAGGACTGGCTCATGGGGATCAGGACAGGGTCACAGTCTTCAGTACTGGGTCACAGGGATCAGGACTGTGTTACAGGAATCAGGACTGGGTCACAGGGCTCAGGACTGGGTCACGGGGGTCAGGAAGGGATCACAGGGATCAGGACTTTGTCACGGGAATTACAACTGGGTCACAGGGATCAGGACAGAGTCTCGGGGATCAGGACTGGGCCACGGGAATCAGGACTGGGTCACAGGTAACAGGACTGGGTCACTGGGATCAGGACAAGGTCACAGGGATAAGGACAAGGTCACAGGGATCAGGATGAGGTCACAGGGGTCAGGACCGGGTAATAGCGGTCAGGACCGGGTCACAGGGATCAGGACTGGGTCACAGGGATCAGGACTGGGTTAGGGGGGTCAGGACTGGGACACGTGGATCAGGACTGGTTCACGGAGGTCAGGACTGGGTCACAGGGATCAGTACTTTATCACGGGAATAAGGACTGAGTCACGGGGATTAGGACTGGGTCAAAGGGTTCAGGACGTTGTCACGAGAATCAGGACTGTGTCACGGAATCAGGACTCGATCACAGGGATCAGGACAAGGTCACAGGGATAAGGACTGGGTCACAGGGATCAGGAATAGGCCACAGGGGTCAGGACCGGGTCACAGGGGTCAGGACTGGGTCACAGGGGTCAGGTCTGGGTCACAGGAGTCAGGACTGGGTCACAGGGATCAGGTCTGCATCACGGGGATCAGGACTAGGTTACGGGAATCAGACCTGGGTCACAGGGATCAGGACAGGGTCATAGGGATTAGTATTTTATCACAGGAATAAGGACTGGGTTACGGGAATAAGGACTGGGTCACGGGGATCAGGACTGGGTGACAGGGATCAGTACTTTGCCATGGGAATCACGACTGGGTCACGGGAATCAGGACTGGGCCACGGGAATCAGGACTGGGTCACAGGGTTCAGGACAGTGTCACGGGAATCAGGACTGTGTCACGGGAATAAGGACTGGATCACAGGGATCAGGACTAGGTCACAGGGATCAGGACAGGGTATGGGAATCAGGACTGGGTCATTGGGATCATAACCGGGTCACGGGAATCAAGACAGGATTTTGGGAATCAGGATAGGGTCACAAGAATGAGGACTAGGTCACATGGATCAGGACTGTGTCACAGGGATCAGGACAGGGTCACGGTGATCAGGACTGGGACACAGGAATCAGGACAGGGTCACCAGTATCATGGTTGCATTACAGAGATCAGGACTGGGTCACAGGGGTCAGGACTGGGTCACAGGGATCAGGACTGAGTCACGGGAATCAGGACAGGGTCACAGGTATCATGGCTGCGTTACAGAGATCAGGACTGGGTCACAGGGGTCAGGACTGGGTCACAGGGGTCAGGACTGGGTCACAGGGATCAGGACTGAGTCACGGGAATCAGGACAGGGTCACAGGTATCATGGCTGCGTTACAGAGATCAGGACTGGGTCACAGGGTTCAGGACTGGGTCACGGGAATCAGGACTGGGTCACGGGAATCAGGACTGGGTCACGGGAATCAGGACAGGGTCACCAGTATCATGGTTGCATTACAGAGATCAGGACTGGGTCACAGGGGACAGGAGTGGGTCACAGGAATCAGGACTGGGTGAGCGGAATCAGGACTTGATCTCAGGGATCAGGTCTGGGTCACAGGAATCAGGACGAGGTTATGGGAATCAGGACAGGGTCACAAGAATGAGGATGAGGTCACTGGGATCAGGACAGGGGCATGAAATCAGGACTGGGTCACAGGGATCAGGACTGGGTCACAGGGGTCAGTCTTTTATCACGGGAATAAGGACGATGTCACAGGAATCAGGACTGGATCACAGGGATCAGGACTAGGTCACAGGGATCAGGACTGGGTCACAGGGGTCAGGTCGGCGTCACAGGGATCAGGACTGAGCCACGGGAACTAGGTCTTGGGGATGAGGACAAGGTCACAGTGATCAGGACTGGATCACAGAGGTCAGGACTGGGTCACGGGAATCACGACTGGGCCACAGGAATCAGGACTGGGTCACAGGGTTCAGGACAAGGTCACAGGGATAAGGACTAGGTCAGAGGGATCAGGACTGGGTCACAGGGAACAGGACTGAGTCATGGGGACGAGGTCACGGGGATGAGAAGGGCACAGCGATCAGGATTGGGTCACAGGGATCAGGACTGGGTCACGGGAATCACGACTGGGTCACGGGAATCAGGACTGGGTCACATGGTTCAGGCCGGTGTCACGGCAATCAGGACTGTGTCACGGGAATCAGGACTGGATCACAGGGATCAGGACAAGGTCACAGGGGTCAGGACTGGGTCACAGGGGTCAGGACTGGGTCACAGGGGTCAGGTCTGCATCACTGGGATCAGGACTAGGTCACGGGAATCAGACCTGGGTCACAGGGATCAGGACAGGGTCATAGGGATCAGTATTTTATCACGGGAATAAGGACTGGGTCACGGGAATTAGGACTGGGCCACGGTGTTCAGGACGGTGTCACGGGAATCAGGACTGTGTCACGGGAATGAAGACTGGATCACAGGGATCAGGACAAGGTCACAGGGATATGGACCCGGTCACAGGGATCAGGACTAGGACACAGGGGTCAGGACCGGGTCACAGCGGTCAGGACAGGGTCACAGGGATCAGGACTGGGTCACAGGGATCAGGACTGGGTCACAGGAATCAGGACAAGGTCACAGGGGTCAGGTCTGCGTCACACGGTCTCAGTGGTCAGGACCGGGTCACAGCGGTCAGGACAGGGTCACAGGGATCAGGACTGTGTCACGGGGACTCGGTCATGGGGATGAGGAGAGGGTCACAGGGATCAGGTCTGGGTCAAGGGAATCAGGAGTGGGTCACAGGGATCAGGACAGGGTCACGGGAATCAGGACAGGGGCATGGGAATCAGGACTGGGTCACATGGATCAGGATTGGGCAACTGGGATCAGGACTGGTTCACGGAGATCAGGACTGGGTCACAGGGATCAGTACTTTATCACTGGAATAAGGACTGGGTCACGGGGATCAGGACTGGGTCACAGGGTTCAGGACGGTGTCACTGGAATCAGGACTGTACCACAGGGATCAGGACAAGGTCACAGGGATAAGGACTAGGTCACAGGGATCAGGACTAGGTCACAGGGGTCAGGACAGGGTCACAGGGGTAAGGACTGTGTCACAGGGATCAGGACTGAGTCACGGGGATAAGGACTGAGCCACAAGGTTCAGGACTGGGTCATGGGGATCAGGAGTGGGTCACAAGGATCATGATTGCGTTACAGGGATCAGGACTGGGTCACGGGGATCAGAACTGTGTCATGGGACTCAGGACTGCGTCACAGGGATCAGGAGTGGGTCACAAGGATCATGATTGCGTTACAGGGATCAGTACTGGGTCACAGGTGTCAGGACTGGGTCACAGGAGTCAGGTCTGCGTCACTGGGATCAGGACTAGGTCACAGCGATCAGGACTGGGTCACAGCGATCAGGACTGGGTCACAGGGGTCAGGACTGGGTCACAGGGGTCAGGACTGGGTCACAGGGAACAGGACTGGGTCACGGGAATCAGGACAGGATTATGGGAATCAGGACTGGGTCACAAGAATGAGGACTAGGTCATATGGATCAGGACAGGGTCACCGGGAATCAGACCTGGGTCACAGGGATCAGTCCAGGCTCATGGTGATCAGGACTGAGTGACAGGGATCAGGACTAGGTCATGGGAATCACGACTGGGTCACAGGAATCAGGACTGGGTCACAGGGTTCAGGACAGTGTCACGGGAATCAGGTCTGTGTCACGGGAATCAGGACTGGATCACAGGGATCAGGACTAGGTCACAGGGATAAGGACTGTGTCACAGGGATCAGGACTGAGTCACGGGGATAAGAACTGAGCCACAGGGTTCAGGATTGGGTCATGGGGATCAGGAGTGGGTCACAAGGATCATGATTGCGTTACAGGGATCAGTACTGGGTCACAGGGGTCAGGACTGTGTCACAGGAATTGCAACTGGGTCACATGGGTCAAGACTGGGTCACGGGGATCAGGACAGGGTCATGGGAATCAGGACTGGGTCAAGGGAACAGAACTGGGTCATGGGGTTCAGGACTGAGACACGGGAATCTGGACTAGGTCACAGGGATCAGGACTGGGCCATGGGAATCAGGACAGGGTCACAGGGATCATGATTGCATTACAGGGATCAGTACTGGGTCACAGCGGTCAGGACTGGGTCACAGGGATCAGGACAGGGTCACAGGGATCAGGACTGTGTCATGGGGACTAGGTCATGGGGATGAGGACTGAGTCACAGGGATCAGAACAGGGTCACAGGGATCAGGCCTAGGTCACGGGAATCAGGACTGGGTCACAGGGATCAGGACAGGCTCACAGGGATCAGGACTGGGTCATGGGAATCAGGACGGGGTTATGGGAATCAGGAGAGGGACACAAGAATGGTGACTAGGTCACAGGGATCACGACTGGGTCACAGGGATCAGGGCAAGGTCACAGGGATCAGGACTGGGACACGGGAATCAGGACATGGTCACCAGGATCATGATTGCGTTACAGGGATCAGGACTGGGTAACAAGGATCAGGACTGTGTCATGGGGACTAGGGCATGGGGAAGAGGACTGAGTCACAGGGATCAGGACAGGGTCATAGGAATCAGGACTGGGTCACGGGAATCTGGACTGGGTAACAGGGAGCAGGACTGGGTCACTAGGATCAGGACTGTGTCAAGGGGATCAGGACAGGGTCACTGGGATCAGGTCTGGGCCACGGGAATCAGGACTTTGTCACGGGAATCAGGACTGTGTCACAGGAATCAGGATGGTGTCACGGGAATCAGAACTTTGTCACGGGAATCAGGACTGGGACACATGGATCAGGAATAGGTCACTGGGATCAGAACTGGGTCACAGGGATCAGGACAGGGTCACGGGGTTCAGGACTGGGTCACGGGGATCAGGACTGGGTCACGGGGATCAGGACTTGGTCACAGGAATCACGACTGGGTCACAGGGTTCAGGACTGGGACACGGGGATCAGGACTGGGTCACAGGGATCAGGACTGGGTCATAGGAAACAGGACTGGGTCATGGGAATCCGGACTGGGTCACAGGGATCAGGACTGTGTCACAGGGATCAGGATTGAGTCACGGGGATCAGGACTTTGTCACGGGAATCAGAACTGGAGCACAGGGTTCAGGACTAGGTCACAGGGATCAGGACAGGGTCACACGGGTCAGGTCTGCGTCACGGAGATCAGGACTAGGTCACAGGGGTCAGGACTAGGTCACAGGGATCAGGCGTGGGTAAAAGGGATCAGGACTGAGCCACGGGGACTAGGTCACGGGGATGAGGACAGGGTCACAGTGATCAGGACTGGGTCATAGGAAACAGGACTAGGTCAGGGGAATCAGGACTTGAACACAGGGATCACGTCTGGGTCACGGGAATCAGGACAGGGTCACAGGGATCAGAACAGGGTCACAGGGATCAGGACAGGGGCATGGGATCAGGACTGGTTCACGGAGATAAGGACTGGGTCACAGGGATCAGTACTTTCTCACGGGAATAAGGACTGGGTCACTGGGATCAGGACTGGGTGACAGGGATCAAGACTTTGTCACGGGAATCACGACTGGGACATGGGAATCAGGACTGGGTCACGGGGATCAGGAAGGGATCACAGGGATCAGGACTTTGTCACGGAAATTACGATTGGGTCACAGGGAACAGGACAGGGTCACAGGGATCAGGAATGTGTCACTGGGATCAGGATGGTGTCACGTGAATGAGGACTTTTTCACAGGAATCAGGACTGGATCACATGGATCTGGACGAGGTCACAGGGATCAGGAATGCGCCACAAGGATCAGGACTGGGTCACAGGTATCAGGACTGGGACACGTGGATCAGGAATAGGTCACTGCGATCAGGACTGGGTCACAGGGACCAGGACAGTGTCACGGTGTTCAGGACTGGGTCACGGGGTTCAGGACTGGGCCACGGGAATCAGGACTGGATCACAGGGATCAGGACAGGGTCACGGGGTTCAGGACTGGGTCACGGGGATCAGGACTGGGTCATGGGAATCCGGACTGGGTCACAGGGATCAGGATTGAGTCACAGGGATCAGGACTTTGTCACGGGAATCAGAACTGGAGCACAGGGTTCAGGACTAAGTCACAGGGATCAGGACAGGGTCACATGGGTCAGGTCTGCATCACGGAGATCAGGACTAGGTCACAGGGGTCAGGACTGGGTCACAGGGATCAGGACTGAGCCACGGGGACTAGGTTACGAGGATGAGGAGAGGGTCACAGTGATCAGGACTGGGTCATAGGAAACAGGACTAGGTCAGGGGAATCAGGACTTTTTTTTAGATTAGACTTACAGTGTGGAAACAGGCCCTTCGGCCCAACAAGTCCACACCGACCCGCCGAAGCGCAACCCACCCATACCCCTAAACACTACGGGCAACTTAGCATGGCCAATTCACCTGACCCGCACATCTTTGGACTGTGGGAGGAAACCGGAGCACCCGGAGGAAACCCACGCAGACACGGGGAGAACGTGCAAACTCCACACAGTCTGTCGTCTGAGTCGGGAATTGAACCCGGGTCTCAGGCGCTGTGAGGCAGCAGTGCTAACCACTGTGCCACCGTGCCGCCCAGGGATCAGGACTGTGTCACGGGAAACAGGACTTGAACACAGGGATCACGTCTGGGTCACGGGAATCAGAACAGGGTCACAGGGATCAGAACAGGGGCATGGGAGCAGGACTGGTTCACGGAGATAAGGACTGGGTCACTGGGATCAGGACTGGGTGACAGGGATCAAGGCTTTGTCACGGGAATCACGACTGGGACATGGGTATCAGGACTGGGTCACGGGGATCAGGAAGGGATCACAGGGATCAGGACTTTGTCACGGAAATTACGATTGGGTCACAGGGAACAGGACAGGGTCACAGGGATCAGGAATGTGTCACTGGGATCAGGATGGTGTCACGTGAATGAGGACTTTTTCACAGGAATCAGGACTGGATCACATGGATCTGGACGAGGTCACAGGGATCAGGAATGCGCCACAAGGATCAGGACTGGGTCACAGGTATCAGGACTGGGACACGTGGATCAGGAATAGGTCACTGATATCAGAACTGGGTCACAGGGATCAGGACAGGGTCACGGGAAACAGGACTGGGGCACAGGGGTCAGGACAGGGTCACATGGATCAGGACTGGGTCACGGGGATCAGCACTGCGTCTCAGTGATCAGGACTGGGTCACAGATATTAGTCCTTTATCACGGGAATAAGGACTGGGTCACGGGAATCATGACTGGATCACAGGGATCAGGACAGGTTCACGGGGTTCAGGACTGGGTCACGGGGATCAGGACTGGGACACGGGGATCAGGACTGGGTCACAGGGATCAGGACTGGGTCATAGGAAACAGGACTGGGTCATGGGAATCCGGACTGGGTCACAGGGATCAGGACTGTGTCACAGGGATCAGGATTGAGTCACGGGGATCAGGACTTTGTCACGGGAATAATGACTGGGTCACGGGGTTCAGGACTGGGCCACGGGAATCAGGACTGGATCACAGGGATCAGGACAGGGTCACGGGGTTCAGGACTGGGTCACGGGGATCAGGATTGGGTCATGGGAATCCGGACTGGGTCACAGGGATCAGGATTGAGTCACAGGGATCAGGACTTTGTCACAGGAATCAGAACTGGAGCACAGGGTTCAGGACTAGGTCACAGGGATCAGGACAGGGTCACACGGGTCAGGTCTGCGTCACGGAGATCAGGACTAGGTCACAGGGGTCAGGACTGGGTCACAGGGATCAGGCGTGGGTAAAAGGGATCAGGACTGAGCCACGGGGACTAGGTTACGAGGATGAGGACAGGGTCACAGTGATCAGGACTGGGTCATAGGAAACAGGACTAGGTCAGGGGAATCAGGACTTGAACACAGGGATCACGTCTGGGTCACGGGAATCAGGACAGGGTCACAGGGATCAGAACAGGGTCACAGGGATCAGGACAGGGGCATGGGATCAGGACTGGTTCACGGAGATAAGGACTGGGTCACAGGGATCAGTACTTTCTCACGGGAATAAGGACTGGGTCACTGGGATCAGGACTGGGTGACAGGGATCAAGACTTTGTCACGGGAATCACGACTGGGACATGGGAATCAGGACTGGGTCACGGGGATCAGGAAGGGATCACAGGGATCAGGACTTTGTCACGGAAATTACGATTGGGTCACAGGGAACAGGACAGGATCAAAGGGATCAGGAATGTGTCACTGGGATCAGGATGGTGTCACGGTGACTAGGTCACGGAGAAGAGGACTGGGTCACAGGGATCAGGACTGGGTCACGGTGTTCAGGACTGGGATACGGGGATCAGGAATAGGTCACTGGGATCAGAACTGGGTCACAGGGATCAGGACGGGGTCACGGTGTTCAGGACTGGGTCACGGGAAACAGGACTGGGTCACAGGGGTCAGGACAGGGTCACATGGATCAGGACTGGGTCACGGGGATCAGCACTGCGTCTCAGTGATCAGGACTGGGTCACAGATATTAGTCCTTTATCACGGGAATAAGGACTGGGTCACGGGGATCAGGACTTTGTCACAGGGATCACGACTGGGTCACGGGGTTCAGAACTGGGCCACGGGAATCAGGACTGGGTCACAGGGATCAGGACTGGATCACAGGGAACAGGACAGGGTCACGGGGATCAGGACTGGGTCACAGGAATCAGCACTGGGTCATGGGGATCAGGACAGGGTCATGGGGATCAGACCTTTGTCACGGGAATCAGGATTGGGTCACAGGAATCAGGACTAGGTCACGGGGATGAGGATTGGGTCACAGGGTTCAGGACTGGGTCACAGAGATCAGGATTGGGTCACAGAGTTTAGGACTGGGTCACAGGGATCAGGACTAGGAAACGGGGATGAGGACTGGGTCACAGGAATCAGGACCTCGTCACAGGGATCAGGACTGGGTCATGGGAATCAGGACAGGGTCACAGGGATCAGTACTTTATCACAGGAATAAGAACTGGGTCACGGGGATCAGGACTGGGTCACGGGGATCAGGACAGGGTCATGGGAATCAGGACTGGGTCAAGGGAACAGAACTGGGTCACGGGGTTCAGGACTGGGACATGGGAATCTGGACTAGGTCACAGGGATCAGGACTGGGCCATGGGAATCAGGACAGGGTCACCAAGATCATGATTGCGTTACAGGGATCAGTACTGGGTGACAGGGGTCAGGACTGGGTCACAGAGATCAGGACAGGGTCACAGGGATTAGGACTGTGTCATGGGGACTAGGTCATGGGGATGAGGACTGAGTCACAGGGATCAGGACAGGGTCACAGGGATAAGGCCTAGGTCACGGGAATCAGGACTGGGTCACAAGAATGGGGACTTGGTCACAGGGATCAGGACTGGGTCACAGGGATCAGGGCAGCGTCACGGGCTTCAGGACTGGGACACGGGAATCAGGACAGGGTCACCAGGATCATGATTGCGTTACAGGAATCAGGACTGGGTCACAGGGATCAGGACAGGGTCACGGGGTTCAGGACTGGGTCATGGGGATCAGGACTGGGTCACAGGGATCAGGACTGTGTCACGGGGAACAGGACTGGGTCACGGGAATAAGGACTGGGACACATGGATCAGGACTAGGTCAATGGGATCAGGACTGCGTCACAGGAATCAGCACTGGGTCACGGGGATCAGGATAGGTTCATGGGGATTAGACCTTTGTCACGGGAATCAGGATTGGGTCACAGGGATCAGGACTAGGTCACGGGGATGAGGATTGGGTCACAGGGATCAGGACTGGGTCACAGAGATCAGATTGGGTCACAGAGTTTAGGAGTGGGTCACAGGGATCAGGACTAGGTCACGGGGATGAGGACTGGGTCACAGGTATCAGGACTGGGTCACAGATATTAGTCCTTTATCACGGGAATAAGGACTGAGTCACGGGGGTCAGGACTTTGTCACGGGAATCACGACTGGGTCACGGGGTTCAGGACTGGGCCACGGGAATCAGGACTGGCTCACAGGGATCAGGACAGGGTCACGGGGTTCAGGACTGGGTCACGGGGATCAGGACTGGGACACGGGGATCAGGACTGGGTCATAGGAAACAGGACTGGATCATGGGAATCCGGACTGGGTCACAGGGATCAGGACTGTGTCAAGGGGATCAGGATTGAGTCACGGGGATCAGGACTGGGTCACAGGGATCAGGACTGGGTCACGGGAATAAGGACTGGGACACGTGGATCAGGACTAGGTCAATGGGATCAGGACTGGATCACAGGGAACAGGACAGGGTCACGGGGTTCAGGACTGGGTCACAGGAATCAGCAATGGGTCACGGGGATCAGGTCAGGGTCATGGGGATCAGACCTTTGTCACGGGAATCAGGACTGGGTCACAGGGATCAGGACTAGGTCACGGGGATGAGGATTGGGTCACAGGGATCAGGACTAGGTCACGGGGATGAGGATTGGGTCACAGGGATCAGGACTGGGTCACAGAGATCAGGATTGGGTCACAGAGTTTAGGACTGGGTCACAGAGATCAGGACTAGGTCACGGGGATGAGGACTGGGTCACAGGGATCAGGACTGGGTCACAGGGACCAGGACTGGGTCACAGGGATCAGGACTGAGCCACGGGGAATAGGTCACGGGGATGAGGACAGGGTCACAGCGATCAGGACTGGGTCACAGGAATCAGGACTGGGTCAGGGGAAATAGGACTGGGTCACAGGGATCAGTACTTTATCACGGGAATAAGGACTGGGTCATGGGGATCAGGACTGGATCACAGGGATCAGGACTGGGTCATGGAGACTAGGTCATGGGGATGAGGACTGAGTCACAGGGATCAGGACAGGGTCACAGGGATCAGGACAGGCTCACAGGAATCAGGACTGGGTTACGGGAATCAGGAGAGGGACACAAGAATGGGGACTTGGTCACAGGGATCAGGACTGGGTCACAGGAATCAGGACTGGGTCACAGGGATCAGGACTGGGTCACAGGAATCAGGACTGGGCCAGCGGAATCAGGACATGATCTCAGGGATCAGGTCTGGGTCACAGGAATCAGCACTGGGTCACAGGGATCAGGACAGCCTCGCAGGGATCAGGACTGGGTCACGGGAATCACGGCAGGGTTGTGGGAATCAGGACAGGGTCACAAGAATGGTGACTAGGTCACAGGGATCAGGACTGTGTCACAGGGATCAGGGCAGGGTCACAGGGGTCAGGACTGGGACACGGGAATCAGGACAGGGTCACCAGGATCATGATTGCGTTACAGGGATCAGGACTGGGTCACAGGGATCAGGACAGGGTCACGGGGTTCAGGACTGTGTCACGGGGATCAGGACTGGGTCACAGGGATCAGGACTGGGTCACAGGGATCAGGACTGCGTCTCAGTGATCAGGACTGGGTCACAGATATTAGTCCTTTATCACGGGAATAAGGACTAGGTCACGGGGATCAGGACTAGGCCACGGGAATCAGGACACGGTCACAGGGATCAGGACTGGGTCACAGGGATCAGGACTGGGTCACGGGAATAAGGACTGGGACACATGGATCAGGACTAGGTCAATGGGATCAGGACTGTGTCACAGGAATCAGCACTGGGTCACGGGGATCAGGACAGGGTCATGGGGATCAGACCTTTGTCACGGGAATCAGGATTGGGTCACAGGGATCAGGACTAGTTCACGGGGATGAGGATTGGGTCACAGGGATCAGGACTGGGTCACAGAGATCAGGATTGGGTCACAGAGTTTAGGACTGGGTCACAGAGGGTCAGGACTGGGTCACAGGGATCAGGACTGCGTCTCAGTGATCAGGACTGGGTCACAGGGATCAGGATTGGGTCACAGAGTTTAGGACTGGGTCACAGAGGGTCAGGACTGGGTCACAGGGATCAGGACTGCGTCTCAGTGATCAGGACTGGGTCACAGATATTAGTCCTTTATCATGGGAATCAGCACTGGGTCATGGGGATCAGGACAGGGTCATGGGGATCAGACCTTTGTCACGGGAATCAGGATTGGGTCACAGGGATCAGGTCTAGGTCACAGGAATCAGGACTTTATCACGGGAATAAGGACTGGGTCACGGGGATCAGGACTGGGTGACAGGGATCAGGACTGGGTCACGGGAATCGCGACTGGGTCACATGGTCAAGACTGGGTCACGGGGATCAGGACTGGGTCACGGGGATCAGGACTGTGTCACGGGGATCAGGAGTGGGTCACAGGGATCAGGACAGCGTCATGGGAATCAGGACTGGGTCAAGGGAACAGAACTGGGTCACGGGGTTCAGGACTGGGGGATACGGAGAGCTGGACTAGGTCACAGGGATCAGGACTGTGCCACGGGAATCAGGACAGGGTCACTAGGATCATGATTGCGTTACAGGGATCAGTACTGGGTCACAGTGGTCAGGACTGGGTCACAGGGATCAGGACTAGGTCACAGGGATCAGGACGGTGTCACACGGGTCAGGTCTGCGTCACGGAGATCAGGACTATGTCACAGGGATCCGGACTGGGTCACAGGGGTCAGGACTGGGTCACAGGGATCAGGCGTGGGTCAAAGGGATAATTACTGAGCCACGGGGACTGGGTCACGGGGATGAGGACAGGGTCACAGTAATCAAGACTGGGTCATAGGAAACAGGACTGGGTCAGGGGAATCAGGACTTGAACACAGGGATCAGGTCTGGGTCACGGGAATCAGGACAGGGTCACAGGGATCAGGACAGGGGCATGGGATCAGGACTGGGTCACAGGGATCAGGACTGGGCCACTGGGATCAGGACGAGGTCACAGGGATAAGGACTAGGTCACAGCGATCAGGACTGGGTCACAAGAATGAGGACTAGGTCATGTGGATTAGGACAGGGTCACAGGGATCCGGACTGGGTCACGGGAATCAGGACAGGGTTATGGGAATCAGGACTGGGTCACAAGAATGAGGACTAGGTCACATGGATCAGGACAGGGTCACAGGGATCAGCACAGGGGAATGGGAATCAGGACTGGGTTACAGGGATCAGGATTGGGCCACTGGGATCAGGACTGGATCACAGGGATCAGGACAAGGTCACAGGGATAAGGACTGGGTCACAGGGATCAGGACAGGGTCACAGGAATCATGACGCTGTCATGGGAATCAGGACTGGATCACATGGATCTAGACTAGGTCACAGGGATCAGGAATGTGCCACAAGGATCAGGACAGGGTCACGGGGATCAGGACTTGATCAAGGGAATCAGGACTGGGTCTCTGGGATCAGGACTGTGTCAATTGCATCAGGACTGGGTCACGGGATCAGGACTGGGCCACGGGAATTAGGACTGGGTCACAGGGATCAGTACTGGGTCGCGGGGACTGGGTCACGGGGATCAGAAGTGGGTCATGGGGATCAGGACTGGGTCATTGGAATCAGGACTGGGTCACAGGGATCAGGTCTGGGTCACGGGAATCAGGACTGGGTCACGGGAATCAGGACAGGGTCACAGGCATCAGGACTGGGTCATAGGGATCAGGACTGCGTTACAGGAATCAGGGCTGGGTCACAGGGGTCAGGACTGGATCACGGGGATCAGGACTTTGTCACGGGAATCACAACTGAGTCACAGGGATCAGGACTGGGTCACTGGGATCAGGACTGGGTCACAGGGATCAGGTCTGGGTCACGGGAATCAGGACTGGGTCACAGGGATCAGGACTGGGTCACAGGGATCAGGACTGGGTCACGGGGAAGATGATTGGGTTACGGGGACCAGGACTGGGTCACAGGGATCAGGACAGGTTCACGGTGTTCAGGATCGGGTCACGGGGTTCAGGACAGGGTCATGGGGTTCAGGACTGTGTCACATGGATCAGGACTGGATCACGGGGATCAGGACTGGGTCCCGGGAATCAGGACTGGGTCACAGATGTCAAGACTGGGTCACAGGGATCAGGATGGTGTCACAGGAATCAGGACTTTGTCACGGGGATCAGGACTGGGTCACAGGAACCAGCGCTTTGTCACGGGAATCACGACTGAGTCACAGGGATCAGGACTGAGTCACGGCGGAACTAGGTCACGGAGAAGAGGATTGGGTCATGGGGATCGGGATTGGGTCACAGGGATCAAGACAGGGACACGGTGGTCAGGACTTTGTCATGAGAATCAGGACTGGGTCACGGGAATCACGACTGGGTCACAGATGTCAAGACTGGGTCACTGGGATCAGGATGGTGTCACGGGAATCAGGACTTTGTCACGGGAATCAGGACTGGATCACATGGATCTGGACTAAGTCACAGGGATCAGGAATGTGCCACAAGGATCAGGACTGGGTCACAGGGATCAGGAATGGGTTACAGGGATCAGGACTGGGTGACAGGGATCAGGATAGTGTCACGGGAATCAGGACTGGGTCACGGGAATCACGACTGGGACACGTGGATCAGGACAGGGTCACGGGGTTCAGGACCGGTTCACGGGGATCAGGACTGGGTCACGGGGATCAGGACTGAGTCTCGGGCATTAGGACTGGGTCACAGGGATCAGGACTGCGTTACAGGAATCAGGGCTGGGTCACAGGGGTCAGGACTGGATCACGGGGATCAGGAAGGGGTCACAGGGATCAGGACTTTGTCACGGGAATCACAACTGAGTCACAGGGATCAGGACTGTGTCACGGGGATCAGGACTGGGTCACAGGGATCAGGTCTGGGTCACGGGAATCACGACTGGGTCACAGGGATCAGGTCTGGGTCACAGTGATCAGGACTGGGTCACAGGCATCAGGACTGGGTCACGGGGAAGATGATTGGGTTACGGGGACCAGGACTGGGTCACTGGGATCAGGACTGGGTCACAGGCATCAGGACAGGTTCACGGTGTTCAGGATTGGATCACGGGGTTCAGGACAGGGTCATGGGGTTCAGGACTGTGTCACATGGATCAGGGCTGGATCACGGGGATCAGGACTGGGTCCCGGGAATCAGGGCTGGGTCACAGGCATCAGGACAGGGTCATGGTATTCAGGAATGGGTCACAGGGTTCAGGACAGGGTCATGGAGTATAGGTCTGGGTCACATGGATCAGGACTGCTTTACAGGAATCAGGACTGGGTCACGGTGACTAGGTCACGGAGAAGAGGACTGGGTCACGGGGATCTGGACTGGGTCACGGGAATCAGGACTGGGTCACGGGGTCAGGACTGGGTCACTGGGATCAGGACTGGGTCACAGGGATCAGGACTGGAGTTATGTGGATCAGAACTGGGAGACGTGGATCAGGAATAGGTCACTGGGATCAGGACTGGGTCACAGGCATCAGGACAGGGTCATGGTGTTCAGGATTGGGTCACGGGGTTCAGGACAGGGTCATGGAGTATAGGTCTGGGTCACATGGATCAGGACTGCTTTACAGGAATCAGGACTGAGTCACGGTGACTAGGTCACGGAGAAGAGGACTGGGTCACAGGGATCAGGACTGGGTCACGGTGTTCAGGACTGGGACACGGGGTCAGGACTGGGTCACAGGGATCAGGACTGGAGTTATGTGGATCAGGACTGGGAGACGTGGATCAGGAATAGGTCACTGGGATCAGGACTGGTTCACAGATATCAGGACAGGGTCACGGTGTTCAGGATTGGGTCACGGGGATCAGGACTATGTCACAGCGGTCAGGACTGGGTCACTGGGATCAGGACTGGGTCACAGGGATCAGGAAGGGGTCACAGGGATCAGAACTTTGTCAACGGAATCACGACTGGGTCACAGGGGTCAGGACTGGGTCACGGGGATCAGGACTGGCTCACAGGCATCAGATCAGGGTCACGGGGACCAGGACTGGGTCTCGGAGATCAGGACTGGGTCACAGGCATCAGGACTGGGTCACTGGGATCAGGACAGGGTCACGGTGTTCAGGATTGGGTCATGGTGTTCAGGACAGGGTCACAGGGATCAGGACTGAATCACGGCGACTAGGTTACGGAGATGAGGATTGGGTCACGGGAATCAGGATTGGGTCACAGGCATCAGGACAGGGTTACGGGGCTCAGGTCTGGGACACGTGGATCAGGAATAGGTCACAGGGATCAGGACAGGGTCACGGTGGTCAGGACTTTGTCATGGGAATCACGACTGGGTCACAGGGATCAGGACTGGGTCACTGGGATCAGGACTGGGTCACGGTGTTCAGGATTGGGTCACGGGGTTCAGGACTGGGTCACAGGGATCAGGACTGGGGCACTGGGATCAGGATGGTGTCACGGGAATCAGGACTTTGTCACGGGAATCAGGACTGGGACACGTGGATCAGGACTAGGTCACGGGGATCAGGACTGTGTCACGGGAATCAGGACCGGGACACGTGGATCAGGACTGGGTCACGGGGATCAGGAAGGGGTCACAGGGATCAGGACGTTGTCACGGGAATCACGACTGGGTCACAGGGATCAGGACTGGGTCACGGAGATCAGGACTGGGCCACAGGGATCAGGACTGGGTCACTGGGATCAGGACTGGGTCACGGTGTTCGGGATTGGGTCACGGGATTCAGGACAGGGTCACAAGGATCAGGACTGCTTTACAGGAATCAGGATTGTGTCACGATGACTAGGACACGGAGAAGAGGATTGGGTCACGGGGATCAGGACTGAGTCACGGGAATCAGGACTGGCTCACAGGGATCAGGATTGGGTCACAGGTATCAGGACTGGTTTATGGGGATCAGGACTGGGACACGTGGATCAGGACTGGGTCACAGGGGTCAGGAAGGGATCACAGGGATCAGGACTTTGTCACGGGAGTCACGACTGTGTCACATGGGTCAGGACTGTGTCACGGGGATCAGGACTGGGTCACAGGGATCAGGACTGGGTCACGGGGATCAGGACTGGGTCCCAGGCATCAGGATTGGGTTACAGGGATCAGGACTGGGTCACAGGGATCAGGATTGGGTCACAGGGATCAGGACTGGTTTATGGGGATCAGGACTGGGACACGTGGATCAGGACTGGGTCACAGGGGTCAGGAAGGGATCATAGGGATCAGGACTTTGTCACGGGAATCAGGACTGTGTCACATGGGTCAGGACTGTGTCACGGGGATCAGGACTGGGTCACAGGGATCAGGTCTGGGTCACGGGAATCAGGACTGTGTCACAGGGATCAGGTCTGGGTCATGGGGATCAGGACTGCTTTACAGGAATCAGGATTGTGTCACGATGACTAGGTCACCGAGAAGAGGATTGGGTCACGGGGATCAGGACTGAGTCACGGGAATCAGGACTGACTCACAGGGAACAGGATTGGGTCACAGGGATCAGGACTGGTTTATGGGGATCAGGACTGGGACACGTGGATCAGGACTGGGTCACAGGGGTCAGGAAGGGATCACAGGGATCAGGACTTTGTCACGGGAATCAGGACTGTGTCACATGGGTCAGGACTGTGTCACGGGGATCAGGACTGGGTCACAGGGATCAGGTCTGGGTCACGGGAATCAGGACTGGGTCACAGGTATCAGGACTGGGTCACGGGAATCAGGACTGGGTCACAGGTATCAGGACTGGGTCACAGGGATCAGGACTGGGTCACAGGCATCAGGACTGGGTCACGGGGAAGATGATTGGGTTACGGGGACCAGGACTGGGTCACTGGGATCAGGACTGGGTCACAGGCATCAGCACAGGTTCACGGAGTTAAGGATTGGGTCACGGGGTTCAGGACAGGGTCATGGGGTTCAGGACTGTGTCACATGGATCAGGGCTGGATCACGGGGATCAGGACTGGGTCCCGGGAATCAGGACTGGGTCACAGATGTCAAGACTGGGTCACAGGGATCAGGACTGGGTCACTGGGATCAGGATGGTGTAACAGGAATCAGGACTTTTTCAGGGGAATCAGGACAGGGACACGTGGATTAGGAGAGGGTCACGGGGTTCAGGACTGGGTCACGGGGATCAGGACTGGGTCACAGGGATCAGGCCAGGGTCACAGGGATCAGGACTGCGTTACAGGAATCAGGACTGGTTTACGGGCATCAGGTCTGGGACACGTGATCAGGAATAGGTCACTGGGATCAGGATTGCGTTACAGGAATCAGGACAGGGTCACAGGGGTCAGGACTGGGTCATGGTGATCAGGAAGGGGTCACAGGGATCAAGACTTTGTCACGGGAATCACGACTGGGTCACAAGGATCAGGACTGGGTCACGGGGATAAGGATTGAGTCACACGTATCACGACTGGGTCACTTTGATCAGGATGGTGTCACGGGAATCAGGACTTTGTCAAGGGAATCAGGACTGGATCACATGTATCTGGACTAGGTCACAGGGATCAGGAATGTGCCACAAGGATCAGGACTTGGTCAAGGGAATCAGGACTGGGTCTCTGGGATCAGGACTGGGTCACAGAGATCATGACTGGGTCACAGGAATGTTGACAGCGTCACGAGAATCAGACTCTGTCACGGGGATCACAACAGTGTAATGGCAATCAGGACTGGATCACTGGGATCAGGATTGCGTCACAGGGATAACGACAAGTTTACAGGGATCAGGACTGTGTCATGGGGATCAGGACTGGATCATGGGAATCAGGACTGAGTCCTGGGAATCAGGATTGGTTCACAGGGATCAGGGGTGGGTCACGGGAGTCAGGATTGGATGCCAGCGATCAGGACAGGGTCACGGGAATCACGACTGGGTCACGGGAATCACGATTGTTCACGGGAATCAGGACTGGGTCACAGGGATCAGGACTGGGTCACAGGGATCAGGTCTGGGTCATGGGGATCAGGACTGCTTTACAGGAATCAGGATTGTGTCACGATGACTAGGTCACGGAGAAGAGGATTGGGTCACGGGGATCAGGACTGAGTCACGGGAATCAGGACTGGCTCACAGGGAACAGGATTGGGTCACAGGGATCAGGACTGGTTTATGGGGATCAGGACTGGGACACGTGGATCAGGACTGGGTCACAGGGGTCAGGAAGGGATCACAGGGATCAGGACATTGTCACGGGAGTCACGACTGTGTCACATGGGTCAGGATTGTGTCACGGGGATCAGGACTGGGTCACAGGGATCAGGTCTGGGTCACGGGAATCAGGACTGGGTCACAGGTATCAGGACTGGGTCACGGGAATCAGGACTGTGTCACAGGTATCAGGACTGGGTCACAGGGATCAGGACTGGGTCACGGGAGTCAGGATTGGATGCCAGCGATCAGGACAGGGTCACGGGAATCAGGACTGGGTCACGGGAATCACGATTGTTCACGGGAATCAGGACTGGATCACAGGGATCAGAATTGGGTCATAGGGATCAGGACTGGGTCGGGGGAATCAGGACTGGGTCCTAGGGATCAGAACAGGGTTTTGGGAATCAGGAATGGATCACGGGGATCAGAAGTGCATCATGGGAATCAGGACCGGGTCATGGAATCAGGGCTGGGTCACAGGAATTAGGACTTGGTTACGGGAATCAGGACTGGATCACGGGAATCAGGACTGCGTCACGGGGATCAGGATTGGGTCACAGGGTTCAGGACTGGGTCACAGGGATCAGGACAGGGTCATGGGGATCAGGACTGGGACATGGGAATCCAGACTAGGTCACAGGAATCAGGACTTGGTCACGGGAATCAGAACAGGGTCACAGGGTTCAGGACTGGGTCACAGGGATCAGGTCTGGGTCACGGGAATCAGGACTGGGTCATGGGAATCTGGACTGGGTCACAGGGGTCAGGAATCCGACATGGGCATCAGGTCTGGGTCACGGGAATCAGGACTGTGTCATGGGTATCTGGACTATGTCACGGGGATCACGATTATGTCACGGGGATCAGGACTGGGTCACAGGGATCCGGACTGGATCACGGGATCAGGACTGGGTCACAGGGATTGGGACTGGGTTACAGGATTCATGACTGTGTCACGGGGATCAGGACTGTATCATAGGGATCTGGATTTTGTCACGGGAATCAGAACTGGATCACAGGTGTCAGGACTGGGTCACGGGAATCAGGACTGGGTCACAGGGATCAGGACTGGGTCACGGGGCTCAGGACTGGGTCACGGGATTCAGGACTGGATCACAGGGATGAGGACTGGGTCACGGGGATCAGGTCTGGGTCACGGGAATCAGGACTGGGTCACAGGGATCAGGACTGGGTCACGGGGCTCAGGACTGGGTCACGGGAATCAGGACTGGATCACAGGGATGAGGACTGGGTCACGGGGATCAGGTCTGGGTCACAGTGATCAGGACTGGGTCACGGGGATCATGACTGGGTCACAGGGATCAGGACTGGGTCACAGGGTCCATGACTGTGTCACAGGGGTCAGGACTGGGTCACGTGGATCAGTACTGGGTCATGGGGATCATGACTGGGTCACAGGGATCAGGACTGGGTCACGGGGATCATGACTAGGTCACAGGGATCAGGACTGGGTCACAGGGTCCATGACTGTGTCACAGGGGTCAGGACTGGGTCACGGGGATCAGTACTGGGTCATGGGGATCATGACTGGGTCACAGGGATCAGGACTGGGTCACAGGGATCAGGACTGGGTCACAGTGATCAGGACTGGGTCACGGGGATCATGACTGGGTCACAGGGATCAGGACTGGGTCACAGGGTCCATGACTGTGTCACAGGGGTCAGGACTGGGTCATGGGGATGACGAGGGATCAGCATGGTCCAGATGAAATAACTTCCCTGATTTATGTTATGCCACATGTAACAGTACAATACAAGCTGAGTTTGAAAGTTCAAAATCAACACTCAGCCTTCAGCCAGCACACGCATAGCCCAGTGCTTACAACAACACTCAACTTCAGACAGGAGAACAACTGGTTCTGAAAAATCTTCTGTCAGTGAAACAGTCAAGGAACAACTGGTAAGAGATTCCATCAGGCTTCCTGTATTCAGGGAGGAGTCCGACACGAATCTAACTGTTGAGTTATACAGTTGTGTTTGTCTTGCTGGTAAAAAGACACACATATTGTCAATACTTTTTGTCTTGCATTCATCAGGACAATTTATAAGAATGTCAATTCCAGGGGAAAATCCACACTGATATGTCATGAGAGGTGAATGCTAATTGGTTGGCAAGTGTACTCCGATTGGTAGATGTGTTGTTGTGGAGAAAGTACCCCTCGATGCAGATTGACAGTTAACCACCAGGCTTTGTTTACACTTTAAATTGAGCAGGTCAAATCTGATTGGTCAGGGAATGGCCCTGAGAGATGCACCAGTGTCTGGCTGAAACCAACTTTGTTGCGTTGAAACAGGTGCATTGTGTGCAGATAGAACAGGAGGCTGTTAATCAGCTTCGTGAGGAAGGGAATATTGTGTTCTAATTTGAAAAGCAAACAATATCCCTGCCAAGTGCTCAGCGTGCAGATGAGCCAAGTGTCAAGATGTCATCACATGACCAGGAGCCGAAGCCATGCTGCACCCTAGGCACAGGACAATGTCCAGAGAGCACTTGGCAATGGCTGTACTAGAATATAGAACATAGAAAAATACAGCGCAGTACAGGCCCTTCGGCCCTCGATGTTGCGCCGATCCAAGCCCACCTAACCTACACTAGCCCACTATCCTCCATATGCCTATCCAATGCCTGTTTAAATGCCCATAAAGAGGGAGAGTCCACCACTGCTACTGGCAGGGCATTCCATGAACTCACGACTCGCTGAGTAAAGAATCTACCCCTAACATCTGTCCTATACCTACCCCGCCTTAATTTAAAGCTATGCCCCCTCATAATAGCTGACTCCAGCTGACTAGTTTATTTATAAATAGATCACCTGGAAAACTTCACACAAACAGGATCCAAGTGCAAAGAACAAAGAACAACACAACACAGGAATAGGCCATTCGGCCCTCCAAGCCAGGGTCAACATTTTGCCCCTCCACACTAAAACTGTCTTCACTTACAGGATCCGTATCCCTCTATTCCTTTCCTATTCATGTATTTGTCCGGGTGTTTCTTGAATGCTACTATGTGCCTACTTCCACCGCCTCCTCTGGCAGTGTTATCCAGGACTCTACACCCTTTGTGTGAAAAACATGCCTCGCCCATCTCTTTTAAACTCCCCCACATGCAAATTGAATCTGTGTCCCCTAATAACAGACCCCTCCACCCTAGGAAAAATGCCTCATACTTTCCACTCTATCCATGCCATTCACAACATTATAAACTTTTATCAGGCCGTCCCTCAACCTCAAGTGTTCCTGTGAAAACAAACCCAATCTACCCAACCTTTCTTCATCGGTAAAATCCCCCACACCGTCCACAGGCAACATCCTGGCAAACCTTTTCTATACCCTTTCCAAAGCATCCACACCCCTCTGGTAACGTGATGACCAGAACTGTACGCAATTAGTGGTTCTATTTTAATTTTCAACATAAATGATACTCCTTTGCAGTTGGGCTTCCTGAGTTATTACAGACAAAGAGTAGAAGCTACTGACCAGGTTAGTTTAACATCTGTCTTAAGGAAAATGTTGCCTAATCAAAGTTCTATAAAGCTGTTGTGTAACTTGTTTTTCCTTGGTCCAATCCCGTCTGATTTTCCTTCCAATGGAGATGTTTACTCAGTCAAAGATAGATTTAAATATACGATGTTAGCATTATGATCTGAAGGCTGTGGGATCAGGAGGAGCTAGTATAAAGCTTGGAATGTTTGTAATCAGAGCTTTGAAACTTTTGTAGAAACTAACAAGGCAATGCTTGGTATGATTAATGTTCATAAAGGGCTGCAGGCAGAACTGCCCTTGTGTGAGGTGTTACTTTAAGCTTCAGCCAGATTATTGTATAGAATTCACACCACATGAGTGTTACAGGAATGCTGGTTGGAATGCCCCTAGTTTGACACCAATGTAAAGACTCTGAGTTAATATGACAGGCTATCAGAGGAGGGGATTTGCATTTGGGAACAAGACCAGACTTTGAGGAAATTGAATTGTGGTCTTTGAAATAATGAAAAGGTTAAATTTTGTCGAACAAAGTGAACATCAGTTCTATAGAAAGTCAGACTGGAGAATTACCGATGGAGAATAAAGAGTGACAAATGAACTGAACAGAAATTATGCATCAATTTTACATTAGAGGGTAAAAGGAACATTTGAGAAGCAGCAATAAATCAGGAAATGGAAGAGAGGTTGGATCTCAGGGACTTGGTACTGAGAAAATTATTGAAGCTACAGGGTCCTAATGGACAACATCCTCAGGTCTTAACAAAGTGGTGAGTAAGATATTGCTATACTAACGTTAATTTTTCAAAATTACCTTGATTCAAGTATGGTCTCACCAGATTTCCCAAAAAAACGAGATTGGTAATGTGATAACCAGGGAATTGCTCATTAATTTCCCCATGGAACTCATTGAGTATGTGTTTCCTTGATAACGGGCAATGGTCTTCCCAACTAGAACTCATCACCTGAGCCCCACATGATAGAGACCCAGATGTGAATATTTAATCGGCAACACAGGTGTTTTATTGATGGTTTTTAAGGTTTGGAAAGGGAAAAAAAACATTAAGCAGACCTGGGGATGGATCTGCAGGACTGTCTGTCCTGGGCTGGAACTAACCTATGTATATCACAATTAGTGGTTCTATTTTAATGTTCAACATAAATGATGCTCCTTTGCAGTTGGGCTTCCTGGGTTATTACAGACAGAAAGTAGAAGCCACTGACCAGGTTAGTTTAACATCTGTCTTAAGGAAAATGTCAGAAGCTATTCATAACAGGGCACTTATCTAAGTTCAAGGTAATCAGGCAGAGTCAACATGGTTTTGTGAAAGGGAAATCATATTTGATCAAACTTTTGCATAACATTGAGGAGGCAGCATGAGCTATGGAAGAAGAAGGATTGGGAGGTGTAGAGTAGTTAGATTTCCAGGATGCACCTGATAAAGGTGCCACATCAAAGATCATTGTCGAAAATAAAAGCTTATAGAGAAGGGGGCAGTTTATTGAAAGGGATGGAATATTTGCTGGCTAACAGGAAGCAGAGAGTAAACATAAATGGATCTTTAATAAGTTGACAAGATGTAAAGTGTGGTGTGCTTCAGTCATTAATGCTGGGACCTCAACTCATTACAGTTTATATAAATTATTGAGATAAAGGGACAGATAGTATGGTTGTCATGTTTGGTGATGACTAAGGATAGGCTGGATATTAAGTTGCAGAGGAGATTCAAGATGCTATAAAAAGATATTAAGTGAGTGGATAAAAAGTCCATGGTGTTGGAGGTAATATATTAGCACAGATAGAGGCTAATTAATAACAAGCAAAGAATTGGGATAAGGGTGGCATTTTCAGGATGGCAGCCTGCAAGAGGGTGGCACTGCAGGGACCTGGGTCCGATAGTTTGGGTGACTCTCTGTGTGGAGTTTGCACATTCTCCCCATGTCTGCGTGGGTTTTGTCTGGGTGCTCCAGTTTCCTCCCACAATCCAAAGATGTGCAGGTCAGGTGGATTGGCCATGTTATATTGCCCACAGTGTCGAGGACTGTGTAGGTGGGTGGATTAACCGTGGGTAAAAAATGAGGTCTGCAGATGCTGGAGATCACAGCTGCAAATGTGTTGCTGGTCAAAGCACAGCAGGCCAGGCAGCATCTCAGGAATAGAGAATTCGACGTTTCGAGCATAAGCCCTTCATCAGGAATAAGCCATGGGTAATACTGGGATGAGGGATGGGTCTTGGTGGGATGCTGTTCGAAGGGTCGGTGTGGACCCAATGGGCCGAATGGCCTGTTTCCATATTGTAGGGATTTTATGATTTAAAGTACTAATGAAGCACCACAGGGATTAGTTTTGGAAGCATAATTATTTGTGATATATATTAAAAACCTGGAGGACAGAAGTGAATGTACTATAGTAAAGTTTGCAAGTGACACAAGAATTGCTGCAAAGATGTAATGAGGATGGCACAAAGAGTCTGCAGAGGGAAACCGACAGGTTAACCGAGAGGGCTACAGCTTGGTAGATGGAATAAAATGTTGGAATATGTGAGGTTATGCACTTTGACAGGAAGAATCATTGTCTGCAGCAGCTCAAGAAGACAGTTTGCCACCTTCTCAACAGCAAATATGGACGGGCAATACTGGGCAGCACTGATCAGAGCTCAGAAACAGCATGTTCCAGTAAGGAGGAAGGACAAGGCTGGTGTGGTATGGGACCCTTGGATGATGCGGGTATTTAGGCAAAAAGAAAAAGGAAGTATATGTAAAGTTTAGGAAGCTAAAATCAGACAGGGCCCGTGAGGGACATAAAGAAGACATGGAAGAGATCAAATGGAATTAGAAGAGCAAGGCAGGAACAAGAAATGCTTTCAGCAAATATGGTTAAAGAGAAGGCATTCTATCCATACATTAAAAACAAGAGGATAACTAGGACCACTCAAGGATAAAGGAGGGAACTTGTGCTTGGAAGGAGAGGATGTAGGTGACTTTGCGTTGGTATTCAGCCAGATGGATATGGGGGAGAGTGAGATTTGTATGGCGCATGACAATACACTAGGGCATTTTGAGATCCAGAAAGAAGTGGTGTTGGGTCTCTTGAAGAGCATTCAGGTGGATAAGTCCCCAGGGGTCCTTCGTATCTACCCCAGGTTATTGAGAGATGTGAGACAGGAGATTGCTGGGGCCTTAACCAAGATCTTTGTATCCTCGCTAGCCACTGGAGAGGCTTCAGAGGACTGGTGAGTGGCTAATGTTGTTCCTTTGTCAAAGAGAGGTAATGCAGGAAATTATGGACAGGTGAATCTCAGATCATTGGTTGGGAAGCTATTGAGAGGTTTCTTCGAAATAGGATTTGGAAATGTGTTTGGAAAAGCATGGCCTAATTATGGACAGTCAACATGGCTTTGTGCAGGGCAGGTCATGTCTTACTAACTTGATTGATATTTTTGAGGAGGTGACCAGGGTGATCAATGAGAGTACAGGATTGGATGTTGGTTACATGGATTTTAGTAAGGCTTTCGACAAGGTCGAAAGGTAGGCTCATCCAGAAGATTAAGACGTATGGGATCCATGGTGACTTGGCTGCATGGATTCAGAATTGGCTTGCCCATAGAAGGCAGAAGGTAGTGGTGGCAAGATATTTTTCAGGCCAGAGGTCCATGACTAATGGTGTTCAGCAGGGATCCATACTGGGACCTCTGCTTTTGTGAAATATATAAATGTCTTGGATGAAAATGTAGGTGGGTGGGTTAGTAAGTTTGCAGATGGGATAGTGTGGAAGGTTGTCAAAGAATACAGTGGGATATAGATCAGTTGCAGATATCGACAGAGAAATGGCAGATGGAGCTTAATTTGGGCACATGTGAGGTGTTGCACTTTGGGAGATCAAATATCAAGGGCAAGTATTCAGTTAATGGCAGGACCCTAACAGCATTATTGCACAGAGCCATCTTGAAGTCCTAGTTCCTGAAGATAGCTCCCTGAAAGTGGTCACACAAGTAGACAGGGTGGTAGAGATGGCAGATGACATGCTTGCCTTTATTGGTTGGGGCATTGAGTACAAGAATCAGGATGTCATGTTGCAGCTTTATAAAATGTTGATTAGGCTTAGAGAATTGTACTCCGTTCTGGTCACCAGATTACAGGAAGGGTGTGAAGGCTTTGGAGGGGATACAGAAAAGGTTTATCAGGATTCTGCCTGGATTAGAGGGTATGAGCTTTAAGGGAAGGCCGGGCAAATTAAGGTTGGTTTCTCTGGAGCAGCAGAGGGGAGGCCTGATAGAAGTTTATAAAATTATGGGATGCATAGGCAGGGTTTGACTATACTGTTAGAATTGTTTTCCCAGCATTGAAATGTCTAATATTAGGGGGCATGCATTTCAGGTAAGAGGGAGGAATTCCAAAGGAGATGTAAGGAGTAGGTTTTTAACACATACAGTGGTAGGTACCTGGAACACACTGCCAGGGGTAGCAGTAGAAGCAGATACAATAGGGGCATTTAAGGAGATTTCAGATTAGGTCATGGATATGCAAGGAATAGAGGGATATGGTCCATGAGCAGGCAGAGGTTTTTAGTTTAATTTGGCATCATGTTCAACACAATATCATGGGCTGAAGGGCTGTTCCTGTGCTGTACAGTTCTATGTTCTACAGTCTAGTAAATGTTGGATCAGCCAGCAATGCCGACACTCCATGAGAGAATAATTAAAAAAGAATATTATTTAAAATGAGAAAAGCTGCAGAAATCCACAGAACAGAGTCTTTGTTCATGAATGAAACACTTTAGCATCCAAGATCTTTGGGTAATTGGGAAGGCAAATGGAATAATAGCCTTTTAGTTCTACAAGAATGAGTTTTACAAGCAGGGAGGTTTTGCTAAAACTAAATAAAGCATTCGTCAAACCACAGCTGGAGTACTGTGAACAGGTTTGGGCCCCTTGTCTGATAGAACGATGTAATGGCATTGGAGGCAATCCAGGGAGGGTTCACTAGGTTGATCCCAGATATGGAGCCACTGTCTTATGATGAGATACTGATTAGATTGAGCCTGCACTCAATTTAATTTAGAAGAATGAGAGGCTCCCTTATTGATCCATGCAGGATTCTTAGGGGCCTTGATAAAGTGAATGCTAAGAACCTCTTTATCCTTGTTGGAAAGTCTAAGGCCAGAATCTCTGAATGAGGTATCACCTGTTTAAGACAGAAATGAGGAGGAATGTCTTGCTTGAGAGTGTATTGAATGTATGAGGGCTGCCGAAGATGGATCATTAAGTATATTCAAGGCTGAGATAGAAAGATTTTTAATCAGTAAGGGAATCAAGAGTTATGGGGAAGACATGAAAGTGGAGTTGAGAATTATAAGGTCAACCATGACATCATTGAATTGAAAACTTGATGGACTGAATGGCCTACTTCTGTTTATGGTCTTGCGGTGAAAGATTTGGCAAATGAAGTATCATATGGACCCCAGTCCAACTTTGGCACCTGGTGCCAGGATCAAGGATGTCTCAGAGAGGGTGCAGAATGTTCTCATGGGGGAGAGGGGCCAGCAAGAGGTCATTGTCCACATTGGAACCAACGATATAGGAAGGATTCTGAAAGGAGACTACAGAGAGTTGGGCAGAAGTTTAAAAAGGAGGTCCTTAAGAGTAGTAATATTTGGATTACTCCCAGTGCTATGAGCTAGTGAGGGCAGGAATAGGAGGATAGAGCAGATGAATGCATGGCTGAGGAGCTGGTGTACGGGAGAAGGATTCACATTTTTGGATCATTGGAATCTCTTTTGGGGTAGACGTGACCTGTACAAGAAGGACGGATTGCATTTAAATTGGAAAGGGACTAATATACTGGCAGGGAAATTTGCTAGAGCTGCTCAGGAGGGTTTAAACTAGTAAGGATGGGGCGAGGTGGAACACAGGGAGATAGTGCGGAATAGTGGGGAAAGAGATCAATCTGAGACAGGTACAGTTGAGAACAGAAGTGAGTCAAACAGTCAGGGCAGGCAGGGACAAGGTGGAATAAAAAAATTGAACTGCATTTATTTCAATGCAAGGGGACTAACAGGGAAGGCAGATGAACTCAGGGCATGGTTAGGAACATGGGACTGGGATATCATAGCAATTACGGAAACATGGCTCAGGGATGGGCAGGACTGGCAGCTTAATGTTCCAGGAAGGATAGAAAGGGAGGCAAGAGAGGAGGGGGAGTGGCATTTTTGATAAGGGATAGCATTACAGCTGTGCCGAGGGAGGATATTCCTGGAAATACATCCAGGGAAGTTATTTGGGTGGAACTGAGAAATAAGAAAGGGATGATCATCTTATTGGGATTGTATTATAGGCCCCCCAATAGTCAGAGTGAAATTGAGGAACAAACTTGTAAGGAGATCTCAGTTATCTGTAAGAATAATAGGGTGGTTATGGTAGGGGATTTTAACTTTCCATACATAGACTGGGACTGCCATAGTGTTAAAGGTTTAGATGGAGAGGAATTTGTTAAGTGCGTACAAGACAATTTTCTGATTCAGTATGTGGATGTACCTACTAGAGAAGGTGCAAAACTTGACCTACTCTTGGGAAATAAGGCAGGGCAGGTGACTGAGGGGTCAGTGGGGGAGCACTTTGGGGCCAGCCATAACTCTATTAGATTTAAAATAGTGATGGAAAAGGATTGACCAGATCTAAAAGTTGAAGTTCTAAATTGGAGAAAGGCCAATTTTAATGGGATTGGTCAAAGATGTTCGAAAGCTGGTTGGAGGCAGATGTTCGCAAGTAAAGGGCCAGCTGGAAAATGGGAAGCCTTCAGAAATGAGATAACGAGAATCCAGAAAGAATACATTCTTGTCAGGGTGAAAGGGAAGGCTGGTAGGTGTAGGGAATGCTGGTTGACTAAAGAAATTGAGGGTTTGGTTAAGAAAAATAAGGAAGCATATGTCAGGTGTAGACCGGATAGATCGAGTGAATCCTTAGAGTATAAAGGGAGTAGGAGTAGACTTGAGAGGGAAATCAGGAGGGCAAAATGGGGACATGAGATAGCTTTGGCAAATGGAATTAAGGAGAATCCAAAAGGTTTTTACAAATATATTAAGGATGGAAGGGTAACTAGGGAGAGAATTGGGCCCCTCAAAGATCAACAAGGCGGCCTTTATGTGGAGCCGCAGAAAATGGGTGAGATACTAAATGAGTATTTTGCATCAGTATTTACTGTGGAAAAAGATATGGAAGATATAGACTGTATGGAAATAGATGGTGACATCTTGCAAAATGTCCAGATTACAGAGGAGGAAGTGCTGGATGTCTTGAAACGGTTAAAAGTGGATAAATCCCCAGGACCTGATCAGGTGTACCCAAGAACTCTGTAGGAAGCTAGAGAAGTGATTGCTGGGCCTCTTGCTGAGGTATTTGTATCATTGATAGTCACAGGTGAGGTGCAGGAAGACTGGAGGTTGGCAAACGTGGTGCCACTGTTTAAGAAGGGTGGTAAGGACAAGCCAGGGAACTATAGACCAGTGAGCCTGACATCGGTGGTGGGCAAGCTGTTGGAGGGAATCCTGAGGGACAGGATGTACATGTATTTGGAAAGACAAGGACTGATTAGGGATAGTCAACATGGCTTCGTGTGTGGGAAGTCATGTCTCACAAACTTGATTGAACTGGCTCAAAGGTAGAAGACAGAGGGTGGTGGTGGAGGGTTGTTTTTCAGACTGGAGGCCTGTGACCAGTGGAGTGCCACAAGGATTGGTGCTGGGCCCTCTACTGTTTGTCATTTACATAGATGATTTGGATGTGAGCATAAGGGGTACAGTTAGTAAGTTTGCAGATGACATCAAAATTGGAGGTGTAGTGGACAGCGAAGAGGATTACCTCAGATTACAACAGTATCTTGACCAGATGGGCCAACGGGCTGAGAAGTGGCAGATGCAGTTTAATTCAGATAAATGCGAGGTGCTGCATTTTGGAAAAGCAAATCTTAACAGGACTTAATGGTAAGGTCCTAGGGAGTATTGCTGAACAAAGAGACCTTGAACATAGCTCCTTGAAAATGGAGTTGCAGGTAGATAGGTTAGCGAAGAAGACGTTTGGTATGCTTTCTTTTATTGGTCAGAGTATTGAGTACAGGAGTTGGGAGGTCATGTTGCGGCTTACACGACATTGGTTAGGCCACTGTTGGAATATTGCATGGAATTCTGGCCTCCTTCCTATTGGAAAGATATTGTGAAACTTGAAAGGGCTCAGAAAAGATTTACAAGGATATTGCCAGGGTTGGAGAATTTGAGCTATAGGGAGAAGCTGAACAGGCTGGGGCTGTTTTCCCTGGAACGTCGGAGGCTGAGGGGTGACCTTACAGAGATTTACAAAATTTATGAGGGGCATGGATAGGATAAATAGACAAAGTCTTTTCCCTAGGGTCAGGGAGTCCATAACTAGAGGGCTAAGGATTAGGGTGAGAGGGGAAAGATATAAAAGAGACCTAAGGGGCAACCTTTTCACACAGAGGGTGGTATGGGTGTGGAATAAGCTGCCAGAGGAAGTGGTGGAGGCTGGTACAATTGCAACATTTAAAAGGTATCTGGATAGGTATATGAATAGGAAGTGTTTGGAGGGATATGGGCTGGGTGCTGGCAGGTGGGACTAGGTTGGGTTGGGATATCTTGGTTGGCAAGGACGGGTTGGACTGAAGGGTATGTTTCCATGCTGTACATCTCTATGACTCTATGACTCCAAGTCACGGACAAATATGAAATTGTCCAACTTGACAGAAAGAAGCATATTATCTAAATGGTGAGAGACTGGGGAGCTCTGAGATACAGAGGGATCAGGACATCCTAGTGCATGAAGCACTGAAGGTTTTTATGGAGGTACGGCATGTAATCCGGAAAGCTACTAGGATGCTCATGTTTTATTGCAAGGGGAATTGTATAGACATTATTCTTCAGTTATACAGGGCACTGGTGAAACCACATCTGTAATTCTGTATACACTTCTGATCACTGGATGTGTGGAAGGATGTGAATGTTTTGGAGGCAATTTGGACAAAATTTACTACGGTATACAGAGAAACCTTGATTATTTGAAGGACAAGGGCAGGAAGTATTTTGTTTGGTTAATCGAATTCCAGATAATCAAATGTTGGATAACATCGTTTAGCTAGGCTTCGGGACTTGCGATCTTGCCAGATAATCTGATGTTCGGATGATCGAATGCAGGGTAATCGAGGTTCTTCTGTCCTTGGAATGGGTGGGTAGTTCTTTGAAGATAGTTTGGACAGGCTGAGCTGGTATCCGCTGGAGACTTGAAGAGCAAGAAATGCCTTGATTGTAACATGTAAGTTCCTGAGGGATATTGACAGAGTGGTTGGAGAGAAAGGTTCCTTCTTGAGGGAGAATCTAGAACCAGGGGTCACCATTTACAAAACCGGGGGTCTTCCATTTAAATTAGACAGTAGGTGAACTTGGGGTTGTTTTGTTTAGGAACTCTTCCTGAAGGGTCAGTGGAAACAGAGTCTTCAAATGTTTTTAAGGCAAATGTAGGTAGATTCTTGTTAAACAAGAAGACCATAAGACCATAAGAAATAGGAGTGGAAGTAAGGCCATTCGGCCCATCGAATCCACTCCGCTATTCAATCACGGCTGATGGGCATCTCAACTCCACTTACCAGCATTCTCCCCGTAGCCCTTAATTCCTCGAGACAAGAAGGTGAAAGGTTATCAAGAGGTAGGCAGGAATATGGATTTGAGGTGCAATTAGGTCAGCCATGGCCTTACTGAATGGTGGAATAGGTTTAAGGGACTGAATGGCCTATTCTTCCTTTATGTTTTTGGGGTTGGATTTTCTACTTGCTTGTGAGT
This sequence comes from Hemiscyllium ocellatum, assembly GCF_020745735.1. Classification (NCBI taxonomy): domain Eukaryota; kingdom Metazoa; phylum Chordata; class Chondrichthyes; order Orectolobiformes; family Hemiscylliidae; genus Hemiscyllium; species Hemiscyllium ocellatum. Next base: position 15,804,460 of record NC_083416.1, on the reverse strand, counting down.
TCGTATTCCCTGTAATTTGAAAGGTTAATGGGTGATTTAATTGGAGTTTTCAAGATACAAATAAACAGCGCTGACAGAGAGAAAGATTTTCTGTTGGTTCATCAGATTCCTGACAAAGGCCTCTAGCCTGAAACATTGATTCTCCTGCTCCCCGATGCTGCCTGACCTGCTGTGTTTTTCCAGCTGCACACTCTCGACTCGGTAGTGTCAGCCAAAGGTCAGAATCAGAAAGTAGAGCTCAATCGCAATGAAGAGAAATTAGGAAAACGTTTTACACAGCGTCGAATTCTCTTTCATCAATGAAGGGAGACAAACTGTCAGATTGAGGGTCTCCTGGATTGTTGCTGGAATCAGGAGAGTTTCCTTTGCTCTGGAATTTGCTCCGAGTTTCCTGGTTTCTTTCCTGAAGAAGGGTTACACCCAAAATGTCGACTTCTCCACCTCCTGGTGCTGCCTGGCCTACTGTGTTCTTCCAGCCTCCTGCCTGTTTACTTTGGATTCCAGCATCTGCAGTTTTTTTTGTCTCTGTTCTTGTTTCCTTCAGCCAACAGCCTGTTTGGTGATGGTTGGATGGTGGTGAGGGGCTTCAGGGTTTATGGGGGATGCTGCACCACAGCAGAAAGTTGACTTGGCGATTCAGGCTGCCTTTACATGAACTTCGTTCAGATATTCCTGCTGTTAATGTGCCTTGCGTTGGAAGTCTGCTTATAACTCAGCATGTTGTTTTTGCCTCTCTTTCTTGTATTGGAGCCAAACATCACACAACACCAGGTTATAGTCCAACAGGTTTATCTGGAAACTTTCAGAGCGCTTGTTCCTTCATCAGGTAGGAGCAGCACTTTGAAAGCTAATGTTTCCAAATAAACCTGTTGGACTATAACCTGGTGTTGTGTGATTTTTAACTTTGTCCACCCCAGTCCAACACCAGCACCTCCACATCTTAGATTAAATATCATGAAACATCCAGATGAAAAGCTCGAAACGTTGACTCTCCTGCTCCTCGGATGCTGCCTGACCAGCTGTACAACTCCAGCTCCACATTTTTTAACAAACATCCTGGAGGCACAAACTATCTCATGAAAGGTGTGAAACTGTTAAATACAAATTCTGTCCAAATGCTCACATTCTTGCTTTTGTTTATGATCTCTCTTGTTTGATGGATCTTTTAACAGAGGCAAGTGAATCATGTACCGGAATGTATTCCATTCAATACCAACCTTTAAATAACTTTTCCTCATTCTTATGGTCACTTTTGTGTCATATTCTTGGTAAAATCAGCAACAAATAGATATTCCTGTAGCACCTTTAATAAACAGAGGCAAGTGATAACCCACCACCCACATTCCCACCCCAGTTCTTACCAAGTGGCAACCTCCATCTTGTATAATGATCACGATGGTTACCTCTGTGTTAAGTATCATCTGGTATGGCATTAGAGCCCTGCACTGACACATTTTCTGCAGAGCGCAACAGTAGGCTGGGATGATACATGATTCACTTGCCTCTGTTTTCTCTGGATCCTCCTCCTAGCTAGCTGAGCTTTCAACTTCTGCTCACCTTTTTGATTGCTCCTCCAAACAGTCAACCTCCAGAGGTCATCATCCTTGGTGATTGTCTCCCAGTTGGCAATGTCAATATCTATCGTCTTGTTTCTTGCTTTGTCGCAGAGGGATAGACAATAGGAGGTTGTGACTCAGTGTCTAGGTCACTGGACAGAAAGTATTTCGGTACATGACAGTTATCCATCCAATGAATATGGCTGAATCTGAGCAGATGATGTTGCCTTAATAATGGATGCAGGCTGACAGAATTCGCAATGTCTAAAACCACTGTGTTAATGATGGAGTCCTGTCAAGTGATTCCAAGGATATGTCTGAAACAGCAAAAATGGCAGCTGTTTGGCCTTTTGTCCTGTCTGGGATATGTTATTTAGATCTTAGCATTGTAGAGTAGTGCTTCAAGGATGCAGACTTGCTATACCGACAGTCTGGCACTCTCAGTTTGGACATAGGATCCCTACAGTATGGAAACAGGCCATTTGGCCCAACAAGTCCATGCCAACCCTCCAAAGAATAACCCACCCAGACCCATTCTCCTCCCCTATTACTCTTCATTTACCACTAACAAAAGTGCCTAACCTATACATTCCTGAACTCTATGGGCAATTAGTACAGCCAATTCACCTAACTGTACATCTTTGGACTGTGGGAGGAAACTGGAGCATCCAGAGGAAACCCACACAGACACAGGGTGAACATGCAAACTCCACACAGACAACTGCCTGAGGTGGGAATCAAACCCAGGTCCCTGGTACTGTGAGGCAGCAGTGCTAACCATTGAGCCACCGTGCCACCCAGCAGCTGATAGAGGCTTCAGAAACTCACTGAAAATCTCAATCTCGGTATTGTAGCTTTTTGAAGGGGTTGATTTCAGCATCAAATGAGAGATTGCTGTTGGTTATGGGGCCTAGACATATGAAGCTAACTTTCACATCACATTGTCAATGCTGATAGCTGGTGAATGTGCTCCAGATGGTGAAACTGGATGCTTATTGGTGTCAGAGGGTTGCTCCATTATAGATTGCTCCTGTTAATGCAACTGTGTTAGGGTCCACATTGGTCTTTGACCACAGGTTAACAACACTGAACAACTTTCTGTTTGCGTTATAATGTGAGTTGATGCAATGAAAGGAGCAGAGAGAAGAATATACCAAAGAATGCTTGTGCAAGAACATCCCTCTGTTTGATTCCACTGCGGGTCTCAAGTGGTTTCAGTGTTGGCTTGCCATAGATGAGCCTACCCATCATGCTGTCAGGGAGTAAGGAGATCACAATGAGCAGGCTGACAGAATATTTCATAGGAACAATTATTAACCTAAACCTAACACAGAATCACTGGACAGACCAGTCAAAACTGATAGATCTTCAGGAGGGGAGGTATTGTCTGGAATAGGGTGTCTCTAAGACCCTGCAGACTCCTCGACCAATGTATACATGTGACTTTTATCTTTGTCACCCTGGTCCAACACCAGCACCTCCACATCTTAATTTATCCAGGTACCTCAGCATGTATCAGGGAAAGGTTGTACAGCACAAGTCTGCAGTCTGTGAACCAGATCACAATTTTAAAAGACAATGGGTATTAACTTTACACTTTTAACAATGCTATTTTTAATTATCTGATTCTTTAGGAACTTAAAATACTTCCCAGATACTCACAGCTTTTGCCAGTGTGTCGGATTATTTGGTCTATTCCTCTCTTCATGTGTTGATTCTCTCTCTCTGGTTGGAGGACAAGTTGCTCTGGTCACTGCTGTATCCCAACATGCCTCCACGGAGGCTGGAGACTGCATTTCCCAGAGTCCTGCCAGGCTGGGTTCTTTTACCCTCCTGGCTAGCTTCTGGAACTTTCCAAGACTTGTCCAATCAGAAATATCATCACCCTGAAGTGCTGGTGAAGGTTTGATGAGAGGAACTCCTCGTGGGTCTGTTCCTGGGCCAGTCCAAACTGACCATTAAACAGGTCCAGGCAGCGTGCCATGGAGGGATCTTTAGGGCCAATTGCCTGTCCTTCTTCTGCGGTTATGTCAAAGCCCGGGCGTCTCTGGAGAAGGAGCACATGATGTCCACCAACACCCTTGAGCTATTCAGGGAGAGGTGGGCACTGCAAGAAATTGAGTATTTTATTCCCTTGCTGCCTGGCCTGCTGTGTTTTTCCAGCACCACATTTTTCAACTCTGGTCTCCAGCATCTGCAGTCCTCACTTTCTCCTTTTTTTTTCCTGTCCAACTCTACTTTGATTTAATCCCTGCCCTCCCCTTCACTGTTTGATCACGCAGCATTGCCCTTTGAGGTGAAGGGCACTGCTTGTCACTGGCCACTCGGGTGTTTCCTTTCTTCCTGGTGATGAAATATAAATAAAGATTTACACACTTGTTTTTTCTTCACTGTGTCCTACACCTGCACACACACTCCATAGATGCTGGGGATGAATAAGCACTACCACAGTTGGGTGGTAGTGTGGGGGAAAATAAAAAAAAGAGAAAAATAATGAAATGCTGCTAATGGCTTTTGATGGCTTGGTTAACAGAAACCCTTTTGATGTGTCTGCTCTTGGGCCTGGAAGTCTGGTTTCGTCTCAGAATCCGCACTGGTCATTTGTTTTACTGAAGCATGTCTGCCCCATACATCAAGTGCTGTTTGTTTGTAAGGAAAGGTTGGATTGCCCTTTCACACTTCTTAATGTGTTCGGGTGTCTCTCTGGTTTCAATTGTCTGGGTTTAGATCTTGCAAGGACTTGTCCCCGGGCAGAACTGTCTTGAGTCTGTCTTGGAGAAAGTGAGGACTATAGATGCTGGAGTATCAGAGTTGAGAGTATGGCGCTGGAAAAGCACAGCAGGTCAGGCAGCATCCGAGGAGCAGGAGGATCAACATTTCAGCATAAGGGGTTATGCCCGAAACATCGATTCTCCTGCTCCTTGAATCCTGTCTGACCTGCTGTGTTTTTCCAGCACCACACTCTCGACACGGGTCTGTCTTGGCTCAGACATTCCCAGCATACTTTGCCTTTTGGTCAATTTTGATGCCCTGTTTATTTCAGTTGTTGTGGCAATATTTTGGGACTCCCTTCTTAGTGATTTTTATCTCACTTGAGCAGTCGCAGGCTGCATTACCGAGGGATGCAGGGAGGGAGTTCAGAGCGACTCAGTTACCAAGGAGAAGTGAACGAACTCAGGGAAGCAGAAGAGGCCAGTATGAGAGGAGTGCAGAGGGGGCTGGAGAAAATTATGGAGATACAGAGGGATAAGGCCATAGAAAACAGGATTCTGGATTAGTGGTGCTGGAAAAACACAGCAGTTCAGGCAGCATCTGAGGGGCAGTAGAATTGACGTTTTGGGCAAAAGCCCTTCATCAGGAATAAAGCCAGAGAGCATGAAGGGTGGAGAGATAAATGAGAGGAGGGTGGGGGTGGGGAGAAAGTAGCATAGAGTACAATAGGTGAGTGGAAGAGGGGATGAAGGTGATAGGTCAGGGAGGAGGGTGGACTGGATAGGTGGAAAAGAAGATAGGCAGGTCGGACAAGTCATGGGGACAGTGCTGAGCTGGGAGTTTGGAACTAGGCTGAGGTGGGGGAAGGGGAAATGAGGAAACTGTTGAAGTCCACATTGATGCCCTGGGGTTGAAGTGTTCCAAGACGGAAGATGATGCGTTCTTCCTCCAGGTGTCTGGTGGTGAGGGAGCGGCGGTGAAGGAGGCCCAGGATCTCCATGTCCTCGGCAGAGTGGGAAGGGGAGTTGAAATGTTGGGCCACGGGGTGGTATGGTTGATTGGTGCGGGTGTCCCGGAGATGTTCCTAAAGCGCTCTGCTAGGCGGGGTCCAGTCTCCCCAATGTAGAGGAGACCGCATCGGGAGCAACGGATACAGTAAATGATATTAGTCGATGTGCAGGTAAAACGTTGATGGATGTGGAAGGCTCCTTTAGGGCCTTGGATGGAGGTGAGGGAGGAGGTGTGGGCGCAGGTTTTGCAATTCCTGCGGTGGCAGGGGAAGGTGCCAGGATGGGAGGGTGGGTTGTAGGGGGGCGTGGACCTGACCAGGTAGTCACAGAGGGAATGGTCTTTGTGGAAGGCAGAAAGGGGTGGGGAGGGAAATATATCCCTGGTGGTGGGGTCCGTTTGGAGGTGGCGGAAATGTCGGTGGATGATTTGGTTCATGCAAAGGTTGGTAGGGTGGAAGGTGAGCACCAGGGGCGCTCTGCCCTTGTTACGGTTGGAGGGGTGGGGTCTGAGGGCGGAGGTGCGGGATGTGGACGAGATGCGTTGGAGGGTATCTCTACCCCCATTCCCCCCACCATCACACCCACTCCAGTTCCAGGCTCCGACCCCACTCCCAGCTCCACACCCACACCGGGTCCCAGCTCCCAGCCCTGCCGAGTTTTCACCATCCCCCCAGACCTCCCCCTCACTAAGGATGAACCATCAGTCCTCAGCAAAGGACTTACCTTCATCCCCCTCCGTCCATGCATCAATGAATTTAATACACGCCGTGACATTGAACAATTCTTTCGTCGCCTCCGCCTCCGAGCTTACTTTCACAATCAGGATTCCCGCTCACCTTCCTAGGACCCCTTCGCCCACCTCCAACACACTGCATCCACCTGGACACCCCGCATTGGCCTATTACCTGCCCTCAACCTCTTCATTTCCAACTGCCGCCGGGACATTAACCGTCTCAACCTGTCTACCCCCCTCCCCCACTCCAACCCCTCACCCTCACAATACGCAGCCCTCCAATCCCTCTGCTCCAATCCCAACCTCACCATTAAGCCAGCAGATAAAGGGGACACAGTGGTAGTCTGGTTCACTGACCTCTACACCGCTGAAGCCAAACGCCAACTCGAGGACACCTCTTCTTACTGCCCCTCTCCCCCCCGACCATGCCCCACTCCCCATCACCAAACCATCACCTCCCAGACCATACAGAACCTCATCACCTCAAGAGATCTCCCACCCACACCTTCCAACCTCATAGTCCGGGAACCCCGCACTGCCCGGTTCTACCTCCTTCCCAAGATCCACAAGCCTGACCATCCTGGCCGACCCATTGTCTCAGCATGCTCCTGCCCCACTGAACTCATCTCCACCTACCTCGACACTGTCCTATCCCCCCAAGTCCAGGAACTCCCCACATGCGTTCAAGCCACCACCCACGCCCTCCACCTCCTCCAAGACTTTCGTTTCCCTGGCCCCCAACGACTCATCTTCACCATGGATATCCAATCCCTCTACACCTCCATCCGCCATGATCAGGGCCTCCAAGCACTCCGTTTCTTCCTCTCCCGATGTCCCCAACAATACCTTCCACCGACACTCTCATTCGTTTGGCTGAACTGGTCCTCACCCATAACAATTTCACCTTTGAATCCTCCCACTTCCTCCAGACCAAAAGGGTAGCCATGGGCACACATATGAGCCCCAGCTATGCCTGTCTCTTTGTTGGCTACGTAGAACAGTCCATCTTCTGTAGTTACACTGGCACTACTCCCCACCTCTTCCTCCGTTACATTGATGACTGCATTGGCGCCACCTCGTGCTCCCGCGAGGAGGTTGAGCAATTCATCAACTTCACCAATACATTCCACCCTGACCTTAAATTTATCTGGACCATCTCTGACACCTCCCTCCCCTTCCTGGACCTCTCCATCTCCATTAATGACGACCCGACTTGACATCGACATTTTTTACAAACCCACCAACTCCCACAGCTACCTGGATTGCACCTCTTCCCACCCTACCTCTTGCAAAAATGCCATCCCGTATTCCCAATTCCTCTGCCTCCGCCGTATCTGCTCCCAGGAGGACCAGTTCCACCACAGAACACACCAGATGGCCTCCTTCTTTAGAGACCGCAATTTCCCTTTCCACGTGGTTAAAGACGCCCTCCAACGCATCTCATCCACATCCCGCACCTCCACCCTCAGACCCCACCCCTCCAACCGTAACAAGGACAGAGCGCCCCTGGTGCTCACCTTCCACCCTACCAACCTTCGTATAAACCAAATCATCTGCTGACATTTCCACCACCTCCAAATGGACCCCACCACCAGGGATATATTTCCCTCCCCACCCCTTTCTGCCTTCCACAAAGACCGTTCCCTCTGTGACTACCTGGTCAGGTTCACGCCCCCTACAACCCACCCTCCCATCCTGGCACCTTCCCCTGCCACTGCAGGAATTGCAAAACCTGCGCCCACACCTTCTCCCTCACCTCTATCCAAGGCCCTAAAGGAGCCTTCCACATCCATCAAAGGTTTACCTGCACATCCACCAATATCATTTATTGTATCCATTGCTCCCGATGTGGTCTCCTTTACATTGGGGAGGCTGGACGCCTCCTAGCAGACCGCTTTGGGGAACATCTCTGGGACACCCGCACCAATCAACCACACCGCCCTGTGGCCCAACATTTCACCTCCTCTTCCCACTCTGCCGAGGACATGGATGTTCTGGGCCTCCCTCACCACTGCTCCCTCACCACCCAATGTCTGGAGGAAGAACGCCTCATCTTCTGCCTTGGAGCACTTCAACCCCAGGGCATCAATGTGGACTTCAACAGTTTCCTCATTTCCTCTTCCCCCATCTCACCCCAGTTCCAAACTTCCAGCTCAGCACTGTCCCCATGACTTGTCCTACCTGCCTATCTTCTTTTCCACCTATCCACCCCACTCTCCTCCCTGACCTATCACCTTCATTCCCCCCCCCACTCGCCTATTGTACTCTATGCTACTTTCTCCCCACCCCCACCCTCCTCTCACTTATCTCTCCACCCTTCAGGCTCTCTGCCTGTATTCCTGATGAAGGGCTTTTGCCAAAAACGTCAATTCTACTGCCCCACCGATGCTGCCTGAACTGCTGTGCTTTTCCAGCACCACTAATCCCGCATCTGGTTTCCAGCATCTGCAGTCATTGTTTTTACCATAGAAAACAGGAGGAGAATTCTGATTTCAAGGCATTAATGGACTGGGATCCAGTGTAGGCCAGTGAACAGTGCTGGGAGACCTGGACTTGGTGCTAGTTTGGGACATGAGCAACAGAGATTTGGATGAACTGAAGTCTATTGAAGGTGGAAGACTGTGCAGGAGACAGTTGTGAAGATGATAGTTTCAAAATTCAGCAGCAAATGTGAGACCATTCTGTATGTGGTTCACTGATCTTTATAGAGACCTTCTACATTGACTATGGTTTACCGTATCTCATTCTATGGCCTCGTACAGGAGCAGCCATTTGTACTTAACATAAGAAATGTCTCCAGGCTTCTTCACTTTGTTCCAGTGACACCACCAATCATTGTCCTTATCCTGACACCAGTGCCACAGTCAACACAGCAGTACAGAAACCCAGCTGGACTCACCAAATAAACACAATGGCTGCAGGAGCAGGTCAGAGGCTAGGACTCCTTCAGCGATTAACACGTCGTCTGACCCACCAGTCCCTGTCCACCATCTACAAGGCACAAGTCAGGAGTGTGATGGAATACTCCCCACTTGCCTGGATGGGTGCAGCTCCAACAACACTCGAGAAGCTGGACACCATCCAGAATGAAGCAACCCACTTGATCGGCATCACATCCACAAGCATCCACTCCCTCCATCACCAACACTCAATGGCTGCAGTGTGAGCCATTTACAAGATGTATTAGAGAAATTTTCCAAGGCTCCTTAGACAGTACCCTCCAATTCCACGCCAACTTTGTTGACAATAGAAATACTACCACCCACAAATTTCCCTCCAAGCCACTCACCACCCTGACTCGAAAGAATGTTGCTGTTCCTTCATTGTTGCTGGGTCAAAATCCGAAATTCCCTCCCATTGTTGGTCCACCTGCAGCCCATGGACTGCAACGGTTCAAGAAGGCACTCACCATCACTTCTCCAACTAGGATGGGCAATAAATACTAGCCAGCCAGCAATGTCCAGGTCTCATGAATGAATGGAAAATAACAGCCGAAAAGGCATTTTCCCCTCCCATTGGATTGACCCAACAGCTGTGGTGAAGTGAAGCATATACCCCTTCAGAGGCTACCTCTAGATAGATGATGCCTCCTGCAACAATGGGGCCCTCCTGTGGAGCAGGATGCAGCCATCCTTCCAGAGCTCCAAAGGTTCTGATTGGACCTGGCACCTCAGGGATCCGTCTACTGTCCTGACCCGACAGCAATCCCAGAAGCAAGCTGAGAGGTGGCTATCTCCAGGAGGATGTCCGAGGAGAACAGTTAGCAATCAAAGTGGGATAAGGAGCTAGATATTGACATCCCCTCAGATGTGAAGGGCAGAATTAGGGTAGGATTGAGCATGCTTGAAGAATCAGATGGTAACACAGAGTTGGAGAGATCATGAAAATATGTCACACCAGACGTTAGGTTATGGTCTGTTTTCAAAACAATGTACAATAAAACCTCTGGAACACAAAGTCATCATCATGTGATCAAAACATGTAAACTGAAGTAATTCCCATGATAAACAGCTGATCTCATCATGACCTTCTCTCTATCTCTCTTTGCAACTCTCTCCAGTTCAATCCTGTTTCTACCACATGGAACATTCCTTCATCCAGAGAGTCGTGTTCCTGTGAAATTCTCAGCCAGAGAATATGGTTGAAGCCTAAACATCGAATGATTCAGAAGAGTTAGATATAGTTCTTAGGGCTAAAGAGCTCAAAGGGTATGGAGGGAAAGCAGGAACAGGGGGGTGTTGGATGATCAGCCAAGGTCATATTGAATGGTGGAGTTCGTTGGACTACTCTTGCTATTATTTACTATGTCTCTAAGACACAGCACAGCCTGTAGGATAACACAGATGGTCATATTGTGGCTTTCTCTGGAATGACAATGGAATGAGTTCCCTGATGAAGGATGGCTTTGGGAAGTAGATTCAGGAGCAGAGATTCAACTGGGAAAGGGAGTGCAGTGAACGAGCAACAGATGTTGAAGCCTCCAGTCCTCACTGGTTCACAGGAGCCTAGACATTCCTTCAGAACTGAGCATCTTAAGAAACATAACTGTAGAAAGTGTAATGATCATCTACCATAGGTGTCAAGGAAATTACTTAGTCTGCGACTTTGAGTCTTGTTTTGAAAAGCTTTAATTTTTGTGAATTCACGGAGAGGCTGCCACAGTCTTCACTGTCTCACTGCACTCTCTTGAGCTGAACTTATACAATGATATAAACGTTCTGCACTTTACAATAATTCAAGATAAAGGTAAGCTATCGCTCTGTTGCACAAGGACAGAGAAGCTAATGAGCTAAGAAGCACCACCACTAACGAGCCGATGAAACCCTCCCTATATTTCATCAAATTATAATGACCCAACCTCAGTCTTTATCTCCAGCAGTAATTCTCCAATAAAGCGAGAGGCTGGGAGCCAAAATACCTTTTACCTTAGTCAAGTATCTCATCACACAGCAGTGTGCCAAGTTCGTAATGCTTCTACAATAGGCAGGATCAGATTCTCTCAAACCTTTCCAGAAAGCCAAGCTGTGTTGAAATTGAAACAGTGAGCCTTCACTGGGTAATCCACTGAAAGTCATTTCACAGGATTCTCCTGGGAAGTATTCTAGAAAAGATCTGTCCCGCTCCCCGACCATCAAAGTTGAAGTGACAATATCTTTTAAAGGTATCGTTGCGACTTGAGATGAGATACTAAAAATGAACTATTTGCAAAACCTTTAGGGGCATAACCTTTCGAAAACCCTATCTCATTATTGCCCATGAATCCTGCAGGGACTGGATTATTCAATGAGTTTGACACTGAACTTTGACCTCTCAGCCCTCGGGTCAGTTCCAGCAGAGGTTCATGGGAGATCCCCATGCTAATCAGGGAGCTCCGTGAGAGCTGGTGAGAGAGAGGAGTTTTTTCCATCGAGCACCAAGCAGCTCAGTACAAACACTCACTGACCAGCAGGAATTCGACAGTCACAAAGAGAAAAGGCCAAGCGTAACTGGGACTATCACATTGTTGCATGAACAGGACCTCTTCTGAGTTTGTTGGTGCCTAACTCTGTGGCTGTACTTGTCCTGAAAGTGTTTGATGGGGACAGTATAGAGGGAGCTTTACTTTATAACTAACCCTGTGCTGTCTCTGTTCTGGAGTGTTCGATGGAGAAAACAAAGAGGTAGCTTTACTCTGTATCTAATCCTGTTCAAAGCCTGTCCTGGGAATGATTGATAGGGACAGTGTAGTGAGAGCTTTACGTTGCCATCCATGCTTTGGATACTTCATACCCAATCTATGTACTAAAATACTTTACCCAAGTGCTCTTGTCAACGAGGGGGACAAATGGACACTGCATTCAGTTTGTGTTTCTCCTCACGTTATTAATAATGTATTAAAAACACGATGTATGCATTTACAAATTTTCCACAGTATTTACTGTCTTTCCAGTCCTCTCTGAGAAAGTTAAAAAATCCCACAACGCCAGGTAATAGTCCAACAGGTTTATTTGGAAGCATTAGCTTTCAGAATGCTGTTCCTTCATCAGGTAACTCGTGGGACAGGATCATAGGATGTAGAATTTATAGTAAAAGGTCAAAGTGTCATACAACTGATGCGATGTTTTGAACAACCTAGATTGCTGTTAAGTCTTTAAACAAATAGAATAGGTTGCAGGTTTCGATTTTAAGTCACAGTCCCGAGATAACTTAAGGTATTATATTAAAACATAACATCTCAGCTCAGACAATGCATTAAAGGTGTGAGGTTATATTCTGTATGTATCCCAACGCTGAGACAGACTGGTTCTCTTTTCCAAAGTAGGAATTTATAAAATGTCACATCGACTGACTGCCTGCAGACTGTGTGCTTTTTGAACAGAATGGAATGTCTCTGCAAATGCAAATTCATCCATAGGCATACTTGTGTGTGTGCATGTATGTGAGGGAGAGAGTGTATGTCTGTAGGAGAGAGGGTGAGAGAGTGTGAGGGTGTGTGCGCAGGTGTGATCGTGTATAGTCTGGTGATAGGGTGGCTAAGTAAGTGTGTGTCTGAGAGACTGTATGTATGAGAGAGTGTCTGTATGAATATGTGAGTGTGATAACTTGGCAGATGATTTTTAACGTTGTCCATCCCAGTCAAACACCGGCACCTCCACATCATATCTGAGAAAGGATATTCCCCATAAAGACCATATGGACCATTGGAATCTCCTTTGACATAGAAATATGGCTGGCATTATTCCATGAAGGTGGGTCACTCAGACCAGGACAGATCTTCTCCAGGGTCTTCTTCATTGCTTCAGGGTCGTCTGTCATGAATCATGATGTGAGTCTTCACTGTGAGTTTTCCCTGTGTGTTTTCACTGAGAGTCTTCATTGTGAGTCTTCACCATCAGTCTTCATTGTGAGAGATCGCTGTGCATCTTCACTGTGAGTCTTCACTTGGTGTCTTCACTAAGAAACTTCACTGTGAATCTTCACTGTTAGTCTACACTGTGAGTCTTGACTGAGAGTTTTATCGTGAGTCTTATCTATGAGTATTCACTGTGAGTCTTCACTGTGAGTCCTCACTGCATGTGTTCACTGTGAGTCTTCACTGTGAGTCTTCATTGAGACCACACCTGGAGTACTGTGTGCAGTTCTGAGGAAATTTGAGGAAAGACATTCTGGCTATTGAGAGAGTACAGCGTTGGTTCACGCAGTCAATTCCTGGAATGGTGGGATTACCTTACACTGAAAGACTGGAGCGACTGGGCTTGTATACCCTTGAGTTTAGAAGACTGAGAGGGGATCTGATTGAGACATATAAGATTATTAAAGAATTGGACACTCTGGAGGCAGGAAACATGTTTCTGCTGATGGGTGAGTGCTGAACCAGAGGACACAGCTTAAACATACGGGGTAGACCATTTAGGACAGAGATGAGGAGAAACTTCTTCACCCAGAGAGTGGTGGCTGTGTGGAATGCTCTTCCCCAGAGGGCAGTGAAGGCCCAGTCTCTGGATTCATTTAAGAAAGAGTTGGATAGAGCTCTCAAGGATAGTGGAATCAAGGGTTATGGAGATAAGGCAGGAACAGAATACTGATTAAGGATGATCAGCCATGATCATATTGAATGATGGTGCAGGCTCAAAGGGCAGAATGGCCTACTCCTGCACCTATTGTCTATTGTCTATTGTCTTCACTGTGAGTCTTATCTATGAGTATTCACTGTGTGTCTTCACTGGGAGTCTTCACTGTGAGTCAGCATTGTGCATCTTCAATGTGAGTCTTTGCAGTGAGTCTTCACAGTGAGTCTTTGTGAGTCTTCATTGCGAGTCTTCACTGAGTCTACACTATGAGTCTCCACTGAAAGTCTGCGCTGTGTATCTTCACTGTGCATCTTCCCTGCATGTCTTCACTGAGGGCCTTCACTGTGAATCTTCACCGTGAGTCTTAACTGTAAGACTTCACTGTGTGTCTTCACTGTGAGTCTTCACTGACAGTATTTACTGTGAGTCTTCATTGTGTGTCCTCAATGTGTGTCTTCTGTGTGCATCTTCACTAAGAGTCTTCACTGCCACTCTTCACTGTGACTCTACACTCTGAGTCTTCACTGTGAGTCCAAACTGCGTCTTCATTGTGAGATGTCATTGTGTGTCTTCATTGAGGTTCTTCATTGAGAGTATTCACTGTGCATCTTTACTAAGAGACTTCACTGTGAGTCATCACTGTGAGTTTTCTCTGTGACTCTTCGCTGTGAGTCTTCACTGTGGGTCCTCAGTGTGAGTGTTCACTGAGAGACCATTGTGCATCTTTGCTGGTTGTCACAGTAAGTCTTCACTGTGCACCTTCATTGAGACTCTTCACTGTGACATATTGCTGTGTGTCTTCACTCTGTGTCTTCACTCTGTGTCTTCACTGCGAGTCTTTACTGTGAGTCTTCACTGAGAGTTCTCACTGAAAGTCTTCATTGATCATCTTCACTGAAAGTCTTCACTGTGTCTCTTCACTGTGAGTCATCACTGTGAGACATCACTGTGAGTTTTCACTGAGTTGACTCATTGCGAGCCTTCTCTGAGAGCCTTCACTGTGTGATTCACTGTGTCTTTTCACTGAAAGTCTCCACTGTGAGTCTTCACTATGAGTCTTCGTTGAGAGCTTTCCCTGTGAGTCTTCAGTGAGCATCTTCGCTGTGAGTCTTCATTGTGTGTCTTCACTGTGCCTCTTCTCCGTTAGTCTTCACTGTGACTCTTCAGTGTGAGTCATCACTGCAAGTCTTCACTGTGCATCTTCATGGTGAGTTTTCACTGTGATTATTCACTGGAAGTCTTCAATGTGCAACCCCATTGTGAGTCTTCACTGTGCATCTTCACTGAGTCTTTATTGCGGGTCTTCCCTAAGTGTCCACACTGTGAGTTTTCACAGTGCATCTTTCATGCAAGTCTTCATTGTGAGTTTTCACTGTGTGTCTTCACTGAGAGCCTTCACTCTGACTCTTCACTGACAGTCTTCGCTGAGAGTCTTCACTGTGAGTCTTCACTGCAATTGTTCACTAAGAGACTTCTCTAAGAGTTTTCACTGTGAGTTTTCACTATGAGTCTTTACTGAGAGTCTTCACCGTTAGTATTCACTGTGAGTCTTCAGTGAGATTCTTTGCAGTGTCTTCGCTGAGCATGTTCACTGTGAACCTTCACTTTGTGTCTTTTCTGTAAGGCTTCACTGAGAGTCTTAACTCTGAGTCTTCATTGTGTATCTTCACTGAGTTTTTACTAAGACTCTTCATTAAGACTCTTCACTCTATGCTCTTCACTGAGAGTCTTCATTGCGAGTCTTCATTGACTGAATTCTCTGAGAGTTTTCACTGTGAGTCTTCACTATGAGTCTTTGCTGGGTGTCTCCACTGGTCATTTTCACTGTCAGACTTCACTGTTAGTCTTCACTGAGAACTTTCCCCATGAGTCATCAATGAACGTCTTCACTGTGAGTCTTCCCGGTGTATCTTCACTGAAAGTCTTCACTGTGTATCTTCATCATGAGTCTTCACTATTACTCTTCAGTGTGAGTCTTCACATGAGTCTTCACTGTGAGTCTTCACTGCAAGTCATCATTGCGAGTCCTCACTGCGAGTCTTCATTGTGAGTCTTCACTGTGCATCTTCACGGTGATTCTACACTATGATTATTCACTGGAAGTCTTCACTCGCATCTTCATTGAGAGTCTTCATTGTGCATCTTTACTGGGAGTCTTTATTGTGGGTCTTCAGTAAGTGTCTTCACTGTGTGCTTTCACAGTACATCTTTCATTCAAGTCTTCACTGAGAGCCTTCACTCTGAATCTTCACTGAGAGCCTTCACTGTGAGTCTTCACTGTGAGTCTTCAGTGAGATTCTTCACACTGTGTTCACTGTGAGTCTTTGCTGTGCATCTTCACTTTGTGACTTTACTGTGTGGCTTCACTGACAGCCTTAACTCTGAGTCTTCATTGTGAATCATCTCTATGAGTTTTCACTAAGACACTTCACTCTGAGACTTCACTGTGAGTCTTCACTCTGTGTCTTCATTTTGTATCTTCACTGAGAGCATACACTCTGTATCTTCACTGACAGTCTTCGCTGAGAGTCTTCATTGTGAGTCTTAACCCTTCCCCAGTGACTTTTTTTGGAGAATATGTTTCATTTTCAGACAAATTTTTTATGGCTTTTTTAAATAGTATTTTTAATGCTGATTATGGAAATAACTTGTGCTTTTATCTATTTCCAATATTTTACTTGAAATTTTATATTGAAGATGCCATTTTCAGCAAAAAAAAATTGGTCTTTCAAGTAGTTCATCTTTCGACCAGTTCATTTCTTGATCTGGCATTTTCACAACACCCCCAAGCATTTTCAAGGCGAAAAACACACAAATTTCTGCCTTTGTTACAGGGCGCCACATACAATCTCTTTCTCCAGTTTGTTCAGCAAAGCGATTAATTTCATCCACAACTCGATCAATAATTCTGTTGTCTCATAAAAGACTATAAAAATCCAAAGGAGTCATATCAGCTGTGTCTTGATCAATTGATATTCCAGGATTTCCAGTGAATGGGAAGCGTGCTGGTGGAGGAAGCATGCATTCTTCCGACACCACATGTCGACACCAAATTCATCCATCCTCCTCCTCCTCCTCCTCACTTGAAAGAGAATAGCCATTATCAGACGAGCTTGCACTCTTATTTGATGTATCCAAGGTTCTAATAGAAGGTTCATACTCATTGGCATTTTCTGAGCTCGACATCTGGGCGTAATTTGTAAAAAAAAACAGAAAAAACCGAATGACAGTGTGTGCCCAAAGCGGTGTGTTGACGCTTCTTGCAATGCCTGAGGCGGAATAGACACAGCTACCAGACGTATTAGTCACCGAGTATCCTCGTTTCTAGTTGAGAAAGGCCCAGAAATGCCAAGAATTGATGTATAAACTCGTCTGTGGTTGTTTTTGAAATTATATGTTTTGGACGAGCTAACTCGCCGCGCTCTGAAAAAAAAACAAATTGGGTGAAGACAAGTTAGCTGGTCTTTGCCGGGTAAGGTGAGTCTTCACCATGAGTCTTCAACGAGAGTCTTCACTGTGAGTTTTTGCTGTGTGTCTTCATTGAGAATCTTCACTGCATCTTCACCATAAAGCTTCACTGTGAGTCTTCACTATGCGTCTTCACTGAGAGAGTCCCTGTGAATCTTCATTGAGTGTCGTCACTGTGCATCTTCACTGTGACCCTTCATTGAGTGTCTTCACTGTGAGTTTTCACTGTTCATCTTTCATGCAAGTCTTCATTGTGAAGCTTCACTGTGTGTCTTCGTTGCGAGCCTTCACTCTGAATTTTCATCGACAGTCTTCACTGAGAGTCTTCATTGTGAGTCTTCACTGAGAGTTTTAACTGAGTATGTACTATGAGTCTTCAACGAGATTCTTCACTGTGCGTCTTCACCATGAGTCTTCACTGAGGGACTTCACTGCATGACTTCACTGACACAATTCACTGAAAGTAATTATTCACTGTGAATCTTCACTGTAATTATTCATTGTGAGTCTTCACTGCGAATCTTCACTGAGTGACTTCTCTAAAAGTTGAGAGTCTTCACTGAGAGTCTTCACTGTGAGTCTTAAAGGTGAGTCTTCACTACCAGTCTTCAATGTGAGTCCTTACTGAGAGTTTTCACTGTTAGTATTTACAATGGGTCTTCAATGAGAGTTTTAACTGTACATCTTCACCATGAGTTTTCGCTGAGGGTCTTCACTCTGAGTCTTCCCTGTGAGTCTTCACTGCCAGTCTTCACTGCATGGCGTCACTGACACAGTTCACTGAGACTTTTCACTGTGAGTCTTTAGTATGAGTCTTCCCTGGAAGTCTTCACTCTGCATCTTCACTGCAAGTCTTCACTGTGTGTCTTCACTCAGAGTCTTCACTGTGAGTCTTCAGTGTATATCTGTTCACTGCGAGTTTTCATTGTGAGTCTTCACTGTGAGTCTTCGCAATGCATCTTCACTGTGAGTCTTCATTGTGATTCTTCACTGTGTCTTCACTGACAGCCTTCAGACTGAGACTTCACTGAGAGTGTTCACCGTGTGTTCATTGTCTTCATTGCAAGTCTTCACTGTGAGTCTTCATTGTGAGTCATAATTGTGAGTCTTCACTGCGAGCCTTCACTGTGACACTTCACTGTGCATCTTTACTGTACATCTTCACTGTGCGTATCCACTGTGTGTCTTCACTGTGAATCTTCATTGAGAGTCTTCACTGTGCATCCTCACTGGGCATTGTTATTGTGAGTATTCACTGAGAGTTTTCACTGTGAGTATGTACTATGTGTCTTCAATGAGAGTATTCACTGTGCATCTTCACCATGCATCTTCACTGAGGGTCTTCACTATGAGTCTTCCCTGTGAGTCTTCACTGCGTTGCTTCACTGACACAATTCACTGAGAGTTTTCACTGTGTGTCTTCATTGTGCATCTTCATTGTGAGTCTTTATTATGATTCTTCACAGTGTATCTTCACTGTGAGTCTTAACTGTGAGTCTTCACTGAGAATCTTCACTGCAAGTCACTGACAGCCTTCACTCTGAGTCTTCACTGACAGTCTTCACTGTGAGTCTTCACTGTGTGTCTTCATTGAGAGTCTTCACGCTGACACTTCACTGACAGTCTTCACTGAGAGTCTTCATTGTGAGTCTTCACTGAGAGTTTTAACTGAGTATGTACTATGAGTCTTCAACAAGATTCTTCACTGTGCGTCTTCACCATGAGTCTTCACTGAGGGACTTCACTGCATGACTTCACTGACACAATTCACTGAAAGTAATTATTCACTGTGAATCTTCACTGTAATTATTCATTGTGAGTCTTCACTGCGAATCTTCACTGAGTGACTTCTCTAAAAGTTTTCACTCTGAGTCTTTACTGAGCGTCTTCACTGTGAGACTTCAATGTGAGTCTTCAGTGAGATTCTTCACAGTGAGTCTTCAGTGAGAGACTTCACTTTGTGTCTTTACTGAGAGTCTTCACTCTGAGACTTCACTGTGTATCTTCACTCTGCGTCTTCACTAAGACTCATCACTGTGAGTCTTAAGCGTGAGTCTTCACTGTGAGCCTTAAAGGTGAGTCTTCACTGCGAATCTTCACTGAGTGTCTTTATTGCAAGTCATCACTGAGACTCTTCATTGTGAATCCTCACTGAGAGCCTTCCATGAAAGTCTTCACTGTGCATCTTTCATGTCCATCTTGACTGAGAGCCTTCCCTCTGCGTCTTCGCTACAAGTTTTCACTGTGGTTCATCACTGTGAATCTTCTTTGAGAGTCTTCAATGAGGGTCTTCACTGTGCATCTTCTATGAAAGTCTTCACTGTGAGTCTTCATTGCGCATATTCATTATGTGTGTTCACTGTGAATCTTCACTGTGAGGCTTCACTGTGAATCTTCACTAGAGTCTTCACTGTGCATCTTCATCATCAATCTTCACTGTGAGTCTTCACTGAGATTCTTCACAGTGAGTCTTCACTGAGTGTCTTCATTGCAAGTCTTCACTGAGAGACTTTACTTTATGTCTTTACTGTGAGGTTTCACTGAGAGTCTTCACTCTGAGATTCACTGTGAGTCCTCACTGTGAGTCTTCGCTCTGAGTCTTCACTGTGTCTTCACTATGAGTCCTCATTGAGACTCATCACTGAGAGCCTTTAATGTGACTCTTCACAGTGAATCTTCACTGACTGTCTTTATTGCAAGACTTTACTGACAGTCTTCACTGAGCGTCTTCACTGTGAGTCTTCATTGAGAGTATTCACTTTGCGTCTTCACTGTGACTCTACAGTGCGAGTCTTCATGGAGAGTCTTCACTGTGCATCTTTCATGCAAGTCTTCATCGTGAGTCTTCACTTTTTGTCTTCATTGAGAGCCTTCACTCTGAGTCTTCACTGTGAGTCTTCACTGCCAGTCTTCACTGGGAGTCCTCATTGAGAGTTTTCACTGTTAGTATTTACGAGTCTTCAATGAGAGTCTTCACTGTGCATCTCCACAGTGAGTTTTCACTGAGGGTTTTCATTGTGAGTCTTCCCTGTGAGTCTTCACTGCCAGTCTTCACGCCATTGCTTCACTGATACAGTTCACTGAGAGGTTTCACTGTGAGTCTTCAGTATGATTCTGCCCTGGAAGTCTACACTCTGCATCTTCACTGTGTGTCTTCACTGTGTGTCTTCATGACGAGCAGTAAAATCGACATTTCAGGCAAAAGCCCTTCATCAGGAATACAGCAGAGAACCTGAAGGGTGGAGAGATAAATGAGAGGAGGGTGGGGGTGGGGAGAAAGTAGCATAGAGTACAAAAGGTGAGTGGAGGAGGGGATGAAGGTGATAAGTCGAGGGTGGAGTGGATAGGTAGAAAAGAAGATAGGCAGGTAGGACAAGTCATGGGGACAATATTAAGCTGGAATTTTGGAACTGGGGTGAGGTAGGGGGAGGGGAAATGGGGAAACTGTTGAAGTCCACATTGATGCCCTGGGGTTGAAGTGTTCCGATGCTGAAGATGAGGCATTCTTCTTCCAGGCGTCTGGTGGTGAGGGAGCAGTGGTGAAGGAGGCCCAGGATCTCCATGTCCTCGGCAGAGTGGGAGGGGGAGTTGAAATGTTGGGCCACAGGGCCAACATTGATTGGTACACCAATCAACCTATTGTACTCTATGCTACTTTCTCCCCACCACCACCCTCCTCTCATTTATCTCTCCACCCTTCAGGCATTCTGCCTGTATTCCTGATGAAGGGCTTTTGCCCGAAGCGTTGATTTTCCTGCTCCTCGGATGCTGCCTGAACTGCTGTACTTTTCCAGCACCACTTTAATCTATACTCTGGTTTCTAGCATCTGCAGTTCTTGTTTTTACCTTCTCAGAGTCTTCACTGTGAGTCTTCAGTGTACATCTTCGCTGTGTACCTTCACTGTGGGTCTTCACTGTGAGTCTTCGCTATGCATCTTCACTGTGAGTCTTTATTGTGATTCTTCACTGTGTCTTCACTGACAGCCTTCAGACTGAGACTTCACTGAGAGTGTTCACCATGTTTTCATTGTCTTTATTGCAAGTCTTCACTGAGAGTCTTCATTGTGACTCTACTCTGAGAGTCTTCATGGAAAGTCTTCCCCGTGCATCTTTTATGTCCATCTTCACTGAGTGCCTTTACTCTGAGTCTTCTCTACGAGTCTTCACTGTGCATCTTCACTGTGAGTCTTCACTGTGAATTTTCATTGAGAGCCTTCACTGGGAGTCCTTACTGCAAGTTTTCACTGAGAGTCTTCCCTGTGAGTTTTCACTGTGCATCTTTCATGCAAGTCTTCATTGTGAGTCTTCACTGTGTGTCTTCATTGAGTGCCTTCACACTGACTCTTCACTTACAGTCTTCACTGCCAGTCTTCACTGTGAGTCTTCACTGAGTGTCTTCACTACAAGGCTTCACTGACACAATTCATTGAGAGTTTTCACTATGAGTCTTCAGTATGAGTCTTCCCTGGACGTCTTCACTCTGCATCTTCACTGTGAATCTTCACTGTGTTTCTTTGCTGAGAGTCTTCATTGTGAGTCTTCAGTGTGCATCTTCAGTGTGCATGTTCTCTGTGAGTCTTCATTGTGAGTCTTCACTGTGTGTCTTCACTGACAGACTTCACACTGAGACTTCACTGAGTGACTTCTCTAAGACTTTTAATTGTGAGTCTTCACTATGAGTCTTTCCTGAGAGTCTTCACGGTGCATCTTCACTGTGAGTCTTCACTGTGAGTTTTCAGTGAGATTCTTCACAGTGAGTGTTCACTGTGTGTTCACTGTGTGTTCACTGTGAGTCTTCATCGAGAGACTTAACTTTGTCTTTGCTGTGAGGCCTCTCTGAGAATCTTTACTCTGAGACTTCACTGCGAGTCTTCAGCGTGAATCTTCACTGAGAGTCTTCAGTGTGAATCTTCACTGAGAGTCTTCTCTCTGAGTCTTCACTGTGTATCTTCAGTATGAGTCTTCACAAAGACTCCTCACTGTGAGTCTTAATTGTGAGTCTTCACTGAGAACCTTCACAGTGAGTCTTACTGCGAGTCTTCAGAGCGACTCTTTTCTGGGAGTCTTCTCTGAGAGTCTTCAATGTGAGTCCTCACTGTGAATCTTCACTGAGTGTCTTTATTTCAAGTTCTCACTGAAGGTCTTCATTGTGAGTTTACTCTGAGAGTCTTCACGGAAAGTCTTCACTGTGTATCTTCTATGTCCGTCTTCACTGAGTGCCTTCACTATGAGTCTTTTCTATGAGTCTTCACTGTGCATCTTTACCATGATTCTTAACTGAGGGTCTTCACTGCAGGTCTTCACTGCCTGACTTTACTGAGAGTTTTCATTGTGAGTCTTCAGTATGAGTCTTCACTGAGTGTCTTCTCACTTCATCTTCATTGCAGGTTTTCGCTGATGGTCTTCACTGCGAGTCTTCATTATGCATCTTCAGTGTAAGGTTTCACTGAGTGTTTTCACTGTATGTCTTTCCTGCGAGACTTCGCTGAGAATATTCTGTTTGTCTTCTCTTACTGCCTTCACTCTGAGTCTTCACTGAGGGTCTTCATTGATAGACTTCTCTAAGGGGTTACATTGTGAGTCTTCACTGAGAGTCTTCACTGTAAGTCTTCACTGTGAGTCTTCACGGAGAGACTTCAATGTGAGTCCTCAGTGTGAATCTTCCTTATGAGTCTTACTGTGTGTCATCAATGCAACTCTTCACTGTGAGTCTTCAGTGCAATACTTCACTGTGAGTCTTGACTGTGCATCTTCACTGAGAGACTTCACTGTGAGTCTTCACTGTTTGTTTTTATTGTGTCTTCACTTTGTGTCTTCACTGTGAGTCATCATTCTGAATCTTCACTGCTTTCATGCACTGCTGTTCAGAAAGGTGGGAAAGGGACTCGTAGGGCCATAGACATTGGGGTTTGTATTGTAAGCAGAGTAGATAAGCGTTCTGTGGCTGAAAACAATACCCCTGGATGGCATGTTTCTTCCCAGGTACTCGGGTCAGCAACTTCACCAATCGGCTGTACAGCATTCTAAAAGGTGGGGGTGAACAGCTTGGTGCATGTAGGCAAAAATAGTAAAAGTAAAAAATGAGATGAGACCCAGACAGCAGAATTCAGGGAGCTTGGAAAGAAGTTAAAAAGGAGAACCTCAAAGGTAGTAATCTCAGGATGAAATGAAAGAGGCGTTCAGATTTGTTGGATATTGAGACCAGTTCTAGGGAAGGTGGGACTATTACAAATTGAGCAGTCTACACCTGAACCAAACTGGAACTAATGTCCTTGGGGGAGTTTTTGCTTCTGCTGTTGCGGAGATTTTAAATTAATGTGGCGGGGGCTGGGAACCAGAAGAGAAAACAAGTAGGCAGCGAGGTGGAGACTGGAGACTGTAAGAATCATGAAGTTAGAGTTAATACGAGGAAGAGTAGGCAGAGAGCAGATGAGCATAAAAGAACTGGCGGCCTGAAGTGCACACACTTTAATGCAAGGACAGTGGGTAAGGCAGATGAACTTAAGGCTTGGATTGGTGCCTGGAAGTATGACGTTATTGCACTCACAGAGACTTGGTTGAAGGAAGGGCATGATTGGCAACTAAATGTTCCAGGATATTGATGCTTCAGACAGGACAGGGAGGGAAGTAAAGCGGGGGAGGAGTTGCATTGCTGGTCAGGGATGAGATCACCGCTGTGTTAAAGAAAGACGCTATGGAGGGCTGGAGTAGTGAGGCATTATGGGTGGAGCTGAGAGATAAGAAAGGTGCAGTTACATTATTGGGGCTGTATGACAGGCCTCCCAATAGTGAATGTGAGGTAGAAGTACAAATAGGTAAACAGATTATAGAAAGATGTAGAGGCGACAGGGTGGTGGTGATGAGAGATTTTAATTTCCCCAACATTGACTGAGATAAACTTAGTGTCAGAGGTCTGGATGGGGCAGAATTTGTAAGAAGCATCCAGGAGAACTTTCTAGAGCAGTATGTCAATAGTCCGATGAGGGAAGGGACTGTATTGGATCTGGTACTGGGGAATGAGCCAGGAAAGGTTGTATAATTTACAATGGGGGAGTTCTATGGGAACAGTGACCACAATTCTGTAAGTTTTAGAATACTCGTAGACAAAGATGAGAGTGGTCCTAAGGGAAGAGTACTAAACTGGGCCAAGGCCAATTACATCAAAATTAGGCAGGAGCTGGGAAATGTGGATTGGATACAGCTATTTGAAGGGAAGTTCATGTTTGATATGTGGGAGGCTTTCAAAGATAGGTTGAAGATAGTGCAGGATAGGCATATCCCGTTGAAAGCAAGGGAAAGGAAAGGCAAGATTTGTGAACCACAGATGACAGGAGAAATCGTGCAACTCACCAAGAGGAAAAGGGAAGCATACAAAAGGTCCAGGCAGCTAAGAACAGAATGGGCCCTGGAGGAATATCGGGAGACTATGATCAGTCTTAAATGAGGAATCAAGCGGGCTAAAAGGGGTCATGAAATAACTTTAGCGAGCAGAATTAAGGAGAATCCCAAAGTCTTTTATTCTTTTATGAGAAGCAAGAGGGTAACTAGAGAAAGGATTGGTCCACTAAAGGATAAGGAAGGGAGGCTGTGTCGAACCTGAGAAAATGGGTCAGATTCTGAATGATTACTTTGCATCAGTGTTCACTGAGGAGAGGAACATGATGAATGTTGAGATTAGAGATAGAAATTTGATTACTCTGAATCACATTGAGCTAAGTAGGGTAGGCTAGAGGGTATTAAGGTGGACAAATCCCCAGGACGGGATGCTGAGGGAGGCGAGAGAGGAAATAGCTGGGGCCCTGACAGATAACTTTGTGGCATCCTTAATCACAGGTGCGGTGCCGGTGGACTGGAGGGTTGCTCATGTTGTGCACCTGTGCAAGAAGGGTAGTAGGGATATTCCGGGTAACTACAGACCAGTGAGCCTGACTTCAGTGATGGGAGAGTTTCTGGAGAAGGTATTCAGGGATAAAATCCATTTACATTTGGAAAAGAATGCGCTTATCAGTGATAGGCAACATGGTTTTGTGTGGGGGCGATCATGTCTTACCAACTTAATAGAGTTCTTTGAGGAAGTGACCAAGTTGAAAGATGAACAAGGGGCTCTAGATGTCAAATACATGGACTTTAGTAAGGCGTTTGATAAGGTTCCCCATGATAAACAAATGGAGAAAGTGAAGTCACATGGTGTACATGGTGTTCTATCTAGGTGGAGAAAGAACTGGTTGAGCAACAGGAGACAGAGTAATAGTTAAGTGAGTTTCTCGAAATGGAGAAATGTGACCGGTGGTGTTCCACAGGGGTCAGTGCTGGGTCCATTGTTGTTTGTGATATACATAAATGATCTGGAAGAGGGCGCTGTTGGTATGATCAGCAGGTTTGCAGGTGAAACAAAGATTGTTGGAGTAGCAGAAAGCATAAGGGACTGTCAGAGAATACAGGAGGATATAGATAGACTAGAGAGTTGGATGGAAAAGTGGCGAATGTGAGGTGATGCATTTTGAGAAGTCTAATTCTAGAGCGAATTATACAGTAAACAGAAGAGCCTTGGGAAAAGGTGACGAGCAGAGACATTTGGGAGTTCAGGTGCATTGGACCCTGAAGGTGGATAGAGTGGTCAAGAATGCATATAGTATGCTTGCCTTCATCGGACGGGGTATTGAGTATAAGAGCTGGCAGGTGATGTCAAAATTGTACAAGACATTGGTTCGGCCGCATTTAGAATACTGTGTACAGTTCTGGTCGCCACATTACCGAAAGGATGTGGACGCTTTGGAGAGGGTGCAGAGAAGGTTTATGAGGATGTTGCCTGGTATGGAAGGTGCTAGCTATGAATAGAGGTGGAGTAGGTTAGGATTGTTTTCATTAGAAAAAAAGGAGATTGTGGGGGTATCTGATTGAGGTTTACAAAAGAGTATAGACACAGTGGATAGAGACAAGCTTTTTCCCAGAGTGAAGGATTCAATAACGAGAGGTCACACTTTCAAGGTGAGAGGTGAAAGTTTAAGGGGGATACACGCAGCAAGTACTTTACACAGTGAGTAGTAGGTGCCTGGAACGCGTTGCCAGCAGAGGCAGTAGAGGCAGGCATGTGAGTGCGTAGGTGGGGAGCACAGGGATACAATAGACAATAGACAATAGGTGCAGGAGTAGGCCATTCAGCCCTTCGAGCCTGCACCACCATTCAATATGATCATGGCTGATCATTCCTAATCAGTATCCTGTTCCTGCGTTGTCTCCATAACCCTTGATTCCACTATCCTTGAGAGCTCTATCCAACTCTTTCTTAAATGAAGCCAGAGACTGGGCCTCCACTGCCCTCTGGGGAAGAGCATTCCACACAGCCACCACTCTCTGGGTGAAGAAGTTTCTCCTCATCTCTGTCCTAAATGGTCTACCCCGTATTTTTAAGCTGTGTCCTGTGGTTCGGCACTCACCCATCAGCGGAAACATGTTTCCTGCCTCCAGAGTATCCAATCCTTTAATAATATTATATGTCTCAATCAAATCCCCTCTCAGTCTTCTAAACTCGAGGGTACACAAGCCCAGTCACTCCAGTCTTTCAGCATAAGGTAGTCCCACCATTCCAGGAATTGACCTCGTGAACCTACGCTGCACTCCCTCAATAGCCAGAAAGTCTTTCCTCAAATTTGGAGACCAGAACTGCACACAATATTCCAGGTGTGATCTCACCAGGGCCCTGTACAGCTGCAGAAGAACCTCTTTGCTTCTATATTCAATCCCTCTTGTTGTGAAGGCCAGCATGCTATTAGCCTTCTTCACTACCTGCTGTACCTGCATGCTTACCTTCATTGACTGGTGTACAAGAACACCCAGATCTCTCTGTACTGCCCCTTTTCCTAAACTGATTCCATTGAGGTAGTAATCTGCCTTCCTGTTCTTGCCACCAAAGTGGATAACCATACATTTATCCACATTAAACTGTATCTGCCATGCGTCTGACCACTCACCTAACCTGTCCATGTCACCCTGTAATCTCCTAACGTCCTCCTCACATTTCACCCTGCCACCCAGCTTTGTATCATCAGCAAATTTGCTAATGTTACTATTAATACCATCTTCTATATCATTAACATATATTGTAAAAAGCTGTGGTACCAGTACTGATCCCTGCCGTACCCCACTGGTCACTGCCTGCCATTCCGAAATGGAGCCATTTATCACTACTCTTTGTTTCCTTTCAGCCAACCAATTTTCAATCCAATCTAGTACTTTGCCCCCAGTACCATGCACCCTAATTTCGCTGACTAACCTCCTATGTGGGACTTTATCAAAAGCTTTCTGAAAGTCCAGGTACACTACATCCACTGGATCTCCCTCGTCCATCTTCAAAGTTATATCCTCAAAAACTTCCAGAAGATTAGTCAAGCATGATTTCCCCTTCATCAATCCATGCTGACTCTGACCTATCCTGTTACTGCTATCCTGATGTGTCATAATTTCATCCTTTATAATAGACTCCAGCATCTTTCCCACCACTGAAGTCAGACTAACTGGTCTATAATTTCCTGCTTTCTCTCGCCCACCTTTCTTAAAAAGTGGTACAACATTAGCCACCCTCCAATCCACAGGAACTGATAATGAATCTATTGAACTCTGGCAAATAATCACCAACGCATCCACGATTTCTCGAGCCACCTCCTTCAGTACCCTGAGATGTAGACCATCAGGCCTGGGGAACTTATCAACCTTCAGACCTGACAGTTTCTCCAACACCAATTCCTGGCAAATACAGATTCCCTTAAGTGCAGGTCCTTCAGCCACTGTCTTCTCCAGTGAACACAGATCTGAAGTACCAATTCAATTAGATTAGATTACTTACAGTGTGGAAACAGGCCCTTTGGCCCAACAAGTCCACACCGACCCGCCACCCACCCATACCCCTACATTTATCCCTTACCTAACACTATGGGTAATTTAGCATGGCCAATTCACCTGATCTGCACATCTTTGGACTGTGGGAGGAAACCGGAGCACCCAAAGGAAAACCATGCAGATACGGGGAGAACGTGCAAACTCCACACAGTCAGTCGCCTGAGTCGGGAATTGAACCCGGGTCTCAGGCGCTGTGAGGCAGCAGTGCTAACCACTGTGCCACCGTGCTGCCCACTTCTGCCATTTCTTTGTTCCCTGCAATATATTCCCCTGTTTCTGTCTTCAAGGGCCCAATTTTAGTCTTAACCATTTTTTTGCCTTTCACATACCTAAACAGCTTTTACTATCCTCCTTTATATTTTTGGCCAGTTTACCTTCGTACCTCATTTTTTCTCTGCGTATTTCCTTCTTAGTAATCCTCTGTTGTTCTTTAAAAGCTTCCCAGTCCTCCGTTTTTCCCAATATCTTTGCTATGTTATACTTTTTCTCTTTTAACTTTATATGTTTCTTAACTTCCCTCATCAGCCACGGCCACCTATGCCTCCTCCTAGGATCTTTCTTCCTTTTTGGAATGAACTGATCCTGCATCTTCTGCATTATACACAGAAATATCCGCCATTGTTCCTCCACTGTCATCCCTGCTAAGGTTTTGCACCATTGAACTTTGGCCAGCTCCTCCCTCATAGCTCCATAGTTCCCTTTATTCAACAGAAATATTATCACTTCCGACTGTACCCTCTCCCTCTCAAATTGCAGATTGAAGCCTAATGTATTATGGTCACTACTTCCCAATGGCTCCGTCACTTCGAGGTCTCTGATCAATTCTGGTTCGTTGCACAATAACAGATCCAGAATTGCCTTCTCCCTAGTAGGTTCCAGCACCAGTGTGCATCTTCACTCTGAGTTTTCACTGTGAATATTCACTGTGAGTCTTCACCATGAGTCCTCAAACTGTTTGTTCACTATGTGTCTTCACTGTGAATCTACAATTTAAGTCTTCTCAGAGAGCCTTCACTGTGTGTCCTCACTGTGAGTCTTCACTGACTCTTTGCTGAGAGTCTTTACTGTGAATCTTCACTGTGAGTGTTCGCTGAGTCTTCACTGAGAGTCTTCAATGCAAGCCTTCACTGTGAGTCTTTACTGTGAGTCTTCACTGTTAGTCTTCTCTGAGTGCCTTCATTGTGCATCTTCCTTGACAGTCTTCATGGAGAGTCTTTCCTGTGATTCTTCACTTCAAGTCTTCACTCTGAGTCTTCACTGAGTATTCACTGAGACACTTCACAGTGAGACTTCACTGTGTGAGTTCACTGTGCATCTTCACCGACAGTCTTCACTGAGAATCTTTACAGTTCCCATAACTGTGTGTCCTCACTGTGCACCTTTGCTGTGAGTCTTCACTGAGAGTCTTTCATGAGTCTTCACACTGAGTAATCACTGCAAGACTTCACACAGAGTCTTCTCTGTGAGTCTTCACTGAGAGTCTATGCTGTGAGTCTTTACTGTGAGTCTTCATTGCAATCTTTGCTGTGTGTCTTCACTGAGACTCTTCACTATGAGTCTTCACTGAGACTCGTCTCTGCAGGTCTTCACTGTGAGTCCTCACTGTGTGAGTTCAATTTGCATCTTCACTGAGAGTCTTCACTGAGAATCTTTACAGTGTGCCTTCACTGTGTGTCTTCACTGTGCCTCTTTGCTGAATGTCTTCACTGAGAGTCTTTACTATGAGTCTTCACACTGAGACTTCACTGCAAGACTTCACACTGAGTCTTCACTGACACCTTCACTGGGATTTCTCACTGCGAGTCTTCACTAAGAGTCTTCACTGTGAGACTTCACTGTGAGACTTCACTGAGTGTCATTGGTGTGCGTTTTTGCTCTGAATTTTCACTCTGGTTTTTCACTTTGAGTCTTCACCATGAGTCCTCAAACTGTTTGTTCACTATGTGTCTTCACTGTGAATTGAAAATTTGAGTCTTCTCAGAGAGCCTTAACTGTGTATCCTCACTGTGTGTCTTCACTGTGAGTCTTCACTGAGAATCTTTACAGTGTGCCTTCAATGTGCGCCTTCACTGTGCATCTTCACTGAGAGCCTTCGCTGAGAGTCTTTACTATGAGTTTTCACACTGAGTCTTCACTGATAGTCTTCACTGACAGTCTTCACTGAGAGTCTTCGCTGAGACTCTTCACTGCAGGTCTTCACTGTGAGTCTTCACTGTTTGAGTTCAATGTGCATCTTTACTGAGAGTCTTCACTGAGAACCTTTACAGTGCACCTTCACTGTGCATCATTGCTGGAAGTCTTCACTGAGAGTCTTTACTATGAGTCTTCACACTGAGTCTTCACTGTGAGTGTTCACTTTGAGATTTCACTGCGAGATTTCACTGAGAGTCATTAGTGTGCATCTTCACTCTGAATTTTCGATGTAAGTATTCACTAAGTCTTCACCGTGAGTCCTCAAATTGTTTGTTCACTGTGAATCTTCACTGTGCCTCTTTGCTGTGTGTCTTCACATTGAGTCTTTATTGTGTGTCTTTACTGTGAGTCTTCATGATGAGTATTCACTGAGAGATTTTATTGTGTGTCTTCAGTTTGAGTCTTCATGTTAAGCGTTCACTGTGTGTCTTCTCTGGGAGTCTATACTGTGAGTCTTCACTAAGCATCTTCACTGTGTGTCTTCACATTGAGTATTCACTGTGAAACTTCACTGCGAGTCTTCACAGTGCATCTTCACTGAGAGTCTCCAATCAGAGTCTTCGCTATGTGGCTTCACTTTGAGTCTTCACTGTGAGTCTTCCCTGTGCATCTTCAGTGTGTGTCTTCAAATTGTGTGTTCACTATGTCTCTTCACTGAGAGTCTTCACTGTGCATCTTCACTGTGGGTCTTCAAAGTGAGTCTTCACGGTGAGTTTTCACTGTGCGTCCTCAGGGAGAGTCTGCAGATTAACGTTCACTGTGTGTCTTCACATACAGTCTACACTGGATGTCTTCACTGAGAGTATTCACCATGTGTCTTCAATGTAAGTCTTCACTGTGAGTCTTCTCTGCAAGTCTTCACTAAGGCACTTCACTGTGAGTCTTTACTGTGAGTCTTCACTGTGAGTCTTCACGGAGTGTCTTCACTGTGCATTTTCTTTGACAGACTTCACGGAGAGTCTTTACTGTGTTTCTTCACTTCAAGTCTTCATTCTGAGTCTTCACTGAGTATTCACTGAGACTCTTCACTGTGAGTTTTCACTGAGAGTCTATACTGTGAGTCTTCATTGCAGGTCTTTGCTGTGAGTCTTTACTGAGACTCTACACTGTGAGTCTTCACTGAGACTCTTCTTGGTGGGTCTTCGCTGCGAGTCTTCATTGTGTGTCCTCACTGTGAGTCTTTACTGTTTGAGTTCAATGTACATCTTCACTGAGAGTCTTCACTGAGAATCTTTACAGTGTGCCATTACTGAGTGTCTTCACTGTGCATTTTTGCCGTGAGTCTTCACTGGGAGTCTTTAGTATGAGTCTTCACACTGAGTCTTCACTGTGAGTTTCACTGAGACTCTTCACTGCGAGTCTTCACTGAGTGTCTATACTGTGAGTCTTTACTGTGACTCTTCATTGCAAGTCTTTACTATGAGTCTTCACTGAGACTCTTCACGGTGAGTCTTCACGGTGAGTCTTCACTGAGACTCTTCTCTGCAGGTCTTCACTGAGAGTCTTTACTATGAGTCTTTACTATGAGTCTTCACACTGAGTCTTCACTGCAAGACTTTATACTGAGTCTTCACTGGGACTCTTCACTGTGAGTCTTCACTGTGAGACTTCACTGTGACATTTCACTGAAAGTCATTAGTATGCGTCTTCACTCTCTGATTTCGCTGTGAGTATTCACTGTGAGTCTTCACCATGAGTCCTCAAATCGTTTGTTCACTGTGAATCTTCACTGTGCATCTTCACTGTGTGTCTTCACATTGAGTCTTCATTGTGTGTCTTCACTGAGAGTCTTCACGGTGAGTATTCACTGAGAATTTTTATTGTGTGTCTTAGTTCGAGTCTTCACATTGAGCGTTCACTGTGTGTCTTCTCTGATAATCTTTACTGTGAGTCTTCACTGAGTATCTTCACTGTGTGTCTTCACTGCGAGTCTTCACAGTGCATCTTCACTGAGAGTCTCCAATGAGAGTCTTCACTGTGTGGCTTCACTTTGAGTCTTCACTGTAAAAGTTCACTGTGAGCCTTCCCTATGCATTTTCAGTGTGTTCTTCACATTGTGTCTTCACTGTGTCTCTTCACTGAGAGTCTTCACTGTGCATTTCACTATAAGTCTTCACAGTGAGACTTCACTGTGAATCTTCATGTGCGTCCTCAGGGAGAGTCTTCAGATTAATGTTCACTGAGTGACTTCTCATACAGTCTACACTGGATGTCTTCACTGAGAGTATTCACTATGTGTCTTCAATGTAAGTCTTCACTGTGAGTCCTCACTGTGAGTCTTCACTGTGAGTGTTCTCTGAGATTCTTCACTGTGAGTCTTCACTGAGAGTCCATACTGTGAGTCTTCACTGCATGTCATTATAGTGCATCTTCACCGAGAGTCTTCACATTGTGTCTTCACTGAGAGTCTTCACTGTGATTCATCACTGGGAGGTTTCACTGTGCATCTTCACTGAGAGTCTTCACCGAGAATCTTTAGTGTGCCTTAACTGTGCGTCCTCACTATGCATCTTTGCTGAGAGTCTTTACTATGGGTCTTCACACTGAGACTTCACGGCAAGACTTCACACTGAATCTTCACTGAGAGTCTTCACTGTGAGATTTCACTGCAAGACTTCACTGAGTCATTAGTGTGCATCTTTCCTCTGAATTTTCACTGTGAGTATTCACCGTGCGTCCTCAAACTGTTTGTTCACTGTGAGTCTTCACTGTGCGTCTTCACTGTGCATCTTCACTGAGAGTCGTCACTGTGCGTCTTCACTGTGAATCTACAATTTGAGTCTTCTCAGAGAGCCTTCACTGTGTGTCCTCACTCTGAATCTTCACTGTGAGTCTTTGCTGTGAATCTTCATTGAGAGTCTTCAATATAAGCCTTCATTGAGAGTCATCACTGTGAGTTTTCTCTACAAGTATTCACTGAGAATCTTCACCAGGAGTCTTTGCTGAGAGTCATTGCTGAGTCTTCAATGCAAGCCTTCACTAAGAGTCTTCACTGTGAGTCTTCACTGTGAGTATTCACTGAGAGTCTTCTCTGCAAGTCTTCACTAAGGGACTTCACTCTGAGTATTTTCTGTGAGTCTTCACTGTGCATCTTCACTGAGTGTCTTCACTATGCATCTTCCTTGACAGTCTTCATGGAGACTCTTTACTTTGATTCTTCACTTCAAGTCTTTACTGTGAGTGTTCACTGTGAGTATTCACTGAGAGTCTTCACTGCAAGTCTTCACTAAGAGACTTCACTGTGAGTCTTTACTGTGATTCTTCGCTACAAGTCTTCACTCTGAGTTTTCACTGAGTATTCACTGAGTTTCTTAACTGTGCATCTTCCTTGACAGTCTTCATGGTGAGTCTTTACTGTGATTCTTCACTTCAAGTCTTCACTCTGAGTCTTTGCTGTGAGTCTTCACTGAGACTCTTCACTGTGAGTCTTCTCTGCAAGTATTCGCTAAGAATCTTCACCAGGAGTCTTTGCTGAGAGTCGTCGCTGAGAGTCTTCACTGTGAGTCTTCACTGCTAGAATTCACTGAGTCTTCTCTGCAAGTCTTCACTAAGGGACTTCACTGTATTTACTGTGAGTCTTCATTGTGCATTTTCACTGTGCATCTTCCTTGACAATTTTCAGGGAGATTCATTACTGTGATTCTTCACTTCAAGCTTTACTGTGAGCGTTCATTGCAAGTATTCACTGTGAGTCTTCACTGCAAGTATTCACTGAGTGCCTTCACTGTGCATCTTCCTTGACAGTCTTCACTGTGAGTCTTTACTGTGGTTCTTCACTTCAAGTCTTCACTCTGAGTCTTTGCTGTGAGTCTTCACTAAGACTCTTCACTGTGAGTCTTCACTGAGTGTCTATACTGTGAGTCTTTACTGTGAGTCTTCATTGCAAGTCTTTGCTATGAGTCTTCACTGATACTCTTCACTGTGAGTCTTCACTGTGAGGCCTCACTGTGCCTTCACTGTGAGTCTTCACAGTGTGAGTTCAATGTGCATCTTCACTAAGAGTCTTCACTGAGAATCTTTACAATGCACCTTCACTGTGTAACTTCAGTGTGCATCTTTGCTGAAAGCCTTCATTGAGAGTCATCACTGTGAGTCTTTTCTGCAAGTATTTGCTGAGAATTTTACCAAGAGTCTTTGCTGAGAGTCATCGATGAGAGTCTTCAATGCAAGCCTTCACTGAGAGTGTTCACTGTGAGTATTCACTGAGAGTCTTCACTGCAAGTATTCACTGAGTCTTCTCTGCAAGTCTTCACTAAGAGACTTCACTGTATTTTCTGTGAGTCTTTACTGTGCATCTTCACTGAGTGTCTTCACTGTGCCTCTTCCTTGACAGATTTCAGGGAGAGTCTTTACTATGGTTCTTCACTTCAAGTCTTCATTCTGAGTCTTCACTGAGAATTCACTGAAATTCTTCACTGTGAGTCTTCACTGAGTATCTATACTGTGAGTCTTTACCGTGAGTCTTCATTGCAAGTGTTTGCTATGAGTCTTCACTGAGACTCTTCTCTGCAGGTCTTCACTGTGAGTCCTCACTGTGCCTTCACTGAGAGTCTTCACTGTGTGAGTTCAATGTGCATCTTCACTGAGAGTCTTCACTGAGAATCTTTACAGTGCGCCTTCACTGTGCGTCTTCACTGTTCATCTTTGCTGAAAGTCTTCACTGAGAGTCTTAACTATGAGCCTTCACACTGAGTCTTCACTGCACGACTTCATACTGAGTCTTCACTGTGAGTCTTCACTAAGAGTCTTCACTGCGAGACGTCATTGAGAGTCATTAGTGTGCATCTTCACTCTAAATTTTCACTCTGAACTTTCACTATGAGTCTTCACTATGAGTCCTCAAGTTGTTTGTTCACAGTGAGTTTTCACTGTGCGTCTTCACTGTGCATCTTCCCTGAGAGTCTTCGCTATGTGTCTTCACTTTGAATCTATGATTTGAGTCTACTCAGAGAGCCTTCACTGTGCATCTTCACTGCAAGTCTTCACTGCATGTCTTCACTGTGTGAGTTCACTCACTGTGAATCTTCACGTGAGTCTTCACTGTGTGAGTTCACTATGCATCTTCACTGAGAGTCTTCACTGAGAATTCTTACAGTGCACCTTCACTGTGAATCTTTGCTAAGAGTCTTTACTATAGGCCTTCACTGTAAGACTTCACACTGAGTCTTCACTGACAGTCTTCACTGAGAGTCTTCCCTGTGAATCTTTTCTGTGTGTCCTCAGTGTGAGTCTTCACTGAGGGTCTTCATTGCGAGACTTCACTGAGTCATTAGTGTGCATTTTCACTTTGAGTTTTCACTGTGAGTTTTCACTGTGAGTCTTCACCATGAGTCCTCAAACTGTTCACTTTGAGTCTTCACTGTACATCTTTGCTGTGCATCTTCACTGAGAATCTTCACTATGTGTCTTCACTGTGAATCTACAATTTGAGTCTTCTTAGAGAGCCTTCACTTTGTGTCCTCACTGAGTCTTCACTGTGAATCGTCCCTGCGTGTCTTCGCTGTGATTCTTCACTGAGAGTCTTCAATGCAAGCCTTCACTATGAGTCATCACTGTGAGTCTTCACTGCAAGTATTCACTGAGAGTCTTCACTGGGAGTCTTCACTGGGAGTATTCACTCAGAGTCATCACTATGAGTATTCACTGTGAGTCTTCTCTGCAAGTCTTCACTAAGGTACTTCACTGTGAGTCTTTACTGTGAGTATTCACTGAGTGTCTTCACTGTGCATCTTCCTTGACAGGCTTCATGGAGAGTCTTTACTGTGATTCTTCACTTCAAGTCTTCTCTCTGAGTCTTCACTGAGTATTCACTGAGACTTTTCACTGTGAGTCTTCATTGAGAGTCTGTACCATGAGTCTTTACTGTGAGTCTTCATTGAAAGTCTTTGCTATGAGTCTTCACTGATACTCTTCACTGTGAGTCTTCACTGAGGCTCTTCTCTGCAGGTCTTCACTGTGTGAGTTCAATGTGCATCTTCACTGAGAGTCTTCACTGAGAATCTTGACAGAGTGACATAACTATGTGTCCTCACTGTGCATCTTTGCTGAGAGTCTTCACTGAGAGTCTTTACTATGGGTCTTCACACTGAGTCTTCACTGAGAGTCTTCACCATGAAGCTTCACTGAGTCAACACTGTGCATCTTCTCATTGCATCTTCACTGTGGGTCTTCAGAATGTGTCTTCACTGTCAGTCTTCACAGTACATCTTCAGTGGGAGTCTTCATTGTGAGTCTTCAGTGCGATTCCTCACAGTGCATCTTCACTGAGAGTCTTCAGTGTGATTCTTCACTGTGAGTCTTCACTGTGCATCTTCCCTGAGATGTGTCACTGTGTGTCATCACTGTGAGTCTTCACTGCAAGTCTTCACTGCAAATCTTCTCTGTGAGCCTTCACTGTGGGCCTTCACTGTGAGTCTTCACTGTGAGACTTCACTGAGAATCTTCACTGTGAAGCTTCACTGCCAGTCTTCACTGTGCATTTTCACTCTGAGTCTTCACTATGACTCTTCATTGTGAGACTTCATTGTGAGTCTTTACTATGTGTCTTCACTGCAATTCTTCACAGAGAGTCTTCACAGTGCATCTTCATTTTTCATCTTTCCTGAGAGTCTTCACTGTATGTCTTCACTGTGCGCCTTCACTGCAAGATTTCACTGAGAATCTTCACTGTGAGGCTTCACTGTGATGACACTGTGATGACACTGCCAGTCCTCGAGGCGGCCAGGTCTGTCAATCAAAAGTTGGCGCAGAGGCAGAGCGGAAGAGTCCGACATCGCACAGAGCCGTGGTAATAGGGGACTCCATCGTGAGAGGAACTGACTGGGGTTTTTGTGGCAGCAGGCGGGATTTAAGGATGGTGTGTTGCCTTCCTGGTGCCTGGGTGAAAGACATCGCAGACAGATTGCAGGAAATCCTCAAGGATGAGGGTGAAGAGCCAGAGGTGGTGGTACATGTCAGCACAAATGATGTCGGGAAGAAGAGGAGGAACATACTACAGCGGGACTTCGGAGAACTAGGAAGAAAGCTGAAAAGCAGGACGTCCAAGGTGGTTATCTCCGGCTTGCTCCTCGGGCTGGTGAGGCCAGAAACAGTGAGATAATGGACTTGAACATGTAGCTGGGGAACTGGTGCAGGAAGCAAGGATTTAAATTCTTGGATCACTGGGGTATATTTTGTGGTAAGCATAAATTCTACAAGAGAGACAGTTTGCACCTTAATAGGTTAGGGACCAGCATTCTGGCAGGCAGGTTTGCTACTGCAACACAGCTATGTTTAAACTGAATAGCAGGGGAGAGGGGACAAACTGGATGTATAAAAAGGAAATTGAAGGGAAAATTAGAACAAGAAAAGTCAAGAAAGACAACTGTATCAATGAGGCAGAAAACTCAAAAAGGGATCATGCTGTAAGGTCGAGTGAAATAGGAGTTGATGGGAAGGGTGAGAGCAGTAACAAATTAAAAATACTGTATATGAATGCACGAAGCATTAGAAATAAGATGGATGAGCTTGAGGCTCTTTTGGAAATTGGCAGATACGATATTGTGGGGATAACTGAGACGTGACTTCAAGTGGACAGGGCCTGGGAAATGAATATTCAAGGCTACACGTGCTATCGTAAGGACAGACTGACGGGCAGAGGGGGTGGAGTGGCCTTGTTGGTAAGGGAGGATATTCAGTCCCTTGCGCGGAGGGGACCTAGAATCAGGGATGTAGAGTCAGTGTGGATAGAACTGCGAAATACTAAGGGTAAAAAGACCCACTTGGGAGTCATCTACAGACCCCCAAACAGTAGTCTGGATGTCGGATGTAAGTTGAATCAGGAGCTGAAATTGGCCTGTGGCAAAGATGTTACTACAGTTGTTATGGGGGATTTTAACATGCAGGTAGACTGGGAGAATCAGGATGGTATTGGACCTCAAGAAAGAGACTTTGTGGAGTGCCTCAGAGATGGATTCTTAGAGCAGCTGGTGCTGGAGCCGACCAGGGAGAAGGCAATTCTGGATCTAGTATTGTGCAACGAACCAGAATTGTTCAGGGACCTCGAAGTGAAGGAGCTATTGGGAAGTAGTGACCATAATACATTAAGCTTCAATCTGCAATTTGAGAGGGAGAGGGTACAGTCGGAAGTGACAGTACTTCTGTTGAAAAAAAGGAACAATGGAGCTATGAGGGAGGAGCTGGCCAAAGTTCAATGGTGCAATACTTTAGCAGAGATGACTGTGGAGGAACAATAGCGGATATTTCTGTGTATAATGCAGAAGTTGCAGGATCAATTCATTCCTAAAAGGAAGAAAGATCCCAGGAGGAGGCATGGGCGGCCGTGGCTGATGAGGGAAGTTAAGAAACATATAAAGTTAAAAGGGAAAAAGTATAACATAGCAAAGATAAGTGGGAAAACAGAGGATTGGGAAGCTTTTAAAGAACAACAGAGGATTACTAAGAAGGAAATACGCAGAGGAAAGGTAAATATGAAGGTAAACTGGCCAAAAATATAAAGGAGGATAGTAAAAGCTTTTTTAAGTATGTGCAAGGCAAAAAAATGGTTAGGACTAAAATTGGGCCCTTGAAGACAGAAACAGGGGAATATATTACGGGAAACAAAGAAATGGCGGAAGAATTAAATGGGTACTTCAGATCTGTGTTCACTGGGGAATACACAAGCAATCTTCCTGAAGTAACAGTGACTGAAGGACCTGCACGTAAGGGAATTTATATTTGCCAGGAATTGGTGTTGGAGAGACTGTTAGGTATGAAGGTTGATGAGTCTCCGGGGTCTGATGGTCTACATCCCAGGGTACTAAAGGAAGTGGCTCGAGAAATCGTGGATGTGTTGGTGATTATTTTCCAGAGTTTGATAGATTCGGGATCAGTTCCTGCGGATTGAAGGGTGGCTAATGTTAGACCACTTTTTAAGAAAGGTGGGAGAGAGAAAGCAGGAAATTATAGACCAGTTAGTCTGACCTCAGTGGTGGGAAAGATGCTGGAGTCTATTATAAAGGATGAAATTACGGCACATCTGGATAGTAGTAACAGGATAGGACAGAGTCAGCATGGATTTATGAAGGGGAAATCGTGCTTGACTAACCTTCTGGAATCTTTTGAGGATGTAACTCTGAAGATGGACGAGGGAGATCCAGTAGATGTAGTGTACCTGGACTTTCAGAAAGCTTTTGATAAAGTCCCACACAGGAGGTTAGTGAGTTAACGTAGGGTGCATGGTATTGGGGGCAAAGTACTAGATTGGATTGAAAATTGGTTGGCTGATAGGAAACAAAGAGTAGTGATAAATGGCTCCATTTTGGAATGGCAGGCAGTGACCAGTGGGGTACCGCAGGGATCAGTGTTGGGACCGCAGCTTTTTACAATATATGTTAATGATATAGAAGATGGTATCAGCAATAGGATTAGCAAATTTGCTGATGATACAAAGCTGGGTGGCAGGGTGAAATGTGATGAGGATGTTCAGAGATTACAGGGTGACCTGGACAAGTTAGGTGAGTGGGCAGATGCAGTTTAATGTGGATAAATGTATGGTTATCCATTTTGGTGGCAAGAACAGGAAGGCAGATTACTACCTCAGTGGAATTAATTTAGGTAAAGGGACAGTACAGAGAGATCTGGGTGTTCTTGTACACCAGCCAATGAAGGCAAGCATGCAGGTACAGCAGGTAGTGAAGAAGGCTAATAGCATGCTGGCCTTCATAACAAGAGGAATTGAGTATAGAAGCAAAGAGGTTCTTCTGCAGCTGTACAGGGCCCTGGTGAGACCACACCTGGAATATTGTGTGCAGTTCTGGTCTCCAAATTTGAGGAAAGACATTCTGGCTATTGAGGGAGTGCAGCGTAGGTTCACGAGGTCAATTCCTGGAATGGATGGATTACCTTACACTGAAAGACTGAAGCAACTGGGCTTGTATATCTTTGAGTTTAGAAGACTGAGAGGGGATCTGATTGAGACATATATGATTATAAAAAGGATTGGACACTCTGGCAGCAGGAAACATGTTTCCGCTGATGGGTGAGTGCCGAGCCAGAGGACACAGCTTAAAAATACGGGGTAGACTATTTAGGACAGAGATGAGGAGAAACTTCTTCACCCAGAGAGTGGTGGCTGTGTGGAATGGTCTGCCCCAGAGGGCAGTGGAGGCCCAGTCTCTGGATTCATTTAAGAAAGAGTTGGATAGAGCTCTCAAGGATAGTGGAATCAAGGGTTATGGAGATAAGGCAGGGAGCGGATACTGATTAGGAATGATCAGCCATGATCAAATTGAATGGCGGTGCAGGCTCAAAGGGCAGAATGGCCTACTCCTGCACCTATTGTCTATTGTCTATTGCATTTTCACTCTGAGTCTTCACTGTGACTCTTCATTGTGTGTCTTCAGTGCAACTCTTCACTGTGAGCCTTCACAGTGCATCTTCTCTTTGCATCTTTCCTGACAGTCTTCACTATGAGTCTTCGCAAAGAGTCTACACCGTGGGTATTGACTGAGACTCTTCACATTGAGTCTTCACTGTGTGTCTTCACTGAGAATCTTCATTAAGAGTCTTCACTGTGGGTCTTCACATAGAATCTACACTGTGAGTCTTCACTGAGAGTCTTCACTGTGAGTCTTCTCTGCAAGTCTTTACTGGGAGTCTTCACTTTAGTCTTCACTGTGAGTCCTCACTGTACATCTTGACTGAGAGTCTTCACTGCGAGACTTTACTGAGAGTCTTCACTGTGCCACTTCAGTGTGTGTATTCACTGTGAGTCTTCAGTGCGATTCTTCAGAGCACATCTTCACTGACAGTCTTCACTTTGAGTCTTCAGTGTCAGTATTCCCTATGGGTACTCACTGCCAATCTTCAGCATGAGTGTTCACTGTGAGTCTTCAATGCCAGTCATCACTGTCCATCTTCACTGTGAGTTTTCACTGTCCGTCTTCACTATGAGACTTCACTGCGAGTCTTCACTGAGAGTCTTCATTGTTAATCTTTACTTTGAGTCTTCACTGTAAGTAGTCACTGTGTGTCTTCACTGTGTGTCTTCACTGTGAGTCTTCACTGTGTGTCTTCACTGTGAGTCTTCATGGTGAATCCTCACTGTGCATCTTCGCTGTGCATCTTTACTGCGAGTCTTCACTGAGAGTCTACACTGACAGCCTTTACTTTGTGTTTTCACTGAGAATCTTCAATGAGAGTCTTTACTGTGAAGGTTCTTAATGTGTCTTCAGTGTGAATCCTCATTGAGTGTCTTCAGTGTGAGACTTCACTGCGAGACATCACTGAGAGTGCATTTTAACTGAGAGTCTTCATTGTTCATCTTCACTCTGAGTGTTCACTGTGAGTATTCACTGTGAGTCTTCACCAGGAGTCTTTACTGTGAGACTTTGATCTGTTTGTTCACTGTGAGTCTTCACCATGCGTCTTTGCTGTGCATCTTCACTGAGAGTCTTCACTATGAACGTTCACTGTGAGTCTACAATTTGAGTCTTCACAGTGAGTTGTCTCAGAGAACCTTCACTGTATGTCCTCGCAGTGACTGTTCACTGTGAGTCTTTGCTGAGAGTCTTCACTGAGAGACTTCATTGTGAGTCTTCACTGAAGGTCTTCACTGAGAGTCTTCACTGTGAGTCTTCACTATGATCTTTGCTATCTATCTTCCCTGAGAGTCTCACTGTGAGTCTTCACTGTACATCTTCACTTTGATTCATTACTGAGTCCTCTCTGTGTCATCACTGTATGCCTCCCTTGACACTCTTCACATTGTGTCTCCACTGACAGTCTTCGCTATGAGTACTCTCTTTGAATCTTCACTGAGCATCTTCCCAGAGAGTCTTCACTGTGAGTCGTCACTGTGAGTCGTACACTGTGAGTCCTCACTGTGAGTCATTCATTGAGTCGTCACTGTGAGACTTTCCTGTGCGATTTCATTGTGAGTCTTCACTAACAGTCTTCACTGTGTATTTTAACTGTATGTCTACATTGTGAGTCTACATTGTGAGTCTTCACTGAATGTCTTCACTGCGCATCATCACGAAGAGTCTTCTCAGTGATTCTCCACGGCAATTCTTCACTGTCAGTCTTCCCTGAGAGTTTTTATTGTTAGTCTTCAATGCAGGTCTTCACTGTGTGTCTTCACTATGAGTCTTCACTGTGAGTCCTCACTGTGAGTCTTCACTATGAGTCTTCACTGTGAGTCTTCGCTGAGAGTCTTCAAAATGAATCTTCACAGTGACTCTTCAGTACAAATTTTAAGTGTGAATCTTCACTGTGAGTCTTCAGCGTGAGTCTTTATTGTGGGTTTTCCCTGAGAGTCTTCACTGACAGTCTTCACTGTGACTCTTCACTGACAGTCTTCACAGAGAATCTTCACTGTGACTCTTCAATGTGAGTCTTCACTGTTAATCTTCACTGCAAGTCTTCACTTTGAGTCTTCACTGTACATCTTCACTGAGAGTCTTTACAGTGAGTCTTCACAGTGATTCTTCACTGCTCATCTTCACTTTGAGTCTTCACTGAGAATTTTCACTGAGTCTTCAGTAAATGTCTTCACTAAGTGTGTTCACTGCAAATCTTCACTGTGAGTCTTCACTTTGTGTCTTCACTGAGATTCTTCACTGTGTGTCTACCTGAGCATCTTAATTGTGTGTCCTCACTGTGAGTCCTCACTGGGAGTCTTCACTGACAGTCTTTACTATGTGTCTTCACTGTGTATCTTCAGTGTTTGTCTTCACTGCATGTCTTCACTGAGAGTTTTTACTGTGAATCTTCACAGTTATTCTTCACTGCAAGACTTCATTGTGAGTCTTCAATGAATCTTCATTGAGAGTTTTCACTGTGAGTCTTTACTGAGACTCTTCACTGTGAGTCTTCATTGTGTGTCTTCACTGTGAATCTTCACAGTGAGTCAACACTGTGAGTCATCACTGTGAGTCTTCACTTAGAGTCATCACTGAGATTCATCACTGTGAGTTCTCGCTGTGTCTTCACTGTGAATTCTCACTATGAGTCTTCA
The DNA here is from genome assembly GCF_020745735.1 of Hemiscyllium ocellatum. NCBI lineage: Eukaryota > Metazoa > Chordata > Chondrichthyes > Orectolobiformes > Hemiscylliidae > Hemiscyllium > Hemiscyllium ocellatum. The sequence goes on along the minus strand of NC_083416.1, from coordinate 15,761,345 downwards.
CTGAGAATCGTCAATGCAAGCCTTCACTGAGAATCTTCACTGTGTGTCTTCACTGCAAGTATTCACTGTAAGTCCTCTCTGTGAGTTTTCACTGCGAGTATTCCTTGAGAGTCTTCACTTTGAGTATTCACTATGAGTGTTCTCTGGGAGTCTTCATTGTGAGTCTACACTGTGAGTCTTCAGTGTGCATCTTCCCTGACAGTCTTCATGGAGACACATCACTCAGTGCGAGTTGTCACTATGAGTCTTCAGAGCGAGTGTTCAATGAGAGTCTTCAGTGTGAGTCTTCACTGTGTGCCATCATTCTGAGTCTTCACTGAGTGTCTTCACTGCAAATCTTCACTGTGAGTCTTCACTTTGTGTCTTCACTGCGATTCTTCACTGAGTGTCTTTACTGTGCATCTTAACTGTGTGTCCTCACTGTGAGTCCTCACTGGGAATCTTCACCGACGGTCTTCACTGTGAGTCTTCACTGGGAATCTTTACTATGTGTCTTCACTGTGTATCTTCAGTGTGTGTATTCACTGTGTGTCTTCACTGAGAGTCTTTATTGTGAATCTTCACAGTGATTCTTCACTGCAAGTCTTCACTGTGAGTCTTCATTGAGAGTCTTTCCTGAGACTCCTCACTTAGAGTCTTTACTATGAGTCTTCATGGTGATCCTTCACAGAAGACTGAGAGGGAATCTGATTGAGACGCATAAGACTATTAAAGGATTGGACACTCTGAAGGCAGGAAATATGTTTCCGCTGATGGGTGAGTGCCGAACCAGAGGACACAACTTAAAAATAAGGTGTAGGCCATTTAGGACACATATAGGAGAAACTTCTTCACCAGAGAGTGGTGGGTGTGTTGAATGTCTGCTCCAGAAGGCAGTGTAGGCCCAGTCTCTGGATTCGTTTAAGAAAGAGTTGGATAGAGTTCTCAAGGATAGTGGAATCAAGGGTTATGGAGATAAGGCAGGAACAGGATACTGATTGAGGATGATCAGCCATGATCATAATGAATGGTGGTGCAGGCTTGAAGGGAAGAATGGTCTTCTCCTGCACATATTGTCTATTGTCTATTGTAAGTCTTCACTGAAAATCATCACTGTGCATCTTCACTGTCAGTATTCACTATAAGCCTTCTCTGCGAGCCTTCACTGAGTGTCTTCAGTATGTCTTCATCATGAGTCTTTACTGTGCATCTTTACTGACAGTGTTCTCTGAGAATCTTCACTGTGAGTCTTCACTGTGAGTCTTCACTGTGCGTCTTCCCTGACAGTCTTCACTGTGCACCTTCACTGAGACTCTTTATTGTCAGTCTTTAATGTGTGTCTTAACTGTATGTCGTCACAGTGTGTCACCACTGTGAAACTTCATTGAGACTGTTCGCTGCATGTCTTCACTGTGAGTCTTCACTGAGAGACTTTAACCCGAGTCTTCACAGTGAGACTTTGGTGCAAGTTTTAAGTGTTAACCTTCAATGTGAGTCTCCACTATGAGTCTTCACTATGACTTTTCAGAGCTAGTCTTCAGTGCTAGTCTTCACTGACAGTCTTCCCTGAAACTATTCACTGTGAGTCTTGTCTGCAAGTCTTCACTGAGAGTCTTCACTGCAATTTTCACGGTGGATCTTCAGTATGTCATCAACATGAGTCTTCATTGTGTATCTTCACTGATAATCTTCACAGAGAATCTTCACAGTGAGCCTTCAGTTAGTCTTCACTTTGAGTCTTCACTGTGAGTAGTCACTGAGAGTCTTCATTGTGAGTCCTCAGTGTGTATCTTCCCTGACAGTCTTCACTGAGAATCTTCACTGTGTGTCTTTACTGAAAGTCTTAAATGTGGATGTTCACAGTGATCCTTCACTGCAAGTCTTCACTGCAAATCTTCACTGAGACTCTTCACTATGGGGCTTCATTGTAAGTCTTCACTCTGAATCTTCACTCTGAGTCTTTGCTGTGAGTCCTCACTGTGCGCCTTCACTGAGAATCTTTTTTGACAGTCTTTAATGTACGTCTGAACTGTATCTCTTCACTATGAGTCATCACTGCGAATCTTCACTGAGTCTCTTCACTACTTTTCTGAGAGTCTTTACTGTGAGTCTTTACAGTGATTCTTCACTGCAAGTCTTCACTGTAAGTCCTCACTTGGAGTTTCACTGTCAGTCTTCAGTATGAGTCTGCACTGGGATTCCTCACTGTGTGTCTTCACTGTGAATCCTCACTGTGAGTCTTTGCTGTGAGTCTTCACTGTGTGTCTTCACTGTGTGTCTTCAGTGTCAGTCTTCACTAAGTGCCTTCACTGTGATTCTTCACTGCAAGTCTTCACTGTGAGTGTTCACTGTGAGTCTTCACTGAGTCTTTACTGTGAGTTTTCACTGTTAGTCTTCACTAAGTGCCTTCACTGACTCATCACTGAGTTTTTACTGTCCATCTTCACTGAGACTCATCTCTGTGAGTCTTCACTGAGACTCTTCCCTGCGAGTCTTCACTGTAAGTCTTCAGTGGGAGTCTTCACCATGAGTCTTTACTGACAGTCTTTACTGTGAATCTTCACTGAGACTCTTCACTGCGTGTCTTCACTGTAAGTCTTCACAGAGAATTTTAAGCGAGTCATCTCTGTGAGTTGTCACTGTGAGTCTTCACTGAGAGTCTTCACTGTGCATCTTCTGTGTGAGCCTTCACCATGAGTCTTCACTGTGTGTCTTCGCTGACAGTCTTCACAGAGCATCTTCACAGTGAGTCTTCACTGTTAGTCTTCATTGTGAGTTTTCACTGTTTTTCTACTGCGGGTCTGCACTATGAGTCTTCCCTGCAAGTCTTCACTGTTCACTGTGATTCTTCACTGTTTGCCTTCACTGAGAGTCTTCACTGACTATCTTTACTACGCATCTTAAATGTATGTCTTCACTGTGAATCTTCACTGACAGATTTTACTGCTAAACTTCACTGAGAGTCTTCACTGTGAGCTTTCACTGTGAGCACTCACTGTCCATCTTCATTGAGAGTCTTCACTGAGTGTCTTTACTGTGCGTCTTAACTCTGTGTCTTCACTGAGAGTCTTCACAGCACATCTTCGCCGTGATTCTTTACGGTAAGTCTTCACTGTGAGACTCTTCGCTGTGAGTCTTTGCAGACACTTCACCAAGAGTCTTCACTGAGAGTCTTCACTGCAAGTCTTCAGTGTGAGTCTTCACTGAGCATCTTCACTGTTAGTCTTCAATGCAATCTTCACTGCGAGATATTGCTGAGACTCTTCACTGTGAGTCTTCACTCTGAGTCTTCACTGGGAGTCTTCACTCTGCATCTTCATTGTGAGTCTTCACTGTGCGTCTTTGCTGAGACTCTTCACTGTGAGTCTTCCCTGTGAGTCATCACCACAACTCTTTACTGGGTGTCTTTATTGAGAATCTTAACTAAGAGTCTTCACTGAGAGTCTTCACTGCAAGTCCTCAGTGTGAGCCTTCAGTGTGAGTCTTCACTGAGAGTCTTCACTGTTAGTCTTCAATGCAATCGTAACTGCGTGTCTTGACTGTGGCTCTTCACAGTGTGTCTTTACTGAGAGTCTTCATTGAGAGTCTTCACTGAGTGTCTTTACTGTGCATCTTAACTCTGTGTCTTCACTGAGTCTTCACTGAGACTCTTCACTGTGAGTCTTCACAAAGACTTCACCAAGAGTCTTTACTGAGAATCTTTACTGTGAATCTTCACTGAGAGTCTTCACTATGAGTCTTCACGGAGAATCTTCACTGCAAGTCCTCACTGTGAGTCTTCACTGTGAGTCTTCATTGTGAGTCTTCATTGTGCATCTTCACTGAGAGTCTTGACTGTGAGTCTTTAGTCAGATTCTTTACTGTGAGTCTTCACTGTGAGTTTTCACTTTGAGTCTTCACTGAGTGTCTTTACGGTGAGTCTTCCATCAGTGTCTTCACTGTGAGTCGTCACTGTGAGTGTTCACTACAGTCTTCATGAAGGGTCTTCACTGCAAGTCTTCACTGTGAATCTTCACAGTGAGTTTTCACTGAGGGTCTTCACTTTGAGTCATCACTATGAATCTTCACTGAGATTCTTCACTGGGAGCCTTCACTGTGAGTCTTCACTGTTGTCTTTGCTGTGAGTATTCACTGTGGGTCTTTACTGTGATTCTTCATTGGGAATCTTCACTGGAAGTCTTCACTTTGAGTGTTCACTGTGAGTCTTCATTGAGTTTTCCTTGTGAGTCTTCACTGAGGGTCTTCACTGTGCTTCTTTACTGTGAGTCTTCACTGGGAGTCTTCACTGTGAATATTCATTGTGAGTCTTCACTCAGCATATTCACTGTGAGCATTCACTGCGAATCTTCACCATGTGTCTTCTCTGTTAGTCTTCAATGCAATATTTACTGTGAGTCTTCACTGAGACCATTCACTGTGAATATTCACTGTGAGTTTTCACTGAGAGTCTTCACTTTGAGTCATCACTGTGAGTTTTCACTGGGTGTCTTCACTCTGCATCTTCATTGTGAGTCTTCATCGTGAGTCTTCATTCAGTCTTCACTGTGAGTCATCAGTGCCAGTCTTCACTGAGATTCTTCACTGTGAGTCTTCACTCAGGATCTATTCTGTGAGTTTTCACTGGGAGTCCTCACTGGAAGTCTTCACTGTGAGTCTTCACTGGGAGTCCTCACTGGAAGTATTCACTGTGAGTCTTCACTGAGAGTCTTCACTGTTAAATTTAAATGCAAGCCTTCATTGCAAATCTTCACTGTGTGTCTTCATTGTGAGTCTTCAATTCATATCTTTATTGTGAGTCTTCAGTGTGAGTCTTCACTGTGTGTCTTAAAGGTGAATCTTCACTGTGACTTTTCCCTGTGAGTCTTCAGTGAGATTCTTTACTGTGAGTCTTCAATAAGAGTGTTCATTGTGAGTCTTCAGTGTTAGTCTTCACTGTGTGTCTTCACTGTGATTCTTCACTGTGATTCCTCACTGGGAGCCTTCACTGGAAGTCTTCACTGCGAGTGTTCACTGTGAATCTCTGTGAGTCCTCACTGTGTGTCTTCATTATGATTCTTTACTGTGAATCTTCACTGGGAGTCTTCACTGTGAGTATTCATTGTGAGTCTTTACTGAGAGTCTTCACTGTGTGTCTTCACTGTTAGTCTTCAATGCAATCTTCACTGTGATTCTTCACTTCAAGTCATCACTGAGATTCTTCACTGTGATTCTTCACTGAGGGTCTTTACTGCGAGTCCTCAGTGTCAGTCTTCACTGTCCGTCTTCACTATGCATCTTCATTGTGAGTCTTCACTGCAAGGCTTTTCTGTGCATCTTCCCTGACACTCTTCATAGAGAGTTTTCACTGAGAATCTTGACCGTGACTCTTCACAGTGTGTCTTTACTGAGAGTCTTCACTGTGAGTCTTTACTGTGCATCTTCATTGAGAGTCTTCACTGAGTGTCATCACTGTGAGTCTTCACTGTGAGTTTTCACTGAGTGTCTTCAAACTGTATCTTCACTGTTCATCTTCATTCAGTCTTCACTGTGCATCTTCAGTGTGAGTCTTCACAGAGATTCTTCACTGTGAGTCATTACTGTGAAACTTCGCTGGGAGTCTTCACTGTGCGTCTTCACAGTGAGTTTTCACTGAGAGTCTTCACTTTGAGAGTCTTCACTCTGTGAGTCTTCACTATTAGTCTCCATTCAGTCTTCACTGTGAGTCTTCCAGTGTGAGTCTTCACTGAGAGTCTTTACTGTGAGTCTTCTCTGGGAGTCTTCTCTGGGAGTCTTTACTGCAAATCTCCACTCAGTGTCTTCACTGTGAGTCCTCACTGCAAGTCTTCACTGCGAATCCTTACAGTGAGTTTTCACTGGGAATCTTCACTTTGTGTCATTACTTGGAGTCTTCACTTGGAGTCTTCACTGGGAGTCTTCACTTTGAGTTTTCACTGTAAGTCTTCACTGTGGTCTTCACTGCAAGTCTACAGTGAGTTTTCACTGAGAGTCTTCACTTTGAGTCATCACTGGGAGTCTTCACTGTTAGTTTTCATTCAGTCTTCACTGTGAGTCTTCAGTGCGAGTCTTCACGGAGATTCTTCACTGGGAGTCTTCACTGTGAGTATTTGCTGTGAGTCTTCACTGTGATTCCTCACTGGGAGTCTTCACTGGAAGTCTTCACTGTGAGTGTTCACTGTGAGTCTTCACTGAGAATCTTCACTGTGATTCTTTACTGTGAGTCTTCACTGGGAGTCTTCACTGTGAGAAAATGAGGACTGCAGATGCTGGAGATCAGAGCTGATAAATATGTTGCTGGAAAAGTGCAGCTGGTGAGGCTCCTTGGATGCTGCCTGACCTGCTGCGATTTTCCAGCAACACATTTTTCGGTCTTCACTGTGAGTATTCATTGTGACTCTTCACACAGAGTCTTCACTGTGAATCTTCACTGAGCATCTTCACCGTTAGTCTTCAATGCAATCTTCACTGCGAGTCTTCACTGAAACGCTTCACTGCGAGTCTTCACTGAAACGCTTCACTGTGAGTCTTCACTGAAACACTTCACTGAGAGTCTTTATGTAAATCTTAACAGTGAGTTTTCATTGAGAGTCTTCACTTTGAGTCATCACTGTGAGTTTCAACTGGGAGTCTTCACGCTGCATCTTCATTGTGAGTCTTCATCGTGAGTCTTCACTGTGAGTCATCAGTGACAGTATTCAGAGATTCTTCACTGTGAGTCTTCAGTCTGAGTCTTCACTGAGATTCTTCACTGTACATCTTCTCTGACAGTTTTCATAGAGAGTCTTCACTGTGAGTCATCACTGAGAATCTTCACTGTGAGTCTTCACAGTGTGTCTTTACTGAGAGTCTTCACTGTGAGTATTCTCAGAGAATCTTCACTGTGAGCGTTCACTGAGAGTCTTCACTTTGAGTCATCACTATGAGTCTTCACTGTGAGTCTTCACTGTGCGTCTTCAATGGAAGTCTTCAGTGTGCGTCTTCACTGTGTCTTCAGTGTTTCCACAGTGAGTCCTCATTTTGAGTATTCATTGTGAGTCTTCACTGAGAGTCCTCATTTTGAGTATTCACTGTGCATCTTCACTTTGTGTCTTCACTGTGAATCTTCAATGCAATCTTCACTGCGTGTCTTCACTGAGACTCTTCACTGTGAGTCCTGACTGTGACCTTCACTGGCATTCTTCACTGTGAGTTTTCACTATAAGCTTTCACTCTGCATCTTCATTGTGAGTCTTCATTGTGTGTGTTCATTCAGTCTTCACTGTGAGTCATCAGTGCCAATCTTCACTGAGAGTCTTTACTGTGAGTCTTCAGTGTTAGCCTTCACTGTGTGTCATCACTATTAGTCTTCACTCAGTGTCTTCACTGCATGTCTTCACTAAGGATCTTCACTGCAAGTCTTCACCATGAATCTTCCCAGTGAGTTTTCACTGAGAGTCTTCACTTTGTGCCATCACTGTGATCGTCACTGTCAGTGTTCACTGTGAGTCTTCACTCAGAGTCTTCACTGGAAGTCTTCACTGTGAGTGTTAACTGTGCGTCTTCATTAAGATTCTTCAGTGTTAGCCTTCACTGTGTGTCATCACTGTGAGTCTTCACTCAGTGTCTTCACTGTGAGTCCTCACTGTGAGTCTTCACTGCATGTCCTCACTATGAATCTTCACAATGAGTTTTCACCATGAATCTTCCCAGTGAGTTTTCACTGAGAGTCTTCACTTTGTGCCATCACTGTGATCTTCACTGGCTTTCTTCACTGTGAGTTTTCACTGTAGGTCTTTACTATGGATCTTCACTGCAAGTTTTCACTATGAATCTTCACAGTGAGTTTTCACTGAGAGTCTTTCCTTTGAGTCATCACTGTGAGTATTCACTGGAAGACTTCACTGCGTGTCTTCACTTTGAGTCTTCACTCTGTGTCTTCACTGTCAGTCCTCATTCAGTCTTCAGTGTGAATCTTTACATATATTCTTCACTGTGAGCCTTCACTGTGAGTCTTCATTGTGAGTCTTCACTGTGCATCTTCATAGAGAGTCTTCACTGTGACTCTTCACTGAGAATCTTCACTGTGAGTCTCCATAGTATGTCTTTACTGAGAGTCTTCACTGTGAGTCTTCCAGGAGTGTCTTCACTGTGATTGTTCACTGATAGGCTTCACTTTGAGTCCTCACTGTGAGTCTTCAGTCTGAGTCTTCTCTGTGAGTCTTCAATACAAGTATTCACTGCAAATCTTCACTGTGCGTCTTCATTGTGAGTCTTCACTGAGAGTCTTTATTGTGAGTCTTCAGTGTGAGTCTTCACTGTCAATTTTCACTGTAGGTCTTCACTATGGATCTTCACTGCAAGTCTTCACTGTGAATCTTCACACTGAATTTTCACTGAGAGTCTTCAATTTGAGTCTTCACTGGGATTCTTCACTCTGTGTCTTCACCGTTAGTCTTTATTCAGTCTTCATTGTCTGTATTCAGTGTGAGTCTTCACTGTGAGGCTTTTCTGTGCATCTTCCCTGACAGTCTTCATAGAGAGCCTTCACTGTGACTCTTCAGTGAGAATCTTCACTGTGAGTTATCACAGTTTGTCTTTACTGAGAGTCTTCACTGTGACTCTTCCAGGAGTGTCTTCACTGTGAGTGTTCACTGAGAGGCTTCACTTTGAGTCCTCACTGTGAGTCTTCAATGCAAGTCTTCCCTGCAAATCTTCACTGTGCGTCTTCATTGTGAGTCTTCACTGAGAGTCTTTATTGTGAGTCTTCAGTGTGAGTCTTCATTGGCAGTCTTCACTGTGAGTTTTCACTGTAGGTCTTTACTATGGATCTTCACTGCGAATCTTCCTAGTGAGTTTTCACTGAGAGTCTTCACTTTGAGTCATCACTGGGAGTCTTCACTCTGTGTCTTCACTGTTAGTCTTCATTCAGTCTTCACCGTGAATCTTCAGTGTGACTCTTCACAGAGATTCTTCACTGGGAATCTCCACTGGGATCCTTCACTGTGAATTTTCACTGTGAGTGTTCACTGTGTGTCTTCATTGAGAATCTTCACTGAGAGTCTTCACTGGGAGTATTCATTGTGAGCCTTCCCTCAGAGTATTCACTGCAAATCTTCACTGTGCATCTTCACTGTGTGTCTTCACTGTTAGTCTTCAATGCAATCTTCACTGCAAGTCTTCACTGAGACTCTTCACTGTAAATTTTTACAATGAGTTTTCACTGAGACACTTCACTTTGAGTCATCACTGTAAGTTTCAACTGGGAGTCTTCACTCTGCATCTTCATTGTGAGTCTTCATCATGAGTCTTCATTCAGTCTTCACTGTGAGTCATCAGTGTCAGTATTCACTGAGATTCTTCACTGTGAGTCTCCGGTGTGAGTCTTCACTGGGATTCTTCACTGTACCTGTTCACTTTGTATCCACACTGTGTGCCTTCACGGAGGGTCTTCACTGTGAGAATTCAGTGTGAACCTTCACTGTGTATCCTCACTGTGAGTCTTCACTGCGGTTCTTCACTGTGAGTCTTCAATGTCAGTCTTCACTGGACATCCTCATTGTGCATCTTCATTGTAAGTCTTCTCTGCGAGGCATTTCGGTGCATCTTCACTGAGAGTCTTCACTGCACATCATCATAGAGAGTCTTTACTGTGAGTCATCACTGAGTCTACACTGAGACTCTTCACTGAGAATCTTCACTAAGACTTCAACATGAATCGTCACTGTGAATCTTCACTCTGCATCTTCACTGTGAGTCCTCACTGTGAGTCTTAACTGCAAGTCTTCACTATGGATCTCCACTACAAGTCTTCACTGTAAATCTTCACTGTGAGTTTTCACAGGGAGTCTTCACTCTGTGTCTTCACTGTGAGTCTTCATACAATCTTCACTGTGAGTCTTCATTTAAGTCTTCACTGAGAGTCTTCTCTGTGAGTATTCACAGAGAATCTTCACTGTGCATCTTCACTGTGTCTCTTCACTGTTGGTCTTCACTGAATGAAGACTCCCAGTGAAAACTGACAGTGAAGAGTCACAGTGAAGACACTCAGTGAAAACTCACCATGAATCTTCACAGTGAAGACTTGCAGTGATGACCCATAGTGAAAACTTACAGTGAAAACTCATAGTGAAGACTCTCAATGAAGACTCACATTGAACACTCACAGTGAAGACTTCCAGTGAAGACTCACAGTGAATACTCACAGTGAAGACTGAATGAAAACTAACAGTGAAGACACAGAGTGAAGACTCCCAGTGAAAACTGACAGTGAAGACTCCCAGTGAAGACTCAAAGTGATGACTCAAAGTGAGTTTTCACTGAGAGTCTTCACTGTGATCTTCACTGTGAGTCTTCACTGGGACTCCTTATTGTCAGTTTTCACTGGGACTCTTCACTCTGTGTCTTCACTGATACTCTTCAGTCTTCACTGTGAGTCTTCAGTGTGAGTCTTCATGGAGATTCTTCACTGTGAGTCTTCATTGCGAGTATTCACTGTGTGTCTTCATTGTGATTCGTCACTGGGAGTCTTCATTGAGAGTCTTCACTATGAATCTTCATTGTGCATTTTCACTGAGAGTCTTCACTTTGAGTCATCACTGTGAGTTTTCACTGGGAGTCTTCACTCTACATCTTCATTGTGAGTCATCAGTTACAGTCTTCACTGAGATTCTTTATCTGTATCCTCACTGTGAGTCTTCATTGAGGGTCTTCATTGTGAGTCTTCAGTATCAGCCATCACTGTCCGTCTTCACTGTGCATCTTCATTGTGTGTCTTCACTGCAAGGCTTTTCTGTGCATCTTCCCTGATACTCTTCATAGAGAGTCTTCACTGAGAATCGTGACTGTGACTCTTCACAGTGTGTCTTTACTGAGAGTCTTCACTGAGGGATTTGACTGAGAGTGTTCACTGTGAGTCTTCACTGTGTGTCTTCATTGTGAGTCTTCAATTCGACTCTTTATTGTGAGTCTTCAGTGTGAGTTTTCACTGTGAATCTTAAAGGTGAGTCTTTACTGTGATTCTTCAGTGTGTGTCTTCACTGTGAGTCTTCACTGAGAGATTTTACTCTGAGTCTTCAGTGTTAGTCTTCACTGTGAGTCTTGAATTTGTGTCTTCAATTTGAGTCTTAACTGTGTGTATTCACTGTGCACATTCACTGACAGGCTTCACAGAGAATCTTCACATTAAGTCTTCACTATTAGTCTTCACTGGGTGTCTTTACTGCGAGTCTTCACTGACTGTCTTCTCTGAGTATCTTCACTATGAGTGTTAACTGTAAGTCTTCACTGAGAGTCTTCACTCTGTGTCTTCTCTGAGTCTTCACTGTGAGTATTCACTGTGAGTCTTCTCTGCAAGTCTTCACAAAGAGTCTTCACTCTGAGTCTTCACTGTGATTCTTCACTGAGAGTGAAGATCGGGTCCCCCAGGAGGAGCATCTCAGTTCTGCCATCAGTCAAAGAAATCACTAGGATCACGGTCTGCTTCAGCATGGTTTCACAATTCAGTAGTATTAGCCTGACACCGATTTGTCCAGTAACACAGATGTTAAAAGCTTCTGTGCTCCTTTTTAAAAATAAAAACCAATTTTTATATGTTTCAACCTTAATTACAAATGAAAACCCATGAAATATAATAAGGAGACATAATGGACGGCAGGTTAATCCAATGATATTTCCTGGGATACAGTATTATCTTACTCACATTATCGCCTCATGCTTATTGTTCAAGGTTAGTCAGGGTGGTAGGTTAATGTCTTATGATTCATATTATGAAGACTCCATAGTCTGCTTTATCCTTTAATTCAGCTAGCTCCGCAAAGCAGGAATACAGCTTCCAGCCATTTTAGCACCACATTAATTTATATTTGAGGCCATTTTGTTATGTTACTTTATATTTAAAAACCATTTTGTGGTTAATAATACCTTGCATAGATTTGGTGCTGCTGACAACAGCCGAAATCCAAATTTTAGATCCTCATCTCCCCCCTTTGGTCATTCCATGACCACACCATAACTGTGAGGGCACAGACCAGACTAGTCCAAGTGAATGGCAGCCAAAGATTGCCATACTTTCTCCTCGTCTGGGAAGGGGCCAGGGGCAGGCAATGACACTTCATCTAAGTGGAGAAGAAGTATTTTCTGGGTGGAACCAACGCTGTCAATAGAAGCTAATATTTTAGCTGTAATAAATTTAACAATAGCAATGCCAACAAAAAGACCAACTAAAACAATACCAGCATACATAGCCATATTAATCAGCCAGGAGCACCATGAGCCGAAACCCCAATCTCCCTATCTCGTGCCCTTGGTCATTTGGTTGACGAAGGTGCAGATATCATCTACACGCCTGGTAAAATTCTCGATAAGGTCAATGATACCCATGATGCATTTTGCCTTTGACTATAGCACAAACTCCACCTTCTTTGGCGAGTATGTAATCGAGGGCATACCGGTTTTGTGGGAAAATAGGCGTAATTCTGAAAGTGTGTCCTTAACTCCTGTTAAGACAGCAGTTGTCTCATTGCCCAAGAGAGTGAGACCGCAAATGAGATCATTTTGGTTTTGAAGGCTAAGGATTCCTACAGACCCTCTACTAAGAAAATGCTAAGAAATGCATACCCGAGAGAGTGAGCCCAAGAGGTACCCAAAGCCTTCGGATTCTTCCAATTTGCGCAGAATTCAGGTGAGACTGAACGTTTGATAGGGGAATCCCAATCCCATTGCCAGGTAATTGGACAGGGAATCATGGTCGGAAAAAGTGGTCCTACAGTTACAGCACAGGGAGTGCCTATTTCATTAAGGGCAAGGAAATTGGTTGCCTTACCTTGGCTGAAAAAAAAACAGGTTTAGTGTAGGTAGTGGAGGGAGCTTAACAGCGCCTATCTTTGTGACTTCTCAGAACATATAGATAGTACATGGACGGCTGTCCAGAGCATTTGGGGTGAAAGCTATTCAATAGAAAGAGGTGAGTCTTTCAGTAAGAGATGTGGTTATTGTCCCAGAATGGTTCCTTTCATCCTACAACTGAGAAAATGTGGGTGCCATTAGGGGTCTCATAATGAAGGTGGGTGTTATTACTTATTCCACAAAGGGCCTGAACACTAACGATAATAGAGACACACTCCTCCTCAAACCATACACATGAGATGCGGGGTCTTACAGGGAGCAGTGGCAACTGGTCCATTTGATCATAGCGCAGGGAACAGTCTTAGTCATATCTATGTAAGTGCACCCCCATCCTTTACCATTGTAACAATTCAGACAGGCTACTCCGGACTTATTAGAAGTAATTCATAAGCAACTAGCAGGTGGAGATAAGTAATAATAAAAAAATGCTATGTCCATCAAATGCTTTACTAGCATTCCATACTCCTCTGTTAGGATTCGGGAGGAGGAAAGGGGCCAAAGAATCTTTTGCTGAAGTCAGGGCGTAACAGACCACTTCATCCCTGCCAAATGTTCTATTGTGACTTTAGAGAAACAAATTGTTAGTGAAAGATATCATTTCCCCTTTGTCTCTTTTGTGGCATGGCTTATTGGAATGGGGGCAAAGCTTACCAGGGTCGCCCATAGCACAACTGAAATCAAACTGGCACACAACACCTTGACAGGGTAAAGACCATTAGACTTGTTGTTGTGGTTCTGTTCTCCGAGCTGGGAATTTGTGTTGCAGACTTTTCGTCCCCTGTCTAGGTGACATCCTCAGTGCTTGGGAGCCTCCTGTGAAGCGCTTCTGTGATCTTTCCTCCAGCATTTGTAGTGGTTTGTCTCTGCCGCTTCCGGTTGTCAGTTCCAGCTGTCCGCTGCAGTGGCCGATATATTGGGTCCAGGTCGATGGGCTTGTTGATAGATTCTGTGGATGAGTGCCATGCCTCTAGGAATTCCCTGGCTGTTCTCTGTTTGGCTTGTCCTACAGAGAATGAAACCGGAAAGCAACAACAGCCCCAGATTCTATGGACTACCTAAAGTGCACAAACCAGACATCCCACTCAGACCCATAGTATCGCGACCAGGGACACCATCACACAAACTGGCTAAAGAACTACAGCAGAAACTGAAACACCTGATCAGCGGATCCAGACACTCTCTCAAGTCAACACAGGAATTCTTGGACATCATCAGAAATACACACATTGACAAGGAAGAAACCATGGTCTCATTCGATGTAACGGCACTGTTCACCTCTATTGACAAAACCCTAGCCAGAGAAACAATAGCCAACCTGCTGGACATACAGAACAGACGACAAGACATTGAACCTATCAACAAAGACGGCATACTTAAACTACTGGACCTGTGCCTCACAACACACTTCACATTCAACAACCAGATATACGAACAAATCAACGGAACACCCATCTCTGGACTCAGAGCAGAAGCAGTAATGCAAAGGTTAGAACAAACAGTCTTACTGCAAATTCAACCCAAACTCTGGGTCAGATATGTGGACGACACCTTTGTAATCATCACAAACACAGAAACAGAGAACACACACCGGATCATCAACACCACACTCACAGGAATCCAATTCACTAGAGAGGAAGAAAAGGACAACTAACTCCCATTCCTAGACGTGATGGTACAGAGAACACCGAACAGAGAATTCAGCACAAAGGTATACAGGAAAGCTACATACACAGACCAAGTCCTGAACTATGAAAGTAACCACCCCAACACACACAAAAGTAGTTGCGTCAAGACACTATTCAAAACGGCCACAACAAAATGCAGCACACCAAAACTGCAAAAAGAGGAAGAAGAACACCTATATAATGTATTAGCCAAAAACGGATACCCCCGCAATTTCATCAACAGATGCCTAAGGGAAAGACAACAGAATGAGGACATGCCACAACCCAAAGGACTAGCCACACTACCATACATCAAGAACATTTCTGAACTAACAGCCAGACTACTGTGACCATTAGGACTCAACAGCACACAAACCAACAGCCACTCTCAGACAACAACTCACCAGGACAAAGGACCCAATACACAGCATGAGCAAAACCAATGTTGTGTACAAAGTCCCATGCAAGGACTGCACAAAACACTATATAGGACAAACAGGAAGACAGCTAACAACCTGCATCCATGAACACCAACTAGCCACGAAATGACACGACCAGCTATCCTTAGTAGCCACACACGCAGGTGACAAGCAACCTGAGTTCGACTGGACAACACTACTATTATAGGACAAGCCAAACAGAGAACAGCCAGGGAATTCCTAGAGGCATGGCACTCATCCACAGGTTCAATCAGTAAGGACATCGACCTGGACCCAATATACCGACCACTGCCGCGGACAGCTGGAACTGACACCTGGAAGCGGCAGAGACAAATCACTACAAATGCCGGAGGAAAGAGCACAGAAGCGCTTCACAGGAGGCTTCCAAGCACTGAGGATGTCACCCAGACAGGGGACGAAACGTCTGCAACACAAATTCCCAGCTCGGCGAACAGAACCACAACAACGAGCACCCGAGCTACAAATCTTCTCCCAAACTTTGAATTTAGACTTGTTCTGTAAATGAACTGTTCAATCTTTTGGATGCAGTTGACCACTGCAACAGTCATTCTTGGTAACATTCAGTCTCTTGGCATGCAAGGATATTTTCTTCGGCATAGTTGGTCTCTAGTTGCTCAGGCTCTCACAGGTAAACTGTCCCTTCTTGTTCACCAATACATGCAAGGGCTTGTCTGATGAGCTTGCAATGATGGCGATGAACCCAGCCGAAACGTTTCGCGACCCTAGCAACAGTTGGGGTGGTGAGGAGGACCTGGAAGCGTCTTTCCCAATGAGGTTGGAGGCCACAGAGTATCTTCTGTAATAAAGTATAAACCATTTCTCCCTTGCTCAAGTGTATACAAAATACACATACTCAATTAAAGCAGGCATGGTGGCACAGTGGTTAGCACTGCTGCCTCACAGCGCCTGGAGACCCGGGTTCAATTCCCGACTCAGGCGACTGACTGTGTGGAGTTTGCACGTTCTCCCCGTGTCTGCGCGGGTTTCCTCCGGGTGCTCTGGTTTCCTCCCACAGTCCAAAGATGTGCGGGTCAGGTGAATTGCCCATAGTGTTAGGTAAGGGGTATGGGTGGGTTGCGCTTCGGCGGGTCGGTGTGGACTTGTTGGGCCGAAGGGCCTGTTTCCACACTGTAAGTAATCTAATCAGGCAGCAGCAAAGAAGGAACACAAACTTGTCCAGTAGGGGTCACCCACATTCTGGTTTGAATACTGAGGGAGTACCCAATTTGAGGCCATACTTAGTGCCCTTCAGCAGGTGCCTCCCCTGTGATTCCTGTACCTTACCCAGGTCTGGCATACCCATCCTTATACTGTATCTAACCAGGTTTTGCTAGGGGACCAGAAGTTTGGGGTGTAAGGCTGCCTGCTTGCCCACTACTTTAGAACCAGTTTCAGTTTCCTCAGCATGAGCCGAACATCTTGATAATTGCCAGGTTGATTGGACAAAACAGCATTACTATAACGCTGCGTCATGGAGGTTAAAAATCTTCGCTGTTCCTACAAGGCTCCAAACTCGTGGGCCATACTAAAAGCACAATGAAGAGTCAGTGTACTTTAGGAGATTTTCCTTTTGCTAGGACAAGAGCATATCGATTCCCCACTTCAGCTACAAGGTAATGTTAAAGACATATCATTCCCCAGTGACCACATTTCAACTGTTTAAGCAAGGGTCAGCCATTTGTCCCTGGGGGATCTTGCTGTCTTGTCCCCAGTCTCAAAGGTGCAATGCAGGGCCTTGCCTGTCCCCATTTTCAGGACCCCTCAGGAAAAGGTTGCCGAGCAGTGGTCATCAGGGTGCTGGAAAAGTGCAGCAGGCCAGGCAGCATCCAAGGAGCAGGAGAATCGACGTTTCGGGCATAAGCCCTTCTTCAGGAATGAGGAGGGTGTGCCAAGCAGGCTAAGATAAAAGGTAGGGAGGAGGGACTTAGCGGAGGGGCATTGGGAATGCAATAGGTGGAAGGAGGTTAAGGTGAGGGTGATAGGCCGGAGTGGGGGTGGGGGCGGAGAGGTTGGGAAGAAGATTTCAGCTTAGGAAGGCGGTGCTGAGACTGAGGGTTGGGACTGAGATAAGGTGGGGGGAGGGGAAATGAGGTAGCTGGAGAAATCTGAGTTCATCCCTTGGTTGGAGGGTTCCTAGGTGGAAGATGAGTCGCTCTTCCTCCAGGCATCGTGTTGCCATGGCCTGGCAATGGAAGAGGGCAAGGAATTGCATGTCCTTGGCGGAGTGGGAGGGGGAGTTAAAGTGTTCAGCCACGGGACGGTTGGGTTGGTTGGTCCGGGTGTCCCAGAGGTGTTCCCTGAAACGTTCCGTAAGTAGGCGGCCTGTCTCCCCAATATAGAGGAGGCCACATCGGGTGCAGCGGATGCAATAGATGATGTGTGTGGAGGTGCAGGTGAATTTGTGATGGATATGGAAGGATTCCTTGGGGCCTTGGAGGGAAGTAAGGGGAAAGGTGTGGGTGCAAGTTTTGCATTTCTTGTGGTTACAGGGGAAGGTGCCGGGAGTGGAGGTTGGGTTGGTGGGGGGTGTGGACCTGACGAGGGAGTCGCGAAGGGAGTGGTCTTTTCGGAACGCTGATAGAGGAGGGAAGGGAAATATATCCCTGGTGGTAGGGTCCGTTTGGAGGTGGCGGAAATGAGGTGGTGAACCATGACATCACTTCCGCCCCCACAGACCATGCAGCCTCCGTGATCGCCGCCTAGACAATCACCTCCATAACTGGCAGGAAGACCATCGCCGATAGATTCGCGGCCTCCGCGGGGTCCACAGCCATCAGGAACAACACCGTTTCTGCTGTCGCTGCAACCACATCCACCCCCAGAATTGCCATTACCGCATCTACTTCCACCCCCAGTGACATCACTCACCTGCACAACGACCTCACCGCATGTGTCTCCACCCCCACGCCGATCTCCGCCCCCGCGCCGATCTCTGCCCCCATGCCTAACCCCACCCCCACACCGATCTCCGCCCTCACACCCAACCTCGCCCAACTCTGCCCCCATGCCTAACTCCGCCCCATGCCTAACCCCGCCTCCCTCCCAACTCCAGCCCCAAATCAGGTCCTAGCTCCCATTACTGCCGTATTTTCACCATCCCTTCAGGATGAAATATCAGTCCTCAGCAGAGGCCTCACCTTCATTCCCCTACGCTCCCAGATTAACGAGTTCAACACGTGGCGTGACATCAAACAATTCTTCCGCCGCCTTCGCCTCCGCGCCTACTTCTTCCACCAAGATTCTCGCCCACCCTCTAACAACCCCTTCTCCCGCCTCCAACACACCCCATCCACCTGGACACCCTGTGCTGGCCTCTTACCCGCCCTCGATCTCTTCATAGCCAACTGCTGCCGCGACATTAACCGCCTCAACCTCTCCACCCCTCTCACCCACTCCAACCTCTTACCCTCGCAACTTTCAGCCCTCCACTCCCTCCACTCCAACCCTAACGTCACTATCAAACCGGCAGACAAGGGAAGCGCGGTAGTAGTTTGGCGCACCGATCTTTACATTGCTGAGGCTAAACGCCAGCTAGCGGACACCTCCTCTTACTGCCCCCTTGACCATGACCCCACCTCCCACCACCAAACCATCATCTCCCAGACCATCCATAACCTTATGACCTCAGGGGATCTCCAATCCACCGCCTCCAACCTTATAGTCCCACAACCCCGCACCACCCATTTCTACCTCCTGCCCAAAATCCACAAACCTGACTGCCCCGGCCGACCCATTGTCTCAGCCTGCTCCGCCCCAGGGAACTCATCTCTGCATACCTCGGCACGGTTCTGTCCCACTTAGTCCAAGAACTTCCCACCTACATTCGGGACACCACCCACGCCCTCCACCTCCCCCATAATTTTCACTTCCCTGGCCCCCAATGACTTATCTTCACCACATCGTATCATCCTTCGTCATGTCCGCCACCTCCAAACAGACCCCACCACCAAGGATATATTTCCCTCCCCTATCAGCATTCCGGAAAGACCACTCCCTCCGCGACTCCCTTGTCAGGTCCACACCCCCCACCAACCCAACCTCCACTCCCGGCACCATCCCCTGCAACCGCAAGAAATTCAAAACTTGCGCCCACACCTTCCACCTCACTTGCCTCCAAGGCCCCAAGGGATACTTCCATATCCGCCACAAATTCACCTGCATCTCCACACACATCATTGCACCCAATGTGGTCTCCTCTATATTGGGGAGACAGGCCGCCTACTTGCGGAACATTTCAGGGAACATCTCTGGGACACCTGGACCAACCAACCCAACCGTCCCGTGGCCGAACACTTTAACTCCCCCTCCCACTCCACCAAGGACATGCAGGTCCTTGGCCTCCTCCATCACCAGACCATGGCAACACGATGCCTGGAGGAAGAGCGCCTCATCTTCCACCTAGGAACCCTCCAACCCCTATAATTACACAGTTCTAGTCCCTTAATTTAAATCCAAGATTAGATTCCTTAAGTGGTCCTGACCAGTCATTGGTCATTTACAATGCTATAGGTCATGAAATTACTGCAGCTCCCTTACAAGGACTTATCTACTCACATGGTAACAAAAACTTCTAACAAACAAGTCGTGGCCAAATCCAAATACACAGATATTAACCATAGGATATTTATTCTGTTATATTATTTGTCACAACATAATGTTGAACTGACATTTCAATTGTCATTGAGGGAGGGACTCCCTCGATAAAGCTATGGCTGACACATCAAAATCACCAATGAAACATAGCAGTCTTAAGTGAAAACAAACTAGTCTGAAACAAGAAAGGTTATAATGTTGTCTTCCTCCGTACTAAGCTTATTTGAAATTGAATAAGGTTGGCTTTCATGTAAGGATAAAAGAGATTAGTTAGAGACTCACAGGAGGGCAGTCATGGCCTGTAAGAAGAGCAGGGGTTAATATTTCATTTCATAATCACTGAAGGATCCTTAAAATTAAAAGAAATCATGTTTAATTTCCAAAATACAAATCAAATCCAAAACAGTCGCGGATCTTGAGTTCCAGGGAACAAAACACCAACATTCAATCACCAACAAACAAATATGCATCCAAACCGAATCACAAAGGGTTAAACTTTCTACAAGCTGCAGGCTTTCACACTCTCTCTTTGTCACGTAAACACACACACAATCTCAGTTTTCACCTTTTGTTCATTCCCTTCGTGTAAGGGTAATGAGACCCTCACACTGGGGAGGTTAGTCTCGTAAGTCCTGGCTGCGGCACATAATTGCTTAACTAAGTGTACAAAATCTAAATACCTCTCAGCCATTCCATTTGCGATTCTAACAATCATTTCAAGGCAAGTTTTTTGTGCCTCTGCATTCGCCCACAACCCAGGGGTAATACAACAGAGTCTTTAATAGTTGCCCGATGTGTCCTGTACGCCAAACTCATTAAAGTTTGTATATCCTGAAGCAAGCAATTGTAATTATAGCGGATTTGTACTAGCCAATTAAAACTAATATTGGCACTCAAACAAATCGGGGGCTTTGCTGCTCCTCTCCTTTGTAAAATGCAGCTGTAAATGTAACTGTTTGTTGTAAACTACTTTTGTAATTTGTTTAATAAATAAAAACAAGTCGGGGGCATCTTGAAGCATGACACAGACCTCAGCATGTTTATCCAGGTTTATCAAGTAGTGTTTCACCTGTCATAACCCTGGGGCAAACAAATTCTTTATTACTAGTTTTGTAAATGTGAAGATGCTTTCAGCAGCACTTTCTGTGCAGACACTAGGACCCTGTTGAGTACACACACTAGTATCTTGTTTCCAAGTTGCAAGAATTGTATCAGCATTCCTGTCACTGGCCAGCATTCCCTTTTTCTTTAAACACGACAAAAGCGGCAACCACCCTCCGTATTTCATAAATGAAGAACAGACACCAAAACGAACACAAAAGACAAAAGGCAGCAAAGCAAGACAAGCCAAGCCCATCAGATACAACAAACAGCAAGACTAATCAGTGGCCAACCGCCGATCATTTAACTTCCAGTCACCAGTGACTCTTCCTTTTGTTTCTGTTGATGTTTAACTTGAGCACGTTCCTTTTGTGGGACCACAATAGATTCATGGTTTCATTATTAGTTAATTTAGTTGCTGAAAATGTGTTGCTGGAAAAGCGCAGCAGGTCAGGCAGCGTCCAAGGAGCAGGAGAATCAAAGAAGGGCTCATGCCCGAAACATTGATTCTCCTGCTCCTTGGATGCTGCCTGACCTGCTGCGCTTTTCCAGCAACATATTTTCAGCTCTGATCTCCAGCATCTGCAGTCCTCACTTTCTCCTCTTGGTGAATTTCGTTCCCAATTTAGTGGCAGTATCCTGGCATAAGCACAAAACTGACTCATTGTGGCTTTTGTCACAGAATTACCTCCACAGTCTGATTAACGCTTTTTTGAGCCCATGTTTAATCACCAAAATCAAATGCTGGGCTGATTTAACCAGTTGAATATTTTTTGGGATACCTAGTGGCCACTGCTCATCACCTGATATCTTTTTTAAGGCAGCAAAAGCTCCCGCAGACTGTCAGCTTTCTCCAGAAACTTCTCATACATATAGTACTACCCATCTTACACAACCTTCCTTTTATAGTCCCAACACACAACAATTTACTGAACCTTCTCGACTTTCCCTAACCCTCGATAATCCTGTTATAATGTATTGCGATACTTCCTTATCTCACAGAAGGTCCCTGATCCTCTCTCTCTTTCTTTAGGGTACTCAACTCTGTTCAGATCCATTTCTCAACTCTGTCCTCAGATCCTTGATCTGGGGTGGAGTCCTCAACTCAACTCACTTCTATCTCTTTTTTTTAGAAATGGAATTCTCAACTCCCGAAGAACTTGACTTCTCTCTTTTTTAAAAAAATATTGAATTCTCAACTCCAGATGTCCTCGAACTTCCTTTCTCTCACTTCTTTCCCCACCCCCACCCTTTTATTTATAGGGTCCCTCGACCCTATCCTTGCCAAGACCGATCCTTTTTGGGTGGACTAGACAATAGACAGTGAGGGGTCAGGTCAGCCACTGCGTGAATGAGAGGAAAACCAAATGGATATGAAAAACTCAAGTCTGGGTGGCCAATTGCTCAACACTCAATAGGCTCTTGCACCACTGTCCACAATCCATCTGTGCCAAATCCGAGTGTCACAGCACCATATGAAGATCTGGGTCCCTGGGAGGGGCCTCTCGGTTCTGCGATCGGTCAAAAGATCACTCGGAGTATGGTCTGCTTCAGCAAGGTTTCACAGTTTAATAATATCAGCTGGGCGCAGATTTGCCCAGCACACAGGGGTTAAAAACTTCTGTGTTCATTGGAGAAATTCACAGTTGAATTTGAACAGGAAGCAATTTTTATATGTCTCTTAAAAGACAATTCAACTTTAATTACAAAGGAAAACCAATGAAATGAAATAAGGTGACATTATGGACAGCAGATAAATCCAATGATATTTCCTGGGAAACAGTATTATCTTACTCACATTATCGTCTCATACTCACGGTTCAAGGTTAGTCAGGGTGGTAGGTTAATGTTTTATGATTCATATTATGAAGACCCCATAGTCTGCTTTATCCTTTAATTCAGCTAGCTCAGCATATCAGGAATGCAGTTTCCAGCCATTTTAGCACATTATTAATTTATAACCTGAAGCCATTTTGCTATGTTACTTTATATTGAAAAGACTTGTTGTGGTCACTAATAGCTTGCATAGGTTTATTGTTCCTGAAAGCAGCCTAAATCCAGATTTTAGATCCTCAAGAGTCTTCACTGGGAATCGTTATTGTGCATCTCCACTGAGATTCTTCACTGTGCATCTTCACTGTGTGTCTTTACTGTGAGACTTCTCTGCAAATCTTCACTGTGAGTCTTCACTGTGAGTCTTCACTGACATTCTTCACTGCGAAACTTCGCTATCAGTCTGCACTGAGAGTCTTCACTGTGTACTCACTGTGAGTCTTTGTTGACAGTCTTCATTGTGAGCCTTCACAGTGAGTCTACAATGTGTGTCCTTACTGTGAGATATCACTGTGAGTCTTCACTCTGCATCTTCTGTCTGCATCTTATCTCTGCACCTTCACTGTGAGTCTGTACCGTGAGCCTTCACTGTCAGTATTCACAAAGAAAATTCACTGACAGTCTTCACTGTGTATCTTGACTTAGAGTCCTCACTGCGAGTCCTCACTGCGAGTCCTCACTGCGAGTCTTCACTAAGAGTCTTCACCGTATCTTCACTATGTTGAGGGAACTCCACTGGGAGAGTGGATAATGATGAGGGAGCATCATTGGGAGAGTGGTCAGTGCTGATGGACACCCACTGTGAGAGTGGATTGTGCTGAGGAAGATCCACTGGGACACTGGGCAGGGCTGAGTCAGCACGACTGGGAGAGTGGAAAGTGCGGAACGTGCATCATTGGGAGAGTTGATACTGTTGAGGGAGCTCAACTGGGTGAGAGGATAGCGCTGAGTGAGTTCCACTGGGAGAATGGATAGAGCTAAAACTGCTCCCCTAGGAGAGTTGGACAATGCTGAAGGAGGTGCAGTAGCAGTTGCTGGGGGGGGGGGGCTCCACTGGCAGAGTGGATAATGCTGAGGGAGCCCAACTGGGACACTGGATATTGCTGAGGGAGCTCCACAGGGAGGGTTGGACAGTGTTGAGGGAACATCATTGGGAGAGTGGATAGTGCTGAGAGAGCTTTATTGGGAGAGTGGAGAGTGCTGAGGGAGCTCCACTGGGAGAGTTGCACAGTGCTGAGGCAGCGTCATTGGCAGAGTGGATTGTGGTGAGGGAGCTCCATTGGGAGAGTGGATAGTGTTAAGGGAGATTCATTGGGAGAGTGGATAGTGCTGAGGGAGCTACACTGGGAGACTGGGATAGTGCTGAGAGAGCATCATTGGGAGAGTGGATTGTGGTGAGGGAGCTCCATTGGGAGAGTAGCTAGTGTAGAGGGAGCTTCATGAGGAGAGTGGATAGCGCTGAGGGAGCTTATTTGGAAAAGTGGTAAGTGCTGAGGGAGCGTCATTGGGCGAGTGGATAGTACTGAGGGAGCCCCACTGGGATAGTGGGTAGTGCCAAGGGAGCTCCACTGGGAGAGTAGGACAGCGCTGAGGGAGTGTCATTTAGAGAGTGGCCAATGCTGAGGGAGCTCCACTGGGAGAGTTACACAGTGCTGAAAGAGCTTCATTGGGAGAGTCCATAGCATTAAGGGAGCCCGACTGCGTGAGTTTGACAGTACTGAGGCAGCATCATTGACTGAATGTATAGAGATGAGGGACCCCCCTAGGAGTGTGGATTGTGATGAGGGTGCTCCAATTGGAGAGTTGATAGTGCTAAGGAAGCGACATTGGGAGAGTGGGCAGTGCTGAGGGTGTGTCATTAGTACAGTGGATACTGCTGAGGGATCTCAACCGGGTTTCAGGAGAGTGCTGAGGGAGCTTCACTGGGTGAAAGGATAGTGCTGAGGGAGCTCCACTGGGAGAGTTGGACAGTGTTGAGGGAGCATCATTGGGAGAGTTGGACAGTGCTGAGGGAGCATCATTGGGAGAGTGTATAGTGATGAGGGACCCCCCACTGGGAGAGTGGATAGTGCTAAAGGAGCAACATTGGGAGAGTGGGCGGTGCTGACGCTGAGTCATTAGGACAGTGAATACTGCTGAGGGATCTCAACTGGGTGAAAGGAGAGTGCTGAGGGAGCTTCACGAGGAAAGTAAGTATTTCTGAGGCAGCTCCACTGGGAGAGTGGAAAGTGCTAAGGGAGCATCACTGGGAGATTGTTTAGTGCTGAGGGAGCTCTACTGGGAGAGTGGATAGTGCTGAGGGAGCTCTACTGGGAGAGTCGGACAGTGCTGAGGGAGCTTTATTGGGAGAGTGGATAGTGCTGAGGGAGCTCCACTAGGATAGTGGATAATGCTGAGGGTGATCCACTGGGAGGGTTGCACAGTGCTGAGGGAGTGTCATTTAGACAGTGGTTAATGGTGAGGGTGTGTCATTGGGAGAGTGGATGATGCTGAGGGATCTCCACTGGGAGAGTTTGACAGTGCTGAGGCAGCATCATGGGGAGAGTGTATAGTGATGAGGGACCCCCCACTGGGAGAGTGGATAACGCTGAGGGGGCTCCACTGGGAGAGAGGATCGTGCCGAGGGAGCTCCCCTGGGAGAGTGGCCAGTCCTGAGGCAGCTCCACTAGCAAAGTGGTTAGTGCTTAGGGTGCCCCACTGGGAGAGTGGATAGTGATGAGAGAGCCCCACTGAGAGAGTTGCACAGTGCTGAGGGAGTGTCATTTACAGAGTAGATAGTGCTGAGAAAGTGTCATTGGGAAAGTGGTCAGTGCTGATGGAAATCCACTGGTACAGTGCATAGTGCTGGGGGCTCCACTGGGAGAGTTGGACACTACTGAGGGAGCTCCACTGGGAAATTAGATAGTGATGAGGGCACTCCATTGGGAGAGTTGGACAGTGTTGAGGGAGCATCATTGGGAGAGTGGATAGCGCTGAGGGACCGTCAATGGGAGAGTGGATAATTCTAAAGGAGCTCAACATGGAGAGGATAGTGCTGAGGAAACTCCACTTGGAGGATGGATAGAGCTGAGTGTGCTCCCCTGAGAGAGTTGGACAATGCTGAGGGAGGGTCATTGGGACGGTGGTTAGAGATGAGGGACCTCCATGGGAGAGTGGATAATGCTAAGGGTCACTCATTGGGGAGTGGATAGTGCTGAGGAATCTCCACTGGGAGAGTAGGCAGTCCTGAGGCAGCTCCACTGGAAAAGCTGTTAGTGCTGAGGGAGCACCACTGGGAGAGTGCACAGTGCTGAGGGAGTGTAATTTATAGAGTAGATAGTGCTGAGACAGTGTGATTGGGAGAGTGGTCAGCGCTAATGGAAATCCACTGGCAGGGTGCATAATACTGAGGGAGCACCACTGGGACAGATGATAGTGCTGGGGCCTGCACTGGGAGAGCTGGACACAGATGAGGCAGCTTTATTGGGAGAGTGTATAGTGCTGAGGGAGCTCCACTGGGAGAGTTGCACAGTGTTGAGGGGAGCATTATTGGGAGAGTGAGTAATGTTGAGGGAGCTTCACTGGGAGAGTAGATAGTGCCTAGGGACCGCCAATGGGAGAGCACATAATTCTGAGGGAACTCAACTTGGAGAAAGGCTAGTGCGGAGGGAGTCCCACTGGGAGAGTGGATAGTGCTAAGGGAGCTCCACTGGGAGAGTTGCACAGTGCTGAGGAAGCTTCATAGGGAGAGTAGATAGTGCTGAAGGAGCTCAACTGGGAGAGTTGGATCATTCGGAGGGAGCGCCTCTGGGAGAGTGGATAATCCTGAGGAGGCACTTTTGGGATAGAGGATAGTGCTGAAGAAGCCCTACTGGACTAGTGGTTAGTGCTGAGGGAGCCAAACTGGGAGACTGGATAGTGCTGATGAAGCACTACTGAGAGAATTTGACAGTGCTGAGGCAACATCATTGGGAGACTGGATAGTGCTGAGGGAGTGTCATTGGCAGAGTGGATAGTGCTGAGGGAGCTACACTAGGAGAGTGGATACTGTTGAGGGATCTCCACGGGAGAATTGGACAGTTCTGAGGGAGCATCATTGGGAGAGTGTATAATGATGAGGGACCCCCCCATTGGGAGAGTGGATTGTGATGAGGGAGCTCCACTGGGAGAGTGGATAATGCTAAGGGAGTGACATTGGGAGAGTGAGCAGTGCTGAGGCTGCGTCATTAGGACAGTGGATACTGCTAAGATATCTACTGGGTGAAAGGATAGTGCTGAGGGAGCTCCACTGTGTGAGAGAATAGTGCTGAGGGTGCTCCCTGGGAGAGTTGGACAGTGCTGAGGGAGTGTCATTGGGAGAGTGGATAGTGCTGAGGGAGCTCCACTGCGAGACTGGATAATGCAGAGGGTGATCCACTGGGAGGGTTGCACAGTGCTCAGGGAGAGTCATTTAGACAGGCGTTAGTGTTGAGCGAGTGTCATTGGGAGAGTGTTAAGTGCTGAAGGAGTGTCATTGGGAGAGCGGATAGTGCTGATGGAGCTCCACTGGGAGAGTTGGACAGTGCTGAGGGAGCTTCATTTAGAGAGTGGTTAGTACTAAGGCAGCTCCAGAGGGAGAGTTGTTCAGTGCTGAAAGAACTTCATTGGAGAGTGGATAGTGCTGACGGAGCTCCACTGGGAGTGTGGCTGGTGTTGAGGGAACCCGCCTGGGTGACGTGGACAGTGCTGAGGCAGGGTCATTGGGAGAGTGTATAGTGATGAGGGAACACCACTGGGAGAGTGGATAGTGGTGAGAAAGCTTCGCTGGGAGAATGGATAATGCTGAGTGAGCTTCTTTGGGAGAGTGGATGGTGCTGAGGGATCTGTAATGGGATAATTGGATAATGCTGAGGGAGCTCCTGTGGAAGAGTGGATAATTCTGAGGGAGCAGCTTTGGGACAGTGGTTCGTCCTGTGGGAGCTCCACTGGGAGACTGGATATTGCTGAAGGAGCATCATTGTGAGAGTGGATAGTTCCGAGCCAGCTCCACCGGTACAGTTGGACAGTGCTGAGTGAATGTCATTGGGAGAGTAGATAGTGCTAAGGGAGTGTCATTGGGAGAGTGGATTGTGAAGAGGGACCTCCACTGGGAGAGTGGATAGTGGTGAGGTATCTCCACTGGGAGAGTTGACAGTGCTAAGGGAGCATCATTGGGATAGTGGATAGTGGTGAGGGAACTCCACTGGGAGAGTGGACAGTGCTAAGGGAGCATCTTTGGAGAGTGGACAGTGCTGAAGTAGCTCCCCTGGGAGAGTGGATAATCCTGAGGGAGCCCCACTGGGAGAGTGAATAGTGCTGAGGGAGCTCCACTGTGAGAGTTGGACAGTGCTAAGGGATCATCTTTGGGAGAGTGGATAGTGTTTAGGGAGCCCAACTGAGAGAGTGCATTGTGTTGAGGGAGCCCCACTTGGGAGGGTTTGCCAGTGCTCAGGCAGCGTCAGTGGGAGAGTGGATAGTGATGAGGGTCCCCAACTTGGAGAGTGGATAGTGCTGAGGTAGCTCCACTGGGAGAGTTGGAAAGTGCTGAGGGAGCATCATTAGGGCAGTGGTCAGAGCTGAGGGAGCCCCACTGGAAGAGTAGATAGTGTTGAGGGAGACACACTTGGAGAGTGGATAGTGCTGAGGGACCGTCATTGGGAGAGTTGTTAGTGCTGAGGGAGCTCCATTGGTGAGAGGATAGTGTTGAGGGAACATCATTGGGAGATGGAGAGTGCTAAGTGAGCTCCACTAGGAGAGTGGAAAGTCCTGAGAGAGTGTCATTGGGAGAGTGGAGTGCTGAGGGTGCTCCACTGAGAGAGAGGATAGTGCTGAGAGAGCCCCATTGGGAGAGTGCATAGTGCTGCGGGAACTCCACTGGGAGAGTGGACTGTGGTGAGGGAGCTCCACTGGGAGAGTGGATAGTGCTGCGGGAACTCCACTGGGAGAGTGGACCGTGGTGAGGGAGCCCCACTGGGAGAGTGGATAGTGTTGCGGGTGCTCCACTGTGAGAGTTGGACAGTGCTAAGGGATCATCTTTGGGAGAGTGGATAGTGTTGAGGGAGCCCAACTGGGAGAGTGGGTATTGTTGAGGGAGCCCCACTGGCTGAGTTTGTCAGTACTCAGGCATCAACATTGGGAGAGTATATAGTGCTGAGAGACACCCACTGGGAGAGTGGATAGTGCTAATGGACCGTCATTGGGAGAGTGGTTAGTGCTGAGGGAGCTCCACTGGGAGAGTGGGTAGTGCAGAGGGAGCCAAACTGGGAGACTGGATAGTGCTGAGGAAGCCATACTGGGAGAGTTTGACAGTGCTGAGGCAGCATCATTGGGAGAGTGAATTGTGGTGAGGGAGCTCCTCTGGGAGAGTTGGATAATTCTGAGGGAGCTCCTTTGGGAGAGTGGATAATCCTGAGGGAGCACCTTTTGGATAATAGATATTGCTGAGGCAGCATCACTGGGCTAGTGGTGAGTGCTGAGGGAGCCAAACTGGGAGTGTTTGACAGTGCTGAGGCAGCATCATTGGGAGAGTGGGCAGTGCTGAGGCAGCTCCACTGGGATAGTGATTAGTGCTGAGGGAGCCACACTGGGAGAGTGGTTAGTGCTGAGGGAGCCAAACTGGGAGACTGGATAGTGCTGAGAGACCGTCATTGAGAGAGTGGTTAGTTCTGAGGCAGCTTCAATGGGACAGTGGAGCGTGCTGAGCAAGCCCACTGAGAGACTGGATAGTGCTGAGGGTGCTCCACTGGGACAGTTGATGGAGTGTCACTGGGAGAGTGATAGTGCTGAGGGAGCATCATTTGGAGATTTGCACTGTGTTGAGTGTGGTCCAGTGGGAGAGTGGATAGGGCTGAGGGAACTCCACTGGGAAAGTAGATTTTGCTGAGGGCTCTCCACTGTGAATAGTGTTGAGAGCACTTCACTGTGAGAGTTGAACAGTGCTGAGGGATCATCATTGGGAGAGTGCATAGTGCTGAGGGAGCTCCACTCCGAGAGTGGATAGTGCTGAGGGAACGTCATTGGGAGGGTGGATAGTGCTGAGGGAGCTCCACTGGCAGAGAGAGAGCAAGGCTGAGGCAGCTCCAATTGGAGAGTGGAAAGTGCTGAGGGCACTCCATTGAGAGAGTGGATAATACTGAGGGTGCTCCCTGGGAGAGTTGGACAGTGCTGTGGGAGCATCATTGGGAGAGTGTATAGTGATGAAGGATCCCCACTGGGAGTGTGGATAGCGCTGAGGGAGCTCCACTGGGAGAGTGGATAGTGCTGAGGGATTCCCACTGGGAGAGTGGATAGCCCTGAGGGAACTCCACTGGAAGAGAGGATAGTGTTGAGTGAGTGTCAATGGCAGAGTGGATAGTGATGAGGGAGCTCCATGGGGAGAGTTGGATAGTGCTGAGGGTGCTCCTCTCGGAGAGTGGATAATCCTGAGGGCGCCCCACTGTGAGACTGGATAGTGCTGAGGGAGCTCCACTGGGAAAGTGGATAGTGCTGATGGAGTGTCATTTGGAGAGTTTCATAGTGTTGAGTGTGCTCCAGTGGGAGAGTGGATAGTGCTGAGGGGAACTCCAGTGGGAGAGTGGATAGTGCTGAGGGAGCTACACTGGGAGAGTGGATAGTGCTGACAGAGCGTCATTTGGAAAGTGGGTATTGTTGAGGGAGCCCCACTGGCTGAGTTTGCCAATCCTCAGGCAGCGACATTGGGAGAGTACATAGTGATGATGGACACTCACTGGGAGAGTGGATTGTGCTGACGGACCATCACTGGGAGTGTGGCTGGTGTTGAGGGAACCCGCCTGGGTGAGGTGGACAGTGCTGAGGCAGGGTCATTGGGAGAGTGTATAGTGATGAGGGAACACCACTGGGAGAGTGGATAGTGATGAGGGAACACCACTGGGAGAGTGGATAGTGGTGAGAAAGCTTCGCTGGGAGAATGGATAATGCTGAGTGAGCTTTTGGGAGAGTGGATGGTGCTGAGGGATCTGTAATGGGATAGTTGGATAACGCTGAGGGAACTCCTCTGGAAGAGTGGATAATTCTGAGGGAGCAGCTTTGGGACAGTGGTTCGTCCTGTGGGAGCTCCACTGGGAGACTGGATATTGCTGAAGGAGCATCATTGTGAGAATGGATAGTTCCGAGCCAGCTCCACCGGTACAGTTGGACAGTGCTGAGTGAATGTCATTGGGAGAGTAGATTGTGCTAAGGGAGTGTCATTGGGAGAGTGGATTGTGAAGAGGGACCTCCACTGGGAGAGTGGATAGTGGTGAGGTATCTCCACTGGGAGAGTGGACAGTGCTAAGGGAGCATCATTGGGATAGTGGATAGTGGTGAGGGAACTCCACTGGGAGAGTAGACAGTGCTAAGGGAGCATCTTTGGAGAGTGGATAGTGCTGAAGTAGCTTCCCTGGGAGAGTGGATAATCCTGAGGGAGCCCCACTGGGAGAGTGGATAGTGCTGAGGGAGCTCCAGCAGCAGAGTTGCACAGTGCTGAGGGAGCTTCATTGGGAGAGTGCATTGTGTTGAGGGAGCCCCACTTGGGAGGGGTTGCCAGTGCTCAGGCAGCGTCAGTGGGAGAGTGGATAGTGATGAGGGTCCCCAACTTGGAGAGTGGATAGTGCTGAGGTAGCTCCACTGGGAGAGTTGGAAAGTGCTGAGGGAGCATCATTAGGGCAGTGGTCAGAGCTGAGGGAGCCCCACTGGAAGAGTAGATAGTGTTGAGGGAGACACACTTGGAGAGTGGATAGTGCTGAGGGACCGTCATTAGGAGAGTTGTTAGTGCTGAGGGAGCTCCATTGGTGAGAGGATAGTGTTGAGGGAACATCATTGGGAGATGGAGAGTGCTAAGTGAGCTCCACTAGGAGAGTGGAAAGTCCTGAGAGAGTGTCATTGGGAGAGTGGAGTGCTGAGGGTGCTCCACTGAGAGAGAGGATAGTGCTGAGAGAGCCCCATTGGGAGAGTGCATAGTGCTGCGGGAACTGCACTGGGAGAGTGGACCGTGGTGAGGGAGCCCCACTGGGAGAGTGGATAGTGTTGCGGGTGCTCCACTGTGAGAGTTGGACAGTGCTAAGGGATCATCTTTGGGAGAGTGGATAGTGTTGAGGGAGCCCAACTGGGAGAATGGGTATTGTTGAGGGAGCCCCACTGGCTGTGTTTGTCAGTACTCAGGCATCAACATTGGGAGAGTATATAGTGCTGAGAGACACCCACTGGGAGATTGGATAGTGCTAATGGACCGTCATTGGGAGACTGGTTAGTGCTGAGGGAGCTCCACTGGGAGAGTGGGTAGTGCAGAGGGAGCCAAACTGGGAGACTGGATAGTGCTGAGGAAGCCATACTGGGAGAGTTTGACAGTGCTGAGGCAGCATCATTGGGAGAGTGGATTGTGGTGAGGGAGCTCCTTTGGGAGAGTGGATAATCCTGAGGGAGCACCTTTTGGATAATAGATATTGCTGAGGCAGCATCATTGGGCTAGTGGTGAGTGCTGAGGGAGCCAAACTGGGAGTGTTTGACAGTGCTGAGGCAGCATCATTGGGAGAGTGGGCAGTGCTGAGGCAGCTCCACTGGGATAGTGATTAGTGCTGAGGGAGCCACACTGGGAGAGTGGTTAGTGTTGAGGGAGCCAAACTGGGAGACTGGATAGTGCTGAAGAAGCCGCACTGGGGGAGTTTGACAGTGCTGAGGCAGCATCATTGGGGGAGTGGATTGTGGTGAGGGAGCTTTACTGGGAGAGTGCATAGTGCTGAGGCAGCTCCACTGGGATAGTGGTTAGTGCTGAGGGAGCCACACTGGGAGAGTGGTTAGTGCTGAGGGAGCTAAACTCGGAGACTAGATAGTACTGAGGAAGCCCCATGGGAGAGTTTGACAGTGCTGAGGCAGCATCACTGGGAGAATGTATAGTGATGAGGGACCCCCCAATTGAAAAGTGGATTGTGATGAAGGAGCTCCACTCCGAGAGTTGATAGTGCTGAGGGTGCTCCCACGGAGTGTTGGACAGTGCTGACGGAGCGTCATTGGGAGATTGGATAGTGCTGAGGGAAGTCCACTGGGAATGTGTATAGTGCAAAGGGGCGCCAGTAGAAAGAGGATTGTGCAGATAGACAGTCATTGGGAGAGTGGATAGTGATGATGGATCTCCATGGGGATTCAGGATAGTGCTGAGGGAGCTCCATTGGGAAGGTAGATAGTGTAAGGGGGTGCCATTAGAAAGAGGATAGTGCAGATAGCTGGTCATTGGGAGAGGGGATAGTAATGATGGATCTCCATGGGGAGATTTGAATAATGCTGAGGGAGCTCCTCTGGGATAGTGGATTATCCTGAGGGAGACCCACTGGGAGAGTGGATATTGCTGACGGAGGCCCACAGGGACAGTTGGAATAGTCCTGAGGATGCTTCCCTCGGAGGGTCGGACAGCACTGAGGGAGCATCATTGGGATAGTGGTCAGTCTTCAGCGAGCTCCACTGGGACAGTGGGCAGTGCTGAGGCAGTTCCAATGGGTTAGTGGAAAGTGCTGAGAGAGTGTCTTTGGGAGAGTGGACAGTGCTGAGGGTGCTCCACTGAGAGAGTGGATAGTGCTGAGGGTGCTCCCTGAGAGAGTTGGATAGTGCTGAGGAAGCGTCATTGGGAAAGTGTATAGTGATGAGGGACCACCACTGGGAGAGTGGATTGTGTTGTGGGAGCACCACTGGGAGACTGGATAGTGCTGAGAGAGCGTCATTGAGAGAGTGGTTAGTTCTGAGGCAGCTTCAATGAGACAATGGAGAGTGCTGAGCAAGCCCCACTGAGAGACTGATTAGATTAGATTACTTACAGTGTGGAAACAGGCCCTTCGGCCCAACAAGTCCACACCGACCCGCCGAAGCGCAACCCACCCATACCC
Source organism: Hemiscyllium ocellatum (assembly GCF_020745735.1). Lineage (NCBI taxonomy): Eukaryota > Metazoa > Chordata > Chondrichthyes > Orectolobiformes > Hemiscylliidae > Hemiscyllium > Hemiscyllium ocellatum. The sequence continues at coordinate 15,727,967 of NC_083416.1, read as the reverse complement.
CTACATATACCCCTTACCTAACACTACGGGCAATTTAGCATGGCCAATTCACCTGACCCGCACATCTTTGGACTGTGGGAGGAAACCGGAGGAAAACTGAGGGTGCTCCACTGGGACAGTTGGACAGTGTTGATGGAGTGTCACTGGGAGAGTGATAGTGCTGAGGGAGCATCATTTGGAGATTTGCACTGTGTTGAGTGTGGTCCAGTGGGAGAGTGGATAGGGCTGAGGGAACTCCACTGGGAAAGTAGATTTTGCTGAGGGCTCGCCACTGTGAATAGTGTTGAGAGCACTTCACTGTGAGAGTTGAACAGTGCTGAGGGATCATCATTGGGAGAGTGCATAGTGCTGAGGGAGCTCCACTCCGAGAGTGGATAGTGCTGAGGGAACGTCATTGGGAGGGTGGATAGTGCTGAGGGAGCTCCACTTGCAGAGAGAGCAAGGCTGAGGCAGCTCCAATGGGAGAGTGGAAAGTGCTGAGGGCACTCCATTGAGAGAGTGGATAATACTGAGAGTGCTCCCTGGGAGAGTTGGACAGTGCTGTGGGAGCATCATTGGGAGAGTGTATAGTGATGAAGGATCCCCACTGGGAGTGTGGATAGCGCTGAGGGAGCTCCACTGGGAGAGTGGATAGTGCTGAGGGATTCCCACTGGGAGAGTGGATAGCCCTGAGGGAACTCCACTGGAAGAGAGGATAGTGCTGAGTGAGTGTCAATGGCAGAGTGGATAGTGATGAGGGAGCTCCATGGGGAGAGTTGGATAGTGCTGAGGGTGCTCCTCTCGGAGAGTGGATAATCCTGAGAGAGCTCCACTGGGAAAGTGGATAGTGCTGATGGAGTGTCATTTGGAGAGTTTCATAGTGTTGAGTGTGCTCCAATGGGAGAGTGGATAGTGCTGAGGGAGCTACACTGGGAGAGTGGATAGTGCTGACAGAGCGTCATTTGGAAAGTGGGTATTGTTGAGGGAGCCCCACTGGCTGAGTTTGCCAATACTCAGGCAGCGACATTGGGAGAGTACATAGTGATGATGGACGCTCACTGGGAGAGTGAATTGTGCTGATGGACCATCACTGGGAGAGTGGTTAGTGCTGCGGAAGCTCCACTGGCAGAGTGGACAGCGTAGAGGCAGCTCCCCTGGGAGAGTAGGTAGTGCTCAGGGAGCGTCATAAGGAGAGTGGATCGTGCTGAGGGAGTTCCAGTGGGAGAGTCGAAAGAGTGGATAGAGCTGAGGGTGCTCCCTTAGGCGATTTGAGCAACGCTGAGTGAGCATCATTGGGAAAGTGGTTAGTGCTGAGGGAGCTCCACTGTGTGAATCAGTAGTGCTGAAGGAGCTCCACTGGGAGAGTGGATAGTGCTGAGGGTGCTGCAGTGGGAGAGTTGGACAGTGCTGAGGGAGCCCTACTGGGAGAGTGTATAGTGGTGAGGGAACTCCACTGGGAGAGAGGACAGTGCTGACAGAGGGTCATTGGGAGTGTGGACAGTGCTGAGCGAGCTCCACTGGGAGACTGGATACTGCTGAGAGTGTTCCACTGGGAGCGTTGGTTAGTGCTGAGGGAGCTCCTCTAAGAGAGTGGATTGTGCTGAAGGGGCTGCACTGGGAGAATGGAAAGTGCTGAGTGAATGACACTAGGAGAGAGGACAGGGCTAAGGGTACTTCCCTAAGAGAGTTGGACAGTGCTGAGGTAGCACCATTGGGACAGTGCTTAGTGTGTGGGACACCCACTGAGAGAGTGGATAGTGCTGAAGGAGCCCCACTGGATGGGGGAGTGCTGAGGGAGCTCTAGTGGAAGAGTGGGCAGTGCTGAGGCGGCTCCAGTGGGAGAGTAGAAAGTGCTGAGGGAGTGTCATTTGTAGAGTGGGTACGACTGAGGGAGCTCCACTGAGTGAGTGGCTAGAGCTGAGGGTGCTCCCCTCAGAGAGATGGACAGCACTGAGGGAGCATCATTGGGGCAGTGGTTAGTGCTGAGGGAGCTTCACTGTGAGAATTGGACAGTGTTGAGGGATCATCATTGGGAGAGTGGATAGTGCTGAGGGAACTACACTGGGACAGTGGACAGTGCTGAAGGGAACTCCACTGGGAGAGTGGATAGTGCTGACAGAACATCATTTGAAAAGTGGATGTTGTTGAGGGAGCCCCACTGGCTGAGTTTGCCAGTACACAGGCAACGACATTGGGAGAGTACATAGAGATGATGGACACTCACTGGGAGAGTGGATTGTGCTGACAGACCACCATTGAGAGAGTGGCTAGTGCTGCAGAAGCTCACTGGCAGAGTGGGCAGTGCAGAGGCAGCTCCTCTGGGAGAATAGATAGTGCTAAGGGAGCGTCATAAGGAGAGTGGATCGTGCTAAGGGAGCTCCAGTGGGAGAGTGGAAAGAGTGGATAGAGCTAAGGGTGCTCCTTAGGCGAATTGAGCAGCGCTGAGCAAGTGTCATTGGGAGAGTGGATAGTGCTGAGGGAGCTCCACTGGGAGACTGAATACTGCTGAGGGTGCTCCCCTGGGACAACTGGGTAGTGCTGAGGGATCGCCATTGTGAGATGCTGCCTAACCTGCTGTGCTTTGACCAGCAACACATTTGCAGCTGTGATCTCCAGCATCTGCAGACCTCATTTTTTACTCGAAGATTTTAACCTACTGCGAATCCTCTTACAAGGATGCCTTCCTTGAAGAAGCTCTCTTCCTCCCTCTACAAGGATTTCAGTGAGTCCCTCTCTCACTGCACCCCCCAGGTCATCTCCTCTGACCTCCTTCCACCTATCCCACCTCCATCGCCCCTCCCCCTAGTCCCTCCTCCCTACCTTTTATCTCAGCCGGCTTGGCTCTCTCTCTCTTATTCCTGATGAAGGGCTTATGCTCGAAACGTCGAATTCTCTATTCCTGAGATGCTGCCTAACCTGCTGTGCTTTGACCAGCAACACATTTGCAGCTGTGATCTCCAGCATCTGCAGACCTCATTTTTTACTCGAAGATTTTAACCTACTGCGAATCCTCTTACAAGGATGCCTTCCTTGAAGAAGCTCTCTTCCTCCCTCTACAAGGATTTCAGTGAGTCCCTCTCTCACTGCACCCCCCAGGTCATCTCCTCTGACCTCCTTCCACCTATCCCACCTCCATCGCCCCTCCCCCTAGTCCCTCCTCCCTACCTTTTATCTCAGCCGGCTTGGCTCTCTCTCTCTTATTCCTGATGAAGGGCTTATGCTCGAAACGTCGAATTCTCTATTCCTGAGATGCTGCCTAACCTGCTGTGCTTTGACCAGCAACACATTTGCAGCTGTGATCTCCAGCATCTGCAGACCTCATTTTTTACTCGAAGATTTTAACCTACTGCGAATCCTCTTACAAGGATGCCTTCCTTGAAGAAGCTCTCTTCCTCCCTCTACAAGGATTTCAGTGAGTCCCTCTCTCACTGCACCCCCCAGGTCATCTCCTCTGACCTCCTTCCACCTATCCCACCTCCATCGCCCCTCCCCCTAGTCCCTCCTCCCTACCTTTTATCTCAGCCGGCGTGGCTCTCTCTCTCTTATTCCTGATGAAGGGCTTATGCTCGAAACGTCGAATTCTCTATTCCTGAGATGCTGCCTAACCTGCTGTGCTTTGACCAGCAACACATTTGCAGCTGTGATCTCCAGCATCTGCAGACCTCATTTTTTACTCGAAGATTTTAACCTACTGCGAATCCTCTTACAAGGATGCCTTCCTTGAAGAAGCTCTCTTCCTCCCTCTACAAGGATTTCAGTGAGTCCCTCTCTCACTGCACCCCCCAGGTCATCTCCTCTGACCTCCTTCCACCTATCCCACCTCCATCGCCCCTCCCCCTAGTCCCTCCTCCCTACCTTTTATCTCAGCCGGCTTGGCTCTCTCTCTCTTATTCCTGATGAAGGGCTTATGCTCGAAACGTCGAATTCTCTATTCCTGAGATGCTGCCTAACCTGCTGTGCTTTGACCAGCAACACATTTGCAGAGGTGAGTGGATAGTGCTGAGGGAGCTCCACTGGTAGATCGGATAGTGCTGAGTGAGTGTCATTGGGCGAGTGGATAATGATGAGGGAGCTCCACTGGGACAGTTGGACAGTGCTGAGGGAGCGTCATTGGGACAGTGGATAGCACTGAGTGAGCATCACTGGGCGAGTGGATAGTGATGAGGGAGCTCCAGTGGGAGATTTGGATATTGCAGACGGAACCCCTCTGGGAGAGTGGATCCTCCTGAGGGACTTCCACTTGGAGGGTGAGGGTGCTCCCATGGGGTGTTGGCCATGTGCTGATGGGCCGTAATTGGGAGAATTACTAGTGCTGAGGGAGCTCCATGGGGAGAGAGGATAGTGTTGAGGGAACTCCATTGGGAGAGAGGATAGTGCTGAGGGAGCTCCATTAGGAGAGTTGGGTAGTGGTGAGGGAGCTCCACTAGGAACATGGATAGTGTAATGGGATGCCATTAGAAAGAGGAAAGTGCAGATAGATGGTCATTAGGAGAGTGGATAGTGATGACGAATCTCCAGGGGGATCTCCTCTGGGAGAGTGGATTATCCTGAGGGAGACCCACTGGGAGAATGGATATTGCTGATGGACACCCACAAGGAGAGTTGGAATAGTCTTGAGGATGCTTCCCTCAGAGACTTGGACAGCGCTGGAGGAGCGTCATTGGGATAGTGGTCAGTCTTGAGCGAGCTCCACTGGGACAGTGGGCAGTGCTGAGGCAGCTCCAATGGGTTAGTGGAAAGTGCTGAGAGAGTGTCTTTGGGAGAGTGGACAGTGCTGAGGGTGCTCCACTGAGAGAGTGGATAGTGCTGAGGGTGCTTCACTGAGAGAGTGGATAGTGCTGAGGAACCTCCACTGGGAGAGTGGATTGTGTTGTGGGAGTTCCACTGGGAGATTGGATAGTACTGAGAGAGCGTCATTGAGAGAGTGGTTAGTTCTGAGGCAGCTTCAATGGGACAGTGGAGAGTGCTGAGCAAGCCCCACTGAGAGACTGGATAGTGCTGAGGGTGCTCCACTGGGAAAGTAGATTTTGCTGAGGGCTCTCCACTGTGAATAGCGTTGAGAGCACTTCACTGTGAGAGTTGGACAGTGCTGAGGGATCATCATTGGGAGAGTGGATAGTGCTGAGGGAGCTCCACTGGGAGAGTGGATAGTGCTGAGGGAGCTCCACTAGGTGAGTGGATAGTGCTGACAGAGCGTCATTTGGAAAGTGGGTATTGTTGAGGGAGCCCCACTGGCTGAGCTTGCTAGTACTCAGGCAGCGACATTGGGAGAGTACATAGCGATGATGGACATTCACTGGGAGAGTGGATTGTGCTGACGGACCATCATTGGGAGAGTGGCTAGTGCTGCAGAAGCTCCACTGGCAGAGTGGGCAGTGTAGAGGCAGCTCCCCTGGGAGAATAGATAGTGCTAAAGGAGCGTCATAAGGAGAGTGGATGGTGCTGAGGGAGTTCCAGTGGGAGAGTGGAAAGAGTGGATAGAGCTGAGTGAGCATCATTGGGAAAGTGGTTAGTGCTGAGGGATCCCCACTGGAAGAGTTGGACAGTGCTGAGGGAGCCCTAGTGGGAGAGTGTATAGTGGTGAGGGAACGCCACTGGGAGAGAGGACAGTGCTGAGGGAGCTCCATTGGTAGAGTTGGATAGTGGTGAGGGAGCTCCACTGAGAGACTGGATAGTGCTGAGGGAGCGTCGTTGGGAAATTGGGTAGTGCTGAGAGAGCTCCACTGGGAGACTGGATAGTGCTGAGGGTGCTCCCATGGAGTGTTGGACAGTGCTGACAGAGGGTCATTGGGAGAGTGGACAGTGCTGAGCGAGCTCCACTGGGAGACTGGATACTGCTGAGAGTGCTCCACTGGGATAATTGGGCAGTGCTGAGAGAGCGCCATTGGGAGAGGAGATAGTGCTGAGGGAGCATCGTTGGGAGAGTGCATAGTGCTGAGGGAACTCCACTGGGTGAGTGGGCAGTGCTGAGGGAGCGTCATTTGGAGAGTGGGTAGTGGTGAGGGAACTCCACTTGTAGAGTGGATAGTGTTCAGGGAGCATCATTGAAAAGTGGACAGTGCTGAGGGAGTATCATTTGGAGAGGTGATAGTGAAAAGGGAGCTCCACTGGGAGAGTTGGTTAGTGCTGAGGGAGCTCTTCTGAGAGAGTGGATAATTCTAAGTGGGCCCCACTGGGAGAGTGGATAGTGCTGAGGGAGCTTAGAGTCTTAGAGACTTAGAGATGTACAGCATGGAAACAGACCCTTCGGTCCAACCTGTCCATGCCAACCAGATATCCCAACCCAATTTAGTCCCACCTGCCAGCACCCGGCCCATATCCCTCCAAACCCCTCCTATTCATATACCCATCTAAATGCCTCTTAAATGTTGCAATTATAACAGCCTCCACCACATCCTCTGACAGCTCATTCCATACACGTTCCACCCTCTGCGTGAAAATGTGAATAGTGCTGAGGGAGGTCCACTGGGAGAGTTGGACAGTGCTGAGGGAACATCACTAGGAGAGAGGATAGAGCTGAGGGTGCTTCCCTAAGAGAGTTGGACAGTGCCGAGGTAGTGCCATTGGGACAGTGCATAGTGTGAGGGACACCCACCAAGAGAGTGGATAGTGCTGACGGTCTGTCATTGGGAGAGTGGTTAGTGCTGAGGGAGCTCCACTGGGATAGTGGACAGCGCTGAGGGAGCCCCACTGGGCGGGTAGTTAGTGCTGAGGGAGATTCACTGGGAGAGTGGATAGTGCTAAGGGAGATTCACTGGGAGAGTGGGCAGTGCTGAGGCAGCTCAAGTGGGAGAGAGCATTGTGCTGAGGGAGTTCCACTGAGTGTGTGGATAGAGCTGAGGATGCTCCCCTCGGAGAGTTGGACACCGCTGAGGGAGCATCATTGGGACAGTGGTTAGTGCTGAGGGAGCTACACTGTGAGAGTTGGACAGTGCTGAGGGATCATCATTGGGAGAGTGGATAGTGCTGAGGGAGCTACACTGGGACAGTGGACAGTGCTGAAGGGAACTCCACTGGGGGAGTGCATAGTGCTGACAGAGTGTCACTTGGAAAGTGGATATTGTTGAGGGAGCCCCACTGGCTGAGTTTGCCAATACTCAGGCAGCGACATTGGGAGAGTACATAGAGATGATGGACACCCACTGGGAGAGTGGATTGTGCTGACGGACCATCACTGGGAGAGTGGTTAGTGCTGCGGAATCTCCACTGGCAGAGTGGGCAGTGTAGAGGCAGCTCCCCTGGGAGAGTAGGTAGTGCTAAAGGAGCGTCATAAGGAGAGTGGATGGTGCTGAGGGAGTTCCAGTGGGAGAGTGGAAAGAGTGGATAGAGCTGAGCGAGTGTCATTGGGACCGTAATTAGTGCTGAGGTAGCTCCACTGGGAGAGAGGGTAGAGCTGAAGGAGCTCCACTGGGAGAGTGGATAGTGCTGAGGGAGTGTCATTGGGAGAGTGGGTAGTGGTGAGGAAGCTCCACTTGTAGAGTGGATAGTGTTCAGGGAGCATCATTGGAAAGTGGACAGTGATGAGGGAGCATCATTTGGAGAGGTGATAGTGAAAAGGGTACTCCACTGGGACAGTTGGTTAGTGCTGAGGGAGCTCCTCTGAGAGAGTGGATAATTCTGAGGGAGCCCCACTGGGAGAGTGGACAGTGCTGAGTGAGCGTCATGGGAGAGTGGTTAGTGCAGAGGGAGCTTCATTAGGTGTGTAGATATTGCTGAGGGAGCCCCATTGGGAGAGTTGGCAATGCTGAGGAATCTCTACTAGGAGAGTGGAAAGTGCTGAGGGAACGTCACTAGGAGAGAGGATAGAGCTGAGGGTGCCTCCCTAAGAGAGTTGGACAGTGCTGAGGTAGCACCATTGGGACAGCGCTTAGTGTGTGGGACACCCACTGAGAGAGTGAATAGTGCTGACGGACTGTCATTAGGAGAGTGGGCAGTGCTGAGGGAGCGTTATTTGGAGAGTGGATACGGCTGAGGGAGCTCCACTGGGAGAGTGAGCAGTGCTGAGGGAGCATCATTGGGAGAGCGAGTAGTGGGGAGGGAACTCGACTGGGAGAGTGGATAGTGCTAAGGGCGCTCCTTTGGAAGAGTGGATAATCCTGAGTGAGTGTCATTGGGCAATTGGACAGTGATGAGGGAGCCCCACTGGGAGAGTGGATATTGCTGAGGGAGCCTCATTCGGAGATTGGATAAGTACTGAGGGAGCTTCACTGGGAGAGTTGATAGTGCTGAGGGTGCTCCCATGGAGTATTGGACTGTGTTGAGGCAGCTCCAATGGGAGAGTGGATAGTGCTGAGGGAGCTCCACTGGGAGTGTTGGTCAGTGATGAGGGAGCTTCATTGGGAGAGTGCATACTGCTGAAGCAGCTCCACTGGGAGAGTGGACAGTGTTGAGGGAGCTCTATCGGATAAGTTTTATAGTACTGAGGGAGCACCAACAGGAGAGTGGATTATGCTGAGGGAGCATCTTTGGGACAGTGGTTAGTGCTAAGGGAGCTCCACTAGAAGAATGCATCGTGCTAAGGAAGCATCATTGGGAGATTGGATAGTGCTGAGGGTGCTCCCTGGGAGAGTTGGACAGTGCTGAGGGAGCATCACTGGGAGGGTGGATAGTGCTGAGAGAGGTCCACTGGGAGAATGGGTAGTGCTGAGGGAACTCCCTGGGAGAGTTGGACAGTGCTGAGGGTGCATCATTGGGAGAGTGTACAGTGATGAGTGTGTCATTGAGAAAGTGGGTAGTGGTGAGAGAGCTCCACTGCAGACTCGATTGTGCTAAGGGAGACCCACTGGGTGAGTGGATAGTGCTGATGGGGGCTCAACAGGGAGAGTGGTTGGTGCTGAGGCAGCTCATCTGGGAGAGTCGATAGTGGTGAGTGAGTATCATTGGGAGAGTGAATAGTGCTGAGGGAGCTCCTCTGGGAGAGTCGATAGTGATGAGGGAGCATCCTTGGGGAAGTGAACAGTGCTGAAGGAGCTCCACTGGGAGAGTGGACAATGCAGATGGAGTTGCACTGGGAGAGGTGGACGGAGTAGTATTTAGCAAGTAAATCTGTGGAACTAATAATAATCCAATAATGAGTTGAGGATGGTCCTGAGTAATGTGCTTCAGAGTCGACAATGCTGTGACTTGCATGTCAGCCAAACCAGGCAGGGATGGAAGATTCCTTCCTTTCAGAACATTGGTGAATGGATGGGTTTTTACAGCGAGGTTGACTTGATGGTCACCATGGAGGAGAAAGTGAGGACTGCAGATACTGGAGATCAGAGCTGAAAAATGTGTTGCTGGAAAAGCGCAGCAGGTCAGGCAGCATCCAAGGAGCAGGAGAATCGACGTTTCGGGCATAAGCCCTTCTTCAGGCCTTTCTTGATGGTCACCATTATTGAGATGAGCTTTCAATTCCTTACTTTTGATACATTGAGTTTAAAATCAGGACACCAGTCTGGATTACTGGTCTGTTGACCATTACCACCTGTCACCATTGGCCATGTTAAGACCAGCACATGGAAACCTGTCTGTCTGCATTCTGTCTACCATTGGCCTCACTGGATACTAACTGGGGCTGGGAACTATGTAAATCAATGATACACAGCCATCTCTGTCCCTGCCCAGTAACAGGAGTTGTCTCTGATAGTGAGACGGTGACAGGATATCCCAACAGGATTTTCTACCAGGTTACAGGCTTATTCCCCACCTTAGGCTGAGCCACAGCTAACCTACCTCCTCCTACTAATGGCAGTGCCTGGTTTGGGGTGTACAGGCCCAGGGAATGGGCTACATGTGAGGTTAAACAGCCCCCAGAACCCACCCCATGGTTATTCCACATCTGGAACTGAAGGCAGGAATGCCATTTTCTGTGTGGTTTAGTCTTCTGTAAACACATCGACCTGTTACGCCATTGAATCTTTATGGCTCCATTCTTGTTGCATTACGTCAAACATGTCGCATGATTGTAACTTATTGTTGTTATTGCCACATTCTCAGAGCTCAGGAGGACTGGAGGAAGTGGTCATTCACACTGACCTCAGATATGGAATCGAGGAACCTCCTGTTGGAAAATCAGAATGATTGAACTCTAATCCTGTACCCATTAATCATACAAAGGGGTGAGCAGGTGAGTATGAAACAGGACACACGTGCAATGTACGGCTGCACCAGCATTATCATCTCCTCCAGCAACAATGATGACTCCTTCATCTCCCTATCCAGACGGTTGGCCAGTACAGATCTAGCACTGTAACATCCAGGCAGCACTTCCAACAGCAGCCACTGGGGGTCACCTGGACACTTCTAACAGTGGCCACTGGGGGCGATCTGGACACTTCCAGCAGTGGCCACTGGGGGCGATCTGGATACTTCCAGCAGTGGCCACTGGGGGCGACCTGGATACTTCCAACAGTGGCCACTGGGGGCGATCTGGATACTTCCAGCAGTGGCCACTGGGGGCGATCTGGACACTTCCAGTAGCATCCACTGGGGACGATCTGGACACTTGCAGCAGCATCCACTGGGGGCGATCTGGACACTTCCAGCAGCATCCACTGGGGGCAATCCGGACACTTCCAGCAGTGGCCACTGGGGGGGCGATCCGGACACTTCCAGCAGTGGCCACTGGGGGCGATCTGGACACTTCCAGCGGCATCCACTGGGGGCGATCCGGACACTTCCAGCAGTGGCCACTGGGGGCGATCTGGACACTTCCAGCAGCATCCACTGGGGGCGATCCGGACACTTCCAGCAGCATCCACTGGGGGCGATCTGGAGCAGGAACTCATTGTTGAGTCCAGATGGACCACGTGGTGTTTGGTGGCAGTATTTGACTGTCGTGTCTGTAACGCTGAGGACTGCAACTCACTGTGCTGATCATTTTCCCAGCTGCTGCAGCACCACAGACCGAAGAGGAGTTTTACAACATCTCGTATATCCCGAGTTTATGTTACACCACCCGGACACCTGCCAAATAACAAGCTACAGCTGTGCTTTGCACACACAAAAAAATGAAAATTGCACTTAATTTGTCAAAATGATTTTAATGTTATCCCTCAACTGAAGAGGTTTGGAGATGAAGTGAGGAGCAGGCTTCCAGTCTCAAAGAGACTGGGGAAAAGCACAGGGTTTGGATAATGCAGGCTGTTTCAGAACATCCACACGGGTTAGACAATAGCAAGCACCATCCTGCCTCACCATCCTGACTGGCATTGTGGAATATTGTAGGATGCTGAGGCAGTGCTGAAGGGGCGAGGGGGGGCAGGTGGGAGTCTGATAGCAACTGAGACCAAGTCATGTGAAGAGGTGTATCAGAGGACACATGATCACAGGATTAATCAAACTGGGAGATTGAGGGAAAGCCAGGCGGGGAGCTCTGGGGAGGGAGTTCCAGAGAGAATTCAAAGAATATTCCAGAGAGAGTCCAAAGATGTGCGGGTCAAGTGAATTGGCCATGCTAAATTGCCCATAGTGTTAGGTGCATTAGTCAGAGGGAAATGGATCTGGGTGGGTTACTCTTTGGAGGGTCGGTGTGGACTAGTTGGGCCGAAGGGCCTGTTTCCGCACTGAAGAGAATCTAATCTAATCTAATTCCAGGTAGTTGTAGTGGGAAGTTCAGGCCTTGGCAGCTAAAGGCACAGGCCCCACGGGAGGTTTGCATGGCTGGAGGAGGTTAGAGAGATAAGGAGGGCTGAGACAGCGGAGGAGTCCATGAATATGAGAATTAATCTTTGCAAATCGAGGCTTTGGTCCAACCTGTGAAAAACTAGCACTCAGAGCATCACCTGTCAGACTGCACAAGGCCAGTCTCATAATTAATTTGCAGGGTGACAGTTCAGGAGTTGTCTCCTGCTGTGAGGACAATTCAAATAAGACCCAATCCTTCCAGCTGATGTAAACCAGCCCAGCACACTGTCAGTTCATAGGCAAACCATTAGATTCCCTCATTACTGTGTTGTGATGGTGGTGAAGGGATTTGGTCTGACAAACACAAATAAAACAACTTCAAATAATTTCAGACCAACTCCTAAGTCAACAAACTGAAGTCAATTTAAATAAAGGACTCGGGGCCATGGTCGATATGATCTCTGCCCTCCAGCCTGCTTCCATACTGTAAGGAATCTAATCTAATCTAATTTCCCATTTTATAGAAAGTTTTACTCTGTATATATGCCTGTGCTGTTCCTATTCCTGTCCAGGGTGTTTTTGATGGAGACAGTGTAGAGGAAGCTTTACTCTGTATCTAATCATGTGCTGTCCCTGTTGTGGGGACATTTGATGGGGACAGTGTAGAGGGAGCTTTACTCTGTATCTAATCATGTGCTGTCCCTGTTGTGGGGGCGTTTGATGGGGGCAGTGTAGAGGGAGCTTTATTTTCAGTGTATTTTTTGTTTGAAAAAGTCTTGAGAGCTTTACTCTATATTTAACCCTGTGTTGTCCCTATGCTGGGACCGATTCATGGGGACAGTGTAGGGAAAGGTTTACCGTCAGATTAAAGCAGTAGATGGAGTTTGAAATTGCTGGGGAAGGCAGTCTGCCATATTGCTAATTCTACTCCTGATTGGGGCTGAGACCCTGTCCTTCCGCAGCCTGGGACTGGACCTGCTGTTGCTGCTGTTGACTGGGCCCCTCCACACTGAGGTACTGTTTTGGGGCCTGAGGATTGGGTGTCAGTGCTGCCTGAAGGTCTGGACCAATGAGCAGTGCTGGACTGGACTTGTTGCTGTTTGGGAAAGTGGGTGGTTGTGGTCCTTTGAGTGGGGCTGGGGTGGCAGGAGCGATGATGACAATGTCACCATCAATGAAGGCAGCCATGATGAAACCCAGCTGCACTGACACAGTTGGTTGGGGGGGGTGGGGGGGGTGACATCTGTGGCCCCTGAATCTCCAGGTTCCTTGTCACCCTTTGCCCTGTTAACCAAGCACCACAGGGTGAAGGGTCATGCCCAACCTGCAATGACCATTGGCCCATGCAGAATCACCTTGGCAGTGGGTGGTCGCTGTGTCTAAAACCTACAGGAAGGCAGTGTTCTTCCTGAGGACCTCACCCTGGAGAAGGAGCTCAATGCGGGTGGGACATTCCTGCCCTTTGACCCTCACCTCACCCTTGGAAGGGGGTCACTGTGGGTGGGACATTCCTGTCCTTTCACCCTTTGGAGATCACAGGGTCGTTCTGTTGAACTTCATATCCTGGACCAGATCAGCAGCCCTAATCGGGGAACTCATATTCTCTGAGGTCCACCTGGCTGACCTCATGACAATCATTACATCGCTCTCCCTCTGTGCCTGAGGACATAGGCTAGTTCTTCCTTTGTAGCTCCTCCTCCTTAGGTCAGGTTCCTCCAACTCTGCCTTTGATATGGGCACGGATGTGTGGCGCATGGTAGCTCGCCACTTGTACCCGGATCATCTCGGAAGAAATTGATTCTTTTCTTCAGGTAGCAAAGGACCAGCGACATCCCCCAAGTCCATCTCAGATTTGGAGATATCTTCAACACTTGACAGACTTGGAGGAGCCATGGGTTCCCAAACGAGCAGAAAGGCTGTCGATGAGCCGGGCACGGAATCCTCCTGCACTGTTTTGGGGTTTGCAGTTTTCATAGGGACCATGTGCTTGCTCAGAACCACCATGTGTACCTAAACTTTATACGTCACTGGACCTGACCTCTTCCCCATGCAGGGCCATTTCCACGGTTCCGACACCAAACTTCATCCCCTGAAGTAAACTGCCTCACCTGCTTAGCAGGAACTTGTGTCTGCCATTGGTGTTCCTGATGCTGTGTCACCCTCCTCCCCTGGTTCGGGAAGGTCACCTTTAACCTGGTGCAGAGCCTTCTGCCCATTAGCAACACTGCTGGAGCTCTCCCTGTAACTGTGTGAGGGGTGGTCCGATAATGAAATAGGAACCTGGACAGTTTGGTATTGAGTGAAGCTGTGGGCTATTTCTTTAAAGCTGTCTTCAAAATGTGGACTGCTTTTTCTGTCAGACCATAGGGTGATGGATAGTATGGAGCTGTCCTTATATGTCAAACCCAATCTGACTTTAGGAAATACTCACATTCCCTGCTGGTAAATGATGGCTCATTAAGCGTGCATTTTTCTCTTCTCATCCCTGTGTTTGATGAGTGAACCCTATACATGTCCAAGAGTGTGGTGCTGGAAAAGCATAAACCATGCTGCCTGACTGGCTGTGTTTTTCCAGCACCACACTCTTCGACCCATGATCTCCAGCATCTGCAGTCCACACTTTCCCCTAGACGTATCCAGCCATTTTGAGCGGGCATCCACAATGACTAAGAACATTTAGGAAAAAAAATCACACAACACCACATTATAGTCCAACAGGTTTGTTTGGAAGCACTAGCTTTCAGAACACTGCTCCTTCATCAGGTAACTACTGAGGCAGGATCATTTGACACAGAGTTTATAGCAAAATATCATAGTGTCAAACTGAAATGATATATTGAACAAATCTAGATTGCTGTTAAGATTAGAGTGGTGCTGGAAAAGCACAGCAGGTCAGGCAGCATCCGAGGAGCAGGAAAATCCGCATTTCGGGCAGAAGTCCTTCATCAGGAAAGCCCTCATTCCTGATGAAGAGCTTTTGCCTGAAACACCGATTTTCCTGCTCCTTGGATGCTGTCTGACACACGGTACTTTTCCAACACCACTCTAACCTTGCTTCTAATCTCCAGCATCTGCAGTACCCAATTCTGCCAAATCTAGATTGCTGTTAAGTCTTTCACCTTTTAGAAGAGGTTGCAGATTTGGTTCATTAATATGTAAATCCCAGATCTTCTTATAAGTCACATTCTCAAGATAACTTAAGGTTTTATAAAAAAAAATGACATCTCAGCTCAAACAATGCATTTAAGGTGTGAGATTAGAGTCTGTCTGTATCCCAATCTTGAGTCAGACTGGTTCTATTTCCAAAGTAGGAATTTATAAAACATTATATGGATTGACTGCCTGCAGATTGTGTGCTGTTTGAGTAAAATAGAATGTATCTGTAATTACAATTCTGCAAATTCAAACTCACCCCATAGACTTATATATGTCAGTGTGTGTGTGCATGAGAGAGAGAGAGAGAGAGAGAGAGAGAGAGATCCCACGCAAGGACCTGCATTGTTGGCATGTAACCACATCCAGGGTTTACCTTGTCCTTCCCATGAGTATGGAGGAACTGCTGCTGACAATTTCTATCCCTGTTAGCACCCTGGGCACTGCCCCACCAATGCAGCTATGTCTGCACCCAATCCTGGCATTCACACAAAACTTCTCATCAACATCTTCACTCTGGAAACCCCTGGATGACCCTGGTGGAGTTCAGTCAGTATCTGGCGGTGACCTTTGCTTGGAATAATCACCCTTGCTCCCCCATAATAATGTGCCATCTCCTATGTGACCTGAGCTCTCCAGGTCCAAAAAGGTTTCATTTCTGGCTTTGACACCCCTTAGTTTCCCCCATCATCACTGGATATTTCAGTTATGCCTGGACTGGATCTTTCTGCACCCGGTTTCTGACATTGTCAGCTGTGACCAGAAATGTGTCCAGAAAGTTTAAAGCCATGACTGATCCTTCCAGGGGTAGTACTACCAATGGTGTATCTACCAGTGGGAGGCAGCTCAGTGTATCTGCATTTGCTACTTGGCCTTCTGGATGGAGTCCCAACATGTAATTATATAAACTTAGACAGAGAGCCCACTGCTGAAATTGGCCTAAGGCGATGGGGCAGCACTACTTTGTCCTCTTTTTGTGGACCTATCAGGGATTTGTGGTCCATTACTTTTTTTTAATTTTTTTTTCCCCCAGTACCCATGTTCTTTGTGTGTGCAGGTGTGAGACACAGTGAGAGACACAAAGTGCACAAATCTTTATTCAATTCCCACCACCAGGAAGATAGGAAAACACCCGAGTGGCCAGGGACAAGCAGTGCCCTTCACAAAAGGGCAATGCTGTGTGATCAAAACAGTGAAGGGGAGGGCAGGGAAGGGATTAAATCAAAATAGAGTTGGAGGGGGCAATAATGCACTCCACTCCCTGCGGCGCCCACCTCTCCCTGAACAACTCCAGGGTGTTGGTGGACACCGCGTGCTCCTTCTCCAAGGACACCCGGGCCCTAATGTAACCGCGGAAGAGGGGCAGGCAGTCGGCCCTAACGACCCCCTCCACGGCCCGCTGCATGGACCTGTTTATGGCCAGTTTGGCCAGGCCCAGGAGCAGACCCACGAGGAGGTCTTCAGACCTGCCCTCCCTCCTCCGTACCGGGTGCCCGAAGATCAGGAGTGTGGGACTGAAGTGCAACCAAAAGCAGAGGAGAAGGTTTTTCAGAAAATCAAAAAGGGAGTGCAAACGCCCTCACCCAACATACACATGGTCCACGGACTCCACAGCACCACAGAACAAGCAGTTGGGCTGGGAGTCCGTGAACCACTGCAATCTGCGGTTGCAGCAACCTCCACCCCAGATCCCTGAGAGAAAGGGCACGTAGAGAGCCCTTCACTGGGGATTCCCTCCGCTCGGTGGCAAACGGGCACGCCAAGGCATGTCCGGACGGTGGATGAGGGAGAATAGGTGGACGGTGTGTAGCAGCAGTCGATATAGGATCCGCCTTTTTACGTCCTTAAAAAAAAGGGACAAAATTAAAATTCCAGAGGCAACTCAGGTTTGGGGCACAGGCTCCCAGGGGGAATACGGGACCTGGGGGCCAATGTGAAATTCCGTCCGGGCTGGGGTGAGCACACCTGAGCGTCCTCCAACTGGTGCACTACGTCGGGTCCAAGCACCACCGTTTTAAGGTGTCAGATGGCGGTAGCCACGTACCGGACGTCAACTGCTGCCCTGCTCGCTATGTCTTGCGGCAATGTGCAGCCCAGGCCCCCGGCACCCAGCACATCCCCGACCCTGGTCACCCTCGCCACCACGGCCCTCCCCTCCGACAGCCACTCGAACCCGTGAGCACGGAGGTGAGGATTCCTGAGCAATGGCTCCCTGACGACAGCCGCTACTCCTGCCGGAGGGTAGGCGCGACGCGATTCGACCATGTTCCAGACAGGATCAGGTCCTGGTAAAAGACAGGCAGCAACTGGAGGGAGACCTCTAAACCGTCACGATCGACGAACAGGAGCTGCGTGTCGTAGTTGAGGTTACGCACCTGGCGGAAAAAATACGTCGCCAGGGCGCACCACCTAGGAGGAGGCTCGACGTAAAGGTATCGCTGCAAGGTCTGAAGGCGGAAGGTCGCGACCTGGGTGCGGACGCACACCAGCGACTGACCGCCCTCCTCAATAGGGAGACTCAGAACCTGCGCAGCGACCCAGTGCATCTTTTTGTCCCAGAAGAAAATCGACCAACGTTCTCTGGATGTCAGCGACAGAGCCAGGAGGAAGGACCAAAGTGACCAGCCGGTACCACAGCATGGCGGCCACCAGCTGGTTTATGACCAGCACTCGGCTCCTGTAAGATAGCACTCGGAGCAGTCCTGTCCAGCGGCCTAGGCGAGCCGAGACTTTGGCCTCCAGCTCCTGCCAGTTGGCCGGCCAGGATTCCTCGGTCGGGCTGAGGTAGACCCCCAGGTAGAGGAGATGGGTGGTACTCCAGCTGAACCCCCGAAACTCCTCCGGCAGAGAGTCCACCCGCCACGGACCCACCAGTAGCCCGGAACACTTGGCCCAGTTGATCCTGGCGGAAGATGCCGCCGAGTACACGTCCTGGCACTCGCGCATCCTCCCCAGGTCAGCCGGGTCGGTGAAAGGTGAGGAGCACGTCGTCGGCGTAGGCCGAGAGGACCACCCCCACGCCCGCGCCGCGCAGAACCAGCCCCGACAACCTCCTCCGCAAGAGGCGCAGGAAAGGCTCCACGCACAGGGAATACAGTTGGCCGGACAGGGGGCAGCCTTGACGCACTCCTCTCCCGAAGCGAAGGGGCGCCGTCAGGGACCCGTTAACTTTAACCAGACACTCTGCGGCGGTGTACAAAAGTCGGATCCGGGCGACGAACCGCGTCCGAACCCGAATGCCCGCAGAGTCCCAAGCAGGTACTCGTGATCGACCCTGTCGAACGCCTTCTCCTGGTCCAGAGACAGGAAGGCGCTCGGCAGACCAGCCCGTCGACAGAAATGGATCAGGTCCCGGACCAGATGGACGTTGTCTTGTATCCTCCGGCCCGCACCGTGTAGGACTGGTCCGGGTGAATCATGTGGGCCAGCACAGAAGCCAGGCGAGAAGACAACACCCTGGCGAAGATTTTGTAGTCCGTGCTGAGGAGGGAGACCGGACGCCAGTTCTTCAAAGAACGAAGGTCCCCCTTCTTTGGCAGCAGGACGATGACCGCCCTGCGCCAAGAAAGGGGCAGCTCTCCGGCATTTAGACACTCCCCCAGGACCTGTGCGTAGTCGCTCCCCAGGACGTCCCAGAACGCCCTGAAGAACTCCACAGTCAGCCTGTCCAGCCCCGGGGACTTGCCCCTCGAGAGCCGGTCGAGGGCGCCGGTCAGCTCCTCTAAAGTGACGGGAGCGTCGAGCCTTCCGGCGTCATCCGGGCTGAGCTGCGGCAGGTCCTCCCACAGAACTCTGCGAGCGTCCTCGCTGGACGGATCTGGAGTGATCAGAGCTGTATAATCGGTTCGGACGTGGGCCCTGATACCCTCCGGATCCGAGACGAGGGACCCGTCGTCGGCCAGCAGCACAAGGAGCTGCTGACGGGTGCCACGCCTTTTTTCCAGCGAGTAGAAGAAGGGGGAGCCGCGGTCCAGGTCCTGGAGGAGCTGGAGCCGCGACCTCACGTACGTGCCCCAAGCACGGACGAGCTGCAGCTCCCGGAGCGCGGCCTTCTTCTCTTCGTACACCCCGCGCAGGGCCGGGTCCGCGTCGGGCTGACCGAGGCGTGACTCCAGGTCGAGCATCTCCCTCTCCAACTCCCCGATCCTGGATTTCCGCCTCTTCGTCGACCCCCTCGCGTACTCCTGACAGAAGACGCGGACGTGAGCCTTGCCCACGTCCCACCATAGCCTCAGGGAGGGGAAGCTTCCCCGCTTCCTTCTCCAGCCGGCCCAGAAACGACGAAACGAGTCCCGGAACCGCTCGTCCTCCAGCAGCAGGTTGTTAAAGTGCCAGTACGCGGAGCCCAACCTGGCGCCGAACGGAAGGAGTTCCGCCCACACCAGGTGATGGTCCGTTCATGACACCTGCCGCGTGGAGGCCTTTGGAAAACAGGAGGCGTACGCCCGCGAAACGTACAGGCGGTCGATTCTGGATGCTCCGACCCCAGGCCTCACAAAGGTGAAGGCGATGGAGTCAGGATGGAGATTCCGCCAGACGTCCACCAGGTCGAAGGACTTGACCAAGTCCCCCAACCTCCTCCCCGACGCCGAACTCGTGCGGGCACCGCCGTGGTCCCTGTCCTCGAGGACGCAGTTAAAATCTCCCCCGAGGACGACGCACTGGTTCGTCGATGGAAGCAAGATGTGCGGACACTTCTTCAAAGAAGCTCGCGTGCCTCGGCCCGGCCAGGGGAGCGTAGACGTTCACCAAGTGAAGCACCGCGCCCCCCAGCCGAACCATCAGGTGAAGCAAACAACCTGGCACTGGCTCCCTGACCCCCAAGATCTCCGGCTGTAAATGCAGGGCCAACAAGATAGCCACCCCGCCAGATCTGCGGATGAGGTGACTCATGTAGACCCCCCCTCGCCACTCCAGGAGCCAGGTGGCTTTGTCTCCCGGGGTAGTGTGGGTTTCTTGTAGGAAGCACACCGCATACCTCCCGTCCCGAAGGACCGAGAGGGTCTGGAATCTGCGCTTTGACTCCCTGCTGCCATTGATGTTGAGGCTGGCTATAGTTGTCTCCATGTCGGAAGCATAGTGCAACCCCCACTAGTACAGTTAAAAAACTATATACATTTATTGGGAGGACGAGAGAGGGGCACAGAAGTCCCTCGCCCTCCCCAGGGTGCCCCCAGGAAGTTCCTGACTCGCTTTCGCTCATTCACATCGAGCCCAGGCGCCTGGCGCGCAGCGTGGGCTGACAAGTAGACTCTCTCGAAGTAGCTCCAGCGGTCGAGCGCCAGTTGGGCTCTATCCCAGCGACTCAGAGTTTCCTCGACAAATTTCCGGAGTTCCTCGAGGGAGATGAGAGGGAGATCGGTGGGGGGCACCTGGGACTCGAAAATGTCACTGGAGACAGACTCCGCATCATCCCCAGTGTCCGCCACCGATCCCGAACCAGACCCCTCCCCCACCAAGAGAATGGGGGCTGGTCCGGCACCGCCAACTGGCCTCGAACCCCCAGCGACCCCACCCCCAGGGTCACCTTCAGTACCTTCCTCGGCGCACCCCTTCCCGGAACGCCCCGAGTTCGGGTCGTCGGGCGGCAGAGGCTCAAGGCCCCGCTCTTCTCCTGACACCGGGACGCCCGGATCCTCGGGGAAAAGGTCCTCCCCCAGGGCCAAGGCCCCCGGAAAAACAGTCTGGGAGGGAGGAGCGAGGATATCACCTTCCTCTCCTCCACGACCCAGCAGAGGGTTCTCCGTCGTCACCCGCACCACAGCCCCTGTGGTTATTAAAGTCCTCCCCAGGGGCCAGAGGAGTCAAGGCAGCAGAAGGCCCTGCTGTAGCCCTTGGGGGTTTGGGCAGGTCAGGCCACAGTGCGAGACAGTCAAGAGGCACCATAGGCTCATCCCCTGGAGAGGGGCAGCAGCAACACCACCAACACACTGCTGGAGTGTCTCTCCCCCCCAAGGGCCAGCACCTCTTCCCCAGAGAGACAGGGGGGAATTTATGGGCCTTCCCCTCCCTGTCCACCTTGGTAGTCATGGGGCCCGAGGATCCCCCCCCCAGCCTTTCCCGGAATACGATTGGCTGGGGGAAGATGGGGACGTGGCCAGGGTGGGGACGGTCAGCCATGTCACTTCCTACCCCGCCCCTGGTTTATTAGGTGATGGTGAGTCTGAGAGTTAGGGGTTTAAAGTACTGAATATTATTAAATAAAGAAATGTTGGAGGAGTTTGATGGATTAAATTCCAACATATCCCCAGATAAGTAGCAAATAATGTTCATGTCAGAAAAATACCAGGAAATGACAAGAGTTTTTGCTTTGTCAGAGTTTGTGCAGTGTGTATTTATGTGCATATGAGTGTATGTCTATGTGAGTGTATGTGTGTATAATGCATGTGTATGAGTGTATGTGAGTGTGTGTCAGTGTGAGTGTGTATCTATGTGCATGTGAGAGTGTGTGCCTGTGTATGTGCTTGAGAGAGACAATGTGTCTGTGTGTGTCTATGTGCATGTGAGAATGTGTGTCTGTGAGAGAGAGCGAGAGAGAGAGTGTGTTTGTGTGTGTATGAGAGAGAGAGGAAATGTGTGTAAGTGTGTACCAGCAGAGGATCCTGCTCCACAATTTGGGACTGTGACTAGTATGATTGCTGTCTTACCTCCACTTTCCTGTTTCTCCCCCAGAGTCTTTAACTCTGTTGTCAATCTTAAATCTACCTCATTCAGTTGATACTAGTCTTCACTGACTCTGCTTCCACTGCATCCTAAGAAAAGGGCACTGAGAGAGAAAACAAAATCCTCCTATTTCAGTCGGAACTGAGAAATCCCTGATTCAAAATGTGCTCCTACCTCTCATATGACGGGAAACCTCCCCCCTGTCAATTCCCCTCAGAGTCTTATCTATTTCACCTCTGATTTCTTCGAAACTCCAATGGACAGGCCCAACCTGTCTAACCTTTCCCCACAGGATAACCTATTATCCCAGGAACCAGTCGAATGAACTTTGCACAAACTGCTTCTAATACAGTTATATCTGTAATTAAGTAAGGAAACTGATTGCATGTACTGTCCTCCATATGTGATCTTTCCTAATTCCCTGTACAACTCGAGCAAAGCACGCTGACCTTCCATTCTCTTTGTAATAAACAGCAACATTCCATTTGCGTTCCTAATCATTTGCTGAATCTGCATATAAATATCTTGTGATTCATGTTTCAGAACATTCAGATCTCTCTGTGACTTTCAGGTCTGCCTTCTCTCTATTTAAATAACATGCTGCTTTTCTATTCTTCTCTGTCAATCTCGACAACCTCATATTTTCCCATGTTAGATGTCACCTGCCAATTTGTTGTCCACTTACTTCACCTGTTTAGATTCTGTTGCAGACTCTGTGTGTCCTCTTCACAATTAACTTTGTTATCTCGCTTTTTTTGTCACCAGTAAACTTTGTAACCATACCTTCAGTGCCTTCAGCCAAGGCTTTGACATGGATTCGACTTGCTTGACATCTCTGCACTGATTCCTGTGACACTCCACTAGTTGCATCTTGCTCATTCAAAACCGAGTTTTTTATTCTGATTCTCTTTCTGTGAACTACCCAACATTCTAACCGTGTTAACACGTCAGCCCATACATGACGTATTTTGTGGAGCCAGCTTTGAGGAGGTACCTTATCAAACCCAAGGGCACATGCCTGTAGCTTCCCCATATCCACATCGCCTGCTACTTCCACAGGGTACTTTAATAAATTAGACAAATACAGTTTCTGATTCACAAGACCAGCATGGCTCTACCCAATGGCATTGATAGTTCAAAGGTGCTCGCTTCAACCAGTTTAATAATACATTCAAGCATTTCCGCTATGAGAGATGTGTGTCTGCATGTGAGAGTATGTTTATCAGTGTGTGTGTGAGACAATGTGTGGGTTATGTGTATGTGTGATGTGAGCATGTATGTGTGATGTGTGTGAGCATGTGTATGCATGTGTATGCGTGAGCGTGCGCATGTGTATGCGTGAGCATGTGATGTGTGGGTGTGTGAGCATGTGTATGTGAGTGTGATTTGTATGAGTGCTTTGGTAATGTGTGTGAGCGTGTGTGTGTGACGATGTGTATGTCGGTCTGCTTGAGGGTTTGTGTGAGGGTGTGTGTTTTAGTGTGTGTCACAGTGTGTAAGGAAGTGTGGGTGGGTGACACTGTGTGTTGGTGTTAGGCAAAGGTTTGTTGGTTTCACAGATCAGCACAACATCGAGGGCTGAAGGGCTTGTACTGCGTTGTAATGCTATATGTTCCCGGGAGGCTGTGTGTGTCAGTGTGTGTGACGGTGAGTGTCTACGTGCAAAGGTTTGTGTGACGGTGCATGTGTGTGTGACAGTGTGTGTCTTTGTGCGAAGGTTGTGTGAGGGAGTGTGTGTGACAGTGTGTGTCTACGTGCAAAGGTTTGTGTGAGGGTGCATGTGTGTGTGTGACAGTGTGTGTGTGTGTGTGTGTGTGTGAGACAGTGTGTGTCTATGTGCGAAGGTTTGTGTGTGCGCGACGGTGAGTATCTGTGTGCGTGACGGTGAGTGTCCACGTGCAGAGGTTTGCGTGAGGGAGTGTATGTGTGTGACGGTGTGTGTCTATGTGCGAAGGTTTGTGTGAAGGTGTGTGTGTGTGTGACAGTGTGTGTCTATGTGCGAAGGGTTGTGTGAGGGTGTGTGTGTGTGACTGTGTGTCTATGTGTGAAGGTTTGTGTGAGGGAGCGTGTGTGTGTGATGGCAAGTGTCTGCGCGACGGTTTGTGTGAGGGAGGGTGTGTGTGTGTATCTGTGTGCGAAGGTTTGTGTGAGGGAGCGTGTGTGTGTGAGTGTGTGTGTGTATCTGTGTGCGAAGGTTTGTGTGAGGGAGCGTGTGTGTGTGTGTGTGCGTGTGTGTGTCTGTGTGCGAAGGTTTGTGTGAGGGCGGGTGTGTGTGTGACGGGGTGTGTCTATGTGCGAAGGTTTGTGTGATGGAGCGTGTGTGTGTGAGGCGGGTTGTGTGTGACTATGTGCAAAGGCTTGTGTGAGGAAGCGTGTGTGTGTGTGATGGTGAGTGTTTAAGTGCGAAGGTTCTCGTGATGGAGCATGTGTGTGTGACGTTGAGTGTCTATGCAAAGGTTTGTGTGAGAGAGCGTGTGTGTGTGTGAGACGGTGAGTGTTTACGTGCGAAGGTTTGTATTAGGGAGTATATGTGTGTAACGGTGTGTGTCTACATGAGAGGGTTTGTGTGAGGGAGCATGTGTGTGTGTGACGGGGCGTGTGTGACTGTGAAGGTTTGTGTGAGGAAGCGTGTGTGTGACGATGAGCGTCTACGTGAGAGGGTTTGTGAGAGGGTGCGGGTATGTGTAACGGAGTGTGTCAATGTGCAAAAGGTTTGTGTGAGGGAGCGTGTGACTATGACGGTGAGTGTCTATGTGCGAAGGTTTGCGTGAGGGACCGTGTGTGTGTGTAGCGGTGTGTGTCTATTTGCAAAAGTTTGTATGAGGGTGCGTGTGTGTGTGATGGTGAGTGTTTACGTGCAAAGGTTTGTGTGAGGGAGCGTGTGCGTGAGACGGTGAGTGTTTATGTGTGAAGGTTTGTTTGAGAGAGCTGGTGTGTGTGATCGTGTGTGTATCTATGTGCGAAGGTTTGTGTGACGGTGAGTGTCTATGTACAAAGGTTTGTGTGAGGGAGCGTGTGTGTTTGTGTGACGGTAATGTTTAAGTGAGAAGGTTTGCGTGATGGGCCATGTGTGTGTGACAGTGAGTGTCTACGTGAGAGGGTTTGTGTGAGGGAATGTGTGTGTGACGGTGAGTGTGTATGTGAGAGGGTTTGTGTGAGGGAATGTGTGTGTGTGTGACAGTGAATGTCTACATGCGAAGGTTTGTGTGAGGGTGTGTGTGTGTGACGGTGAGTGTGTATGTGCGATGGTTTGTGTGAGGAAGTGTGTGTGTGTGTGTGTGACGGTGAGTGTTTACGTGCGAAGGTTCGCGTGAGGGAATGTGTGTGTGTGACAGTGTGTGTCTATGTGCAACGGTTTGTGTGAGTTAGCATGTGTGTGTGACGGTGAGTGTCTACGTGAGTGGGTTTGTGTGAGGGTGTGGGTGTGTGTGACAGTGTGTGTCTATGTTCAAGGATTTGTGTGAATGAGCGTGTGTGTGTCTATGTGAGATGGTTTGTGTGAGGGACCGTGTGTGTGTGGCTGTGTGTGTCTATTTGCAAAGGTTTGCGTGAAGGTGTGTGTATGTGTGTATGATGGTGAGTGTTTACATGCAAAGCTTTGTGTGAGGGAGCGGGTGTGTGTGATGGTGAGTGTCTATGTGTAAACATTAGTTTGAGCAAGTGTGTGTAACGGTTATTTTGTATGTGTGAAGGTTTGCGTGAGTGAGTCTGTGTGTGACAGTGTGTCTATGTATAAAGGTTTGTCTGAGGGAATGTGTGTGTGTGACGGTGTGTGTCTATGTGCGAGGGTTTGTATGAGGGAACGTGAGTGATGGTGAGAGGGTTTGTGTGAGGGAGTGTGTGCGTGTGACGGGGTGTGTATGACTATGTGTGAAGGTTTGCGTGAGGGAGCATGTGTGTGACGGTGAGTGTTTACGTGAGAGGGTTTGTTTGAGGGAGCGTGTGTGTGTGATAGTGTGTGTCTAAGTGCGAAGGTATGTGTGAGGGAGTGTGTGTGTGTCACGGTGAGTGTTTATGTGCGAAGGTATGTGTGAGGGAGTGTATGTGTGTGCTGTTGTGTGTCTATGTGTGAAGGTTTGCGTGAGGGATCATGTGTGTGTGATGGTGAGTGTCTATGTGTGAACGTTAGTGTGAGGGAGCGTGTGTGTGTGTGATGGTAGTTTCTAAGTGCGAAGGGTTTTCGTGATAGAGCGTGTGTGTGTGTGACGTTGAGTGTCTATATGCAAAGCTTTGTGTGAGAGAGCGTGTGTGTGTGTGTGAGACAGTGTGTTTACATGCGAAGGTTTGCGTGAGGAAGCTTATGTGTGTGACGGGGAGTGTCTATGTGAGAGGGTTTGTGTGAGGGAGCGTTTGTGCATGACGGTGTGTGTCTATTTGCAAAGGTTTGTATAAGGGTGCGTGTGTGAGACAGTGTGTGTCTATTTGCAAAGGTTTGTGTGAGGGAGCGTGTGTGTATCGGTGAGTGTTTACGTGCGAAGGTTTACGTGAGGGAGCGTATGTGTGTGACGGTGAGTGTCTATGTGAGAGGGTTTGTGTGAGGGTACGGGTGTGTGTGACTGTGTGTCTATGTGCAAAGGCTTGTGATAGGGAACGTGTGAGAGAAACCGTGAGTATTTATGTGGAAAGGTTTGTGTGAGGGAGCGTGTGTGTATCGGTGAGTGTTTACGTGCGAAGGTTTACGTGAGGGAGCTTGTGTGTGTGACAGTGAGTGTTTACATGAGAGGGTTTGTGTGAGGGAGCACGCGTGTGTGACAGTGAGTGTCTACGCGCAGAGGTTTGTGTGAGGGAGTGTGCTGTGTGTGTGTGTGTGTGTGTGTCTGTGTACAAAGATGTGTGCTGTGTGTGTGACTATATGTGAAGGCATGTGTGAGGCAGCATGTGTGTGTGATGGTGATTGTTTACATGCAAAGGTTAGTGTGAGGGATCGTGTATGCGTGACGGTGTGTATCTTTTTGCAAAGGTTTGTGTGAGGGTGCGCGTGTGTGAGACGGTGAGTGTCTACCTGCAAAGGTTTGTGTGAGGGGGTGTGTGTATCTGTGTGAAAGTTTGTGTTAGGAAGCGTGTGTGTGTGTGACGGTGAGTGTCTACATGAGAGGGTTTGTGTTATGGTGCGGGTGTGCGTGACAGTATGTGTCTATGTGCGAAAGTTAGTGTGAGTGAGCGTGTGTGTGACAGCGAGTGTCTACATGAGAGGGTTTGTATGAGGGTGCGTGTGTGTGTGTGATGAGTGTTTACGTGCTAAGGTTTGTGTGAAGGTGTGGTGTGTGTGACTGTGTGTCTACGTGCAAAGATTTGTGTGAGGGTGTGTGTGTGTGATGGTGAGTGTCTATGTGCGCAAGTTTGTGTGAGGAAGTGTGTGTGTGTGACAGTGAGTGTCTATGTGCGATGGTTTGTGAGTGAGTGTGTGACGGTGAGTGTTTACATTCAAAGGTTTGTGTAAAGGACCGTGTGTGTGATGGTGAGTGTCTACGTGAGAGGGTTTGTGTGAGGGAACAGTATATGTGAGACGGTGTTTGTTTATGTGCAAAGTTTTGTGTGAGTGCGTGTGTGATAGTGTGTGTCTGTGCGAAGGTTTGTGTGAGGGAGCGTGTGTCAGTGTGTGATGGTGTATGTCAATGTGCGAAGGTTTGTGTGAGGGAGCGTGTGTCAGTGTGTGATGGTGTATGTCAATGTGCGAAGGTTTGTGTGAGGGAGCGTGTGTCAGTGTGTGATGGTGTACGTCAATGTGCGAAGGTTTTGCGAGGGTGTTTGTGATTGTCAATGTGTGCGTTAGTGCCTGTGTGGGAGTGTGTTGATGTTTGTGACGGTATGTGTGTCAGTATGTGGGGGGATGGTGTAATGATTGGATCCAGGTGGATCTTGTTGAATACGAGATCCTTTTGGGGTTGTTAACCTGGGCCCATCAGGAAGGCCCTGGCTGACCAAATGTTAGCTGGGATTGGGGGGAGTTCATGGCCTAGTGCTATTATTGTTGGATTTGTCAATCTAGAGACCCAGGTAAGGTTCTAGGGACACGGGTTCAAATCCTGCCACAGCAGATGATGGAATTGAATTCAGAGTCTAATGATGACCATTACCAATTGTTAGGGAATCCCGTCTTGGTCACTAACGTCTTCTGGGGAAGGAAATATGCCATCCTTACCTTGTCTAGCCTGCAGGTGACTCCAGACCCTCAGCAATATAGTTGACCCTTAACTGCTATCTGTTATGGTCAATAAATGCTGGCCTAACCAACAACATCCTCATCCCGGGAATGAATTTAAAAAAACTAACCGGGAATTTAGAATCTCCTCAGGGACTAACTGACTGGCTACAGCCAGTGTACTGTGTGCGAGTAAATATTGGGTGACTTGGTGATGAGATACTGACCTCTGTGCAGCTATTGTAGTGACTTTGTCTGAGAATGTATGTGAGTGTGAGTTTGCTACTGTGTGATTGTGCATTTATGTCAGTGTGAGAGTTTTTCAGTGTATGATTGTGTATGTGTGTTGGTGTGTCTGAGGGTGTGTGTGATTGTGTATGTCAGTGTCTTAAGGTGTGTGTGTGTGTGTGTGTGTGTGTGTGTGTGTTACTGTATGTGTTGTGTGCATCCGTGTGCATGAGAGTTTGTGTGAAGGTGTATCTGAGGGTATGTGTGCGTCAGTATGTATAACTGTGGTTCTGGTTGTACGTCTGAGAGTATTTGTGAGGGTTTGTGTGTCCGAGTGGGATTGTGTGTCCGAGTGGGATTGTGTGTCCGAGTGGGAGTGTGTGTCTGGGGTTGTTGGACACAATTGAAATTGCTCCGTTTCCAGATAGTGCCAGTTGCCCAGAAAGGAGCAGGGGGTACCATGCTCCCTGGGCACCAATACTGTGGTTTATTGGAAGCAGCCATTTGTGTTCCAGTTAAATGGAACTCTAGGTGATAGCGATCCTGTGAACAACTGCTACTTCTTGCTGATCAATAGATCAATCATCTCACATTTGCTGGTTATCAACCATTGAGAGCTCACATTCCACTCAGTAACTCATTTATCCCCCTGTGTTCCCCTGTTCATCTCAATAAACACATTCACTTACTTTGCCATTATTCCATGGTTCCCCCTTCCCAGGTTAACACACTGACTAAGGTCGGCGGCCTTACTTAGCAACAGAACCGATCGGCCTATTATAACCCACCCAGCAAGGCCCCTGGGTTTGTTAAACAGGCTCCAATGATTTAGCCAGTTTGAGGTGTGAATGGAGAACGGAAAGACACACACTGAGTGTTGGCGATGATGAGTCTGCGAGAGTGAGGGGGACAGAATTGCCTGGCAAGCCACAAGCTGTGGAGTGGCCTTTCGAAATGAGAGTCCTGACATCATGTCCGGAATGTGTCAGAGTCATTCCTCACTGCCTCGGTGACAAATCTCTTGGCAGAGCCTGTGGATTGTGGTGTCAGGACCAGCTCCTGGATGTGGTCCTTGAGCAGGGCGATGGGAGGGTCTGTACTGCTGGGGCCATTCTACGTGGGACCCTGCCTTTCACATCTACTTCATTGACTGAAACGTGCTTCCAGATGGGCTGTTAGCCTGAAGACTCCCATCCACGCTCCAGGGTAGCTCAGTGGCTAGCACTGCTGCCTCATAACACTAGGATCCTGGGTTCAATTCCAGCCTTGGGTGACTGTCTGTGCTGGTTTCCTCCGGGTGCTCTGGTTTCCTTCCACAGTACAAAGATATGCAATTAGGTGGAGGTGCCATGCTGAAGTGTTCCAGGGTTGCGCAGACTAGAGAGTTTAGCTAAGGTAATTTTGGGGAAAAGATGAGATGCTCTTTTGGAGAATCGGTGCAGATTCAATGGGCTGAATGGCCTCTATCTGCACCTTCGGTATTCTATGATTCTATCCTGCCCTCTCTGGGGGATGGAAAGGATCCTATGACATTATTTTGAGGAAGGGTAGAGCCGTACCCCACAGTTCACTAGAAATGGATTATTTGTGAAGTTCTTGGGACAAAGCTTTAAACTGAGGGGTGATAGATATAGGACAGATGTCAGAGGTAGGTTCCTTACTCAGAGTAGTAGGGGCATGGTATGCCCTGCCTGCAACAGTAGTAGACTCGCCAACTTTAAGGGCATTTAAATGGGTATTTTAGGCATATAGGTGAAAATGGAATAGTGAAGGTTAGATGGGCTTCAGATTGGTTTCACAGGTCAGCACAACATTGAGGGCCGAAGGGCCTGTACTGCGCTGTAATGTCCTATGTTGTATATTCAGGACATTGTGCACTTATGAAAGATGTTGTGTACGAATACAAGTTAATGCTGACACTGTTCAATTTTCCTGTTATAACTTACACAGTGAAGTTGTAACCTGGTGGAGCTACGGACAGAGGTTGGCAGCTGGGGAGCTGTCCGGGTTTGTAATGGGGGAGTAGCTGGCATTTATCAATTTGGATATAACTGGCTCCGAATGCTGGGTTGTAATCCCTCTCACCAGTCATGTAGAAGGGAGAAAGTGAGGACTGCAGATGCTGGAGATCAGAGTCAAAAAGTGTGGCATTGGAAAAGCACAGCAGGTCAGGCAGTATCCGAGATGCTGAAGAATCAACATTTCATCATGAAGCTTATACTCGAGCGATGACTCTCCTGTTCCTCGGATGCTGCCTGACCCACTGTGATTTTCCAGCGCTACGCTTTTTGAATTATGGATAAGTGCAATTATCGTTTTGACCCTGTGAAATGGTGATCCACAGAGACTGGGTTTCAAAGTTTATGCTGCAGGAGTTTACTAACTTTGTAACGTCCTGGTGCAGGCTACGGTCCAGGGTATAGAAGGATGGAGTGTGGGTGCCTCCACAGATGAACACGCAACACACAGTTTGCATCATCGCTGAGCCCAGATTTTTCATTTGCTCTCTGAATGGATGAATTATTTGAATTAAAATGCCAAGTTGAGTTTTGAAAGTGTATCTCCAGGATTTTGTTTTCCCTTATTCATTTATGGGATGAGCTAGGCCAGCATTTGTTGCCCATCCCTAATTACCCAAAAGGGCAGTTGAGAGTCAACCACATTGCTGTAGGCTTGGAGTCACATGTCGGTCAGACCAGGTAAGGACAGCAGACTCCTTCCCTCAAGGACATTAATGAACCAGATGGATTTTCCCAATGATCGACAATGAATTCGTGGTCATCAATAGCCTCTTAATTCCAGGTCTTTTTAATTGAATTCAAATGCTACCACCTGCCACAGTAGGATTGGATCCCAGGTGCCTCAAACATTACTTAGGTCCCCCTCCTTATTCCTGATGAAGGGCTTATGCCCAAAACGTTGACTCTCCTGCTCCTCGGATGCTGCCTGACCTGCCTTGCTTTTCCAGCAACACTCGTTTTGTCTCTGAATTAACAGTCTAGCGATAATGCCACAAAGCCTGATCTTCCAGATTCCAAGTCAAGTGACATTGCCATTACTCAATTCACTCTGCGTGGCCAACTTAAACCACTGTCATTGTGTCCATGGGATCCAAAGGCTGATGTCTGATGTCTTCAACTCTGCCCAGGTTGCTGTATAGAAAGTTGCAATGTTAAGGTCCATCATTCCTATCCCAACAGTGTCCTTCTATAACAGGGCTCCCCTGCCCTGCACGAGCTGACCTCTTACATTCTCTGAATGAGATTACCAAGTTCGTGTCAGGTTCGGGAGAGCTTTTTGTTTCTCCAGCAATTTCTGACCTTCTGATTGGGGGAAGGTCATTGATGAAGCAGCCGAAGATGGCTGGGCCAAGGGCACTACCCTGAGGACCTCCTGCAGAGATGTCCTAGTGACTCCAGAAGAACTGGGTAATGATTGTCACCTCGATAGCAAGTGGACATTTTACACAAGCAGTTCTTTAGGTGGAATGGAATGCACAAGTATCATAGCCTATTGTGCAGAGGTTGTGTTTTAGAGACCATCTGTCCCGGAATGGGCATTTACTTTTGGAGTTATCCATTATGCCCAGCAGAAAAGGGTCCTAAAGTTGGCCCAAATCGCAGAGTACACTCTTGGCCCAAGTCAAGATTGAGTGTTTAGTGCATGGGACTTAGAACAACAATCAAGCAGTGACAGGAGTGAGCATTTCCACAATGTTGATGCGTGAGAAATGCAAATCTTAATGTAAGCAATGGAGATACTCTCAATCTTAAGACAGTTAGGATGCAGGGTAGTGTAAAACTGGAGCAAGACAGGAAACCTCAGGGCAGCAAAAAGCACAGTGGTCAGCAATAAGCAGGAAGATATAAATCAGGCTGAATTCGAGAGAAGGAGGTGGGGATGAGCTCGAAGGAAGGGGCCAGCATCACATGATGTGCTTTTACTTGCGGTGCCTCCTTGCTGGCCAATCACAATACAGCTTTGGGTATCCAGGTTCCCAATGATCCAGTGACAGATTGTATGGTGGGAACGTCAATGTGGAATAATGAATATCAGTAACATGGAAATTCTTGTTGCTCCCTTGGTTTTTGGAACATGTGGAAAATGAGTGTTGGCACTTAAAAGTTCACTTCAAAAAACTAACCTTTATCCAGAGCAACGCATAAATCTTGAAATAAAAGCCAAATGAAATCATGCAGAACTCACGAACAGAGACTAAATGAATTTTGCAGAAAGGTAGGTACATTCCTGTTCACTATCCCTTCTGAATTTATTATATACACAGACGTGACTTAATGTTACGGCATCATGGAGAGATGAAACACCACCAAACTCCTCTGCTTTGGATGTTACCAATCAGTTGGGTTACATATAGACCGGGTGGTTACAAAGGCGTTTGGCATGCTTGCCTTCATCCCTGAATCCTTTGAGTCCAGGAGTTGAGACGTCATGTTGAGGCTGTACAGGACATTGGTGAGGCCTCTTCTGGAGTACTGGCTCCAATTCTGGTCTCCCCGTTATAGGAAGGATATTATTCAGCTGGAGAGGGTACAAAACAGATTGACCAGGATGTTACCCAGTATGAAAGATTTGAGTTATAAAGAAAGGCTGGGACTTTATCACTGGAGTGTAGGAGATGGACAGGTGACTTTATAGAAATTTATAAAATAATGAGGGTATTGACAGAGTTAATGATAGTTTTTTTTTCCCAAGGATGGGGGATTTCAAGATTAGGGGGCACATTTTTAAAGTGAGAGGAGAGAGATTTTAAAAAGACATGAGGGGAAAAGGTTTTACACAGAGGGTGGTTCGTGTGTAGAATGAACTTTCTGAGGAAGTGGTGGATGTGAGTACAATTACAACATTTAAGAGACATCTGAGTGAGTACGTGATTAGGAAAGGTTTGGTGGGGGGTGGTGGGGGGGTGGGGAGATTAGGACCAGGGAAAGGCAGGTGGCACTAGTTTAGTTAGGGATTATGTTTAAGAATATAGAACATAGAACAAATCAGCACAGAACAGGCCCTTTGGCCCACAATGTTGTGCCGAACATTTGTCCTAGCTTAAGTACCTATCCATGTACCTATCCAATTGCTGCTTAAAGGTCACCAATGATTCTGACTCTACCACTCCCACCGGCAGCGTATTCCATGCCCCCACCACTCTCTGGGTAAAGAACCTACCCCTGACATCCCCCCTATACCTTCCATCCTTCACCTTAAATTTATGTCCCCTTGTAACACTCTGTTGTACCCGGGGAAAAAGTTTCTGACTGTCTACTCTATCTATTCCCCTGATCATCTTATAAACCTCTTTCAAGTCACCTCTCCTCCTTCGCCATTCCAATGAGAAAAGGCCTAGCACTCTCAACCTATCCTCGTACAACCTAATCTCCATTCCAGGCAACATCCTGGTAAATCTCCTCTGCACCCTCTCCAAAGCTTCCACATCTTTCCTAAAGTGAGGCGACCAGAACTGCACACAGTACTCCAAAGTGGCCTTACCAAGGTCCTGTACAGCTGCAACATCACCTCACAACTCTTGAATTCAATCCCTCTGCTAATGAATGCTAATACACCATCGGCCTTCTTACAAGCTCTATTCACCTGAGTGGCAACTTTCAAAGAGCTACGAACATAGACCCCAAGATCCCTCTGCTCCTCCACCTTACTAAGAACCCTACCGTTAACCTTGTATTCCTCATTCTTATTTGTCCTTCCAAAATGGACAACCTCACACTTGACAGGGTTGAATTCTGCTACTCCTCAGCCCAGCTCTGATCATATCTAAGTCCCTTTGCAGCTATCCACAACTCCATCAATCTTCGTATCGTCTGCAAATTTACTGACCCACCCTTCGTCTCCCTCTTCCAAATCATTAATAAAAATTACAACCAGCAGAGGACCCAGAACTGATCCCTGCTGAACTCCACTTGTAACTGGGCTCCAGGCTGAATATTTACCATCAACCACCACTCTCTGACTTCGACCGGTTAGCCAGTTCTCTATCCAACTGGCCAAATTTCCCTCTATCCCATGCCTCTGGACTTTCCGCATAAGCCTACCATGGGGAACCTTATCAAATGCCTTACTAAAATCCATGTACACTACATCCACTGCTCTACCCTCATCCACATGCTTGGTCACCTCCTCAAAGAATTCAATAAGACTTGGAAAGGCAAGTCCTACCCCTCACAAATCCGTGCTGGCTGTCCCTAATCAAGCAATGACTTTCCAGATACTCGTAAATCCTATCCCTCAGTACCCTTTCCATTACTTTGCCTACCACAGAAGTAAGACTAACTGGCCTATAATTCCCGGGGTTATCCCTATTCCCTTTTTTGAACAGGGGCACAACATTCGCCACTCTCCAGTCCCCGGTACCACCCCCCATTGACAGTGAAGACGAAAAGATCATTGCCAACGGCTCTGCAATTTCCTCTCTTACTTCCCACATAATCCTAGGATATATCCTGTCAGGCCCGGGGGACTTGTCTATCCTCAAGTTTTTCAAAATGCCCAACACATCTTCCTTCCTAACAAGTATCTCCTCTAGCTTACCAGTCCGTTTCATACTCTCCTCTTCAACAATACGGTCCCTGTCATTTGTAAATACTGAAGAAACGTACTCATTCAAGACCTCTCCTATCTCTTCCAACTCAATACACAGTCTCCCACTACTGTCCTTGATCGGACCTACCCTCGTTCTCGTCATTCTCATGTTTCTCACATACGCATAAAAGGCCTTGTGGTTATCCTTGATCCTGCCCGTCAAAGATTTTTCATGCCCTCTCTTAGCTCTCCTAATATCTTTCTTCAGTTCCCTCCTGGCTATCCTGTATCCCTCCAACGCTCTGTCTGAACCTTGTTTCCTCAACCTTATGTAAGCCTCCTTCTTCCTCCTTACAAGACATTCAACCTCCCTCGTCAACCAAGGTTCCCTCACACGACCCATCTCTTTCCTGCCTGACAGGTACATACATATCAAGGACACGTCGTATCTGTTCCTTGAAACAGTTCCACATTTCAATGACATCCTTCCCTGACAGCCTATGCTCCCAACTTATGCTCCTCAGATCCTGTCTTGCAGCATCGTATTTACCCTTCCCCCAATTGTAAAACCTACCCTGTTGCACACACCTATCTCTCTCCATAACCAAGGTGAAAGTCACAGAATTGTGGTCACCATCTCCAAAATGTTCACCCACTAACAAGCCCATCACTTGTCCTGGTTCGTTACCGAGCACCAAATCCAATATGGCCTCCCCTCTGGTCGGACAATCTACATACTGAGGTAGAAAAGCTTCCTGGACACACTGCACAAACACTGCCCCATCCAATCTACTTGATCTAAAGAGCTTCCAATCAATATTTGGGAAGTTGAAATCGCCCATGACTACGAACCTATGGCTTCTGCACCTTTCCAAAATCTGTTTCCCAATCTGTTTCTCCACATCTCTGCTGCTATTGGGGGCCTATAGTAAACACCCAACAAGGTGACTGCTTTCCTATTTCTGACTTCAGCCCATACTACCTCCAAAGGCAGATCCCCTTCGAACTGCCTTTCTGCAGCCATTATATCATTTCTAATTAGCAATGCCACACCCCCTCCTTTTTTACCACCCTCCCTAATCTTACTGAAACATCTGTAACCAGGAACCTTCAACAACCATTCCTGTCCCTCTTCTATCCACGTTTCCGTGATGGCCACAACATCGTAGTCCCAGGTACCGATCCACGCCTTAAGTTCACCCACTTTATTTCTGATACTTCTTGTGTTGAAGTACACACACTTGAACCCATCTCTGCGTCCACAAGTATTCCCTGTCAGTGCTACCTTCTCCACAGCCTCCCTACATTCTTGGACATCCTGAAAAACAGCTAACCTACTTGCTGGACTACAAGTCCGGATCCCATCCCCCTGCCAAATTAGTTTAACCTCCCCCCGAAGAGTGCTAGCAAACCTACCTCCCAGGATATTGGTGCCCTTCTGGTTCAGGTGCAACCCATCCTGCTTGTACAGGTCCCACCTTCCCCAGAATGCAGTCCAATTGTCCAAATACCTGAAGTCCTTCCTCCTACACCATCCTTGCAGCCATGTGCTCAACTGCACTCTCTCCCTATTCCTTGCCTCACTGTCACGTTTAGCATGGACTGGTTGGACCAAGGGGTCTGTTTCCAGCTGTTTGACCCTGTATCTTCTTGGGTAATGTGAATGTGAGGCAGAGGCAGCCTGGCCTGATGCCCTACACACATGCATAGCCAGCCAGCATCCTCTGGTCAGGACCTGCCTGAGTGAGGTACAGGAATTGGGAAGAGGAGGGAAAGCGAGTATCTAAGTAAGTGTATCCCTTATTGGGGCATGGGTGAGAAGAGGGAGAACTTTAGGCTGTGTAAGGCCTTGTTTCTGACTTTATAGTGATCTTACAGCAAATGGGAGGGACTGTACCCTATTACAGACACAATTCCACCATTTAATTCCCTTTGATAGTTCATATACACTCAGGCTCTGATATTGAAACGTATATATCTGGCTCATTTAACTCTCCTGAGTAATATTGATTCCCAATGACACCAGAGTCTTACATTTTATGCAATGAAAGATTCCAGAAACATGGAAGTCCTACTCATCCTGATGGAGAGAAATACAAGCCTGGACAACTTCAACCTTCCTGTCAAATTATCCTGCTGAATTATTGAGATCCACTGGACCCAGGTGGGTGAGGATTAGTCTAAACTTGCAAGTTCAATGTCTCGAACAGTGCAGCTCTCCCTCACTCCTGTGTGGCCGTATTTGTGTTTCTACTGTGGGGTTTGAACCCTTAACTCAGGTACAGGACTGAGCTGAGTCAGCACTGACATCTCGGGCTCCTGTCTCTGACTGGTTAACTCAGCATTGACCAGGGATTAAACTTGCCCTCTCAGACTCTTTCACAGTTCAATTACTCATGACAAAAAAAACCTGCTGAGTCATCAAAGAAACCCACCTGTTTCAGCACATATATCAAACCACAAAATTATATATCGGCAGTCAGGTCTAATTTGTACAGTTTCGATGTTGATGCCAATTCAGAGATTCATAGGGCTACTTTATAGAGTAATTCTAACAGTGGGCACAGCTTAAAGAAATATTTATGTGGTGAACTGATGACGGACAAACCCTTTTTGTACATGTGTTTTTTTGAATTTTACTATGTAGTGTATTCCCAACGGAGTGTGCAATCTGTGTCCAATCAAAGCTGTGTGGAGGGCAGACATCCAAAACTGGAACATTCCGTATTGACTTTTCCATAGGAGAGTCCGGCAAAATGGCTTCTGAGCACAGAACAGCCAGATTTGAGAAAGACAAGGCCTGTGACTTTCAGCATGGCATCCTACTCACAGAAACTCCCTCTTGGCGCTCAGTGTCCTGGATATACAGCTGTTCACAGGTGTTCCCTGGTCACTCCACACTAAGGGGTTTATTCTGGGGACATTAGCCCTGAGTTCCATCTCAGGAATGGTTAGTGACCAGAGTGGGACAAATGTTGAAAATTATGGCACAAAAGTCAGTACATAGACTGCCCTGTCAGTTCACTTCATTACCTCATAATCGTTTTTTCAAATGTACTTTATCATGAGCTCTGGGCACCACTAGTAAAGATAATGTTTATTGCCCCTTTGAAATCACCCTCAATCTCAGGGGCTTGTCTGGCCATTTCAGAGGGTGATTAAGATTCAACCATATTACTTATAAACCAGACTAGGTAAGGATAGCAGACTTCCCTCCCTGAAGGATAATACTGACCCAGATGGGTCTTCACAACAATGTCACCATTTGTCAGACTAGCTTTCAACTCCTGATTTTAAAAGATTAATTTGAATTACCAGCTGCTGAACTCTTGCCTCAGAGGATTTTGCCTGGATTACCAGTCTGGTAATATTACCATGACACCACATTCCTTTGTGACCATGCAATCAGCTGCTAAGCATTTACACTTTAGAATTCGGTCTGAAACATCTCACCCTCTCCCTGACTCTTCCTTTCTGAAAAAGCTTTGTTCTTTGACTTTTAATCAGTTGTCCTAATAGTTCATTTTGGGACACATGGACAGATTTTTGTTGGGTAAGACTTCTGTGAAGCTCCTTGGGGCATTTCACATTATTATAGGCACTATTCAGAAGCAAGTTGTTGTAGTTGAACTCTCAAACCTACAACAGAGTGTTTGATATTGGCTTTTGTTCAACCTCTGTCATTGAGTGGGCACTGTATTCAGGAGTGGCAGGTTCTGATATACTGTGTTCCCTGTTCCCTGACTAGTCCTGATACCAGCATACACCCAGCTGTGTAAAGCTGCTGAAATCACTGCATTACAACTTTGAGAATTCAGATTCCACTGTGGCAGATTGTGAAACTGAACTCAATAACAAACTGGATAACTTTTCGTCTGCATTGTTCTTGAACCCAACGACTTTCTGAATGCCCTCCTTGCAGGTCTGATATATATATGTGACTCCAGCCTGAAAGCCACTCGGTGGTGGGGATTTGGGGGCGATGAGTGGGGGATGTTATGTTGGTGCATGGGTGGGGAGGGGTTTGAGAATCCGGATGTCTGAGCAATGACTCTTAATCTGAGCCGACCCATTACCATTCCAGTTCAGAATTTTCACAAGATTGTAAGAAATAGGAGCAAGAGTCGTCAATTCAGCCCATATTAATGTTAGATATGAACAGTTTTCTTTTTTAGCTTCAAATCTTAGGGGGAGTAGGAAACTATTGATCAGTATGTTATCACAGTAATACATCTAACTGAACCCATTAACTTTGAACAACTGGAAGGTGGCAGAAGTGGGTACTGCAGATGCTAGAGATTAGAGTCAAGATTAGAGTGGTGCTGGAAAAGCACAGCAGGTCAGGCAGCATCCAATGAAGCAGGAAAACCCGCATTTCGGGCAAAAGCCCTTCATCAGCCCACGGATAGATCAAAGCCAGAGGGCAGAATTTAAGGTATTGAGGAAGACATCATATAAAGGAAAGGAAACGTGTCAAGTATGGGGAAAGCTGTGCACTAATTACAAGGAGTTGCATGAATTTGCGCAAAAGTGTTCAGCTATGAAGGGGCAAAAGCAGCCTTTGGAGCTGGCTGCTTCGAGAGATCAGCTGCTGATTCTGGGGAATCATTCAACACCATCCAACAGGTTAACATCACCAGGTCGAAAGGTGAAAATTTGTTTGAGATTGTTAAGAGTGATGACTGCAGAAAAAGAGCATTAAGTATTGGACAGAAAATGCTTTGTGAATGCTTTTCAGATCTGTGTGAAACCTTTCCCAATGTTTCACAATGTTTACCCAGGAACCAGGGCCTTCTAGGTGAAGTTATGAGATGGAAAAATACACATCTCACCGGGATAAATGAATCTGAGAGGCTAATGCAATGGGAAGAAAGAAGATGGAAGAAGATTGGGAACGTTTAAACTAAATTCACTTAGTCAGCTGAAACAACGAACTAAAGTTTGGATCTATAACCCGAAATGTGTCAGAAGGTATCTCAGCTGAAGGAAGTCTAAAGCTTATGCTGGTGATCCAATACATGCCAAAAGAGATTTGCATGCCACAATGAATTGACTGAGCTGGTTAAAGCGCAGCAGGTCAGGCAGCATCCAAGGAACAGGAAATTCGACGTTTCGGGCAAAAGCCCTTCGTCAGGAATCAAATTCCTTTTGCCCGAAACGTTGAATTTCCTGTTCCTTGGATGCTACCTGATCTGCTGCGCTTTAACCAGCAACACATTTTCAACAATGAATTGACTGCCAAGCACATGCTACAAGATTACAATGATGTTTTTACCGGGCGAGAGTGTTTCTGGAGAATACCACTCGAGGATTGCTGTGTATACAACAACACTTACTACAACAAATTATGACTTGGAGGAGCCGGTGTTGGACTGGAGAGTACAAAGTTAAAAATTACACAACACCAGGTTATTGTCCAACAGGTTTATCTTAACATCCATAACCACCTGATGAAGGAGCAGTGCTCCGAAAGCTAGTGCTTCCAAATAAACCTGTTGGACTATAACCTGGTGTTGTGTGATTTTTAACAATAGCAAAACATCTACTATTGCCTAAAGTAGTATCTGATGAGTGCCAGAATTAAAGTAGGATGATAGAAAGCCAAATTTCACTTTCATAAAACTGCACTGTTGCCAGGGCTGAGCGCTGGAGAGCCGGTCAGAGTGCAGACATTCAATCCTCTCAACAAGATACAGTTCTCACAGCAACATCGGAATCTGCGTTGTGTCACCTTGATGGTGTTTGTTGAATGTGAATGACTAGCTATATCGTCACATCGGGTGCAGCGGATGCAATAGATGATGTGTGTGGAGGTACAGGTGAACTTGTGACGGATATGGAAGGATCCCTTGGGGCCTTGGAGGGAAGTGAGTGTGGAGGTGTGGGCGCAAGTTTTACATTTCCTGCGGTTGCAGGGGAAGGTGCCGGGGGTGGAGGTTGGGTTGGTGGGGGGTGTGGATCTGACAAGGGAGTCACGAAGGGCCAGCCAGAGTACCTCAATGATGGGCCTTACTAATTTGAGATCCTAAGTAGTTCTCCTATCAAGTCCATATGACATCATCATAGCTGTTGGTGCTGAAGGCACTCCTCAGTATTAACCTTCTTATACAACATCTCCCATTATTAACGTTATCTGCTGCGTACAGAGTTACTTCTATTGCCACCCATGCTCCCTCCAAGTCCCTGACTTCACAATTTCACACTGTCTGGAGGTCCCACAGAACTCACAAAATTTAATCTGAATTGAATTTGTGAATTAAATGATTTATCAGTTGTATTTAAAAATCAAACACAGGGAAAAATGTGTAATGTGTCGCCAAGTTCCGGCGGCATTTTGAGTTGCCGAAGATGTTCAGACACAACGTCCCTGCACCACAGTCCATTCTGACAGCACCACATCTGGACCACCGTCACCGCTACTGCATTCCAGGAGCACCACACCGGGACCACCATCACCGCTACTGCATTCCAAGAGCACCGCACCGGGACCACTGTCCCGGCGACTGCATTCCAGGAGCACCACACCGGGACCACCGTCACTGCTACTGCATTCCAAGAGCACCGCACTGGGACCACCGTCACTGCTACTACATTCCAGGAGCACCACATCTGGACCACCGTCACCGCTACTGTATTCCAAGAGCACCACACCGGGACCACCGTCACCGCTACGGCATTCCAGGAGCACCACACCGGGACCACCATCACCGCTACTGCATTCCAGGAGCACCACACCGGCACCACCGTCATCGCTACTGCATTTCAGGAGCACCACAACAGGACCACCGTCACCGCTACTGCATTCCAAAAGCACCACACCGGGACCACCGTCACCGCTACTGCATTCCAGGAGCACCGCACCGGGACCACCGTCACCGCCTCTGCATTCCAGGAGCACCGCACCGGGACCACTGTCACCGCTACTGCATTCCAGGAGCTGGAAATGACCTCAAGCTGGAGCAGATTTAATCTTGAACATTACGTTCTTGGAGGAAGGTGCACCTGTTGAATGAAGCGATTCCTCCTTCAGTTTCCTAACTCTCCAAAACAAGTGCTTTCCTCTTTGGGGCTTCCTGAAAAAAACTGGGAGAGGTCTTTCTTTTTTCCCTGAAAGTCTCCTGAGTGGATTACCATTGATCGGAGTTTGGTTCTCAATCTGGAGATAAATCTGTACTCACTTTTGGTTACACGTTATTTTTTGTTTTTTGATTAGTTCAGCCACCCTCATTTGCCTCAATTGTCTCAGTAATGGAGCTATCATGTTTACTTTCTCTGTCTACATTTTGAGGATTGCTAAACAAGGTAACTGTCACTGGTACTGAGGATTCTGCCTGGTAGGATTTGGAAGTCAAGTATTTGATTTGAATTTATGTCTTCTGAATCACTTCCTTCCTGCTACTGCTATCACTTTAGCAGGATGTGTTACTCTGAGAGTTCTGGGCCCCGTAACTAAGGAACAGTGTGCGGGTGTTGGGTGGGGGGGGGAGGATCCCGAGGAGGTTTGCAGGAATGATCCCGGGGATGAAGGGTTTATCAGAAGAGATATCAGAAGAGTGGTGGGCGGCACGGTGGCACAGTGGTTAGCACTGCTGCCTCACAGCGCCTGTAGACCCGGGTTCAATTCCCGACTCAGGCGACTGACTGTGTGGAGTTTGCACGTTCTCCCCGTGTCTGCGTGGGTTTCCTCCGGGTGCTCCGGTTTCCTCCCACAGTCCAAAGATGTGCGGGTCAGGTGAATTGGCCATGCTAAATTGCCCGTAGTGTTAGGTAAGGGATAAATGTAGGGGTATGGGTGGGTTGCGCTGCGGCGGGTCGGTGTGGACTTGTTGGGCCGAAGGGCCTGTTTCCACACTGTAAGTCTAATCTAGAAGCAGTTGGAGACCCTGGGTCTGTACACAATGGGGTTCAGAAGTTTGAGAGGGAATCCTATTGAAAGTTACAGAGTACTGAGAGGCCTGGACCGAGTGGACATGGAGAAGATGTTTCCACCAGTAGGAGAGATTAGAATCCAAAGGCATAGCCTCAGAGTGAAGGGATGACCCTTTAGAACTGAGATGAGGAGGAATTTCTTCAGGCAGAGAGCGATGAATCTGTGGGATTTATTGCTGCAGGAGGCTGTGGAGACCAAGTCAGATGGTAGATAGGTTCCTGATTAGTAAAGGGATCAAGATTTATGGGGATCATGGGGTTGAGAAACGTATCAGCCATGATCGAATGGTGGAACAGGCTCAATGGGCTGAATGGCCTAATTCTGCTCCTGTATCTTATGGCCTAATGGCCTTTACTCAGTTAAAAATTAATCAGTGAGTTCCAGTCGATACACAGCTCAGTTGCAATCTCATTGCTTATGTTTCCTCACAGATTTTGCTGATTCTTGCAAAGTGACCTCTCTTCAGCGTTGATAGCAGTGGAAAACATTTCTTCCAATACCGTGTAGTCTCAGGTTTCCATCTTGCTGACAGTATGAAACAAATTCCTTATACCAACGTGTCTAATCCCAATAGATTGTACCTTCTATTTGGGTTTCCATTGAGTCTAGGGAGTCTTATGAAAGCTCCTACCAGTTTTTTTTCACAGATTGTCCCTTGACTTGGTGTTCCACAACAGCCTTGAGAAGCACAGCAGGTCAGGAAGCCTGCTCCTCGGATACTGCCTGACCTGCTGTGCTTTTCCAGCACCACTCTAATCTTGACTCTAATCTCCAACATCTTCTGCTCTGTTCCTTGAGCACTCCTTTCTTGACTTCAACTCATTAGGCTCTTTGTTCCATTTGATGAAAATTGAGTTCAAGACATACATTCATGCTCAAGAGTGAATATTCTTGAAACTGAGACACAAAAGGATTTCCACTCATTACCATCACATTAAAGCATTACTCAGGATTTCTATAACTGTCAGTGTAATACCTCCCGGCCCATGTGTTGTTCTTGGTTGGAAGTGTTTTCTTAACTGTGGCTTACTATCCGATAAATGTAGTGACTCACCATAATGCCATACGTAAAATTCACGGGATCACCGTTGACATTAATGTCCTCTTGTCAAATGTTAGATCTGGATCAAATACTTCCTCTAGGAATCTTAAAGTTTTCTTCATATGTAGTCTGTTCTTACTTTGTTGAGGGAGGAGCTGTTTGATTTTTTGCTTTTCTATGACTGTGTCGACCCTGAATTTTTTACTGAAACTGACTCATTTGTGTTGCAGACAAAAGGTTCAGAGTCTGCCTGGACTTCCTGCTCCACAATGCTAACGATTACATTGAACATCTAATGCCTGTCTTCCTCATGAGACTGATTTCTCTCACATGTATTTTTCTGGTTTTGTACCTGAAGGACTGAATCTATTTGGTAATCTCTGAAACTAAATCTTCCTGGCAA
The DNA here is from genome assembly GCF_020745735.1 of Hemiscyllium ocellatum. Classification (NCBI taxonomy): domain Eukaryota; kingdom Metazoa; phylum Chordata; class Chondrichthyes; order Orectolobiformes; family Hemiscylliidae; genus Hemiscyllium; species Hemiscyllium ocellatum. Next base: position 15,684,271 of record NC_083416.1, on the reverse strand, counting down.
TACTACTCTTGCTGGAGAAAGTGAGGACTGCAGATGCTGGAAATCAGAGCTTAAAATGTGTTGCTGGAAAAGCGCAGCAGGTCAGGCAGCATCCAAGGAGCAGGAGAATCGACGTTTTGGGCATAAGCCCTACTTCTTCCCCTTCCTGAAGAAGTAGTATTGGTGGGTGGAGCGGTGGCATGGTGGTTAGCACTGCTGCCTCACAGCGCCAGAGACCCAGGTTCAATTCCCGCCTCAGGCGATTGACTGTGTGGAGTTTGCACGTTCTCCCCGTGTCTGCGTGGGTTTCCTCTGGGTGCTCCGGTTTCCTCCCAAAGTCCAAAGATGTGTGGTCAGGTGAATTGGCTATGCTAAATTGTCCATTATCTTAGATTAGGAGTAAATGCAGAGGTAGGGGTATGGGTGAGTTGTGTTTCGGTGGGTTGGTGTGGACTTGTTGGGCCGAAGGGCCTGTTCCCACACTGTAAGTAATCTAACCTAATTTTCAATACTATCTTGCTGCCAGATCTTTCCAATGCGATGATACGTACTCATTGCTTTTCATTTGCAGTTTTAAGTGTTATTCCTCTGCCCTGAACAATTTTGGTGCTTTTTGTTTTGTAGCCAAAATGGACGAGTTCCATCTTTCTCACAGATTCATTGAATAAACTCAGCTGTCCAGCTGTAGGACAGATTAAGATGCAAGGGTGCAGCCCCAGAGTGAAGGGATGACCCTTTAGAACTGAGATGAAGAGGAATTCCTTCAGCCAGAGGCTGATGAATCCCATTTCTTGCAAATCTTCACAAAATGAATCCCATTGCCTGCAGCTTTGATAAACCTGGGCTCAATTGTAGCTTTACTTTGACTCAGCAAAAGTTGCATGGAGCTGTTTTGAAAGGTCTCTCTCCATGAGGCCGAGTGGATTTTCTCACTGTATCTGACCAAACGTGCCTCCTGAATGATCTAGCCCATCCCCGTTGTATCCCTCCTAGCCCACCTTACCTTGTGACATTCCAGAATGACTTACCACAGAATGAAATGAGTCCACGCCATCTTTAGAAGCCCATTGTGTACCTCGATAACGACCGTCAGTGCTGAGCTGCCCCGCACAGTTCCTGACATTTGACCCAACAAGATGGATAAGGGAAACTTGTCCTCCTGCTTTTTAGGAAGGGGCTTGGAGATCTTGCTGGATAGGGGTGGGGTGGAGACTAGACTTGCTCTTCTCCCAGGACCAGCAGTGGACGCTGTGATACCAGGCCATGCCAGCCTGATCTGAAGTTGCCAACTGCACCAGTATCTGGATTAGTGGTGCTGGAAGAGCACAGCAGTTCAGGCAGCACCCGAGGAGCAGGAAAATCGACGTTTCGGGCAAAAGCCCTTCATCAGGACCTGGATTACACCTCTTCCCAAACTACCTCTTGCAAAAATACCATCCCGTATTTCCAATTCCTCCACCTTCGCCGGATCTGCTCCCAGGAGGACCAGTTCCACCACAGAACACACCAGATGGCCTCCTTCTGTAGAGACCGCAATTTCCCTTCCCACATAGTTGAAGATGCCCTCCAATGCATCTCGTCCACATCCCGCAGCTTCGCCCTCAGACCCCACCCCTCCAACCGTAACAAGGACAGAACGCCCCTGGTGCTCACCTTCCACCCTACCAACCTTCGCATAAACCAAATCATCTGCCGACATTTCCGCCACTTCCAAACGGACCCCACCACCAGGGATATATTTCCCTCCCCACCCCTTTCCGCTTTCCGCAAAGACCGTTCCCTCCATGACTACCTGGTCAGGTCCACACCCCCCTACAACCCACCGTCCCATCCTGGCACCTTCCCCTGCCACCGCAGGAACTGTAAAACCTACGCCCACACCTCCTCCCTCACCTCCATCCAAGGCCCTAAAGGAGCCTTCCACATCCATCAAAGTTTTACCTGCACATCCACTGATATCCGTTGCTCCCGATGCGGTCTCCTCTACACTGGGGAGACTGGACGCCACCTAGCAGAGCGCTTTAGGGAACATTTCCGGGACACCCGCACCAATCAACCACACCGCCCTGTGGCCCAACATTTCAACTCCCCCTCCCACTCTGCCAAAGACATGGAGGTCCTGGGCCTCCTTCACCGCCGCTCCCTCACCACCAGACGCCTGGAGGAAGAACGCCTCATCTTCCGCCTCGGAACACTTCAACCCCAGGGCATCAATGTGGACGTCAATAGTTTCCTCATTTCCCCTTACCCCACCTCAGCCCAGTTCCAAACTTCCAGCTCAGCACTGTCCCCATGACTTGTCCTACCTGCCTATCTTCTTTTCCACCTATCCACTCCACCCTCCCCCACTCACCTATTGTACTCTATGCTACTTTCTCCCCACCCCCCCTCTAGCTTATCTCTCCACCCTTCAGGCTCTCTGCCTGTATTCCTGATGAAGGGCTTTTGCCTGAAACATTGATTTTACTGCTCCTCGGATGCTGCCTGAACTGCTGTGCTCTTCCAGCACCACTAATCCAGCATCTGCAGTCATTGTTTTTATCTAACTGCAGCAGTATTGTCCTGAGCCATCTGCAGGAATGCCCAGCAATGTAGGAAGAAGAACAATGTTCTCCTACAGTCCATCAGGCTGAAGACCACCATCTCCTCTCTGATACCTCACACTCACTATAACTCGACTTCTCAACTCACCTCCCTCTAAGGCTCATTCTCCACCATTCTCACTTATTGCCTGCAATATCTTCCCTCACTCGCCATCACCCACCCCAACCCCACTAACCCAGCATACCCTCTCTGCTGCCTACTCACTCACTTGGGGCACCCCCCCCCTCCTGTACCAGAAGTAACATCTGTGTCACCCCCTGTAATACCTGCCTCTCTCTCTCCCTCTCTCTCTCATCTGAGGATGAAATCAGCCCCTGTTAGGGCAGAAAGGATCAAATGGTGAGCACCTCAGCATTCAGCTCCTTATCTCTAACGTGGCCAGCATTCTGGCCAGGCCCAGCCTGAGCAGCTATTGACTGTGTCCTCACCCTTGGGCTGGTGTCTGGTGCTGCCCTGGACTGTACTGGGATCTTCTGAGCAAATGTTATTCCCATTGACTTGCCTGAGGCCTGCTGGTAGCTATTAGAAGCCTCTTGCCTTTGTGTCTGTGCTCAATGGCAAAGCCAGACAGTACTGTGAGCCTGCTAACTCTGGCTGAGGGGACAAAGGCAAGGCAATGGAAGCCAGAGATGCTGTTTGTATTCAAGTAAGCCCAAAGTGACAGAAAGCTGTCTGATAAGATTAGATTAGATTACTCACAGTGTGGAAACAGGCCTTTCGGCCCAACAAGTCCACACTGACCCAGTGAAGCGAAACCCACTCATACCCCTACATTTACCCCTGCACCTAACACTACGGGCAATTTAGCATGGCCAGTTCACCTAACCTGCACATCTTTGTGACTGTGGGAGGAAACTGGAGCACCCGGAGGAAACCCACGCAGACACGGGGAGAATGTGCAAACTCCACACAGTCAGTCGCCTGAGGCAGGAATTGAACCCGGGTCACTGGCGCTGTGAGGCAGCAGTGCTAACCACTGTGCCACCGTGCCACCCTAGCGATAACCGGCGAGGAGCCCGGAGATGCAGCCTGGTCCACTCCAATGAGCTGGGTAATGTCCTTGAGTGCACAGTGTCCTTGCTGCAGCATGACAACGATAATTGCCAGTGCAGCCTGTGACACAGTCCATAGAATAAAAAGCTATACATTAATACATGAATAATGTCACTGATAAGGGATTTGACAAGCAATGGTTCTCCTTAGTTGGCAACTCGCCACTGCCTAGTGAGAAACATGTCACCAGATGCAGTGAGCTTCTCCTGACACTGAGATAGGCCTCGCTAGAATTCTGACCCAATTTGGACACAAGTCTCACCATTGCCCATAGTCAGGATCTCCAACTGCCAACTTGGTCTGACATGGTAGGAGAAAGTCAATTCCTGGTCTAAGCAGAAGAAGCTGTTGTTTTAAATAACAAGTAACTTATCGCATTTTGGTACCTAGCTACTAGTTCCATGAATAGGACAGAGATTGTTATATGTTACTTGAATAGGATGGAGTTTGTTATATGTTTCATGAATGATGTTGAAAGAGGAACTGTAATAGGCTAGGACTAAATGATGCTGTGAAATCTTTAACAACAGGCCATAAGGCCAATGGAGCCACTATTCCCCACTAGATCCAAAAGACAGCACCGATTCCTGTTGAAGGATTTATGCCCGTAACGTCGATTCTCCTGCTCCTCAGATGTTGCCTGACTGGCTGTGCTTTTGTGCCACACTATTCAGCTCTGATCTCCAACATCTGACCAGTCCTCACTTCTCCTGGTTAATTATAAACATCAAACACTGCCTGGGTGTGGCACTAGAGAACTATTGTTTATATTGTGTGCTCGGGGCTGACAGTGGGACGTGGTGCGAGAAAGGAGAATGTTATTAACGAAGCCGCCACTGACATGAATCACCAATGATTGCATCATCAATCTCAGTAATATTGGTTGAGGCCTACAAATGGACTGGGGAGATGTCCTTTTCTCAAACTTGCAAAATGGAATTGTTTATGTGCTTTGAGTAAGGCGATGGTTCTGAAGGGGTTAATATTCGTGCTACATTGGCTTCACCTGTTCTGTTCATGTCATGCGCTGTCCATGGGTAATGATGGAGTGTTGTGATCTCACGTTTGGAGGGATCAGATGTATCTAGACCAGCTCCCTCAGGTCTGAGGAAATTTTCCTCACCAGATGTACTTGCTTCAGGTTGGCACGTTGGCTCAGTGGTTAGCACGGATGCCTCACAGCGCCAGGGACTTGGGTTTGATTCCAGCCTCAGAGGGCTGTCTGTGTGGAGTTTGCAGATTCTCCCCGTGTCTGCGTGAGATTCCTCCCACAGTCCTAAGATGTGCAGGTTAGGTGAATTGGCCATTCAAAATTGCCCATAGCATTCAGAGATATGTAGGTTAGGTGCATTAGTTAGGGGTAAATACAGGGTAGGGGAATGGGTCTGGGTGGGATATTCTTCAGAGGGTCGGTGTGGACTTGATGGGCCAAAGGGCCTGTTTCCACACCGTAGGGAATCCATTCAATGAGGTCAGTCATGATCTTATTGAATGGCAAGGCAGACTCAATGGGCTGAATGGCCTACATCTGCTCCAGTGTCTTATGATTTTAATTATTGCCATCATGCAACTAACCCTCCTCGTTCTCTAAGAATATTACCTTATCGGGAGATGCCCAGCAGTGGTGGATAGACTGCCACTCATCATCAGATGGGGACAAGAGCAAGAAGCAGAGGTGAATAATCTCAATTACCACTGACCTAGTACCACAGAGTGATACAGGGAGTAAATACCATAAGGTAGCAGGAGTGGTCACCTAGAAAAATACCACAATACGGGAACATAGGAACAGGCGTAATCAATCCAGTCTCTCAAACCTGTTCCACCATTCAATGGGATCATGGCTGACCTGTGGCCTAACACCATAGACTTACCTTTGTACGATATCCCTCAATACCTGTGCTCCTCTAGGCATGGGAGGGTGGACAGGGTCTTAGTTAAGTGCCTCATCCAAAATGTGGCTTCTCTTGACAGTGCTGTATTGTGCTAAAGTGTCAGAGTAACTTATGGTTTCAAGTCTTTAAGGGGTACTTTATAAAATGGGAAGAAACCAAGCTGTACAGCCGTGACTCACTTACTTTCCTTGATTAAGGAATCATATTTGGTGAAATATTATCCCACATGAAAGCTATCTCTCACTGGTTACAGGTCTCACCTTGCCTTATGTTGCCTGAGCCAAGGAAAACACTGCACTATCAAACCCATCTTAACATCAATGATATCAAAGTGTGCGTCTTATCAGTGATGTACTACCAATTGGTAATGACCACATGATGTTACACCGTGTGTGATCACTTCCTCAATTTACAACAAGTTCCTGATCGGAGACCTTTGAATTAACAAAGGCTGATGTTATTACGTATAAGTTCTTACAACATCCAGGCACATGCTCAACCAAAATCGTCCCTTTGAATTTTGATCTCCATGGGAACCAGACAAAAACCGACTATTTCATGCTTATCCCAAAACCTCAGGGTGACTTAAGAGTTTTAATTAGATTCCCTACAGTGTGGAAACAGGCCCTTTGGCCCAACAAGTCCACACCGACCCTCCGAAGAGCAATCCATCCAGGCCCATTCCCCTACATGTAACACTACGGGCAATTTAGCATGGCCAATTCACCTAACCTGCACATCTTTGGACTGTGGGAGGAAACCGGAGCACCCGGAGGAAACCCATGCAGACACTGGGAGAATGTGCAAACTCCACACAGTCAGTTGCCTGAGGTGGGAATTGACCCCGGGTCCCTGGCGCTGTGAGGCTGCAGTGCTAACCACTGGGCCACCGTGCCACCAACACACCTTCCACACTTGTCCCAGCCTGGGGTCAGTTGCTGCCCAGTCCTGTCCCTGATTCACCAGCATTTAAAAAAAACTATTAATGGTTTATAAACAGAACATCCCCCTTGTTTCATCCAGACCTTACTTCTCCCACCCCTCAGCCCAGGCAAATTGAGCTTCCTGCAAATGTGGTCGTGTTTCAGACCAGTGCTGACAGTGTCCACTTTCTCTGCCTCGCTGGGGCCCTGCAATGCATGGAGACAGACCATAATCGGGTCACACAATATCAGCCCCCGCTTTCCCTTCACTTGTCTGTCCCCTCTTCCTTTCCTCCTCCCTTATTTTTCTCCCCTCCTCTCCCTCACCCTCACCTCCTTTCTCCTACCCTCCCTTTCCCTGTCTTCCACCTCTTCTATACCTCCCTTTTCTCTCCTCTTTTATCACTTCCCTCCTCCTCGCCACACTTCCTCCTCACCTCTTACCCTCTCCCTCTCTTTCTCCCCTGTCCTCCTCCCTTCTGTCCCCCCAAGTTACCTCCTTTCCTCTCCCTTTCTCTCCCCCTCTCCCTCTCCTTTCCCCTTCCAACCTCCAGTCTCCTCCCTCCCTTCCATATTACCACCTTACTTCCCTTTCTGCCCTCCCTCCTCCACTCCCTTCTTCCATGCCCCTTGCCTCCTTCCTCCCCTTCATCTCCCTTACTGTCCTCGCTTCCTCCATTCTCCCCTTCATATGCTTCCCCTTTATTTCATTCCAAACACAGGTCAGATTTGATGTGCTCATTTGCATGCCAAAGGGACTGATGTAATCCGGAAAGGAAGCCATTCGGCCCCTCTGATCCATCTGAGTGTCTGATCCATCTCACCCTGACCCTAATGCCCCTCACTCACAATGGCCTCTCCCACCACTTCCTCATTAACAGCTCTTTAACCCTTCTCTCCCCCTGTGCACACTCCATCTCCCTGAAAACAAGACCACTTTCTCAAGGTTTTTCAAGGATCCCACCTTTTGCTATTGTCCTGTTTTGAATTCCCTGAGATCAGGCAAGTGGCAGCCGTTCGGATTGGCATGTGAGCCCTGAACAGTGAAGGGAGGAAGCAGCCACTAAGTGTCTGCTCCTGAACGTGCAGTGATGACAGATCAGGGCCAGAATAAGCCTAGCTGTGACTCACCGCTGTGGATCAATCGCCCGCCAATACTAACTGGAAGAATAGCAATGTTGGGGAGGGCAGATGTTGCCTGTGAAGCTGGTCAGTGGGACGCAGTATCTCCACAAGAGGGGAAACAGAGGAAAGACAATGGCCAAAGAGCAGGCACAGCAACGTTGCTCCTTATCAGTTCCAGAATAATTAAAAATCACCAGAGTCACGCGGGTAGAACTATCAGGAAAGATTGAACAGATTAGGGCTCTCTGTGTTGAGAGAGGAGATTAGGGAGGAACTGAGAGAGACCTCTTTAATTGGGTTGATTTTGAGGGACAGTTCCCCTTCTGGGGGAGAGACTACAGACCTCAGTAATGAACTTATGAAAGGTTTTTTTTCACTTGGACAGCAACGAGAATGTGCAATGCACTACTACGAGGCGATGTACTTAAGAATGGGTTGCTAAGTACGAGGCTGAAAATGTGTTGCTGGAAAAGCGCAGCAGGTCAGGCAGCATCCAAGGAACAGGAGATTCGACGTTTCAGGCATAAGCCCTTCCTGAACAAGGGCATATGCCCGAAACGTCGAATCTCCTGCTCCTTGGATGCTGCCTGACCTGCTGCGCTTTTCCAGCAACACATTTTCAGCTCTGATCTCCAGCATCTGCAGTCCTCACTTTCTCCTGCTAAGTACGAGGCAGAAAGATGTGCGATTAGGGTGAGATAAGAGAGGGTGGGAGGAGACATGACTGGAACATGAACATTGCCACAGACCAGAGGGGCTAAATGGCCCCTTTCTGTGCATCCAATTGCTGAAACTCAATTCCACAAATAACATCCCGGAATCCCAGATCGGCCGATTGGTTTGGGAACGTGCGTTCACAAACAAGCTGCTTTGCAACCGTGTATGTGGCAACATCGCGATTTCAGAAGCTTTATGAACCACAGGAAAGGTGGAACTGGTGCTGAGGTTAACCGCTTTCTTCAAACAGAGTGCTTGTAGACTCTGTGACGGAGACCCTCAAAGACCCTCACCAGCCATGCCCTCAAACCTGCTACCTCTGGGCTCCAGCCCTGCACTCAGACTCCTTCTCACGGTTCCACACAGTCAACTCTCCTCAGTGGTGAAGACAAGAGGGGCCTGACCTTCCACAGACCTCTTCCCAAAGCTGAGGGATCTGGCATGCCCCCCACCCCACATCCCCCACCCTGGTTACAATTGACTTGGTGCACCTCACATTTGCAACAACCGAGAGAGAGGGAAACCTTTGCAAGAGTAATTTAGCAACACCTACATTGTGCCATTGTTCCCCAGCACCAGGCAATGAGAGCGCTGTGAAAGCAAGGTGAAACCCCATGCATTGGTATGTACCGAGGATGGTGAGCAGATGAACGAGGCGACAGAAGTACATTTATAAAGCACCTCTCACATCCCAAGGAGGATTCAACATGCTTTTAGCCCCAGTGAAAAGCTTCAGATGTGTGTTCACTGCCGTAGTTGTGGGAAATCATGGCAGCCAATATGTGCACAGCACGATCCCGTGTAGAGTTTTGAGCTAAATGGTTTTGTGGTATAGATTGAGGGGTAAACATTGAACAGTAAGGATACCTCCTGGCTGGTGTGATGTGGTTAGTCTCACAGCTAATCTTCATTGGAGTGGATCAAAGAGATCCCAGAGACAGTGCACACTTCTGTGTATGAGAGCCTGATAGACTCCCACACCTCAATTACAAACCGCCTTCGCACACAGAACACTGGAAAACTTCACCTTTTCACAAAAATCCCCGACAGACCAGCAGAGATCCACTCATCACTCAGTCGGTCAACATGCGCCTGTCCTCGTTGTCTGTGGGTTGGTGACATTTCTCAGTCCATGGGGAGTCCAAGTGTTGTCCGTGATGATCACCCATGTGATGCTATGTACTACATATCACATCTGGCAGGGCTACACGAGGGATGCCTGGCTGTCCGATAACAATCTGTCACTGTCCCATTCACTTCACTGGTGGCTGCCTTCAAAGATCCAAAGACTGAAAACGATCATCCAGGCATGTTATAATACATGTGTTGGCAAAAGTCTATACCATCCTTTCTACAATGTCCCTTTTCGAACAAAATCTGCTGGTGACTTTTCTGATTATTGCGTCTTTATGTTCCAAGAAATGTCTATGGGACTTGGAGTTACCACGGGAACGAACAGCTAAGAAGCAAAAGGTAAATAAGTAGCTAATTGCAGAGGACCGTGTTGGCCTGCATCTTTTTCTGTTTGTCTTTTCAGGCGACTCTGATTTGTACACACAAAAGAAATGAGAAAAGATGTCTCTGAGTGGAACAGTTTTCTGTTTGATGTCTTCAACTATGCCCAGATTGCCTAAGAATACAGCAAGGAATGTGTTACTGTCTGTTATACAATTGGAAAGGATGGATTGATGAAAAGTGAGGGGTTGGGGATTGGACAATCCCCACTGCTGCTCTCTCAATTTTGCCAGAGCCCACTAGACCATTTAGTAGGGCTAGGAAAGAGAGTCTCTGAGGATTCTGTGATATCAGAACTGGCATGGCCTCAGTGTACAGAGGTAGGTAGATGTACACTTTGGTGGGGGTGACCATGGCTGGGAACTTCAGATGCAATACAGTGGCTAGTGAATGAGACTGAAAAAGCAACATGTTTGGACGGGAAATGAGAGAGCCTGCATAATGGAGGCTGAGCATTGAAACAGTTCATTGTCCTAAATTTGTATTGGAATTACTTGTAATAATGAGAGATTTTACTTGTGAAATTGACTCTTGAAATTGTCCTTTACATTTGAAAGATCTTTCACCTGTCACTTAATGTTTAAACTATGGTCATCTTAGTTAGTTTGTTACAGTAAAATATTTGATAAGTAGGATCTTTCTTTCTGAAGATGTGATGGTGATTCCTTCTTTTTATAAATTGTTTTGTGCAGAGGTCATAACAGAGCCTCATAATTTCCTGCGCACACATTTGTAATGATTTATCTTATGCACACTCAACTGGACCTAAAGGTTTCAGCTCTTCCAGATATGATCATGCGTTGATCCATCTATAGCCAATACATTGCTAAGAATGAGGTCAGGTACTGTTTTTCCCCTCACCACCTGCCACACACCTAGTCTTGCAGCTATGTCCCTTAGGATCTGACCAGCTCAGTCAGTGGTGCTGCTACCATTTTCAGTGACATTGAAATCAGCAATGAGGGTACGTTTGCACCCTTGCCATCCTCAGTACTTTCTCTAAGTTCTCTTCCTCTATCATGGAGGTGTACCCTGTCATCGACCGAGGGAGGATAGTATGTGGGGAGTTTAACCTGAAGCCATGAGACTTCATGGGGTCCAGAGGCAATGTTGAGGACTTCCCTCCTAACTATATACAATGGTGCTGCTACCACTGCTGGTGGGATGGGACAGGATATATCCAAAGGTGGTGATGGTGGTGTCTGGGCTATTGTCTGGAAGGTATGATTCCGGTCGGTGTCAGGCTATTGCTTAACTAGTCTGTGAGACAGCTCTCCCAAATCTGGCTCTCGCCCCCAGAGTCGACAGGGCTGTTGCTGCTATTGTCTTTTCCGATGCATGGATCAATGCAAAATTGTCCGTCCAGTTTCATTTCTGTGTTGAGACTTTGTAGTGATGGATTCAACTGAGTGGCTTGCTTGGACATTTCAGAGGGCAGTTAAGAGTTAACCAGACTAGGCAAAGATGTTAGATTTCCTTCTCTGAAGGACGTTACAAAACCAGATAGCGTTTTCATGATAACTGACAATAGTTTTATGGATATCAGAAGATTCTTATTTCCAGATTTTCAAATATTTAATTCAAATTTCATCTCCTGCCACAGTGGCTTTGAACCCTGGTCCCAGAACATTTGCAGAGTTTATTGATTAATAATATAGCGAGAAAACCACCAGGGGAGGTTTATTCTGTTTTTAACCCTGCGTTGTTCCTGTTCTGGGAATGTTTAATGGCCACAGTGTTGAGAGAGCTTTACATTGCATATAATACCCTGTGATGTTGCTGCCTGAGGAGTGTTTGATGGGTCAGTGATTTACAGTTTGTCTCAAAGCTGTTCTCTAGAGAATACAGACTGGGGTATCATCCTTAAGTGTCTATCTGAGGAACTCGGAATTGAGAAGCAGTGCTGTCTGAGGTACTAGGGATTGGGAGGCAGTGCTGTCTGAGGGAGTGGGAGGCAGTGCTGATTGAGGGACTGGGAGGCAGTGCTGATTGAGGGACTGGCGACTGGGAGGCAGTGCGGACTGAAGGTTTGGGGACAGGGAGGCAGTGCTCCTTGAGGGAGTGGGAGGCAGTGCTGTCTGAGGCACGGGGAGGAGCTGCTGACTGAGGGACAAGCTGGCAGTACTGAGGTAAGGGCTTGGAGGCAGTGCTGATTGAGGGATTGGAAGGCAGTGCTCACTGCAAGGCTGGGTGGCAGTGCTGTCTGAGGGACTGGGGACTGGGTGGCAGTGCAGCATGAAGAGTGGCAACTGGGAGGGTGGGAACTGGGAGGCAGTGCTGTCTGAGGGAGTGGGAGGCAGTGCTGTCTGAGGGACTGGGAGGCAGTGCTGATTGAGGGACTGGGAGGCAGTGCTGTCTGAGGGAGTGGGAGGCAGTGCTGTCTGAGGGAGTGGGAGGCAGTGCTGTCTGAGGGACTGGGAGGCAGTGCTGACTGAGGGAGTGGGAGGCAGTGCTGTCTGAGGGACTGGGAGGCAGTGCTGTCTGAGGGAGTGGGAGGCAGTGCTGATTGAGGGACTGGGAGGCAGTGCTGTCTGAGGGACTGGAAGGCAGTGCTGATTGAGGGAGTGGGAGGCAGTGCTGATTGAGGGAGTGGGAGGCAGTTCTGTCTGAGGGACTGGGAGGCAGTTCTGTCTGAGTGACTGGGAGGCAGTGCTGATTGAGGGACTGGGAGGCAGTGCTGTCTGAGGGACTGGGAGGCAGTGCTTATTGAGGGAGTGGGAGGCAGTGCTGTCTGAGGGACTGGGTGGCAGTGCTGTCTGAGGGAGTGGGAGGCAGTGCTGTCTGAATGACTGGGAGGCAATGCTGAGTGAGGGATAGGGACATGGGAGGCAGTTCTGTCTGAGGGTCTGGCACCTGGAGGCAGTGGTGACTGAGGGAGTGCGAACTCAGGCTCAGTTCTGTCTGAGGGACTGTGGACTGGGGACTGGGAGGCAGTACTGCCTGAGGGACTGGGGACTCAGAGACCGTGCTGTCTGAGGGACTGGGGACTCAGAGACCGTGCTGTCTGAGGGACTGGGGGGCAGTGCACTCTTATGGACTGGGGACTGGCAGGCAATGCTACCCCAGAGACTGGGTGTGGGATGCAGTGCTGTCTGAGGGACTGGGGACTGGGAGGCAGTGCTGTCTGAGGGAGTGGGAGGCAGTGCTGTCTGAGGGACTGGGAGGCAGTGCTGTCTGAGGGACTGGGAGGCAGTGCTGATTGAGAGACTATGGACTGGGAGGCAGTGCTAGTCTGTGGGACTATGGACTGGGAGGCAGTGCAGTATGAGGGACTGTGAAGCACTGTTGTCTGGGAGACTGGGAGGCAATGCTGACTGAGGGATAGGTACATGGGAGACAGTTCTGTCTGAGGGTCTGGGCTGCTGGAGGCAGTGGTGACTGAGGGAGTGGTGACTCAGAGACTGTGCTATCTGAGGGACTGAGGGGCAGTGCACTCTTATGGACTGGGGACTGGCAGGCAATGCTACCCCAGAGACTGGGTGTGGGATGCAGTGCTGTCTGAAGGGCTGGGGCCTGGGAGGCAGTGCTGACTGAGGGATTGGGAGGCTGTACTGTCTGAGGGACTAGGAAACAGTGCCAACTGAGGGATTGAGAAACAGGGAGACAGTGCAACGTGAGGGACTGGGAGGCAGAGCTCACTGATGGACTGGGAGACAATGCTGCCTCAGGGAGTTGGGTGTGGGATGCAGTGCTGTCTGAGGGACTGGGGACTTGGAGGCAGTGCTATCTGAGAGACTGGGGACTGGGAGGCAGTGCTCTCTGAGGGACTGGGGATTGGGAGGCAGTGCTCTCTGAGGGACTGGGAACTGGGAGGCAGTGTTCACTGAGGGACTGGGGACTCAGAAGCTGTGCTGTCTGAGGGACTGGGGGCAGTGAACTCTTATGACAGGGGACTGGGAGGCGGTGGTACTTGATGGAGTGGGAGGCAGGGCTTTCTGTGGGACTGGGATGCACTGTCATCTTAGAGACTGGTAGGCAGTGCTGACTGGGGGCCTGGGAAACAGTGCTGTATGAGGGACTGGGGATTGGGTGGCAGTGATACTTGAGAGAGTGGGAGACAGGGCTGTCTGTGGGACTGGGCTGCAGTGCTGATTGAGGGACTGGGGACTGGTAGACAGTGCTGTCTGAGGGATGGGGGACTGTGAGGCAGTATTGCCTGAGGGACTGTGGTATGGAGACAGTACAGTGTGATGGACTGGGGACTGTGTGGCAGTGCTGTCTGAGGGATTGGGGTCTGGGAGGCAGTGCAGTCTGAGCGACTGGAGACTGGGTGGCAGTGCTGTCTGAAGGGCTGGGGACTGGGAGTGAGTGCCGTCTGAGAGACTGGAGAAGGGGACTCAGTCCTGTCCAAGGGTTTGAGAGGCAGTGCTGTCTAAGGGACCGGAGCATGGGATGCAGTTCTAATTGAGGGATTGGGGGTCAATGCTAACTGAGGGATTGGGGTCAGTGCTGAGCGAGAGACTGGGATCTGGGAGTCAGTCCTATCTGAGAGACTGAGGACTGGGAGGCAGAGCTAAATGAGGGTCTGGGAAGCAGTGCTGACTGCAGGACAGGGGACCGCGAGACAGTGCTGTCTGAGGGACTGGGAGACAATGCTGTCTTAGGCCTGGGGACCAGGAGGAATGCTAACTGAGGGACTGGGGCCTGGAATGCAGTGCTGTCTGAGGGTCTGTGGCCTGGGATACAGTGCTGTCTGAGGGACTGTGGACTGGAAGGCAATGCTGTCTGAGGGGCTGCAGCCTGGGTCACAGTACTGTCTGAGTGACAGGGCGCTGGGATACAGTGCTGTCTGAGGGACTGTGGTCTGGGAGGCAGTGCTGTCTGAGGGACTATGGACTGGGAGTCAATGCTAGTCAGTGGGACTTGGGACTGGGAGGCAGTGCAGTATGAGGGACTGTGAAGCACTGTTGTCTGGGAGATTGGGAGGCAATGCTGACTGAGGGATAGGGACATGGGAGGCAGTTCTGTCTGAGGGTCTGGGCACCTGGAGGCAGTGGTGACTGAGGGAGTGGGAACTCAGGCTAAGTTCTGTCTGAGGGACTATGGACTGGGGACTGGGAGGCAGTACTGCCTGAGGGACTGGGGACTCAGAGACCGTGCTGTCTGAGGGACTGGGGACTCAGAGACCGTGCTATCTGAGGGACTGGGGGGCAGTGCACTCTTATGGACTGGGGACTGGCAGGCAATGCTACCCCAGCGACTGGGTGTGGGATGCAGTGCTGTCTGAAGGGCTGGGGCCTGGGAGGCAGTGCTGACTGAGGGATTGGGAGGCTGTACTGTCTGACGGACTAGGAAACAGTGCCAACTGAGGGATTGAGAAACAGGGAGACAGTGCAATTTGAGGGACTGGGAGGCAGAGCTCACTGATGGACTGGGAGGCAGTGTTGCCTCAGGGACTTGGGTGTGGGATGCAGTGCTGTCTGAGGGACAGGGGGCTGGGAGGCAGCGTTCACTGAGGGACTGGGGACTCAGAAGCTGTGCTGTCTGAGGGACTGGGGGGGGAGTGCACTCTTATGACTGGGGACTGGGAGGCAGTCCTGTCTGAGGGACTGAAGAATGGGAAGCCTTACTCTCCGAAGAACTGGGACAGGGATGCCATGATGTATGAGAGACTGGGAGGCAGTGCTGACTGAGGGTTTGGGGTGTGGGATGCAACGCTGACTGAAGGACTGTGGGGGCAATGCTGTGTGAGGGACTGGGGGTTGGGATGCAGTGCTGTCTGAGGGATTTTGGACTGGGAAGCAGTACTCTCTGAGGGACTGGGAAAGGGATGCCATGATGAATGAGGGACTGGGAGGCAGTGCTGATTGAGGGACTGGGAGGCAGTGCTGATTGAGGGACTGGTGATTGGGAGGCAGTGCTACATGAGGGACTGGGGACTGGGAGGCAGTACTGCCTGAGGGACTGGGGACTCAGAGACCGTGCTATCTGAGGGACTGGGGGGCAGTGCACTCTTATGGACTGGGGACTGGCAGGCAATGCTACCCCAGAGACTGGGTGTGGGATGCAGTGCTGTCTGAAGGGCTGGGGCCTGGGAGGCAGTGCTGTCTGAGGGATTGGGAGGCTGTACTGTCTGAGGGACTAGGAAACAGTGCCAACTGAGGGATTGAGAAACAGGGAGACAGTGCAACTTGAGGAACTGGGAGGCAGAGCTCACTGATGGACTGGGAGGCAATGCTGCCTCAGGGAGTTGGGTGTGGGATGCAGTGCTGTCTGAGGGACTGGGGACTCAGAGACCGTGCTGTCTGAGGGACTGGGGACTCAGAGACCGTGCTGTCTGAGGGACTGGGGGGCAGTGCACTCTTATGGACTGGGGACTGGCAGGCAATGCTACCCCAGAGACTGGGTGTGGGATGCAGTGCTATCTGAGGGACTGGGGACTGGGAGGCAGTGCTGTCTGAGGGAGTGGGAGGCAGTGCTGTCTGAGGGACTGGGAGGCAGTGCTGTCTGAGGGACTGGGAGGCAGTGCTGATTGAGAGACTATGGACTGGGAGGCAGTGTTAGTCTGTGGGACTATGGACTGGGAGGCAGTGCAGTATGAGGGACTGTGAAGCACTTTTGTCTGGGAGACTGGGTGGCAATGCTGACTGAGGGATAGGTACATGGGAGACAGTTCTGTCTGAGGGTCTGGGCTGCTGGAGGCAGTGGTGACTGAGGGAGTGGTGACTCAGAGACTGTGCTATCTGAGGGACTGAGGGGCAGTGCACTCTTATGGACTGGGGACTGGCAGGCAATGCTACCCCAGAGACTGGGTGTGGGATGCAGTGCTGTCTGAAGGGCTGGGGCCTGGGAGGCAGTGCTGAATGAGGGATTGGGAGCCTGTACTGTCTGAGGGACTAGGAAACAGTGCCAACTGAGGGATTGAGAAACAGGGAGACAGTGCAACTTGAGGGACTGGGAGGCAGAGCTCACTGATGGACTGGGAGGCAATGCTGCCTCAGGGAGTTGGGTGTGGGATGCAGTGCTGTCTGAGAGACTGGGGACTTGGAGGCAGTGCTCACTGAGGGACTGGGGATTGGGAGGCAGTGCTCTCTGAGGGACTGGGAACTGGGAGGCAGTGTTCACTGAGAGACAGGGGACTCAGAAGCTGTGCTGTCTGAGGGACTGGGGGCAGTGAACTCTTATGACAGGGGACTGGGAGGCGGTGGTACTTGATGGAGTGGGAGGCAGAGCTTTCTGTGGGACTGGGATGCACTGTCATCTTAGAGACTGGTAGGCAGTGCTGACTGGGGGCCTGGGAAACAGTGCTGTATGAGGGACTGGGGATTGGGTGGCAGTGATACTTGAGAGAGTGGGAGGCAGGGCTGTCTGTGGGACTGGGCTGCATTGCTGATTGAGGGACTGGGGACTGGTAGACAGTGCTGTCTGAGGGATGGGGGACTGTGAGGCAGTATTGCCTGAGGGACTGTGGTATGGAGACAGTACAGTGTGATGGACTGGGGACTGTGTGGCAGTGCTGTCTGAGGGATTGGGGTCTGGGAGGCAGTGCAGTCTGAGCGACTGGAGACTGGGTGGCAGTGCTGTCTGAAGGGCTGGGAACTGGGAGTGAGTGCCGTCTGAGAGACTGGAGAAGGGGACTCAGTCCTGTCCAAGGGTTTGAGAGGCAGTGCTGTCTAAGGGACCGGAGCATGGGATGCAGTTCTAATTGAGGGGTTGGGGGTCAATGCTATCTGAGGGATTGGGGTCAGTGCTGAGCGAGAGACTGGGATCTGGGAGTCAGTCCTATCTGAGAGACTGAGGACTGGGAGGCAGAGCTAAATGAGGGTCTGGGAGGCAGTGCTGACTGCAGGACAGGGGACCGGGAGACAGTGCTGTCTGAGGGACTGGGAGACAATGCTGTCTTAGGCCTGGGGACCAGGAGGAATGCTAACTGAGGGACTGGGGCCTGGAATGCAGTGCTGTCTGAGGGTCTGTGGCCTGGGATACAGTGCTGTCTGAGGGACTGTGGACTGGAAGGCAATGCTGTCTGAGGGGCTGCAGCCTGGGTCACAGTACTGTCTGAGTGACAGGGCGCTGGGATACAGTGCTGTCTGAGCGACTGTGGTCTGGGAGGTAGTGCTGTCTGAGGGACTATGGACTGGGAGTCAATGCTATTCTGTGGGACTTGGGACTGGGAGGCAGTGCAGTATGAGGGACTGTGAAGCACTGTTGTCTGGGAGATTGGGAGGCAATGCTGACTGAGGGATAGGGACATGGGAGGCAGTTCTGTCTGAGGGTCTGGGCACCTGGAGGCAGTGGTGACTGAGGGAGTGGGAACTCAGGCTAAGTTCTGTCTGAGGGACTATGGACTGGGGACTGGGAGGCAGTACTGCCTGAGGGACTGGGGACTCAGAGACCGTGCTGTCTGAGGGACTGGGGACTCAGAGACCGTGCTGTCTGAGGGACTGGGGACTCAGAGACCGTGCTATCTGAGGGACTGGGGGGCAGTGCACTCTTATGGACTGGGGACTGGCAGGCAATGCTACCCCAGCGACTGGGTGTGGGATGCAGTGCTGTCTGAAGGGCTGGGGCCTGGGAGGCAGTGCTGACTGAGGGATTGGGAGGCTGTACTGTCTGACGGACTAGGAAACAGTGCCAACTGAGGGATTGAGAAACAGGGAGACAGTGCAACTTGAGGGACTGGGAGGCAGAGCTCACTGATGGACTGGGAGGCAGTGTTGCCTCAGGGACTTGGGTGTGGGATGCAGTGCTGTCTGAGGGACAGGGGGCTGGGAGGCAGCGTTCACTGAGGGACTGGGGACTCAGAAGCTGTGCTGTCTGAGGGACTGGGGGGGGAGTGCACTCTTATGACTGGGGACTGGGAGGCAGTCCTGTCTGAGGGACTGAAGACTGGGAAGCCTTACTCTCCGAAGAACTGGGACAGGGATGCCATGATGTATGAGAGACTGGAAGGCAGTGCTGACTGAGGGTTTGGGGTGTGGGATGCAACGCTGACTGAAGGATTGTGGGGGCAATGCTGTGTGAGGGACTGGGGATTGGGATGCAGTGCTGTCTGAGGAATTGTGGACTGGGAAGCAGTACTCTCTGAGGGACTGGGAAAGGGATGCCATGATGTATGAGGGACTGGGAGGCAGTGCTGATTGAGGGACTGGGAGGCAGTGCTGATTGAGGGACTGGTGATTGGGAGGCAGTGCTACATGAGGGACTGGGGATTGGGAGGCAGTACTGCCTGAGGGACTGGGGACTCAGAGACCGTGCTATCTGAGGGACTGGGGGGCAGTGCACTCTTATGGACTGGGGACTGGCAGGCAATGCTACCCCAGAGACTGGGTGTGGGATGCAGTGCTGTCTGAAGGGCTGGGGCCTGGGAGGCAGTGCTGAATGAGGGACTGGGAGGCTGTACTGTCTGAGGGACTAGGAAACAGTGCCAACTGAGGGATTGAGAAACAGGGAGACAGTGCAACT
Organism: Hemiscyllium ocellatum; assembly: GCF_020745735.1. Classification (NCBI taxonomy): domain Eukaryota; kingdom Metazoa; phylum Chordata; class Chondrichthyes; order Orectolobiformes; family Hemiscylliidae; genus Hemiscyllium; species Hemiscyllium ocellatum. The sequence goes on along the minus strand of NC_083416.1, from coordinate 15,665,055 downwards.
TGAGGGACTGGGAGGCAGAGCTCACTGATGGACTGGGAGGCAATGCTGCCTCAGGGACTTGGGTGTGGGATGCAGTGCTGTCTGAAGGACTGGGGACTGGGAGTCAGTGCTGTCTGAGGGACTGGGGACTGGGAGGCAGTGCTGTCTGAGAGACTGGGGACTGGGAGTCAGTGCTCACTGAGGGACTGGGGATTGGGAGGCAGTGCTCACTGAGGGACTGGGAACTGGGAGGCAGTGTTCACTGAGGGACTGGGGACTCAGAAGCTGTGCTGTCTGAGGGACTGAGGGCAGTGAACTCTTATGACAGGTGACTGGGAGCCGGTGGTACTCGATGGAGTGGGAGGCAGGGCTGTCTATGGGACTGGGATGCACTGTCATCTTAGAGACTGGTAGGCAGTGCTGACTGGGGGCCTGGGAAACAGTGCTGTATGAGGGACTGGGGATTGGGTGGCAGTGATACTTGAGAGAGTGGGAGGCAGGGCTGTCTGTGGGACTGGGCTGCAGTGCTGATTGAGGGACTGGGGACTGGTAGGCAGTGCTGTCTGAGGGATGGGAGACTGTGCTATCTGAGGGACCGGGGGGCAGTGCACTCTTATGGACTGGGGACTGGCAGGCAATGCTACCCCAGAGACTGGGTGTGGGATGCAGTGCTGTCTGAAGGGCTGGGGCCTGGGAGGCAGTGCTGACTGAGGGATTGGGAGCCTGTACTGTCTGAGGGACTAGGAAACAGTGCCAACTGAGGGATTGAGAAACAGGGAGACAGTGCAACTTGAGGGACTGGGAGGCAGAGCTCACTGATGGACTGGGAGGCAATGCTGCCTCAGGGACTTGGGTGTGGGATGCAGTACTGTCTGAGGGACTGGGGACTGGGAGGCAGTGCTCACTGAGGGACTGGGGATTGGGAGGCAGTGCTCACTGAGGGACTGGGAACTGGGAGGCAGTGTTCACTGAGGGACTGGGGACTCAGAAGTTGTGCTGTCTGAGGGACTGGGGGCAGTGCACTCTTATGACAGGGGACTGGGAGGCGGTGGTACTTGATGGAGTGGGAGGCAGTGCTGTCTGTGGGACTGGGATGCACTGTCATCTTAGAGACTGGTAGGCAGTGCTGACTGGGGTCCTGGGAGACAGTGCTGTATGAGGGACTGGGGATTGGGTGGCAGTGCTACTTGAGAGAGTGGGAGACAGGGCTGTCTGTGGGACTGGGCTGCAGTGCTGATTGAGGGACTGTGGACTGGTAGGCAGTGCTGTCTAAGGGATGGGAGACTGTGAGGCAGTATAGCCTGAGGAACTGTGGTATGGAGACAGTACAGTGTGATGGACAGGGGACTGTGTGACAGTGTTGTCTGAAGGGCTGGGGACTGGGAGTGAGTGCCGTCTGAGGGACTGGGGACTGGGACTCAGTCCTGTCCAAGGGTTTGGGAGGCAGTCCTGTCTAAGGGACAAGAGCACGGGATGCAGTTCTAATTGTGGGATTGGGGGTCAGTGCTGATCGAGAGACTGGGATCTGGGAGTCAGTCCTATCTGAGAGACTGAGGACTGGGAGGCAGAGCTAAATGAGGGTCTGGGAAGCAGTGCTGACTGCAGGACAGGGGACCGCGAGACAGTGCTTTCTGAGGGACTGGGAGACAATGCTGTCTTAGGGCCTGGGGACCAGGAGGAATGCTAACTGAGGGACTGGGGCCTGGAATGCAGTGCTGTCTGAGGGTCTGTGGCCTGGGATACAGTGCTGTCTGAGGGACTGTGGACTGGAAGGCAATGCTGTTTGAGGGGCTGCGGCCTGGGTCACAGTACTGTCTGAGTGACAGGGCGCTGGGATACAGTGCTGTCTGAGGGACTGTGGTCTGGGAGGTAGTGCTGTCTGAGGGACTGGGGGTGGTGCTGTCTGTCATCTTGGGATCTTGGAGGAATGCAGTCTGAGGGACTGGGGACTGGAAACCAGTGGTGTCTTATTGATTGGGGAGTGAGAGGAAGTACAGTCTCAGGGATTGGGGACTGGGAGGCAGTACTGTCTGAGCGACTGGGAAAGGGATTCCATGATGTATGAGGGACTGGGATGAAGTGCTGCCTGAGGGACTGGGAACTGAGATGCAGCGCTGACTAAGGGACTGGGAGGCAGCGCTGACTGAGGGACTGGGAGGCAGCGCTGACTGAGGGACTGGGAGGCAGCGCTGACTGAGGGACTGGCTATTCAGAAGCAGTGCAGTATGAGGAACTGTGGCTTGGGTTGTAGTGCAGTTTGAGGGACTGGGGATTGGGAGGCAGAGTTAAATGAGGGCCTGGAAACAGTGCTGACTGAGGTACTGGGGACTGGGATGCAGAGCTATCTGAGGAAATGGGGAGGGGGAGGAGGTGCTGCCTGAGGGATTGGGACATGGGTGCCAGTGCTGTCTGAGGGACTGGGGCCTGGAATGCCATGCTGATTGGGGAGCAATGCTCTCTGAGGGACTAGGGGGTCAGTGCTGGGTGAGAGACTGGGATCTGTGAGTCAGTCCTGTCTGAGGGACTGGGGATTGGGAGGCAGAGTTAAATGAGGGCCTGGAGACAGTGCTGACTGAGTACGGGGACTGGGTTGCAGTGCTGTCTGAGAGGTGGCAGTGCTGATTGAGGGATTGGGGGGGCAATGCTGTCTGAGGGACTTGGGGTCAGTGCTGAGCGAGAGACTGGGATCTGTGAGTCAGTCCTGTCTGAGGGACTGGGGACAGGTGACTGGGAGGCAGTGCTGTCTGAGGGACTGGGGACCAAGAGGCAATGCTGTCTGAGTGATAGGGGCCTGGGATATATTGCTGTCTGAGGGACAGGGGACTGGTAGGCAGTGTTATATGAGGGACTGGGTACTGGGAGGCAGTGCAATCTGAGGAACTATGGACTGGGAGGCAGTGCAGTATCAGGGCCTGAAGACTGGAAACCAGTGCTGTCTTATTGACTGGGGACTGGGAGCCAGTGCTGTGTGAGGGACTGGGGACTGGGAGGCAGTGCTGTCTGAGGGACTGGGGCAGGGATGCAATGTTGTATGAGGGAGTGGGTGGCTGTCCTGTCTGAGGAACTGGGAGGCAGTATGGACTGAGGGACGCGGACATAGAGCTGTATGTGGGACTTTTGTCTAAGAGACTGGGAGGCAGTGCTATCTGAGGTACTGGGGTCTGGGAGACCATGCTGTCTGAGGAACTGGGGACTGAGAGATAGTGCTGTCTGAGGGACTAGGGACTGGGTCACCATGCTACCTGAGAGATTGGGGACTGGGAGGCAGTACAACTTGATGGACTGAGAGGCAGAGCTGACTGAGAGACAGGGGCCTGGGTGGCAGTGCTGTCTGAGGGACTGGGGCCTGGAATGCAGTGCTGATTGAGGGATTGGGGGGCAAAGCTGTCTGAGGGACTAGGGGTCAGTGCTGAGTGAGAGACTGGGATCTGTGAGTCAGTCTTGTCTGAGGGAATGGGGACAGGTGACTGGGAGACAGTGCTGTCTGAGGGACTGGGGATTGGAAGGCAGTGCTGTCTGAGGGACTGGGGCAGGGATGCAATGTTGTATGAGGGAATGAGTCAGTCTTGTCTGAGGGAATGGGGACAGGTGACTGGGAGACAGTGCTGACTGAGGGGCTAGGGACTGGGATACAGTGCTGTCTGAGGGACTGAGGCCTGGGTTACACTGGTGTCTGAGGTACTGCGGCCTGGGTCGCAGTGATGTCTGAATGATGGGGTCTGGGATACAGTGCTGTATGAGGGACTGGTGAGTGATAGTTAGTGCTGTGTGAGGAACTTGGAGGTGGTGTTGTCTGAGGAACAGGAGACTGGGAGGCAGTGATATATGAGGAGCCGGGGACTGCGAGGCAGTGATATCTAATTGATTGGATATCAAGAGGTGCCGTCTCAGGGACTGGGGACTGGGAGGCACTGCAATGTGAGAGACCGGGGACTGGGAGGGAGTGCTGACTGAGGGACTGGGGACTGGTTGGCCACGCTGTCTGAGAGATTGGGGACTGGGAGGCAGTGCTGTCTGAATAAATGGGGAGGGGGAGGAACTAGCTTCCTGTGGGACTGGGACCTGGGTGGCAGTGCTATCTGAGGGACTGGCAATTGGTAGGCAGTGCTGTCTGAGGGACTGGGGACTAAGAGACACTGCCATCTGAGGGACGGGGGACTGTGAGGCAGTATTGCCTCAGGGACTGTGGTATAGAGACAGTACAGTGCGGTGGACTGGGGACTGTGTGGCAGTGCTGTCTGAGGGACTGGGGTCTGGGAAGCAGTCCTGTCCGAGGGACTGGGGCCTGGGAGAGAATGCAGTCTGAGAGACTGGGGACTGTGAGGCAGTGCAGTATGTGGAACTGTGGCTTGGAAGGCGTGCAGTCTGAGGAACTGGGAGGCAGTGCTGCCTCATGGATTGGCATGTGGGATGCAGTGTTGTCTGAGGGGCTGGGGATTGGGAGGCATTGCTGTCTGAGGGACTGGGGACTGTGAGTCAGTGACACTGAAGGGAGTGGAAGGCTGTGCTGTTTGAGGAACAGGGAGGCAGTACTGACTGAGGCACTGGGGACTGGGAGGCAGTGCTGACTGAGAGACTGGTAGGCATTTCTGTCTGAGGTACTGTGGACTGGGAGGCAGTGCTGACTGAGGGACAGGGAGATGGTGCTGTCTGACATCTTGGGATCTGGGAGGCAGTAGAGTCTGAGGAACAGAGGACTGGGAGGCAGTGCTGTCTTATTGACTGGGTACTGGGAGGCAGTGCAATCTGAGGGACTGGGGACTGGAAACCAGTGGTGTCTTATTGATTGGAGAGTGAGAGGCAGTACAGTCTCAAGGACTGGGGACTGGGAGGCAGTCCTGTCTGAGGGACTGAAGATTGGGAAGCAGTACTCTCCAAGGAACTGGGACAGGGATGCCATGATGTATGAGAGACTGGAAGGCAGTGCTGACTGAGGGTTTGGGGTGTGGGATGCAACGCTGACTGAAGGATTGTGGGGCAATGCTGTGTGAGGGACTGGGGATTGGAATGCAGTGCTGTCTGAGGGATTGTGGACTGGGAAGCAGTACTCTCTGAGGGACTGGGAAAGGGATGCCATGATGTATGAGGGACTGGGAGGAAGTGCTGCCTGAGGGACTGGGGACTGAGATGCAGTGCTAACTGAGGGATTGGGGGGCAAGGCTGTGTGAGGGACTGGGAGGCAGTGCTGTGTGAGGGACTGGGGACTGAGATGCAGTGCTGACTGAGGGACTGGGATACAGTGCAGTTTGAGGGACTGGGAGGCAGTGCATTCTTCAGGACTGGGGACTGGGACGCAGCGCTGCCTCAGGGCCTGGGCCTGGAAGGCAGTGTTGTCTGAGGGACTGGGGACAGGGATGCAGCACTGACTGAGAGATTGGGGGGCAATGCTGTCTGAGGGACTGGGAGGTAGTGCTGACTGAGGGAACGGGGGGCAATGCTGTTTGAGGGACTGGAGACTGGGAGTCTGTGCTGATTGAGCGATTGGGAGTCTGTGCTGTCTGGGGCACTGGGAGGCAGTGTGGACTGAGTGACTGAGATATTGGGAGGCTGTGCAACTTGAGGGACTGGAACATAGTGCTGTATATGGGACTGGTAGGCACTGTTGTCTAAGAGAATGGAAGGCAGTGCTGAGGGAAGGATTGGGAGGCAGTGTTGTCTGAGGAGCTGGGGACTGGGAGACAGTGTTATCTAAGGGATTGGGGTCTGGGAGGCAGTACAACATGATGGACCGGGAGGCAGGGCTGACTGAGGGACAGGGGATCAGTGCTGGGCGAGAGACTGGGATCTGTGAGTCAGTCCTGTCTGAGGGACTGGGGATAGGTGACTGAGAGATAGTTCTGTCTGAGGGACTGTGGACTAGGAGGCAGACTTAAAATAGGGCCTGGAGGCAGTGCTGACTGAGGTACTGGGGACTGGGGGCAGTGCTGTCTGAGGGACTGGGGATTGGGAGTCTGTGCTGACTGGAGTACCGGGGCCTGGGATGCAGTACTATCTGAGGGATTGGGAGGCAGTGCAGTCTGAGGGAGTGATCACTGTGAGGCAGTGCTGACTGAGGGACTGAGAGATTGAAAGGCAGTGCAGTCTGAGGGACTCGGGACCGAGAAGCGTTGCTGTTTGAGTGACTGGGAGGCACTGTTGTCTGAGAGATGGTGTCAGAGCTGACTGAAGAAGCTGACTGGGTGGCCATGCAGTCTGAGGGACAGGGGGTGGGCGGCAGTACAGTGTGAGGGCTTGGGGACTGGGAGGTAGTGCTACCTGAAGGACAGGGGATGGGTAGGAGTGCTGACTGAGGGACTGTGAGATGGTGCTGTCTGAGAGACTGGGGACTGGGAGGCAGTGCAGTGTGAGGGACTGGGGACTGGGAGGCAATGCTATATGAGGTACTGGGGACTGGAGGCAGTGGCGTCTGAGGGACTGGGAAACAGTGCTAACTGACAGACTGGGAGGTAGTGCTACCTGAAGGACAGGGGATGGGTAGGAGTGCTGACTGAGGGACTGTGAGGTGGTGCTGTCTGAGAGACTGGGGACTGGGAGGCAGTGCAGACTGAAGGCCTGGGGACTCTGATGCTGTACTATATGATGGAATGGGGGATGGGAGGATGTGCTGTATGAAGGACTGGGGGCTGGGAGACAACACAGGCTGAGGGACTAGGAAGCAGTTAGGTATAAGGGACTGGAGCCTAGGAGGCAGTGCAGTGTGAGGGCCTGGGATCTGTGAGGCAGTGCTGTCTGAGGGACTGGGAGGCAGTGCTGTCTGAGGGATTGGGAGGCAGTGCTAACTGACAGATTGGGAGGTAGTGTTCCCTGAGTGTCTTTGGATTGGTAGGAGTGCTGACTGAGAGACTGTGAGGTGGTGCAGCCTGGGAGTCAGTGCTGTCTGAGGGACTAGGGACTGGGAGGCAGTGCTGTCTGAGGGAGTGGGGACTGGGAGGCAGTGCTGTCTGAGGGAGTGGGAACTGTGAGGCAGTACTGTCTGAGGGACTGTGTGGCAGTCCTGACTGAGGAACAGGGAGGTATTGCTGACCTAGGGAATGAGAGGCAGTGCTGTGTGAGTGACTGGGAGGTAGTGCTGTCTGAGGGACTGGGGATTGGTAGGAGTGCTGACTGAGGGACTGTGAACTGGGGCAATGTGAGGGACTGAGGTAGTGCAGACTGAGGAATTGGGGCCTAGGAGGCAGTGCTGACTGAGGGACTGGGACTGGGTGGCCATGTAGTCTGAGGGACAGGGTCTGGTAGGCAGTGCAATGTGAGGGCCTGGGGACTGGGAATGAGTGCTGACTGATGGACTGTGGATTAGGGATTGGGACGCAGTGCTGACTGAGGTCCTGGGTACTCTGATGCTGTGCTGCATGAAGAATTGGGGACTGGGAGGCAACACGGGCTGAGGGACTGGGAGGCAGTAATAGATTCATTGAGTCATAGAGATGTACAGCATGGCAACAGACCCTTTGGTCCAACCCGTCCATGCCAAGCAGACATTCCAATCCAATCTAGTCCCACCTCCCAGCACCCGGCCCATATCCCTCCAAACTCTTCCTATTCATATACCAATCCAAATGTCTTTTACATGTTGCAATTGTACCAGCCTCCACCACTTCCTCTAACAGCTCATTCCATGCATGCACCAGCCTCTGTGTGAAAAAGTTGCCTCTTAGGTCTCTTTTATGTCTTTCCCCTCTCACTCTAAATCTGTGGGCGGCACAGTGGTTAGCACTGCTGCCACGCAACACCAGAGACCCACGTTCAATTCCCGCCTCAGGTGATTGTCTGTGTGAATGTTTGCACATTCTCCCCATGTCTGCGTGGGTTTCCTCCCACAATCCAAAATTGTGCAGGTCAGGTGAATTGGCCATGCTAAATTGCCCATAGTGTTAGTTGAAGGGGTAAATGTAGGAGAATGGGTCTGGGTGGGTTACGCTTCGGCGGGTCGGTGCGGACTTGTTGGGCTGAAGGGCCTGTTTCCACACTGTAGGGAATCTAATCGAATCTATGCCCTTCTAGTTCTGGCCTCCCCGAACCCAGGGAGAAGACTTTGTCTATTTATCCTATCAATGCCCCTCATGATTTTGTAAACCTCTATAAGGTCACCCCTCAGTCTCTGACGCTCCAGGGAAAACAGCCCCAGCCTGTTCCACCTCTCCCTATAGCTCAAATCCTCCAACCCTGGCAACATCCTTGTAAATCTTTTCTGAACCCTATCAAGTTTCACAACATCTTTCCGATAGGAAGGAGACCAGAATTGCACTCAGTATTCCAACAGTGGCCTAACCAATGTCCTGTACAGCCGCAACATAACCTCCCAACTCCTGTACTCAATATTCTGACCAATAAAGGACTGGGGACGGGCTGGCAGTGAAATCTGAGGGACTGGGGACTGGGAGGCAGTGCTGACTGAGGGACTGGGGACTGGGAGGCAGTGCTGACTGAGGGACTGGGGACTGGGAGGCAGTGCTGACTGAGGGATTGGGGACTGGGAGGCAGTGCTGACTGAGGGATTGGGGACTGGGAGGCAGTGCTGACTGAGGGACTGGGGACTGGGAGGCAGTGCTGACTGAGGGATTGGGGACTGGGAGGCAGTGCTGACTGAGAGACTGGGGACTGGGAGGCAGTGCTGACTGAGAGACTGGGAGGCAGTCCTGACTGAGGGACTGGCAGGGAGTGCAGTGTGAGGGACTGGGGATTGTGAGGCAGTGTTGTATGAGGGACTGGGGGCAGGTTAGCAGTACAGTGTGAGGGAATGGGAGGCAGCTCTGACTGAGCAACTAGGGACTGGGAGGCAGTGCAGTCTGAGGGATTGGGAACTGGAGGCAGTGTTGTCTGAGGGGCTGGGAACTGGAGGCAGTGTTGTCTGAGGGGCTGGGGAGTGGGAGGCAGTGCTGTCTACGGGACTGGAAGGCAGTGCTGCCCACAGCTACCTGGATTACACTTCTTCCCACCCTACCTCCAACAAAAATGCCATCCCGTATTCCCAATTCCTCCGTCACCACCTTATCTGCTCCCAGGAGGACCAGTTCCACCACAGAACACACCAGATGGCCTCCTTCTTTAGAGACCGCAATTTCCCTTCCCACATAGTTGAAGATGCCCTCCAACGCATCTCATCCACATCCTACACCTCTGCCCTTGAACCCCACCCCTCCAACCGTAACAAGGACAGAACGCCCCTGGTGCTCACCTTCCACCCCACCAACCTTCGCATAAACCGCAAATCCGCTGACATTTCCACCACCTCCAAACGGACCCCACCACCAGGGATATATTTCCCTCCCCACCCCTTTCCGCCTTCCGCAAAGACCATTCCCTCCGTGACTACCTGGTCAGGTCCACACCCCCCTACAACCCACCCTCCCATCCTGGCATCTTCCCCTGCCACCGCAGGAACTGTAAAACCTGCGCCCACACCTCTTCCCTCACCTCCATCCAAGGCCCTAAAGGAGCCTTCCACATCCATCAAAGTTTTACCTGCATATCCACTGCTCCCGATGCGGTCTCCTCTATATTGGGGAGACTGGACGCCTCCGAGCAGAGCGCTTTAGGGAACATCTTCGGGATACCCGCACCAATCAACCACACCGCCTCGTGGCCCAACATTTCAACTCCCCCTCCCACTCTGCCCGAGGACATGGAGGCCTCTTTCACCGCCACTCCCTCACCACCAGACGCCTGGAGGAAGAACGCCTCATCTTCCACCTCGGAACACTTCAACCCCAGGGCATCAATGTGGACTTCACCAGTTTCCTCATTTCCCTCCCCCCGACCTCACCTCAGTTCCAACCTTCCAGCTCAGCACCGTCCCCATGACTTGTCCTACCTGCCCATCTCCCTTCCCACCTATCCACTCCACCCTCCTCTCTGATCCATCACCTCCATCCCCATCCCTATTCATCCCTTGTACTCTTTGCTATCTTCCTCCACCATCCTCTCTGACCTACCACGTCCATCCCCACCCCCATTCACCCATTGTACTCTTTGCTACCTTCTCCCCAGCCCCACCTCCCCCATTTATCTCTCCACCCTGAAGGCTCCCTGATGAAGGGTTTTTTTTTCCTGCTCCTCGGATGCTGCCTGACCTGCTGTGCTTTTCCAACACCACTCTGATCTATACTCTGGTTTCTAGCATCTGCAGTTCTCACGTTTGCCCTGTCTGAGGTACTTGGAGGCAGTGCTAACAAACAGACTGGGAGGTAATGCTAACTGAGTGTCTTTCGATTAGTAGAAGTACTGACTGACGGTCTGTGAGATGGTGCGGTCTGGGAGGCTGTGCTGCCTGAGGGACTGGGGACTGGGAGACAGTACTGTCTCAGGAATTGGGGACTGGGATTCAGTGATGAATTAGAGTCTGGGAATTGGGTGGATGTGCTCTCTTAGGGAATGGGAGGTATTACTGACTGAGGGACTGATGGTTGTGCTGACCTAGGGAATGGGAGACAGTGCTATGTGAGTGACTGGGAGGCTGTGCTGTCTGAGGGACTGGGGACTGGGAGGCAGTGCTGTCTGAGTGACTGGGAGGCTGTGCAATCTGAGGGACTGGGAGGCAGTGCTGACAGAGGGACTGGGAGGTAATCAGTGCTGTATGAAAGGTTGGGGGCTGGGAGGATGTGCTGTATGAAGGACTGGGGGCTAGGAGGCACTGATGTCTGAGGGACCTGGAGGCATTGCTGACTGAGGGACTGGGAAGCAGCGCTGACTGAGGGACTGGGGACTCAGAGGCAGTGCAGTCTTATGGACTGTGGACTGGGAAGTAGTGTTATCTGACGGACTTTGGACTGTGAGGCAGTGCTATGTGAGGGACTGCAGAGTGGGAATCAGTGCCATCTGAGAGACTGGGAGGCAGTGCAGTCTGAGAGACTGGGTCGGAGTGCTGAATGAGGGTCTGGGAGGTTTGACTGATTAAGGAACTGGGAGGTAGTGCTGTCCTAGGGAATGGGAGGGAGTGCTGTCTGAGTAATTAGGAGGTAGTGCTGTCTGAGGGACTGGGGATTGAGAGGCAGTGCTGTCTGAGGGAGGGAGTGGCAGTGCTAACTGACAGACTGGGAGGTAGTGCTACCTGAAGGACTGGGGATTAGTAGGAGTGCTGACTGAGGGACTGTGAGGTGATGCTGCCTGAGGGATTGGGGACTGGGAGGCAGTGTTATATGAGAGATTGGGAGACAGTGCAGTGTGAGGGCCTGTGGACTGGGAGGCAATGCTGAGTGAGGGACTGTCGATCAGGATTTGGGAGGTATTGCTGTGTGAAGGACTGGGGACTGTGAGGCAGTGCTGTCTGAGGGAGTGGGAGGCAGTGCTGTCTGAGGGACTGGGAGGCAGTGCTGACTGAGGGAGTGGGAGGCAGTGCTGTCTGAGGGAGTGGGAGGCAGTGCTGATTGAGGGAATGGGAGGCAGTGCTGTCTGAGGGAGTGGGAGGCAGTGCTGTCTGAGGGACTGTGAGGCAGTGCTGTCTGAGGGAGTGGGGACAGGGAGGCAGTGCTGATTGAGGGACTGGGAGGCAGTGCTGTCTGAGGGAGTGGGAGGCAGTGCTGTCTGAGGGACTGGGAGGCAGTGCTGTCTGAGGGAGTGGGAGGCAGTGCTGACTGAGGGAGTGGGAGGCAGTGCTGTCTGAGGGAATGGGAGGCAGTGCTGTCTGAGGGACTGGGAGGCAGTGCTGTCTGAGGGAATGGGAGGCAGTGCTGTCTGAGGGACTGGGAGGCAGTGCTGTCTGAGGGAGTGGGAGGCAGTGCTGATAGAGGGAGTGGGAGGCAGTGCTGTCTGAGGGAGTGGGAGGCAGTGCTGTCTGAGGGCCTGGGAGGCAGTGCTGACTGAGGGAATGGGAGGCAGTGCAGGGTGAGGACTTGGGGATCGGGAGACCATTGTGTCTGAGGGACTGGCGACTGGGGCGCAGTGATACTTGAGGGATCGGGACTGGGAACCAGGATGCAGTTCAGATTTAGGCCACTGTTGGAATATTGTGTGCAATTCTGTCAGAAAGATGTTGTGAAACTTGAAAGGGTTCAGAAAATATTTGCGAGGATGTTGCCAGGCTTGAAGGATTTGAGCTATAGGGACAGGCTGAACAGGCTGGGGCAGATTTCCCTGGAGCGTCAGAGACTGAGGGGAGACCTTATAGAAGTTTACAAAATTATGAGGGGCATAGATAGGGTAAATAGGCAAAGTCTTTTCCCTGGGGTCGGGGAGTCCAGAACTAGAGGGCATAGATTTAGGGTGAGAGGAGAAAGATATAAAAGAGACCTAAGGGGCAACGTTTTCACGCAGAGTGTGGTATATGTCTGGAATGAGTTGCCAGAGGAAGTGGTGGAGGCTGGTACAATTGTAACATTTAAGAGGCGTTTAGATGGGTATATGAATAGGAAGGGTTTCGAGGGATATGGGCCGAGTGCTGGCAGGTGGGACTAGATTGGGTTGGGATATCTGGTCGGCATGGACTGGTTGGACCGAAGGGTGTGTTTCCATGCTGTACATCTCTATGACTCTATGACCCAGTGACTTGGAACTGGGAGGCAGTGCTGCCTGAGGGAGTAGGGGTCAGTGCTGTCTGAGGGACTGGGAGGAAGTGCTGACCTAGGGATTGGGAGGCAGTGATGTGTGAGTGACTGAGAGACAGTGCTGTCTGAGGGACTGGGGACTGGGACGCAGTGCTGACAGACTGTGAGGTAGTGCTACCTGAGGGACTGGGGACTGGGACGCAGTGCTGACAGACTGTGAGGTAGTGCTACCTGAGGGACTGGGGATGGGAAGCAGTGCTGACTGAGGGACTGTGAGGTGACTGTGAAGCGGTGTTGTATGTGGCCTGGGACCTGAGTGGCACTGCTACCTGAGAGACTGGGAACTGGGAGGCAATGCAGTCTGAGGGAGAGGGAGGCAGTGCTGTCTGAGGGACCTGAGACTGGGAAACAGTGCTGTCTGAGGACTGGGAGGCATTGCTGCTTGTGGGACTGGGGGTCAGTGCTTTCTGAGGGACTGGGACTGGGAGGCAATGCTGAATGAGGGACTGGGGACTGGGAGTCAATTGCTGTCTGAAGAACTATGGCATGGGGGGCAGTGCAGTCTGAGGGAGTGGGATTGGTAGGAGTGCTAACCTAGGGACTGTGAGGTGGTGCTGTCTGACTGTGGACTGTGAAGCAATGCAGTGTGAGAGACTGGGGACTGGGAGGCAGTGCTGTCTGAGGGACTGGGGACTGGGAGGCAGTGAAGTCTGAGGGACTGGATGGCAGTGCTAACTGACAGACTGGGAGGTAATGCTACCTGAGGGACAGGGGATGGGTAGGAGTGCTGACTGAGGGACTGTGAGGTGGTGCTATCTTAGAGACTGGGAACTGGGAGGCAGTGCTGTCAGAGGACGTGTGGACTGCGAGGCAATGCAGTGTGAGGGACTGGGAATGGGTGACAGGGGAAAGGCATTAAAGAGACCTAAGGGGCAACTTTTTCACGCAGAGGGTGGTACGTGTATGGAATGAGCCATCAGACGATGTGGTGGAGGCTGGTACAATTGCAACATTTAAGAGGCATTTTGATGGGTATATGAATAGGAAGGGTTTGGAGGGATATGGGCTGGGTGCTGGCAGGTGGGACTAGATTGGGTTGGGATATCTGGTCGGCATGGACTGGTTGGACCGAAGGGTGTGTTTCCATGCTGTACATCTCTATGACTCGATGACCCAATGACTTGGAACTGGGAGGCAGTGCTGTCTGAGGTAGTGGGGGTCAGTGCTGTCTGAGGGACTGGGAAGTATTACTGACTGGGGGACTGGGGGGAAGTGCTGACCTAGGGAATGGGAATCAGTGCTGTCCGAGGGACTGGGGGCTGGGAGGCAGTGCTGACTGAGGGACTGGGAGGCAATGCAGAATGAGGGACTGGGGACTGGGAGGTAGTGCTGAATGAGAGACTGGGGATTGGGAAACAGTGCTGTCTGAGGACTGGGAGGCAGTGCTGTTTGTGGGACTGGGGGTCAGTGCTATATGAGGGACAGGGGACTGGGAGGCAATGCTGAATGAGGGAGTGGGATTGGTAGGAGTGCTAACCTAGGGACTGTGAGGTGGTGCTATCTGACTGTGGACTGGGAAGCAATGCAGTGTGAGAGACTGGGGACTGGGAGGCAGTGCTGTCTGAGGCAGTGGGAGGCAGTGCTGACTGAGGGACTGGGGACAGGGAGGCAGTGAAGTCTGAGGGACTGGATGGCAGTGCTAACTGACAGACCGGGAGGTAATGCTACCTGAGGGACAGGGGATGGGTAGGAGCGCTGACTGAGGGACTGTGGGGTGGTGCTGTCTGAGAGACTGGGATCTGGGAGGCAGTGCTGTCAGAGGGCCTGTAGACTGTCAGGCAATGCAGTGTGATGGACTGGGAATGGGTCTGTGAGGTGGTGTGGTCTAGGAGGCAGTGTTCTCTGACAGGCTGGGGACTGGGAGGTAATGCAGTCTGAGGAATGGGGGACTGGGATGCAGTGCTGTATGAGGGGCTGGAGACTGGGAGGCAGTGAAGGCGGAGGGTCTGGGGAGTGGGAGGGACTGAGGGACTGGGAGGCAGTGTTATATGAGAGACTGATGGAATGGGATGCAGTTCTGACTGAGCAAGTGGGGACTGGGAGGCCGTGCTGTCCGAGGGACTGGGGACTGGGAGATAATGCAGTCTGAGGAATTTTGGACTGAGATGCGGTGCAGTTTGAGGGACTGGGAGGTAGTGCTGACTGAGGTCCTGGGGACTGGCAATCAGTGCTGTATGAAGGATTGGAGGCAGGGAGGCAGTGGTGTCTGAGGGATTGGTAGGCAGTGCTGACAGAGAGACTGAGGACTGGCAGGTAGTTCTGTATAAAGGATTGGGAGGCAGTGCTGTATGAGGGACTGGGGCCAGGTAAGCACTGCTGACTGAGGGACTCTGAGGCACTGTTGTCCGAGACACTGAGAGGCAGTTCTGAGGGAGAGACTGGGAGGCAGTGCTGCCTAAGGGACTGGGTTGCAGTGCTGCCTAAGGGACTGGGTTGCAGTGCTGCCTAAGGGACTGGGTGGCAGTGCTAACTAACAGGTTGGGTGGTAGTCCTACCTGAGGGCCTGGGGATTGGCAGGAGTGCTGACTGAGAGACTCTGAGGTGATGCTGTCTGAGAGATTGGGGATTGGGAGGCAGTGTTATATGAGGGCCTGGGGATTGGGAGGCAGTGCTGTCTGAGGGATTGGGAGGCAGAACTAACTGACAGATTGGGAGGTAGAGCTACCTGAGTGTCTTTGGATTGCTGGGAGTGCTAACTGAGGGACTGTGAGGTGGTGCGGCCTGGGAGGCAGTGCAGTCTGAGGAATTGGAGACTGAGATGCAGTGCTGTGTCCTTGCCGCTTCCGGGTGTCAGTTTCAGCTGTCCGCTGTAGTGGTTGGTATATTGGGTCCAGGTCGATGTGTTTGTTGATGGAGTTTGTGGATGAATGCCATGCCTCTAGGAATTTCCTGGCTGTTCTCTGTCTGGCTTGCCCTATGATAGTAGTGTTTTCCCAGTCGAATTCATGTTGCTTGTTGTCTGCGTGTGTGGCTACTAGGGATAGTAGCCCTATGAGGAGACTGGGAGGCAGTGCTGACTGAGGGCCTTGGGACTGACAGTCAGTGCTGTATTAAAGACTGGGGGCTTGGAATCATGATTAGAGTGGTCCTGGAAAAGCACAGCAGGTCAGGCAGCATCTGACAAGCGGTAAAATCGACATTTCGGGCAAAAGCCCTTCATCAGGAATACAGGCAGAGAGCCTGAAGGGTGGCGAGATAAATGAAAGGAGGGTGGGGGTGGGGAGAAAGTAGCGTAGAGTACAATAGGTGAGTGGGGGAAGATGGAGGGGATAGGTGGAAAAGAAGATAGGCAGGTAGGACAAGTCATGGGGACAGTGCTGAGCTGGAAGTTTGGAACTGGGCTGAGGTGGGGTAAGGGGAAATGAAGAAACTGTTGAAGTCCACATTGATGCCCTGGGGTTGAAGTGTTCCGAGGCAGAAGATGAGGCGTTCTTCCTCCAGGCGTCTGGTGGTGAGGGAGCGGCGGTGAAGGAGGCCCAGGACCTCCATGTCCTCGGCAGAGTGGGAGGGGGAGTTGAAATGTTGGGCCACAGGGCGGTGTGGTTGATTGGTGTTGGTGTCCCAGAGATGTTCCCTAAAGTGCTCTGCTAGGAGGTGCCAAGTCTCCCCAATGTTGAGGAGACCGCATCGGGAGCAACGGATACAATAAATGATATTGGTGGATGTGCAGGTAAAACTTTGATGGATGTGGAAGGCTCCTTTAGGGCCTTGGATGGAGGTGAGGGAGGAGGTGTGGACGCAGGTTTTGCAATTCCTGTGGTGGTAGGGGAATGTGCCAGGATGGGAGGGTGGGTTGTAGGGGGGCGTGGACCTGACCAGGTAGTCACGGAAGGAACAGTCTTTGTGGAAGGCAGAAAGGGGTGGGGAGGGAAATATATCCCTGATGGTGGGGTCTTTTTGGAGGTGTCGGAAATATCAGCAGATGATTTGGTTAATGTGAAGGTTGGTAGGGTGGAAGGTGAGCGCTAGGGACGTTCTGTCCTTGTCACGGTTGGAGGGGTGGGGTCTGAGGGCGGAGGTGCGGGATGTGGACGAGATGCGTTGGAGGGCATCTTTAAACACGTGGGAAGGAAAATTGCGGTCTCTAAAGAAGGGGGCCATCTGGTGTGTTCTGTGGTGGAACTGGTCCTCCTGGGAGCAGATACGGCAGAGGCGGAGGAATTGGGAATACGGGATGGCATTTTTACAAGAGGTAGGGTGGGAAGAGGTGTAATCCAGGTAGCTGTGGGAGTCGGTGGGTTTGTAAAAAATGTTGGTGTCAATTGGGCTGCACGGTGGCACACTGCTGCCTCACAGCGTCAGAGACCCGGGTTCAATTCCCGCCTCAGGCGACTCTCTGTGTGAAGTTTGCACATTGTCTTGGTGTCTGCGTGGGTTTCTACTAGTGCACTCCCTTTATCCGCTGGCTTGATGGTGAGGTCGGGATTGGAGCAGAGGGATTGAAGGGCTGCGCGTTGTGAGGGTGAGAGGTTGGAGTGGGGGAGGGGTTTCGGCAGGTTGAGGCAGTTAATGTGCTCCCTCTGCTCCAATCCCACCTCACCATCAAGCCAGTGGATAAAGTGGTAGTCTAGCGCACTGACCTCTACACCGCTGAAGCCAAATGCCAACTCAAGGACACCTCTTCCTACTGCTCCCTCAACCATGACCCCATCCCCCATCACCAAACCATCATCTCCCAGACCATACAGAACCTCATCACCTCAGGAGATCTCCCACCCACAGCTTCCAACCACATAGTCCGGGAACCCCACACTGCCTGGTTCTACCTACTTCCCAAGATCCACAAGCCTGACCACCCTGGCCGACCCATTGTCTCAACATGCTCCTGCCCCACAGAACTCATCTCTACCTATCTCGATACTGTCCTATCCCCCCAGTCCAGGAACTCCCCACATACGTTCGAGACACCACCCACGCCCTCCACCTCCTCCAAGACATCTGTTTCCCTGGCCCCCAACGACTCATCTTCACCATGGATATCCAATCCCTCTACACCTCCATCCGCCATGACCAGGGCCTCCAACCCCTCCGTTTCTTTCTCTCCCGACCTCCCCAACAGTACCCTTCCACTGACATTCTCATTCGTCTGGCCGAACTGATCCTCTCCCTTAACAGTTTCTCCTTCGAATCCTCCCACTTCCTCCAGACCAAAGGGGTAGCCATGGGCACCCGTATGGGCCCCAGCTATGCCTGTCTCTGTGTTAGCTATGTAGAACAGTCCATCTTCTGCAGTTACACTGGCACCACTCCTTACCTCTTCCTCCGCTACAATGGTGACTGCATTGGCACCACCTTGTGCTCCCACGAGGAGGTTGAGCAATTCATCAACTTCACCAACACATTCCACCCTGACCTTAAATTTACCTGGACCATCTCTGACACCTCCCTTTCCTTCCTAGACCGCTGCATCTCCATTAATGACGACCGACTTGACACTGATATTTTTTACAAACCCACCGACTCCCACAGCTACCTGGATTACACCTCTTCCCACCCTACCTCCAACAAAAATGCCATCCCATATTCCCAATTCCTCCGCCTCCGCTGTATCTGCTCCCAGGAGGACCAGTTCCACCACAGAACACACCAGATGGCCTCCTTCTTTAGAGACCGCAATTTCCCTTCCCACGTGGTTAAAGATGCCTTCCCACACATCTCATCTACATCCCGCACCTCCGCCCTCAAATCCCAACCCTCCAATCGTAACAAGGACAGAACGCCCCTGGTGCTCACCTTCCACCCTACCAACCTTCGCATAAACCAAATCATCCGCCGACATTTCTGCCACCTCCAAACGGACCCACCACCAGGGATATATTTCCCTCCCCACCCCTTTCCGCCTTCCGCAAAAACTGTTCCTTCCGTGACTACCTGGTCAGGTCCACGCCCCCCTACAACTCATCCTCCCATCCTGGCACCTTCCCCTGCCACCACACACCTCCTCCCTCACATTCATCCAAGGCCCTAAAGGAGCCTTCCACATCCATCAAAGTTTTACCTGCACATCCACCAATACAATTTATTGTATCTGTTGCTCCCGATGCGGTCTCCTCTACACTGGGGAGACTGGGCGCCTCCTAGCAGAGCGCTTTAGGGAACATCTCCAGGACACCCGCACCAACCAACCACACCGCCCTGTGGCCCAACATTTCAACTCCCCCTCCCACTCTGCTGAGGACATGGAGGTCCTAGGCCTCCTTCACCGCCGCTCCCTCACCATACAATGCCTGGAGGAAGAACGCCTCATCTTCCGCCTCGGAACACTTCAACCCCAGGGCATCAATGTGGACTTCAATAGTTTCCTCATTTTCCCTTCCCCCACCTCACCACAGTTCCAACCTTCCAGCTCAGCACCGTCCCCATGACCTGTCCTACCTGTCTATCTTCTTTTCCACCTATCCACTCCACCCTCCCCCCGAACTATCACCTTCATCCCCTCCCCCACTCACCTGTTGTACTCTACGCTACTTTCTCCCCACCCCCACCCTTCTCTAGTTTATCTCCCCACCCTTCGGGCTCTCTGCTTGTATTCCTGATTAAGGACTTTTGCCTGAAATGTCGATTTTACTGCTTGTCAGATGCTGCCTGAACCTCTGTGCTTTTCCAGCACCACTCTAATCTAGAGTCTGGTTTCCAGCATCTGCAGTCATTGTTTTTTCCCGGTTGGGAATCAACACAGGCTAAGGGACTGGGAGGCAGTTAGGTATAAGGGACTGGAGACTGGGAGGCAGTGCAGTGTGAGGGCCTGGGGACTGGGAGGCAGTGTGAACTGACAGACTCGGTGGGATTACTACCTGAGGGACAGTGATGTGGTGATGTCTGAGAGAGTGGGGACTAGGAGGCAGAGTTATATGAGGGACTGTGGACTAGGAGGTAGTGCTTTGCGAGGGACTGGGAGACTAGGAGGCAGTGTTATATGAGGGGCTGGGGACTAGGAGGCAGTGCTTTGCGAGGGACTGGGGACTAGGAGGCAGTGTTATATGAGGGGCTAGGGACTAGGAGGCAGTGCTTTGCGAGGGACTGGGGACTAGGAGGCAGTGTTATATGAGGGGCTGGGGACTAG
Source organism: Hemiscyllium ocellatum (assembly GCF_020745735.1). Taxonomy (NCBI): domain Eukaryota; kingdom Metazoa; phylum Chordata; class Chondrichthyes; order Orectolobiformes; family Hemiscylliidae; genus Hemiscyllium; species Hemiscyllium ocellatum. Next base: position 15,645,474 of record NC_083416.1, on the reverse strand, counting down.
GAGGCAGTGCTTTGCGAGGGACTGGGGACTAGGAGGCAGTGTTATATGAGGGGCTGGGGACTAGGAGGCAGTGTTATATGAGAGACTGGGGACTAGGAGGCAGTGTTATATGAGGGGCTGGGGACTAGGAGGCAGTGTTATATGAGAGACTGGGGACTAGGAGGCAGTGTTATATGAGGGGCTGGGGACTAGGAGGCAGTGTTATATGAGAGACTGGGGAGTGGGAGTCAGTGCTGACTGAGGAACTGTGGACTGGGACGTAATGCAGTGTAAGGGACTCGGGTCTGGGAGGCAGTGCTGTCTGAGGCACTGTGGACTTGGATGCAGTTTACTTGAGGGAGTGTGAGGCAGTGCTGTCTGTGGGACTGCTGGCACTGTTGTCAGAGAGACTGGGAGGCAGTCTGTATGAGGGCCTGGAACTGGGAGGCAGTGCAGTCTGAGGGACTGGAGGGCAGTGCTGCCTGAGGGACTGGAGGGCAGTGCTGCCTGAGGGAGTGGGATTGGTAGGAGTGCTGACCTAGGGACTGTGAGGTGGTGCTGTCTGACTGTGGACTGGGAAGCAATGCAGTGTGAGAGACTGGGGACTGGGAGGCAGTGCTGTCTGAGGCAGTGCTGACTGAGGCAGTGGGAGGCAGTGCTGTCTGAGGGACTGGGGACAGGGAGGCAGTGAAGTCTGAGGGCTGGATGGCAGTGCTAACTGACAGACCGGGAGGTAATGCTACCTGAGGGACAGGGGATGGGTAGGAGCACTGACTGAGGGACTGTGGGGTGGTGCTGTCTGAGAGACTGGGATCTGGGAGGCAGTGCTGTCAGAGGGCCTGTAGACTGTCAGGCAATGCAGTGTGATGGACTGGGAATGGGTCTGTGAGGTGGTGTGGTCTAGGAGGCAGTGTTCTCTGGCAGGCTGGGGACTGGGAGGTAATGCAGTTTGAGGAATGGGGGACTGGGATGCAGTGCTGTATGAGGGGCTGGAGACTGGGAGGCAGTGAAGGCGGAGGGTCTGGGGAGTGGGAGGGACTGAGGGACTGGAGGCAGTGTTATATGAGAGACTGATGGAATGGGATGCAGTTCTGACTGAGCAAGTGGGGACTGGGAGGCAGTGCTGTCCGAGGGACTGGGGACTGGGAGGCAGTTCTGTCTGAGGGACTGGGGATTGGGAGATAATGCAGTCTGAGGAATTTTAGACTGAGATGCAGTGCAGTTTGAGGGACTGGGAGGTAGTGCTGACTGAGGTCCTGGGGACTGGCAATCAGTGCTGTATGAAGGATTGGAGGCAGGGAGGCAGTGGTGTCTGAGGGATTGGTAGGCAGTGCTGACAGAGAGACTGAGGACTGGCAGGTAGTTCTGTATAAAGGATTGGGAGGCAGTGCTATATGAGGGACTGGGGCCAGGTAAGCACTGCTGACTGAGGGACTCTGAGGCACTGTTGTCTGAGACACTGAGAGGCAGTTCTGAGGGAGAGACTGGGAGGCAGTGCTGCCTAAGGGACTGGGTGGCAGTGCTAACTGACAGGCTGGGTGGTAGTCCTACCTGAGGGCCTGGGGATTGGTAGGAGTGCTGACTGAGAGACTCTGAGGGGATGCTGTCTGAGAGATTGGGGATTGGGAGGCAGTGTTATATGAGGGCCTGGGGATTGGAAGGCAGTGCTGTCTGAGGGATTGGGAGGCAGTACTAACTGACAGATTGGGAGGTAGAGCTACCTGAGTGTCTTTGGATTGCTGGGAGTGCTGACTGAGGGACTGTGAGATGGAGCGGCCTGGGAGGCAGTGCAGTCTGAGGGACTGGGATTGGGGAGGCAGTGCAGACTTAGGGACTGTGAGGGGGTGTGGTCTGGGAGGCAGTGCAGTCTGAGGGATTGGGGACTGGAGGCAGTTATATTATGGACTGGGGACTGGGATGTAGTGCTGTATGAGGGGCTGGGGGCTGGGAAGTAATGAAGTCTGAGGGACTGGGAGGCAGTGCTGACTGAGGGCCTTGGGACTGACAGTCAGTGCTGTATTAAAGACTGGGGGCTTGGAATCATGATTAGAGTGGTCCTGGAAAAGCACAGCAGGTCAGGCAGCATCTGACGAGCGGTAAAATCGACATTTCGGGCAAAAGCCCTTCATCAGGAATACAGGCAGAGAGCCTGAAGGGTGAAGAGATAAATGAAAGGAGGGTGGGGGTGGGGAGAAAATAGCATAGAGTACAATAGGTGAGTGGGGGAGGATGGAGTGGATAGGTGGAAAAGAAGATAGGCAGGTAGGACAAGTCATGGGGACAGTGCTGAGCTGGAAGTTTGGAACTGGGGTGAGGTGGGGGAAGAGGAAATGAGGAAACTGTTGAATTCCACATTGATGCCCTGGGGTTGAAGTGTTCCGAGGCGGAAGGTGAGGAATTCATCCTCCAGGCATTGGGTGGTGAGGGAGCGGCGGTGAAGGAGGCCCAGGACCTCCATGTCCTCGGCAGAGTGGGAGGAGGAGTTGAAATGTTGGGCCACAGGGCGGTGTGGTTGATTGGTGTGGGTGTCCCGGAGATGTTTCCTAAAGCACTCTGCTAGGAGGCGCCCAGTCTCCCCAATGTAGAGGAGACCGCATTGGGAGCAACGGATACAATAAATGATATTGATGGATGTGCAGGTAAAACTTTGATGGATGTGGAAGGCTCTTTTAGGGCCTTGGATGGAGGTGAGGGAGGAGGTGTGGGCGCAGGTTTTACAGTTTCTGCGGTGGCAGGGGAATGTGCCAGGATGGGAGGGTGGGTTGTAGGGGGGCGTGGACTTGACCAGGTAGTCACGGAGGGAACAGTCTTTGCGGAAGGCGGAAAGGGGTGGGGAGGGAAATATATCCCTGGTGGTGGGTCCGTTTGGAGGTGGCGGAAATGTCGGCGGATGATTTGGTTTATGCGAAGGTTGGTAGGGTGGAAGGTGAGCACCAGGGACGCTCTGTCCTTGTTACGGTTGGAGGTGTGGGGTCTGAGGGCGGAGGTGCGGGATGTGGACGAGATGTGCTGGTAGGCATCTTTAGCCACGTGGGAAGGGAAATTGCGGTCTCTAAAGTACGGGGCCATCTGGTGTGTTCTGTGGTGGAACTGGTCCTCCTGGGAGCAGATACGGCGGAAGCGGAGGATTTGGGAATACGGGATGGCATTTTTACAAGAGGTAGGGTGGGAAGAGGTGTAATCCAGGTAGGTGTGGGAGTCAGTGTTATATGAGGGACAGCGGACTGGGAGGGAGTGTTGTCTGAGGGACAGGGGACTGGGTGGCAGTGTTATTGAGGGACTGGTGACTCAAACTGAAGACACACAGTGAAGACTCTCAGTGAAGACTCACACTGTGAGTCTTCACTGTGTGCCTTTTGTTCGCGTCTTCACTCGGTCTTCACTGTGAGTTTTCCCTGAGAATCTTCACTGTATCTTCACTGAGAGTCTTTGCTGTGAGTCTTCACTGGGGGTCCTCACTGTGAGTTTTCACTGTGTGTCTTCAGTGCGAGACTTCACTGAGAGTCTTCACTTTGTGTCTTCATTGAGAATCTTCACTGAGTGCCTTCACTGTGATTCTTCACTGTGACACCTCAGTGAGTGTGTTCACTGAGAGTATTCGCTGAGTCTTCGCTGTGCATCTACACTGTGTGTCTTCAGATGGAGTTTTCACTGTGAAGCAGTGTTATCTGAGAGACTGGACAAGTTGGACTGAAGGGTCTGTTTCCGAGCTTTACATCTCTATGATTCTATGAGGGACAGGGGATTGGGAGGCAGCGCTGACAGAGGGACTGGGGACTGGGAGGTAGTGCTGTCTGTTGGACTGGGAGGCAGTGCTGTCTGTGGGACTGGGAGGCAGTGCTGTATGAAGGACTGGGGGCTGGGAGGGAGTGCTGTATTAGAGACTGGGGACTCCGAGGCCGTGCTGACTGCGGGACTGGGGACTGGGAGTCAGTGCTGACTGAGGGGATGGGAGGCTGCGCTGTCTGTGGGACTGTGAGGCAATTTTGTCTGACAGACTGGCAGGGAGTGCTGACTGAGGGACTGGGGACTGGGAGACAGTGCTGAAGGAGAGACTGAGAGACAGTGCAGTATGATGGACTGGGGACTGGGAGTCAGTGCTACCTGAGGGGATGGGAGGTAGTGCTGACTGAGCGATGTATTTGTTATTTGTAAAAAGGGCTGGTGGGATCCTGTGGCAAATTGATTTTGAGGGAGCCATCAATGTCATCATCAGTGACGTGGCCCATTTCGACACCTCCCTGGGGGATCGGGAGAGGGCTGCTGCAGTATCATCTGCTGCCTCTGGGCCCTCATCACCCGTTGCCCTGGTAACCAGGCAGCAGGGCCTGAAGAGTTATGCCCCCCCCCCACCCCCTCCCTGAGACTGCCATTGATCCATGCAGGATGCAGTCGGTCCCCCCACCATCGTCGCTGCGTCTAAAACGTACGGGAAGGCCAAGTGAGCGGTACCACCTCACCCTGGAGAAGGGGATCACTGTGCACGGGATGTTCCTGCCCTTTGCCCCTCTTGAGGTGGGAGGTTAGAAGGTCATCCTGTCCAACATCCCGCCCTGCCAGAGTTCCTTCTCCGCCCACCTTCGCCAGCTCTCGGGGTGGTGGGTTCATTGGGTGGTGTCAGTGCTGCTTGGTCTGATGGAGGCCCACCTTTGACACGTTTACCCCTCCCGGGGTCAGGGTAGGGTGGGTTCACAAGGGGGAGGTGCAGTGTAATTGGCGTTCTGGCCAGTGGAGAGTGTTCAGTTCCTCCATGGCGGAGGGGCACGTCTGAAAGAATTAGGATAGGAGGATCTGACCCTGTACCCTCAGTGCCTCACCACCACTGGGGGCACGTCCAGGCCTCATTCCCTGGGTCTTCCTCCCAATCAATAGATTTAAGAGTGATAATGGCGACATGGTGCTATTGCCAAGAAGACCACCACGGCCAGCCTCAACGTAGCAGGGAAGCCCAGTCCATATCCTCGTGTTCCTCAGAGAGAAGGGGATTATGTGCTGGATCCCTCCCGTAAGAAACCCATGCTGTTCAGGGAGATGAAGCCATGTGGAAGGGTCAACAGACATCACTGGGCCCCAGCTCGGGTGGGGATGGAGTCAGCTCGGGTGGGGGTGGTGTTAGCTCGGGTGGGGGTGGCGTCAGCTCGGGTGGGGTGGCGTCAGCTCGGGTGGGGGAGGAGTCAGCTCGGGTGGGGGTGGCGTCAGCTCGGGTGGGGGTGGCCTCAGCTCGGGTGGGGGTGGCGTCAGCTCGGGTGGGGGTGGCGTCAGCTCAGGTGGGGTGGCGTCAGCTCGGGTGGGGGTGGCGTCAGCTCGGGTGGGGGTGGCTGTCTTGTTGCTCCCACTTTTTTGATATCAGTCCCGAAGGTCAAGGGGCTGGTGCGAGGCTGTTTGCTCCAGCTGATGGTTTGTTTGTTTTGGGGACAGAGTGGTCCACTTTGTGAACATGGCCCAGCTGGGAGCAGAGCAGACGCTCTGCTTGGACGGAGGGTCTCTTTTTCTCGGCCCCATTGATGAGGGTGTAGCCATTCTCTTTCCGGGTGGGTAGGGGGGATTTTGATTGCACTCTGAGGGACAGGGACCGGAGAAGGTATCCAGGTGAGCTCAGCCTCAGTGAGGACATTGGAGGGAATCGATCAAGTCCTTTGACTTGGCAGACGTCTGGCAGAATTTCCAACGCCCCCTCCGTCTTCAGCTTTGTGAAGCCAGGATTCAGCTTGACCACATTGACCGCATACTCCTCCTGCATTCCTCTGGCCTTCCTGCAGAAGGCACTGTTTGCTGACCACAATCTGGTGTGGACGGAGCTTGTTTCTGTTCCACACCGGAGCAGGGTCGGCGTACTGGCACTCTATCCGGGCGGCATCACGGCCCACGCCTGGCACCTAGAGTCAGAGAGTCATAAAGGTGTACAGCGTGGAAACAGACCCTTCGCTCCAGCTCGTCCATGCTGACCCTTATCCTAATCCAATCTAGTCCCACCTGCCAGCACTTGGCCCACATCCCTCCAAACCCTTCCTATTCATATACACATCCAGATGCCTTTTAAATGTTGCAATTGTACCAACCTCCACCACTTCCTCTGGCAGCTCATTCCATACACGTACCACCCTCTGTGTGAAAAGGTTGCCTGCCCCTTAAGTCCCTTTTAATTTTTTCTGCTCCGACTGTAAACCTATGCCCTCTAGTTCTGGACTCCCCCACCCCAGGGAAAATGCCTTCTCTCTTAATCCTATTCATGCCCCTCATGATTTTGTAAACCTCTATAAGGTCACCCCTCAGCCTCCGACGCTCCAGGGAAAACAGCCCCAGACTGTTCAGCCTCTCTGTGTAGCTCAGATCCTCCAACCCTGGCAACATCCTTGTAAATCTTTTCTGAACCCTTTCAAGTTTCACAGCATCTTTCTGATGGGAAGGATCAGAACTGCACACAATATTCCAACAGTGGCCTAACCAATGTCCTGTACAGCTGCAATATGACCTCCCAACTCCTGCATACCAAATATCTTCTTCACTATCCTATATACCTGTGACTCTACTTTCAAGGAGCTATGAACCTGCACTTAAAGGTCTCTTTGTTCAGCAACACTCCTCAGGACATTACCATTAAGTGTATAAGTCCTGCCCTGATTTGCCTTCCCAAAATGCAGCACCTCACAATTATCTAAATTAAACTCCATCTGTCACTCCTCAGCCCATTGGCCCATCTGATCATGATCCCATTGTAATCTGAGGTAACCCTCTTCGCTGTCCACTACACCTCCAATTTTGGTGTCATCTGCAAACTTACTAACTGTACCTCTTATGCTCACATCCAAATCATTTATATAAAAGATGAAAAGTAGAGGTCCCAGCACCGATCCTTGTGGCACTCCACTGGTCACAGGCCTCCAGTCTAAAAAACAGCCCTCCACCACCACCCTCTGTCTTCTACCTTTGAGCCAGTTCTGTATCCAAATGGCTAGTTCTCCCTGTATCCCATGAGATCTAACCTTGCTAATCAGTCTCCCATGGGGACCCTTGCCGAACGCCTTACTGAAGTCAGTATAGATCACACATAAGCTCTGCCCTCTTCAATTCTCTTTGTTACTTCTTCAAAAAACTCACTCAAGTTTGTGAGACATGATTTCCCATGCACAAAGCCATGTTGACTATCTCGAATCAGTTCTTGCCTTTCCAAATACATGTGCATCCTGTCCTTCAGGATTCCCTCCAACAACTTGCCCACCACCGAGGTCAGGCTCACCGGGTTCCTCGGGTTTCTTCTGGCTCTCTTTGCCCTGGATCCATCCAGCGAGGAAGCTGGCAAAGACCTGTGGGTGCCCTGCAGCTCAATGCCCCCCGCTGAGCCTGAGTGAACCAACTGGTGCCCTCGCCAGACTGGATGGTGACCATGGAGATCCTCGGGGCAATTCTGGAGCATCCTGGGAAGCAACTGCATCGAGTCATAGAGATGTACAGCATGGAAACAGACCCTTTGTTCCAACTTGTCCATGCCAACCAGATATCGTAACCTAATCTAGTCCCAAATGCCAGCACGTGGCCCATATCCCTCTAAACACTTCCTATTGCCCTGGGAGAATGCAGCATGACTGGACAGATACCCCGCTCTGGGAGAAAGGCAGTCATTACTATGTTTCACTAAAGGGAGGGATCTCCATTTGTTGAAGAACTGACTGGCATCTGGTGTCCCTCCTCAACACAGATTATAACATCCTTGCCGGGATGTTTTCTTCTTCCTTCAGACCCAGACTATGTGGTCCCAGGGTTTCCCCTGCACTGGAAAGTTATCCATCATTCTGTGTGCAGTTCTGGTCGCCCCATTACAGGAAGGATATGGAAGCATTGGAAAAGGTGCAGAGGAGATTTACCAGGCTATTGCCTGGTCTGGAGTGAAGGCCTTATGAGGAAAGGCTGTGTCAAGCCCCTTGCTGTCCCCATCCTGGAACTGTTTGATAGGTTAGTGGAGGGAAGGCCTTACTTTCATTTTAAAAGAGTAGAGGAATCTTTACCCTATCTAATCCTGTGCTGCATCGTCTTGGGAGTGTTTAATCAGGACAGTGTAGCAGGAGATTTATTCCTTATCTAACCCCACGCTATCCCTGTCCTGGATAGGGGCAGTGTCAAGAGAACTTTAATTTCAGTTTAAAAGACCTTAGAGAGAGCTTTATTCTGTATCTAACCCTGTTCTGTCACTATCCTGGGAGTGTCTGATGGGAGACAGTTTAGAGGGAGCTTTACTCTGTATCTAACTCTGTGCTGTCACTGTCCTGGAAGTTTTTGATGGGGACAGTGTAGAGTGAGCTTTACTCTGTATCTAACCCTGTTCTGTCACTGTCCTGGGAGTGTTTGATGGGGACAGTGTAGAGGGGGGTATTTACTCTGTATGTAACCTCGCACTGTCCCTGGCAGCAGTGATACCTCCTCAGGTGGTGTGAAGTGAACATTGGCTAATGTGTCAGCTGGCATTGGTAATGTGTCTGTGTCCGAGAGGGCGAACTGGAGCAGGCAGTGGTGGGTTTGACTGTATGGCTCGTTCTCCTCACTCTGTTGATCTTCACGCTTGTTGCAATGTAAAGAAGCTGAGAGTTTCCGCCCCCAGCTAGTGACCTCTACGCAATGTTGCTGTGGACTTGGCAAGGCCAGGCTTGGTGAGTGAAGCCCACTCATTTCCTCAAAGCTGAGTCTGAGGCTGCATTTCTGAGATAGCACGAGGGTGCCAGACCAAGACAGTGCAACAAGAAACCTTAATGACGGGACAATCGTGCTCTGAGCAGGCAGAGCAGAAAACACTCCACCGGCTTGTCCTCACCTTCCAGCCGCACACTGTGCTCCCATACAGCAGTCCACGTTCTGGAAAATTCCAAACCCTGCTTTCCAAAAGTGTATTTTTCCAAAGTCATGGAATAATTCCTGGTATTAACACCCAGTGTTCTGTCAAATGAAAGCCTCTCTCTTTGCTATTCAGACTGCTCCCCTCCCATTCTGCCACTTGACATCCTGTCAGATTGCTTCCAAGCTTGCTATAACCCACGTGAGTTCCTAGCAATGTTCCTCCTGGTGTTTTCAGAGGAATCTGAGTGCTATTATTCCTGCTTTCAAATGAAAATAAAATACTGCAGATGCTGGTGATCTGACACAAATACACAAGGTGCCAGAGAAACGGAGCTGCTCCTGTCAGGATCTGTGGGTAGTGAGATATTCCGAAGAGTCAAACCAAACTCGACACTTTAACTCCGTTCTCTCTCTCTGCCAGCTGCTGCCTGATCTGCTGAATCTCTGTAGCTTTCTCTGAGTTTACTTGTTCATTTGTTGCGCTGCACTGAATAATAAATATTCAGAATGATCTAGGCCTTTCCCCAAACTGTAAGTGATCAAGAGGCCAAAGTTTTCGGGAATATTGGCACTGAGTCATATTCTCTGCAATTCAGGAGATAAAGACGTGTTTGAAGTTTAGAGATAAATAAGGAAGAGGCTCATCTAAAATGGGGCCTACTGAGTGTAGAATCTATAAATAAGGTTCGGGGATAAAAAATTGAACCAGGCCTTTCAGGAGTAAAATTAGCAAACTATTCTACACAAAAGGGTGATGGCGGCATTCTCTTCGATAAATGACAATTGACACTGGATTAATATTTAATTTGAGATTGATAGAATTTTATTCAACAAATGTATCACGAGGTTTGGGCAAATGCAAGTTAATAGATTTCGACCACCAATCAGCCCCTTCCTGATTGAATGCTGGAATACATTTGAGGACCAAATGGCTTCTTAAGACTGTAAGGAGGTGATTGTTCAGCCCTTTGACCTTGCTCCACCGTTCAATAGGATCATGGCTGACCCAACATTCCTCAGGCTCATTGCCTACGCTTTCCCTGTAACTCTTGATTCCCCTACTCATCAAGAATCTGTCTATCTCAGCCTCCAAGGCTCTCTGTGACAAGAATTTCCAAAGATTCACAACTCTCTGAGAGAATGAAAGTTCTCCTTATCTCAGTCTTATTCTCAGACTGTGCCCTCTGGTTTTAGGCACTCCCATGAAGGGAAGCATCCTCTCAGTATTTATCCTGTCAAATCCATGAAAGGAAACATCCTCTCAGTATTTACCTCATCAAATCCATGAAGGGAAACATCCTCTCAGTATTTATCCTGTCAAATTCACGAAGGGAAACATCCTCTCAGTATTTATCCTGTCAAATCCATGAAGGGAAACATCCTCTCAGTATTGACCCCGTCAAATCCATGAAGGGAAACATCCTCTCAGTATTGACCTCGTCAAATCCATGAAGAACCCGATATGTTTCAATGAGATCACCAGTCATTCTTCTAAACTCCGCTGAATGGAGTCCCAGAATGGAGCCTTTGCTCCTTAGACAATCCCTCCATGCCAGGGATTATCTTGGTGAACCTTCTCTGAACTGCATCCAATGAAATGATATCTTTACTTCAATAAGGAGATCAAACTGCTCTCAGTACTCCAGATGTGGTCACACCAGCACCTTATACAATAAGGCTTTCCTACTGTTATACTCCAACCCCCTTGAAATGAGGGCCAACATTTCATTCACTTTCCTAATTACCTGCTGCACCCGTGTGCTATTTTCTGTATTTTGTGCATGTGTATCCCAAAGCCCTTTGTATGGCAGCTTTCTGCATTTTTCCAGGCTTCCTCATTTAAATAAGACTACCTTACTTTAGTTTTCCCTTATGAACAACTTCACATTTTCCCACATTTGCCTCTTTTTGTCTCCCTGCTGAACCTATCAAACCTCTCCTAAAACTATTTGTATCCCTCTCAAAACCTGCCTTTCTGCGTATTTTGGTGTCGTCTTAAAAGTGGCTACACTACTTTCACTTCCTTCCTCCGTGTCATGAATGTATTTTGTAAATAGTTGTAGTCCCCAGCATTGATCCCCGTGGAACGCTAGTCATAGAGATGTACAACACAGAAACAGACCCTTCGGTCCAACTCATCCGTGTTGACCAGTTATCTTAAACTGATTTAACCGACTAGTTTAGTTTGGAATTATATTCAGCATACACTAGTTGGACTGAACGGTCCGTTTTCGTGCTGTGTGACTTGACAATTGTATAATGTCCTGTACAGCCACAACACACCCTCTCAACTCCTATACTCAATGCTCTGACCAATAAAGGTAAGTGTACCAAGCACCCCCTGTCTACCTGTGATTCCACTTTAAAGAGACTATGAACCTGAACCCCAAGGTCTCTTTGTTCAACAACACTCCCCAGGACCTTACCATTAAGTGTATAAGGCCTGCTCTGATTTGTTTTACCAAATGCAGCACCTCAGATTTATCTAAATTAAGCTCCATTTGTCACATCTTGGCCCATTTGCCCATCTGATCAATGCCCCGTTGTACTCTGAAGGGTTACAAGTTGCTACTTTCCCTCAATAGGAGCTCTCATGTTGGATTTGAATCCTCCACCTTCCAACTAAGCAACCAGTATAATACCAAAAAGCTAAATACTCACTTCAGAAATCAAGATATCCAGTGATTATCACAAGTTCTGGTCCCCTGGGCTCACCAGTGAGGTTTCGTACGTGTAAGACCAAGGCTAGTGATTTCTCCGAAGCAATTCACGGCAAAGGTTTCTGCTCCAGATGTACGCGCCTTGTGAGATTGAGGAAATAAGGGAAGAAACAGGAAAGGCTTCTGCCAATGTTGCTCAGAGCTCCACAAACACAAGAATTGTACCAGAACTGTGAGGGTCATGGCAGAATGCTGAGACAGACAAGCGTGAAGGTGTGAATGAGAAAGCAGTTAACACAAGGTTTACCACAGGAAAAAAGGAAGAAAACGCTGAATGGGTGCAAACACATTTCATTTAAAGACTGTCAACGTACTTCGTAAGAAATCACACAACACCAGGTTATAGTCCAACAGATTTATTTGGAAGCACTAGCTTTCAGAGCGCTGCTCCTACGTCAGGTGGCTGTGGAGCAGGATCATAAGGCACAGAATTTATAGCAAAAGATCACAGTCTCATGCAATTAACATGATATATTGAACAAACCGAGATTGCGGTTAAGTCTTTCATCTTTTAGAATGGGTTACAGGTTTAGGTTCATTAATATGTAAACCCCAGAACTTCTTTTAAATCACACTGACATCTCAGCTCAGACAATGCATTAAAGGTGTGAGGTTAGAGTCTGTCTGTATCCTAATCTTGAGTCAGACTGGTTCTATTTCCAAAGTAGTAATTTATAAAACATCACATGGATTGACTGCCTGCAGATTGTGTGTTTTTTGAACAAAATAGAATATATCTGCGATTACAATTCTGCAAATGCAAATTCACCCCATGGACTTATACATGTGTGTGCATACATGTGAGGGAGAGAGAGAGACAGAGAGAGAGAGAGATAAAGAGAAAGTGTGTGTGTGGGGGGGAAAGAGACTCTGTGTGTGCGTGTGAGGGAGTGAGAGAGTGTGTTTGCGTGTGTGCGTGCTTGGTAGGGTATGTATGAGCCTGTCGGAGTATAAGCCCGTGAAAAGGTGTGTGCATGGGTGTATGTGGGGGGTTTATGTGTGTGTCTGAGAGACAGCATGAGTATGAGAGTGGTTCTTTGTGAGTGTGTGAGTATAAGAGTGAGTGAGTGTGTGTGTGTAGTGCAGTGGGGTCACCTGCCATGTGACATGATCCCAAGGTCCTAGTTGAGGCCACCCCCATGGATACTGAACTTGGCTATCAGCCTCTGGGCGGCCACTCTGCATTGTTGTGATCCCAAAGTCCACTTGAAGGATTCTTGCTATAAATTCTGACCCTGCTCCACAGCTACCTGCTGAAGGAGCGGCACTCCAAAAGCTAGTGCTTCCAAATATTGGACTATAACCTGGTGTTGTGTCATTTTTAACTTTGTCCACCCCAGTCCAACACCGGCATCTCTACATCAATGTACATACTGTCCGCGTGGAGTTTGAAGAAAAAAGATTTTGAACCACAAACTCAGCTTTTTAAATTGTGTCCCTAATTCTAAACTCCCTAATCAGGAGAAACATCCTAAAATGTCTAACTGCATTGACCCTGTCTATCCCATTCAGCCTGTGTAGGTTTCAATACAATCACCTTTCATTCTTCGAAACTCGAGGGAATGCAGATCCTATTTGTGCAATCTCTTTTCCCAGTACAGTCCCACCAGGAACAAGTCTGGTGACTCTTCATTGCACTCCCTCAATGAGACTAATATCTTTCTTGAGATAAGAAGACCAAAGCTGCACACAAGTCTTTAGGTGAGGTCCAACCAAGCTCCTACATAAGGGTGGCATGGTGGATCAGTGGTTAGCACTGCTGCCTCACATCGCCAGGGACCTGAGTTCAATTCCTGCCTTGGGTGACTGTCTGTGTGGACTCCCTGTGTCTGCATGGGTTCCCTCCCACAGTCCAAACAGGTGTAGTATTGGGGAATTGTCCCTCCTAAATTGCCCTGTAGTGTTAGCTGCATTAGTCAGAGGGGAATGGGTCTGGCTGGGTTACTCTGCGGAGAGTTGGTGTGGGCCTCAGGGCCTGCTTTCATGCTGTAGGGAATTTAATCTAATTGTTCTGAGCATGTGCTGTCAGTTCCCTTGTTTCGTAGTCATAGTGTGTACTGTTCAAGGTCTGTTTGGGGGATCATGTGGAGAAATCTGAGCTCTGGCTATCTCATCATGTGCAGATGAAAGATCTGGTACCACCATCCTGCATAGAGAGTGATTTGCTATTCTGTCTTGGGACATGGGCATCGCTGGCACAGTAGGCATTTATTGTCCATCCTCAGTTATCCTTGAGAAGGAGGTGGTGAGCTGCCTTCTTGAACCACTGCAGTCCACCTGCTGTAAGTGGATAGCTGGCAATGTACTTTGGGAGAGATTTTCAGGATTTTGGTCCTGTAACAGTGGAAGAACAGTGATATATTTCCAAGTCAGGACAGTGAGTGACTTGGAGGGGAACTTGCCGGTGTTCCTATATATCTGCTGCCTTTGTCCTCTGGATGGAAGTGCTCTTGGGTTTGGAAGGCGCTGTCTGAGGATCTTTGGTGAATTTCTTTAGTGCACCATGGAGATAGTACTCACTGCTGCTACTGAGTGTCAGTGATGGAGGGAGTGATGCTTAGTAATGCCAATCAAGTAGGCTGCTTTGCCCTGGATGGTGTCAAGCTTCTTGAGTGTTCAGGCAAGTGAGCAGTATTCCATCACACTCTAGACTTGTGCCTTGTAGATAGTAGACAAGCTATGAAGAGTCAGGAGGTGAGTTACTCGCTACAGCATCCCTAGCTTCTAACCTACTCTTATAGCCACTGTGTTTATGTGGCAAGTCCAGTTGAGTTTCTGGTCAATGGAATTTACAGGAATAGTTTTAACCACAACCCCTTGACATTCAATGGCATTACGATTACTCCCCCACTATCAACATCCTGCATCAGCCTTTCTTTTGCACTGATGTGCTGAGCTCTTCCGTCATTGAAGATGGGGTTATTTGTGGAGTCTCCTCCTCCAGTGAGTTGTTAAATTGTCCACCACCATTCACAACTGGATGTGGCAGGACTGCAGAGCTTAAAGCTGATCCATTGGTTGACGGATCGCTTAGCTCTGTCTATCACTTGCTGCCTATGCTTTGGCTTCACCAGGTGGGCACCTCATCTGCAAGTATGCCTGGTGTTGCCCTTGGCATTCCCTCCTCCACTCTCTTGCTCCCATCAAACTAAAGGAGAAAATGATCACAGAGGGGATCTGAAGGAGGAATTCATGTCAGGGCCTGTTAAACCATCCCAGTAAATCCTCCACTTCATGCTATTCTCCAAGGGATGAGTTCAAAGTTAAAGCCCAGGATTAGATCACATTTCTGTTTGCCCCGTCATGAAAAGGAGGGTGCTCAGAGAAGATTTACAAAGATGATCCCTGAAATGGACTGATGTAAGATCAGGGAAGGTTCGATAGGCTGGTTGTCTCCCTTACTGAGAAAAGGAAGCTAAAGTGTGACCTAATCGAGGTCTTTGAGATAATGAAAGGTTCTGACAGTGTGGGCACTGAGAGAATGTTCCCCTGTGTAGGGAAAGGCAGAACCAGAAGCCCCCAATATCGATAGTCAGTAAGAAACCGGATAGGGGGATGCCACAGAAACTGCTTCACAGAAACAGTGATGTGAATGAAGAAGTCAAACATGTGCTGCTGGTTAAGCACAGCGGGTCAGGCAGCATCCGAGGAGCAGGAGAATTGATGTTTCTGGCATAAACCCTTCAACAGGAAGTGCTTATACCCGAAATGTCGATTCTCCTGCACTTCAGATGCTGCCTGACCTGCTGTGCTTTTCCAGCACCACATTCTCGCCTCTGATCTCCAGCATCTGCAGTCCTCACTTTCTCCATGTGATTGAAGAATCCAATCTCACAGGGAATGGACAAAGTAAACTGTGCAGCTGCTTTTAAGGAGAAATGAGACAAGAATTTGAGTGAGAGGGGTTAGAGGTTTGTTGTGGGAGATTAAGATGAGGAAAGATGCGAGGAGGCTGAAGTGAAGCATAAGCATGAGCATCGACTGATGGGCTGAATGGCCTGTTTCAGGGCAGTATATTCTATGTAACCCCCATGAGAAAGCTGAGTTAGGACTTTGCACCTGCTCTAGCAGACAGGTACCTGTTATATATATCACAACATCAAGCTACATATGATTGATTTTTAAAGGAACTTGTGCTGATTAATCCAAACCTGCTGAGAAATTGCAGAAAATAAAACTGGAACAACTTACATTTACATACTGCCCCTTCAATGTAGTAAAATAGTTTAAGGTGTTTTCAATCTGTGTGTAATCTGAACCATTAAATGCAAAGTTAAAAATCACACAACATCAGGTTATAGTCCAACAGGTTTAATTGGAAGCACACTAGCTTTCGGAGTGACGCTCCTTCATCAGGTGATTGTGGAGGGCTCAATCCTAACACAGAATCAATTTAACAGACAATCAATTTTTCAATGTATAATTTCAGTTACATCACACTGCAAATGTTTGCTATAAATTCTGTGTGTTACGATCGAGCCCTCCACTATCACCTGATGAAGGAGCGTCACTCCGAAAGCTAGTGTGCTTCCAATTAAACCTGTTGGACTATAACCTGGTGTTGTGTGATTTTTAACTTTGTCCACCCCAGTCCAACACCGGCATCTCCAAATCATTAAATGCAGGTAGATCAGGAGTGGGACAATACCGCTGACTTGGATCAAAGTCCAAACTAAAGAGCTAGTACATGTCTTGATCCCCTAAAAGGAACTCCTGCGGCAATTTCCATTCTTCCACTCAAAGATATTAATGTGGCAACCAGACTTTTGAAGGGTATTGCTGGAGTTTGAATCAAACAGTTCATGAAATGAACACATTTTCAGGACATTTTTCAAAGTACAGGACGAGAAATTGCTCTCTGGTAAAGGTGGCTTATTGGCAGATAGCTTGGAAAGCTGTTTGTGATAGACCAGTAAAAGCAGCGACAGATGCCACGCTTCAGAGACGGGAGTTGGAGTGAATCACAGAGCTCAGCTCTGAGAACAGCAGATCAAGGCTTAATGATTCCCCATTCGTTAGATGGTGAAAGACGTGAATAACGCAGACTTCTGCTAATTACACTATCCTGGCTAAGCAATGAACTAGATTTCAACAAGGAATTATTTCACTTTACATCGAGTTTAATATGGGCTTAAGTCAGAATGGGTAAGGTTCAGATAAAAGCAGGGTACCATGGATGCTGGAAATCCGAAATAAAACTGAAAGTGTTGGAGAAACTCAGCAGGTCTGAGAGCATCTGTGAGAGAGAAACTGAGTTAACATTTCAGAACGGGTCTGAGTCTGATATTTCCTCGATTTCTCTCCCCACAATTGATGCCAGGCCAGCTGAGTTTCTCTGTTTCAATTTCAAATATGGTTTGAATTGCCCAGAATTGCTTGAATCACACACTTGCAGATAAAGGCAGAGCTGTACAGCACAGAAACAAACCCCTTGCTCCAACTCATCCATACCGACCAGATATCCTAAATTAATCTAGTCCCATTTGTCAGCACTTGGTCTGGATCTCTCCAAACCTTTCCTATTCATGTCCCCATCTAGATGCCTTTAAATGTTATAATTGTACCAGCCTCCACCACCTCCTCTGGCAGTTCATTCCATACAAGCACCACCCTCTGAGTGAAAAAGTTGCCCCTTAGGTCCCTTTCAAATTTTTCTTCTCTTGCCCTAAACTCTAGTTCTGGACTCCACCACCCCATGGAAAAGACACTGCCTAGTTACCCTATCCATGCCCCTCATGATTTTACGAACCTCTATAAGGTCACCCCTCAGCCTCCAATGCTCCAGGGAAAACAGCTCCAACCTATTCAGCCTCTCCCTAATGCTCAAATTCTCCAACCCTGGCAACATCCTTGTAAATGGAGCATGTCCAGCAGAGATTCACACGGATGATCCCTGGAATGGTAGGCCTAACACACAATGAATGGCTGAGGATCCTGGGATTGTGTTCATTAGAGTTTAGACGGTTGAAGGGGGATCTAATAGAAACTTACAAGATAATGCATGGCTTAGGAAGGATGGACGCTGGGAAGTTGTTTCCGCTGGGCGAGGAGACTAGGACCCGTGGGCACAGCCTTAGAATTGGAGGGGGTCAATTTAGAACAGAAATGAGGAGACATTTCTTCAGCCAGAGAGTGGTGGCCCTGTGGTGTTCATTGCCACGGAGTGCAGTGGAGGGCAGGACGTTAAATGTCTTCAAGGCAGAGATTGATAAACTCTTGATCTCGCAAGGAATTAAGGGCTATGGGGAGAATACGGGTCAGTGGAGTTGAAATGCCCATCAGCCATGATTAAATGATGAGTGGACCTGATGGGCCAAATGGCCTTACTTCCACTACTTTGTCTTATGGTCTTCTGGTCTAAATCTTTTCTGAATCCTATCAAGTTTCGCAACATAGCAGGGAGATCAGAATTGCACACAATATTCCAAAAGTGGCCTAATCGATGTCCTGTACAGCTGTAACACGACCTCCTAATTCCTAATCCTGGTGCTGTGACTAATAAAGGAAAGCATACCAAATGCCTTCTTCACTATCCTATCGACCTGCTACTCCACTTACAAGGAGCTGTGAAGCTGCATTATAAAGTCTCTCGTGCCTTTTGATTACCTTGATGCTCAGATTGAAGTGATAATTAAATTCTCAATCTTCATCCCAATAGCCCACGGGTCACAGTTTTAAAACCTGACGACTTGCAGTGATCAAACCAGAGATGAACAATTTACTGGCTATGATCGGGATACAATCAGTTTATTGATTCCCTTCGAGCAAAGGCACTGTAAATTATTGCTGTCTCACATTTCCATGACCATGACTAAAATGCTCATGACTTTTCAAAATGTCCTGGGCATTGATTTGATTAGAGATGACTTAACTGGCATTTACTGAGCAGTGAGTACTGAACCAGAGTTCTGGATCACGAAATTGATTTAATCCAGGTTTCTGGCCACTTTGTTTCCCTGCCACTTCAGATGGATGTGGGTAAGGCACAGATGCATTCTTGGATTGACATATTAATCATTCGAAATCTGCATCCCCATTCTATTTGATTAAAGACTTAACAGCCATCTAGGTTTGTTCAATACATCACATCAGTTGTGTGACACTTTGATCTTTCACTATAAACTGTGTTCTATGATCCTGCACTGGCTGTCAGATGAAGGAGCAGTGCTCTGAAAGCTTGTACCTCCAAATAAACCTGTTGGACTATAACCTGGTATTGTGTGATTTTTAACTTTGCCTCAATTGAGTGATTGGGAGAAAGTGAGGACTACAGGTGCTGGAGATCAGAGTCGAAAAGTGTGGTGCTGGAAAGGCACAGCCGGTCAGGCAGCATCCGAGGAGTGAGCAGGAGCATAATGTTTCGAGTATAAGCTCTTCATCAGGAATGTATGAAGGCCGTATACTTGAAACATTGACTCTCCTCTCGCTCCTCGAATGCTGCCTGACCGGCTCTGCCTTTCTAGCACCACACTTTTCGATTGGTGTGTAGATGTCTTCACCTTTAAGGTGGCACTCTTTCCCCCTGAGTGTTGCTGGACAGCTCTGTACGCAGGGAGAAAGTGAGGACTGCAGATGCTGGAGATCAGAATCAAACACTGTGGTGCTGGAAAAGCACAGCAGGGCAGGCGGTATCCGAGGAGCAGGAAAGTTTACATTTCGTGCATAAGTTCTTCATACATTCCTGATGAAGGGCTTAGGTGTGAAACAACGACTCTCCTGCTCCTCGGATGCAGCCGGGGCAACGTTGATGAATCTGTATGGGACTGGGGGCTGGTTCTTCTTAAAGACAGGCCGTGGCTTATGGTGCAAGTAGGATAAACGCTTGCTGCAATAAATATTTTTACACTCTCCAAGACACTTAGGATCAGATAGGTGCACTGCTGGAGGCCTTAGTCATATCGGTAGTCAGTAGGAGAGATGTCATGATTGTACTGGCCTGTTCAGAGACCCTCCAGACTCAGGCTGAGAAGGGATTCGGTAGCTAGGCCTCACAACTCCCAGAGATTGCCTCTGAAGACCTGGCAGCAGTGTCACTAGAGGTCTGAAGACCTCAAATGTGTGATCAAGCCAGCCAAGACAATTTCACGTCGGGTTTTCAACTTAGCCCTCCCTCCAACCCCTCACACTGCTCCAAACACCACAACCCATCACTCATGCACCACCGATGCCTGGTACTCAGGACTCCAACAAAACAGGAATCAATGAGAGTTAGAGGGCAAACTCTCCACTGGCTGGAGTCATACCTGGCACAGATGGAGATGGGTGTGGTTGTTGGAGGTCAGTCCTCTCAGCTCCAGGACATCTCTGCAGAAAATCCTAAGGGTGGGCTTATCTTCAGCTGCTCCATCAATCATCTTCCCTCCATCATAAGGTCAAAAGTGGGATGTTCATTGATGATTGCAAAATATTCAGCAAAATATTCATCACTCCTCTGATCCTGAAGCAGTCCACGGTCAAACACAGCAAGGACTTGGACAACATCCAAGTTTGGCCTGACAAGTAATACGAGCATGAAATAAATATCAGATAATGACCCGTCTCCAATAAGAGACAATCTAAACACTGCCCCTTGACATTCAATGGTATCACCATCACTGAATCCCTCAATGTTACCATTGATCAGAAACTCAACTGAACTCACCACACAAACACAGTGGCTGCAAGAATAGGTTGGATGGTAGGATGGCTCCACATGTAACTCACCTGCTGATCCCCAAAACCTATCCACCATCTACAAAACACAAGCCAGGAGTGTGATGGAATATTCCTCACTTGCCTGGATGGGTGGAGCTCCAACAATGCAATCCAGGACAAAGCATCCCTTGGATCACACCCACAGCTTACAATTCATACTGTCCAGTACTAACGCACAATTGCAGCAGTGTATAGACTGCAGCAACTTACAAAGGGTCCTTAGACAGCACTTTCCAAACCTACAACCTCCATCACTTAGAAGAACTGCAAGGTGGACTTTGGGCCACATAACAATGCAGAGTGGCCAAGCAGAGGTAACCCCACCACCCTATACACTCTCACACTCTCTCACAGGCATGTACTCCCTCACACTTACACACTCTCTCCCCAGAACACGGGCACACGTGCAGGCACACGCGCGCACACACACACACACACACACCACACACACACATATTCTTTCTTTCTCTCTCACACATACTCTCTCTCACACACACACATTTACACACACATACACACACATACACATACACACACACACATACACACACACATACTCTTTCTTTCTCTCTCACTCATACTCTCACTCACACACACATACACATATACACACACACATACACATACACACACACACACACACACACACTCTTTCTTTCTCTCTCACACATACACACCACACACAACACACTCACACACATATACACACACACATATACATACACACACACTCACACACACAAAGACACACACACACTCACACACACATATACACACACACACACATACACACACACACATATACACACACACACACACACACTCTTTCTTTCTCTCTCACACATACACACCACACACACAACACACTTACACACATATACACACACACACACATATACATACACACACACTCACACACACACAGACACACACACACTCACACACACATATACACATAACTATGGGGTGAATTTGCATTTGCAGATTTGTTTTTGCAGAAACATTCTATTTTGTTCAAAAAGCACAAACTCTGTGGACAGTCAGTCAATGTGACATTTTATAAGTTCCTACTTTGGCAATAAAACAAGTCTGACAGATACAAACAGGCTTGAAACATGGCCTTACACCTAAAGTAACGAGCAGTTTAGACCAAGGAGAGCCACTGGATGCTATCTACCTGAACTTCCAGAAGGCCTTTGATAAGGTGCTGCACAGGAAGTGACTGAGTAATATAAGGGCCCATTGTGTTAGAGGCAAGATACTAGCATAGACAGAAGATTGGCTGTCTGGCAGAAGGCAGAGAGTGGGGATAAAAGGGTCCTTCCCAGGAAGGCAGCCAATGGTGCTCTGCAAGGCTCAGTGATGGAACCAGAATTTTTCACTTTATACATTAGTGATCCAGATGAGGGAACGAGGGCATTCTGACTAAGTTTGCAGATGACACAAAGATAAGTGAAGGGGTCAGTAGTATTGAGGAGGCAGAGAGGCTGCAGAAGGATTTGGATAGGTTAGGAGAGTGGGCAAAGAAGTGGCAGATGGAGTACAACGTGGGAAAGTGTGAGGTCATGCACTTTGCCAGGAAGCATTGAGGCATGGACTATTTTCTAAATGGGGAGAAAATTTCAGAAACCTGAAGTGCAAAGGGCCTTGGGAGTTCTCGTCCAGGATTCTAAGGTAAACTTGCATTTGGTAATTAAGAAAGCAAATACAATGTTGTCATTCATCTCCAGAGGACTAGAATATAAAAGCAGGGATGTCCTTCTGAGATTTTATAAAGCTCTGGTCAGAACAAATTTAGAGTATTGTGAGCAATTTTGGACCCCATATCTCAGGAACGATGTATTGATCCTGGAGCGGGTCCAGGGGAGGCTCATGACAATTATCCCAAGAATGAAAGGCTTAACATATGAGGAATATTTGAGCACTCTGGGACTATACTCAAAGGAGTTTAGAAGGATGGGTGGGGGAATCTGATTGTGGATGGAGTGGGAGTCTGTACAGTTACAGATGCATCTGTCTGACTGAGGGATACACAGATTACTGTGCGTTGGCAGAGAATAAGGCTTGGTACTTGTGGGAAGTCAGCCAGAGATGCCAACCCAAGGCTTCAAGGCATAAGCTCATATCACTTCCGATTTCGATAAAGAATGCATTGGTAAGCTCAAACAAAAACAGACAGAGCTGGGGAAACTCAGCGGACCTGGCAGCATCTGTGAAGAGCTGAAAATGTGTTGCTGGAAAAGCGCAGCAGGTCAGGCAGCATCCAAGGAGCAGGAGAGTCGACGTTTCCGATATGAGCCCTTCTTCAGGATCTGCAGTCCTCACTTTCTCCTAGCATCTGTGAAGAGCTAACATTTCAAATCTAGTGACCTCTTCTTCAGAACTGAACCAGAACAGTTCCTGAGAAGAGTCATTTGAAATGTTAACGCTGTTTCTCTCTTAATAGAAGCTGTCAAGCCTGTTGAATTTCCCAAACACTGGTCATTTCTGCTTCAGATTTCCAGCCTCCACAGTAGTTTGCTTTAATCCACAGATGACACAGCTTATTTATCAAGTTGTGAGTTGCTGAGTATGAGGCCCTCACTATATCTCTGATCGACACTCCCTCTGCCTGCTCTCCTTGGTGCCTTTGAGGATTCTCCCACTTGGATCTGGCTGCTGTGCTCTCTCTTTCGGTGGTGTCCTCTCTCTTTCATATTGGCTCAACATCTGGAAACCCTGGTCCTTTACCAGCCTACTCACTCTGTGTAACACTGTCCACACAACAATCAATGTTCACAGAGGGTCACTGAACAATGTGGATCAATTCTCAGACATTGAGAGCCTTGTCTCAGAGAGAGAATGAGATTCAGTATCACCTCCAGTGTCCTTGCATAGCTTTTGATTGTTTGAAGAACTGTGTTTAATGACCAGGACCTCAAGTCCAACAGGAAGCTCATGGTCAACAGGGCATGAGACCCTCTGTATGTATTATAGACATGGACAATGTACAACAGATATCTCAAGCCCCTAGAGAAAAGTCACAGGAGATATTTCTGCAAAACCATTGACAGGATAGGCCTTCTAATACCAGGGTCTTCTCTCAAGACAACTTTCCTCACCAGTCGAGGCACTGGTTATTGTCAATCTACTGTCAATCATTCTGTCTAGGTGCCTGAGAAAGACTTCAAAACAAGCTCTCTACCTCAAACTCCACCACTGCAAGCAGGAACCAACAGGCTGGAGGAAACATTGCAAGGATGTTCTCAAAGCCTCCCTGATCACGTGTAACATCCCCACCCACCTGTGGGAATCTCTGGTCAAGGACCCCATCCCAAACTAGAGAAATAGTGTCTGTGAAGGTGCCAACTATTTCAAGCATCTCTGACAGGCCGGGATGGTGACCAAGCACAAGCCGTGGTCGGAGTGTGTGAAGACCTTAGCATCCCGCCCACCCTCTCAAACAACCTGCAGCTGGGTGTGCAGATCCAGTTTGGTCACCTCAGCACTCTTCAACTCCAGATGGAAGGCAATCATCCTCAGCCCAGAGGGAGAGCCTGAAGGGTTTTGTGCCCTGCAAGAGTTTGGAAGGATCCAGAAGCAAGAAAGAGTGAAGTTGGCTATCACTTTGACAGCAGCTGGTAAGAGATGGTGGTCAGATCCAGCAGGGAGCAAGCCGACCTGCAGGAGGCAGTAGATTTCTGGTGTGTTGATGCATCATCTGGGAGCAATGTTTTTCCAAAAGACATAGGAAGCAGAGCGTCTACCTGTCCACTGTACACGTTCACTAAACCTGTCTGCCCCCGCTCTCCTACAGGCACTGCTCATGATCGTTTTAGAGCTCATTAAACCTCCAGGCTCAAACAGCCTTGTGTCCAAACCTTATCCAGAGTGTCCAAAGCTTGAAAATACAGAGATGTGCTTCTTACCCCAGGTATCATCAGCAAAACCCTTCCCAGTTCAGAGTGTTTCTTAAAATATCCCCCAGAGAGAATTCAGAGGGGGACATTGGGAAACTATGTATACCATGATTTGGAAATGCCGGTGTTGGACTGGGGTGTAGAAAGTTAAAAATCACACAACACCAGGTTATAGTCCAACAGGTTTAATTGGAAGCACACTAGCTTTCGGAGCGACGCTCCTTCATCAGGTGATTGTGGAGGGCTCAATCGTAGCACAGAATTTACAGCAAAAATTTGCAGTGTGATGTAACTGAAATTATACATTGAAAAATTGATTGTCTGTTAAACCTTTCATCTTTTAGAATACAGTGATAGTTTCACTTCTTTCATGTGTAAATCACAAAACCTTTTTTTAAAAGTTGCATTCTCAGATTAGCTGTTAACAATGGTGATAGCTAGACAATATGTTGAAGGTGTTAGCCCCCTGTGTTCTCTGTCTATGACCTGATGTTTAGATTGATTCTAATCTAAAAATTGAGATAACAGAGTTTTACATAAATTCATGCAGTTTTTGAGCCCAGAGTTCTACATGAATGTATGCAGTTTTTCAGCAAAGTGCAATGTAACTCTACAAGTACAAATTCACCCCCAAAATATATGTGTGCATGTGGGTCGTGTGTGTGTGTGTGTGTGTGTGTGTGTGTGTGTGTGTCTGGGGTGGGGGTTGTGAGTGTGAGAAAGTGTGTGTGTATGTAGTGAGTGCAGAGTGTCTTAAGTCTATGAGGGGGTGCATGTGTGAGTGTGGGAGTGTGTGTGTCTATAAGGGTGTGTGTGGGTGTCTGTGTGTGCGTCTGTGTGCACCTGTGTCTGTGTGTATGTGAGAGTGTGTGTGTGTAGTGCAATGGTGATCACCTGTAATGTGACATGAACCCAAGGTCCAGGTACACACACACACACACACACACACACACTTTCTTACATTCACAACCCCCACCCCAGACAGACACACACACTGACAGACAAAGACCCACATGCACACATATATTTTGTGGGTGAATTTGTACTTGCAGAGTTACATTTCACTTTGCTCAAAAACTGCATGTATTCGCGTAGAACTCGCGTAGAATCTCTCCTCATATGTCAGTCCTGCCATCCTGGAATCAGCCTGGGAAACCTTCACTGCTCTCCCTCGAAAACAGGAACACCCTTTCTCAGCAAAGGAGACCAAAACTGCACACAACATTCTATGTGTGGCCTCACCAAGCCCCTGTATAATTGCAACAATACATCCTTGCTCCTGTTCTCAAAACCTCGCGCAATTAAGGCCAACATACCATTTTCCTTCCTTACTGCCTGCCGGACTTTCAGCAACTGTGCACAAGGAACCCATTCCCGCTGCACACGCTCCCACTCCCAATTTACAGCCATTCAGGTAGTAATCAGCCTTCTTGTTTTTGCTTCCAAACTGAACAACCTCACATTTATCAAATTTACACTGCATCTGGCATTGTTTTGTCCAGATCACGCTGAAGGGTCTCTGCATCCTTGTCATAGTTCACCCTCCCATCTAATTTGGTGTCATCTGCAAACTTTGACATGTTACATTTTGTCCCCTCATCCAAATCATTAATATTATTGTGAATACTGGGATCCCAGCACTGATCCCTGTGACAACCCCCTAGTTACTGCCCGCTAATTTGAAAATGACACATTAATTCCTACTCTTTGTTTCCTCTCTGCTAACCAGTTTCCTCTCCATCTCAATACACTTACCCCCAATCCCATGGCACTTTAATCTTGCAAAATAATCTCTTATGCGGGACTTTGTCAAATGCTTGCTGAAAGTCCAGATATACCACATTGACTGGCTCCCCCTTGTCAATTCCACTAGTTACATCTTCATAGAATTCCAATAGATTTGTCAAGCATGATTTCCCCTTCAAACATCCATGCTAACTCTGTCTGATCCTACCACTGTTTCTTAAATGCTCTTTGATAATGGATTTGAGAATTTTTCCCATGACTAGCTTACTGGTTTATAATTCCCTGGTTTCACTCTACCTCCCTTTTTGAATATTGGAGTGACATTAGCTACTGTCCAATCTGCAGGGACTGTACCAGAGTCTATAGAATCCTGGAAAGTGACCACCAATGCATCCATTATTTCTAGCGCCATTTCCATGAGTACTCTGGGATATAGATTCTCAGACCTTGGGGATTTATCCACCTTCAGGTAAAAAATGAGGTCTGCAGATGCTGGAGATCACAGCTGAAAATGTGTTGCTGGTTAAAGCACAGCAGGTCAAGCAGCATCCAAGGAACAGGAAATTCGACGTTTCGGGCATAAGCCCTTCATCATTCCTGATGAAGGGCTTATGCCCGAAATGTCGAATTTCCTATTCCTTGGATGCTGCCTGACCTGCTGTGCTTTAACCAGCAACACATTTTCAGATTTATCCACCTTCAATCTCCTCAATTTTCCAAGCACCATTTCTCTATGATTATTGGTGCCCCACACTAAATCTTGCATTCTCCAACATTTCTGGTATCTGATTAGTCACATATCACGGTACAGAGAAGTAATGACAATTTGCTAGAAAATAGAATTAGAATAGTTAGATGGTTGTTTTGACTGGTACAGATGTGATGGGCTGAAGGGCCTTTTGCTGTGCTGCAGATTTCTGTGACTCTGATATGGAGTAAGGTAAAGGAGTGAGTGTTGTGATGTAATGGTGGGGGGTGGGGGTAATTGTGTCTGCCTGATTCTGTAAGTTAGCACCTATCGATGTAATTAATTGGAGACGGTAACATACCATCTAAGGCACAGAATGTTCCAAGTTTCCTACATTTGATCCTACCTAAGAACAAGGGAGATATTACTGAACAGTTCAAAGGTCAATGACCAGCTATCAGTGAACAGTTAGTTGGGAGATAATGAGGGGCACAGTTGGTTTGAGAAGTCCAGGGAAACCCAAATATAATAATTACTCAGTGCAGCTTGGAAGAACGGGGTTTCAGGCAGCACAGTGTAGTTTTGGCTGCAGAGTATTTTTGAAACTGAGAGTGTGCCTGTGTTTCAATACTGAACTTTAACGTTGCTAACTTAGGGAAAGTGCAGTCTTGGTAGGAGGTCAGTTCACATATGAAAAAGAACAGGAAGGCTGGACTTGGACACAAATTTAAAGGAATCTGGAATAGTGCATCTTCTGGATGAGAATTGCACTTCTGGTGTGATGGAGTGGAGTGACTTGAAAGAGAGGAACCAAAATCCCTAATGAGGAAAACAGAGTTTTAAAGAATATTTATTACTCACAGTAATGTCCGACATCCAGTTGGGTTGTTAAAGAAAATTGGGAACCGAGATTGGTTGTGTCTCCCATTTAACGCGCAGTTTATGGTGTATCCATGGTTTGTCTACTAATTCATGTTTACCTCATGGTGGTTCTGGATGTTAGAGTATAAGGTTAGAAAGTAATGTTAGTGCACTTTGTTAACTCTTGTATTAACTATTATAACAAATAAAGACCACTTTAACGTTTTGGACTGTGGACATTAAAAGTAGGAAAATTTACTGTTTTAAACCAAGGGACTGTAGAAGAAGATGTTATAGTTTGTGTTTTAAAAATAAGATACTGGAACTCATTGTGCATTGTACAGACAATATTATCTTATTCAAGTTGTAGGGAGGAATCTGGATATCTTGGTTTCCGGTCGGAGTGTTTCCAGGGACAGTTTGCTGTATGATAGACTTTTGATTGGTTTTCCAACAAGGATCAGTCATGTGTTCAGGTGTACTCTGCACAACAATACCTTCCTGATTGGTTGCCGGGTGAGTAGATACAACTTGTGATTGGGCAACATGGCAGAAACATCCAGGCTTTGTGGGAGAAAACATCTCTCCCTCTCTTTTGGAAAGGGCAGAAGTAAGTGAGAGACTCAGCAGCTAACTGCATGCGCTCTTTGCAAATTCCCTCTTGAGCAGGTTGTCCATAAACTTGTGTCACCAGGTGCAGAGTCAAAAACAACTGGAAGGGAAGTGAAAAAAAAATCTGTTGTTCAAACTGCTGCGAGATCAATGGCTCACTGCCATTTTTCCTCCTACCTCAGCCATCATACCAGTGCTGAATTCTTCCAAGGTGTACAGTTGAGGTTATAGCTTTATAATTTAGCAATTCATGTTTATTTCTTTCCATATGAAAACTATTTGATTGCAATTAGGTGGTGATTTTGTTTTGTTAATATTCCTGTAACCTGAATTAGACAGTTAGGACATGTAGGAAGGAGTGGGCATTGTGGGGAATGGAGTGTATTATACCCCCCTCCAACTCCATTGTAATTCAGTCACCACATTCTGTCCCTACCTTCTCCTATTTCTGTTGTTGTTACACTGCTACTGGTGGGTAATGCTTCCTAATAGCTTGGTGAGTTGATCAGTTAGATGATTTGATCATGGCTTAATATTAAAATAGATAGTTCGGTAAAATCGAGTAATTAGATCATTGAATTGAATTTTCAGATTTCCGACAACTCCAGAAGTAGTGGAGCTTGGTTTCCAGTGCACGATCCCAGTGACTCATGATTAAAATTTCTTCCATTTGTTAAAACACATCAAGTCTTGTGGCTTTATTGTGTCTGTAGTAACTGGGATTTAAGATTCTGTCTACTTTAGTAAAGAGATTACCGATTCCTAACCAGATTGGTTAATCTAGTTTGGGGATCTTGTGTTCCAGCAGCAACCTGATGCCTACACCAAAGAAACTGAGGCAGCAAAGAAAGATAATGAGGGTAAATATTGAATTAATTAGTAAGATTGCCATCACTCGGGGATCAGCGCTTTGGTCAGCTGCATTATTCAGTTTACACGGCTGTTAAAGAGCAGGCTCTGGATGGACACCTGCACCAGGGAAGTCTGGGCCAGCAACACCCCATTATACAGTCCTTTTCTGTACCAGGCCCCACTTCCTTCCAGTTCAACTCACCACTCGATCCTCCTTGGTCTGAATAAGCAACGGGAGTTCAGTCAAGAGCAAAACCCAACTGGCCTCGTTACAACACAATTAAAACATAGAGATGCCCAAAGGAATTCTCAAATTATAAAATTAACAATATACGATCAGAACCAAGTTATGTCATACCACAAACAGGACCAGATTCCAGCTTGTAACTAACTCCCTGTTATCTGTCATTCTACATATAAACCCCTCAGTTAGATTCCAGCCTGTAACTAACTCCCTGTTATCTGTCATTCTACATAAAAACCCCTCAGTTAGATTCCAGCCTGTAATGATCCCCATTGATCGATCGTTTGATTTGATTTATTGTCACGTGTACCTAGGTACAGTGAAAATCTTTGTTTGTGGGTAGTACAAGCAGATCATGGTAAGCACGGGCATATAGATCATAGGGTGAAACAATATTTGGACAGAGTGAGGTGTATGGGTTACACTACACAGGACATGCAGTAGATAAAATCAACATGAACAAAATCAGTGTTACTTGACTTTATCTGTTATAGAAAGAACGTAAGAACAGAAGTAGGCCATTCAGCCCATCCAGCCTTCGCTGTCATTCAAATACATGGCTGATTACCTACCTTAATTCTACTTTACTACATTATCTCTGTATCTTTGATGTCATTAGTCATGTCCAAAAACCTATCAATTTCTGTCTTGAACCTGCTCAATCATTGAACTTCCCTACCTGTTTAAGCTAGAAAATTCTGAAGATTCACCACATTCTGAATGAACAAATTCTTCCCCAGCCTCATATTAAATGGTCTACCCCTTGTCCACAGATCATCTCCCCAGCTCTAGAGTCACTAAGTAATCCCAGTACCTTGACTTGATCCACACTGTCAGCCTCTGTAAGAATACTGTAAGTTTCAGTCTCATCACCTGTCTTTCCTTCAAAGTTTTGGAGAATACCAGCTCAGTTTCTATATGTTTATTAAGTATCTCATGTTTTAGAATGAACATGTTGGTTTCAGTTCTTTCAAATGTAAATTGCAGAACTTTTAAAAAGTTTCAGTCTCAAGTGAACTTTAACGATTGGTGTCATGTCGGCCCAGAGAATGCAGTGAAGGTGCGAGGTGCCCTGTGTGAGACCGTCTGTGCCACAATGTTCAGACTGATTTTAATCTAAAAAAACAGATTTACAGAGTCTTACATGGATTCATGCAGTTTTTAGGCAAAATAAAATGCAATTCTGCAAGTACAAATTCACCCCACAAACGTATTTGTGGGTCAGGCGATGCGTTGTATCTGCACGATGTGGAAGCTGCCATAAAGACTGATGCAAAATATCTGTTTAACTCCTCCGCCATTTCCTTTTTCCCCTGAATTGTCTCCCTGATTGATTTTCTAAGGAACTCATGTTTACTTTGCCCTCTCTCTTCCTTTTTACAAATTTAAAGGAGCTCTCTCGGACAGTTTTTACATTCCTCGAAAATAGTTCAGTTTCTCTGTCTCTATTAACTTTTTAATCTTCCTTTGCTGGGTTCTAAGTTTATCCCAGTCTTTCGGCGCTATCACTGACGTACCTCCTTATATGTTTTTCTTTCAACTTAACACCCCAGTGCTGGTGCCAATGTCCCATGAATTTGAACCCTTTTCTCCCCACACCAATCTTTGAGGCACGCGTTTATCTCTCCCAGCTTGTGGACCCTGTGCCAATTTGCTCGTGGCTGGAGTAGTAATTCAGAGGTTATTACCTCTTCAGTCTGCTTTTTAACTTAACCCCTCATTGTTCATGTCCCCTTAGCAGAATCTCTTTCCTCATCCTACATACAGTATCTCATTGGTCCTTACATGGACCACAACAACTGGCTCTTTCCCCTTCCATGCCAAGTTCCTCTGTAGTGCCTAATGATATACCGAACCCTGGCTCCAGACAGGCAACACAGTCTCCAGGACTCTCAATCCTAGCTACAGAGAACATTGTCCATTCCCCTGACTATACTATCCCCAGTTACAATTACATTTCTCTTTTCTCCCCCATCTTGAATGGCTTCCTGTACCATGGTGCTATGGTCAGTTTGCTCATTCTCCCAACAGCCCCCAGTCCCATCCACATCGAGAGCAAGAATCGCAAACCTGTTAGACAAGTTCAAGGGCTGAGGTTCCTTCAGCACTAACCCGCTACTGCTGCCTCCCTGGTAGTCATACTCTCCTGTCCCTGACTACTGACTCAATTCAAGGTCGTTAATCTAAGGGTGTTAATGCCTCCTGAAATACATCATCCATGTAAGTCTCCTCCTCCCTGGTATGTCGCAGTGATCAAATCTCATCCAGCTCAACAACTCTAAGGCGGAGATCCTTAAGCAACCAACACTTGCTACAGCTGAGGTCCTGAGGAACCCACATTGGGTTCCACCCGGTTATTTATTGCAAGTAAAACAGCGTGGCAGCCATTTCCACTTCACCAAAGAAGGAGCCCCATTCTGGTCAGTGAAGAAAATCAATGAAAAGGGGGAAGTAAATAAAAAGATCACCTCCCCTCCACTCAACTGATTGCTCACCAAATTCTACCTGTAAGCCTCACACATAAATGACAGTCAGTACCTCAATTCCGAGGATCTGTTATTCTATGCACGAATCTCACAAACCCCTCAATAAGATTACAGCTTGTGACTTACACTTGGCTATCAGTTATTCCAAGTACAAACCCCACAAGCGCTTTCATTACATTCCATCTCTTAATTCAATCCTCTGTATCTGCTTTTCTATTTATAAGTTAGTCGAAGAAAATGCAACTAGATTCCAACCTGTAACTCATTCCTAACTATCTTCGAAATCCTACACTTGGCAGAAAGACATGGGGCAGAAAGTACAGTCCTCACAGAGTTAGATGAGTGCCTTGTCTATTTCTGTAATTTGGAAAGCATAATTTGTAAGACTTCGCAATTATTTTGGGAGGCACAAAATAACTTTTCCCTTATTTCCATTTCTCGACTGAAGGTGCTGATTCTCCCTGACTTAGGGAATCTAACAAACCCTACGTTTGAGAGAGAGACAACTCAAACTGTCTCTAAAGAAAGTGAAATAGGCAGTGAGGACAAATCAGGCTGTCCCCAATAAAGGACAGGGACAACTCAGACTGTCCCCAATAAAGGACAGGGACAACTCAGACTGTCCCCAATAAAGGACAGGGACAACTCAGACTGTCCCAAGTAAAGGACAAGAACAACTCAGACTGCCCCCAATAAAGGACAAGAACAACTCAGACTGTCCCCAATAAAGGACAAGGACAACTCAGACTGTTCCCAGTAAAGGACAGGGACAACTCAGACTGTTCCCAGTAAAGGACAGGGACAACTCAGACTGTCCCCAATAAAGGACAGGGACAACTCAGACTGTCCCAAGTAAAGGACAAGAACAACTCAGACTGCCCCCAATAAAGGACAAGAACAACTCAGACTGTCCCCAATAAAGGACAAGGACAACTCAGACTGTTCCCAGTAAAGGACAGGGACAACTCAGACTGTCCCCAATAAAGGACAAGGACAACTCAGACTGTTCCCAGTAAAGGTCAGGGACAACTCAGACTGTTCCCAGTAAAGGACAGGGACAACTCAGACTGTCCCCAATAAAGGACAGGGACAACTCAGACTGTTCCCAGTAAAGGACAGGGACAACTCAGACTGTCCCTAATAAAGGACAGGGACAACTCAGACTGTCCCCAGTAAAGGACAGGGACAACTCAGACTGTCCCCAATAAAGGACAGGGACAACTCAGACTGTCCCCAGTAAAGGACAGGGACAACTCAGACTGTCCCCAATAAAGGACAAGGACAACGCAGACTGTTCCCAGTAAAGGACAGGGACAACTCAGACTGTTCCCAGTAAAGGACAGGGACAACTCAGACTGTCCCCAATAAAGGACAAGGACAACGCAGACTTCCCCAGTAAAGGACAGGGACAACTCAGACAGAGGGAACATCTCTGGGACGCCCGAACCAACCAACCCAACCACCCCGTAGCTCAACACTTTAACCCTCCCTCCCACTCCACCGAAGACATGCAGGTCCTTGGACTCCTCCATCACCAGAACATAACAACACGACTGTTGGAGGAAGAGCGCCTCATCTTCCGCCTGGGAACCCTCCAGCCACAAGGGATGAACTCGGATTTCTCCAATTTCCTCATTTCCCCTCCCCCCACCTTGTCTCAGTCGATTCCCTTGGACTCAGCACCGCCTTCCTAACCTGCAATCCTCTTCCTGACCTCTCCGCCCCCACCCCACTCCGGCCTATCACCCTCACCTTGACCTCCTTCCACCTATCACATCTCCATCGCCCCTCCCCCAAGTCCCTCCCCCCTACCTTTTATCTTAGCCTGCCTGGCACCCTCTCCTCATTCCTGATGAAGGGCTCTGGCCCGAAACGTCGAATTTCCTGTTCCTTGGATGCTGCCTGATCTGCTGCGCTTTAACCAGCAACACATTTTCAGCTCTGATCTCCAGCATCTGCAGACCTCACTTTTTACTGACCCCAATAAAGGACAAGGACAACTCAGACTGTCCCCAATAAAGGATGAGGACAACTCAGACTGTCCTCAATAAAGGGAAAGGACATGTGACTGTCCTGAATAAAGGGAGAGGGAAATTCAGACTGTTCCCAAATAAAGAGAACAGCTTGAAGCTTATTAATGGTGCAGGGAGATTATTCTGCCCAAATATTGACCTGTTGAAGTGTGAAGACTGTTAAAGCACAACTGATGCTGCTGTTCGACGGTGAGCATTTGGTTGAGACTGAAGGAACACAGCTTATTCACTTACCCAATCACAATCCAATTGTGGGTGCCCTGGTACAATTGAACAGCTAATCAATTGGAACCTGGAATCATTCTGACCAACATGCTGAGGATATGTATGGACAAGAGAATCACAGGACACAACAGAACCAGCCAATCAGCTCCCCATAATTTGACTGTGGTGTCCATCCTTCCATCAATTCCCTTCCCTCCTCAAAGGTAGGCCATGGGATCCCAGGCCTATTAAGTCAGGATCCTTCTCTCATTGTCCAGGGTCTCATAACACAATATAAATCTCAAAACACCGCTTGAATAGAGTGGGGAAAATGGAAGGAAAAGGGTTGTCCTGGCCAACAATCTTTCCTTAACCAACGTCAACAAACAAGCCCCAGCAAGTCCTCATCACTCCTAGTCAGAGTTTTGGTGTTAAGTGACCTCCTGACTTGTCCACCACCCACAAAGAGCGAGTCGGGAATGTGAGGGAATATTCCCCTAGATGAGTGCAGCTCTACCAACTCTCAAGAAGCTTCACACCATTCAGGACAAAGTGGCCCGTTTTATTGGCACCACATCCACAAGCATCCCCTCCCTCCGTCATCGATGCTCAGTCACAGCAGTGTGTACTGTCTGCAAAATGCCCTATAGAAATTCACCAAGAGACCTTCCAGACCTACGACCATTTCCAAACTTGAGGGAAAATGGGAACACCATCCTGCGCAAGTACCCCTCCAAGCCACTTACCATCTTCACTTGGAACGATATCACAGTTCTTTCAGCGTCACTGGGTCAGAATCCCAGAAGTCCCCCCCACACCTTGAGGGCACTGCGGGCATACAGAATACAGAGGTTCAAGAAGACAGCTCACATCCCCACCTTCTCCAAGGGCAACTAGGGATGGGCAATAAATGGTGACCCAGCCAGCGATGCCCACATCCCCTGAATGGATTAAAATAAAACAGTCTGGCCACTTCTCATGAAGTTAAAGATCACACAACACCAGGTTATAGTCCAACAGGTGTGGAAGCACTAGCTTTCGGAGCGTCGCTCCTTCATCAGGTGGTTCCAAATAAACCTGTTGGACTATAACCTGGTGTTGTGTGATTTTTAACTTTGTCCACACCAATGCAACAGCAGCATCTCAATGTCATCCCTTCTCATGGTTGATGGTAAATCAGGAAAGTATGGACTGAGTTGTTTGTTTGATTGTCTTTAAATCTATTGGAAATTCTTTGAAATTAAAAATATTTTTCTACTTCCTTTTCAGAATGTCAGGAATTCACCTGGAGATCGACAAATAAGTTTGAAATACTCATTTATTATCCTGGCAGGAAAGGAACATCGTCTACTGTTGAACTAAAGTAGAGCCAATACTGGTGGTGTATATAAACTGATCCCAGTCTGAGATTAACAGTTCTGCAGACCCATTCCTAGTTCTGCTTTCCTTTTTATACCCAGTGGTCCTCCTTCCCACAACTGATTGCTACCACCCCCCCATCACCAGATCACCGTGTTATGTTTTATCATCTATTAAGCACCACCTGCAAATCACCCACGTTTTCAATTGAATGGTTAACATGCAAAGTCTGTGAAAGGGTAATGCAAGCTAACTAAAAGGAGGGTCAGGAGAGCAGGAAAGGGTTAAATCAACGTGGAGTCTGGGTCTGCTTTAGAAAGGGCCATTGCGTATAACCATGGGAACTCATACCAAGATGGCGTCCGGGTTTGCAGCATTTGGCATGAGGCTCGGCCACTCATGAGGTGGGTTCTGCCGCATCCACACAGCTTCATCGTTGTCTTTCCAGCTCAGTAACATGTCGGTTGCCTCGGGGCCTCTTCCTGCAGGAGAATGGGGTCCCGTGTACCTTCATTGCCCACTCCATCTCGGGCGGCAGCGTCAGGAGATAACTCACAGGTCCCCCCCGTCGGCTGATGTCTCACAGCGTTGGGGGAAGGGCAGGACCAGGACCCACGCAACGTGACTGTCTCCAGGTGGGAAGAGACAACAGCAGTGCACATTGGTGGGACCTCCAAGGGGTAACGTTGGACAGCGGTGACTGGAGGAACAGAGGGGCCGAAGTCTATGGAAAGGGAAAGATGAAGTTTTGAAGCTGTGTATGTTTTAGCAATATCAATTTATTCAGTATTTTACCATTATTCAGTTATCCAAGATGGCGTTGGGACTTGGCCTTATTATTAGGTGCCAGTTGCAATATATGGAACAAATAAATACTCATTTGGGAGATCAGTTAGTGATTTCTATGAACCTTTTAAAACTCATCACATGTGGCAAAACTGAAATATATTTAATTAATTGGACATTTTCTGGACTGAAAAGAGTTTATCATTACAAATGAAGTCTACAATTTAATGTGCACCTGGGAATTATTTGTAGTTGATGATGAAAAACAGTTAAATAAAGCTTTCGGGGAGATAAGAGAAGGAGGCTATTACCTTAGTTACTGGAAAAACCCAACTTTTAGCAGGGAGTCCTTTGATAATGGCTACCTGGGACTGAGAGTAAGGGAGACACTCTAAGTTTCCAAACTGTCTCCTGAAACCTGTTGGGGTAAAAAATGAGATCTGCAGATGCTGGAGATCACAGCTGAAAATGTGTTGCTGGTTAAAGCACAGCAGGTTAGGCAGCATCCAAGGAATAGGAAATTCTCCTGAAACCTGTTCTCAGTATAGTCCCTGAAAACCAGATGGAGTTTCCAAATGCCAATAGTTAAAATGTGAAGGGGCAGACCCCAGAGACTTGAACCCAAGTTGCTTGGAATCAGGTGTGGATTTTGATCATCGGTTCTAGGCCTGTTATCGTTGCAGATCCATTGACCCAGAAAAAAATGAGTAAGGTAAATCATCACGTTGTATCCTTTGCTTTCAGAGCCTTGACCAAGAGGTGTTGAGTTTTAAACCTCTTACCTTTTTTTAAAACCCATTATGTTTGGAGCATAGGAACATAGTAGGCTCATTCAGGCTGTTCTGCCATTCAGTGAAATTATGGTTTATCTGTGGCCTAGCTCCATACATGCCTTTGGTCCATATCCCTTAATACTTCTGTGTGTCTAGCTCAGAATTAAAATTAACAACTGATCCAGCATCCACTGCCATTTGTGGAAGAGACCTGCAAATACCTATTCACCCTTTGTGTGTCGAAGTGCTTCTTAACATCTCTCCTGAACAGTCGGACCCTAATTCTCAGACTATGCCCCTTGGTTCTAGAATTCCTAACCAGTGGAAATAGTTTATTTTTATCTGTCTTATCTCTGCAGAAACCTGCCTTGTTTTGTTCTGCAAATACATTTATAATCTGATTGAAGATTTGTAGCTCGGGTATCCGTTGTTGTGGTTCTGCTCGCCGAGCTGGAAGTTTTTGCTGCAAACGTTTCGTTCCCTGGCCCAATATAAATCCCAGAAGAAACATCAAAGCAGCGCTTCACACGAGGCTCCAACAGCACTGATGATGTTCCCTAGCCAGGGAACGAAACATTTGCAGCAAAAACTTCCAGCTCGGCGAGCAGAACCACAACAATACATTTATATTTGAGGTTGTGTGGATATCATTTTTCTTCTGGGTCATAGTTTAGGCGTTAACCAGAGTTAGCCACTTGCTTTAAGAATAGAACCAATTAGTTTGAGCTCATTAAAGACACCTGGTGGACATTTCTTTTCTTTCAGATAATTGTATTAAAGAGGAGAAATTAGCTGTTTTGAATGACCACATTGACACTGACAAGTGTAACTAGTGGAGTAGTGGGGCTGGGGATTACCTCCTGGGCTGAATGGCCTGTGTCTGTTGTAACATCTAGAGATGGGAGCCTGTTGGTCTCTCCTCACTGTCTGATCCTAAATGTACGAGTAAAAAGTGAGGTCTGCAGATGCTGGAGATCAGAGCTGAAAATGTGTTGCTGGTTAAAGCACAGCAGGTCAGGCAGCATCCAAGGAACAGGAGATTCGACGTTTCGGGCCAGAGCCCTTCATCAGGAATGAGGAGAGGGTGCCAGGCAGGCTAAGATAAAAGGTAGGGAGGAGGGGCTTGGGGGAGGGGCGATGGAGATGTGATAGGTGGAAGGAGGTTAAGGTGAGGGTGATAGGCCGGAGTGGGGTGGGGGCGGAGAGGTCAGGAAGAAGATTGCAGGTTAGGAGGGCGGTGCTGAGTTCAAGGGAGTCGACTGAGACAAGGTAGGGGGAGGGGAAATGAGGAAACTGGAGAAATCCGAGTTCATCCCTTGTGGTTGGAGGGTTCCCAGGCGGAAGATGAGGCGCTCTTCCTCCAACCGTCGTGTTGTTATGTTCTGGCGATGGAGGAGTCCAAGGACCTGCATGTCCTTGGTAGAGTGGGAGGGAGAGTTAAAGTGTTGAGCCACGGGGTGGTTGGGTTGGTTTGTTCCGGCGTCCCAGAGGTGTTCCCTGAAGCATTCCGCAAGTAGGCGGCCTGTCTCCCCAATATAGAGGAGGCCACATCGGGTGCAGCGGATGCAATAGATGATGTGTGTGGAGGTACAGGTGAATTTGTGGCGGATATGGAAGGATCCCTTGGGGCCTTGGAGAGAAGTAAGGGTGGAGGTGTGGGCGCAAGTTTTGCATAAAACTTAGTTTTTGATCCTAAATGTAACTGAGTATAAAATATGGGGTATGTCAGTAATATTTCACCAAACTTTCAGATTTCTAACAATAGCTTTAAATTAAGGGGTGGTAGGTATAGGACAGATGTTAGGGGTAGATTCTTTACTCAGCGACTCATGAGTTCATGAAATGCCCTGCCAGTAACAGTGGTGGACACTCCCTCTTTATGGGCATTTAAACAGGCATTGGATAGGCATACGGAGGATAGTGGGCTAGTGTAAGTTAGGTGGGCTTGGATCGGCACAACATCGAGGGCCGAAGGGCCTGTACTGCGCTGTATTTTTCTATGTTCTATGTTCTATGTTCTATAAACAAGACTAAGCATTACAGTCAGTTCTTTTCTAGCGTGATGGTTGCATTCTTGTGCAACCCTGGGTTAAAGAAAAATCACGCTTTAGAAACAGCACATAAAGTCCACATCACGGCCAACACACGTTTCGAAAGTTTGTGTTGTAGAAACAGCATCCCCAATCGCGTTACAGTGAATCCACATTGACGAATCATGCCTTAACAGAATGGCCTGTATGTGGAAAAGGACTGATTTTAAAAATTCCACAAACATTTTGCGTCTTGTCTCTGGCTAACATCGAATGAAGTCCCATTCACTCATCACCCCAACTTACATTTGCTTCTATTTAAGCAACCCATTCATTTCCAATCCCTCCATGGCCGTCCCACTCAGCGTCTCCTGCAGCCTCACATCTCTCTGAGATTTCTATATTCCTTTCATTCTAGACTTGTTGAGCATTCTTGACTTTTATCACTCAACCAACAGTGGTCATGTCTGCAGTTTCCTGAGGAGTAAGCTCTGGAATACCCTCCTCAAGATTCTCCGCCTGTCTATTTTACTTTCGTCTTTTAAGGCACTCCCTGGAATCTTTCATATCATTGTACGTGGCTTGACGTCAGAAGAAGCAGCTATTGCACCCAGAGTACTGGATAGATGACTGCCTGTGGTAAGTGTGAGGTCTGGGGTTTGCATCTGGTAATTTTCCAGTGTCTGGCACAGAATGCTGTTCATGAAGCAGCGGATAGTGGACATCAAAGTGTCTTCTGAGAGTAGAAAAAGGAAGAGAGAGCTGCTGATATTGGTTACGCACTATCCCCACTCGCAGTCTCCCTGATGTGTCTTAAAAACAAGGTGAAAATCTCACTGCCACAAAAGGGTACTATGTATATATAATACCTTCACCTCATTTAACCCTCCCACCCCCACCATCCCTCTCTGAGAACAATAAGCATGAGGCTGAGAAGATCATGAGACAAGTGAGGTGAGAGAGCTGAGAATGAACAAGGTGGGACTGAGGGGGAACGTACAAAGTTGGGTTGTGGTGCTGGTGGTGGTGAGCGTTTGTAATGTCGAAGACACTGAGAAGGAAATTGCTACAAAAACAAAATGTAATCTTCAGGCTGTTTTTAAATCAGCTTTCTTATGTGCAGCATCCCAGTTCCGGGAACCATTATTAGCTGAAATTAATAAAGCAATGTGGCAGCTTGCAAGATACTTATTGTATCATCTCCAGGGAGAGAGGGATTGGACAGTGTGCTGGGTTCATACTCTGTCCTCTCACGCCAGGGAGCTCAAGCTGAGCGCTGTCCAGACAGATGGGATAAAAGTCTCTTTGGCTCATGGGCCCTAAGGGTCTTGAATTGTGTTTGTATTGTTTATGTTCCAATCCACATCCCTCCCCGGTGCGCGCCCCCACCACGCTTCCCCCGAGAGCCCACACTGCAGCACAGTGCTTCCCTTCGCTTCAGTAAAGCAGACACCTACGACAGGCCTCCTTCACCGAGAGGCCCAGCAGTTGGCGAGTGCTGGGCGCATGCTCACTTTTCAGAGATACAAAATGACACAAAACAAGAGTAGGCCGTTCGAGTTCTTAGCCCTGTCGCTGTCATGCTGTAAGTTCACTTTAATAAAACAACCGCAGGCAATCCTTGGCTTTACAAACGGAGGCAGATATTCAAGGCAGCGGTGTGACAGGAAGCCTCCTTGCTCCTGCCCCAGCTGGTTGTGATTGAAAAGGCCAAGGAAAGTGGTAGGAGAGGTAACTAATTGTGTAGGTTGTGAAATACCTGTCCTCTCCTGTCCACCTCCGGAATTAATTTCTGGGCAAGAAAGTGCTTTGGTGGCCTTCCCCATATGGGGCTGAACTGGTCAGTTAACAGCCACTTCAGAGTTTGAACCCACCACCAGCCCAACACCAGCCCAGAGGGCGGCACGGTGGTTAGCACTGCTGCCTCATAGCGCCAGAGACCCAGGTTCATTTCCTACCTCAGGCGACTGTCTGTGTGGAGTTTGCACATTCTCCCCGTGTCTGCGTGGGTTTCCTCCGGGTGCTCCAGTTTCCTCCCACAGTCCAAAGATGTGTGGGTCAGGTGAGTTGGCCATGCTAAATTGCCCGTAGTGTTAGGTTAGGGGTAGGGGTATGGGTGGGTTGTGTTTCGGTGGGTTGGTGTGGACTTGTTGGGCCGAAAGGCCTGTTTCCACACTGTACGTAATCTAATCTAAAAACACCTGCCCTCCCAGCAAGTGAGAAAAGAGGCTTCTTTCTGTAAAGAGTTGACGGGTGTCACCACTTGCCCTTAATTTGAGGGCTGCGGCAGTGGTTCCTGCTCAAAGCCCTACCCAAGGCCCTGACCCCTCTGTGGCTCTTGCTTCCTGTGGACCCCCTACATCACTCTCCCTGAGCCCACAGAAGTACCTCTGCTTCTCATCGGTGCAGCACCTTATGGACAAACAGCTCAGACTGAGCAGCCTCAGATGGGGCATCACTTCACTCAGTGAGG
Organism: Hemiscyllium ocellatum; assembly: GCF_020745735.1. Classification (NCBI taxonomy): domain Eukaryota; kingdom Metazoa; phylum Chordata; class Chondrichthyes; order Orectolobiformes; family Hemiscylliidae; genus Hemiscyllium; species Hemiscyllium ocellatum. Next base: position 15,604,209 of record NC_083416.1, on the reverse strand, counting down.
TTTTTGATTGGATGAGAAACTGGGGAGACTGTGTTTAATTGCCTGAAGGGGCTTGATTCTGGGAGTGTTTGATGGGGAGTTAACGTTATGCTTCCCCCAGTTATCATCCACGGACAGAACTAAAACCAAGCTACTGTGTTTGCTCTAGATGACACGATACAGCCTCTAATGGACTGTGTTGTCTAGTCACTCCCGTATCTCACTGTGTATAACCATCTGGGGAATGCTGCAGACAACAGCAGGAAATGAGGTTTTGGTCTGTGTGTGTGTGCAGGAATATTATGTGTGCGGTATTCACAAAGGAGAAGGATAATGGTGGATGGCAAATCTCGGGAGGGGTATATTGATGTTCTGGGGAATGTCAGTATAAAAAAGGTGTCTTAAAAAACGTTAAGTAGAGAAATCCTCAGGATCTGATGGGATCTATCCCAGAATGCTGAGGGAGGCAGGTAAGGACATTGCTGGGACCTTGTACAAAATCTTTGCATCCTTTTCAGTCACAGGATAGATCCCAGGGGACTGGAGACCAGTCAATGCTGTTCCTCTGTTTAAGACATGTAACAAGGATAATCTGGGAAAATGCAGAGCGATAAACCTTATGCCAGTGGTAGGGAAATTATTGGAGGGGATTCTTAGGGATAGTATTAGCACACATTTGGACTAATTAGTGATGGTCAGCATGACTTTGTGTGAGGAGATTGTGTCTCTCAAACCTGACTGAGTTTTTTGAGGAAGTGATAAAGCTTATTAACGCGGGCAGGATGGTAGATGTTACCTATATGGACTTTCGCAAGACCCTTGACAAAATCCAAAATGGTAGGTTGATATAAAAGGTCGCAAGGGAATCACAGTGAGCTGGTAAATGGATATAGAACTGGCTTAGACATAGAGGACAGAGAGTACGGGTGGAAAGGGGGTTTTCTGATTAGAGATCTGAGACTAGCGTTGTTCTGTAGGGATCGTACTAGGACACTATTGGTAATATATATAAATGATTTGGAGGAGATTGTAGGTGGCCTGATTAGTAAGTTTGTGGACAATACAAAGACTGGGGGAACTGCAGATAGTGGGAAGGATTGTCAGAGGATACAGCAGGATGTAGATGAGAGACTTGGGCAGAGAAATGGCAGATGGAGTTTAATCTGGACAAATGTGAAGTGATGCATTTTGGGAGATATAATGCAGGAGCAAAGTATACTACACAGTTGAGTTAGATTAGATTAGATTACTTTATAGTATCATAGACATATACAGCATCGAAAAGACCCTTTGGTCCCACTCATCCATTCCGAGCAGATATCCTAAATTAACCAAGTCCCATTTGCCAGCACTTGGCTCATATCCCCCAATTTCCTATTTCCTATTCATGTACTCCTCCAAAAGCCTTTTAAATGTTGTAATTGACCCATCCTTCACCTCCAACTGGGGCAGCTCCTTCCATATACTCACCACTCTCTGCATGAAAACAATTGCCCCTTAGGTCTATTTTAAATCCCCCTCACCTTAAATCTATGCCCTCTAGTTTTGGACTCCCCTACCCTAGGATAAATACCGAGGCTATTCACCCTATCCATGCCTCTCATGATTTTATAAACCTCTATAAGGTCACCTCTCAGCCTCTGACACTCCAGAGAAAGTAGCCCCAGCCTATTCAGCCTCTCCCTTTACCTCAAACCCTCTCACCCTGGCAACATCCTTTTAAATCTTTTCTGACCCCTTTCAAAAAGGTTTCACAACATCCTTCCAATGGGAGGGAGACCAGAACTGAGTAGTATTCCAAAAGTGGCCTAACCAATGTCCTGTACAGCAGCAATATGACCTCCTAACTCCTGTACTCAATGCACTGATCAATAAAGGTATGCGTACCAAACACCTTCTTTGCTACCCTATCTACTTGTGACTCCAGAAACTATGAGAAACTTCAAGAAACTATGAAGCTGCACTCCACGGTCCCTTTGTTCAGCATCGCTCCTCAGGACTGGCAGTAAACCTTTCGTAGCATCAATATACAGTGTGGTAAAGGCATACAAGTCCACAGTGCCCTGAAAGTGGCAACACAGGTGGATAAGGTGGTCAAGAAGGTGTATTGCATGCTTGCTTTCGTTGGTCAGGGCATAAGAGTTTAAGAATTGACAGGTTTTGTTGCCGCTCTATTGAAGTTTAGTAATTTCATGTTTGGATTATCGTGTACAGTCCTGGTTGCCACACTTCCAGAAGTATGTAGAGGCTTTGGAGAGGGTTCAGAAAAGATTTACCAGTATGTTGGAGGGTATTACCTATGAGGAGAGACTGGACGAACTTGGTTTGTTTTCACTTGAATATTGGAGGCTGAGGGGACTGATTGTGTGTTTCTGTGTGTGTGTAAGAACCTTTGCTTGTGGCAGGGTGTGGGGTTATGTGTATGTGAATGTAAAAGTGAATGGATGTGTGTGTGCATGTGGATATTTATCATGTGTGGTGTGGGGATGGTGATGATGTGTGTGTGGGTATATGAGTAAGTGTATGTAGTGGGGGTTATAAACTATTGATTAACAGGATTGGTAGAAATAAGATTGGTTGAATGATATGAAACAGAGTGTTGTCCCCAATCGATTTTTTTCAGGCTGGAGGATGGTTTGTGGTGGAGTTCCCCTGATTTATAGTAACAATCCACGTCTTGGAGACTGGCTGCCTAACCTACAGTATTTCTCCAGCAATATCAATTTGCAAGGCAAAAGCAGGCAATGAAACTTCAAAGTCTACAAACAGCACAAAACTTGGAAGAATTGTAAAATATGAGGAGGACAGTGTGGAACTCCAATAGGACATTGACAAGTTGATGGAATGGGTGGATAGGTAGTACATAAGCTTCAATCAAAGTGTGACATGACGAATTAATGGTAGGAAGAACATTGAAAGACAATATATAATAAAGGGTATCATTCTAAAGGGAGTATGTGAGCAACGGAACTTGAATATATATTTGCACAGATCATTAAAAGTGGTGGGGCAGGTGGTTCCAGGGATGAGAAACATCGGTTACAAGGATAGAATTTTTTTTAGATTAGATTAGACTTACAGTGTGGAAACAGGCCCTTCGGCCCAACAAGTCCACACCGACCCGCCGAAGCGCAACCCACCCATACCCCTACATTTACCCCTTACCTAACACTACGGGCAATTTTAGCTTGGCCAATTCACCTGACCCGCACATCTTTGGACTGTGGGAGGAAACCGGAGCACCCGGAGGAAACCCACGCAGACACGGGGAGAACGTGCAAACTCCACACAGTCAGTCGCCTGAGTCGGGAATTGAACCCGGGTCTACAGGCGCTGTGAGGCAGCAGTGCTAACCACTGTGCCACCGTGCCGCCCACAAAATGAAGAGGTTTTCACTGATCCGGAAGTTTCTTCCTGGTCGCCCTGTTCTGAATGCTTCCCCTGGTTTGCAAGAGGCAGAGGGTGGTTGGTCCACTTGTGAACTGTCTCATCAGAAAGTCGCAGCTGACAGAGACTATTCAAGGAAAGGTCAGCTGGCTTTCTTCAAATTTAAAGTGGGTTTTGACAGAGAGACCACCCCCGAGATGAAGAAGATCAAAATGCTTCACTATATCTTGCTCCCAGTCCCAAGCTCTTCAGTTACCCGGCAACCAATTACACAGCTGTTGGCAGGCAAAAAGCCTTCCACATTTGCAGTCCTCAAACCAATCAACTTCCTTCTGCCACCCAGCTGTATCTGAATACTGAACCCCTCAGTTTGTATGCAACCACTTCAGATAGTGTTCAGTAAAAACACAGTGCACGCAATGTGTCAAGCTACTTGCTTATCCCAACATGTGGGGAGAAAGTGAGGTCTGCAGATGTGGGAGATCAGAGCTGAAAATGTGTTGCTGGAAAAATGCAGCAGGTCAGGCAGCATCCAAGGAACAGGAGATTCAACGTTTCGGGCATAAGCCCTTCCTGAAGAAGGGCTTATGCCCGAAACGTCGAATATCCAAACATGTGGCAAATCTTCAAAATACTGATATAATCACTAAGTCTTATTCTATTTCTTTTCAAGGTGATGATTAATCTTACCACAGTTAATTATTTTAATTTTGTATGGCCTTTACTTGCCTTTTGTTTAACCTTTGTATTTCTGTCACACCGTACTGAATTCTTCAAATTGTGTCATTGAATTGGAGGACCATATCGCCCAGAAAAGGTTGGTCGGTCCATTAAACCTGTCTACGTCTACACAACTCCACTTCCCAGCACTAAGCCTGTAGCCTTGAATGGTTTGACATTTCAAATGCCCATCCAAGTGCTTTTTAAAGGGTTGTCATTTCCTGCCAGAACTCCCTCCCAGATAATTCATTCCAGACGCCCACCAACCTCTAGGTGAAAACCATTTTCCTCAAATTTCCTGCCTTTCACTTTAGAAGTGTGCCCCTTTGTTCTAGACCCTCTGACTAAAGGGAATAGCTGCCTTCTGTGCTCCCTACCTCTGCTCCTCATAATCTTATACACCTCTATCACCCTCCGCCTTCACTGCTTCAAAGACAACGACCCAAGTTTATCCAACTTCTCTTCATAGCTAAAATGCCCCAGGCCTGTCAAGATCCTGGTGAATCTCCTCTGCACCTCTTCCAGTGCAACCACACACTTCTTATACTGTGGTGACCAGGACTGCACACAGTACTCCAACTGTGGCCTAACTAAAACCCTGTCCAGCTCCAACATGATCCCCCTGCTCTTAGAATCCATGCCTCATCTGACAAAGGCAACCAGCATTGAGTGTGTGGTGCTAGAAATGCACAGTAGGTCAGGCAGCATCTAAGGAGCAGGAGGATCCCCCCACCCAGAACTCCCCCTCACTGACGACAAACAATCAGTCCTCAGCAAAGGCCTTCATCCCCCTGTGCTCCTGGATCAATGAATTCAATACGCCTTGTGACGTCGAACACCTCTTCCGCTGCTTCCGCCTCCGAGCTTACTTTTCCCACCAAGACTCCCACCCATCTTCTGAGGACCCCTTCTCCCGTCTCCAAAACACCCCATCCACCTGGACACCCCATGCCGGCCTGCTCCCCGCCCTCGATCTCTTTATTTCCAACCTGCTCCTTGGATGCTGCATGACCTGCTGTGATTTTCCAGCACCACTCTCTCGACTCTGATCTCCAGCACCTGCAGTCCTCACTTTCTCCTGACAAAGGCAGCCATCCTGTTAACTGGTCTTGCCATCTTCCAAGATCTCTGGGCAAGCACCCAAAGAGTCCTCTGTTCCCCGAGCTTCCTAATGTCCTATCATTCAGAAGTAAACCCTTGTTCTGTGGTAATTTACTGGATTCAAGCTGTTTAAATTTATTTCTTTGTAATATTACAGTTTTGTACTCCTTACTGGTTTATTAAGCCTTTACAGGGGTTACTTATCTTAGTTTAATGATCAAATTAATATCTGTTTCCTCCTGTCTTCTGTAGCCAGAATGAGGTATCCCATATTTTCTCAGCTGAAATGGGATCTTTTCACACCCTTCAAAGTCCAGAACACTTCTTTCATCTACATGAATAATGTCCCCAGTCGAGACTTTGTAAACCTCCTGGCAATATCTCCACTTCATCACTAAGTCCCTGGCCCTTTAAAACTCAATTTTTTTTCTCTGACTTTTCTTCCTCCACTAGATTCTTTCACCGGGTTTCTTTAAATTTTAAATTTGCAGCTTAAATGAATTCCCGTGGCCTTGCCAATTCTGTGGTCCCCAGTCTAAATTTCTCCTGTGGCTCTTACCCTGTTCCTCACAGCTGACCCTAACCCACAACACTAACCCTAGCCTCAGGCCGTGGAGACAATGCTCCTTGTGAGAGGTGAGAACTCCCTTACATTTCATTTGCTTTCATTTAATGCTCTCTTCTTCACTTTTCTCCTTGAGATCTCTAAATCTTCCTCCTGGAGCTTTCTGAGTTGCTCCTGACAGAGTGAGCCCCCACTTCATTAAGGCCTCTATTTTCTAATCTCGTGATCTGCTGTCTTTTTCCACTCGTATCAGGCATTTATACCAGCTTCTAAATGAGGAGTGCTGAATGTCGTGTCAGTAATGGACATGAGAGGGTTAATCTGATGAAGCTCCACCCTCTTCGATAGAGAGCACAACCTGATTGGAACATTAACAGTGTGGGATAATTTGGGGCAGTTGTGTTTGGAGTCAAGAGTGTGGTGCTGGCAAAGCACAGCAGGTCAGATTTGGAGACAGTCCTGTCTTTGATTTGTATTTTTGCCGTCAGTGTAATGCAATCTATACATGGTTGCAATAAGCATTATCTTGTTACTTACTTGAAATACAAACCTCATCTGCAGAGGCTTATTAGTTATTTATCCTTCACCACAAATTACTAAAGAACCCCTGGGCTACCAGAGGAGGAAGAACTGCTCACAGCAGTCTCCCCAATGCCAGGTCTCAGGTCTCCTTGTCACTGTTCCCTACTTTTGCTGCTTCCACAGCTGTTGTCTCATAATCTTCTTAAAGTGGCAATATCCTTAAAGTAGGAGAGTCATAGAGGTGTACAGCAGGGAAACAGACCCTTCAGTCCAATTCGGCCATGCTGACCAGATATCCTAAATTAGGTAATGGGTCTATTCCTGATGAAGAGCTTTTGCCCGAAACGTTGATTTTCCTACTCCTCGGATGCTGCCTGACCTGTGCTTTTCCAGCACCACACTAATCAGATATCCGAACTTAATCTAGTCCCATCTGCCAGCATTTGGCTCTTATGCCACTAAACATATTCATGTTCATGTACCCATCCAGATGCCTTTTCAATGTTGTAATTGTACCAGCCTCCACCATTTCTTCTTGACAGCTCATTCCACAAACACACCACTCTTTGTGTGAAGAAGTTGCCCCTTGGGTCCTTTTATAACCTTTCAGCTCTCACCTTAAACCTATGCCTTCCAGTTTTCGACTTCCCTACCCTGGGGATAAGACCTGGATTATTCACCCTATCCCCTCATGACATTATAAACTTGTATAAGGTCTCCTCTCAGCCTCTGGTGTTCCAACAAAAGTTGCCTCAGCCTATTCAGCCTCACCCTATTTCACATTTCACAACATCGTTCCTATAGCGGGGAGACCAAAATTGAATGCAGCATTCCAAAAATGGCCAAACCAATGTCCAGTTCACTCATCTGACTGGAGTTTCTTTCTTGTGATTTTTTTTTCTTGTGTTGGGGGTCAGATCCACCTAGGTACTTTTTTCCAGCTAACCACTCCTAGTACCTTCTGCTATTTGCCATCTCTGGTGGTACTGGTTAATTGAGGTTGTTCACTATCATTTACCCTCTTTTCTCTTTGTTTTGTCTTGGGGTTATGTAGTGGTTAGTAGTGGAGGATGCACCACTATAGAAGAGGCACTGTTTTGGGAAAACAAGGCGGCCTAATAATACATGATAGCAACAAGTACAACAACATTTAGTCAGGTGTAATTACTGGGACCTTAGGGAGCTGGTTCAGAGACATCTACTCCCTCCAAAAGCGAGAGTAGACCTCCCTGTCACCACGCACAGCTTGTGTATAACATCAGCAGAAGAGGTGGAGCCAATATATCATGAACGTAAACCCCATTACTGTACAAATTATACCAGAATCAGCATTCACAATCTGAAAATAGTGGAGGAGTGATCATGGTCTGAAATTATTGAGCTCAGTAATGTGAAGTGTAATGTGCCAAGACAGAAAATGAGAGAGACACTGTTCACTATTAAGCCGAGCACAGAAAGGTCCGCGTGACAGTGAGGTGGAGACTTAGAATAGCAGGAGACTGGACACTCTGATTCAAGGTGTAGACTGACAAGTAATTCACAAAAGTACTCACTCAGTCTCCCCATTGTGGGTGGTACAAGAGGAGCAAATCCAGCTTCCTAGATCGTGAAAGGAACAAGTAAAATGCTGAAAATGTGTTGCTGGAAAAGCGCAGCAGGTCAGGTGGTATCCAAGGAGCAGGAGAGTCGACGTTTTGGGCATGAGCCCTTCTTCAGGAATGAGGAAAGTGTGTCCAGTAGGCTAAGATAAAAGGTAGGGAGGAGGGACTTGGGGGCGATAGGTGGAAGGAGGTCAAGGTGAGGGTGATAGGCCGGAGTGGGGTGGGGGCGGAGAGGTCAGGAAGAAGATTGCAGGTTAGGAAGGTGGTGCTGAGTTCGAGGATTGGGACTGAGACAAGGTGGGGGGAGGGGAAATGAGGAAACTGGAGAAATCTGAGTTCATCCCTTATGGTTGGAGGGTTCCTAGGCGGAAGATGAGGCACTCTTCCTCCAGCCGTCGTGTTGCTATGGTCTGGCAATGGAGGAGTCCAAGGACCTGCATGTCCTTGGTGGAGTGGGAGGGGGAGTTGAAGTGTTGAGCCACAGGGTGGTTGGGTTGGTTGGTCCGGGTGTCCCAAAGGTGTTCCAGAGTTAAAATGCTGTTTCACATAAAGGACTGTTTTGCTCTTGGAGAGTGGGAAGGGAAGAGGTAAAAGGCAGGTGCTGTGACTCTCCTGTGCTGGCACAGAAAAGGGTTTCAAGGAAGACCTAGCATGTTGGTGGTGATTGAGGAATAGGCCAGGACAAAGTCCTGAGGGCAAAGTCCCTTTGGAATTTGGACAGGGGAATAGGGAGATGTGTTTGAGGGTGACATCATACTGCAGGTAGTGGAAGTGAGCAGGGGGAGGGGGAGGAGGTGGGCGGGGAGGGGGTGGAAGTGGGCGGAGGAGGGGGAAGTGGGTGCGGTAGGGGTGGAAGTTGGCGGGGAGGGGGAAGGTGGGCGGGGGAGGAGGTGGAAGTGTGCGAGGTGGAGGTGGAAGTGGGCGGGGAGGTGGTGGAAGTGTGTGGGTGAGGGGGATGGAAGTGGGCGGGGGAGGAGGTGGAAGTGGGCAGGGAGGAGGTGGAAGTGGGCGGGGGAGGTGGGGGTGGAAGTGGGCGGGGAGGAGGAGGTGGATGTGGGCGGGGAGGTGGTGGAAGTGGGCAGGAAGGAGTTGGAAGTGGGCGGGGGAGATGCGTGTGGAAGTGGGCGGGGTGGTGGGGGTGGAAGTGAATGGGGCAGGTGGGGTGGAAGTGGGTAGGGAGGGGGTGATGGAAGTGGACGGGGAGGAGGTGGAAGTGGGCGGGGAGGAGGTGGAAGTGGGCGGGGAGATGGAAGTGGAAGTGGGCGGGGGAGGGGTGGAAGTGGGCGGGTAGAGGAGGTGGAAGTGGGCGGGGAAATGGAAGTGGAAGTGGGCGGGGGAGGTGTGGAAGTGGGCGGGGGAGATGCGTGTGGAAGTGGGTGGGGAAATGGGTGTGGAAGTGGGTGGGGAAATGGAAGTGGAAGTGGGCGGGGAGATAGAAGTGGAAGGGGCGGGGGAGGGGGTGGAAGTGGGCGGGGAGATGGAAGTGGGCGGGGAGATGGAAGTGGAAGGGGCGGGGAGGGGGTGGATGTAGTTTGGGAGGTTGATGGCGCTGTGCCATAGAGGAGGTGGATGAAGACAGACGTAGGTGGTGGATAATTGGGATTGAGGTGGAGAGAGCTTGCGGTGTCGAGGAAGTGGTTATGATCAGGGATAGGAAACTTTCAAGGAGAAAGGCATCTGAAAAATCACAACTGTATTGATATTTTAGATGCCAGATTCTTAACATTCTGTAACATTTTGCCCTTATATTTACTGTCACTAACTTAATGTCCCTCACAAATGTTATCTTCTGCACACTTGCTCCATCAGATCCCATCCTGGAGTTTCTTAGAACATTACAGCGCAGTCCTCGCTCTTTGGCCCTGAGAAACCAATCTGAAGCTCATCTATCCTACACTATTCCATTCTCGTCCATTTATTTATCCATTTAAATGCCCTTAAAGTTGGTGTGTCTACAATTGTTGGAGGCAGGTGTTCCACACCCCTACTACTTTCTGAGTAAAGAAACTACCTCTGACATCTGTCCCATATCTATCACCCCTCAATTTAACACTATGTTCCCTCATGCTAGCCATCACCATCAGAGGAAAAAGGCTCTCACTGTCCACCCAATCTAACCCTCTGATAATCTTACATGTTTCAAATAAGTCACCTCTCAACCTTCTTCTAACGAAAACTGCCTCAAGTCCCTCAACTTTCCTCGTAATATCTTCCCTCCATACCAGGCAACATCCTAGTCAACCTCCTCTGAACCCTTTCCAAAGCTTTCACATCCTTCCTATAATGCGGTGACTATAACTGCACGCAATACTCCAAGTGCAGCTGCACCAGAATTTTGTACAGCTGCAGCATGACCTCATGGTTCTGAAACTCGATCCCTCTACTAATAAAAGCTAACGTACAGTATGCCTTCTTAACAGCCCTATCACTCTGGGTGGCAACTTTGAGGGATCTATATACATGGACACTGAGATCTATATAAGATTCCCTACAATATGGAAGCAGACCCTTTGGCTCAACAAGTCCACACTGACCCTCTGAACAGTAACCCACCCAAACCCATTCCCCTATCCTATATTTACCCCTGACTAATTTAGCAATTTAGCACGACCAATTCACCTAAACTGCACATCTTTGGACTGTGGGAGGAAACCGGAGCACCCGGAGGAAACCCACACAGACATGGGGAGAATGTGCAAACTCCACACAGAGAGTCGCCCGAGGCTGGAATGGAACTTGCATCCCTGGCACTGTGAGGCAGCAGTGCTAACCACTGAGCCACCGTGCCGCCCTCTTTGTTTATCTGCACTGCCAAGAATCTTACCCATCGCCCAGTACTCTGCATTTCCTGTTGTTCCTTCCAAAGTGAATTACCTCACCCTTTTCTGCATTAAACTCCATTTGCTATCTCTCAGCCCAGCTCTACAGCTTATCTATGTCTCTCTGTAGCCTACAACATCCTCCAGCACTATTCACAACTGTACTGACCTTAGTGTCGTCCACAAATTTACTAACCCATCCTTCTACGCCCTCATCCAGGGTAGTATTAAAACGACTAACAGCAGTGGATCCAAAACAGATCCTTGTGGTACACCACTAGTAACTGAACTCCTGGATGAACATTTCCCATCAACCACCACCCTCTGTCTTCTTTCAGCTAGCCAATTTCTGTTCCAAACATCTAAATCGCCCTCAATCCCATGTCTCCGTATTTTGTACATTAGCCTATCGTGGGGAACCTGATTAAATGCCTGACTGAAATCCATATACACCACATCAACTGCTTTGCCCTCATCCACCTGTTTGGTCACCTTCTCAAATAACTCAGTAAGGTTTCTGAGGCATGACCTACCCTTCACAAAACCGTGTTAACTACCCCTAATCAATTTATTCCTTTCTAGATGATTATAAGTAAGACTCGCTAGTCTATAATTACCAGGGTTGTCTCTATGCCCCTTAATGAACAAAGGGAGCCTCTATGCTCCTTTCCTGTCACCTTTTAGTGTTGGACTATACATGGACCAAATCCATGTTACCGAAAAACAAAAAAACCTGGAAATCCAAAACAAAAGCTGAAATTGCGGGAGAATGTCAGCAAGTCTGGCAGCATCTGTGGAGAGACAACAGAGTTAATGTTAAATTAGCTATCAGTTCAATATAATGCAGTGCATCTTATCAGCGATTGGCTTCAGTTTCAGCTGCTAAATCTTTATACTTGGAATGCATCAGCCAACAAAATGGCTATTTAATGTGCATTAAAGCCTCTTTAGAAGCCCTCTCTTGGAATTTTCTTCACTTGGCTTCTTGATTTGGCTTCCTTTGATTAATTGTGAAAGCTTTACCAGAACTTGAGGTAGATGCTTGTTCAATTCTCCTCCTGCCTCTTGGAACAGCCAAGCGTCTTCTGCTCACAGTTCATCTACAATGTGATTAATTCAAAAAACACGCACTGGCTGGAACTGAGCAGGAACGAAACCGAATTTCCAGCGAGTGTCATTCACTGCTTTCATTCTCCCTACCCCAACAGCTGGTCAGCTAACTGTCAGTTTTGGTTCAGGGAGTATTGAGACTGGCTACTGCAGATCCAGCTAATCATGGATTCATGTCTCAGACTAGGAACCTGACAAAATCCAAACTACAGTCTCAGGCATCCTTTTAGATGAGGTACAGAACTCTTGGGTGGATGTGAGGGATTCTATGTTACAAGATCGCCAGCAGGGGGCGATTCTCCTGTGGGCTCTGGTTAATATCTAACCCTCAGTCAGTACCTGAGGCAGATTTTCTGGTGATATCTCTGGAGCACTGCCTTGTGAATTTGACTCAGGCGTGACACCATGTGTTTTGGAATCGGACAGGGAGAGGGATGGTACCGGAGGTGAGGAGATGGAATTGCTTTTGGGGACCCTCGTCAAAACACTTCAAAATGACTGACCCAACAGTAGTAGCAGTTTAGAATATCCCTGGCTGTGAAACTGGGGAAATGTACATCTTGTCATGTGCAAATGTCATCAAAGACAATATCAGCGATGCATACCACAAGGATGCCGCAGTAATCATGGGTGATTTTAATCTCCATACGTATATTACTGGGCAGTACACATTTGCAACAATACTGTGCGGGATGAATTCTTGAAATGGGGACAAGACATTTTTAGACCAATAAATTCATAGAATTATAGAATCCCAACAGCGTGGAAGCAGGCCATTCAGCCCGTCTAGTCCACACCAGCTCTCTGAAGATCATCCCAGCCAGACCCCCCTCTCTGACCTATCCCTGTAACCCTGCACAACTTGGATATGGTATTGTGCAGTGTCACAACCCACTTCAGAAAGAGCACTGATATTCAAGCCCTCTTTCTCCTGGGTCATCTCAAAGTTAAAAATGTAATTTTTAAAAGTTTAGTTAAATTAATGACACAAACATCCCAAATTTTTCTCTTTGATGATCTCAGGTTTCTGCGTGTAAAAAGAAATTATTATTTATTATAAGTTTAACTACAGGTAAACAAATATTCATCTATAACAGTTCTAATTTAAACTCTTCCTTAATGAAATCTAAAGATACACACAGACACAGACAAACAAATGAACATAGATATTACGGGTGAAAGTAACATTAGGGGAATTCTTTTCCAATGGCACCAGTCCACAGAATTCATAAGGTGTCTCTTTGCTTCTTCCAAATCGTTCTGATCCTTTTAATTTCCAAATCTGTTTCGTTTTTTTTACTGAAGACACAGGACAGTTGGCATGCTAATTATTCTGTCTCCCAATCACTGGTTAGAGTCAACAGCTTAAAACAAAGTTAAGAGACAAAGAAAACTTCAGATGCCGGGATCCAATGTCGAACAAACCTAGATTGCTGTTAGGTCTTTCATCTCTTAGAATGGGTCGCAGGTTTAGGTTCATTAATATGTAAATCCCAGAACTTCTTTCAAGTCGCATTCTCAAGATAACTTAAGGTGATCCTGTTCCACAGCTACCTGATGAAGCAGCAGCTTTCTGAAAGCTACTACTTCGAAATAAAACTGATTTGGAGATGCCGGCGTTGGACACAACACCAGGTTATAGTCCAACAGGTTTAATTGGAAGCACTAGCTTTCGGAGCATCACCCCTTCTTCAGGTGGTTGTGGAGAATAAGATTGTAAGACACAGAATTTATAATAACTTTTGCTATAAGCACTGTAAACTTTTGCTATAAATTCTGTGTCTTACAATCTTATTCTCCACAACCACCTGATTAAAGAGCAACGCTCTGAAAGGTAATGCTTCCAATTAAACCTGTTGGACTATAACCTGGTGTTGTGTGATTTTTAACTTCACGGTAATGAGAAGGGGTTAGCTAATGACCTTCTATTTATAATTACTAATCTTATGCAAATGCCATTAGGAGAGAGTGACTATAACATGTTGGAATAGAAAGTGAATGGTCCAATCTGAACCCACAGCTCTAAACCTGAACAAACGAAACAACAAATATGTGAAACTTGAGTTGGCTGCAATAGATTCGATAACTTCATTAAAAGATGGATTAGCAATGGCTAATATTTAAGGAATGAATGCATTGCAACAGCTATATATTTCATTCTGGTAGGAAAAATGGCAGTGGCCCAACCATGGCTAATAAAATAAATTAAGGACAGTATTGGATCCACATTCTCGTGTATTAAAGGAAATGGTCATGACGATAGTTCATGGGCTGGTTGTCATTACAAAATACTGTAGACTCTGGGACAGTCCCAACAGACTTGTGAGATGGCAAATGGACCTCCACTGTTTAATAAAGGCAGGAGAGTGAAAAGTCATATTAAAGACCTTTTACCCTAACTTAAAGAGTAAGGAAAATACAAGAGACTATTATAAAGGATGCATCTACAGGATACATAGAAAATATCAACTGGATTAAACAAAGTCCACATGATTTCCTGATAGAGCTTTTTGAGGATCTAACTCACAGAATTGATAAGGGAGATCCCAGTGGCTGTGGTGCACTTGGATTTCAAGAAGGCTTTGCGAAGGTTATGTATGGTCAGTGAGCAAAATTAAAGCACATGCGATTAGGGGTAAATGTTGGCATGGATTCAGAATCAGTTGACAGACTGGAAATAGACAGTGGGAATAAATAGGTTTTTTTCTGAGTGGAAGGCAATGATGAGTGGGTATACCATGGTTGGGGGGAGAGAGTGGGATGTGGTCAGTGCTTGGCCCCAGTTATTCGCAATGTATGTCAAAGATTTGGATGAGACAATTAAATCTCCATGTTTGCTGATGACTCAAAGCTAGGAGGAATTGTGAATGGTGACAAGAAAGTAAAGAGGTTTCAGAGCAATTTAGACAAGTTGAATGACTGGGCAAATACATGGTAGATGCAGTGGGATATGGCTAAATGTAAGGTTTTCCACTTTGGTTGGAAAAACATAAAGACAGAGTGTTATTTAAATTGTGATAGATTGGAAAACATTGATGTATAAAGAGACCTCAGTGTCCTTGTACACGTTTCAGGCATAAGCCCTTCGTCAGGATTCCTGATGAAGGGCTTATGCCTGAAACTTCAATTCTCCTGCTCCTCAGATGCTGCCTGACCTGCTGTGCTTTTTCAGCACCACACTCTCGAGTTTGATCTCCAGCATCTGCAGTCCTCATTTTCTCCTATGCATCTATACAGGGCCATAGTGAGACAGTGCCTGGAGTGTTATGTGTCATTTTGATCTCCTTATATAACAAAAGATACGCTTGCCGTAGAGGGGGTGCAGCGAAGATTCACCAGAAACATTCCCGGGATGCAAAGTCTGTCATATGGGGAGAGATGAGCTCGGCCTCCTGCATTCTCTGGAACTTAAAAGACAGAGAGGGGCTCTCTTTGAAACATGTGAAATTCTGCCAGGGTTGGACAGCCTGGATGCAGGGGTGATGTTCCCCCGGTTTGGAGTTTTAGATGAGGTCACGGTCTCAAGATCTGAGGTGGACCAATTCAGACTGAGGTGAGGAGCAATTCCTTCAATCAGGAGGTGGTGGCCCTGTGGAATGGTGACCCACCGAAGGTCATGGAAGCCAGATCACTCAATATTTTTCAGAGAGAAATCAGTAAATTTCTTGAGGCTAATCCTAGCACGGGATATGGGGAGAGAGCTGGGGTATAGTGTTGAGGTAGAGGGCCAGTCCTGGTTATAATGAATGGCGGAGCAGGTTTGATGGACCAAATGGTGTACTTTCATTTTTGGATGTCAAGACGACAAGATACTGGAGAGTGCCTTAGTGTGTGAGAACCCTAACACCTCACCCATGACTCCGTTGCTTTTTGTGATAGTAATTCCAGAATCAAGAAATCCGAAAATGCTACTGACCTGTGACAATAGTTTTGAACCTGAACCTGTCATCTAACAGCTCATAAGTGGTCGACCCTTTGGGTCTGTCCAGAAGTGTTTCTTCTGAAGAATTTAATGGGTGTTGAGACAACGACCAGTTCCATAAACCTTTCAGCTAAAGTTAAATATCACACCACACCAGCATATAGTCCAACGGGTTTATTTGGAAGCACTAGCTTTCGGAGCACTGCTCCTTCATCAGGTGGCTAGTGGAGCAGGATCATAGGACACAGAACTTATAGCAAAAGATCAAAATGTCAGGCACCAATGTGGAGTATTGAATAAACCTCGATTGCTCTAAGTCTTTAATCACCTAGAATGGGGAAGTAGGTTTCAAGTAATTAATGTGTAAATCCTAGAACCTCTTTCAAGTTATAGTCCCAAGATAACTTAAGGTTTTGATAAAAAAAAATGTTTTCATGAAATCAAAAGTTTGTGTCTTTTCATTGATATTGTCTATGAATTGATCCGATATTTCACCCAGTTATTGCCATATGACACAAACACAACCATGTGTATCCTGAAGATGAGCTGAAAAATGTGTTGCTGGAAAAGTGCAGCAGGTCAAGCAGCATCCAAGGAGCAGGAGAATCGACGTTTCGGGCATGAGCCCTTCTTCAGGAAGGGCTCCTGAAGATCCTGAAGGTGACTCAAACTTTAGGCTGGTCTTCTTAACATTGATAGTTTCTGTCACAGGATCTTCACAGTCATCATTCTAAATGTCCAAGGAATTAATACTTTTCATTCCTTTGTTTCCCAGAGCAATACCGAGTCTGACTGTCTGCCTTTCCTCATGAGTTATTTGTTAATCCATAAAGCAAAAGTGTATTATTTGGTCAAATGACTGAAACTTTGTCACAATGTCAGTGGATTGCCAATCCATGAATGGGTTTTTTTAGATTAGATTAGATTAGACTTACAGTGTGGAAACAGGCCCTTTGGCCCAACAAGTCCACACCGACCCGCCGAAGCGAAACCCACCCATACCCCTACATTACCCCTTACCTAACACTATGGGCAAATTTAGCATGGCCAATTCACCTGACCCGCACATCTTTGGACTGTGGGAGGAAACCGGAGCACCCGGAGGAAACCCACGCAGACACGTGTTTCTTTCCCACTTTCCTTTGGAGTTCTGTGCTCTTTAAAATTCCAATGAAACATCTGCAAAGCAGTGTAATTTTCTTTTGGTATGGGCTTCTCTTTTTTTTTACCTATTACTGCTTAAAAAGTAACAGACGTGTGCCTCTGTGTATCCCAGTCCTGACGAAGGGCTTCTGCCTGAAATGTCAACTCTCCTGCTCCTCCGATGCTGCCTGATCTGCGATGCTTTTTCCAGCACCACACTTTATCGACTGTGATGTTTACACCAAAACAGAAGTTGCAACAATCACCAGGCGGGATGTTCCCTCTCAGTTGGGGAAAAATCCAGCGGTCAGGGACATTTGGCCTCAGATCTTTGGGTGACCATCCTCCAAGGCGGACTTCAGGATACACAACAACGCAGAGTGGCCGAGCAGAGGATGATACCCAAGTTTGGTATCCATAAAGATGGTCTCAACTAGGATCTTGGGTTCATGTTGCACCGCAGGTGACCCCACTACACTATATACTCTCTCACACACACACTCGCACACAAACACACATTTACACACACACTCTCACACGCAAGCACACCCACACACAGACCCTTGCTCATGTATATCTTCTTTCTCACACACACCCTCTCACAGGCAAATACTCCATCACACTCACTCACTCTCTCATTCACTCACACAGTCACACACACACAGACACACAAACACAGACACACACGCAACACACACAGACAGAGACACTCTCTTTCCCTCTCCTTCTTTCCCTCACACGCACACACTCAGTGTCTATGGAGTAAATTTACATTTGCAGATTTGTCTTTGCTGATATATTCCAGTTTGTTCAAAAAGCACACAATCTGCAGGCAGTCAGTCAATGCGACACTTAAATTCCTACTTTGGAAATAACAACAGTCTGATTCAGGATTGGGATAAGACAGACTCTAACCTCACACCTTTAATGCATTGTCTGAACTGAGGTGACACCTTTTTTTATAAACTGATAAAACCTTAAGTCATCTTGGGACAGTAAATCCTGGGATTTACATATTAATCATTAAAAAACCTGCGTCCCCATTCTAAGTGATTAAAGATTAACATCAGTCTAGGTTTGTTCAGTACAAGGCATCAGCTGTATGACACTTTGATCTTGTATTTATAAATTCTGTGTCGCATGTATTCTGCCCACCAGTAACGCTCCGAAAGCTTGTATTTTTAAATAAACCTGTTAGACTACAACCTGGTGTCATGTGACATCTGCCTTCTGTAGTCTGTCTCAAAATCATCTTCTGCTTTTTTAATCCTTTCTGTCAAAACAAATTCACATTTTCTCATGTTCTACTGGATTGCAAAATCTTCGCCCGCTGTCTTATATCCGTGTTTTTATTTGTGTCTCCTTCACAATTTGTTTTGCTTGGACAGTCAGCAGATTTAGAAGCAACATTTTCAGGCCCTTCATCCAAACGACTAGCCGAGATTATAAATTGTTGAGGGTCTAGCATTGACCCCTGTGGCATGGCACTTGTTACCTTTTGTCAACTTGAAAATGACCCATTTTAACCTGCAGCTGTTTGTTATTAATGATTCCCCTCCTCGAACTGATTCCATTACCCCACACCGGGGCACACATTCTGTGCAGTAACCTTCAAGTGGAACCTTATCAACTGCCCTTGGGAAATCCAAATATATCACAGCTATTTCTTCCCCTTTATTTACCCTGGTTCCACAATCCTTTCACAAAACCATGTGGATGCTGCCTGATTGCATTATGAATTCCTAATGTTTCTGCTAGTATTTCCTTAATAATGGAATCGTGCACTCAGTAACACCTCTCGTCCCAACACCCTGTTTATTAAATGTATCTCTGCCAATATTAGTCCTTCTCGCACACACTGTCACTGAGTAACCCCCCTCTCCCGCCACCCTGTCTCCTATGTTACTGACTATCTATCCTGGTGCTAACCCAGCTCACTTACATTGCTAATCATTGTTAATGGCAAGGTCCTGTATACACCTCAGTGATTCTTTCTTTAAACTATTCTATTGTTATTGCAGTGCTGAATTGGTCAGCTATATGGACAATAGATTGAAGGATACACCGTTGAGGCTGGATCCTGGGCAATTCTGAGTATTGGACAGGATCAGGAACTACCCCAGAAACTTGCACTCATGCCAGCATATACCTGCAAGTGACCGGGAGAAATGCCTGTGCCAGAAAAGCATGCCTGAAATTCTCTCTGGCTTCTAATCCAAACTGTGATCCTCTTGGCAATACGGGTTTGTGTGGCAATTAAAGGTCCCTTTCCTGGTCAGGGGAATACAAGGTGGGCGTGCAGCTCTCCCTCTGCCTTTCGATATTCTTTCAGCAGCCTCCCTGTTCTCCAGGGTGGAGTCACATGACAGCAGCTTTGAGCCACACTCGTTAAGCCTTTAAGCGATTGCACAGACGGCGTGTGTGCAAGCTGTGAAAGCAATCTCCTTCTCTGTGGATCCCAGCCGACTGGGAATTACTGCTGCACATTCACTGTTGTCAGGCTCGTGCCTTGAGAAATTTCCATCGCTGATTTCTCCCCTTTCTCTTCCAGGCACAGTCTCCTCCCCACCCCCACCCCCATTCCCCCCCAGTTTTCCCAGATGTTGGCTGGGGATCTCCGAGTGCTCTCTTTCCATTCCTGTGTCGCCCATTTCCCATCCTCGGCCCCCTCCCTCACAGCAGCGTTCTAGCAAATTACACTCGATGTTTCAGCGCTGTTTGGGAGGGGCTGGAGAGAGCTGCGGGGAAGATGGTGCTGTTAGTGCAGCGCAGTCGGGCCAATTCCACAGATTGGACTCGCATTGGACGCAGATGAAGAACATCCCCACGAAAAGACACCAGTGCCCAGCTCCCCGGCTTCCCTGTTCATTCGGGAGCTGGGAAGTGTCCACGCTGGAACAACAAAGATGTTCATGCACTTTATCCTTGATTCAAAATGGAACACAGGCAAACTGAGGGTGAGGCTTTGGCCTGGGACCAGGGAGAAGGGAAGGTGGACGGCACGGTGGCTCAGTGGTGCCTCACAGCGCCAGGGACCCGGGTTCAGTTCCAGAGTCAGGCGACTGTGTGGAGTTTGCACATTCTCCCCGTGTCTGAGTGGGTTTCCTTCTGGTGCTCCGGTTTCCTCCCACAGTCCAGAGAGGTGCAAGTTAGGTGAGTTGGACATGTTGAATTGCCCGTAGTGTCCAGGGATGGTGCATTGGTTAAATGTGTTAGTCAGGGGTAAATGTAGAGTAATAGGGTAGGGAAATGGGCTTGGATGGGGTAACTCTTCAGAGGGTTGGTGTGGACCTGTTGGGCCTAAGGCCTAAGGGGTTTCCACAATATAGGGATTGTATGATTGACTAGGTCTGCAGTGTCAGTGGGTGGAGCTTGTGGATAAATCTGATCAGCTCCTTTTCAGAGGGAGACTGGGTGGTTCAGTATATCACAGCCACAGCCTGGGTCAGATGTCAGATGACCTTTGTAACTTGTAACCACCCAAATTAGGCACTGATAATGACCAACCATGTGGTGGTTATCCTACACCACCCAGGTTTACATGTATTGGGCAGGTCTATGCATTTTTAAAGCACTTTAGAGTCAGTTTCAGTGAGACCACTGTTTTCGTTTGGGGAATATGGCAGCCATTTTGCACATATGGTCCCACAAACAGCAAAGACAAAGAGCACATAATCTGCTTTGGTGTAACTGATAGAGGGATAAGTATTGTCCAAGACTCTCTGGGGTATTCCTCTTCTCTGTTTCTAATAGTGTCATGGGATCATTTGCCTCCAGCACGTAGAGACGGGGTTTACTGAGGAACCTTAGAGGTGGGCTGCGATGTGACTGTGACTTCAGCAGCCATGTGATAGAGACTCTGCTAGAAGGTCGAAGCTCGAGCTGCTGAGGACAGAGAGGCTTCCTGCAGGTTATATCGTTAATAAATATGCATAAAGAAAGAGCTTGAGCTTATCTGAACAGACCAACCTACCCTAAAACACACCAAAAACAGCAAGTGAGGAAATTAGTTTATTGTCTCAACTAAAACATAGCAATTAGTCTGTTTGTCAGTTAGTCAACCAGTTATGTAACTAACATAACACAATCATGACCATTGCCACAACAGGAAGCCATTCAGCCCCTCAGACTCTTCAGCGAGGTTACAACTCACCCGGAACTCAACTCCATGTCCCTTCAATCCATCCCCAGTGAAACCAGATACAACCAAATTCAGAAAGTTTCAAACAGCTCAGCATCCCCCATGTTTTAGAGACAATGTTGTGGATCTCACTATCTGTGATGCAATAACACTGTTTTCTGATTTTTTTCATCAAAAATGTCCTGACTTAAGTCTGTACGTATACACACACACATACGTGCGCATATACACACAGACACACGCGCATACACAGACACGCACACACAGACACACGCGTATTCATACACACACGCACACACGGACACGTGCATACACACACGCACACAGACACATATGCGCATATACACACAGACACACGCGCATACACACACACGCACACACAGACACACGTGCATACACACACACGCGCACGCATATACACACAGACACACGCGCATACACATACACACACGCTCACACACATGCGTATTCACACACACATACACACACACACGCACACACAGCCACAGAGTACAAACGTATATACAGAGACAGACACATATACACATACTGTCCCTGTCTCTGAGTCAGAAAACTCTTGTGTCCAAATTCCCATTCCAGAACTGGGACGAGAAGCTGGCACACTGGGGCATTGCTGAGGGAGTGCCACACAACCACGGACATGGAGTTATAGGATTTGACATTGAAGTGAGAGTCGCAGAGCAAATATAAGAGATCCCATGTTGCTGTTTGAAGGGCAATAGTTATTCTCCCTGCAATTGCTACCATCTTATCACTCATCCGCGAACACATTTCTGTCTGTGGAAGTTTGGTGTGCTCCTCTGGATTGCTGCATTTTGTGGGTGTCACTGCAGTGACTGCACTTCCAACGTTGTCATTGTTTATTGAAGCTGTTGCGATATCCTTGGGTTATGAAAAGTGCTATATCAATGCAAATCTTCCTTACTTTTCCAATTCCTTTATCATATGATGAGAACGTAGGTAGGTGGCATTGTGATCGGAATCCAGGGTGACATTTTCAGGTCCTAATGACCTCTCCCTTTTCCTAAAGAAAGGAATTATTAGCAGTAAACACAGATTAACAAGAAAATAAAACACTAAATGATTGCTCAGAGTATTAAACCTGCATTCTGACACCTTGAAGTTCTCTGAAGATTTAGTCAAATGGTCAATGCAGAAACAGGCCCCTTTGACCCAACTGTGTATGCTTCTTCCCTGCCCAACCTGACTCCAACTCCTCCCATCAACACTTCCTGCTAATACCTTTCTCCTTTATGTGTTGATCAACCTTCCCTCTAACCACATCCCTGAGGGTTATTGGCTTCACCATCCTCTGTGAAAGCAGTTCTGTAACTTTTAGTAACTTTCTGGGTTCCTCCTCAAAGTTCCTAAGTGGACGCGTTTTGTGGTTATCCTGCTCTCATGAACTCTAGCTTTGGTCTTGACCAGGAAGCAGATGCATATTCTTTAAGTCTGACCCCATCAGGCCCTTTCAGGATCGAAAAGACGTTTGCCAGGCACCTCTCTGAAAGTGAAAATATCTCCAATAGACCTGGTTAAGAGAAAGGTGTACGAAACCCTGCATTTAACATTATACACAATTACACATAACGATCTCAGTGGGTGCCAGCATTTGTGAACATAATGGATTGCTTATATATTAAAGAAAAGGTCTGGCATAAATCATGCTACAAGCACCTGCCAACAATTTGTCATTCTCTCTCTGCAGTGAAAACCAAACTGAACTAAAACTGCAAAGCCCTCTTGCCAGCTCAGTACAACCACAATCGCAGAACACTACAGTATCGCCTTACGCTGTAATTGTTTTGTGTTAAAGACTTTCGGGATTCACACTTGTGGTGAGTCCGGTCATGTTTGGCTGCTGCCGGGGAATTGAAATTTGTCTGGTTGTTAAAAAAAAGGGAACAAATCCACCGTTTGCATTGTCTGTTACTGTACGGGGAAGTCGGATATTCACAGAGGGACAACAGCCAATGGGTCCCATAAGCAAGTGGTTTGAGTTGATGAGATTTACTGTACGGCACTAAAAACTGCATCGTATATCAGGCTTCCATATGGAAAAGCCATCCCTTTGTTTCCCTCGCCTCTCTTTACTAGTTCAGCTGGCCAGGATCAATGGGACAATGCATTGGGAACAGAGTTGGAAACCCTGCAGAATCCCTGGGACTGAAAGGCTAATCCCCGAAACATGACAGTGAGCAACATGGGACAATGATTACAGATTCCTTTGGTTTACTTTGTCAAAGGCTGTGAGACCTTGTGGGGACTGGTGGAGGGCAAGCTGTTTGAAGAGAGCACAGGAAGGCTGGAGAACATGTGACAAAGACTCCAGGAATGCATCCAACCTGAGCTGGCAACTCCAACCCCCACACTGGGCTCGACATGGAAACAGAAATCACAGGCAATTAGTTTCTGTGCGGAACTGTCCTGTAGGACTTTGCAGGTGTTAAAGATTTAAGCACACTTTTGAGTTTGCAGAGAAACGATTTTTTTTATTATTTGGCTTTGCCAGATTGGATTTCAAACTAAATGCTACAGAACACCATGTTATAAATATCTTCAAACATTTGGATTTTGTTAATTGGGAAGTGGGGGTGGGGGGGGGGGTACTATGGGAATGGGCTGGATGGCCATTGTTGCAGTGGCAATGCTTGAAAGAAAATACAACTGAGAGAGAGAGGAGGTACAAAGTTGTCAACATTGAAAATCTCCCAGAACAAAACGATGCAGGCTTTATCAGCTCAGAATTTAGACTGATCCGTAAACCCATATCGTTCAGTAATATCCTTCAGGGAAGGAAATCAGCTGTCCTTACCTGGATGGCTGTCTTTAGCTTTCTCCCTTCCCATTGCCTGTTGATGCCTACGTTTCCCCCCCCTCCCCCACCCTTCATCACTTTTCTGATGATCAAGAGGAGACTAATAGAGGGTGATTTAATTGGCCGGGTTGTATTTGTCCTGCTTTTCCTTGTGAATGTTAGTATCTATCTGAATTGGTGCCTGTGGCTGTGTCAAACTGTGCTTGCATCTGTGTGTGTCTAAGTCTGGGTGTGTATGATTGTTTCTGTGTGTATAAGTATATATCTGTGTTTGTCTTTGTGGCTGACCATTTCCATTGTGTGAACCACCTGTCAAAACACTCCTGGCTGGTGCCCATGGGCAGCTGTTCGTGATGCCAGGATGATCACTATCTCCGTGCCCACTCCAACTGAGGATTAATTTAACAATCTTTCCAACAACAAACACATTCTTATGCAGCAAAAAAGTGTATTAATAATAAGGTAATGTGGTGCCCAAGAAAGCTTTGTCATCAACTATGTCCCCAGCGATTCACATATCCTGGAGATCCGTTTCTATTTGCAGGAGGTTGGTTACTGCAGTAACACTCAGGCTACACAGGAAATGCTGAATATGAAATAGAGAAAGAGTTTCAGTTTTAAAGAGGACCCCAATTTCCAACCATACGGTTCCCCCCCACTTCCATCACTTTTCTGATGATCAAGAGTAGACTAATAGAGGGTGATTTAATTGGCTGGGTTGTATTTGTCCTGCTTTTTCTTGTGAATGTTGGTATCTATCTGAATTGGTGCCTGTGGCTGTGTCAAACTGTGCTTGCATCTGTGTGTGTCTAAGTCTGGGTGTGTATGATTGTTTCTGTGTGTATATGTATATATCTGTGTTTGTGTACATGTTAATGACTTTGTGTACTTGTTTTAGTGTGCGTGTGTCTATAAATGTGCCTGCGGCTATCTGTGTGTATATTCGTTGTACGTTTGTGTATGTGTGTTGTCTATGGGTACATGTATACCTATATGGGATGTTTGTCTGTCTGTTATATATGTGTGTGGGGGGGGTGTGTATGTCTCTGCATGTGTCTGTGTGCGCTTATATATGCATGTGTGTATGTATATCAGTGTGTTTGTGTGTGGGGGTATGTGCATTGGTATGCTTGTGTGTGTGTTTGTTTTAGTGTGTGTGTGTGTATATCTGTGTAGGTGCCTTATCTGTGCATTATCTATATTGGTACGTCTGGTTCTGTGGATGTACAAATGTGTCTGTGGCTGTGTGTGTATGTGCGTGTGTGCGTGTGTCTATCTGTGTGTTGGTGTGGGGGTATGTGTATTCCTGGCTGTGTGAATGTATGTGCGTGTGTGTGTGTATATATGTGTACATCTTTATGAGGTGTTTGTCTATCTGTCGTGTGTGCATGTGTGCGTGTGTGTGCGTGTGTGTGTATGCCTGTTGACATTTTCCCGGTGTATTTAAGCAGAGAGAATTGTGTCTGTGCAGTTCTTAATGATACCGTCCCATTACAAAGTCTGAAGGGAAACTCCCCAAAGGACCAGTCTGTTTCCTGTAGAATGACTGAGGAAAGTCTCCAATGATAGAGTCGGAAGGTCTTTTCTCCAATGTCGTGTTCTCCACATCCTGAGCAATATCGCTGTAAATTCAATCCATCCCAGAATAAAGAGATTCCGTTTAGTTCTCCCATTGGTCCACTCATTAATGGTGTATTCAGAGAGCTGTAAAAATACAGACTGTGCTGGATTCCTGGCCTGCACTGAATCAATTGAACCCACATGGAATAACACAGCAAGGGAAGAAAACATTCACAGAAGTTCACCCTGAATGTTAGCTCTTTGATGGACCCCAACTGGTGAAGGTATTAGTTCAATCTCTTTAAAACCTTTGCCTTATTCAGTCCAAGTGCTAATTGGCAACCTTGCCCAACGGTAATGCACTCACCTCTAACTCTGAAGGATGAGGGTTCAAAGACCCATTCTCAGGACTTTAGGCTGATACAAGGCACTGTTGATGGGGTTACTCTGGCTGGGTGGGACAGTAACCACCTCCTGGCTGGAACTGAGGAAGTCAAGATGGAGGCTATGCAATGGTAGGGGAGGATGATGGTTTTGCTTTAAGATATGAGGAAAGGTTAAATGGGTGGAGCTTTACTTTAGGGTATTAGACCCATTTTCCCGAGGAGGGTCGTAGCTAAAGTTTGGAAAAAGAGAGAAGTCATTGCAGATTAAGGGAGTGAAGGAGAGGGAGGTGTGATTGGGGAGTGAGGAAGGGAGGTGTGATGGAGATTGAGGGAGTAAGAGGAAGGAGAATGATTGGAAATTGAGGGAGTGAGGGGATGGGAGAAGTGGTTAGAGTTTGAGGGAGTGAGGGAACGGGAGGAGTGGTTAGAATTTGAGGGAGTGAGGGGACAGGAGTGAGAGGACAGGAGGAGTGATCAGAGTTTGAGGGAGTGAGGGGATGCGGAGGAGTGGTCAGAGTTTGAGGGAGTGAGGGGATGGGGAGGCATGGTCAGAGTTTGAGGGAGTGAAGGGATGGGGGAGTGAACAGAGTTTGAGGGAGTGAGGGGATGGGGAGGAGTGGTGAGAGTTTGAGGGAGTGAAGGGATAAGGGAGTGGTCAGAGTTTGAAGGAGTGAGGAGGAGAAGAGTGGCCAAAATTTGAGGGAGTGAGGGGATGGGAGTGAGGGGACGGGAGACGTGGTCAGAGCTTGCAAAAGTGAGGGAATGGGTAAAGTGATCAGAGATGACCTAGTCTATGGTTGACGTTATGGGAGCAGAGAGATTACAAGGAAAATGGAAGATCATAGAAGTGACTGTTGATATGTGGGTAAAAGGACTTGTATTTACATAACAGCTATATAGGACCACCAGTTGTTTCAAAATGCTTTACAGCAAACAAGGCAATTTTAAGATATAGTTAAAGTCTAGTATAGATAAGATAGTTTATGCAAAGCAAGATCTCTTAAAGGTGTAAAGGTTAGGTCACCATCGTCTCTAACCTGAGGGTGATCAGCTTCAGGTGATGGAAGAAGAGGAGTCCTTCATGGTCATCTCAGTCTGTTGGGAATTGCTGTTGGTTTCACTGATGCTTTGCAAACCAGATCTCCAACCGACTGAGCTCACCAAATCCCCAACAAGGTAAGGTGATAATGAGCAGTGCTGTTGATACAACAGTATGTCTATGAAAGGAGACTTTGAGGGAAGTCAGAGTGTTATCGCATTGAGAAGCAGAGAAGGTGATGGGTGTTGAGGAGAAGATGGAGGATGTCAGGGTTTTAGTGAATGGAGATGTGGAGAGACAGAGAGATTCCCATTGTTAGCCTCATCTCTTTTCGTAAACTCACATCTCTTTATGGTTGCAGATGGCCGGGAAAACAATTAAACCAACGAGAAAGGCCGAGTGCTGAAGACACACACGGTTTGCTTGGAGTCTGCCGAATTTACAGCATGCCCCTGGCTTCCTCAGGATATTGAAGGATTTGCTAGATGTATTCTTTGATTAGACAAAACACTCTGTAAGAATTTACATCTGACCATGACTAGTGTAATTACCTTTTAAACAATGTGGTAACTGTTCACAAAGTGACAATCAACTCCTCACAGTGAGAAATTGAATTATTTAAGCCATGGTGTTTATTCTTAAAATTAACACAACAGTACAAAATACAAGTTAAATTGCTACATATTTTATTCCATTTCCTATCTGTCTCTTATTTCATTTCAATACCTGTTTTGATTTTGATTTAGCTCCTGCTCTATTATTCTTATATTTTGTTTTCAATCCCGTTATGGGATTGAGTGAAATTTAAACTCAATTGATTAAATACATTTGGAATAATAAGGTCAGTTAATATGGTTAATTCAGAAATTACTGGATTAGCATAAACACCCATCTGGCTTTCGGGAAGGGAATCTGCCATCCTCACCTGCTCTGGCCTACACGTGACTACAGACCCACAGCAATGTGACTGAATCTTAGCTGTCCTCCAACTCAACCAAACTAGACACTCCGTACCAGAACATAAGGGACAGTAAGAATGGTCTCAGACAGACTGACAGTAATACCTTTAGTCCTGTTCACCCTGCAGAGTTCTCTTCATCTGGGCTGGTGCCAGAAATGAAAGAGTTATCCCACAGACCAGTCAAGCAATAGCTTGATTCATTCACACTTAGCAAATTATACTTCTAGGGCAATAACTCTGGGACCCTGGGAGTCCTTGACATTGACTCCAGATGCCATGAATTTCCTGGCACGAAGTGAAACATGGGAAAGAACATCTGCTTCTGATTACTATGTACCATTTCGCACTGAACCCCTTCAACATCGGCTGATGAAGCTGTCCTGCTCCAGGGTGAACAACACTTGGAGGAGGCACTGAGGGTGGGAAGGGTGCTGAATGTACAACTGGGTGGGGGATTTCAAAACCCAGCACTAAGAGTGGCTCAGCAATGCCACTGTGGACTGAGCTGGTTGAGTCCTGAAGGACATAGCTGCTGGACTGCGGCATTGGGATACATGGACAAATCTGCTGACTTAGAGTGGTGTAGTTCATCTCTGACACACACACCCCACACTGGCACATGCTGAATTTCATCTCTCCAAAGCTTTCTCCTACCTTCCATTGGACAATGGACATCAAGCCATTATTCCCAGGACTGTCAAGGATCTTCCTTTCATTGTCTCTGCCCTCAGTTTCACAATCCCAAAATAAACTATTTCTACTTGCTCACACAAATACAACTGCCAGGACAGACTTATGGTTTCAGATTACTCCCGCTGCACTGTGTTATTTCTTCCCGTCTTGACTCCATCTTTTCTCCCCTTGTTCAGTCTCTCCCAAGCCAAATTCTCGACTTTTCCAATTCTGGACATCTCTTCAACAGCTGTCAGGCCCTAAACACCTCCTCTTCACAGTAAGTGCCTAATATTTCCTGAGGAGAGGTTTTTAACTTGAAACAGTAATTCTGTCTCTCTCCAGTTATATCCCACTCAGAATTTTGCATATTGTAATAAGATCACTCCTCATTCATCTAAATCTAAATAAATGAATAAAAACATAGTCTATCTAGTTTTCTTTGATAAATCAATCTCTCCATAACAACAATCAGCCCAATGAATCTCTTAAACTGCCTTCAAATGCCTGTATATCATTATTAAATATAACGTCCAAAATTATACACAATATTCCAGCTAAAGCCTCACCAGCATCCTATACAATTATAACAATACTTCACTGTGTTTAAACCCCCAACCTCCAAATAAAAAGCACTAAAGTTCCATTTGCGTTCTTAATTACTTGCTGCAATTGCATGCTAACATTCTGTGTTTCATGCACACAAACATTCAAGTCCCTCTGCACCTTTTTGGATTCCCTCTCTGTTTAAATAATAGTCTGCCTTTTTATTCTTCCTATCAAAGTGCATGAACTCGTATTTTCCTAAATTAAACTCTATCTGCTAAAGTTTTCCCACTCACTCAACCACTTGATATCCTTATTCCCTCATCACAACATCCCCTTCGAACTATTCTTGTCTCGCCAGAAACTGGGCATATGTTACACTCTGCCCTCTCCTTCAAGTCTATTATATACACAGTAAATAATTGAGAAATGATCCTTGAGGTACTCTACTAGTTATGAAAAAGACCCATTAATCCCTACTTTCTGTCTTCTATATGTTAATCAATCCTCAATCAATGTGAATGCATTACCTTGGAAACATATTATCATTCCTTCAGTGTCACTGAGTTAAAATCCTGGAATTTCCTCCCTGAGCACATTATGGGTCAATATACAACACATGGACTGCAGCGGTTCAAGGAGGCAGCTCATTACCACGTTCTCAAGGGGTATCAGATGTGAAGGAGAAAGTGAGGATGCTGGGATTCAGAGTCAAAACGTGTGGTGCTGGAAAAGCACAGCAGGTCAGGCAGCATCCAAGGAGCAGGAGAGTTGATGTTTTGGGCATAAGCACTTTATCAGGAATCATTGGAATGCCTGAAACACGACTCTCCTGTTCCTCACTTGCTGTCGAACCGGCTGTGCTTTTCCAGAGCCACACGTTTTGACTCGGTTATCAGACATGTGACAACAAACGCACGTTCTACGCATTAAACCACAGATCCCACATGTGAATGGAACAACCTCTATATCTGATTTCAAGGAATGCCAACACATTCGGCTCATCATTACAGCAACCTGTGCCATTTGCTGCAGCAACTTCAGTGTACTGAGGAACCGCCAAACAAGTGCAGAATCAAAGCAACTGCAAGAAAACATCAGTCAGTGCAAAGTGGTTGGCGATCCCACTAGACAACTCTGGTGAGGGGAGGTCAGTGGTCATCCCTTCACTGCTTGTCTGTGGGAGGCTTAGGAGAAGGTGAAGACTGCAGATGCTGGAGATCAGAGTCAAAGAGGGTGGCGTTGGAAAAGCACAGCCCGTCAGGCAGCATCCAAGGAGCAGGAGAGTCCACCTTTCGAGCGTAACTTGTTCATCAGGAATTTAGACAGGTTGTGATTAAGTGTGCAAAACTTTTGAGGTGGCAGTGTTGTCACCGTATTGCCTGCTGATTGGCATTGGGTAAGACCCTGTTCTGTATTCCTCCAGTGGACCCCCTGCCTATACGGCCCTCACCAGGAGGAGATCTGCTGACATCATCCCTGATGTGTGCCCGGTGCTACAGATACTGTTGTAGACGTCACCTCATACTTCCAGCAGGTTATAGCACAACAAAAGTCTAGAAGTTGAAAGGCTGCAGGCAATAACATGCTGAATCATATGAATTTTGACTAAGTCCAAGCTACACCAAGTCCCTTTGGAGTTTTGTTGCCCTGAGGCCTAGCGAGTACTCTCACCTTATCATACCAAAAGTATTAATTACCTACCATAGTCCTATGGCATCTCTCACATCCAATTTCATTTCCCATCTAATTTAAACATATGAACTTCTAACAGAGTCGGACAGATTAGATATAAGGAAAATATTTGCCCTGGTTGAGGAGTCTAGACCAAGGGGCATAGTCTCAGGATACAGATAGACCATTTAGGATTGAGATGGAAGAACATTTCTTCATTCAGAAGATGGTCAATCTGTGGAATTCTCTACCGCAGAAAACTGTGAAAACTAAGACACTGAATATATCTAAGAAAGAGATTGATAAATGTTTCAATTTTAAAGACATCTCGGAGTATGGAAAAAAAGCGAGAATATGGCATTGAAAGAGAGAGAATCAGTCATGGTCGTATGGAACGGTGGAACAGCATCGAAGGAGTGAATGGCCTAGTGTCTTTGAAATACACCCCCATTATAAATCAACTGAAATTACAAAGAGGAAACAATATGATCCAAACGTTGAGGAAAAAAAAATTCAATTTTCATTTGAAAACCAGACACCTGGCTCATGGAAGCAAGGACCCCCTGGGCTATCTGCTCAAGAGAAAGACCAATTAGAAATGAAGAAAGGGGGTAATTTAGTCAATTTGCTTTCCATTCAAAGCAGAAAAATTACTTGAATAAAAAACAACTTGCCTTCCTCCCACTACACTGAGTAGTGAAGTCTTGAGTAATTAAAGTTGGCTGCTCAGTCAATTCCAACAATATGACAGTGTCAGAAGCAGTCCAGAGAATACCTGGAATGAGCAGATTGCCTTACGAGGAAAGGCTGGGCCTGTATTCTCTGGCGTTTCGAGCAGTTTGAGGTGACCTAATTAAAATGTATAAGATCCTGAGGGGACTTAAGCAGGTGGATGTGGAAGTGGTGGATTGTGGGAGCGTCTAGAGCGAGGGGTCAAGTTTGAGGTCACCCATTTAAAACAGAGAAGAGGGAGGTTTCTGTTCTTGGAGGGTTGTGAAACTTTGGAATTTCCTTCCTCAAAGTCAGTAAATGCAAGATCTTAAAATATTTGTAAGGCAGGGGAAGGTAGGTTCTTGATTACTGAGAGGATGAAAGATTTTCAAGGGTGTTCTAGAAAGTAAAATCAGATCGGACAATGATGGAGCAGATATGAATAGTCAAGTTGCCTACTCTTGTTCCTTCGGGTAAAAAATGAGGTCTGCAGATGCTGGAGATCACAGTTGAAAATGTGTTGCTGGTTAAAGCTCAGCAGGTTAGGCAGCATCCAAGGAATAGGAAATTCCTCCTATTCCTTGGACGCTGCCTGACCTGCTGTGCTTTAACCAGCAACACATTTTCAACTACTCTTGCTCCTTGTCCATATACTCACGTGGCAGGATATGTTTGAAAACTTTGGTTTGGAATGTTTGTGTTGTGGTGAGTTTTATGTGTATGTGGTGACAGAGTGGACGTGTGATGGTCAGTGACAGAGGGAAGGTCGAGGCTATGAGACTGTCAGTGAACGGAGAATTGGGCTTTTGCTCATGAATAACACAACCAGTTGAGATGAGCCTGAACGCCCAGAATCAGAATAACTGAATTGTTACAAGTCAGAAGGAATCCATTTAGTCCATTGTGTTTGCACAGTCTCTCCAGATGAGAAATACATTTAGAGTCACTGTTCCCTGCCTTTTCCCTATTTCCTTGCATATCCATTGTCATCAGATAATTATCCAATTCTCTCTTGAATGCTTCAAATGAACCTGCCTCAGGCAGTGTGTTCCTGATGTTAACTGCTTGCTGCATGAAAATCTTATTTGCATGACTCCATTGCTTCCTTTGTCAATTATGTTAAAAACGTGTGCTAATATATCACATACAGTATATATTAGATATACACGCTAGGCGGTTGTGATGTCTTACTGAGCATTTCCTTTCCCCCCTCTTCCTCCTCCATCTTCCAGCTGTTTGACCTGCTCTGTGCAACCTCTACACCTTCTCCCGAGCACAACTTCAAAGGTGGACACATTCCGGTCCACCCACGTCTGGGAGCAACTGTTTTGTACAAAAGCCATGCAGTCAACAAGAGGTTCTTCAGCACCTGGCCCGGCACACCACTCCCTGGAGACTTTAGAAAATGTAGTACATTCTGAACAGCAAAAATGCAAACAGAATGTGTCAGCTGAAGTGTTGAAAACCCAAAGTAGTACAGGTACACAGTCCCTTATCTGGACACCTTGGGGCCAGTTGTTTGTTGGAATTCAGGATTTTTGGATTTCGAAATAAATGACAATTTTTTACCAAAATTAAAAAAAAATCCCAAACAACACATGTACTTTTGAATAGTACGAGCGCTGAGATACAATTGGTGCTTGTCAGTGCTGGGCCACGTCGCCACACCACATCTGAGTGACGTGGTTCGAGTGGGTGTGGAATTGGGTCACGTGTTTGCACGCCAAAATGACACTGCACACTCCCACGAAAATATTTCGGATTTTGGAGCTTTTCAGATTTCGGAGAAAGGATTGTGTACCTGTAGTGCTGGCATTCCATGTTAATTGATTTCATGGTTTTCCCAGTTTGTTTTCCCAGCCGGATATCATAGGCCCACATCCATATGGCACTTCAGCCTTGAGCTGGACATGTGTTCTGTGAGAATTGTTTTGGAGATCCCAGGATATTGATAGTGCCCAATAAAGATGCAGGGGCTGGAGTCACATTCAGTCCAGAACACATCAAATCAGGAAGGCTTCCTTCCCTGAACACTATTGTGCTGGAGTTTTATAACAATTCCTCAGCTCCATGATCCTCAATTAACAGACTCATATGTGGAATGAGCTGTCAGAGGAAGTGATAAATGTACGTACAGTTCCAACATTTAAAAGATACTTGCACATGTACATGAAAGGAGAAGGTTTAGAGGGATATAGGCCAAACACATGTAAATGGGATTAGTTTAGTATGAGAAATTTGGTTAGCATGGATGAGTTGGCCTGAAGGGTCTGTTTCTGTGCTGTGTGACACTATGACTAGATCACAATGAGTTTGAACTCATGCTGTCTGGAGGGCATTCTCTAATCCAAACAGTTGTAACCAGCAGTCTGGTATCTTCTGGTCAGCCTCCCCACTACCATTCGTGATGAACATCAGATGACCCAAAATATGCAGTTGGCATCTTGACCTGCACCAAGTGCCATCCACCAACCATCTCTGGACATACCTTTGCTCCCCTTTTGAACATGCTCTGGATCTCACTGATCACGCTGTGTATTTCAGGCCCCATCACTTCACCACTGGTGGCCATGTTTACAACTGTCTGCACTGGGAATTCTCAAACAACACTGTGGAGGTATCACAAAAGTGTCCCAACAGCCTGAGACAGATGAGGACTGGGTGCCTCTTTAGTGTAATAACATGAATTATTATTAATAAATATTTACATCGCAAGATGCAGGAGGATATCACTCAGTATTTTTGCCTCAGATTTCTGTTCTGTGTGAAATAACGTCCTGTAACATCACTGATGGTACAGTCAGGCTGTTAATATATGTTTATTAACATCATATACTGATAAATCTCTCTGCTCCTTCACCTCCCAATCTATGGCTAGGCCCAGGTACCTGCATCATTGGTTCCAAATGCCTTTGTGGAGATGAGACTTTGACTTTAAGATCTGGACATTATTTCTTACTTTTTGGCTTTCTTTTATTTGCAGCTTTTTCAAAAAAAAAATCCTGGTTTGTAACCAAGATGATGCCAGACAATCAGTACATTTCTCACTGTCCTCATGTGTTCCTACACTTGAGTTCACAAGTCAATAAAATCTAAAATCTATATCTTTAGCACCGACTTCCACGAACAGACATCCATTCGCTTGTCTTAACGTTTCCTTTCTTGATTCAGTACCTTGGGATGTTTTAGTTGGTGATGTGCTACACAAATGCAAGGTGTTGTTGACTCTTTAAGTTGCCTCTCTGCTCTGGTGCAAAGTCATCAAACTCAAAATGTTGACTCGGTTTCTCTCTGCACAAGATGCTGTCAGACCTGCTGAGTTTCTCCAGCGCTTTCTGCTCTCATCGCATGTTTCTGGCCTCCGCATAGTAGATAAATAATTTCCTCTCAGAGTTTTCAATCAAATTCTGTTAACCATATCAGGAGGTTGTTAGGTTTATTTCTTTCTGAATGGTGAAGGAATGTCTCTCTAAAACTCCAAGCATTTCAGACCTGAGAAGTCTCTGGCTGGTTTGAAGAATTCAGGTCAACACAGAGTTTTTGATACTTCAGGGAAACTGACAGATGACTGCCTGAGCTTAGGATCTTCCAACTCTGGAAATGGGCTTCAAGTCAACCCCAAACTGAAGGCCTCACAGGTTCTGCTGATTGGGAGTGGCCCGCATCCAATGAATGTCACTGTGGCTTTTTGTCACTACACATTTACAGCACACTGAAACCTGGCATCAACTCAGTGACAGCAAACCGTGAGGTTAAAATGTTGATATAATGGAGAACATTGTGCAGAGATTGAGACTGTTAAAATATCGAGGGAGCTTTCTTACCTGCGAGGGACTTGGATTGACAGTCCCCCCACCCCCACCCTCCCCCGCCCCCTTCAGGTCATCCAGAACTCTGTGCTTCTTTCTTTACTTACACCAAGTCCCACACAGGAATTGTCACTCTGCTCACTGACCCACTCCGGCCCCTGGGTCATCTCGATTTGAAAGGGGTCTTTCTTGTTTTCAAATCTCTTCAGGGCCTGACCCCTCACAGCTGTCATCTCCTCCAACACCCAAACCTTCCTCAAAGGACACATTCCTCGGAGGCTGGTGTTTTACATTCCCAGTCCTAACTGCTCCACCACCGGGGGTCGTTTCTGTCACTGTCTAGGCCCTGAACTCAGTGATATACTTCCCACAGGAAAATAGAACATAGAAGAGGGAGGCTGCCATTTTTCCCATTCTGCCATTCAATATGATCATGGCAAATCATCCAACTCAAAACCCTTTGATCCCTTTAGCCCTAAGAACTATCTGTAACTCCTTTTTGAAAGCATTCAATGTTTTGGCCTCAACCACTTCCTGTGGCAGAGAATTCTACCGAATCCCTGTAGTGTGGAAGAAACGACCTGGCCCATCAAGTCTGCACCAACCCTCCAAAGAGCATCCTGCACAGTCCCAAACCTCACCCAATCCCCACGTTTCCCATGGTTAATCCACCTAGCCTGCACATCCCTGGACACAACGGGGCAGTTTAGAATGGCCAATCCATCCAACCTGCACACCTTCGGACTGTGGGAAGAAACTGGAGCACCCAGTGGAAACCCACGCAGTCATGTGGAGAACACACAAACTCCATGCAGACAGTCATTTCAACGCTGTAATCGTACCCACATTCATTACTTCCTCAGGAAGTTCATTCCACACGTGAAACACCCTGGGTATAAAAAGTTTGCCTCTCATGTTTTTTTAAAATCTCTCTCCGCTCACCTTAGTAATGTGCCCTGTGGTATTAAAATCCTCCACCCTGGGTAAAAAGCAACTCACTGGTCTGTAATTACCTGGCCTGTGCCTGCTGCCATTCTTGTACAAATGAACCGTATTAGCAATCCAACATAAAGTTATAGCAATATACAACATGGAAACAGGCCCTTCGGTCCAACTCATCCATTATGACCAGATATCCTAACCCAATCTAGTCCCACCGGCCAGCACCCAGCCCATATCCCTCCAAACCCTTACTATTCATATACCCATCTAGCTGCCTTTTAAATATTGCAATTGTACCAACCTCCACCACTTCCTCTGGCAGCCCATGATGTACCATCCTCTATGTGAAAATGTTGCCCTTAGGTCTCTTTTCTATCTTTACCCTCACACCCTAAGTCTATGCCCTCTAGTTCTGGATTCCCCAAACTCAGGGAAAAGACCTTGTTGACTTACCTTATCCATGCCCCTCATGATTTTATAAAGGTCTGTAAGATTAGATTCCCCTGAGTGTGGAAACAGGTCCTTCGGCCTAACAAGTCCACACCGACCCTCTGAAGATTAACCCACCCAGTCCCATTTTCCTCTGACTAATGCACCTAACACTATGGGCAATTTAGCCTGGCCAATTCACCTGACCTGCACATTTTTGGACTGTGGGAGGAAACCGGAGCAAACCCACGCAAACACAGGGAGAATGTGCAAACTCCACACAGGCAATCGCCTGAGGCCTGAATTGAACCTGGGATCCTAGCGCTGTGAGGCAGCAGTGCTAAGCACTGAGCCACAGCGCCAGAGAGCTGGGTTCAATTCTCGCCTCAGGCAACTGTCTGTGTGGAGTTGATATCAGAGAGGCAACATACAATTTGAGAGTCTTGTTCCTTTCTGCAGAACCACCTCTCTGCTCCCTCAACAATCGAGTCCCCAACCACTAAAGCTCTCCCAGTCGTTTCCCTCCAACTATGATGCCCCAAACCTAGCTACTGCTGCTTTCCCTCTGAGAGACATCCCGCACCCTAGCAGTATCCAACACAGTATATCCGATTGATAAGGTGAATGGCCGCTGGGGAGTCCTGCACTGCCCTCCCATGCTTACACGTCTTCTTGGTGGTCACCCAACGCTTTCCTGCCTGTGTAGCTCTTACGTTATGGTGTGACCAGCTCACTAAACATGCTATCCACTCCGAACCAATCCAGTCTCTCTTCCTACATCAGTCCTTCCATCCTTGGAATGTGTGGTAAACACTCCCTCCTCAGACCGAACAAGCTTGCTCAGTGATGTCCGTAATTCTTGAATGAAATTTAAAAATAAACATAAACATATAAAAAAATAGACTGAGTTGAAATGGGATTTACCAGGACTGGAGCCAATGATATCCACAGCTGCAGTTTGCATACTGTGCTAACAGCCTATCAAATAACAGCCTCAATCCATCTCTTCTGCACAGACTCTTGGAAACAAAACATGAATAATGCAAGGATTAACAGCCAAAATGTTCGAGCAGATGCAGAGAACTACTCATGGTCAAACAAGACGGCCTTGCACTCTGCTCTTACTGATGTTCGTATTAATCCTCACACTCAGTGAATCGCAGACATACAAAGTCTGACGTTGGCAGAGTGTTGCAGCCGTAATAACTACCCTGTCCCCTGAATCAATGGACGCGGTGCCATTATCAAACGAGAGGGCCTTGCCCAATGATGTCGTACTTCAATCAGTGACCAGTCATCAGAAGCAAGTACACTGCCTTTGAGCTTCGCGTGTTGACAGACGTCACTGGCATAGCTTAGCCCCCACTGGAGTTGAGACCTACATAAGTACTGCATGAGAGAGGCCGTTTGTGTTCCCCCCCAACACTGACCACCACGTCCAGAGCTGGTGCAGAAAAAGTCCAGCCAGTCAGGCAGCACCTGAGGAGCAGGAGAACCGACGTTTCAGGCATAAGCTCTTCATCAGGAATGTGGCTAACATGGTGCCAATATTCAAGAAAAGTGGTAAGGACAAGCCGGGGAACTATCCAGAGCTGAGCAAGCTTTCCAGGTGCTTTATAAATCAGCATTGTATTGTCTGGTCACACTGTGCAGTTGATATCAAACTGGCTTGATCCCAGTTTGATGTGAGTGCAGTGCAGTACATACAGGGAATTGTGGACAAGAGGGCAGTTCTGGGCAATGCTGTGAGGATGTTACAATTTCAATACAATGGAAGAGCCTCAGGGCAGGGCAAGGAGCATCTCCGAATACATGCCTGAACACCCATGGCCTGGAGAAATATGCTAGTAGCTTGATAACGTAGAGTCAGTTGGAAGGTCTCTGGTGGATCTAGAAATAGATAACTAATGAGTAAAGTTCAGAGCTGCTCACCAGATTGTATGCATAAGTCTCTGGAGTTACTCTTCTCCTTGTTTGTTCATGGGACGTGGGCATCACCGGCTCGGCCAGCATTTATTAGCCTCCTCTAATCCTGAGTACCAACCTGTCCCAAACCTGGAAACATGGTCATCAAGATTGGAGGGGGAGATGGCAGGGCATGTCAGGAAACATCTCTTCACCAAACCAGTGGAAAACCTAAAATTCCATTGTTGTAAAATCTGCCAAAGCTGGACAGTGGTGGGGACTTTGGAAATTTCACAAGGAGATTGAGAGACGTTTGGTCAGACAAGGGTATTATAGGGAACCAAGGCGGGTAAATGAAGCTGTGTTTGGGCCTGATCGAATTGAATGGAAGGTAGTATGGCCTCCCGCTGTCCTCAGTTTCCTCCGTTCTTGCTCAGAGCTAATACACGTGCCAAGTACATGCAAACAGCAGCCATTAACTTTCAAATCCTATTGATTTGGTCTGTCCCAGGCACACGTATTATTGTCCTAAATTACTCCTAGATAACACTGTGAGCAAATGCACTTCAGCAGAAACAAAGAAATGCAGCATTTTTACAAAGATAAACAATTGGCCAGCTGGAAGGAGTTGAGACTTGAGTTCCTGATGCCAGTTGGATTGGAAAGAGGAGCCTGTTTTTGCAGACTGTATTGTAAACACAACTCAGCAC
Organism: Hemiscyllium ocellatum; assembly: GCF_020745735.1. Classification (NCBI taxonomy): domain Eukaryota; kingdom Metazoa; phylum Chordata; class Chondrichthyes; order Orectolobiformes; family Hemiscylliidae; genus Hemiscyllium; species Hemiscyllium ocellatum. Next base: position 15,565,016 of record NC_083416.1, on the reverse strand, counting down.
AATGTGGTGGCTAATAATTGAAAAGCAATCGCCATCACTGTCCCACAGTGTCTCAGGAGCTCCCTTTGTCAAAGGTTTTCAATTCAGTCAGCGTAAGAGATAAGGAAGCATCAACTATTTGGAACGCAGGCTGAGGAAATTTGCTAGAATGGCGACAGTATTGAGGAATGTCAGTGAATGGGGAGAGACTGGAGAAGGTGGGCTTGTTCGAGCCTGGTTAAAAATCACACAACACCAGGTTATAGTCTGACAGGTTCATTTGGAAGCACCATCTTTCAGAGCGCTGCTTCTTCATCAGGTACCTGGCCTCATTCCTGATGAAGGGCTTATGCCCGAAACGTCGATTCTCCTGCTCCTTGGATGCTGCCTGGCCTGCTGCGCTTTTCCAGCACCACACTCTCGGCTCTGATCGCCAGCATCTGCAGTCCTCACTTACTCCTAAATGATTTTTAACTTTGTCTGCCCCAGGCTCCTCCACATCATTGTCGGAGCAGATGAGGTTAAGATGTGATTTAATGGAGATGAGGGGAAGCTGCCCCAGGGGCTGATGCAGGGAGACTCGGTTATCACAGCCAGCTGCACCCAGGTCTCCTGATGGGCCCGAGCTGTCTTTAAGAAACCTCGTTCCATTGCGAAGGATGAGCTGCCATTATAGCATTATAGAGTCCCTACAGTGCAGAAAGAGTCCATTTGACCCTTTGAGTCCTGGACATCACAGGATGTGACGAGATAAACTTCAAAACTTCAACAACTGCATGGATTGAGAGAATCAGGAATAATTATTTCTGATGCAAACTGTTTCTCGGGATGAAAGGAGCACGAAGAAACTGTTAGAGAGGAATTGAAAGCATCGTGTGAATTAACTATCCCAGAAATGAAGTTGAAAGAACATAAACAATGTGTTTCCTGGGAGAGAAGAGGTAACAACGGTTTATAATCTGCTGCTTTGTGACAAATGGGCAATCGATCTGCTTGCAGTTCTGAAGTAAAGAAGTTAAATGCAGGAAAGGCTGCGTTTTAAATGACAGCGAACTCCAAACGTAGCAAGGAACAGAGGAGATACTTTGGCTAAGAAAGCAAGCTAACAGACATGACCCTTCCAGCAGTACAAGCATTGGGGATGAACCATCAATAACATCACACCAGAAACATGAAAGAGAAAAAGTATAAGAATCCAATACTAAACAAAGTTAAAACTTGCCTACTTGCAGAATGTTTCAGAGAACACCTCTGGGGCACCCGGACCAACCAACCCAACCACCCCATGGCTCAACACTTCCCCTCCCACTCCCACTCCATCAAGGACATGCAGGTCCTTGGACTCCTCCATCGCCAGACCATAGCAACACGGCGCCTGGAGGAAGAGCGCCTCATCTTCCGCCTGGAACCCTCCAACCACAAGGGATGAACTCAGATTTCTCCAGTTTCCTCATTTCCCCTCCCCCCACCTTGTCTCAGTCCCAACCCTTGCACTCAGCACCGCCTTCCTAACCTGCAATCTTCTTCCTGACCTCTCCGCCCCCACCCCACTCCGGCCTATCACCCTCACCTTGACCTCCTTCCACCTATCACATTCCCGACACCCCTCCCCCAAGTCCCTCCTCCCTACCTTTTATCTTAGCCTGCTGGACACACATTCCTCATTCCTGAAGAAGGGCTCATGCCCGAAACGTCGATTCTCCTGCTCTTTGGATGCTGCCTGACCTGCTGCACTTTTCCAGTAATACATTTTCAGCAAAGTTAAAAATCACACAACACCAGGTTATTCTCCAACAGGTGGATTTGGAAACACTAGCTTTTGGAAGGCTGTTCCTTCATCAGGTGGTATGAAGGAGCAGAGCTCTGAAAGCTAGTGTTTCCAAATAAACCTGTTGGAGAATAACCTGGTGTTGTGTGATTTTGAGCTTTGTCCACCCCGTCCAACATCAGCTCCTCCACATCATGAACATCAATCGAGTCAGCAGCAAACCTTCAGAGAACAACACTACATAAGGATTGAACCCTGGACATTTCCAGAGAGAGGTGATGGAATCCTGGCCAGATGGCATCTTGAATCAGGTAATAGCCAAACTGATTTGTGAAGCTTAACTTGCTTATCAGAGGTGTGTGTTATTTTGGTTGCTACATGCATTAAAGTTTAAATCATTGTTTCAGTACTTGCTTCTAATCATGGATAGCAGGCCATTCAGCCCATCAAGTCCACACTGACACTCCGAAGAGCATCCCACAGATGTATTCCCACCACCACCTCCCCCGCCTCCCCACCCCATGCCTGTGATCCTGCATTTTCCATGGCTAATCCATCTGGCCTGCATATCCCTGGACACTACGGGCAATTTAGCACGGCCAATCCGCCTACCCCTGCACATCTTTGGACTGTGGGGAGAAACCGAAGCCCCTGGAGGAAACCCACACAGAGAGGGGAAGAATGTGCAAACTCCACCCAGACAGTCGCCCAAGGCTGGAATCAAAGATGGGCCCCAGGCACTGTGAGGCAGCAGTACTAATCACTGAGCCACCGAATATTGCATCCAGTTCTGGTCTCCTTCCTATCGGGTGGATGATGTGAAACTTGGAAGGGTTTAGAAAAGATTTAGAAGGATGTTGCCAGAGTTGGAGGGTTTGAGCTATTGGGAGAGGTTGAATAGGTTGGGGCTGTTTTCCCTGGAGCAGCAGAGGCTGAGGGGTGACCTTATACAGGTTTATAAAATCATGAGAGGCATGGATAGGATAAATAGACAAGGTCTGGGCTGGAGGAGTCCAGATCCAGAGGGCGTAGGTTTAGAGTGCGAGGGATAAGACATAAAAGGGACCAAAGGGGCAACATTTTCACACAGAGGATGATGCATGTATGGAACGAGCTGCCAGAGGAAGTGGTGGAGGCTGGTACAATTGCAACATTTAAAAGGCATCTGGATGGGTATATGAATAGAAAGTGTTTAGAGGAATATGAGCCAAGTGCGGGCAAATGGGACTAGACTAATTTTGGGTATCTGTTCGGCATGGAGGAGTTGGACTGAAGGGTCTGTTTCCGTGCTATATGTCTCTAAGATCCAAATGGTTAGACACAATTTCTCGAGACTTTTCACTTTCCCACTTCAGGACAGTTTTCAAGAACACCAATTTTAGTAATACTAAAGTCAAAGTTAATCACTGTCTGATCAATGTAGAAGAGCCATGTGGCCTAACAAAAATAAAGGTTTTTCAGCATTGAGCAAGCCATTATGAAGGAAACTGATTACTTTATCTTAGCAATCAATGAACAAGGGCACGATATTCCTTATCTGGAATGGATTCCAAGAGTAAGTCTAAGAATAAGGGGTAAGCCATTCAGGATTGAGATGAGGAAGAATTTCTTCACTCAGAGAGTTGGGAACGTGTAGAATTCTCTCCCACAGGAAGCTGTTGGGGCCAGTTCATTAGATCTAGTCAAGAGGGAGCTGGACGAGGCCCTTGCAGCTAAAGGGATCGAGCGGTATGGGGAGAAGGTGGGAATGGGATACTGAGATTATATACACTGCACTGATGATCATGTTGAAGGGTGGTGCAGGCTCGAGGGGCTGAATGGCCTACTACTCCTGCACCTTTTTTCTATGCTTCCATGAGAATGCGGAAAAGCGATCTTCAAGAATATGAATACCTTGCTTTGGAAAGTGCTTCAATCAATTATTTTCTTGAAATTCCTTTCACGTTCATAGGTTTATTTATCCTGCAGATGGTGTTTAGTACAAGCTGTAACCTCGCACTACTTTGAACAGATTAGAAGAATTGAAGCACACAAAAGGTAATTGAACATTGGCTGATGTTTGTTCTGACACCCAGTGCTCCCTTATGATGGCCTTGGCCTCAAGTCAACTGAATAATGAGAACACTTGGATCAGCAAAACTGCTGCAGGATAAACTGCTGATAGTTATCACGTCTTGGCTGAAGTAACAAATTGCTCATTTTCATCCTGTATGTTTGAAAGTATCACAAAGCACTTGTGAAGAACAAGGAGATGTGCAAACTGAACAGAAACAAAGTGTAAAAAACCCCTTCGAAGTCCTCGAGATTTCAATCATCTTTCTGATCACCATCAATATTGCTCTGACATTTATATTAAACGATTTCTAATGTCTCCTTGATGCTTTGTTACTAGCAAGTTCCTCATTTATTGCCTGCCCCAGGCCTCCCTTGAAAACGCTGTCTTCTTCAACCACGATTTGGAGATGCCGGTGTTGGACTGGGGTGGACAAGGTTAAAAATCACACACCACCAGGTTATAGTCCAACAGGTTTAATTGGAAGCACACTAGCTTTCGGAGCGTCGCTCCTTAAACCACTGCAGTCCATGTGCTCGGGGTAGAGTCACAATGGCATTGGGAGGGACTTCCAGGATTTTGACCCAGTGACAGTGAAGGAATGGCAATGTATTTCCAAGTCAGAATGGTGATTGACTTGGAAGGGAACTTGCAGGTGATGGTGTTCCCCTTGTCCTTCTAAATGGAACGGTCGTAAATGTGTTGTCTAAAGATCTTTGGTGAATTTCTGCAAAGCATCTTGTACATGGTACATACTGCTGCTGTTGAGCGTTGGTGTTGGACACAGATGCAATACCTTTTGCTGCGGCAATGGAATAGAATGGAGCATTTGGTTGTGACAAGAGTGTTTCAAATGGAGACAGAGAAGTGAAACTGAAGGGCCCCTCTTCATGTTCAAACTCTATTCCCCTTCAGGTGAAAAAGATTTCAGCAAGACTAAGTTGAACTCAAAGGATAAGGCCTATCACCCACAACCTTTGAGGTCTGTGAAACCACTTTCAGCTCTTTGAATCAACCTTGGTGAAGGAAAAACAAATGCCAGGCACCCAGATTAAAGTACACCCAAGGATAGGGACCCATTGCCACACAGAAGCAACTGTGTTAACCTTCTTCTGAACTTACGTTCTTCAAATTCTATCAAATCAGAGAGTCTTCTTCCATCTCAATCTTCCAAAAAGAACAAGCATAAACTTCCTCACAGCTCACTCAGCTTTCCAATAGAGAGATTGCTCCTCTCTGATCCCTCCCTCCCTCTCTTCAATGGATTAATGAGCAGGAAATTGGCACACGGCCTGCAACATATCTGTTTCAGTTTTCCAATCTGCCTCGCTGCTCATTCTTCAGTTTCCCTTCTGTTGAGGTACAGTACTCCTTCATTGTAGTCTGTCGTCTTCACCCCACTCAGCACAATGGTCCATTTAGCAGATGTCAAAGTAGTTAGTTCATATTGCTTACATTAAAGTATATCTGCCATCTCTTGGCCCAGTTTTGAAGCCTCTTAAAACTGTTGCAATTGTCCATATTATTTATTTCCCTCCTCCTTTTGGGAAAATATTAAAAGTAACAGACATTCTTAAGAAGTATCACTTACAATCAATCTCTTTTCCATCGATAAATTTCTCATTGATAGCTAATTTCATTATTTTTAAGCTAATTCCCTGTGCCCCTGACTTTAAATTTAGTTCATTAATGTAGAGCCATTCTGACAGTCTTGATATATAAGAGGGGTATTTTACAGGCTACCCAAGATTTTCCAACCAGTCAATGCTGGTTAGTAAACAGTTCAACCTTCCCTGAAATGTTTAAACAAGAATGTTGAAAGGATCTTGTTCTGTGGTTAACAGGGGCAGAATTCTTCAGTGTCTGCAGGCTGTTTTGGTTAAAAGGAAACATTTTAAAGAAAAGTAACTTGCTCCCAGACCCAAGCAAACAATGCTCCACAGCTATCTTTAGGAGCTGGTGTACTTCTCAAATTCAGTCACAGAATCAGACAATATAAAAGCAGGTGATCCAGCCCCTCGGGCCTTGGTTGGTCTAAGAAAGAACAACCCAATTTGTCCCAGGACCCTTTCTCCGTAATGCTGGGACTCAACCCTTTCAAACTTTTCGAAAGTCACTGTTGAATCTGCTTCCAGTGTCCTTCAGATAGTGCATTCCAACTCACAACACACTCCACTAAAGAAATACTCACTGGATTTGCCCAGCACACCACGCAAACAGTGCCACAGCACTCCTTACGATATAACCTAGCAAGGATTCATGTCCTGAAATATTTAGGAAGTGTGATGAGGAGGCGATCCTGATTTACAGGAACAGGAAGCAAAGGTCAAGGGAAAATTGCCATAGCCCCACCAATTTTTAGGGCTGCTGTTGCCTTAGAAATGGTGGAAGTGGCATGTGGGGGGTCACCACACTTCAGGCAAGGGGAGAGGTTGACAAAGAAAGTTTTTTTTAAGATTAGGTTAGATACCCTACAATATGGAAACAGGCCCAACAAGTCCACACTGACCCTCCAAAGAGCAACCCATCCAGACCCATTGCCCCACCCTATATTTACCCCTGACTAATGCACCTAACATTATGGGCAATTTAGCATGGCCAATTCACCTGACCTGCACACCTTTGGACTGTGGGAGGAAACCGGAGCAAACCCACGCAGACACGGGAAGAACGTGCAAACTCCACACAGACAGTCACCCAAGGCAGGAATCAAACCTGTGTCCCTGGTGCTGTGAGGCAGCAGTGCTAACCACTGAGCCACCGTGCCATGAGTTCTTCATGGCAATCTCTGTTGGCATGGGAATTGAACACATGCTATTCACACCACTCTGCAAACCAGCCTTCCAACTGAACTATCCAACCAGCACCACCTCCTCCCCCAACAACTCAAATGCAACACCAGCAATTATTGCCCATCTCCAACTGTCCTCTAGATGGCAGTGGTGAGCTGTCGTCGTGAACCACTACAGCCCACGTGCTGTGGATTTGCCCACAATGCCCTTAGGCAGGGAATTTCAGGAGTTTGACTCAGCAACACTGAAGGAACGGCGATGTATCTCCAAGTCGGGATGGTGAGTGTCTTGGAGAGAAACGTTTGGGTGCCGGTGCTCTCATGCACCTGCTGCCCCTGTCCTTCCAGGTGGAAGTGGTCATGGGTTTAAAGTGCTGTGGAAGGAGCCTTAGTGAGTTTCTGCAGTGCATCTCGTAGATAGTACACACTGCTGCTGCTGTGAGCATCGGTGCTGGAGGAGGCACTCAATGTTTGTGGATGTGGTGTGAAGCAAGTGGGCTGTGCTGTTCTGGAAGGTGTTAAGCTTCTTGAGTGTTGTTGGAGCTGCACCCATCCAGGCAATGTATTCCACTTGGTTAAAATTCACACAACACCAGGTTATAGTCAAACAGGTTTAACTGGAAGCACACTAGCTTTCGGAGTGCTGCTCCTTACACACAATCACCTGATGAAGGAGCGTCGCTCCAAAAGCTAGTGTGCTTCCAATTAAACCTGTTGGACTATAACCTGGTGTTATGTGATTTTTAACTTTGTACACCCCAGTCCAACACCGGCATCTCCAAATCATTCCTGACTTGTGCCTTGTGGATGATGGATAGGAGTCAGGCGGTGAGTTACTGCAGTATTCTTAGCCTCTGAATTGCTCTTGTAGCTACTGTGTTTATTTGGTAAATCCGGTTCATTTTCAGGAAACCTCTGGGATGTTGGGTAGTGGGGGATTCAGTGATGATAATATCAAGGAGCAATGGCTTGATTGTTAAGGACAGTTCTTGCCTGGCACTTGTACAGTGAGAATGTTCCTTCCTCACCTGCATTTTATTTCTGTCTATTGAATCAAATTCCTCTATAACGTTAGAGACCTTAACTCTCTCACCCCTCAACCTGCAAAGGTAAAGGGGACACAAGCTGACACATCTATCCCCTTTATTACCCTTGTGAGTGTGTGTGGCCCCTCTGTGTCAAGCTGAGATATTAGTGAGTGAGCTGTAGTGCACAGCTCTGAACATAGCATCCAGCTGAGTTTTTAATAACTTCATCCAGCTGTAACACAATGCCCTTCCCTTTCCACCGCAGCTTTCAGAGATAAAAGCCAACATTCAATTTGAAATTATTTTTTGCATCTGTCCACCCATATTCCAGCCACTGGCCTTATGTGTAGCTCTCTTTATCCAACAGAACAACAGAAACATTGTGATTGCCATTAGGTTTCTGTGGGATTGCCAGCGTTCAGGGTGTGTTTATCTTTCACCTGTGTTTTTTTTTCGCTCCGGGCTCTCCTTGTTCCTCAGCCTGTGTTTGGAGAACATCACCACATCGAGCAGGTGTCACCAGAGAGACAGGGAGACAGAGAAAGAGGAATTAAACTTCCCCAGGAAGTGGCTTCAGCTTTCATCCTGGCAGCACTGTTGTGTGGTTTCGGTGCTAAAAGGCTTGTGTATTTACATCTGCCTCGGCTATTTTGTAAGCTTGAAATAGCCCACAAGCTGTCACAATTCCAAAACAGAAAGAGCTTGATTTTTTTTGCTTGTTTGGACAGTTACACAGTCACATGTGAGGCAGCCTTCCCTGAAATGTTTACTCAAGGCCGGTGGATGGATCAGGTTCAGCAGTTAACAGGGGCAGAATTCATCTGTGTCTGCAGGCTGTTTTTGTTAAAAACGAACTTAAAAGAAACACAACTTGCCCCCTTCAGTAAACAATGCTACCTTGAGCCATTCTTTGGAAGCCGGTGTTTTTTAACACGTGGAATCAGACAGTCTGGACGAAAGGCAGTCAATCCAACTTGCTTGTGCTAGCACTGAAAAAGAGCAATCCAATTTGTCCGACACCCCCCGTCTATCCCCATGTGTCTGGATTTTCCCCTTTCAAAGATTTGTAAAATTCCCTTTTGAAACTTACTGTCAAATTTGCTTCCAAACTCTTTCAGACAGCAATTCAGATCACAAGATATTCCATAAAAAAATTTTCCTCAACTGCCCCTTGACCTTTTTCTCGCCTGTTATCTTAAAATTGACCTCCTCAAAATTGAGGGTGTGATAATTAATTAATGTGAAAGTAGCTTTACAGTGGCCCTACACATTAAACCTGGGAAAGAAATTACTTCTCTAATGCTACATGAAATAAAACAACTCCATCATTCGATCTTGCTTAATGTGTTTTTGGAATGTTCTAGAAAACCATCTGAGCTCCAGCCATGGTTGGTGCCTACAGACATCATCTTTGAGCATAGGGGAATTAAATTACATTTCTCTTTGAGTATGAAGCTGTTTGTTTTTATAGTGTTCCCAATCCCAACAGAAACTGAAACACTTCTGGAGAGGCTCTGCCTCTTTTCTGTCAGTGGTTTCCTAGTAATGAGGATGCATTTGCATCCAAATGAGTACCACAGGCATTAAATCATTGCCTTGGAATCTCCTGGCTTCCTGGAGGACCAGTGTGAGGCACATCAAAGATCGCTCTCGTCCTTGAACGGTGTTGTGCTGGACGTGTTGCCAATGTTGGTTGTCTCACCAATTCAAAGACTGCAGTTAGAGAAAGTGCTTTCATACCACCATTACCCGTGAGCGTGAGGAGTCCAGCGTGTCTCCGGGATGAAATCCACTTTGGATCTGCTCCATCATGAACCTAACAGTCTAACTGAGTTTTCAGTGGTAGTGTCTCGGCCTACAGGTAATTCAAGTCCTGAGTGATGTTATCCAACAGACAAACATGCGATTTGTTTTGAATCTGTAGATTATAAAATCACCTCTCTGTTGTTTAGCGCTAAACATTTATTCCATCCATTTCTAATAATATTTTTGTGCTTTCTAAACGTGATGGACTGTGGATTCCATTCACTTGAAGATCTCAGTACAGACATTCCAGACACAGCCTGAGCGTCACATACTACAGTGCAGGGAGTCAGGGAATTCATTGCCACAGAAGGCTGTGGAGGCCGCGTCATTAAGTATATTTAAGACTGAGGCAGGTAGGTTATATTAGATTAGATTAGATTACTTACAGTGTGGAAACAGGCCCTTCAGCTCAACAAGTCCACACCGACCCGCCGAAGCGCAACCCACCCATACCCCTACATTTACCCTTTACCGAACACTACGGGCAATTTAGCATGGCCAATTCACCTAACTCGCACATCTTTGGACTGTGGGAGGAAACCGGAGCACTCGGAGGAAACCCACACAGACACGGGGAGAACATGCAAACTCCACACAGTCAGTCGCCTGAGTCGGGAATTGAACCCGGGTCTCAGGCGCTGTGAGACAGCAGTGCTAACCACTGTGCCACCGTGCTGCCCACAGGTTCTTGAGAGTCAAGGGGTATGGGGAGACAGTGGGAGAATGAGGTTGAGAAACTTATCAGCCATGATGGAATGGCAGTGCAGACTCGAAGAGCTAAATGGCCTAATGTTTGCTCCTATGTTATGGTCGGTGGTCATGTGTTAATGTCCAGGACTTGGCTCATTTTCATGTTGAAATTTTAAAGGGACATCACTTCAATTGTGATAGCACAACATATTTTCCTGTTATTTACTAGCTGCAACAGCCTTTACATGGATCCTCATTACGAATCTCTTACTTATTCAGCCTATCTGTGTGTTAACCAACCTGTGCAGATGTGTTATGGCACACCACTGGAGCAGGTGGAGACTTGAACCCACACCTCCTTGCTCAAGGGTTAAGATTAGGTTCCCTACAATGTGGAAACAGGCCCTTCAGCTCAACAGGTCCACACCAACCCTCCAAAGAGTAACCCACCCAGACTCATTTCCCTACATTTACACCAGGCTAATACACCCAACACGATGGCCAATCCACCTCACCTGCACATTTTTGGATTGTGGGAGGAAACCAGAGCAAACCAACGCAGACACGGGGAGAATGTGCAAACTCCACACAGTTGCCCGAGTCTGGAATCGAACCCGGGTCCCTGGCGCTGTGAGGTAGCAGTAATAACCAATGAACCACCGTGCCACCTGAGCCAATCTTCAACCTTGTTGGTTTCTTTCCTCAGCCAACTCAAAGTCCGCACAGTTCTTAGTCAATTGTCTACTCTTCTTGGGATTTTGTCTGTCTTCAATTTGCAACGTTTGTTAGACAGTTTCTCAGAACGACTGCGAGCTTTGGGATTTGACAAAAAGGGAGGTGAGAAGACACGTGGTGAGAGTGACACACAGAGGGATCTACACAGGTTGAGGGATTGGACATAAACACTTAGCAGATGGATTAGTATGTGGGGAACCGTGAGGTTATGCTCTTTGGCAGGAAGCATAGAGGAGCTGAATGAAATTTAAATGGAAAAAGATTGCAGAACAAAGGGATTTAGGAATCCTCGTCCATGAATCACAAAAAGCTAACATCCAAGCTCATTGAACAATTGGGAATGTTGACCTTTATTTCAAAAGGAATGGTGAATAAAAAAAGGGAGGTTTTGCTGAAAATACACATGGCATCAGTCAGACCACAGCCAGCTTTCTGTGAGCTGTATTGCGTGCCCTTATCTGAAGAAAGATATACTGGCACTGGACGCAGTCCAGAGAAGGTCCACTTGCTGATCCTGGGTATGAGTCAAAAAGTGTGGTATTGGAAAAAAACAGCTGGTCAGGCAGCATCCGAGGAGCAGGAGAGTCGATGTTTCGAGCATAAGCTCTTCATCAGGAATGGATTCTGGGTATGGAAGAACTGTCTTACGAGGAGAGGCTGAGTAGATTGGGCCTGTACTCATTGGAGTCAAGAGTGTGGTGCTGGAAAAGTACAGCAACTCAGGCAGCATCCGAGGAGCAGGAAAATTGACGTTTCAGGCAAAAGCCCAAAATGAGGAATGAGGCTGCGAGCCTGGGGGGTGGAGAAATAAATGGGAGGGCGTTGAAGCTGGGGGAAGGTAGCTGAGAGTGCAATAGGTGGATGGAGATGGGAGTAAAGGTGATAGGTCGGAGGGGAGGATTGAACAGCTATGTGGGAAGAAAGATGGACATATGGGACAGGTCATGAGGGCAGTGTTGAACTGGAAGGTTAGAACTGGGGTAAGGTGGAGGGAGGGGAAATGAGGAAACTGGTGAAATTGACATTGATGCCATGGGGTTGGAGGGTCCCGAGGTGGAAGATGAGGCGTTCTTCCTGCAAGCATCTGGTGGTAAGAGAGTGGTGATGGAGGAGGCCCAGGACCTACATGTTCTCGGCAGAGTGGGAGAGGGAGTTGAAGTGTTCGGCCATGAGGCAGTGAAGTTGCTTTGTGCCGGTGTCTCTGAAACCTTCTGCAATTAGGAGAATGTAGAGGAGACCACATCAGGGCAACAGATACAGTAAGTGACATGTGTGGATGAAACTTTGGTGGATGCAGAAGGCTCCTTTGGGGCCTTGGATGGAGGTGAGGTGTGGGTGCAGACCTGCGGTGACAGGGAAAGGTGCGGGAAGAGGACGGTGGGTTGTTGGGGGGCGTGGTCCTAACCAGGTAGCCGAGGACAGAACATTCTTTGCGGAAAGTGGATGGTGTGGGAAGGGAAATATATCCCTGGTGGTGGGGTCTGTTTGTAGGTGGCGGAAATGTCAGTGAATAATGCGGTTTACGCGGAGGTTGGTGGTGTGGAAGGTAAGGACCGGGGGGGGGGGTGGGAGGAGGGGGGTTGTGTCCTTGTTGCGGTTGGAGGGGTGGGGTTTAAGGGTGGGTGTGCGGGACGTGGATGAGATGCATTGGAGGGCATCATGAACCACGCGGAAGGGGAAATTCCAGTCTTTAAAGGAGGAGGCCATCTGGTGTGTTCGCTGGTGGAACTGGCCCTACTGGGAGCAGCTGCGGTGGAGGTGGAGGAATTGGGAATGTGGGATAACACACTCTTGAGTCTAATCTCCAGCATCTGCACTACTCACTTTCACCTGTACTCATTGGAGTTTAGAAGCGTGAGAGGGACCTTATTGAAACATATGAGGTTCTTAGGGGACTTGACAGGGTAGATGCAGAATGGGGGTTGTTTCCCCTTGTGAGAGGTCCAGGATCAGAAGGTCGTAACCTCAGAATAAAGGCTTGCACATCTAATGAGATGAGGAAAAATCTCTTCTCTCAGATGATAATGAATCTGTGGCATTCTTTACCACAATGGACAGTGAAGACTGGTTCTTAAATATACTCAAGGCTGAGATAGATGGATTTTTTTAATCAGGAAGGGAATCGAGAGCTATGGAGAAAAAAAGAAGCACGAAAATGGAGTTGAGGATGATCAGATCAGCTCATGATCTCATTGGATGGTAGAATTCACTCAATGGCCTGCTTCTGCGAATATGTCTTCTGGTTTCGACCTAGGGATAAGGATGAGGAATTAGTTGAGGATAAGGATGAGGAACCTTCAATTAGTTGGCCCACCATCCCTGAACCTCCTGTCAGGGACACCAGACAAAGATCATGGGAAACAGGGAGAGACAAGGGTCCATTCCAGTAATCCACTGATTGGTGTCTTTTTTATTTTTGATTGGGATATGGACATCACTGGCAGGGATTATTTATCCATCTCGCAGCTGGTGGCAGGTAAAGCTACACCCAGAGAAACTGGGCGTATCCATGAGGCACCATGGGCCATTAGCAGCAATATAGTTGTCCACATCCCAAAAGTTTATGGCCTGACATATTCCCCACTCTACCATTCCCAGCAGAGCCAGGGCCCAGTCTTGGGTCAATAAGGGGTGCAATGATGCATACTAACGAGATACCACACTTGTGTAGTTGTAAACAGGGCAAAATGTATGGTATCAGGTGGAAGTAGCATACTACATACCAGATTCTGGATCAGTGGTGCTGGAAGAGCACAGCAGTTCAGGCAGCATCCAAGGAGCAGCGAAATCAACGTTTCGGGCAAAAGCCCTTCATCAGGAATAAAGGCAGTGAGCCTGAAGCGTGGAGATATAAGCTTGAGGAGGGTGGGGGTGGGGAGAAAGTAGCATAGAGTACAATAGGTGAGTGGGGGAGGGGATGAAGGTGATAGGTCGGGGAGGAGAGGGTGGAGTGGATAGATGGAAAAGAAGATAGGCAGGTAGGACAAGTCATGGAGACAGTGCTGAGCTGGAAGTTTGGAACTAGGGTAAGATGGGGGAAGGGGAAATGAGGAAACTGTTGAAGTCCACATTGATGTCCTGGGGTTGAAGTGTTCCGAGGTGGAAGATGAGGCGTTCTTCCTCCAGGCCACATCCATCAGATCAGTTCAATGTTCTACCAAATCCAGTCATGAATGGTGATGGACAATTAAACAACTCACTGGAGGAGGAGGAGGTTCCACAAATATCCCCATCCCCAATAATGGAAGAGCCCAACACAGAAGGATTCAAAACAGTGACTGATCATTCTCTAGGTTTCAAATATAACAAGAAATATAAAGATATTGTATTGTTGAGGAACAGCCATGATCTAGTTCAATGATGAAACAGGTTCAATAGGCCAAGTGGTGTACCCCTATTATCTTTCTCATGTTTGTATGACAGCTGCAGGGGGAGGAAAAGCATTTGTGACTGAGCAAACCGTTTCAAAGATAGATTGTCAAGGGGTGCTCTTTCACTTTAACTTTTGTCTTGTGAAGTGAGGGCTTAAGTTTCTTTGTTACAATTTGTATGTTAAAACAATATTTCTGGAGGTAATGCAAAATAAAAGTCTGTTACTGATATTGCGACAAATTTTTAAAAATCCTATTTCTGCAATGTCAAACCTTTGCTTATATAACTGCTGGCGCAATAAATCATCCATCACACTTTACTGTTATAAGAAACCTTCCAGGACCTTGTTTAGGTGCATGTCACTGATCACTTTTCAAGATGGTGGTGAGTGAAGGGAGCAGGTCTGCTGACAGTAATGGCGGCTTTGGGCAGATGGAGGTGTTAGAGGGGCGGGGAGAAAGGACTCATGGGCCTCTCAATTTAACGCCAAGATTGAGTCTGGGGATTGGGCCGGGGAATCAGGTGGGGAATCAGGTGGGGAATCCAGGTTAGGAATTGGAGTGGGGAATTTGGTTGAGTAATGAGATGGGCTATCTGTCAATCTGACAGGGGGATCGTGGGGAATCCGGCCAGAGAATTGGCTGGGAAATCACGTGGGGAATCTGGGGTGAGGAAACAGGGTGAGGAATCAGATTGGGGAATGGGAGTGGGGAATCGGGATGTGGCTTTGGGGTTGGGAATCTGGCCAGGGAATTGGTTGGGGAATCGGATGTGGACTCGGTTTAGGGAGTCGGGTGGGGAATCTGGGGTGGGGAATCAGGTTGAGGAATCGGGTTTGGGGAATGGGGGTGAGGAATCAGGTTGAGGAATCGGGTTTGGGGAATGGAGGTGAGGAATCAGGATGAGGTTTTGGGTAGGGAAACTGGCTGGGGAATTGGGTGGGGAATCTTGCTGGGGAATTTGGAGGGACTCAGAGTGGGGAATTGGGTGTGGAATCAGGTGCAGAATGGGAGTGGGGAATCTGGATGAGGAATCAGGGTGGGGATTCTTGGTGGGGAATCTGTCCGGAGAATTCAGTGGGAAATCGGGTGGGGAATTGGGTGGGGAATCGTGATGGGGTTTTGGGATGGAGAATCTGGCCGGAGAATCGGGTGGGGAATCTGGCCAGGGATTGGATGAGGAATCAGGGTGGGGAATCAGGGCAAGGAATCGGTGTGGGGAATCAGGATAGGGAATCTAGCCGGGGAATCGGGTGGGCAATTAGGGTTGGGATTCTAGCTGGGGAATCGGGTATGGGGGATCTGTGATGGGATTTAGGGTGGGAAATCTGGCCAGGGAATTGGGCTGGGAAATCTGCCTGGGGAATCTGGTTAGGGAATCGTGGTGAGAATTCAGAACAGGGAATCTGGCCGGGGAATCGGTCTGGGGAATCTGGCCGGGGATTCAGGAAGGGAATGGGGTGGGGAGTTGGGGTGGGGGATCGGGCCATAGAAACTGGTGGGGAATTGGGGTGAGGAATTGGGTTTGGGAAATGGGGGTGGGGAATCGGGATGTGGTTTTGGGGTGGGAAATCAGGATGCGGAATCGGGTGGGGAATTTGTTTGATGAATCGAGTGGGGAATCGGACGGGGAATTAAGGTGGGGAATTAAGGTGGGAATCGGGTGGTTTTTCAATCTCCCATCGCAGAGTGAGGACTCAGCCTGGAGAAAATCTGGTCAATTAAAAAGCAAACGACCGGTCGGTTACCATGGGAACCACGAAAGTGGAAAGGGGGGGGAGGCTGACACAAATTGTGCAGAACCAGTGACGGTTTGTCCTTCCTTAAATCAGTTCAGACAGATTCTCACTGTGTTTCCTCACCACCCCCTTCTCAGGAGGGCCATTTGAAAGGGACTGGTACATTCCTCCTCTTTGATCTTCCCCTTCTCCATTTATTTCTGGGAGAGGGCGGGCGGTCAGTTGGAATTGTGTGAACCAAGCCCTTCCCCCATGGGGGGCCAGAGCTCACTGCGGGTTGTTCAGTGGGCCTGAGGAGTGCGGACCTGTTTGTGGTATATTTCACACACACACACACACACACACACACACACACACACACACACACACACACACACACACACACACACAATAAACAGGAATCTGCTGGAAGCAATATGTAGGCTGATGGCACCCACACCCTTGAGTCTGAAATGGAGAGGTCCCTGAGCTTGCCCAGGGTGAGCGGTTTCACTCTCAGGATTGATGTTGCACCATGTGTTGACGCAAGGTCTTGGTGGAAATGTTGCCAGCTGACAACCCATTGAATGCTTTTCCTGACTGCTTCAGGACATCATATTGAGATTAGTGAGGCCGCATTTAGAGCACGGAATTCAATCCTGGTTGCTCTGCTATAGGAAGGATACTATTTAATGGGAAAAGGTGCAGAAAAGTATTGCAAGCATGTTGTGGGGACTGGAGGGTTTGAGTTTTAAGGAGATGTTGAATAGGCTGGGGCTTTTTTCACTGGATGTGACTTAATAGAGGTTTATAAAATCATGGGGGGCATGGAGAGGATAAATAGAAAGGATCTTTTCCCAAGGGTAGGTGAGTTCAAAATTAGAGGGATAGGTTTAAGGTGAGAGGGGAAAGATTTAAGAGGAACCTGAGGGGCAGCTTTTTCATACAGAGGGTGGTTCCCGTATGGCATGAGCTGCCAGAGGAAGTGGCAGTTGTAGGTACAATTATAACATTTAAAAAGACATTTGGACAGGTCAATGATTGGGAAAGGTTTAGAGGGATATTGGCCAAGTGGGACTAATTCAGTTTGGAAAACTTGGTCAGCATGGGTGAGTTGGACCGAAGGGTCTGTTTCTGTGCTGCACGACACAATGGGAAGTGCAAAAGACAAGGCTGAAGAATTCACAGCAATCTTCAGCCAAGAGTATCAAACTGATGAAGCATCTCAGCCTCCTCCAGTGGTCCCCAGCATCGCAGAGACCAGTCTTCATCCAAATTGATTCACTCCCCGTGATATCAAGAAATGGTTGGAGACACTGGATACTGCAAAGACTATGGGCCCTGACAACATTCCAGCAATAGTGCCAAAGGCTTGTGCTCCAGACCTTGCTGCTCCCATAGCCAAGCTGTTCCAGAACATTTACAACACCGGCATCTGCCCAACAATGTGGGAAATTGCTCAGTTATGTCCTGTACTCAAAAGGTAGGACAAATCCAAGTCAGCCAATTGCTGCCCAATCAGTCTACAACTGATCGTCATCATAATGATGGAAGGTGTCATCTCAACTCTTCTCTTCATTACAGCTTTGTTTCAAATATGGATGAACAGCTGTATTCCCCAGCATTGGGTAGACACTGGCATCTCCCAACAGCAATCCTAAAGCTGGAGAATGATCAAATATTAAAATATTTAAATAGACTCTCACCTCTGCTGGAGACAATCAGTTGCTCAGTGACATGCACCCCTCCTTTCCCACTCACTGCTACCTCACTAGTCAAACACTGTGGGAATTCATGCTACATTCCCCCCCATCCAGGGAAGAGAGCGCGAAGGGAGGCAGTTAGCTTGAGTGGGAGAGGATGGGATGGGGACCTGATGAAGAGCTTATGCTTGAACGTTGAATCTCCTGCCCCTTGGATCCTGGACGATTAGATTCAGGTTTGCGAAGTTTTACATTGAGTAGCTTTCTGCTAAACAGCCCTGCCTGTGATCATGGAGTTAGAATCTTTCACAGGGTTCTGGTGTGTGAGAGTTCCATCCATTGCAGTTGGTTAGAAACAGAGAGAATTGATCTATTCAAATGAACGTTAAATTGGTCGCTTTTATAAAGTAATATTTTGGATCTCGTTTGAGACCGGAGACAGGATTGAAAGTTTGTGACAAGGAGAGGGGTGGTCAGTGACTAACTGAGAAACCAAACGGAGCCCCCACACAACCCTGTATTGAGTAGCCCAAGAATGGCCTCCCACTGTCTAATGGAAACGCTGCCTGCAAGGGCTCCCAGCCAATCAAAGACTGTACTAGCAGCACCGCTGGGATCGTGCTGTTGCTTTTGCATTGGGGCCTCCACTGATGATAAAGGATGGAGACCTGGAGAGGGATGAGTGTGGGCAGGATGGGGTTGGCATTAGCGAGGGTAAAGAAGGTTATTGAAAGGGCAAAGTATTGTCTTGCCATGGCGATCTCCCCCCAAACCTGTTTCCAATGCTACATCCTTTGATTGACACAAAGTAAGTATGAAGGAACCCTATGAGCAGCCACAGATAAAACTGACCAATGTATCACAGGTAGATGCCCATTGGCTGCTAGCTAAGTAGGATCAGTGGTGGGTTGATGCCTTTTCATAGTGGGGAGGGAAAAAGGACTGCCATTCACCCTCCTCACATGGAACTTGAGCAGCATGCAATGATAAGACAGCAAGGTCCCTCGGAGAAAGTGAGGACTGCAGATGCTGGAGATCAGAGTCAAGAAGTGTGGCACTGGAAAAGCACAGCAGGCAGGAGATTCGATGTTTCGAGCATAAGTCTTCATCGGGTACCCATCCCACCCTCTCCCACTCAGGCTGACAGCCTCCCTTCGATCTCTCTTCCCTGGATGGGAGGATGTGGCACGAATTCCCACAGTGATGCAATTCAATGTCTGGGAGGAACAAGTAACTTTTATCCAATTATAGAATCCTATGTTCAGAAGACGCCCTTCAGCCCATTGAATCTGTACTGCTGAAAATGCACTACCATCTCCACTAGTCCAGCAGCGTTGAATATTATGGCATTTCAGGTGCTCATCTAAGTTCTTTTATGAGATTTCCTGCCTCAACCACACTCTCAGGCAGTACATTCCAGACTCCACTACCCTCTGGTGAAAAGCTTTTCCTTAAATCCTAAGCATCCTGCCATGCACTTTACAATGATGCGGGAAAAGCACAGCCGGTCAGGCAGCATCCGAGGGACAGGAGAGTCGACGTTTCGAATATAAGCCCTTCACCAGGAATGTCAACATTCTACATCAACGTTCCTGATGAAGAGCTTATGCTCGAAACGTCGACTCTCCTGCTCCTCGGATGCTGCCTGACCTGCTGTGCTTTTCCAGCACCACACTCTTGACTCTGCTCTCCAGCATCTGCAGTCATCACTTTCTCCTGCTTTACAATGATGTCATTCGTTATTGAGCCTCCAACTAAGGGGTAAAGCCATTTTCTGTTCATCCTGCCCATCCCCCTCATAATCCTATACACCTCTGTCAGGTCTTCAACCATCTCAGCTCCAAAGAAGACCACCTGAGCCTCTCTCTTTAGCGGTGAACTCTTTCCAAAAGCTCCCCTTCACTGGAGTTTCCCTCTCTCACTGCCTTGTGCCTTATCTAAAAGATATCGGTTGCTGTAGTTAGTCAGAGTGTGCGCTGTTTATCCTGTAATGGGCATGATGCTTGAAGATGAAGTAGAAGGATTTGGGTCTCTTTCCATTCAACAACCCCCACACTGTCACCCTGGAATTCCCATCATGTCTGAACCATGGTCTCACAGCTCAATGTCTTGGCAGCCTGCTCCTGCGACTATCAGAATGACATAGTGAGGTTTAGCCTGTATGTGGTGATGGTGCTTCAGCAGATTCATATCCTCAAGTGAAGGCCATCCTAATGATGCTCTCTGATCTACGAGTGAGTGATGGAGAGGTGAGGGATATACAGGGGGAATCAGTTTCAGGATCGCTGCAGTCAGCGCTGGCGTTGGATGGCACCGCACCCAATCCTGACTTCAGACTGACGGAGCTCCTTGTTATCAATCCACAGCACATTGCTGGTGCCACACCTCACAGCTGAGGGGGCTTCTCAGTGTGAACACAGCACCTGGGATCAACCCAGACTGTGCTGCTCATTTCTGATAATAAGGTCATAGCTTGGGCCGGCAGGAGTCTGGAAGAACAAGCCAGGCAATATCAGGACTGGGGGGGGTGGGTGTGTGGGGGGGGGGAGCTGCAGTTAAAGGGGGTGGCGGGACAGGATGGTGGAGTGGCGATAAATGAAGACAGGCAGAGGGTGCAACCTGGGTTGGTCAATGGGAGTTGGTGGCTGGGGGCAGTGGGAGGGAGGGGCTGGGCACACACAAAGGTCAAACAAGACATTGTCAACATCTGTTCACTGACCATAAGACTATCTGTTACATTCCACAGGACTTGATCAGCTCGGTCAGTTGTGGTGTTACTGAGCCACTTTTGATGGTGGACTTTGAAATCCCCCACTCAGGGTACGTTCTATGCCTTTGTCACTCTCAGTGTATCCTCCAGATGGTGTGTGCAACATGGAGGAGTATTGATTCATCAGCCAAGGGGGAGACAGCTCATGTTTGACCTGATTCCATAAGATTCCCTGAGGTGTGGAGTTCTCAGCGAAAACAACAGAGGTATAGCAACCCTCCCACCTTCACTCTGGCACCTCTGGTGATGGCGAGACCCATTGAACATTCCACTGAAACAAGCGAGAGCAAAACAAAGCAGGGCAGGACTTCTACACTTAATGGTAAAGGTCCTGGGGAGTGTTGCTGAACAAAGAGACCTTGGAGTGCAGGTTCATAGCTCCTTGAAAGTAGAATCACAGGTTGACAGGTTAGTGAGGAAGGTGTTTGGCACACTTGCCTTTATTTGTCAGAGTTAAACATTACACAACACCAGGTTTATTTGGAAGCACTAGCTTTCCGAGCACTGCTCCTTCATCAGGTGGTTGGTCAAAGCATTGAGTATAGGAGTTGGGAGGTCATGTTGTGGCTGTACAGGTCATGGGTTAGACCATGTTTGGAATACTGCGTTCAATTCTGGTCTCCCTCCTGTAGAAAGGTTGTCGTGGAATTTGAAAGATCTTCCTCCTATAGGAAAGCTGTTGCGAAACGTGAAAGGGTTCAGAAAATATTTATAAGGGTGTAGCCAGGATTGGAGATTTGAGCTATAGGGAGAGGCTGAATAGACTGGAACTATTTTCACTGGAGTTTCGGAGGCTGAGGCATGACCTCATAGAAATTTATAAAATCATGAGGGGTATGGATAGGGTAATTAGACAAGAGTAGTGGAGCACAAAACTAGAGGGCATAGGTTTACGGTAAAAGGGAAAAGATTTAAGAGGGACCTAAGGGGCAACATTTTCTCATAGGGAGTAATGCACGGAATGAGCTGCCAGAGGAAATGGAGGCTGATACAATTACAATATTTAAAAGGCATCCTGATGGGTATGTGAGTAGGAAGCATTTGGAGGAATATGGGCCAAATGCTGGCAAATGGGACTAGATTAATTTAGGATATCTGGTCAGCAAGGATGAGTTTTAACAAAGGACCTGTTTCTGTGCTGCACAGCTCTAGAACTCTAATTGCCAAGATCTCTAGCTTTTGAGGAATAAAACACCTTGGGTTCTGGGTTCCGCCTTAGGAAGATGCTCTTGCCCTCAGAATCACAAACATTCCCATCTCACTCCATAGACTTGATAAAAAATCACTGTACTGAGGAAAGGCTGCACTGTCAGAGGTGGTTTTCTTTTTGTTGAGATGTGAAATTAATGCCTCACCTTGATCTCTCAGGTAAATATAAAAGATCCCATTGAATTGATTGGAGGAAGAGATCTCCCTGGTGTGTTGGTCAACATTTCTAAATCAACATTGGTAACTACTCATGGTCCATGAAGGACTATAGCATCTGTGTCCATTGAGAGAGACAAAGTAGTTATATGCAGTTGAACATAAGCATGAAGCAAGACAGGCCTTTGATGAACTAGCACTGTCAGAATGGGTATTGGTCGCACTCTGGATCAGTGGTGCTGGAAGAGCACAGCAGATCAGGCAGCATTCAAGGAGCAGCGAAATCGACATTTCGGGCAAAAGCCCTTCATCAGGAATAAAGGCAGAGAGACTGAAGCGTGGAGAGATGAGCTAGAGGTGGGTGGGGGTGGGGAGAAAGTAGCATAGAGTACAATCTGTCAGTGTCCTCATAGATCACACTCCAGGCACTTAACAAACAGCCCACCCTCAGGCAACAGCACTAAGACAGTTCGAGTCAGGGTCGTATTTGTTGATACTGGGAGCATGCTGTGCACATAGTGGCTGCCGAGTTCCTGACTTTGCAAGAATGGGATCTACCTCAGTGGCCATTCCACACTTTGGGATTTCCGACACTTATGAAAAGTAGTGTCATCAGTGCAATTCCTTTCTGTGTATTGTTCAGGAAACCTTACTGAGAATACACACCAGCCCCCTCCCCCAGCCCTCAGAACCCGAGGCTGTGTATCCGGCCCGAGCTTCAGTTTCAGTCAACACATACAGTAGGTAATGTTGAGCAGTGTCTGGACAAGGCAATCCTCTGGAAACAGACTGCGGTTTAGGCATCTCCTCAAAGAGCCTGCAACACATTCCAGGTTGAAAATGAAGCCCAACTCATCAGCTCCCTCATATTATTCCAGTCTATTTTTACACAGCAGAGAAAGACCAAATGACCACACTTTCCACAAAGTACCACAAGCTGTTTCTGCACTCACAAGGCAGCACGTGTGTTGCTGACAACTGCACAGAATTGAAGAGCTTCTGACTATGTTACTGCTGGCCTTCTCCAGCTGATCACATTTAACTTTCTCTACCCTTATTAACATAATAAATACATTTCTTTCACAACCCCAGGCTGTCCCAGAGTGCACCATACCCGAATGAGTACTTTCTAAATTCTAGTCACCTGGATGTAGGTTTGCTTGCTGAGCTGGAAGGTTCATTTTCAGACATTTTGTCACCATACTCGGTCACATCATCAGTGAGCCTCCAGTGTGTTTAGGTTTCCTTGGGTTGGTGACATCATTTCCTGTGGTGATGTCATTTCCTGTTCTTTTTCTCAGGGAGTTGGTAAATGGGATCCAAGTCAATGTGTTTGTTGACTAGTCACCTTTGGAGGAAATACTGCAGTTGATCTGTGCACAGCAAGTTCCCAAATACAGCATTTTCTTGAACTGAGGCTGCTTGATGGTTTAATAATTGCTGACAAACCAGCAGGATTCTGCTGCTCCTCTTTGTCATGTTATTATTCAATTCCAAACATAACCCAAGAGGGCAGATAAGATCTCAGTCTGTAACCTGCATTGACGGTTTCTCTGACAGAGCTGCTCTCCTTCGGGAGAAAGTGAGGACTGCAGATGCTGGAGAGTCGGAGTTAAGAGTGTGGTGCTGGAAAAGCACAGCAGGTCAGGCAGCATCCGAGGAGCAGGAGAATTGAAGTTTCGGGCATAAGCCCTTCGTTAGGAATGGTGACTAGAGGAATAGAGCAGTAGACTAGAGTCGAGATCTAAAGGTGGGGCTTGAGCCCGTGACCGTGTCTGGGCACTGCTCCTGGGGGTTGGCCATTGGACCTTGATTGTGTAAAAAACTCTGAAGCACATCTCTCAAAGAAACTGCCCAACTACCACCCCCTGAAGTGGCATGAGATCAGAAACTGCTGGAGAAACTCGGCAGATCTGGCAACATCAATGGAGAGAAAAATAGTGATCTTCTTTCAGAAACTTGCCAGAAAGGAAGAGAAGAAGTTAGAATGTTGAATGAGCTGGAGAACGAAGTGGAACAGGGGAGCAGAACTGCTCGGAGTTAGTGATGCTGATGGAGAGAGACATGTCGAGGGTGTACATATGGCGACACATGGCACTGTGTGAGGGGTGCGGAGGGAGCCGCTGGCTGAGGACCAGTGTACATCACTGAGCTAACTATGATCCTGAGTGAATTCAAAACATGAAGGATGAACCTTCAATGGGATCCTGGGTTGGAGTCAGGTGCTGTCGCTCAGTGCTCTGCAGTGGCTGCCATTTTGAGGACAATGGGTTGCATTTTCCACAAGGAGGTGACTCAGCTGCAGGAGCAGGCCCCGTACACAGTTGGCACAGAATCCTGAGGCCCTGCTACTCCATATAACTGGCCTCCATTCAGCATTCCCACACAGTGGGCTGAGCTCTCTGCGTGCCCAAGCTATCAGAGACTTTGCATCTGCACCACTGATAGGAAGGTTTTCAGCAGACCTGAATAAGACTTCAGCTGTGATGCACCAAAATAAAATCCTCTCCTCATTATCATGGATCCCCCCCCCCACTTCAGCGGAACTTTTTTTTTATGCCATGATCCTCAATGCTCAAGTCTGATAAACTATGGCACCCACTATCCCAGCTATAGCATCCTCTCATCCTGAAGCCTGTCCATCATCTGCAAGGTACAAGTCAGCAGTGTGATGGAATATTCCCCATTTGCCTGGATGGGTGCAATTCATGCAGGTTTCTCTCCAAGTCACTCACTGACTTGGAAGTATGTTGCTGTTCCTTCAGAGATTTTGACCCAGCGACAGTGAACGAAGAACAATACAGTTCCAAGCCAGGATGATAAGGAACTTGGAAGGGAACTGGCAGGTCGTGGTGATCCCGTGTACCTGCTCCCTGCATCCTTCTAGATGGAAGTGGTCATCTGTTTGGAAGGTAATATCTTAAGATATTTGGTGAATTTCTGCAGTATGTCTTGTCCTTAGTACACACTGCTGCTACTGAGTGTCAGTGGTGGAGAGAGGATGTTTGTGGATGTGGTGCCTATCAAGAGGGCTGCTTTGTCCTAGATGATGTCAAGCTTCTTGAGTTTTGTTGGAGCTGCACTCATCCATTGTGGAGTCAGGTGAGTTATTTACTGCAGTATTCCTAGCCTCTGACCTGTTCCTGTAGCCACTGTGTTTATGTGGTGAGTCTAATTGAGTTTGTGGTCAATGATAATCACCAGGATATTGGTAGTGATGGTGACAGCATTGAGTGTCAAGAGGTGGTGGTTAGATTATCTCCTATTGGTGATGGAAATAGACTGGCATTTGTGTGGCACAAATATTACTTGCCATTTGTCAGCCCAATCCTGGATACTGACCAGGTGTTGTTGCATTTGAACATGGACTGCTTATGTGTCTGAACATTGTGCACTCTTTGGCATACATTCCCACTTCTGACCTTATGATGGAGGGCAGGTCATTGATGAAGCAGCTGAAGATGGTTGGACCTAGGACACTACCCTGAGGAACTCCTGCAGAGATATCCTGGAGCTGAGATGACTGACCTCCAACAACCACAACCATCTTCCTACGTATTGGGTATAATTCCAACCAGTGGAGAATTTGCCCCCAAGACGCACTGATTCCAGTTTTGCTAGGGCTCCGTGATGCCACACTTGGTCGAATGCAGCCTTGATATTAAGGGCTGTCACTCTCACCTCACTTCTGGAATTCAACTCTTCTGACCATTCTTGAACCAAGGCTGTAGTGAGGTCAGGAGCTGAGTGGCCCTGGCAGAATCTAAATTGATATGTTAGGCTCTTCCATCATTGTGAACGGAACTATTTGTGGAGTCTCTTCCTCCAGTGAGTTGTTTAATTGTCCGCCACCATCATGACAGGAAGTGGCAGGACTGCAGAGTTTAGGTCTGATCTATTAGTTATGTGATTGCTTAGTTCTGTTCTTTCACTTGCTGCTGATGTTGTTTGGTGTGAAAATAGTCCTGTTTGGTAGCTACACCAGTTGTGCCTGGTAGTTCTCCTGGCATGACTTCCTGCACTCTCCATTGAACCAGGAGATGATCCCCTCGCTTGATTAAGAAGGCAATATACTGGACCGTGAAAGTTGCAGATTGTGCTGCTGTTAGTCTTTTCCAGCATCTAGGTCAATGCTGGGTGCTTTATCTGGTTTCACTTCTTCGTTGAGAATTTGTAGCCAATTGTTTCGATGGAGTGACTTGCTGGACCATTTCAGAGGGAGTTGCGATGAGTCTGGAATCACGTGTAGGCCAGGTCAGGTGAGAATGGCTGATTTCCCTCCCTGAAAGGCATTAGTGAACCAGATGGGATCTTGCTGACAATTGGTAATGGTTTCATGTTCATCAGTAGATTCTTAATTGAAGAGTTTTACAAATTTAAAATTCCATCATCTGCCATGGTGAGATTCAAACCTGGATCCCCAACACTTCAGCTGAGTTTCTGGATTAATTGTCTCGCAACAATGCCACAAAGGTCTTTCCCTCTCCATATAAATCACAGACGTCTCCTGCTTCCAAAAACAATCAGCAAAAGGCAAGAGCCGAATTTTTATGAATGTTACAGAAGAAAACTTTATAGCAAGGTTCAACAAAAAACATTCCACAGTCAAAGCATCTCATACCTGGTAAGAGATGTGTTCTAGCAGGAGAGTGAGGAGCTCCGTGGAAAGGAAGAATTTTGTCACAATAAAGCAAACTGCATCACGCGGTAATGTTCTATAGGAGCAGTCCTGAGTTGCAGTTGAGCTGGATACTCAAAGAAACTATTGGAGATAAAATTGACATCCTCAGAGAACAAAGGGATACTCTCGAAAACAGTAATACAGAGCAAGAACTGCTGCAACAGGGAGCAGGCCGCATGAGGCACGGGCTACAGCGAGAGAAATCACAATCTGCAAAAGCAATCTGACCAGCCCCCACCCCCCAGGCCACAGATCCAGAGCCTTCATGAAGTTAGAACTAAAGAGATAAAGAGGCAGATTTGAAGCAGCCCTGGGTTAGTGGAAGGAGAATGGTTGGAGATTCTATGAAGGCATTGTAAGGTGGGAGATCCATGTTTAGAAATAAGGTCACAAAAATCAGAAAAGCGGAAAGTGAAGTCATGGAATAGGTAGGAATAATCTATTTGAGCCACAAAAGGTGGGAAAGCTCCAATTTAACCAGGAGAAGGCTGCAAAACATGGTAAAAAAAACTTTCAGTTGCCACTCACAGCAACAGAACTGCTGATGCTGCAAAATAAAAGCCTTTTTTTGTAAAGAAAATAAATAGTCACATTGGAAGACATGGCAGCAGCAAAAATAATGCTAGGAACATTTAGTTTTAGAGATCGACAATTAGAACATTGAATTGAACATCTTGGGAAAACATTTTTCTTATACAGAATAGTTTCCTAACTGGACACTAAATCAGGAGCTCAACAAGTTAACATATTCATATATGTTGTTGTGGTTCTGTTCACCGAGCTGGGAATTTGCGTTGCAGACGTTTCGCCCCCTGTCTAGGTGACATCCTCAGTGCTTGGGAGCCTCCTGTGAAGTGGTCCTGTGATGTTTCCTCCGGCATTTATGGTGGTTTGTCTCTGCCGCTTCCGGTTGTCAGTTCCAGCTGTCCGTTGCAGTGGTCGGTATACTGGGTCCAGGTCGATGTGTTTGTTAGTAGAATCTGTGGATCTGTAATGCAAAGATTAGAACAAACAGTCTTACCGCAAATTCAACCCAAATTCTGGGTCAGATATGTGGATGACACCTTTGTAATCATTAAAAACACAGAAATAGAGAACACACACCGGATCATCAACGCCACAGGAATCAGATTCACTAGAGAGGAAGAAAAGGACAACCAACTCCCATTCCTAGACGTGATAGTACAGAGAACACAGAACGGAGATTTCACCACAAAGGTATACAGGAAAACCACATACACAGAAAGAGGAATCCTTAGTTATATTGGTTAAAGAAATTTGTTTCACATTGTTAATGAGATGGAAACCTGTGACAACATTGGGTTTGAAAGAAATGTTCTGTGATTGGGAATAAAGAGTTCATATTGCAAGAATCTGTATATTTGTGGGGAAAGATATCCAATTAGATAGCCAATGGGCTGTTCACCCTATTTGAGTTAACGAGCAAAATTATACCTGAAATAACTCAGAGTACAACACAGTTTGGTGAATAAATAGTTACATCAAATTCAAGTCTGTTGTCAATGCTGAGATGACTTGGCAGAGGCCAGTTCCAACAGAATATGTAACCTCTTTATCTTCCCAGGAATAAATCTTGTAACAGTGACAGACGTCATGCCAACAGACTCAATCCTGAAACAGCAGAACTGATGATTAGAGTACGTCACAATTCAATCGCTGAGAGTGAATAAGAATGTCCAAACCAATCAACAAAAATTAAGAAGTCTACTCATTGGGCAAATTGAAAATAAACTTCATCTGACTCTGATTGAAGGGGCAGTGCATACAACTGCAAGGAGCCTGCCACTGAGAGAGGACAATCTCCAATGATTCAAGATTCTGCAAAGACACAATCACCTGTTTCAGCAGGAAGGTGCACTCTGCATGGGAAATCCAAGAGATTAAATGTACTCCACTCCAAAGGGACCTACAAACCTCAGGCTGTCAGAAAGGGAATCAAAGTCAATGGTCTTCCATGCAGAAGGTTACTAATCTCCCAAGCCCAAACAAAACCAGATTGCCTGAATTTGTCAAAGTTCAAAATCACCCAACACCAGGTTATAGTCCAACAGGTTTAATTGGAAATACCAGCTTTCAGAGTGCTGCTCCTTTGTCAGGTAGCTGGTGGAGCAGGATCATAGAACACAGAACTTAAAGCAAAAGATTATAGTGTCATGCAACTGATGTGATATAGTGAACAAACCTAGATTACTGTTAAATCTTTCAGTTTTAGCATGGGCTGCAGGTTTTGATTCATTAATATGTAAATCCTGGAACTTCTTTCAAGTCACATTCCCGAGATAACTTGAGGTTTTATAAAGAAAGGTTTTATAAAGACATCTCAACTCAACCAATGCATTAAAGGTGTGAGGTTAGAGTCTGTGACTTGAAAGAAGTTCTGGATTTACATATAAATTAAGCCTGCAACCCATTCTAAAAGATGAAAGACTTAACAGCAATCTAGATTTGTTCAATATATCGCATCAGTTGTATGACGCTGTGAATTTTTGTGACAAATTCTGTGTGCTATGATCATATCCAACTAGCTACCTGATGAAGGAGCAACACTCCGAAAGCTAGTGCTTCCAAATAAACCTAAAAATCACACTACACCAGGTTATAGTCCAACAGGTTTAATTGGAAGCACACTAGCTTTCAGAGCATCGCTCCTTCATCAGGTGATAGTAGAGGGCTCCACTATCACCTGATGAAGGAGCATCGCTCCGAAAGCTAGTGTGCTTCCAATTAAACCTGTTGGACTCTACCCTGGTGTTGTGAGATTTTTAACTTTGTACACCCCAGTCCAACACCGGATCATGAATTGGTAATGTGAGGGACTTGGGGACAGATGGAGTGGTGGTAAATGTGATAATTACAGATGTAAATATTTCATTTTATGGCTTGGGCAGTGATATTATATGAAGGTGAAAGGACTGAAAGGGTTAATGTAAAGAGTGCCTTAAGTACCATCTATTATGACAATGTCATATAGACTTGTGAACAAAACAGCTTCGGTGTAAAACCTAATATCCAGGCCCCCTTCACAGTGTCTAGCATATCAAGGTAACGTGCAATAAAACTACTACTTGTTCAATACAAGAACCTCTTCTGGTCAAAGTAGAAAATGGTTTTCCTTGACCACACTCAAGCCAGTGGAATCCACTGAACCCTACATTTCAAGAGGATGGTGGCTGCAAAGCAGAACTGGGTTTAGCTGCACATACAACAGGAAACTCAATTTCAAAAAGACAATGAGGATTGGGCAATTAATGCTGACCCAGCCAGCAACAACCACATTCTGGATGTGAGTAAATAAACAAGACGTATGCACATTTACACGCACACACAATCATGTTGAGGGTCTTTCGCCGTTACTTCCCCTCGTTAGTACAGCCGAGACAGAAGTTACAGGTCCCCTGATTATCATCCTGAGAGCAGCTCAGTAGAAGCTGAACTTGGGATGTTACGGTCTGTGCTGGACATATGTACTCACTGTATCACAGAGTTTCTGTGCCCCATGTAAATCCCTGAAGAAATTCAGTCAAAGTCACCTGAGGAAAGAGAAACCAAAGGTATTGCTGGGGAACTGTTTTACACTTGCCCTGAACAGACTTGTTTTCAGGACTCTGATCAAACGAAGTTTGCGGGTTTATATTTACGTATCTCTGCAGGATTTTGTTTGCTGAAATAACTGACAAAGTCTTTTAATTTCTAGCAACACCCCCCCCATCCAAAAAAAACTCTGATCTTTTTCGTTGGCTACTTATAGAGTTGATGCAATGTAATTTTCCCTGTAATGTTTACACTGTGTGGGTAATAGATCCAGGCTTGGTGGTTAACAGGCCAGAATTCTTCTGTGTCTGCCTTTTCAAAGACTGTTTCTCAAAAATGCTAATATTTTATTTTGACTGTTCCTTGAGGCTGGAATTCTCAGAAATATGAACTTGATATTTGCCTTGCTCTGATGTGTCACCTTCTTGAATTTGGTTTATGTTTTGTGTGAAATAGGAGGCTTTTTTTTATATACGGGAGAATGGGTATAAATGTGAATGCAGACGCACAATCAAGATATAACGAGGAAGTGGCCAATCCCAGATATGGAGAGTTAGGGTGCAGGGCAGCCTGAGTACAGGACTGAAGTGTAGGCAGCGCAAACCTAGAATCTTTTACTCCTCTGGCATTATGCAAAGGGCTTATCATTTCAATTCTCCTATATCCACCCCTCAATCAACAGTGTCAAAGAAAACAAGCCAACTGGTCCATCAGTTCTTCGCCATCTAAGGGACCTTGCTTTCTGTAATACGACCCTGTAGTTGCCCGTGAAACAGAAGCCATTTTGCTGTGGAATCATTTGTAGTTTCTACAGTCTTTGAGGTCTTTCTTGGAAGTAAGGCGCTACGTAAATGTGAAGCTCTGTTTCAGACTGAGAACATTTAACAATTCGATTTGTGTTCAGTCGCAAACCCAGGAATTCAGCTCGAGCATGGGCTGAAGGTAAACCTTTGGCTCATCATTGTTGAATGTTTAATGCACAGCTTCCTGAGCTATAGAAAGAGATGAAGAGAAAATGGAAAGTCCAAGATCATCATGTGTGTTCTGTATCTATGATTCCACGAAATCAAAAGCATTAAAGATCAGCCTGGTGGCTCCTTTTAGGCATGTGGAAGGATTTCCTGGCTGTACATCTAGTTTCCTGTCCATCCTGTGATCTCCTCGCCATCTATTCATGGCCTAGATATTATAATGTCTCTGCTCCAATCCTTGCAAGGAAGCCTGCTGATCAGAAGGTTGTGATGTTAATATCTCTGGAATCTGTTGTGGACAAAGCGGATCTGTTCTGTCCAAGATTCCTGGCAATCTGGAAGGACTAAGAGTCTGAGCTTATTGTGGGTCTGATGTTCAGGAATGCTTTGGGGGATTTCATGAGTATACAGTCTGTGTCACTGCATGAGACTAGCGGTGTCTAAAGTCGGTGTGCATCTGGTAGGCCAATTTATATGAGATTCCTAACACTGGAACTAGGCAGTGCTGTCTGAATCCCCCAAAGGGAGGTTTTTGGGAAGACTATTGACGAGAACCCTTGAGACCAAGAGATGGGCACAGCAATAGAGAGAGGGAGATCTCAGAGACTAATGATGGTGAAGGTGGAGGGGAAGAAACATCAGAGGTCCTGCATTGAAATTAATAAGAACATAGAATCCCTACAGTGTGGATGTCCAACCCAACATGTCCACACTGACCCTCCAAAGAGTATCCCAGACTCATTCCCCTGACTAATGCTGGATCAGTGGTGCTGGAAGAGCACAGCAGTTCAGGCAGCATCCAACAAGCAGCGAAATCGACGTTTCGGGAAAAAGCCCTTCATCAGGAATAAAGGCAGTGAGCTGGAAGCGTGGAGACATAAGCTAGAGGAGGGTGGGAGTGGGGAGAGAGTAGCATAGAGTACAATGGGTGAATGGGGGAGGGGATGAAGGTGATAGGTCAGGGAGGAGAGGGTGGAGTGGATAGGTGGAAAAGGAGCTAGGCAGGTAGGACAAGTCCGGACAAGTCATGGGGACAGTGCTGAGTTGGAAGTTTGAAACTCGGGTGTGTTGGGGAAGAGGAAATGAGGAAGCTGTTGAAGTCCACATTGATGCCCTGGGGTTGAAGTGTTCCGAGGCGGAAGATGAGGCGTTCTTCCTCCAAGTGTCTGGTGGTGAGGGAGCGGCGGTGAAGGAGGCCCAGGACCTCCATGTCCTCGGCAGAGTGGGAGGGGAAGTTGAAATGTGGGGCCACGGGGCGGTGTGGTTGATTGGTGCAGGTGTCCCGGAGATGTTCCCTAAAGCGCTCTGCTAGGAGGCGCCCAGTCTCCCCAATGTAGAGGAGACCGCATCGGGAGCAACGGATACAATAAATGATATTGGTGGATGTGCAGGTAAAACTTTGATGGATGTGGAAGGCTCCTTTAGGGCCTTGGATGGAGGTGAGGGAGGAGGTGTGAGCACAGGTTTTACAGTTCCTGCGGTGGCAGGGGAATGTGCCAGGATGGGAGGGTGGGTTGTAGGGGGGGCGTGGACCTGACCAGGTAGTCACGGAAGGAACAGTCTTTGTGGAAGGCGGAAAGGGGTGGGGAGGGAAATATATCCCTGGTGGTGGGGTCTTTTTGGAGGTGGTGGAAATGTTGGTGGATGGTTTGGTTTATGCGAAGGTTGGTAGGGTGGAAGGTGAGCACCAGGGGCGTTCTGTCCTTGTTACAGTTGGAGGAGTGGGGTCTGAGGGCAGAGGTGAGGGATGTGGCCAAGATGCATTGGAGGGTGTCTTTAACCACGTGGGAAGGGAAATTGCGGTCTCTAAAGAAGGGGGCCATCTGGTGTGTTCTGTGGTGGAACTAGTCCTCCTGGGAGCAGATACGGCGGAGGCGGAGGAATTTGGAATACGGAATGGCATTTTTGCAAGAGGTAGGGTGGGAAGAGGTGTAATCCAGGTAGCTGTGGGAGTCGGTGGGTTTCTAAAAAATGTCAGTGTCAAGTCGGTCGTCATTAATGGAGATGGAGAGGTCCTGGAAGGGGAGGGAGGTGACAGAGATGGTCCAGGTAAATTTAAGGTCAGGGTGAAATGTGTTGGTGAAGTTGATGAATTGCTCAAATTCCTCACTGGAGCACGAGGTGGCGCCAATGCAGTCATCAATGTAGCGGAGGAAGAGGTGGCCTAGCTCCTTTTCCACCTAACCACTCCACCCTCTCCTCCCTGACCTATCACCTTCATCCCCTCTCCCACTCACCCATTGTACTCTATGCTACCTTCTCCCCACCCCCACCCTCCTCTAGCTTATCTCTCCACGCTTCAGGCTCTCTGCCTTTATTCCTGATGAAGGGCTTTTTCCCGAATCGTCGATTTCGCTGCTCCTTGGATGCTGCCTCAACTGCTGTGCTCTTCCAGCACCACTGATCCAGAATCTGGTTTCCAGCATCTGTAGTCCTTGTTTTTACCCCTGACTAATGCTCCTAATCCACACATTCCTGAACACTATGGGCAATTTAACATGGCCAATTCACGTAAACTGCACATCGTTGGACTGCGGGATGAAACCAGAGCACCCAGAGGAAACCCACACAGACACAGGGAGAATGTGCAAACTCCACACAGATATTCGCTGAGGCTGGAATTGAACCTGGGTCCCTGCTGCTGTGAGGCAACAGGGCTACCCACTGAGCCAGCATGCCGCAGACAGATTGCAGGAGAGGGAGAGACACAGGACATGAAGGAGACAAGCAGGAGATGTGCAGTAGGAAGGAAATGACAAGATGAACAGTGTGACTTTGACTATAGGTGACTGATGAATGCAGGGGCAGTCCCTCTGACTTCCACAGTTTGTGGAATTCACCTCAAACTCCATTGGGTGCAGCATGAATTGAGACTGTTCAGTTCTGAGAAGCTGATTGTAAATAGAAGACTGAGTCTGAATTAGAATTATTCTGTCTCGGTTGTTGTGATTCACTCTGAACCTCTTCCCTCCACCCACAAGAACCACAACATCTCAAGGCTGAGGTTCACTGTTGTGAACATGATGGAGCAATAAGTCCAAGTTTCCTCTCCTCCTGCCAGTTTCACTTGCCACAGGCCCCTGTATCTGTGTCAGCCACATCACCAGACAAGAGAGGTTATCGTGCCAGTGAGATTACCAGAGAGTGGAATTCCATTAGAATGGGCTCAATTTCTGTACTGGTCTTAGAAGTTTGAATTGTGACACCACGATATGTTGTGGGCTAAACTTCCAGCAGAGGCCAATGGAGACTCTATGAATTAATTGGATGTTTTAGTGCATTTCCAAGGACAGTTTAAGAGATATAGTGAGAAAATAGTTTGTGAAAACTTTGCAACACTTCACCAATGGAGAACTCTTCATCCAACTGAGTATATACCTGGAAGGAAGCAATGATTACCAGTCTGATATCGAAAACTCTTCCTGGGTGATACAATTCCATCCACAGAGGAGCAGGAAGGCTTCACTTGATCTGAGCTGATTGGGGTGACTCAGATACCTCTGCGATAAGTTCTTTTGCTTGTTTCGTACCCATCTTCAATCTCACACCAAGTCCAGTCCAGACATGACCCCAGTGTTGGCTGGCTGATCTCAGCTCTGAGTTCAGCACAGCCTTGGGTTTAAAATCCCCTTGGAAATGCTCCGCCCTCTCCACCTCTCCTCCCCATCCCCACCAGGAGCTGGTCATAGTCATCCCAAATACAGGATCTCTGCTCCACTCCAGCTTGGGCGGCTCACAGATTTCCCAAGGCCTGTCACTCCAGCATTGCTGACTGAGCCTCCACCTGCCAGGGGCAAAGCTCAGAAGCTAAACCTGACTGAACCCCACCCCTCCATCACCAAACCATCATCTCCTAGACCATACAGAACCTCATCACCTCAGGAGATCTCCCACCCACAGCTTCCAACCTCATAGTCCGGGAACCCCGCACTGCCCGGTTCTACCTCCTTCCCAAGATCCACAAGCCTGACCACCCTGGCCGACCCATTGTCTCAGCATGCTCCTGCCCCACTGAACTCATTTCTACCTACCTCAACACTGTCCTATCCCCCCCCCAGTCCAGGAACTCCCCACATACGTTCGAGACATCACCCACGCCCTCCACCTCCTCCAAGACTTCTGTTTCCCCGGCCCTCAACGCCTCATCTTCACCATGGATATCCAATCCCTCTACATCTCCATCCGCCATGACCAGGGCCTCCAAGCCCTCCGTTTTTTCCTCTCCAGACGTCCCCAACAGTACCCTTCCACCAACACACTCATTCGTTTGGCCGAACTGGTCCTCACCCTTAACAGTTTCTCCTTCGAATCCTCCCACTTCCTCCAGACCAAAGGGGCAGCTATGGGCACACGTATGGGCCCCAGCTATGCCTGTCTCTTTGTTGGCTACGTAGAACAGTCCATCTTCTGTAGTTACACCAGCACCACTCCCCACCTCTTCCTCCATTACATTGATGACTGCATTGGCACCAACTCATGCTCTCACGAGGAGGTTGAGCAATTCATCAACTTCACCAACACATTCCACCCTGACCTTAAATTTACCTGGACCATCTCTGACACCTCCCTCCCCTTCCTGGACCTCTCCATCTCCATTAATGACGACCGACTTGACACTGACATTTTTTTACAAACCCACCAACTCCCACAGCTACCTGGATTACACCTCTTCCCACCCTACCTCTTGCAAAAATGCCATCCCGTATTCCCAATTCCTCCGCCTCCGCCGTATCTGCTTCCAGGAGGACCAGTTCCACCACAGAACACACCAGATGGCCTCCTTCTTTAGAGACCGCAATTTCCCTTCCCACGTGGTTAAAGAAGCCATCCAACGCATCTCGTCCACATCCCACACCTCCGCTCTCAGACCCCACCCCTCCAACCGTAACAAGGACAGAACGCCCCTGGTGCTCACCTTCCACCCTACCAACCTTCACATAAACCAAATCATCTGCTGACATTTCCGCCACCTCCAAATGGACCCACCACCAGGGATATATTTCCCTCCCCACCCCTTTCCGCCTTCCGCAAAGACTGTTCCCTCCGTGACTACCTGGTCAGGTCCACGCCCCCCACTTCACTCTAGTTCCAAACTTCCAGCTCAGCACTGTCCCCATGACTTGTCCGGACTTGTCCTACCTGCCTATCTTCTTTTCCACCTATCCACTCCACCCTACCCCCGCCCCCGACCTATCACCTTCATCCCCTCCCCCACTCACCTATTGTACTCTATGCTGCTTTCTCCCCACCCCCACTCTCCTCTAGCTTATCTCTCCACGCTTCAGGCTCTCTGCCTTTATTCCTGATGAAGGGCTTTTGCCCGAAACATCGATTTTACTGCTCCACGGATGCTGCCTGATCTGCTGTGCTCTTCCAGCACCACTGATCCTCAACCTCACTCTCTCTGTCCTCTCTTGATTCCTTTAAGATGCTGTCCTTAGAGCCAAACACTCTGCTCAACTTACAAGCCTGATGAAGGGTTCCTGCTCAAAACGTCAACTCCCTTGTTCCTCGGATGCTGCCTGACCGGCTGTGCTTTTCCAGCACCACTCTGATCTTGACTCTAATCTCCAGATCTGCAGTCCTCACTTTCACCTCAACATACAAACCACCAGCCCGCACGTTCCTTCATGTGGCCTGGCTTCAACTTTGTCGATAGCACTGCTGTGAGGTGTCTTTCTTGGGATACTGTGGAAACGCAAGCCCGTTGTTGCTGAACATCAGCTGAAGTGCTTCGAGACTCAAGCCTACATTCCACCAAAGGTCGGTGTTTTGGGGAACGGGAGCTGGGAAAGATGAGGATAAATCTGGCAGTCCTTCGAAGTGAGGAGGATGATTGTCCTGGATAAAGCCTGTAGCAAGGCTCTTCTGTGGGAGTTTCATAACATCAGCAGGCTGCTGCTGACCAGGACAATATCCTGAAACCTCAATTCCCCTGCTCCTCGGTTGCTGCATGACCTGCTGTGCTTTTCCAGCACCACACTCTTGACTCTGATCTCCAGCATCTGCACTCCTCACTTTCTCCCAGGACAATATCCAGTTCTTACAAACTGCCAGAGGTGGACTGGAAGAATTGACTGGTTCAGGATTGGTGTGTTTCACTATTCACTTTCCTTTGCCATCAGGTCCCAGAGTGGGACTCAAACTCAGAGCTTGGGGCTCTAAGAGGCCTCAAGACCCTGGTTGGAGGGATCATCCAGCTCAGGAACTGGAGAACCTGTAATGAGACAATAATTACCGTGAACCCATTATGTGTGTGAGGGTCTTACTAGAGAAGAGAGGAATACTGCCCTCTTCAAATATCCAACAACAAAGGAGGTAGAGGAAGCTCAGAGGTAGCAATGAGTTTGGTACAGAGAAAAATCTCTTTCCATTGCCAATCCATCCCAATTTTCATAGGGCAGATCCATTATGGACTAGATACTAAGTAAAGGTCCGACTACACAGCCCATTCAAATACTCCCCACAGAGTACTGTATAGCTTAGGTATCAAGAAAAGCTCCCTCTACATTGCCATGTCAATGGTTACATTAGCAAGTGTAGATAGTTTGGATATAGGAAAAAGTTCCCTCTAAACTGTGTCATTCAGACTCTCTAGGACAGAGACAGCACATTGTTAAGTACAAAGTAAACCTCTTTCTACACTGTCCACATCAAACACTCCCAGGACAGAGACAGCACATTGTTAGATACCAATTAAAGCTGCCTCTGCACTGTTCCCATCAAACCCTCTCATGACAAACATTGCACCAGGTTAGAGACAGATTAAAGCTGCCTCTATGTTGTCCCCATCAAACACCCCCAGGACAGGGACAGCACAGGATTAGATACCGCCAGAATAAAGCTGCCTCTACATTACCCACATCAAACATTTCCAGTCCTGGTTCAATATAGGTTATATGTAGAGTAAAGCTTTCTATCAATTGTCCCAGCAACCATTTCTGGAAGGTACACGGTATGGTTAGATCCAGAGGTAAACTCCCTCCCCACTGCCCCATCAGACATTTCAAGAAGAGGTGCAGTTATGGTTTTAGTAGTGTGAAGCTCCCTCTACAGCTTAACATCAACATTTCCAAGAGCAGATACTGTACGGGTTGGATATATAGAAAGGTCAGGAACAGAAGAACAGGGAGCAGAAGTAGGCAATTGGGCCCCTCAAGCCCACTCTGCCAGTTGGTGCGATCACGATCAAACTCATCTCAGACTCAAATCCTTTCTCACTCCCTGTAATCCTTTAACCCATGACAAATTAAAAACCCGTCTATCTCCTCCTTAAATGTATTCAGTGTCCCAACGTCCTCCACACTCTGGGGGAGTGATTTCCAGGTTCATGACCTTTTGAGAGAAGTAATCCCTCTTCATCTCTATTTTAAATCTGGGATCCCTCAGCCTAAAATTAGGGCCTCTTGTTCCAGATTGCCCACAAATGAAAACATTTGCTTTGCAGCTAATTTGTCAATCCCCTTTTGCACCTTTTACACCTTAATTGGATCTCCTTTCTTCTTTCTAACCTCTGGTAAGTGTAGCCTAAATGGCTCAATCTTTCCTCATAAGACAAACCTTTCATCTCTGGAATTAATCCAGTGTACCTCCTCTGAACTGCAGTTACATCGTTCTCAAGTAAGGAACATCAAAACTGTAGGAGGTACTCCAGCTGTGGCCTTACCAATGCCTTGTTCAATTGCAACAACACTCCCCACATTATACTCCATTCCTTTAGCAATAAATTCCAAAAATCCATCTGTCTTTCTTATTATCTGCTGTATCTACATATTAGCTTTCTGCAAATTCATGAAGACACCCGGATCCCTCTACACCCGGATCCCTCTACACCAAGGCATTTTGCACTTTCTCACCACGGACTTAATAAATTGCTTTTCTATTTCTCTGACTGAAATGAATAACCTCACACTGACCCATGTTGAACTTCCTCTGCCAACATTTGGACCATTCACCTAACACATTCATATTCATTTGTAATTTTTTTTATTCTTTCATTTCAAAGTACTTTCCTACCTACTGGCATCTGCTAATTTGGTTTGTGTCTTCGATCCCTGCACTCAAGTCATTAATATAGATTGTAAATCCATGGTGCCTGAGGACTGAACCCAATAGAACCCCATTAGTTATAGCTTGCCAACCAGAAAAAGACCCATTATCCTGCTTCTCTGCCTTATGTTGGTTAGCTAACCCTGTATCCAAGTTAATGAATTACCTCAATCCTGTGTGATGTTACCTTGTACATTATCCTTTTGTGGAGCACCTTCTGGAAGTCCAGATGTACCACATCTACAGGATCTCCATTATCGACTTTGCTTGTTACAACTTTGAAGAATTCTAGCAAACTAGTCAGTCATGATTCACTGTTCATCAATCCATGGTCTCTCTGAAAATTGCAACTTGATTTTCCAAATGCCCCACTATTACTTCCTTCATAATTAATTCCAATAATTTCCCAATGACAGACATTAAACTAACTTGTCTATAGGTTCTCACTTGCTGCTTGCCTCCCTTTTTGAATAAGAGGTTACATCAGCATTTTCCCAATCCACGGGAACTTTTCCAGAATCAAAGGAGTTTTGGAATATGACAACAAATGAATCCATTATCTCAGCTGTGACTTCCTTTAAATCCCTGGGTTGTAGGCCTCAGGTGTTGTGGACCTGTCTGACTTCGATCTCAACAGTTTGCTTTTTCCTGAGTGATGGTGATCATTTGAAATTCCCCTTTGACTATATCCCATTACTATTGAGATGTTTCCAGTGTCCTCCAGTATGAAAACTGTGGCAAAATATTGATTCAGTGTGGGGCCCAGGTTTCTGATCCTCACGCTAAATTTGAAATTCCAATATGCTATGATCACAGTTCCCTGGAGGATTCTTTACTTTATTAATCCCATCTCCTTATACACTTCTCCAAAATAGCCTCCTCACTGGTTAGAAACACATAGTTCCAAGAAACATATCTGATACACTCCGTGAATTCTGCTTCCAAACTACCATTGCCAATTCGATTCATCTGGCCTATATGTATCCTAAATTACCCATGCTGAGATCAGAGTCCTGGTGAAATTGCATACTAGGATTTTGGGCACCATGATGGCTCCGTGGTTAGCACTGATACCTCACAGTGCCAGGGACATGGGTTCTATTCCATGCTTGGGCAACTATGTGGAGTTTGCACATACTCTCCGTGTCTGTATGGATTTCCTCTGGGCACTCTAGTTTCCTCTCAGATGTGCAGGTTAGGTGGATTGGCCATGCTAAATTGCCCATAGTCTCCAGGGATGTGCAGGCTAGGTGGATTAACCATGAGATAGCATAGAGGCTTGAGTCTGGAAGGATGGTCTTCAGAGGGGCAGTGTGAACTTGATGGGCCAAATGGCCTGCTTCCATATTGTTGGGATTCTATGAATTGGACCCTGACCTAATAGTCATCTCCCTCCATCCACTGTACTGATGCCAATGTCCTGTGAATTTGAATCCATTTCTTCCACACCATTCTTTGAGTCATATGCCTTTTGTCCCTGCGCCAACTAGCTCATAGCTAAGGTAGTAATCCAGAGATTGTTAACATTTTGATTCTGCTTTTTAATTTAGCCCCTCGCGGCTCATATTCTTTCAGCAGAGCCTCTTTCCTCTTCCTGCCTATATGTTGGTACTTGCCTGGACCACAAGAACTGGATCTTTCCCTTCCCACGTGACATTCCTCTGCAGCCCCGGATGAGATATCTTGAACCTAGGCACCAGGCAAACAACACAGCCTTTGGGACTCTCGATCCAGGCCACAGAGAACAGTGTGTATTCCCCTGACTGTGTTATCCTGATTATATCTACATTTCTCTTTTCTCCCTCATCTCGAATGGCTTCCTATGGTGCTATGGTCAGTTTGCTCATTCGCCCAACAGCCCCCACTTCCATCCACACAGGGAGCAAGAAACGCAAACTTGTTAAAGTTCAAGGGCTGAGATTCCTTCAGCACTAACTCCTACATCTCTCTGCCTGCCTCGCTCACAGTCACAACCTCCCTGTGTGACCACTGGCGAAGTTTGAGATAGTTAATCTAAGGGGTGTGACTCTCTCCTGAAACAGTGCTCAGGTAATTCTCCCCCTTGCTGATGTGTTACTGTGATCGAAGCTCAAACTCCAGCTCAGCAACTCTGAGCCAGAGATCATCTCATGCAGGTACAACACCTCTCACCCTACACTATCACATTAAATTTTCTAGGCTAGTATACAAGTGATTAGATAAAGATTAAAGTTCTCCCTACTCTGTCCCCATCAATCACTCCCAGGACAGGTATAGCTTGGGGTTGGATACAGAGTAAAACTCCCATGATGTTTTCTTCATCAAATAGACCCAGGACAGGAGTAATGCAGGACAGATACAGTCACAACACCCCATACAATACTAAGCTCTCTTAGCTCAGATGTACTATGCCAATATAGAGTAAAGTTACCCTCCCTTGGTGCATCAGAGAGTCAGAGTGAAACCCTTTTAAGCATGTCAAGGCTGGAATACACTCCCACTATATAATTCTATCAAACATGTTCAGAAGCCAATCAGGACATCTTCAGATTAAAATTCCAGTTCCATTTTCTTGTAAATCACTTCCATGTCTGCTGCACCAAGTGTATAATACAGAAATTGTTAAATGTTGTCATTATCAATACACAGCCAATACCGGCGTGCTTCCAAGATCAATACGCTGCCAATAACAAAACATTGAAGAGATCAATACATCCCAATATTTTTCCACAGCCAAATCACTCCACTGCCAATATCAGTACACTGCCAAGATCAATTCCCTACTGAGATCAAAATGATCCCAATATACCACTCCACTGCCAGGCTGAATTTAGTGCTAATATCAGTGCTTTTCCTGGATCAATGCATGACTAATTCAACATGCAGCCAAGATGAGTGCTTAGGCAAAATCAATACATTGCTAAGCTCAAAACAGCATAAAGTATAGGAGTGAATTTAGGCCATTCAGCCCATCAAGTCTACTTTGCCATTCAAACATGGCTGATATGTTTCTCAATCCAATTCTCCTGCCCTCTTCACATAACCCTTGAACATAGCCAAGGTCAATACATATCCAATATCAAAACAGACCCAAGATCAACGCATATCAAATATCAATACACACCAAATGTCAATACATACCCAAGATCAATACATACCCAATATCAATTCATACCCAAGATCAATACATACCAAATATCAATTCATAGCCAAGATCAATAAAAAAACAAAGATCAATACATACCCAAGATCAATACATACCCAATGTCAATACATACCAAATATCAATACATACCCAAGAACAATACATCCCCAATATCAATACATTCCCAAGATCAATACATACCAAATATCAATTCATAGCCAAGATCAATACAAAGCAAAGATCAATACATACCCAAGATCAATTCATACCCAATATCAATACATACCCAAGATCAATACATACCCAATGTCAATACATACCAAATACCAATACGTACCCAAGAACAATACATCCCCAATATCAATACATTCCCAAGATCAATACATACCAAATATCAATTCATAGCCAAGATCAATACAAAGCAAAGATCAATACATACCCAAGATCAATTCATACCCAATATCAATACATACCCAAGATCAATACATACCCAATGTCAATACATACCAAATACCAATACGTACCCAAGATCAATACATCCCCAATATCAATACATTCCCAAGATCAATACATACCAAATATCAATTCATAGCCAAGATCAATACATACCAAATATCAATTCATATCCAAGATCAATACATATCCAATATCAAAACAGACCCAAGATCAATACAAAGCAAAGATCAATACATACCCAATGTCAATACATACCAAATATCAATACGTACCCAAGATCAATACATCCCCAATATCAATACATTCGCAAGATCAATACATACCAAATATCAATTCATAGCCAAGATCAATACATACCCAATATCAATTTATACCCAAGATCATTACATACCCAAGATCAATACATACCCAATATCAATTTAGATCCAAGATCAATACATACCCAAGATCAATACATACCCAATATCAATTCATACCCAAGATCAATACATACCCAAGATCAATTCATACCCAATATTAATACATACCAAATAGCAATACATACCCAAGATCAATACATACCCAAGATCAATACATAAATAATATCAATTCATAGCCAAGATCAATACATACCTAATATCAATACATACCCAAGATCAATACATACCCAAGATCAATTCATAGCCAAGATCAATACATAGCCAAGATCAATACATACCCAAGATCAATCCATTGCCAAGATCAATACATACCCACTATCAATCTATACCCAACATCAATTCATAGCCAAGATCAAAACACACCCAATATCAATACATACCCAAGATCAATACACACCCAATATCAATACATACCCAAGGTCAATACATACCCAAGATCAATACATACCGAATATCAATACATACCCAAGATCAATACATACCCAAGATCAATTCATAGCCAAGATCAGTACATACCCAATATCAGTTCATAGCCAAGATCAATACATACCCAAGATCAACACATATCCAATATTAATGCATACCCAATATCAATACATCCCCAAGATCAATACATACCCAATATCAATACATAGCCAAGATCAATACATACCCAATATCAATACATACCCAAGATCAATACATATCCAATATTAATGCATACCCAATATCAAGACAAAACCAATATCAATTCATAGCCAAGATCAATACATACCCAATATTAATACATACCCAATATCAATTCATAGCCTAGATCAATACACACACGAGATGAATACATACCCAATAACAATACATACCCAATATCAATTCATAGCCAAGATCAATACATACCCAATATCAATACATACCCAATATCAATACATACCCAAGATCAATACATACCCAAGATCAATTCATAGCCAAGATCAATACATACCCCAGATCAATACATACCCAAGATCAAATCATACCCAAGATCAATTCATACCCAATATCAATACATACCCAAGGTCAATACATATCCAAGATCAATTCATAGCCACGATCAATACATACCCAAGATCAATTCATACCCAAGATCAATACATACCCAATATCAATACATGCCCAAGATCAATACATACCCAAGATCAATACATACCCAAGATCACTACATACCCAATATCAATATATACGCAATAACAATACATACCCAATAACAATACACGGCTAGTATGAATGCACAGCCAAGATAAATTCACTGCTATTACCAATACTCTGCCAAAATCAATACATTGCCAAGACCAGAAGGTTGCCAATATCAACATTCAGCCAAGGCAGATATGTTGCTGAGATCAGTATCACACCAAGATGAATACACAACTAATGTCAGTACATAGTCAATCTTGATTTACTGCCAACATCAATATGTTGCCAATATTAATACACAGCAAATGTCAATACCTTGTCAATATCAATACACAG
Organism: Hemiscyllium ocellatum; assembly: GCF_020745735.1. Lineage (NCBI taxonomy): Eukaryota > Metazoa > Chordata > Chondrichthyes > Orectolobiformes > Hemiscylliidae > Hemiscyllium > Hemiscyllium ocellatum. The sequence continues at coordinate 15,520,502 of NC_083416.1, read as the reverse complement.
CCAAGATCAATACACTGCCAAGATCAATACACAGCCAAGATCAATACATTGCCAATATTGAGACTAATCTCAGTTCCAGGACATCCTCAGGATAAAGTCTTAGGCTAAACCATCCTCAGCTGCTTTATCAATAGCCTTCCCTCCATTGTAAGGTCAGAATTGGGGAAATTCACTGGTATTTGCACAATAATCATTGCCATTTGCAGCTCCTCAGATAACTGAAGCAGACCATGTCCAAATGCATCGAGGTCCCGGACAATATCCTGGATTAGGTTGAAAAGTGGGAAAAGAACATTCTTTTTACAAAAATGCCAGGCGATAGCCATCTCCAATGGCAGAGAATCTGACCAGCATAGGTCAGATGAATGATATTTCCATCACTGAATCCCCCCACTGTCAACATGCTGGGGGGTTATCATTGGCCAGGAACCAATTTAGACTCAATATATAAATATTTTGTACAAAAGTAAATCAGAGGCAAGGAATTCTGAAGTGAGTAAATAATGCTCAGGCTCTCCAAATCCTGTCCACCACCTACAAGGCACAAGTCTGGAATGTGATGGAAGACTCTCCACTTGACGGGATGAGTGCAGCTTCAACAGCACTCAAGATGCTTGGTACCATCCAGGACAAAGCAGCCCACTTGATTGGCACCACATCCACAAACATCCACTCCCTCAGCCATTGATGCTCAGTAGCAGCAGTGTGTACTAAGTACAAGATGCATGACAGAAATTCACCAAGACTCCCCTTTTAAATCCACAACCATTTCCATCTAGAATCATTTGGGCACCATGTACGTGGGAACAAGTTCCAGTCCAAGCCACTCCCCATCCTGATCTGAAAATATATCGCTGTTCGTTCTGTTTCACTGGGTCAAGATCCTGGCGTTTTCACGGGAATCCAGAGGGTCAAAATGGCAGCTCTCTTCAACTGCTTCAGGGCCTTTACAGGTGGGAATCAATAAATACTGGCCCGGCCAGTGATGCCCACTCCCCATGAACAGACATTACACAACACTTACAGCACAGAAATGTGTCACTCAGCCTAATACATCCAAGCCAGTAACAAACTGGAAAAACTCAGCAGGTCTGATAGCGTCCATGGGGAGAAAGCAGAATTAGCCTTTCAAGTCCAGTGATGCTTCTTCAAGAACACAAGTCTGTGACACCAAGTCTAAATCAGTGCGTATCCTCTACACCAGCCTTCATCCACCTCACTCATCTCAGTACATCACTGTTTTTCCTTTTTGTTATATATACACTTCCAGATGGCCCCTAAAATGTGACTATGTTATTCATTCAACTACTTCCTAGGTTCAAGGCGCACTTAATAATATTCTGCAGGTGAAGAAATGTCCTCTCATTTGCCTATTGGATTTATTAGTGGCTCATTTTTATGTCTGCACTTTGTCCCAAAAGCCTGAGCAGACGCCCTACAGAATCTATATTCTCTTCCTGTTGAACTTGATTGGGTTCGCTAAGGAGGTTACACATGAAGTGTAGACTTCCACATTCCTTGAGTACAATGGCCCTATATGCTCTGAACGGAATAAATGGTGCATCGAGGATCACTCCCGGCTCCTCAAACAGGGCTGCAAGCTTGTCAACATATCATGTTTGACATGACATCTCACTCAGAGGATGACACTCCCTCACAACCACACCAATGTTTACCCACTGAAGTCTTATGTCAAGGCTTGAATCCACAACCCTTGACTCAGAGGCAAAAGCACTGCCAAAAAAGCCAGGCTAAGGTCTTCAAATAGAAGACTCAGCAACAAAAATAGAACACAGATGACTCAGCGCATGAATGCATTTAACCAGGATCAAACTGAGTTGCATATAACAAGATGATCCTAGATTCCATCCCCAGTCTGTGTTTCTCTTTTTCCCCAGTCTGGCACTAGCATTCCCCCAATTGGTTGAATGAATCAGATTTGTTGTCCTATTCAAGTCAAACATCATCTTAATGTCCGAAGGAATAGCTGTTCTACTGTCTAAAGGTGAAAAGGTATTATAGACTTTTGACTCAGAAAGAGCTGACAGCCTTGAACATCTGCCAAAGGAGGTCAAGTGAAGAGGTTCTGTGTCCCTTGAATGGACTGTCCACCTCAGTTAGTCACTGGTTTATTGGGCTTCTGTGTTTTGAAGCAGAATTCCAGTCTGTCCTCAATCCAACACAAAGTCCCTGCCAACACCAGGAAGGATATGTGGTTCCTCCGTGAGGAGCTGATGGTTGCTTGATGTAAGGAGGCACAGGGAAGGAACTCTTATGAGAATGGAATTCTGTCAAAGTGTTAAAAGGACAATCAGCCCATTCCTTTCACAGATTTGATCTGTCATAGGTTCTCCTGGCTCGAAATTAAAAAGAGCAGCTTGAAGTTTTTCCTCATTCTAAAACAAAAAGCAGGAAAACTCTGGAGTATATGTCTCAATCTTTGACCTGTTCCCTTCTTTAATATCACCATATCAGTGACCCAAGGCTCATTCCAGCACTTTGATTAGCCAGGTCACTCTCCACTCCCTAACCAGCTATTCACCCACCCCTTTTCTAAAGGCATGTGTTGATAAAGTACTCAGGGTGAATATCCTTCATATCTCACTGCTTAAAGACAGTCATATCAGGAGACCATTTAGTCCTTTCAGCCTGCTCCCCATTCAATGGGTTGACTTCTGTCTTACTTTCATCCAGTTTGGTTTCACTACCCTTGGTGATCATAATTTGAATTCTCATTCGACTCCAAACCTCAACAGATATTTGGTAGCTAGTTGCAGATGTTCGGAGATGTGGTCCTGGATATCACCTCTGAATGATTCCTTAAAATTTTTAAATCTTTCAATTTATGTCTCTATTCTTGTTGACTCCCTTCTGAGAGGAAACAGTTTGGCTCCATAATAATGCATGCTGGCCTGACTCGTAATGGAGGACTGAGCAACCCGTACCTTCATTTTCCGGTATTACTCTCTTCCAGTTTTTTCCCTCTGAGATGGTGTCTCTTATTGATGTTCTTTTTTCTGCTTTTGTCCTAACATCCAGCAGGCCGACTGACTAACTAACTAACTAACTGGTCCCACAGAATCAACACTGACCTTGCTTAGTTTTTCCAATTGGACAGTAGCATGCACAGTTAGTGAGTTATATCTCTTCCCACCTCTCAACCAGAAATGCCCCAACTCCCCCACCATCCTGGCTCTTTCCCCCACCACAGGACAGCTTACATATAAGACACTTATTGGGAATGACAGCATCAGACCACAAGTGTAGATTTCCTGGTGGAAGTCACATCCATGCACAGTTGGTCTCTACAAAACAGATCTTGAAGCAGTGAAAGGAGTTGTGAAAATGTTTACAAAGACGTTGGACTAAAAGGGTAAGGTCAGACAAGGTTAACTAGGCTGCCTAGGTCTGTCTTCATGGAATTCTGAGAGACACAACGTAGACCCTGGTAGAGGCCTTCAACGTTTTATGTGGGAATTTGACAGGATAGATGTGGAGAAGTCGTTTCCACTCATAGGTGACTCCAAACTAAAAAATAATGAAAGGAGGGTGAGAGCTGGTGCTTCCCAGAAATCACAGGATCACAGAAGCCTCAGCATTGTTGTGGAGGCCATTCAACCCATAACATTTGTATCTGTTCTTCAAACAAGCCCCATTTTGGTGGCACGGTGGCACAGTGGTTAGCACTGCTGCCTCACAGCGCCAGAGACCCGGGGTCTGTTCCCGCATCAGGCGACTGACTGTGTAGAGTTTGCACACTCCCCCCGTGTTTGTGTGGGTTTCCTCCGGGTGCTCCAGTTTCCTCCCACAGTCCAAAATTTGCAGGTTAGGTGAATTGGCCATGCTAAATTGCCTGTAGTGTTAGTGAAGGGATAAATGTAGGGGAATGGGTCTGGGTGGGTTGCACTTCAGCGGGTCGGTGTGGACTTGTTGGGCCAAAGGGCCTGTTCCACACTGTAAGTAATCTAATCTAATCTACCTAGTAGAAAGGAGGGTCTGCAAATGCTGGAGATCAGAGTTGAGAGTGTAGCGCTGGAAAAGCACAGCAGGTGAGGCAGCCCACGGCTTCCTGATGAAGGACCTTTGCCTGAAACATCGATTCTCCTGCTCCTCAGGTGCTGCCTCACCTGCTGCGTTTTTCCAGCACCACACACTCGCCCATTACCCAGTGCCAGTCTCCTGGGAGAATGGGCGACATGGGGAGGGGTGGAATAGAGGGGATGGGGCTGGGGTAAGAGGAAGGCTGCCTGTAGAGTAAGAGGAGGTTCACTTTCTGTGTTGCAAGTTGTTAAGTCATTGTACAGTCAGCCTTGGGGACATGCCTCAGCGAGAGGAAGTAGCAGTTCCCGAGCTGCCTGCAAGCTAAGCATTCTTTTAACGAATTGGTTTATTGTTCTCTGTTGGCAGTGATTGTAAAATGCCCTGGGGCTCTCATACGAATGAGTCATCCTGCTCAAGCCTCTCAAGTAATAGGAGGTCCCTTCACCCTGCATCCTGTGCCACACAAAGTCCCACAACATTTGTGTTTTCCTGACCATGTTGAATTAACAGCAGCCCTTCTGTTCGCCTCTATAGGACCCACCTTTGTTAAAATGGCCAATGGGGTCAAGTCGATGTGGGCCCCAGAGCGGCTTCCCACAGATGACCAAGAAGGGAGTGTCATTCCCTGGCTTTGAGTTGTGGCTTGGAGGCAGAGTGGGAAACATCTCTCCCTGTGGGTCAACATGCTGTAGCTCACGCGGTGACAATCACTACCGGGGCTCAGAGGGAAGGGTTAGGGAGACACTTTGCATAAACCCGATTTTAATTCCCTCAGAAGGCAGCTGAGCAGTCTATTCCTGTTCACAAAATGTATAAAATTCTAAGTTTGTAGATGTGGAGAATGGGCATCACAGTAGAATAGGAGGAGGTGGCTGCATAAAACAAGTCCAAAAGAAGGAGCAAAAACAGGAGGATTAACACAGGAGACAAAAACACATCTCCACTTGCATCTGCCTTCTCCAACAACCCTTTTTAAATCTATGCAAGAAGCATGCACCAGTAAGTAAGGTTTGAAAAAAACATACTGAATAACAGGTACCTGGAGATATAAGCTTGGATGAAAGGCTCCCACAGGGAGTCCGAAAGGTCACAGCTGTCGCCTGTCATCTCCATGGGAAGGTGGTGACGGCTGAGTGGCTAACGTTGCCATGGCAACAAACTCTCCCAAGTGGTGAGGCTGCAGCTGGGCCTAGTCAGAATTGGAAGCCTGCACTCACATGTTCAGCATCATTAACGCTGACTTGGGCAAGGCAGGTAGCAGTTGCCAGGAGAAAGATTAAACTCAATATCTCTGTGTCTGAAAGCTTACTGGTTTATAGAGAACAGCCTTGGATCAGAAATGTACATAACACGGGGTACTGTCAAAGGATAGACACCAGCATTGTCAAATAGCGACGAAAGGGTTTCTAGCAAGCAATAGCTGTAAGCTCTTCTCGATATTTTGTCAAGGTTTTTGTAAAAATGATGACAGTAAATCTATGCGCCTTTTACTTATACAGCCATTTGTCAATTCCATTCAAATGGGAAAAAAAAAGAACCAAGGCTTTGATGTAAGCTCCTTTAAAACATCACTTTACACATCATGGGTTCCCTTGAAGTGCAGTGACTCTGAACACAGAGTAGAGAAGCTTTTTATTTGCCATTTCCATCACATACAACTGACACAGTAAAAACGAGACAGCGTTCCTCCAGTACCAAGAGTGCTACATTGATGACACAATTGTACATGGCATAAAGTGCACATAGGCAATGCAGCAACCATTTTACGCACAGCAATATGTACTGATCCTTCAGTACTCATTTAGGGTCAGCCTAAATTATAAGGGTAAACACGAAATGCAGATCTTCGTCCACAACAGCATAGATCATAAATGATAACAATTAAGCCAGTGAGTGCCATATTCATTACGAGAGGTAGGAGAAAGTGAGGACTGCGGATGCTGGAGGTGAAAGGCGAGAGCGTAGTGCTGGAAAAGCACAGCAGGTCAGGCAGTATCCGAGGAGCAGGAATATCGACATTTCGGGCATAAAACCCTTCATGTTTTCAAACTACAGTCTGCAGTGAAAAGGAGACAAGAATTTCTGGAAACCTCCTTGTGTCAGAGCAGTAGAATGACGCATGAAATTCCGACACTTTGACCCAGTTGCTGACTTCCGCCAGATCAGCCTCTGAAGTCTTACCACTTTCTGTCTGTGTCTGTTTCCTGCCTTCCCCACCCCTTCTCCAGGTCTAGTTGGAAGCACCATCAGAATGGGATAAACGTGTGAGATGTTGAACACACACAATGCGGCTACCACCCTCACACAGAGCTTTCAAAGCAGTGAACCAGCATCTCCCAAGCATGGATGCTATACACAGAATTCAGCTTCTGAAAGGTTGCAGCAAATAGGTTAACACCGTCATGTAACTAGTGTTGGTGGGAGCTGGTTAAACAAAGCACCTTGTTTAATTAACCAATGTGCTATACAACCAGTGAAGCACATTCAAAATGGGGTCAAATTGTACACAAACAGCAATGTGGTAATCACAAGGTTGAAATAACTCTGTCAAGGCCGGTATTCCATAGTCACCCTTCATTTTCACACAGAGCGTCCTTGACATTGATCCAGCTCCCAGCGGAGCTCTCAGGATGAACAGGATGCCTGACACCTTTGTTTATATCTGTCAGCTGGAGCTCCCTGACTGGACCAGATTAACAGCCCAGTTGGGGGAACGCCTATTCTATGAGGTTCACCTGACTGACCTCATTCCAATCGCTACATCCTTTCCCTTCTGAGTCCAAGGGCATCAGTCAGTTGTTTTTGTACTTCCTCCTGGGGCATTTCAGCACCGGCTCAGGGTCCCCCATCTCTGCCTTCAATACAGGTGGCAGGTAACACACAGTCGCTTGCCTCCGGTGCCCAGAGGATCTTGGGAGCAATTCAACCTCTTCTTCAGGTCACAAAGGCATTGAGGCGGCTATATCCACCGCATCCATGTCAGATTCTGGGTTACCTTCAACGCTTGATGGACATGGAGAAGCCATGAGTTCCAGAACATTCAGAAAGGCTGTCGACGAGCCAGGCACATCTTTCCCCCCCACCGTTTGAGAGTTTACAGCTTTCATACGATCTTTGTGCTTGTTCATGACCGTGGCACCCACCCCGAAACCTTACACTGGATCTAACTCACGTCAACCATGTCCCTTACCAGGCAGGGGCATTCCAACTTGGTTCCCTGAAGTAAGCTGCCACTCTCACTTAGCTGGGTCTTGTGCCCAGCGTTGGAGTTCCTGATGCCGTTTCCCAGGTGATCAGTTTCAGTGATCGTGATAAATATTCGTCAGGATGGTGGGAGAAGAATCACCCCACCAATTCTCCCCACGCTTCCCACCACCAACCGTCAAACCAGCCCATCTTTCTCCCAAATGATGGCCTTGAAACAATCAGGAACTGTTTAACGTTTCATCTGAAAGAAGGAAACTCTAATAGTGACTCCTTCCCTTAGCACTGCACTCCAGTAGCAGCCCGGAATTGTGCTGTAATGCCACATGAGCCCAGGATGGTACGTCTGTGAGGTGATTGTACTGCCACCGGTTCAAGGCTGGCATTCTCCACCGAGAAACACAATCGCCACAAACTCAAATCATTTGATTGTGCTGCAGTTGCAGTTTTGAGATTTAAAGGACTGTGGTGCCTTGAGGTGATGACTTTCATTTGAGGTCAAATCATGAGGGTCATGTGAGCTACTCGGATGTCTGCCAGGTGAAGACACGGACAGATTCTCAACAAGGCCTCACACCCAAAACACATTGTTTGACCTGAGATGTCACCTCTTTCAGAATTATAAAACCTTAAGTTATCTCAGGTCTGTGACTTGAAAGAAAGTCTGAGATTTACATATCAATCAATCGAAACCTCCAACTCCATTTTTAACTGACTGAAGATGTAATAGTCACCTTAGTTTTGTTCAATGTGTTTGCATCAGTTGTATGACCTTTGGTCTTTATTTATAAATTCTGTGTGGGATGTCTTCTCTCTCACAGACACCTGAAGAAGGAAGGAGGCTCCGAACATTTGGTGTGATTTCAAATAAACTTGTTGGACTATAACCTCGTGTTGTGTGAGGATTGACTTCGTTAGACATTAAAGGGGACTAAGTTTAACTCACCGGGATGAATGTGCAAGGTGTTTATGTTTAGAAATAATGGTAGCAGCCTGGGAGTGAGCCGTGGATAGACTGAGTAACCCCCATAAGGGTCCAAAAAACTGTTGAGAATGTCAGGTTGTGTGTTATACTGTCCGCTTACAGAGAAATAAAGAAGGCTGTGGTCTCAGGAATAGCTAATCAACCTTTTAGCTGGAATGTAAATAGATTCTTAGATTGCAAAGACTGATTCACAATGAGCTATAATGAGATTGCCATGACTTGGAGGTCTGGTGTTGGACTGGGGTGTACAAAGTTAAAAAATCACACAACACCAGGTTCTAGTCTAACAGCTTTATTTGGAATTACTAGCTTTCAGGTGCTGCCCATCCTTCACAACCACCTGATGAAGAAGCAGCGCTCCAAAAGCTAGTGCTTCCAAATAAACCTGTTGGAGCACAACCTGGTGTTGTGTGATTTGTAACTATTACGAGATTAGAAGATACACCCAGCTCTCTCCAGGGGAGGAATCTTCAGGGGAATATCTTCACTACACAAAACAATTCTGAATTGAAAATTCCCAGAAAACAGAAAAAGGACAGGAAGAGAAGGAAACTCTCAGGAGGTAGGAATCATCTCAGACCAATCCCAGGAAAGTTGAATGTCTATTTTATTGACAGTGGAAAATAAACTTTTGATTGAGCTGAAGGGAAAGGGAGAATGCTGTTGACAGGGTAGTTTAAAGTCTGAATTATCGAAAAGGATGCTGTTGTGTTAATCATGTCTTTAGGACTACATTTTCCTGTTGGCTCTTATTCCTGATGAAGGGCTTATGCTCGAAACGTCGAATTCTCTATTCCTGAGATGCTGCTTGGCCTGCTGTGCTTTGACCAGCAACACATTTGCAGCTGTGATCTCCAGCATCTGCAGACCTCATTTTTTACTCGCGGATTCAGGAAATTGCCCAGCCTGACCCAAAAGGTGTGAATTTTTTTGTTCAGCAGTGGGGTGTGGATCTTTGTGCTGGAGTCAGATCCAGCTCCGAATCAGAGGCAGACAGAGGGGCAGCCAACAGCCAAGGCAGGACAGTTAAAAGGTTTCACTCAGTTACTCAATATCGAACAATTAATCCCTCAACCCACACATCCCCTTACCCCACACCCTTCCCCCACCCCATCCAGCCCCATGCCGAATAAGCCCCTGCCCCACACCCAATGTCCACTCATTCCCTTCATATCAACTCATGCCTCTCCATCCTGTTCTATTGGCTCATCATACCTTGTGGGTGGCACGGTGGCACAGTGGTTAGCACTGCTGCCTCACAGCGCCAGAATCCCAGGTTCAATTCCCGCCTCAGGCGACTGACTGTGTGGAGTTTGCACGTTCTCCCCGTGTCTGCGTGGGTTTCCTCCGGGTGCTCCAGTTTCCTCCCACAGTCCAAAATGTGTGGGTCAGGTGAATTGGCCGTGCTAAATTGCCGTAGTGTTATGTAAGGGGCAAATGTATGGGTGGGTTTCGCTTCGGCGGGTCGGTGTGGACTTGTTGGGCCGAAAGGCCTGTTTCCACACTGTAAGTAATCTAATCTAATCTTTCACACAAAACCAACTTCCTTCAATCTATGCCAATGTTTCTTCATATGCTCCACACCCACCATAGCAGATTTACCTAATATTCATTCTGTATTGGAATAATGAAGCCTTTGGAATATTGGTATGTCTGAAAAAGCTTCAAAGAAACAGCCGTCCATAATTATTCTAAAAAATACCCTGTTATAACAACCCTATGAAAGTGGCATTAAATCAGAGCCTTAAAGCATTAATAGCAGAAACTACAAGCACATGCCACCTCCTCAGCTTATGTAAATAAACATTGAACAATTAAACTAAATCTAACAAAAATGTTGTCAGTCGAGCAACGTTCTCCCTTACATGCAATTGCTTATAAATCAAATAGATTTCTGAACTCTCAGCCAGTTTCCAATGGGATTGTGTAATGTTCAGTTTCGGTTCCTTTGTTTTTGTGTGGTATATGTTAATGATTTAGAATTAAATGCTGACAGCACGAGAAAGGCATTTGAACCTGACAAAATCATTGTGTGATCGAGTAGGAGGAATAAATTTGACAACTGCTGGAAAATACTAATAAACTGGTCAGGAAAGCGGTGACTGGATTTCAATCCGGAGAAGTGTGAGGCAATGCTGTCAGAAAGATAAATGAAGCAACTGATGTCAATGATAAAACCCAGAGAAGTATAGAGGACCAAGATAGAGGGTGGGACAAAAAGGAGAAAGGCAGGTTGATAAGACATTCAAGAAAGCTAATAGACAGCATTCCTTTGTTAGCCAAGGCTTAGAATAACAGAGCAGGGAGTTTACTCTAGAAGAATATAACCCATTAATTATTCCACTGAGTATAGTTCTGGTCACCATATTGCATGTAAGATGTGATCGAACCAGAGAGGGTGGAGAGGAAGTTTACAAGGACTTAAACATTCTAACATAGAAACTAGAAATGAGGTGCAGCTGTAGGCCATTTGGCATTTAATATGATCATGGCTGACCAACTATAAATGCCAACAGCTCCTCCAATTCCACCTCCTTATCAAATCTGAACCCTTTGAGTAACTGTAGTCCATCCACCCAATCCTGTTCCCACGTTCTTTCCATATTCTTTGATCCCTTTTATCCAAAGAACTTGACCTATATCTTCCTTTCAATGATCTGAAATGAACTGCCTGATGGGTCAGTGCAGGTAGATTCAATAATAATTGTCAAATGGAAACTGAATACTGAAGGGGAAACGTCTGTAGAACTATGAGGAAGAGTAGGGGAATGGACCTTTTCAAAAAGCCACCAGACATTACATATGACAATAAGGTATGGGCGCAGAATTAGATCATTCGGCCCATCAAGTCCGCTCTACCATTCAACCATAACTGACCTCATTCTGCTGCCTTCTCCCCACAGCCCCTTGATGGACCAAATGGCCTCATTTGTGTCATTCAGGCTGTGATTCCGTCCTATAATTATTATAAAAGAAAGTAAGTGTGATTTCAAAGATCAAATCTCATTTCAGGCTTCAAAGGATGGTTAGAAATCAATCATGATTGGATCAGAGGTTGGAGTGACACCCAAACATCTTACAATCGCCCCCCAGATGGTCCACCATGCTCCTAAGTTAGGGAATCCATGCTGAATTGATTATGTCTCCTCCCTTCGTCAGTTAGAAATAAAACCTAATTCGTTTTCAGCCTCTCCGAAAAGCCAACATGATGGTGCGAACAATTGCCAAATTGGAAGGAAAACACCAGTAGCAGCGGTTATCCAAAGTAAAGAAACCAGCAGAAATATGTGCAGAAAAATGTGTTTGAACAGTGTACCTTATATCTGAAACACTTCATATTCTATGCCAACAACCCAGAGTCAAAATATATGAGCTGCAAATAACTTCAGCTTGTGTTTCATGCTTTTGATGCGATCACTGATTAATCTGATCAGGGAGTCCAACCGAAGAGATTGTCAATTTAAGACAGTCACTAAAAAAATCCAATATGGAATTCACTGTCTTGATTCATAGGGTGGTGAGAATGTGGACATCGTTACCACAAGGAATGGTTGAGGTGAATCCATAGATACATTTAAGGGAAAGGTGGATAACCGCATGCGGGCAGGAGGAATTGAGGAACATGTTGATGGGTTAGATGAAATAAATAGAGTGGGGAGAGGTTCAGGTGGAGCTGAATAGCCTGTTCTGTGCTGTAAATGCCAAGCAATGAAATATCTGTATCTAGAAAAACTTGTCTTGCTTTCTCAGGTGAATGCTGAAGATCACATGAAACCATTTGGAAGAAGATTTTGGAACAATATCCCGAGCAATATTCTTATCTCTGAACTAACTCTTAGTAAGGCCACATTTGGAACATTGTGCGCAGTTGGTGATGACCAGAACTGATGTGGAGACTTTGGAGAGGGCACACAACTGGTTAACCAGGATGTTGCCTGGTTTGGAGAGTATTAGCTATGAGGAAAACAAACTCAGTTTGTTTTCACTTGAATATCAAAGGGGGAGGTGCGACCTGGTAGAGGTTTACAAAATTATGAGAGGCATTGATAGAATGGATAGTTGGAATCTTTCTCCTGGGCTCAAAATGTGAATTACTAGGGGACATAGGTTTAAATAAAAGGGCAAAGTTGAAAGGAGATGTGTGAGGCAGGTTTTGTTTTACACAGAGGATGGTAAGTGCCTGGAGTGTCCTGTCAGAGGAGATGATAGAAGCATCAACATAAGAATAGGTCGGGGAGAGAGAGAGAGATACAGACCATGTAGAGGCAAAAAGGTTTTTAGTATAGAATGGAATCATGTGTTGTCATAGGCATGATGGGCCAAAGGTCCTCTTCCTGAACTGTACAGCTCTTTGTTCTTTGTTTGTTCAAACACCTATTTTAGATTATCCAGTGGTTTTACATTGCTGTGTGTGGGCTATATTAATAGTCACATTACAAACGTGACTCCTGTAAGTACATGGTTTGCTTTGGCAGGCTCTAAGGTTGTTAACGTTTCAATCAAATCCAACACAATAAGTAAACAGAATCGGGGAGGTAATAAAAAGAGCAAGGTGCTAAATATTGGGCGTATTTATAACCTTCATGATTCTTTATTAGTTATCCTTCCATGAGATGTGGGCGGGACTGGCAAGGTATTTGACAGTCCCTAATTGCCCTTGAACAGAATGGCATGCCAGGGTCGTGACGTGGGACGGGAGTCACATGTAGGCCAAACCAGATAAGGATGGCAGTTTCCTTCCTTAAAGACATTGGTGAACTGGGTGAGCTTTTAACAATGTTCAATAATAGTCATCACAGTCATCATTTCTGAGACTAGCTTCCTGTTCCAGATGTATGAATTGAATTTAATTTCCACCAACTACTCATGCTGGGCATTTGAACCCATGCCCCTCTCAGTGTTAGATTAGCTCTCTGCATTACTAGTCCATTAACATTTGCAACATATCACCATCTCCCCCCAATTGTAATAAATTGTTTGTTGAAGGACTTTATTGCTGACTAGTGCAGGATTGCAGTCTTGCTGAAATTAGACCGGTTGTTGAAGATTTTGCGTTCAGAGTCAGCTTGCCAAACAGTCAGCTCTTTTCTCACTCAGTATAAACTATTGCCCCCTCAGAGTTTGGCATTCCCATGTCTGTCCTGATGAGTGCGAGACAGAAATGTAGTGTACAAAATCCCATGCAAGGACTGCACAAAACACTACATAGGACAAACAGGAAGACAGCTAACAACCCGCATCCACGAACATCAACTAGCCACCAAACGACACGACCAGCTATCCTTAGTAGCCATACACTCAGATGACAAACAACATGATTTCGATTGGGACAACACCACTATTATAGGGCAGGCCAAACAGAGAACAGCCAGGGAATTCCTAGAAGCATGGCACTCATACACGAATTCTATCAACAGACACATTGACCTAGACCCTATATACCGGCCATTGCAACGGACAGCAACTGACAACCGGAAGCGGCAGATTCAAACCAGTATAAATGCCGGAGGAATCAGCACAGAAGCGCTTCACAGGAGGCTCCCAAGCACTGAAGATGTCACCTAGAAAGGGGACGAAACGTTTGCAAGAAAAACTCCCAGCTCGGAGAACAGAACCACAACAATGAGCACCCGAGCTACAAATCTTCTCCCAAACTTTGAACAGAAAGCCTCGACAGTAAGAAAATTCATCTGAACATCAAAACGAATGGTGTGGTCTTATCATTTTGTTGGAAGCTTTTTTTTCTCTCTTATTATGTTAAGGCCTTGGAGAAAATGCCCAGATTTACTATAAAGGTCAAAGAAAAACGAACGTTCAGTGATTTGCAGACACTGGAGAAGCTGAATATATTCTCCTTACAGTAAGGAAGAGGATGAGAAAATTTGATGGCGATGTTCAAAAGCTTGAAAGGTTGTGATAGAGTATATAAAGGGTAGCCAACAGATAGAAACACTCATTTTCATGAACTCTGCAGGCTGATAGGCTGTCTGTGCTGTAATTCTCTCCAACTCAATGACTCTCAGCCCTGCCCAGTAACAATATGTTCAGTGACCTGGGGATACAAGTTTAAAACAATTAGAATCATGGAAATGTACAGCACGGAAATAGGGACTCCTCGGTCCAACTCATCCATGCCGACCAGATATCCTAAATTAATCTAGTCCCATTTGCCAGCACTTGGCTCATATCCCTCCAAACACTTCCCAATCATATACCCATCCAGATGCCTTTTAAATATTCTAATTGTACCAGCCTCCAGCACTTCCTCTGGCAGCTCATTCCATACACATACCACCCTCTGCATGAAGAAGTTGCCCCTTAGGACCTTTTTATGTCTTTCCCCTCTCACCTGAAACCTATGCCCTCTAGTTCTGGACTCCCCCCACCCCAGGGGACCTTGTCTATTTATCCTATCCATGCCCCTCTTGATTTTATAAACCTCTATAAGGTCACCCATCAGCCTCTGACACTCCAGGGAAAACAGCCCCAGTCTACTCAGCCCCTCCCTACAGCTCAAACCCTCCAATCCTGGCAATATCCTTGTAAATCATTTCTGAACCCTTTCAAGTTTTACAACATCCTTTCTATAGCAGGGAGACCAGAATTGCACACAATATTCTGAAATTGGCCGAACCAATGTCCTGTACAGCTGCAACATGACCTTCCAACTCCTGTACTCAATACTCTGACCAATAAAGGAAAGCATACCAAACGCCGCCTTCACTATCCTATCTACCTGCGACTCCACTTTCATGGAACTCTGATCTCTAAGGTTTCTTTGTTCAGTAACACTCTCCAGAACCTTACCATTAAGTGTATAAGTCCTGCCCTGATTTGCTTTTCCAAAATGCAGCACCTCACATTTATCTGAATTAAACTCCATCTGCCACTCCTCAGCCCATTGGCCCATCTGGTCAAGATCCTGTTGTATTCAGAGGTAACCTTCTTCACTGTCCTCTACACCTCCAATTTTGGTGTCGTCTGCAAACTCACTAACTATACCTCCTATATTGACATCCAAATAATTTATTTAAATGATGAAAAGCAGTGGACCTAGCACCAATCCCTGTAGCACACTGCTGGTCACAGGCCTTAAGTCTGAAAAACTACCCTCCACCACCACCCTCTGTCTTCTACCTTTGAGCCAGTTCTGTATCCAAATGGCTAGTTCTCCCTGTATTCCATGAGATCTAACCTTGCTAATCAGTCTCCCATGGGGAACCTTGTCGAACACCTTACTGCAGTCCATATAGATCACATCTACTGCTCTGCCCTCATCACTCCTCATTGTTACATCTTCAAAAAACTCAATCAAGTTTGGGAGACATGATTTTCCTCGCACAAAGCCATGTTGACGATCCCGAATCAGTCCTTGCCTTTCCAAATACATGTACATCCTGTCTCTCAGGATTCCCTCCAACAACTTGCCCACCACCGAGGTCAGGCTCACCGGTCTATAGTTCTTTCGCTTTTCCTTTCAACCCTTCTTAAACAGTGGCACCACGTTCGCCAGCCTCTAGTCTTCCAGCACCTCACCTGTGACTATCCATGATACAAATATCTCAACAAGGGACCTAGCAATCACTTCCCTCGCTTCCCACGGAGTTCCAGGGTACAGCTGATCAGGTCCCAGGAATTTATCCACGTTTATGTGCTTTAAGCTGTCCCCCACCTCCTCCTCTGTAATATGGACATTTTTCAAGCTATTGCTATTGATTTCCCCACATTCTCTACCTTCCATATTCTTCTCCACAGTGATCCAGAAGTGTCGTTTAGTGTCCCCCCATTCTTCTTCTGCTCCACACACTGGCTACCTTGCTGCTCTTTAAGGAGCCCTACTCGCTCCCTAGTAGCCCTTTTGGCCTTAGTGTCGATGTAGAATCTCTTTAGATTCTCCTTAACCCTATTTGCCAAAGCTATCTCATGTCCTTTTATTGCCCTCCCGCTTTCCCTCTTAAGGATACTCTTCTAGGGATTCACTCGATCTCTGCTGCCTCTGCCTGACATGTGCTTCCTTCTTATTCTTGACTAAAGCCTCAGTTGCTCTAGTCATCCAGCATTCCTTCCCAACCTTGCCCTTCACCTTAACAGGAACATACTGTCTTTGGATTCTCACTATTAAAAGAAGCAGGTTAGAATTGGTAGTGTTAACTATTTGCAGGAATTTGATGAGATTGGGATGGATAGGCAGTGGCTGGAATATTTTGAGAAGGCAGAGGCCCCCTTCATTGTAAAGTCGGGGGCGGAAAGATTTGACAGGACTTATTGGTCAGCAGGACTCCCACACCGTGAGGCGGGAAGCTCACCTTCAAGACCCACTGGCCAGTTGGACGGCTGATGGCTAGCATTCCTTGGGAGAGGTGGTCATTGCTGGAACTGGTGGGGAGTTAGTGCTCAAACTTCCAAAAGGGAACGCGGTCAGGGAACGCTGTAAACCGATAGTTGCATTCTCGTGCAAACCCGTGTTGTAAGAAAATCATGTAAAAGTGGTGACATTTAAACTAACGGGGCCAGAATTGCAACATAACCAATGTACGCTTTAAAAGTTTGCCCTGTAGGAAGAGTGTCCCCAATTTGTTAAACGTGTTATGGCAAATTTGTGTCAACAAAACACACTTTATAACAGTGTGATCTGTAATACTGGTTTGTAGGGCAAGGTTAAGGCACTGGGAGAAATTAGCTGATTGAAGTGACGCAGGCAAGATGGGCTGAATGGTCTCCTTCAGGACAGCCTTGTCATTCCATTCAATGTAAAAACATTGGAAATGATAAAGTGAAGCTGTTTGGTTGGGGTTAGTTTGAGGCCGGGGGTCATGTGTTGGAAGCCCCAGGTGTATCTCCAACTCAAGGTGAAACCTCCCTGTTCATTCCATCACATCGTGTCGTGTGCTGGGAAGTAATTTCAAGCAGTGCTTTAGACCAGAATCTGGGGCAGAACTCATTGTCACATTGGAAGCATTCTGTTGGCAGTTCTGCGTCTGTATTTGGAGCTGTTTAGGTTATAACAAACTGGGTCACCTTTAGCAGGACCACAAATCAGTAACCTGTATCCGCAAGCTCTTCACCAAGAGGACTGAAGAGCACATAACCAGGTGGGCACTTCTCCAGGAAGAACATTGGAGCAAGTAGGTAATCTGACCCACTGAACTTGCTCTGCCATTCAAATAGGTCACAGCAAATCTTTGACCTCACTGCTGCTTTCCTGCATTATCTCCTTTCCATTCATGTCATTAATGTCTCCATTAATGTATCGATTTCTGTCTTGCTCACCGATGGAACATTATACCCTCTGGGTGGGGAATTCCAAAGAAACGTCATTTTTTGAAAAAAAATTCTCATCATTTCAATCTATGTGGCCTAGCCCCTTATTCTGAGATTACTTTGTCTGATTCTAGACTCACCAGCCAGGGATGAACATCCTATCCACATCCACCTTATCTTGCCGTTATGTTTTTGTACATTTCACTAAGGTCATCCCTCATTCTTTGAAAATGTAGAGAATACAGGAACAGTTTCTCCGATCTCTCCTCATGAAACAATCCCACCACCCCTCAAGTTAACCGACAAAACTTCCACTGCACTCCCTGGGCAGCTAGTATGTCCTTCCTTAGATAAAGAACCGTAACTGTACACAATACTCCAGGTTTGGTATCATCAAGAAACAGTACCCTGCAGCAAGACATCTTTACTGCGAAACTCAAATCCCCTCATAATGATGGTCAATACACTGCTGCCTCACAGTGCCAGGGACCCAGGTTCAATTCCAGCCTCGGGCAACTGTCTGGATACAGTGTGGAGTTTGCACATTCTCCCTGTGTTCTAATACCTTGCTGTAACTGCATATTATGTTTTGATGGCTTTTGAACAAGGAATCTCATGTCCCTTTAGACCCCAACACTTACTAATCTCTCACCATTTGTGATATATTCTGTCTTTTTTGATTTTTCTACCAAAGTAGATAATAGCACACATATTCAGCTATGCATCTTTGGAACTCTGCCTCAGAAACTGATGGACAGGCAGGAGGCCTGGGAGAACACAGCAAGCCAGGCAGCATCAGGAGGTGGAGAAGTCAACGTTTTGGGTGTAACCCTTCTTCAGGACTGGGGGTGGGGAGCTGCAGATAAAAGGGGGTGGCGGGGGGAGGGTGGCAAAGTGGAGATAGGTGAAGCCAGGCAGAGGATATGACCTGATTTGTCGATCAGAGGGAGTAATCCAGTAGGTGACTGAGAGGTGATGGAGGCAAGGTCATTCTGATTCATTCATTCATGGGAAACGGGCATCTCTGGCTGTCCAGCATTTATTGTCAGAGAGAATTGTAGAACCCCTACAGTGTAGAAACAGGCCATTTGGCCCAACAAGGCCACACTGACCCTGGGAAGAGTATCTCACTCTGAGCCATTCCCTCACCCTATTACTCTACATTTACCCCTGAGTAATGCACCTAACCTACACATCCCCTGAACACTCTATGTAATTTAGCGCGGCTAATTCACCTAACCTGCACATCTTTGGACTGTGGTGAGAGGGGAGAGAGAAACACCTTCCCAACCACATTCTAAACCCTTGGAGTCCTTTCACACCATCACCTTCATAACTTGCTGACTTACACTGTTTCTGGATGAGACAATGCCTCGACTTTAAAGTTGGCACCCTTGTTTCCGAAGCCCTCCACAGCCCTAGTCCCTGCTAATCCTCCAGTCAAACAATCCTGTTATCCCCGTGCTCCTCAAATCTGGCCCCCCCATTATTCTGGTTTTAATTGCTTTCTCTTTTACTGCAGTGCTTTCAGCTGCCTGGTTCCCAAGCCCTGGAATTCCTTGCCCAAATCTCTTTCCTTCCCTTTCCTCCATTAAGATGCATCTCAAACCATTCATCTTTGAGTTGCCGTATGACTTGGCATAAAATTCTCTTTGATAATCTTCCAATAAATCCCTGTCTTTATCTTCTATGCCATTTTCCATGTCTCCAGCCTGCCCAAATCCCCTTGAACTCTCCCTAGATTTTGAGACGAGCCACATTCCCACCTGATCTTGGGTCATCCGCAAATTTGGAAAAACGGGACCAAAGTTTCCAGGTAACAATCACACAGACTGCCCTCCATTTCTTACTCATGACTTAAAAAAACCCTCTGTGTCTGTGACAGGAGGTTCCATTCAGGTTCTTCATAAACGTGTGGCCAGACCCTGAATCTGAAAGGTTTCTTGTTGTGCAGGTTAGTGAGGGAGGATGGCAACCCACATTTCTCACATGAGTCAGTCACTATATCCTGTGCTCTGAGGGTCCACCATTACAGCCGGTCAGTTTGACAGCTTCAGTGAAAGGGTTAAGTCTGTAAAGTAACTATCAGGGTGGTTTGCCAGAGTGCCAATTGGGAAGGGTGCTGCCAGGGTGCAGGGTGGCAAAGGGACCAGTTAAATGATGGGATTAGTGTTTACGGTAGGGCGGGGTGATTGTGAGATATCAGGTCTCACGGTGGGAGGGAGATTGTTAGGTTCTGCAGGAAGGGGGTGTCTTGGGACTGGGGGTCGAAGTGGCAGGTGTGGGGGCAAGGGAGGGAGCTGTCAGACTGTGGAGGGAGGGAGGGGAGAGACGTCACTTTACTGAAAGTGGGAGGATGTTTTCCCGAGAGGAGAGAGGGAATGTATCTGGTTCCTGAGAGGAGAGGGGGAATGTGACCGGTTCCTGTGAGGAGAGGGGGAATGTGTCCGGTTCCTGTGAGGAGAGGGGGAATGTGCCCCATTCCTGTGAGGAGAGGGGGAATGGGTCCTGTACCTGTGAGGAGAGGGGGAATGTGTCCGGTTCCTGAGAGGAGAGGGGGAATGTGCCCCATTCCTGTGAGGAGAGGGGGAATGGGTCCTGTTCCTGTGAGGAGAGGGGGAATGTGTCGTGTTCCTGTGAGGAGAGGGGGAATGTGTCCGGTTCCTGAGAGGAGAGGGGGAATGTGTCCGGTTCCTGTGAGGAGAGGGGGAATGTGCCCCACTCCTGTGAGGAGAGGGGGAATGGGTCCTGTTCCTGTGAGGAGAGGGGGAATGTGTCTGGTTCCTGAGAGGAGAGGGGGAATGTGTCTGGTTCCTGAGAGGAGAGGGGGAATGTGTCCTGTTCCTGAGAGGAGAGGGGGAGTGTGCCCCATTCCTGTGAGGAGAGGGGGAATGTGTCCTGTTCCTGTGAGGAGAGGGGGATTGTGTCATGTTCCCGTGAGGAGAGAGGGACTGTGCCCCATTCCTGTGAGGAGAGGGGGAATGTGTCCGGTTCCTGTGAGGAGAGGGGGAATGTGTCCTGTTCCTGTGAGGAGATGGGGAATGTGTTCTCTACCTGAGAGGAGAGGGGGAATGTGTCCTGTTCCTGTGAGGAGAGGGGGAATGTGTGCTGTTCTGTGAGGAGAGGGGGAATGTGTCCTGTTCCTGTGAGGAGAGGGGAATGTGTCCCATTCCTGTGAGGAGAGGGGGAATGTGTCCTGTTCCTGTGAGGAGAGGGGGGAATGTGTCCTGTTCCTGTGAGGAGAGGGGGAATGTGTCCTGTTCCTGTGAGGAGAAGGGGAATGTGTCGTGTTCCTGTGAGGAGAGGGGGAATGTGTCGTGTTCCTGTGAGGAGAGGGGGGAATGTGTCCTGTTCCTGTGAGGAGAGGGGGAATGTGTTCTGTACCTGTGAGGAGAAGGGGAATGTGTCATGTTCCTGTGAGGAGAGGGGGAATGTGTCATGTTCCGAAGGGGAATGTGTCCTGTTCCTGTGAGGAGAGGGGGAATGTGTTCTGTACCTGTGAGGAGAAGGGGAATGGGTCCTGTTCCTGTGAGGAGAGGGGAACGTGCCCCATTCCTGTGAGGAGAGGGGGCATGTGTCCGGTTCCTGTGAGGAGAAGGGGAATGTGTCGTGTTCCTGTGAGGAGAAGGGGAATGGGTCCTGTTCCTGTGAGGAGAGGGGGAACGTGCCCCATTCCTGTGAGGAGAGGGGGAATGTGTCCGGTTCCTGTGAGGAGAAGGGGAATGTGTCGTGTTCCTGTGAGGAGAGTGGGAATGTGTTCTATACCTGTGAGGAGAGGGGGAATGTGTCGTGTTCCTGTGAGGAGAAGGGGAATGGGTCCTGTTCCTGTGAGGAGAAGGGGGAATGTGTCCAGTTCCTGAGAGGAGAGGGGGAATGTGTCCTGTTCCTGAGAGGAGAGGGGGAATGTGTCGTGTTCCTCTGAGGAGAGGGGGAATGTGTCGTGTTCCTCTGAGGAGAAGGGGAATGGGTCCTGTTCCTGTGAGGAGCGGGGGAATGTGTTCTGTACCTGTGAGGAGAAGGGGAATGTGTCGTGTTCCTGTGAGGAGAGGGGGAATGTGTCCTGTTCCTGAGAGGAGAGGGGGAATGTGTCTGGTTCCTGAGAGGAGAGGGGGAATGTGTCCTGTTCCTGAGAGGAGAGGGGGAGTGTGCCCCATTCCTGTGAGGAGAGGGGGAATGTGTCCTGTTCCTGTGAGGAGAGGGGGAGTGTGCCCCATTCCTGTGAAGAGAGGGGGAATGTGTTCTGTACCTGAGAGGAGAGGGGGTATGTGTCCTGTTCCTGTGAGGAGAGGGGGAATATGTTCTGTACCTGTGAGGAGAGGGGGAATGTGTCATGTTCCTGAGAGGAGAGGGGGATTGTGCCCCATTCCTGTGAGGAGAGGGGGAATGTGTCCGGTTCCTGAGAGGAAAGGGGGATTGTGTCATGTTCCCGTGAGGAGAGAGGGACTGTGCCCCATTCCTGTGAGGAGAGGGGGAATGTGTCCGGTTCCTGTGAGGAGAGGGGGAATGTGTCCGGTTCCTGTGAGGAGAGGGGGAATGTGTGCTGTTCTGTGAGGAGAGGGGAATGTGTCCTGTTCCTGTGAGGAGAGGGGAATGTGTCCCATTCCTGTGAGGAGAGGGGGAATGTGTCCTGTTCCTGTGAGGAGAGGGGGGAATGTGTCCTGTTCCTGTGAGGAGAGGGGGAATGTGTCCTGTTCCTGTGAGGAGAAGGGGAATGTGTCGTGTTCCTGTGAGGAGAGGGGGAATGTGTCCTGTTCCTGTGAGGAGAGGGGGGAATGTGTCCTGTTCCTGTGAGGAGAGGGGGAATGTGTTCTGTACCTGTGAGGAGAAGGGGAATGTGTCATGTTCCTGTGAGGAGAGGGGGAATGTGTCATGTTCCGAAGGGGAATGTGTCATGTTCCTGTGAGGAGAGGGGGAATGTGTCATGTTCCGAAGGGGAATGTGTCCTGTTCCTGTGAGGAGAGGGGGAATGTGCCCGGTTCCTGAGAGGAGAGGGGGAATGTGTCCTGTTCCTGAGAGGAGAGGGGGAATGTGTCCATTTCCTGAGAGGAGAGAGGGAATGTATCTGGTTCCTGTGAGGAGAGGGGGAATGTGCCCCATTCCTGTGAGGAGAGGGGGAATGTGTTCTGTACCTGTGAGGAGAAGGGGAATGTGTCGTGTTCCTGTGAGGAGGAGGGGAATGTGTCCTGTTCCTATGAGGAGAAGGGGGAATGTGTCCGGTTCCTGAGAGGAGAGGGGGAATGTGTCCTGTTCCTGAGAGGAGAGGGGGAATGTGTCCGGTTCCTGAGAGGAGAGAGGGAATGTATCTGGTTCCTGTGAGGAGAGGGGGAATGTGCCCCATTCCTGTGAGGAGAGGGGGAATGTGTCGTGTTCCTGAGAGGAGAGGGGGAACGTGCCCCATTCCTGAGAGGAGAGGGGGGATGTGTCCGGTTCCTGAGAGGAGAGGGGGAATGAGTCAGGTACCTGAGTGGAGAGGGGGGATGTGCCCCATTCCTGTGAGGAGAGGGGAACGTGCCCCATTCCTGAGAGGAGAGGGGGAATGTGTTGTGTTCCTGTGCGGAGAGAGGGAACGTGCCCCATTCCTGTGAGGAGAGAGGGAATGTGTTCTGTACCTGAGAGGAGAGGGGGAATGTGTCGTGTTCCTGTGAGGAGAGGGGGAATGTGTCCGGTTCCTGAGAGGAGAGGGGGAATGTGTCCGGTTCCTGAGAAGAGAGAGGAAATGTGTCGTGTTCCTGTGAGGGGAGGGGGAATGTGCCCCATTCCTGTGAGGAGTGGGGGATTGTGCCGTGTTCCTGTGAGGAGAGGGGAAATTTGCCCCATTCCTGAGAGGAAAGGGGGAATGTGTCGTGTTCCTGTGAGGAGAGGGGGAATGTGTCGTGTTCCTGTGAGGAGAGGGGGAACATGCCCCATTCCTGTGAGGAGAGGGGGAATGTGTTCTGTACCTGAGAGGAGAGGGGGAATGTGTCGTGTTCCTGAGAGGAGAGGGGGAATGTGTCCTGTTCCAGAGAAGAGAGAGGGAATGTGTCGTGTTCCTGTGAGGGGAGGGGGAATGTGCCCCATTCCTGTGAGGAGTGGGGGATTGTGCCGTGTTCCTGTGAGGAGAGGGGAAATTTGCCCCATTCCTGAGAGGAAAGGGGGAATGTGTCGTGTTCCTGTGAGGAGAGGGGGAATGTGTCGTGTTCCTGTGAGGAGAGGGGGAACATGCCCCATTCCTGTGAGGAGAGGGGGATTGTGTTCTGTACCTGAGAGGAGAGGGGGAATGTGTCGTGTTCCTGTGAGGAGAGGGGGAATGTGTCCTGTTCCTGTGAGGAGAGGGGGAATGTGTTCTATACCTGTGAGGAGAAGGGGAATGTGTCGTGTTCCTGTGAGGAGAGGGGGAATGTGTCGTGTTCCTCTGAGGAGAAGGGGACTGTGTCGTGTTCCTGTGAGGAGAGGGGGAATGTGTCGTGTTCCTCTGAGGAGAAGGGGAATGTGTCGTGTTCCTGTGAGGAGAGGGGGAATGTGTCGTGCTCCTCTGAGGAGAAGGGGAATGTGTCGTGTTCCTCTGAGGAGAGGGGGAATGTGTTCTGTACCTGTGAGGAGAGGGGGAATGGGTCCTGTTCCTGTGAGGAGAGGGGGAATGTTTCCGGTTCCTGAGAGGAGAGGGGGAATGTGTCCTGTTCCTGAGAGGAGAGGGGGAATGTGTCCGGTTCCTGAGAGGAGGGGGGGGAATCGGCCCCATTCCTGAGAGGAGAGAAGGAATGTTCCGGTTCTTGAGAGGAGAGGGGGAATGTGTCCATTTCCTGAGAGGAGAGAGGGAATGTATCTGGTTCCTGTGAGGAGAGGGGGAATGTGCCCCATTCCTGTGAGGAGAGGGGGAATGTGTCGTGTTCCTGAGAGGAGAGGGGGAACGTGCCCCATTCCTGAGAGGAGAGGGGGGATGTGTCCGGTTCCTGAGAGGAGAGGGGGAATGAGTCAGGTACCTGAGTGGAGAGGGGGGATGTGCCCCATTCCTGTGAGGAGAGGGGGAACGTGCCCCATTCCTGAGAGGAGAGGGGGAATGTGTTGTGTTCCTGTGAGGAGAGAGGGAACGTGCCCCATTCCTGTGAGGAGAGGGGGAATGTGTTCTGTACCTGAGAG
This sequence comes from Hemiscyllium ocellatum, assembly GCF_020745735.1. Taxonomy (NCBI): domain Eukaryota; kingdom Metazoa; phylum Chordata; class Chondrichthyes; order Orectolobiformes; family Hemiscylliidae; genus Hemiscyllium; species Hemiscyllium ocellatum. Next base: position 15,495,895 of record NC_083416.1, on the reverse strand, counting down.
GAGAGGGGGAATGTGTCGTGTTCCTGTGAGGAGAGGGGGAATGTGTCCGGTTCCTGAGAGGAGAGGGGGAATGTGTCCGGTTCCTGAGAAGAGAGAGGGAATGTGTCGTGTTCCTGTGAGGGGAGGGGGAATGTGCCCCATTCCTGTGAGGAGTGGGGGATTGTGCCGTGTTCCTGTGAGGAGAGGGGAAATTTGCCCCATTCCTGAGAGGAAAGGGGGAATGTGTCGTGTTCCTGTGAGGAGAGGGGGAATGTGTCGTGTTCCTGTGAGGAGAGGGGGAACATGCCCCATTCCGGTGAGGAGAGGGGGAATGTGTTCTGTACCTGAGAGGAGAGGGGGAATGTGTCGTGTTCCTCTGAGGAGAAGGGGTATGTGTCCTGTTCCTGTGAGGAGAGGGGGAATGTGTTCTGTACCTGTGAGGAGAAGGGGAATGTGTCGTGTTCCTGTGAGGAGAAGGGGAATGGGTCCTGTTCCTGTGAGGAGAAGGGGGAATGTGTCCGGTTCCTGAGAGGAGAGGGGGAATGTGCCCGGTTCTTGAGAGGAGAGGGGGAATGTGTCCTGTTCCTGAGAGGAGAGGGGGAATGTGTCCGGTTCCTGAGAGGAGAGGGGGAATCTGCCCCATTCCTGAGAGGAGAGAAGGAATGTTCCGGTTCTTGAGAGGAGAGGGGGAATGTGTCCGGTTCCTGAGAAGAGAGTGGGAATGTGTCGTGTTCCTGTGAGGGGGGGGGAATGTGCCCCATTCCTGTGAGGAGTGGGGGATTGTGCCGTGTTCCTGTGAGGAGAGGGGAAATTTGCCCCATTCCTGAGAGGAAAGGGGGAATGTGTCGTGTTCCTGTGAGGAGAGGGGGAATGTGTCGTGTTCCTGTGAGGAGAGGGGGAACATGCCCCATTCCTGTGAGGAGAGGGGGAATGTGTTCTGTACCTGAGAGGAGAGGGGGAATGTGTCGTGTTCCTGTGAGGAGAGGGGGAATGTGTCCGGTTCCTGAGAGGAGAGGGGGAATGTGTCCGGTTCCTGAGAAGAGAGAGGGAATGTGTCGTGTTCCTGTGAGGGGAGGGGGAATGTGCCCCATTCCTGTGAGGAGTGGGGGATTGTGCCGTGTTCCTGTGAGGAGAGGGGAAATTTGCCCCATTCCTGAGAGGAAAGGGGGAATGTGTCGTGTTCCTGTGAGGAGAGGGGGAATGTGTCGTGTTCCTGTGAGGAGAGGGGGAACATGCCCCATTCCGGTGAGGAGAGGGGGAATGTGTTCTGTACCTGAGAGGAGAGGGGGAATGTGTCGTGTTCCTCTGAGGAGAAGGGGTATGTGTCCTGTTCCTGTGAGGAGAGGGGGAATGTGTTCTGTACCTGTGAGGAGAAGGGGAATGTGTCGTGTTCCTGTGAGGAGAAGGGGAATGGGTCCTGTTCCTGTGAGGAGAAGGGGGAATGTGTCCGGTTCCTGAGAGGAGAGGGGGAATGTGCCCGGTTCTTGAGAGGAGAGGGGGAATGTGTCCTGTTCCTGAGAGGAGAGGGGGAATGTGTCCGGTTCCTGAGAGGAGAGGGGGAATCTGCCCCATTCCTGAGAGGAGAGAAGGAATGTTCCGGTTCTTGAGAGGAGAGGGGGAATGTGTCCATTTCCTGAGAGGAGAGAGGGAATGTATCTGGTTCCTGTGAGGAGAGGGGGGATGTGCCCCATTCCTGTGAGGAGAGGGGGAATGTGTCGTGTTCCTGAGAGGAGAGGGGGAATGTGCCCCATTCCTGAGAGGAGAGGGGGGATGTGTCCAGTTCCAGAGAGGAGAGGGGGAATGAGTAAGGTACCTGAGTGGAGAGGGGGGATGTGCCCCATTCCTGTGAGGAGAGGGGGAACGTGCCCCATTCCTGTGAGGAGAGAGGGAATGTGTTCTGTACCTGAGAGGAGAGGGGGAATGTGTCGTGTTCCTGTGAGGAGAGGGGGAATGTGTCCGGTTCCTGAGAGGAGAGGGGGAATGTGTCCGGTTCCTGAGAAGAGAGAGGGAATGTGTCGTGTTCCTGTGAGGGGAGGGGGAATGTGCCCCATTCCTGTGTGGAGTGGGGGATTGTGCCGTGTTCCTGTGAGGAGAGGGGAAATTTGCCCCATTCCTGAGAGGAAAGGGGGAATGTGTCGTGTTCCTGTGAGGAGAGGGGGAATGTGTCGTGTTCCTGTGAGGAGAGGGGGAACATGCCCCATTCCTGTGAGGAGAGGGGGAATGTGTTCTGTACCTGAGAGGAGAGGGGGAATGTGTCGTGTTCCTGTGAGGAGAGGGGGAATGTGTCCGGTTCCTGAGAGGAGAGGGGGAATGTGTCCGGTTCCTGAGAAGAGAGAGGGAATGTGTCGTGTTCCTGTGAGGGGAGGGGGAATATGCCCCATTCCTGTGAGGAGTGGGGGATTGTGCCGTGTTCCTGTGAGGAGAGGGGAAATTTGCCCCATTCCTGAGAGGAAAGGGGGAATGTGTCATGTTCCTGTGAGGAGAGGGGGAATGTGTCGTGTTCCTGTGAGGAGAGGGGGAACATGCCCCATTCCTGTGAGGAGAGGGGGATTGTGTTCTGTACCTGAGAGGAGAGGGGGAATGTGTCGTGTTCCTGTGAGGAGAGGGGGAATGTGTTCGGTTCCTGAGAGGAGAGGGGGAATGTGTCCGGTTCCTGAGAAGAGAGTGGGAATGTGTCGTGTTCCTGTGAGGGGGGGGGAATGTGCCCCATTCCTGTGAGGAGTGGGGGATTGTGCCGTGTTCCTGTGAGGAGAGGGGAAATTTGCCCCATTCCTGAGAGGAAAGGGGGAATGTGTCGTGTTCCTGTGAGGAGAGGGGGAATGTGTCGTGTTCCTGTGAGGAGAGGGGGAACATGCCCCATTCCTGTGAGGAGAGGGGGAATGTGTTCTGTACCTGAGAGGAGAGGGGGAATGTGTCGTGTTCCTGTGAGGAGAGGGGGAATGTGTCCGGTTCCTGAGAGGAGAGGGGGAATGTGTCCGGTTCCTGAGAAGAGAGAGGGAATGTGTCGTGTTCCTGTGAGGAGAGGGGGAATGTGCCCCATTCCTGTGAGGAGTGGGGGATTGTGCCGTGTTCCTGTGAGGAGAGGGGAAATTTGCCCCATTCCTGAGAGTAAAGGGGGAATGTGTCGTGTTCCTGTGAGGAGAGGGGGAATGTGTTCTGTTCCTGTGAGGAGAGGGGGAATGTGTTCTGTTCCTGTGATGAGAGGGGAAATGTGTTCTGTTCCTGTGAGGAGAGGCGGAATGTGTTCTGTTCCTGTGATGAGAGGGGGAATGTGCCACGTTTGTTCGGTCCCATGGGAGAAAGGGGGTCTGTGTATAGGATCAGTGAATGGAATAAGTGTGTGTGTGTGTGTGTGTGTGTGTGTGTGTCAGTCAGAGAGAGAGGGAGACCACATTTTTATTTATCCAGTGTTTCCTGGAGAACTATTTACTAACTGCAGTGGAATCTTCCACATTGCCCGAATTAAATGGAGACCTTCAATGGGGAGGGGAGTGTTCCGTCTGTTGCGAATTGCTCAATGGAAAAGTTTCTTTTCCAGGCAATGCCTTTGGAGTTTGTTACATTGGGGAGTCTGCAAGGTCCCCTCCCGTACCTTCCAGCTAAGCTGCAGAAACAATTATCTGCCCATCAGAAAATCCAGGTTTCCCCGCTAACAAATCACGGAGATTGACTGAGAGTACCTGGGGCCCCAGCACTAATCCTTGCTATATCCCACTAGCCTGTCATATTGGGAGGGACCTGTTTAATACGACAAGTCTTTTGTGTCAGGGATTTGTGCTCAAGTAAAGTGCAGATGATGCTGTGGTTGTAATGTTACGCCCAGACTCAACTCTTAGATTGGTTCCCGGCCAATCTCAGTTTCCCATCTTCTACACTTCGAGAACACGAGCTCATCCAAAACTTTCCAGCTTGTCTCCCCTTCCCCCCTGATTCCTGTGCTCATTGAATTCCATTGGTTCCAGGTCCAACCATGCCACAATTTTAACGATCCAATCCCTCCCTGCCTTTCCAGCCTGCTCTTGTCCACGCCAGCTTCTGGGATCCCAGCATTCCTCGACTTCCTGGCCACTGGTGCTTCACGAGTTCCTTTGCCTCTTCATTGCCCACAAATCCTGTGACCCGAAACTTCAGGATTCCCTCCCTAAACCTCTTCCCTGTTTTACAGCCTGGGGTGGCTTGGCATGAGCTACGAATGAAGATTCCTCCCATCATCCTTTCTGAATGTAGGGAACGAGAAAGCCGGTCGGAGAGGAAAACCATTTCCTGGTCTGGCTAGTGGAGGCTCCTGTACTTAACAAGATGCAAGTCATTGCATGTTCATAGCCAGGTACTGGTTACATTGATCGACGTTTGTTACAGAGACTTGGAGGACATCCTGACGTTGGGTCTCACTTGGCTGAGGTCCTAAGCTGCTCTGCCCACAAGTCTACACAACAATACCATAGCAGGTGGCACTTAGGGCACCCCTCGGTATTAACCCCTCAGAAGGGTGGCACGGTGGTTCAGTGGTTAGCACTGCTGCCTCAGCACTAGGGACCCAGGTTTGATTCCCGCCACGGGTAATTGTCTATGTGGAGTTTGTACATTCTCCCCGTCTCTGTGTGGGCTTCCTTTGGATGCTCTGGTTTCCTCCCATAGTTGAAAAATGTGGTGCTGGAAAAACACCAAGAAATGGGCGGCACGGTGGCACAGTGGTTAGCACTGCTGCCTCATGGCGCCAGAGACCCGGGTTCAGTTCCCGTTTCAGGCGACTGACTGTGTGGAGTTTGCACATTCTCCCCGTGTCTGTGTGGGTTTCCTCCGGGTGCTCCCACAATCCAAAAGTGTGCAGGTTAAGTGAATTGGCCATGCTAAATTGCCCGTAGTGTTAGGTGCAGGGGTAAATGTAGAGGAATGGGTCTGGGTGGGTGCGCTTCAGTGTGGATTTGTTGGGCCAAAGGGCCTGTTTCCACACTGTAAGTAATCTAAAATAGCAATAAGGTGATGAGCAGCTGGTCACTAAGTCGTGTTGGCTGGTCACCGGTGGAACTCTATTCTTCCGATAATGTGGTGATGTCTTTTACATCCACTAGAGGGAGCAGGCTGGCTCCCCAGCACCCCCCACCCTCCCAATCCCAGTGACCCTGTGGCACTGGTGGGTCAGTCTGCATGAGGTGCACAACCCCCTGGAGATGAACCTGAAAACACAGGCAAATGACTCAGAGTGCAGATCCTGACCACTGAGCCGAGGGTGGCACCTGTGTCTACTGCAGGTTGAAGGGAGTAAGTGGGGCCCTGTGACTCAGCACACACTTGAATCAAGGCCAAATGCCCTCCTCCGTGAAACTAAACAAGATGTTGGGAAGACACGAGAGTAAATAGATTCTCTCTTTCAGCTCTTGCTCATGGATCACCTCACACTCGTGGTTTGAAGAGGAGTTAGTCAGAGTTTCTTTTTAAAATATTTGCTCTGGGAATGTGGACACCCAGAAGGTAAAGCTGGGTTTGCTTACTTCGCCCACTCACCTGGTAGCTTCGTGTGTCAGCTGGGGCTGACTGAGGAAGCCAGGGATCATGAGATCAAATCAAATCCTGCCATGAAGAGTGCTGAATTAAATTCAATCAAAGTGCCTCTCTGAAGATTGACAAAGTAAAAAATGGAAGGAAAACTGTCCAGGTGGTGCCGAGAGATTAATAACGGTCATTAATGCTTGTCAGTGGTGATGCTACCAACCTAAGCTGGCTTTTAATAAATATTTTTGGGACTGTGTCTTTAAGTTAAAATGAAGGGGGTCTTGTGACCTATTCCGTGACTACCTGGTCAGGTCCACGCCCGAAGCTGAAAATGTGTTGCTGGTTAAAGCACAGCAGGCCAGGCAGCATCTCAGGAATAGGGAATTCGACGTTTCGAGCACCACGCCCCCCTACAACCCACCCTCCCATCCTGGCACCTTCCCCTGCCACCGCAGGAATTGCAAAACCTGCGCCCACACCTCCTCCCTCACCTCCATCCAAGACCCCAAAGGAGCCTTCCACATCCATCAAAGTTTTACCTGCACATCCACCAATATCATTTATTGTATCCGTTGCTCCCAATGCGGTCTCCTCTATATTGGGGAGACTGGGTGCCTCCTAGCAGAGTGCTTTAGGGAACATCTCCGGGACACCCGCACCAATCAACCACACCGCCCCGTGGCCCAACATTTCAACTCCCCCTCCCACTCTGCCGAGGACATGGAGGTCCTGGGCCTCCTTCACCGCCGCTCCCTCACCACCAGACGCCTGGAGGAAGAACACCTCATCTTCTGCCTCGGAACACTTCAACCCCAGGGCATCATTGTGGACTTCAACAGTTTCCTCATTTACCCTTCCCCATCTCACCTTAGTTCCAACCTTCCAGCTCAGCACCGTCCCCATGACCTGTCCTACCTGCCTATCTTCCTTTCCACCTATCCACTCCACCATCCTCTCTGATCTATCACCTCCATCCCCACCCCAGTTCACCTATTGTACTGTTGACTACCTTCTCCCCAGCCCAACCCCCTCCCATTTATCTCTCCACCCCAGCGGCTTCCTGTCTTCATTCCTGATGAAGGGCTTTTGCTCGAAACATCGATTTTCCTGCTCCTCGGATGCTGCGTGACCTGCTGTGTTTTTCCAGCACCACTGTAATCTAGATTCTGATTTCCAGCATTTGCAGTCCTCACTTTTGCCTGACCTGTTCTGAAGTCTACCTGACAACAGGCCTCGATAACATGGGTAGTTACAGAGTACAGAGAGCACTGGGTGGATTTGCTGGAAATAATGTGTAAGGTATCCACACTGTGAGAGTATAGCTTACAGTGGTTAGAATGCTAGTCTCCAAAGACCCAGGAAACTGTTCAGAATATCAGGTTCATAGAATCCCGACAATGTGGAAATAGGCCCTTCGGCCCAACAAGTCCACACCAACCCTCCGGAGCGTAACCCACCCAGACCCATTACCCTACATTTACCCCTGACTAGTGCACCTAACCTACATATCTTTGGACTGTGGGAAGAAACTGGAGCACCCAGAGGAAACCCACACAGACACGGGGAGAATATGCAAACTCCACGTAGTCAGTTGTCCGAAGCTAGAATCGAACCCGGGTCCCTAGCGCTGTGAGGCAGCAGCACTGAGCCACCATGCCACCTGTTGTAAACAGATATTTATTTAAATTATCCTTTAACTTATTCAATTTTATTTACTGGAAAACTAGGCTCTACTGAGTAGCTCTCCTACCTGGACAACAGGCCCAAAGGGTTCATATTGCTGAGGAGTTCTGAAAGGTTTTGAACATTTCCAAGGTATTCCTGAAAATTGATGGGCCCAGGCAGTCTGCCGTGATCCCAGAGAGAGGGAGTAGCTAAAGGCTGAAAATCCTTATGATTCACTGCACTGGAATGTGGATGGAGGGGTATCACATTTGGAAAGAAACTGACAAATTTGTGAGGTTTTGGAATGAAGATGGGCCGAGCTCAGGTGACAAGCTGAATCATAAGACATAGGAGTGGAAGTAAGGCCATTCAGCCCATCGGGTCCTCTCCGCCATTCAATCATGGCTGATGGGCATTTCAACTCCACTTACCAGCGTTCTCCCCGTAGCCCTTAATTCCTCGAGACAACAAGAATCTATCAATCTCTGCCTTGAAGACATTTAGCGTCCCGGCCTCCACTGCACTCCGTGGCAATGAATTCCACAGGCCCACCACTCTCTGGCTGAAGAAATGTCTCCACATTTCTGTTCTGAATTGACCCCCTCTAATTCTAAGGCTGTGTCCACGGGTCCTAGTCTCCTCACCTAACGAAAACAATTTCCTAGCGTCCACCCTTTCCAAGCCATGTATTATCTTGTACGTCTCTATTAAGTCTCCCCAAGAATCACCAGGAAAAGCTCTCCCCATGAAAGACAGTTCTGCATTTGGAAGTTATTGTGAAGGGGATAGAACAAAGACAAGCTCTTTGGAGTGAAGAATGATGTTGAACTGAGTCTGGGAAAACCAAATGACCATGTAAAGTTGGGTGTAGTGTATATCTGTGAGTGCGTTTCTCAGTTGTGTTAATATTAAAAGGGTAAGGTTCTGCTCTGTAGTTTAAAGGAGAAGTTTCTGAAAAATTAACGTTTAGTCAATTTTCTTTATCTCTTTGTTACAGTAAAGGTCTTAACACATGAGATTTTTTTTTGTGTCATCCAATTCAGCTATTAACATAAAGTTCAATTTAGTTTGAAGTTATGGTCTCTATGAGGATTGCAATTGTCTGGCTTATACTTCGGTTCAGTCCCTAATTTTGCAATTGTCTCTGATCATCCTTTGGAATTAATGGTGGCCAAAACTGTACTCTTACCAAATCCATAAAAAAATTAAAAACAAAACGGTTCAAAGCCTTGACTATTCAATCTGATCGATCAGACTGCCCTGAAGGGCCCTGTATCATTGGATCGATCTCTCAAGATTTCAAAGGATCTCCTATAATAAATACTGTCAAGAATGTGGTGCTGGAAAAGCACAGCAGGTCAGGCAGCATCCGAGCAGCAGGAAAATTGACATTTCGGGCAGGAGCCTTTCATCAGGAATAAGGCATTCCTGATGAAGGGCTTTTGCCCAAAATGTCAATTCTCCTGCTTCTCAGATGCCGCACGATCTGCTGTGCTTTTCCAGCACCACACTCTCGGCTCTGATCTCCAGAATCTGCAGTCCTCATTTTCACCTTTAATAAATATTGGCCCAACTTGGAGAGACTTAGGTGTACGTGTGTGTGATGTTTTTTGAACATTGTAAATACAATCTCTTCCTTTGGAATTGTCACTGTAGTTACAGATTTTCCAAGTCATCTTTTGTAAACTTATTGCAAGGAGGAGAAAGCAGTGGCGTATTGTAATGCCCCAGGGATAGAAAACCAAATCAAATCAGCCTCATCATCACTGGAATTGCAACACGGTGAAGTTAAATCATTCAGTAACTCAAAGTTTGCCCAGTTGTTCCTAACCATTCTGTATGAATAACAGATCTTGGACATTGAATTTATAACTTCAACAAAAAGAAATAATTTATTATAAATATTGTTCAAAGTTTGGGAGACGATTTGTAGCTCGTGTGCTCGTTGTTGTGGTTCTGTTCGCCGAGCTGGGAATTTGTGTTGCAGATGTTTCGTCCCCTGTCTAGGTGATATCCTCAGTGCTTGGGAGCCTCCTGTGAAGCGCTTCTGTGATCTTTCCTCCGGCATTTATAGTGGTTTGTCTCTGCCGCTTCCGGTTGTCAGTCACTGTCCGCTGCAGTGGTCGGTATATTGGGTCCAGGTCGATGTGTTTGTTGATAGAATCTGTGGATGAGTGCCATGCCTCTAGGAATTCCCTGGCTGTTCTCGGTTTGGCTTGCCCTATAATAGTAGTGTTGTCCCAGTCGAATTCATGTTGCTTGTCATCTGTGTGTGACAACATCTATCAACAAACACATCGACCTGGACCCAATATACCGGCCACTGCAACGGACAGCTGGAACTGACAACCGGAAGTGGCAGAGACAAACCACTATAAATGCCGGAGGAAACATCACAGAAGCGCTTCACAGGAGGCTCCCAAGCACTGAGGATGTCACCTAGACAGGGGACGAAACGTCTGCAACACAAATTCTCAGCTCGACGAACAGAACCACTATAAATATTGTAATTTGAGCAGGAGAAATCTAAACAATAAGGCAATCTCATTAACATCTACAATTTAAACCCAATCTAAACCCAATCTTGTCCCCCACTCACACAGAGAGACAGACATGGTTAAAGAGTAAATTGAAATTAAAAAAATTTCTAATTTGCCAGTTCAATTAAATCGTTTCAAATGTTGGATATAAAGCCTTCATGAATTGACATAATTTTGAGTCACCAGTGAATGTGAACACTTCAGTAGACTTCCAGAAGTATAATTTCTTACAGCCTGAGATTCTTTCCTCAGAACATGCAACATTCTTTAAACTAGGTAGAAAGCTAGAGTGTGTAAAACACAACAGTCAATCCGAAAGCTTCCAAAAGCATTCTGCGCCAGTCAGAATTAGTTTCCTCTTTATTTTTCGTTTTTAATCAATATTCTCTGTGGTTAGCTGGTTAGCATCGGTCCTCCCTTGAATGACCACCTTAATATCCAACCAAGCTGTCAGCCCTGGCCATAGCCACACTCGGTGCTGATTCATTCACAATGTTCTTTAGATCATTAATTAAGTTGTAATATTTCCAAGGCCAGTTCCCAACAGCAAGCGTCTGTGTTTGTTTTCTCCTCTTTTGAAATATGGAGCTATTCAAAAGTTCAACTTGCTCTAACTTCAGCTCAAAGTTTCACCAAACAAAGGAGAAAAATCAAAGGAAAATAGTGAGGGTCTTCAATCATTAAGTGATCCAGCCATCACTCTAAGTTATTCCAATAGAAAATACCAGGGTCTAGGACAAAGGATGTTGTCATTGGTATTCCCCACAGTGATCCCAGTTTGGTGACAACAAAGGAGATCCAAATGGAAAATGGATAATTCCCTACATTGAGGAACTAAATTGTTAAGAGTTGTACTTCCTACTGACAGGTGAGAAGAATGGTAGAGGTTTCCAAGCAGCCAAGCTGTATGAGGGCCTGAGGGGGGTTTGTGCATGCAGAGGAAGACCACAGAGAAACTAAGAACCTAAGAAAATATGACCAGTCAATCCATCAAGTCAATATTCTAAAAGAGTAAAAGGCTTTCTAATGGATTCAACCCAATGCACATGGGGCCTACTGAGGAGTGTTTGACCATGCTCCTTCTTGAACCAAGATGATATTAAACAAGTGTTCAAAACACTGATGTAACCTTACAGATTGCAGCCTCTGCTCCAGACCATGTCACTTCATTCTCAAAATCTAACCACCATTCCTGAAAAACACTTGGTGATGCAATCAGAGAAATGGTGAAACTAGTCACTAAGATAGTGGGATCAAGTTTTCCTGAGGGCTGTTTCTGGCATCCTCATGAACATGGGAATCAATTCCCCTCCGACTATCAACAATATTTACATTTCAAGAAGGAATAAACTCTCAGCCTTGTCCTACCTGCTTGACATATTACAAAACATGACTATTGCCATCTTAATTTCACCATCATTCCCTTAACGTCTCTGCCTCTGAACATTGAAACAAAGACAAGACTCTTGAGTCTCTTCCATCCTTCACTGAGATCACTGCTGACCTCTGACCTGATTTCATCAACCTCCCTTTACTCCATGCCCTTTGAAACCTTTGCTTGACAAAGATTCCATCAATTCTCGTTTTGAAATTGATTGAGCATCGATTGCCAATTGTGGATGGAAATTTCCAAACTACTATTGCCGTGTGCGCAACAAAGTCTTCCCTAATTTCACTCCTGAAAGTCATAGCTCTAATCCTTACCTCTACACCCCCTCCTAAACACCTCAGCAGAAGTAATTTCTCATTATTTAGTCATATCTCTTCCTTGAACATTTTAAAGCTTTGATCAAATCACTTGTTAATCAAAGTGTAATGAATATATTCACTGTTAGTTTCATCTCTTATTGTAATTGAACACTTGGAGTCCAGGAATCATTCAGGTGAATCTAGACTGCACTTCCTCTACTCTGAACCATGGTGCCCAGAACTGCTCACGATAAGGGCGGCACGGTGACTCAGTGGTTAGCACTGCAACCTCACGGCGCTAAGGACCCGGCTTCAATCCTAGCCTTGGTTGACTGACTGTGTGGAGCTTGCACATTCTCCCCGTGTCTGCGTGGGTTTCCTCTGGGTGCTCCAGTTTCCTCCCACAGTCCAAAGATGTGCAGGTTGGGGTGGATTGGCCATGCTAAATTGCCCGTAGTGTTCAGGGATGTGTAGGTTAGGTGCATTAGTCAGGGGAAATATGGAGTAATAGGGTAAGGGAAAGGATCTGGGTGGGATACTCTTCAAAGGGTCAGTGTAGAGATTCTATAGCTCCCATTTTGGTCTAACCAGGACTTTGTACATCTGAAACATGACCTAGTCTTTCTATCCAGGGTAAAAACAATGACTGCAGATGCTGGAAACCAGATTCTGGATTAGTGGTGCTGGAAGAGCACAGCTGTTCAGGCAGCATCCAAAGTGCAGCGAAATCGACGTTTCGGACATAAGCCCTTCATCAAGTCTTTCTATCCTCCTGATAAAATGGTCTGTATTCATTTCGCTTCTTTTCTGTCCCTCTTCATTTTGAGAATGCCTATATACTTGAATCCCATCTCCCAGGGATAGCCACACTTTCCAGTTATAAAGCAATTGATACGAAGTCAGAAGAACAGATGCTCACTTTAAGATAGAAAATGTTTTCTGAATTTTAAAGTAAATTTAAAGTACAGCCGCAGCTGCCAGTAGTAGAGTCGCCAACTTCACAGGGATTTAAGTGGTCATTGAATAGACATATGGCTGAAAATGGAATCATGTAGGATAGGTGGGCTTTAGATTGGTTTCACAGGTCAGCGCAACATCGAGGTCCGAAGGACCTGTACTGCACTGTAATGTTCTATAACAGAACAGCTAACTGACTGGCTGTTCCAAAGTAAATACATGAAGCAAACGTCTATTAAACCGATAACTGAGTTTTGGTTGCTGTTTTGACAACAATTCAAATTTAACCAATTAATTTAAATTATGCCCACAGTAGTGAAACCCAATTGAGTTTGAATTTATTGTATTGACACCATCAAACCCATGAGAGGGAATGATGTTTGGGGGTATAAAACACACAGGCATTTTGAAAATTGGTCAGAGCAACTGCCGTGGAGTCAGACAGCAAAGGCCATCCGAAGAAATAAACATCCTGCTCTCAAAGAAATTTCAGAAAGCACTGTCTATCAAAAGGTATCTTTTCATGTAAAGATACTCGCACTAGAAAGAAAGAAGGAGATCAGGGAGAAAACAGCAGAATTGGTAGACCAGAGGCAGAAGAGATTGTGTGGACTTGAGATTGAGTTAATGTAATCTTTAATAATTGTGGTATTGCTACAGCATATTAATAGAACTGTGTTCAGTTAAGGGATAATGCTTAGTTAGGGGAAAGAGTGTTCGGTTTAGTGATAGTTTTGTTTAGGGTTCATTATTAGAGTTAGGAAAATAACTTGTTATTTTTCTTTAAACTGTGGAAATAAGGAGTTCTCTTTCACTCACTCACACTTTTAATATGACTTGGAGATGCCGGTGTTGGACTGGGGTGTACAAAGTTAAAAATCACACAACACCAGGTTATAGTCCAACAGGTTTAACTGGAAGCACACTAGCTTTCGGAGAGACGCTCCTTACACACATCACCTGATGAAGGAGCGTCGCTCCGAAAGCTAGTGTGCTTCCAATTAAACCTGTTGGACTATAATCTGGTGTTGTGTGATTTTTAAATTTGAACACTTTTAGATTGCAAGGCAAGGCTTTTCTGGGTGTTTGGTTTTATGTGGGAGAGGGGTTCAACATCCACGTGGTAACACAATGAACAGATCAAGGTGCTCTGAAGAAGGATCACAGGACTGAAAAAGGTTACCTCGGATTTCATCTCCTCAGATGCTGCCAAATCTGCTAAGTTTCTCTAGCAATTTCTGGTTTTGCTTGTTACACTTTCTAATTAAATTGGTTTATAATTTTCTGGTTTACCTCTCTCACGTTTTAAACAGCAAAGTGTAATGCAATCTGAAGGAATGTTTTATTGTTCTGTAGGAAGTAGGAGGGAATTACAGGATTTTGACCAGGAACAGCAAAGGAACAGTGATTTATTTCCATGTAGGGATGGCGAGAAGCTTGGAGGGGAACTTAAAGGTAATAGTGCTTCCATGTTTCTGCTGCTCTTGCCTTTTTAGATGATGGTGGTCATGGATTTGGAAGGTGCTGTCTAAGGATCTTCGGTGAATTTCTGCAGTGCACCTTGTAGATCGCACACACTGCTGCCACTGAGCATGGGTGGTGGAGGGAGAGGATGTTTGTGGATGTGGTGCCAATCAAGTGGGCTGCTTTGGCCTGGGTGGTGTCAAGCTTCTTGAGAGTTGTTGGAGCTGTGCTCATCCAATCGCATGGGGAGTATTCCGTCACATTCCTGACCTGTGCCTTGTAGATGTGGACAGGCAATGAAGAGTTACTCGCCACATAAAACAGAGAATCAGAAGAGTTAGATCCAGGAATAGACTATACAGCCCCTTGAGCCTGTTCCGCCATTTAATATGATCGTGGTCATCTTATTCCTGCCTCAACTCCATTCTCCTGCCCACGTCCCATAATCCTTCAAGCCGCTACTCATTAAAAATGTGTCTGTCTCGTTCTTCATTTTATTGAGAATTTCAGCATCCATCACACTCTGGGACATTGAGTTCCACAGATTCATGACCCTGTGAGAGATGTAATTCCTCCTCATCTCTGATTTAAACCTGCCACCCCTTATCCTAAACCTGGGACCTCTCATACCAGGGTAAAGGGAAGGCCTTTTAAAACAGAGATAGTGAGAAACTTCTTCAGCCAGAGAGTGGTCAACCTATGGCATTCACTGCCACAGAAGGCTGTGGAGGCCAGGTCATTGAGTCTATTTAAGACGGAGATAGATAGGTTCTTGAGTATCAAGGGGATCAAGAGTTATGGGGAGAAAGTGGGTGAATGGCCGAGCAGACTCAATGGGCCGAATGGCCTAATTTCTGCTCCTGTTTCTTATGATCTTATTATCCCTCAAGAGGAAATCTAAATCTACTTTGTCAATCCCCTTAAGCATCATATATAATTAAATCTCTTTTTCTAAGCCATTGAGAGAGTTATGAAATTTGTCTAGCGAGCCTTCTCTGAACTGTCTCCAATGTAATTACATCCTTCCTAAAATAAGTGGACCAGAGCTGTGTGCAGTATTGACTGGCCATCTCTCATTGTCCATGCTTGGGTGTAGTGGGTAGCCTACCTGGGGTGTTAGGTTCAGCAGCTCAGACTCAGTCAGATTGCTGTGGGGTTCAGAGTCACCTGTAGGAAAGGAATGGCAGCTTTCACCATCCCACCCCCTTACCCCGGCCCAAATGGGACATTACAGTAATTACAACAATCCAGTTGCTTCCTAATCGAGCTTTTACAGATTCTAGATGTAATGAGTTGAAATGGCATCTGCTGATGTCATGGTGGGGGGTGGTCCCTCTTGTCTCAATAGCACCTGGGCTGATGTGTGAAGGGCTAGTCCATTAACAATCCCACAATGCTGCTGGCTGGCCTCATTGGGGATGTTGAGCCATTTGTTTGGGCTCCTGGTCCGGGACTCATCCGTCTCTGTCTGCTTTCTTTGTTTCCTTTTTACTTTTGCTTTTTATCTCCTTTTTTTTCCATTTCAAAGCCTTTCTTTGTACCTTCTGTGGGGCAAGAGCAGGCCCCGTCTACTGAGCATGTGCAGCAGCGGCAGCAACTGGAGAGGGAGTGGGCCTAGCAGCATGGAGGGCAGAACCAGCCCAGCTATCCAAGATGGTGGCACCGGCACGGTAAGGGCCTGTCCACCCCAGGCTGGCCATAGGTCTTTTCTTCTCTCGCCTTTTCTCGGTCTTTATTTTTCTTCTTATTTTCTCCATCTTGCTGACATCATGGAGAGGCCGGAACAGCATTGGCGGTGACGAGAGAGGGGACCCCTGGCTTCATAGGCCCAATGCATGGACTCCTGCAATTAGCAGTGAGGTGTTGGAGTGGGGTCTCCTGGGTGCAGTAGGCCTGGAATGGGAGCTTGTGTAGAGTGAAAGAAGCCTTGTGTGGAGTGTAGGTACCACAGAAACAAATTAGCCAAACACCCTGTTTCTGTGCAGTCAATACCTTATAAGATGCACTGCAGAAATTCTACAAAGATCCTTACAATGCACATTCCAAACCCACAATCACTTCCATCTAGAAGGACAAGAACAACAGATCGATGGGAAGGCCACTACCCGCAAGCTCCCCTCCAAGCCCGTCACCTTCCTGACTTGGGAATGCATCACTCCAGGTCAAATTCCAGGAATCCCCTCCATAACGACAGTGTGGGTCTACCCACAGCACATGGACTGCGGTGGTTCAAGAAGGTAGCTCACCCTCACCTTCTCAAGGGACAATAAATGCTGGGCCAACCAGCAATGCCCACATCCCATGAGTCATAGAATCCATATAGTGTGGAAACAGGCCCTTTGGCCCAACAAGTCCACACTAACCCTCCGAAGAGTAACCCACTCTGAAGAGACCCATTCTCCTATGCTATTATCCTACATTTACCCCTGAACACTATGGGAAATTTAGCATGGCCAATTCACCTAACCTGCGCATCTTTGGATTGTGGGAAGAATCCAAAGCACTCGGAGGAAACTCACACAGACATGGGGAGAATGTACAAACTCCACACAGTCAGTCGCCCGAGGCTGGAATCAAACCTGGCTCCCTGGCGCTGTGAGTCAGCAGTGCTAACCACTGAGACACTGAGCCACCGCGCAGCCCATTAATAAATATCAAATCCATCACCCGAACCACTCAGGCAGCTCATTTTCCTTTTAAGCATCACAGACTTGAAACTGCCCGGGTCTTTCGCAAGCAACTGCCTGAGATATATCACCCGTGATTCAGGTAGTACTCGCTAGAGACTGGAGCTTAAGATCCAACTCCTTAGACAGCTCGGCCACACCGCCACCATGAGTGAGAGCAAAGAAAAATGCTGATGATTTTATCAAGCTTGAGGCTCAGAGGAAATTCTGATACAATCCATGCATAAGACTTGCCACCAACGCAATTTCTAAAAGCATTGAGAACTCCCAAAATGCAGACTGCTGCTCTGAATGGATAGGACAAGGTAGTATTGATGGGTTGAGTGCAGTGAGACACTAATTTGGCTTTGATTCATCATGGCCAACTTCCTTTAGACAGAGAGCAGCTGGTAAGCACACACCGTGTATCTCTCTCTTTCTATCATGACTCGTAAGGGTTCCTTCCCAGAGAAAATGGAAAAAGGAAATTGAGCTGAAATTGTCGATTAAAATCTTGTAACCAAAGTGGAAGCAGCAATCTGGGTGGACCCTCCCACTCAGCGATACTGACATTTTGGATGGAGAGGAGCTGAGAAGAGGAACTCAAGAGTGTCTACTTCCCACAGCTCCTTCCTGTGAAATCTGAATCCTCTGACCTTCCTTCTGTTCAATCAGTTCACCCGTCCGTCTTGAGTCGGAACTTTGTTGGAGAATATCTGAACCGAACTAATGAGAAATCTTCACGGGGAGAGACCGTGTTTGATCCCCCATTTGGAGTTGACCCACTTGGGTAAAATCATGGGGACCCATAGGGATGGAATGATTCACCGGAAAGATCATGGAATTCTCATGGACTCAAAATGATAGAATCAATCACTAAGGACCTCATGAATCTTCCCATTTGCCACTCATCTGTCTGATCAGACTGGATACATTTATCAACACGTGTATTACAGACAGTGAAGTGGCTACTTACTGCTACCACCTCCCAGCGCCATCGAGAAACACAGAAAATGAAGTACAGACGCAGAATATAAAGCCAAAAAATAAAGCAAAAGAGCTTGTCTTCCCATTTCCTTCTTATAGCCATACAGTCATAGAGATGTACAGCACGGAAAAAGACCCTTCAGTCCAACTCATCCATGCAGACCAGATATCCCAACCCAATCTAGTCCTACCTGCCAGCACTTGGCCCATATCCCTCCAAACCCTTCCTATTCATATACCCAACCAAATGCCTTTGTATTTGTACCAGCGTTCACCACGTCCTCTGACAGCTCATTTCTTACATGTACCATCCTCTGTGTGAAAAAGCTGCCCCTCAGGTCTCTTTAATATCGTACCCCTCTCTCCCTAAACCGATGCCCTCCAATTCTGGACTCTCCCACCCCAGGGTAAAGACCATGTCTATTTACCCAATCCATGCCCCTCATGTTGTTATGGCTCACCACAGTCATTGCCTCCACCGGCTCTCCCGTGAGCTCCACCGACTTGCCATGGGGTTAACTGCCACTGCTTTGCACCTGCCATCGCCATCCATTCTGTACCAGGCCCTCCAACACTGCCCCTGTTGCCATGCTGACTGACTGCCGCCATCTTGGGTCCTGTGCCAAGCACCTATTACTGTCGCCCAACCTCACTCCTGTGCCCACTGGTTTATATTGGCTGCCAGTCTGACCATACCCCCCAGTTTAAAATCTCTATGCTTATTTAAGGGGAGATTTTAAGGGATTTAAAGTGAAGATTTTTCAAGTCAGAGAAAGGGATGGAGGAGTAGAGATGTTCATGGAGAGAATTTTAAAGCTTAGAGCTTAGGCAGTGTGGCACAGTTGGCGCTGTTGCCTGATGGCGCCAGGGACCGGGTTCGATTCCAGCCTCAGGCGACTGTCTGTGTGGAGTTTTCACATTCTCCCCGTGTCTGCGTGAGTTTTCTCCGGCTGCTCCAGTTTCCTCCCACAGTCTAAAGGTGTGCTGGGCTAGGTGGATTGGCCATGATATATTGCCCCGTAGAGTCCAGGGATGTATAGGTTAGGTGGGTTAGCCATGGGAAATGAAGGGTGACAGTGATGGGGGTGGCTGTGGGTGGGATGCTCTTCGAAGGGTCAGTGTGGATTCGATGGGTCAAATGGCCTCCTTCCACACTGTAGGGATTCTATGGTTCTTCGGTGGTCCAGCTGGTAATGATGGATGCTGTGGAGGTTAGCATTGAAGGAGCGTAGAGATTGCAGCTGGTTGTCGAGATGAAGGAGATTATAGAGGTATGTTGAGCAATCACCCGTAACTGCTCAAATCCTTACAACAGCTCACACTACCGCTCTCTGTCCCTGCAGAGCTTCTCCTCTGGAGTGTACGCACAGCTCCGTGAACTGTCTAGCAAGGGCCCTGACACCAGGCACCAATGGAATCCATTCCTTGAGCTTGGGAAATCTCATTCACGGTCTCGGCACCACCATGTTAAATATACATGGACACAGCTTCACTGGCCACTCTGATTCCCACCCTTCCCTCTCTCACACATCATGCAACACTGAAGGAGGTCAGTCCATCCATTGTGTCTGTACTGGCCCTTTGAATGTATGAAGCAACAAGTTCCACTCCCCTGCCCTTCACCCATTGTCCTACAAATGTTCCACCTCAAATATTTATTAAATTCTTCTCAAAAGTTACTGTTGTTTCAGCTTTCACTGTCCTCCCAGGCATCACGTTCCACTCCATATTAACTCGCCGCATTTAAAAAAAAGAACTTTGCAATTCCCTTCTGGTACTTTGGAAATTATTGTGACTCTGTGTGCTGTGGTTATAGACTCCTCTGAAAACAGAGCTCATGTTTAAGTTTATTAAAACCCTTCATCATTTTGAACCCTTCATCATAGGGTGATAAGGAAGGTGTAGGGCATGCCTTTATTGCTTGGGGAATTGAGTACAAGAGTCTGGATGTCATGTTGCAGCTTTGCAAGTCTTTGGTTAGGCCACACTTAAGAGTATTGTGTTTAATTCAGGTCGCCACATGACAGGAAGGATGTGGAGGCTCTGGAGAGGGTGCGGGAAGAGATTTACCGGGATGCTGCCTGGATTAGAGGGCATGAGCTATAAGGAGAGACGAGGAAGACTTGGGTTGTTTTCTCTGGAGGTTGAGGCTATAAAATTATGAGATGTATAGATAGGGTTGACAGTCAGAATTCTTTTCCCAGAGTTAAAATGTCAAAAATGAAGGGGCATGCATTTAAGGTGAGGGGGGAAAAGTTCAAAGCAGATGTGAGGGGCACATTTTTTTACACAGACTGGTGGGAGTCTGAGACAGGTTGCCAGGGGAGGTGGTGGAGGGAGATACAATAGGGGCATTTAAAAGACCTTTAGATTAACATGTGAATATGCAAGGAGTGGATGGAGATGGACCAAGGGCAGGTGAAGAGATTACTTTAATCTGGCGTCATGTTCAGCAAAGCATTGTAACCTGAAAGGCCCCTTCCTGTGCTGTACTGTTCTATGTTCTATGCTCTAAGTCCATTAAAAGGGAAACAACTCAGTTCATATAATCTCTGAAGCCTGTAGTATTGGCACTCTCTGAGTGTATCTCCTCTGCAGCTTGTCTACCAGGTTTCTATCTGACACAAGGAACAGTCGCAGCAACTGGATACAGCAGGGCAGCTGGAGATAAGGAAGTAATTGGTAAAGATTTACCACAACTGGCTTACTTTTGTTCGAAAGTGAAGGATCCCCGATGCTTCTTTTCAGGCTTTTTCAATTCATCCTCCCACCTTCACAGACTGGTGTGGACCCACCTCCAGATTTCCCACACTTTGCAATCCCTCTCAACCGTTTATTTTGCTGCTTCTCATTCATCCAGACAAAACACCTTATTCCAAATCTTCCCAGGATGGAATGTCATCTTCCATGTGGTTCCCAATTCAGCATGTCCCATCCTCTCAACTCATTGTTTATGCCATTTCCAAAGATTTCACTCATATGCAAGGTAATGGTCTTAAAAGGTGTTAACGTTAAAGACAGCATAAATCTCCACAAACCCTGATGATAACACACAGTGCTGGGTGGGGATGTGAGGAGAATATCTTTAGTATTATACAGGGAAAGATGTATCATCTTAGACTAACCATCAGGCTGAAACTAGACAGGAACCAGGGATATGTCTAAATGTCGCACTAACACTGTACACCTCTCACCGTGATCTGGGGTAACACTGTACATCTCTCTCTGTGATCTGGGGTAACACTGTACATCTCTCTCTGTGATCTGGTGTAACACTGTACACCTCGCTCTGTGATCTGGGGGTAACACTGTACATCTCTCTCTGTGATCTGGCGTAACACTGTACACCTCGCTCTGTGATCTGGGGGTAACACTGTACATCTCGCTCTGTGATCTGGGGGTAACACTGTACACCTCTCTCTGTGATCTGGGGTAACACTGTACACGTCTGTCTGTGATCTGGGGGTAACACTGTACATCTCTCTGTGTGATCTGGGGTAACACTGTACACCTCTCTCTGTGGTCTGGGGTAACACTGTACACCTCTCTCTGTGATGTGGGGGTAACACTGTACACCTCTCCCTGTGCTCTGGAGTCACACTGTACATCTCTCTGTGTGAACTGGGGTAACACTGTACACCTCACTCTGTGATCTGGAGTAACACTGTGCACCTCTCTCGGTGATCTGGGGGTAATACTGTACATCTCTCTCAGTGATCTGGAGTAACACTGTACACCTCACTCTGGGATCTGGCGGAAGCACTGTACACCTCACTCTGTGATCTGGGGTAACACTGTACACCTCAATCTGTGATCTGGGGGTAACACTGTACACCTCACTCTGTGATCTGGGGTAACACTGTACACCACTCACTGTGATCTGGGGGTAACACTGTACATCTCTCCCTGTGATCTGGGGTAACACTGTACACCTCACACTGTGTTCTGGGGTAACACTGTACCCCTTCACTGTGATCTGGGGGCAACACTGTACATCTCTCTCTGTGATTTGGGGGTAACACTGTACACCTCTCTCTGTGATCTCGGGTAACACTGTACACCTCACTCTGTGATCTCGGGGTAATACTGTACATCTCTCCCTGTGAGCTGGGGTAACACTGTACACGTCTCTCTGTGATCTGGGGGTAACACTGTACACCTCTCTCTGTGATTTGGGGGTAACACTGTACACCTCTCTCTCTGTGATCTCGGGTAACACTGTACACCTCACTCTGAGATCTGGGGTAACACTGTACACCTCTCTCTGTGATCTGGGCTAACACTGTACACCTCACTCTGTGATCTGGGGTAACACTGTACACCTCAATCTGTGATCTCGGGGTAACACTGTACATCTCTCCCTGTGATCTGGGGTAACACTGTACGTCTCTCCCTGTGATCTGGGGGTAACACTATACACCTCTCTCTGTGATCTGGGGTAACACTGTACACCTCACTCTGTGATCTCGGGATAACACTGTACATCTCTCCCTGTGATCTGGGGTAACACTGTACACCTCTCTCTGTGATCTGGGGGTAACACTGTACACCTCACATTGTGATCTGGGCTAACACTGTACACCTCATTCTGTGATCTGGGGTAACACTGTACACCTCACATTGTGATCTGGGGGTAACACTGTACACCTCTCTCTGAAATCTGGAGTAACACAGTACACCTCTTTCTGTGATCTGGGGTAACACTGTACACCACTCTCTGTGATCTGGGTGTAACACTGTACATCTCTCTGTGTGATCTGGGTTAACACTGTACACCTCTCTCTGAGATCTGGGGTAACACTGTACACCTCTCTCTGTGATCTGGGCTAACACTGTACACCTCACTCTGTGATCTGGGGTAACACTGTACACCTCAATCTGTGATCTCGGGGTAACACTGTACATCTCTCCCTGTGATCTGGGGTAACACTGTACATCTCTCCCTGTGATCTGGGGGTAACACTCTACATCTCTCTCTGTGATCTGGCGTAACACTGTACACCTCGCTCTGTGATCTGGGGGTAACACTGTACATCTCGCTCTGTGATCTGGGGGTAACACTGTACACCTCTCTCTGTGATCTGGGGTAACACTGTACACGTCTGTCTGTGATCTGGGGGTAACACTGTACATCTCTCTGTGTGATCTGGGGTAACACTGTACACCTCTCTCTCTGCTCTGGAGGTAAAACTGTACACCTCTGTCTGTGATCTGGGGGAACACTATACACCTCTGTCTGTGATCTGGGGGTAACACTGTACACCTCTCTCTGTGGTCTGGGGTAACACTGTACACCTCTCTCTGTGATGTGGGGGTAACACTGTACACCTCTCCCTGTGCTCTGGAGTCACACTGTACACCTCTCTCTGTGATCTGGGGTAACACTGTACACCTCAATCTGTGATCTGGAGGTAACACTGTACACCTCTCTCGTTGATCTGGGGGTAACACTGTACATCTCTCTCAGTGATCTGGAGTAACACTGTGCACCTCACTCTGGGATCTGGCGGAAGCACTGTACACCTCACTCTGTGATCTGGGGTAACACTGTACACCTCAATCTGTGATCTGGGGGTAACACTGTACACCTCACTCTGTGATCTGGGGTAACACTGTACACCACTCTCTGTGATCTGGGGTAACACTGTACACCACTCACTGTGATCTGGGGGTAACACTGTACATCTCTCCCTGTGATCTGGGGTAACACTGTACACCTCACACTGTGTTCTGGGGTAACACTGTACCCCTTCACTGTGATCTGGGGGCAACACTGTACATCTCTCCCTGTGATCTGGGGTAACACTGTACATCTCTCCCTGTGATCTGGGGGTAACACTCTACATCTCTCTCTGTGATCTGGCGTAACACTGTACACCTCGCTCTGTGATCTGGGGGTAACACTGTACATCTCGCTCTGTGATCTGGGGGTAACACTGTACACCTCTCTCTGTGATCTGGGGTAACACTGTACACGTCTGTCTGTGATCTGGGGGTAACACTGTACATCTCTCTGTGTGATCTGGGGTAACACTGTACACCTCTCTCTCTGCTCTGGAGGTAAAACTGTACACCTCTGTCTGTGATCTGGGGGAACACTATACACCTCTGTCTGTGATCTGGGGGTAACACTGTACACCTCTCTCTGTGGTCTGGGGTAACACTGTACACCTCACTCTGTGATGTGGGGGTAACACTGTACACCTCTCCCTGTGCTCTGGAGTCACACTGTACATCTCTCTCTGTGATCTGGGGTAACACTGTACACCTCAATCTGTGATCTGGAGGTAACACTGTACACCTCTCTCGGTGATCTGGGGGTAACACTGTACATCTCTCTCAGTGATCTGGAGTAACACTGTGCACCTCACTCTGGGATCTGGCGGAAGCACTGTACACCTCACTCTGTGATCTGGGGTAACACTGTACACCTCAATCTGTGATCTGGGGGTAACACTGTACACCTCACTCTGTGATCTGGGGTAACACTGTACACCACTCTCTGTGATCTGGGGTAACACTGTACACCACTCACTGTGATCTGTGGGTAACACTGTACATCTCTCCCTGTGATCTGGGGTAACACTGTACACCTCACACTGTGTTCTGGGGTAACACTGTACCCCTTCACTGTGGTCTGGGGACAACACTGTACATCTCTCTCTGTGATTTGGGGGTAACACTGTACATCTCTCTCTGTGATCTCGGGTAACACTGTACACCTCACTCTGTGATCTCGGGGTAATACTGTACATCTCTCCCTGTGAGCTGGGGTAACACTGTACACGTCTCTCTGTGATCTGGGGGTAACACTGTACACCTCTCTCTGTGATCTGGGGTAACACTGTACACCTCTCTCTGAAATCTGGGGTAACACAGTACACCTCTTTCTGTGATCTGGGGTAACACTGTACACCACTCTCTGTGATCTGGGTGTAACACTGTACACCTCACATTGTGATCTGGGCTAACACTGTACACCTCACTCTGTGATCTCGGGGTAACACTGTACATCTCTCCCTGTGATCTGGGATAACACTGTACACCTCACATTGTGATCTGGGGGTAACACTGTACACCTCTCTCTGAAATCTGGGGTAACACAGTACACCTCTTTCTGTGATCTGGGGGAACACTGTACACCACTCTCTGTGATCTGGGTGTAACACTGTACATCTCTCTGTGTGATCTGGGCTAACACTGTACACCTCAATCTGTGATGTCGGGGTAACACTGTACATCTCTCCCTGTGATCTGGGGTAACACTGTACATCTCTCCCTGTGATCTGGGGTAACACTGTACACCTCTCATTGTGATCGGGGGTGACACTGTACATGTCTCACTGTGATCTGGGGGTAACACTGTACACCTCTCCCTGTGATCTGGGGGTAACACTGTACATCTCTCTGTGTGATCTGGGCTAACACTGTACACCTCAATCTGTGATCTCGGGGTAACACTGTACATCTCTCCCTGTGATCTGGGGTAACACTGTACACCTCTCTCTGAGATCTGGGGGTAACACTGTACACCTCTCTCTGTGATCTGGTGTAACACTGTACACCTCTTTCTGTGATCTGGGGTAACACTGTACACCACTCTCTGTGAGTTGGGGTAACACTGTACACCTCTTACTGTGATCTGTGGTAACACTGTACACCACTCTCTGTGATTTGGGGTAACACTGTACACCTCACTCTGTGATCTCAGGGTAACACTGTACACCTCGCTCTGTGATTTGGGGTAACACTGTACACCACTCTCTGTGATTTGGGGTAACACTGTACACCTCACTCTGTGATCTCGGGGTAACACTGTACACATCTCTCTGGGATCTGGGGGGAAAAATGTACATAGAACATAGAACATAGAACATAGAAAAAATACAGCGCAGTACAGGCCCTTCGGCCCTCGATGTTGCTCCGACCAAAGCCTACCTAACCTACACTAGCCTAATAACCTCCATATGCTTATCCAATGCCCGCTTAAATGCCCATAAAGAGGGAGAGTCCACCGCTGCTACTGGCAGGGCATTCCATGAACTCACAACCCGCTGCGTAAAGAATCTACCCCTAACATCTGTCCTATACCTACCACCCCTTAATTTAAAGCTGTGTCCCCTAGTAACAGCTGACTCCATTAGCGGTAAAAGGTTCTCAGTGTCTACCCTATCTAAACCCCTAATCATCTTATATACCTCTATCAAATCTCCCCTAAACCTTCTTTTCTCCAATGAGAACAGGCCCAAGTGCCTCAGCCTTTCCTCATACGATCTTCCTACCATACCAGGCAACATCCTGGTAAACCTCCTCTGCACTCATTCCAATGCCTCCACATCCTTCCTATAGTATGGTGACCAAAACTGCACACAATACTCCAGATGAGGCCGCACCAGAGTCTTATACAACGGCAACATGACCTCAGGACTCTGGAACTCAATTCCTCTACCAATAAAGCCCAGTGCACTATATGCCTTCTTCACAGCACTATTTACCTGGGTGGCAACTTTCAGAGATCTGTGTACATGGACACCAAGATCCCTCTGCTCATCCACACTACCAAGTAGCCTACCATTAGCCCAGTAATCCATCTTCTTGTTACTCCTACCAAAGTGAATGACTTCACACTTAGCTACATTGAATTCCATCTGCCACTTTTCTGCCCAGATCTGCAACCTATCTATATCCCGCTGTAACCTGCCACATCCTTCTTCGCTGTCCACAACTCCACCGACCTTTGTGTCATCTGCAAACTTGCTCACCCAGCTTTCAAGCCCCTCCTCTAGATCATTTATAAAGATGACAAACAGCAACGGTCCCAAAACAGATCCCTGTGGTACACCGCTAGTAACTGCACTCCAAGATGAACCTAGTCCATCAACTACTACCCTCTGTCTCCTTCCAGCCAGCCAATTCCTAATCCAAACCTCTAATGCACCCTCAATGCCATACCTCCGTAGTTTTTGCATTAGCCTACCATGGGGTACCTTATCGAACGCCTTGCTAAAATCCATATACATCACATCTACTACTTTACCCTTATCCACCTCCTTAGTCACCTTCTCAAAGAACTCAATAAGGTTTGTGAGACACGACCTGCCCTTCACAAAACCATGCTGACTATCCTTGATCACATTATTCCTATCCAGATGTTCATAAATCTTATCCCTTACAATTCTCTCTAAGACTTTGCCCACAACAGAAGTGAGACTCACTGGCCTATAGTTACTCAGGCTGTCCCTACTCCCCTTCTTGAACAAGGGGACCACATTCGCTATCCTCCAGTCTTCTGGTACTATTCCCGTTGACAATGACGACATAAAAATCAAGGCCAATGGCTCTGCTATCTCCTTCCTAGCTTCCCAGAGGATCCTGGGGTAAATGCCATCAGGCCCAGGGGACTTATCTATTTACATTCTTTCCAATATTCCCAAAACCTCCTTCCTACATACTTCAAGGCCATCCATTCTAATCACTTGTGACTCAATATTCACACCAGCAACAGAGTCCCGTTCCTGAGTGAATACTGACGAAAAGTATTGATTTAGTGTCTCACCAATCTCCTACGCCTCCACGCACAACTTTCCACTACTATCCTTGACTGGACCGATACCTACCCTAGTCATCCTTTTATTCCTGACATACCTATAGAAAGCCTTTGGGTTTTCCCTAATCCTACCAACTAAGGACTTTTCATGTCCCCTCCTTGCTGCTCTTAGATCTCTCTTCAGATCCTTCCTGGCTACCTTATAACTCTCAATCGCCCCAACTGAACCTTCACGCCTCATCTTTACATAGGCCGCCATCTTCCCTTTCACAAGGGATTCCAATTCCCTATTAAACCACGGCTCCCTCACAAGACCCTTTACTCCCAGCCTGACTGGTACATACTTATCAAGGACACTCAATAGGTGTTCCTTGAACAATCTCCACATATCATTAGTGTTCTTCTCCTGAAGCCTGTTTTTCCAATCCACGCATCCTAAGACATCTCTCTCTGTGATCTGGGGGTAACATTGTACACCTCTCCCTGTGATCTGAGGTAACACTGTACACCTCTCTCTGTGATCTGGGGGTAACACTGTACACCTCTCCCTGTGATCTGAGGTAACACTGTACACCTCTCTCTGTGATCTGGGGTAACACTGTACACCTCTCCCTGTGATCTGGGGGTAACACTGTACACCTCACTCTGTGATCTGGGGGTAAGACTGTACACCTCTCCCTGTGATCTGGGGTAACATTGTACACCTCTCCCTGTGATCTGGGGGTAACACTGTACACCTCTCTCTGTGATCTGGGGTAACACTGTACACCTCTCTCTGTGGTCTGGGGTAACACTGTACACATCTCTCTGTGAGCTGGGGTAACACTGTACACCTCACTCTGTGAACTGGGGTAACACTGTACACCTCACTCTGTGATCTGAAGTAACACTGTACACCTCTCTCTGTGATCTGGGGGTAACACTGTACATCTCTCTCTGTGATCTGGGGTAACACTGTACACCTCTCTCAGTGATCTGGGGTAACACAGTACAGCACTCTCGGTGATCTGGGGGTAACACTGTTCATCTCTCTCTGTGATCTGGAGTAACACTGTACACCTCACTCTGGGGTCTGGGGTAACACTGTACACCTCACTCTGTGATCTGAGGGGAAAATGGTCATCTCTCTCTGTGATCTGAGGAAACACTGTACACCTCTCTCTGTGATCAGGGGTAACACTGTACACCTCTCTCTGTGATCTGGGGGTAACACTATACACCTCTCCCTGTGATCTGGGGGTAACACTGTACACCTCTCTCTGTGATATCGGGGTAACACTGTACATCTCTCCCTGTGATCTGGGGTAACACTGTACATCTCTCTCTGTGATCTGGGATAAAACTGTACACCTCTCTCTGTGATCTGGGGTAATACTGTACACCTCTCTCTGAGATCTGGGGGTAACACTGTACACCTCTCTCTGTGATCTGGTGTAACACTGTACATCTCTTTCTGTGATCTGGGGTAACACTGTACACCACTCTCTGTGATTTGTGGTAACACTGTACACCTCTTACTGTGATCTGGGGTAACACTGTACACCTCTCTCTGTGATCTGGGGTAACACTGTACACCTCTCTCTGTGATCTGGAGGTAACACTGTACACCTCTCTCTGTGATCTGGGGTAACACTGTACACCTCACTCTGTGATCTCGGGGTAACACTGTACACCTCACTCTGTGATCACGGGATAACACTGTACATCTGTCTCTGTGATCTGGGGGTAACACTGTACACCTCTCACGGTGATCTGTGGTAAGACTGTACATCTCTATCTGTGATCTGGGATAATACTGTACACCTCTCTCTTTGATCTGGGGTAACACTGCACACCTCTTTCTGTGATCTGGGGTAACACTGTACACCACTCTCTGTGATCTGGGATAACACTGTACACCTCACTCTGTCATCTCGGGGTAACACTGTACATATCTCCCTGTAATCTGGGGTAACACTGTACACCTGTTTCTGTGATCTGGGGGTAACAGTGTACACCTCTCACTGTGATCAGGGGTAACACTGTACACCTCACTCTGTCATCTCGGGGTAACACTGTACACCTCTCTCTGAGATCTGGGGTGACACTGTACACCTCTGTCTGTGATCTGGGGTAACACTGTGCACGTCTCTCTGTGATCTCGGGGTAACACTGTACACCTCACTCTGTGATCTCGGGGTAACACTGTACATATCTCCCTGTAATCTGGGGTAACACTGTACACCTCTCACTGTGATCGGGGGTAACACGGTACACCTCACTCTGTCATCTCGGGGTAACACTGTACACCTCTCTCTGTGATCTCGGGGTAACACTGTACATCTCTCCCTGTGATCTGGGGAAACACTGTAAACCTCTCTGGGCGGCATGGTGGCACAGTGGTTAGCACTGCTGCCTCACAGCGCCTGTAGACCCGGGTTCAATTCCCGACTCAGGCGACTGACTGTGTGGAGTTTGCACGTTCTCCCCGTGTCTGCGTGGGTTTCCTCCGGGTGCTCCGGTTTCCTCCCACAGTCACAAAGATGTGCGGGTCAGGTGAATTGGCCAAGCTAAATTGCCCATAGTGTTAGGTAAGGGGTAAATGTAGCGGTATGGGTGGGTTGCGCTTCGGCGGGTCGGTGTGGACTTGTTGGGCCGAAGGGCCTGTTTCCACACTGTAAGTCTAATCTAAAAAAAAATCTAATCTCTCTGAGATCTGGGGGTAACACTGTACACCTCACTCTGAAATCTGGGGTAACACTGTACACCTCTTTCTGTGGTCTGTGGTAACTCTGTACACCTCTCTGTGTGATCTGTGGTAAGACTGTACATCTCTCTCTGTGATCTGGGGTAACACTGTACACCTCTCTCTGTGATCTTAGGGTATCAGTGTACACCTCTGTCTGAGATCTGGGGGTAACACTGTTCACCTCACTCTGTGTTCTGGGGTAACACTGTACACCTCTCTCTGTGATCTGGGGAAACACTGTAAACCTCTCTCTGAGATCTGGGGGTAACACTGTACACCTCACTCTGAAATCTGGGGTAACACTGTACACCTCTTTCTGTGGTCTGTGGTAACACTGTACATCTCTCTGTGTGATCTGGGGTGACACTGTACACATCTCTCTGCGATCTGGGGGTAACACTGTACACCTCTCTCTGTGATCTGGGGTAAGACTGTACACCTCTCTCTGTGATCTGGGGGTAACTCTGTACACCTCTCTGTGTGATCTGTGGTAAGACTGTACATCTCTCTCTGTGATCTGGGGTAACACTGTACACCTCTCTCTGTGATCTGGGGTAACACTGTACACCTCTGTCTGAGATCTGGGGGTAACACTGTTCACCTCACTCTGTGTTCTGGGGTAACACTGTACACCTCTCTCTGTGATCTGGGGGTAACACTGTACACCTCTCTCTGAAATCTGGGGTAACACAGTACACCTCTTTCTGTGATCTGGGGTAACACTGTACATGTCTCTCTGTGATCTGGGTGTAACACTGTACACCTCTCCCTGTGAACTGGGGTAACACTGAACACATCTCTCTGTGATCTGGGGGTAACACTGTTCACCTCACTCTGTGTTCTGGGGTAACACTGTACACCTCTCTCTGTGATCTGGGGGTAACACTGTACACCTCTCTCTGTGATCTGGGGTAAGACTGTACACCTCTCTCTGTGATCTGGGGGTAACTCTGTACACCTCTCTGTGTGATCTGTGGTAAGACTGTACATCTCTCTCTGTGATCTGGGGTAACACTGTACACCTCTCTCTGTGATCTGGGGTAACACTGTACACCTCACTATGTGAACAGGGCTAGCACTGTACACCTCTCTCTGTGATCTGGGGTGACACTGTACAACTCTCTCTGTGATCTGGGTAACACTGTACACCTCACTATGTGATCAGGTGTAACACTGTACACCTCATTCTGTGATCTGAGGTAACACTGTGCACCTCAATCTGTGATCACGGGGTAATACTGTATACCTCACTCTGTGATCTGGGGTAAAACTGTACACCTCACTCTGTGATCACGGGGTAACACTGTACATCTGTCTCTTTGATCTGGGGGTAACACTGTACACCTCACTCTGTCATCTCGGGGTAACACTGTACACCTGTGTCTGAGATCTGGGGGTAACACTGTTCACCTCACTCTGTGTTTCTGGGGTAACACTGTACACCTCTCTCTGTGATCTGGGGGTAACACTGTACACCTCTCTCTGAAATCTGGGGTAACACAGTACACCTCTTTCTGTGATCTGGGGTAACGCTGTACATCTCTCCCCGTGATCTGGGGTAACACTGTACACCTCTCTCTGTGATCTGGGGTAACACTGTACACCTCTCATTGTGATCTGGGCTAACACTGTACACCTCACTCTGTGATCTGGGGTAACACTGTACAACTCATGCTGTGATCTCGGGGTAACACTGTACACGTCTCTCTGTGATCTGGGGTAACACTGTACACCTCAATCTGTGATCTTGGGGTAACACTGTACATCTCTCCCTGTGATCTGGGGTAACACTGTACACCTCTTTCTGTGATCTGGGGGTAACAGTGTACACCTCTCACTGTCATCGGGGGTGACACTGTACACGTCTCACTGTGATCTGGGGGTAACACAGTACACCTCACCCTGTGATCTGGGGGTAACACTGTACACCTCTCTCTGTGATATCGGGGTAACACTGTACATCTCTCCCTGTGATCTGGGGTAACACTGTACATCTCCCTCTGTGATCTGGGATAATACTGAACACCTCTCTCTGTGATCTGGGGTAACACTGTACACGTCTATCTGTGATCTGGGGGTAACACTGTTCACCTCACTCTGTGTTCTGGGGTAACACTGTACACCTCTCTCTGTGATCTGGGGGTAACACTGTACACCTCTCTCTGTGATCTGGGGTAAGACTGTATACCTCTCTCTGCGATCTGGGGGTAACTCTGTACACCTCACTCTGTGATCTCGGGATAACACTGTACACCTCTCACTGTGATCTTGGGGTATCAGTGTACATCTCTCACTGTGATCGGGGGTAACACTGTACACGTCTCTCTGTGATCTGGGGGTAACACTGTACACCTCTCTCTGTGATCTGGGGTAAGACTGTACACCTCTCTCTGTGATCTGGGGGTAACTCTGTACACCTCTCTGTGTGATCTGTGGTAAGACTGTACATCTCTCTCTATGATCTGGGGTAACACTGTACACCTCATTCTGTGGTCACGGGGTAACACTGTACACCTCTCCCTGTGATCCGTGGGTAACGCTGTACACCTCTCTCTGTGATCTGGGGAAACACTGTACATCTCTCCCTGTGATCTGGGTAACACTGTACACCTCTCTGTGTGATCTGGGGGTAACACTGTACACCTCTCGCTGTGATCCGTGGGTAACACTGTACATCTCTCTCTGTGATCTGGGCTAACACTGTACATCTCTCTCTGTGTGATCTGGGGTAACACTGTACACCTCACTCTGTGACCTGTGGGTAACACTGTACACCTCTCTCTGTGATCTGGAGTAACACTGTACATCTCTCACTGTGATCTGGGGTAACACTGTACACCCCTCACTGTGATCTGGGGGTAAAACTGTACACCTCACTCTGTGATCTGGAGTCACACTGTACACCTCACTCTGTGATCTGGGGGTAACACTGTACACCTCTCTCTGTGATCTGGGGGTAACACTGTACATCTCCCTCTGTGATCTGGGTGTAACACTGTACATCTCTCTCTGTGATCTGGGGATAACACTGTACACCTCTCTCTGTGATCTGTGGGTAACACTGTACACCTCTCTCTGTGGTCTGGGCGTAACACTGTACCTCTCTCTCAGTAATCTGGGGTAACACTGTACATCTCTCCCTGTGATCTGGGGTAACACTGTACACCACTCTCTGTGATCTGTGGGTAACACTGTACACCTCTCTCTCTGATCTGGGGTAACACTGTACACCGCTCTCTGTGATCTGTGGTAACACTGTACGCCACTCTCTGTGATCTGGGGTAACACTGTACACCTCTCTCTGTGATCTGGGGGTAACACTGTACACTTCTGTCTGTGATCTGGGGGTAACACTGTACACCTCTCTCTGTGACCTGGGTTAACACTGTACGCCTCTCTCTGTGATCTGGAGTAACACTGTACATCTCTCTCTGTGATCTGGGGTTAAAACAGAACACCTCTCTCTGTGATCTGGGGGTAACACTGTACATCTCTCCCTGTGATCTGGGGTAACACTGTACACCTCTCTCTGTGATCTGTGGGTAACACTGTACACCTCTCTCTCTGATCTGGGGTAACACTGTACACCTCTTTCTGTGATCTGGGGTAACACTGTACACCGCTCTCTGTGATCTGGGGTAACACTGTACACCTCTCTCTGTGATCTGGGGGTAACACTGTACACTTCTGTCTGTGATCTGGGGGTAACACTGTACACCTCTCTCTCTGATCTGGGGTAACACTGTACACCTCTCTCTGTGATCTGGGGGTAACACTGTACACCTCTCTCTTTGATCTGGGGTAACACTGTACACCTCTCTCTGTGATCTCGGGGTAACACTGTACATCTCTCCCTGTGATCTGGGGAAACACTGTAAACCTCTCTCTGAGATCTGGGGGTAACACTGTACACCTCTCCCGGTGATCTGGGGTTAACACTGTACACCTCTCTCTGAAATCTGGGGTAACACTGTACACCTCTTTCTGTGGTCTGTGGTAACACTGTACACCACTCTGTGATCTGGGTGTAACACTGTACACCTCTCTCTGTGGTCTGGGGGTAACACTGTACCTCTCTCTCAGTAATCTGGGGTAACACGGCAAACCTCACTCTGTGATCTGGGGTAACACTGTACATCTCTCCCTGTGATCTGGGTTTACACTGTACACCTTACTCTGTGATCTTGAGGTAACATTGTACACCTCTCCCTGTGATCTGGGGGTAACACTGTACATCTCACCCAGTGATCTGGGGTAACACTGCACACCTCTCACTGTGATCTAGGGTAACCCCGTACACCTGTCTCTGTGATCTGGGGGTAACACTGTACACCTCTTTCTGTGATCAGGGGGTAACACTGTACACCTCTCTCTGTGATCTGGGGGTAACACTGTACATCTCTCCCTGTGATCTGGGGTAACACTGTACACCTCACTCTGTGATCTGGGGTAACACTGAACACCTCTCTCTGTGATCTGGGGTAACACTGCACACCTCTCACTGTGATCTAGGGTAACCCCGTACACCTATCTCTGTGATCTGGGGGTAACACTGTACACCTCTTTCTGTGATCTGGGGGTAACACTGTACATCTCTCCCTGTGATCTGGGGTAACACTGTACACGTCACTCTGTGATCTGGGGTAACACTGAACACCTCTCTCTGTGATCTGGGGTTAAAACTGTACACCTCACTCTGTGATCTGGAGTCACACTGTACACCTCACTCTGTGATCTGGGGGTAACACTGTACACCTCTCTCTGTGATCTGGGGGTAACACGGTACACCTCTCTCTGTGGTCTGGGGGTAACACTGTACATCTCCCTCTGTGATCTGGGGGTAACACTGTACATCTCTCCCTGTGATCTGGGGATAACACTGTACACCTCACTCTGTGATCTGGGGGTAACACTGTACACTTCTGTCTGTGATCTGGGGGTAACACGGTACACCTCTCTCTGTGGTCTGGGGGTAACACTGTACATCTCCCTCTGTGATCTGGGGGGTAACACTGCACATCTCTCCCTGTGATCTGGGGTAACACTGCACACCTCTCACTGTGATCTGGGGTAACACTGTACACCTATCTCTGTGATCTGGGGAAACACTGTACACCTCTCACTGTGATCTGTGGTAACACTGTACATCTCACTCTGTGATCTGGGGTAACACTGTACACCTCTCTCTGTGATCTAAGATAACCCTGTACATCTCTCCCTGTGATCTGTGGGTAACACTGTACACCTCTCTCTGTGACCTGGGTTAACACTGTACGCCTCTGTGATCTGGAGTAACACTGTACATCTCTCTCTGTGATCTGGGGTTAAAACTGAACACCTCTCTCTGTGATCTGGGGGTAACACTGTACATCTTGTGGGCGGCACGGTGGTACAGTGGTAAGCACTGCTGCCTCACAGCGCCTGTAGACCCGGGTTCAATTCCCGACTCAGGCGACTGACTGTGTGGAGTTTGCACGTTCTCCCCGTGTCTGCGTGGGTTTCCTCCGGGTGCTCCGGTTTCCTCCCACAGTCCAAAGATGTGCGGGTCAGGTGAATTGGCCATGCTAAATTGCCCGTAGTGTTAGGTAAGGGGTAAATGTAGGGGTATGGGTGGGCTGCGCTTCGGCGGGTCAGTGTGGACTTGTTGGGCCGAAGGGCCTGTTTCCACACTGTAAGTCTAATCTAATCTAATCTCTCCCTGTGATCTGGGGTAACACTGTACACCTCAATCTGTGATCTGGGGGTAACACTGTACACCACTCTCTTGGATCTGGGGTAACACTGTACACCTCCCTCTGTGATCTGAGGTAACAGTGTACACCTCTCTCTGTGATCTGAGGGTAACACTGTACACCTCTCTCTGTGATCTGGGGTAACCCCGTACACCTATCTCTGTGATCTGGGGGTAACACTGTACACCTCTTTCTGTGATCGGGGGGTAACACTGTACACCTCTCTCTGTGATCTGGGGGTAACACTGTACACGTCACTCTGTGATCTAGGGTAACACTGAACACCTCTCTCTGTGATCTGGGGGTAAAACTGTACACCTCACTCTGTGATCTGGAGTCACACTGTACACCTCACTCTGTGATCTGGGGGTAACACTGTACACCTCTCTCTGTGATCTGGGGGTAACACGGTACACCTCTCTCTGTGGTCTGGGGGTAACACTGTACATCTCCCTCTGTGATCTGGGGGTAACACTGTACATCTCTCCCTGTGATCTGGGGATAACACTGTACACCTCTCTCTGTGATCTGTGGGTAACACTGTACACCTCTCTCTGTGGTCTGGGCGTAACACTGTACCTCTCTCTCAGTAATCTGGGGTAACACGGCAAACCTCACTCTGTGATCTGGGGTAACACTGTACATCTCTCCCTGTGATCTGGGGTTACACTGTACACCTTACTCTGTGATCTTGAGGTAACATTGTACACCTCTCTCTGTGATCTGGGGTTAAAACTGAACACCTCTCTCTGTGATCTGGGGTAACACTGTACAATTCTCTCTGTGATCTGGAGGTAACACTGTACACCTCTCTCTGTGATCTGGGGTAACACTGTACACCTCTCTCTGTGATCTCGGGGTAACACTGTACATCTCTCCCTGTGATCTGGGGAAACACTGATAACCTCTCTCTGAGGTCTGGGGGTAACACAGTACACCTCTTTCTGTGATCTGGTGTAACACTGTACACCTCACTCTGTGATCTGTGGGTAACACTGTACACCTCTCTCTGTGGTCTGGGCATAACACTGTACCTCTCTCTCAGTAATCTGGGGTAACACGGCAAACCTCACTCTGTGATCTGGGGTAACACTGTACATCTCTCCCTGTGATCTGGGGTTACACTGTACACCTTACTCTGTGATCTTGAGGTAACATTGTACACCTCTGTCTGTGATCTGGGGTTAAAACTGAACACCTCTCTCTGTGATCTGGGGTAACACTGTACAATTCTCTCTGTGATCTGGAGGTAACACTGTACACCTCTCTCTGTGATCTGGGGTAACACTGTACACCTCTCTCTGTGATCTCGGGGTAACACTGTACATCTCTCCCTGTGATCTGGGGAAACACTGATAACCTCTCTCTGAGGTCTGGGGGTAACACAGTACACCTCTTTCTGTTGTCTGTGGTAACACTGTACACCACTCTCTGTAATCTGGGTGTAACACAGTACACC
Source organism: Hemiscyllium ocellatum (assembly GCF_020745735.1). Classification (NCBI taxonomy): domain Eukaryota; kingdom Metazoa; phylum Chordata; class Chondrichthyes; order Orectolobiformes; family Hemiscylliidae; genus Hemiscyllium; species Hemiscyllium ocellatum. Next base: position 15,458,989 of record NC_083416.1, on the reverse strand, counting down.
TCTCTCTGTGATCTGGGGTAACACTGTACACCTCACTCTGTGATCTGGGGTAACACTGTACACCTCACACTGTGATCTCGGGGTAACACTGTACACCTCTCTCTGTGATCTTGGGGTATCAGTGTACACCTCTCACTGTGATCGGGGGTGACACTGTACACGTCTATCTGTGATCTGGGGGTAACACTGTTCACCTCACTCTGTGTTCTGGGGTAACACTGTACACCTCTCTCTGTGATCTGGGGGTAACACTGTACACCTCTCTCTGTGATCTGGGGGTAACACTGTACACCTCTCTCTGTGATCTGGGGTAAGACTGTATACCTCTCTCTGCGATCTGGGGGTAACTCTGTACACCTCTCTGTGTGATCTTGGGGTATCAGTGTACATCTCTCGCTGTGATCCGTGGGTAACACTGTACATCTCTCTCTGTGATCTGGGCTAACACTGTACATCTCTCTCTGTGATCTGGGGTAACACTGTACATCTCTCTCTGTGATCTGGGGGTAACACTGTACACCTCTCTGTGTGATCTGGGGTAACACTGTACACCTCACTCTGTGACCTGTGGGTAACACTGTACACCTCTCTCTGTGATCTGGAGTAACACTGTACATCTCTCACTGTGATCTGGGGTAACACTGTACACCCCTCACTGTGATCTGGGGGTAAAACTGTACACCTCACTCTGTGATCTGGAGTCACACTGTACACCTCACTCTGTGATCTGGGGGTAACACTGTACACCTCTCTCTGTGATCTGGGGGTAAAACTGTACACCTCTCTCTGTGGTCTGGGGGTAACACTGTACATCTCCCTCTGTGATCTGGGGGTAACACTGTACATCTCTCCCTGTGATCTGGGGATAACACTGTACACCTCTCTCTGTGATCTGTGGGTAACACTGAACACCTCTCTCTGTGGTCTGGGCGTAACACTGTACCTCTCTCTCAGTAATCTGGGGTAACACGGCAAACCTCACTCTGTGATCTGGGGTAACACTGTACATCTCTCCCTGTGATCTGGGGTAACACTGTACACCACTCTCTGTGATCTGTGGGTAACACTGTACACCTCTCTCTCTGATCTGGGGTAACACTGTACACCGCTCTCTGTGATCTGTGGTAACACTGTACGCCACTCTCTGTGATCTGGGGAAACACTGTACACCTCTCTCTGTGATCTGGGGGTAACACTGTACACTTCTGTCTGTGATCTGGGGGTAACACTGTACACCTCTCTCTGTGATCTAAGATAACCCTGTACATCTCTCCCTGTGATCTGTGGGTAACACTGTACACCTCTCTCTGTGACCTGGGTTAACACTGTACGCCTCTCTCTGTGATCTGGAGTAACACTGTACATCTCTCTCTGTGATCTGGGGTTAAAACTGAACACCTCTCTCTGTGATCTGGGGGTAACACTGTACATCTCTCCCTGTGATCTGGGGTAACACTGTACACCTCTCTCTCTGATCTGGGGTAACACTGTACACCTCTTTCTGTGATCTGGGGTAACACTGTACACCGCTCTCTGTGATCTGGGGTAACACTGTACACCTCTCTCTGTGATCTGGGGGTAACACTGTACACTTCTGTCTGTGATCTGGGGGTAACACTGTACACCTCTCTCTCTGATCTGGGGTAACACTGTACACCTCTCTCTGTGATCTGGGGGTAACACTGTACACCTCTCTGTTTGATCTGGGGTAACACTGTACACCTCTCTCTGTGATCTCGGGGTAACACTGTACATCTCTCCCTGTGATCTGGGGAAACACTGTAAACCTCTCTCTGAGATCTGGGGGTAACACTGTACACCTCTCCCGGTGATCTGGGGGTAACACGGTACACCTCTCTCTGAAATCTGGGGTAACACTGTACACCTCTTTCTGTGGTCTGTGGTAACACTGTACACCACTCTGTGATCTGGGTGTAACACTGTACACCTCTCTCTGTGGTCTGGGGGTAACACTGTACATCTCCCTCTGTGGTGTGGGCGTAACACTGTACCTCTCTCTCACTAATCTGGGGTAACACGGCAAACCTCACTCTGTGATCTGGGGTAACACTGTACATCTCTCCCTGTGATCTGGGTTTACACTGTACACCTTACTCTGTGATCTTGAGGTAACATTGTACACCTCTCCCTGTGATCTGGGGGTAACACTGTACATCTCTCCCAGTGATCTGGGGTAACACTGCACACCTCTCACTGTGATCTAGGGTAACACTGTACACCTATCTCTGTGATCTGGGGAAACACTGTACACCTCTCACTGTGATCTGTGGTAACACTGTACATCTCACTCTGTGATCTGGGGTAACACTGTACACCTCTCTCTGTGATCTAAGATAACCCTGTACATCTCTCCCTGTGATCTGTGGGTAACACTGTACACCTCTCTCTGTGACCTGGGTTAACACTGTACGCCTTTGTGATCTGGAGTAACACTGTACATCTCTCTCTGTGATCTGGGGTTAAAACTGAACACCTCTCTCTGTGATCTGGGGGTAACACTGTACATCTTGTAGGCGGCACGGTGGTACAGTGGTTAGCACTGCTGCCTCACAGCGCCTGTAGACCCGGGTTCAATTCCCGACTCAGGCGACTGACTGTGTGGAGTTTGCACGTTCTCCCCGTGTCTGCGTGGGTTTCCTCCGGGTGCTCCGGTTTCCTCCCACAGTCCAAAGATGTGCGGGCCAGGTGAATTGGCCATGCTAAATTGCCCGTAGTGTTAGGTAAGGGGTAAATGTAGGGGTATGGGTGGGCTGCGCTTCGGCGGGTCGGTGTGGACTTGTTGGGCCGAAGGGCCTGTTTCCACACTGTAAGTCTAATCTAATCTAATCTCTCCCTGTGATCTGGGGTAACACTGTACACCTCAATCTGTGATCTGGGGGTAACACTGTACACCTCTCTCTGTGATCTGTGGTAACCCTGTACATCTCTCCCTGTGATCTGTGGGTAACACTGTACACCTCTCTCTGTGACCAGGGTTAACACTGTACGCCTCTCTCTGTGATCTGGAGTAACACTCTACATCTCTCTCTGTGATCTGGGGTAACATTGTACACGTCTCTCTGTGGTCTGGGGGTAACACTGTACACCTCTCTCTCGGATCTGGGGTAACACTGTACACCGCTCTCTGTGATCTGTGGTAACACTGTACACCTCTCTCTGTGATCTGGGGTGACACTGTACACCTCTCTCTGTGATCTGGGGGTAACACTGTACACTTCTGTCTGTGATCTGGGGGTAACACTGTACACCTCTCTCTGTGATCTAAGATAACCCTGTACATCTCTCCCTGTGATCTGTGGGTAACACTGTACACCTCTCTCTGTGACCTGGGTTAACACTGTACGCCTCTCTCTGTGATCTGGAGTAACACTGTACATCTCTCTCTGTGATCTGGGGTTAAAACTGAACACCTCTCTCTGTGATCTGTGGTAACACTGTACATCTCTCCCTGTGATCTGGGGTAACACTGTACACCTCTCTCTCTGATCTGGGGTAACACTGTACACCTCTTTCTGTGTTCTGGGGTAACACTGTACACCGCTCTCTGTGATCTGTGGTAACACTGTACGCCACTCTCTGTGATCTGGGGTAACACTGTACACCTCTCTCTGTGATCTGGGGGTAACACTGTACACTTCTGTCTGTGATCTGGGGGTAACACTGTACACCACTCTCTTGGATCTGGGGTAACACTGTACACCTCCCTCTGTGATCTGAGGTAACAGTGTACACCTCTCTCTGTGATCTGAGGGTAACACTGCACACCTCTCTCTGTGATCTGGGGTAACCCCGTACACCTATCTCTGTGATCTGGGGGTAACACTGTACACCTCTTTCTGTGATCGGTGGTAACACTGTACATCTCACTCTGTGATCTGGGGTAACACTGTACACCTCCCTCTGTGATCTGAGGTAACACTGAACACCTCTCTCTGTGATCTGGGGGTAAAACTGTACACCTCACTCTGTGATCTGGAGTCACACTGTACACCTCACTCTGTGATCTGGGGGTAACACTGTACACCTCTCTCTGTGATCTGGGGGTAACACGGTACACCTCTCTCTGTGGTCTGGGGGTAACACTGTACATCTCCCTCTGTGATCTGGGGGTAACACTGTACATCTCTCCCTGTGATCTGGGGATAACACTGTACACCTCTCTCTGTGATCTGTGGGTAACACTGTACATCTCCCTCTGTGGTCTGGGCGTAACACTGTACCTCTCTCTCAGTAATCTGGGGTAACACGGCAAACCTCACTCTGTGATCTGGGGTAACACTGTACATCTCTCCCTGTGATCTGGGGTTACACTGTACACCTTACTCTGTGATCTTGAGGTAACATTGTACACCTCTCTCTGTGATCTGGGGGGTAACACTGCACATCTCTCCCAGTGATCTGGGGTAACACTGCACACCTCTCACTGTGATCTAGGGTAACACTGTACACCTCTCTCTGTGATCTGGGGGGTAACACTGCACATCTCTCCCAGTGATCTGGGGTAACACTGCACACCTCTCACTGTGATCTAGGGTAACACTGTACACCTATCTCTGTGATCTGGGGAAACACTGTACACCTCTCACTGTGATCTGTGGTAACACTGTACATCTCACTCTGTGATCTGGGGTAACACTGTACACCTCTCTCTGTGATCTAAGATAACCCTGTACATCTCTCCCTGTGATCTGTGGGTAACACTGTACACCTCTCTCTGTGACCTGGGTTAACACTGTACGCCTCTGTGATCTGGAGTAACACTGTACATCTCTCTCTGTGATCTGGGGTTAAAACTGAACACCTCTCTCTGTGATCTGGGGGTAACACTGTACATCTTGTGGGCGGCACGGTGGTACAGTGGTTAGCACTGCTGCCTCACAGCGCCTGTAGACCCGGGTTCAATTCCCGACTCAGGCGACAGACTGTGTGGAGTTTGCACGTTCTCCCCGTGTCTGCGTGGGTTTCCTCCGGGTGCTCCGGTTTCCTCCCACAGTCCAAAGATGTGCGGGTCAGGTGAATTGGCCATGCTAAATTGCCCGTAGTGTTAGGTAAGGGGTAAATGTAGGGGTATGGGTGGGCTGCGCTTCGGCGGGTCGGTGTGGACTTGTTGGGCCGAAGGGCCTGTTTCCACACTGTAAGTCTAATCTAATCTAATCTCTCCCTGTGATCTGGGGTAACACTGTACACCTCAATCTGTGATCTGGGGGTAACACTGTACACCACTCTCTTGGATCTGGGGTAACACTGTACACCTCCCTCTGTGATCTGGGGGTAACACTGTACACCACTCTCTTGGATCTGGGGTAACACTGTACACCTCCCTCTGTGATCTGAGGGTAACACTGTACACCTCTTTCTGTGATCTGGGGGTAACACTGTACACCTCTCTCTGTGATCTGGGGGTAACACTGTACACCTCTCTCTGTGATCTGGGGGTAACACTGTACATCTCTCCCTGTGATCTGGGGTAACACTGTACACGTCACTCTGTGATCTGGGGGTAAAACTGTACACCTCACTCTGTGATCTGGAGTCACACTGTACACCTCACTCTGTGATCTGGGGGTAACACTGTACACCTCTCTCTGTGATCTGGGGGTAACACGGTACACCTCTCTCTGTGGTCTGGGGGTAACACTGTACATCTCCCTCTGTGATCTGGGGGTAACACTGTACATCTCTCCCTGTGATCTGGGGATAACACTGTACACCTCTCTCTGTGATCTGTGGGGAACACTGTACACCTCTCTCTGTGGTCTGGGCGTAACACTGTACCTCTCTCTCAGTAATCTGGGGTAACACGGCAAACCTCACTCTGTGATCTGGGGTAACACTGTACATCTCTCCCTGTGATCTGGGGTTACACTGTACACCTTACTCTGTGATCTTGAGGTAACATTGTACACCTCTCTCTGTGATCTGGGGGGTAACACTGCACATCTCTCCCAGTGATCTGGGGTAACACTGTACACCTCTCACTGTGATCTGGGGTAACACTGTACACCTATCTCTGTGATCTGGGGTAACACTGTACACCTCTCACTGTGATCTGTGGTAACACTGTACATCTCACTCTGTGATCTGGGGTAACACTGTACACCTCTCTCTGTGATCTGTGGTAACCCTGTACATCTCTCCCTGTGATCTGTGGGTAACACTGTACACCTCTCTCTGTGACCAGGGTTAACACTGTACTCCTCTCTCTGTGATCTGGAGTAACACTGTACATCTCTCTCTGTGATCTGGGGTAACATTGTACACGTCTCTCTGTGGTCTGGGGGTAACACTGTGCACCTCTCTCTCGGATCTGGGGTAACACTGTACACCGCTCTCTGTGATCTGTGGTAACAGTGTACACCTCTCTCTGTGATCTGGGGTGACACTGTACACCTCTCTCTGTGATCTGGGGGTAACACTGTACACTTCTGTCTGTGATCTGGGGGTAACACTGTACACCTCTCTCTGTGATCTAAGATAACCCTGTACATCTCTCCCTGTGATCTGTGGGTAACACTGTACACCTCTCTCTGTGACCTGGGTTAACACTGTACGCCTCTCTCTGTGATCTGGAGTAACACTGTACATCTCTCTCTGTGATCTGGGTTAAAACTGAACACCTCTCTCTGTGATCTGTGGTAACACTGTACATCTCTCCCTGTGATCTGGGGTAACACTGTACACCTCTCTCTCTGATCTGGGGTAACACTGTACACCTCTTTCTGTGATCTGGGGTAACACTGTACACCGCTCTCTGTGATCTGTGGTAACACTGTACGCCAATCTCTGTGATCTGGGGTAACACTGTACACCTCTCTCTGTGATCTGGGGGTAACACTGTACACTTCTGTCTGTGATCTGGGGGTAACACTGTACACCTCTCTCTCTGATCTGGGGTAACACTGTACACCTCTCTCTGTGATCTGGGGGTAACACTGTACACCTCTCTCTTTGATCTGGGGTAACACTGTACACCTCTCTCTGTGATCTCGGGGTAACACTGTACATCTCTCCCTGTGATCTGGGGAAACACTGTAAACCTCTCTCTGAGATCTGGGGGTAACACTGTACACCTCTCCCGGTGATCTGGGGGTAACACTATACACCTCTCTCTGAAATCTGGAGTAACACTGTACACCTCTTTCTGTGGTCTGTGGTAACACTGTACACCACTCTGTGATCTGGGTGTAACACTGTACACCTCTCTCTGTGGTCTGGGGGTAACACTGTACATCTCCCTCTGTGGTCTGGGTGTAACACTGTACCTCTCTCTCAGTAATCTGGGGTAACACAGCAAACCTCACTCTGTGATCTGGGGTAACACTGTACATCTCTCCCTGTGATCTGGGTTTACACTGTACACCTTACTCTGTGATCTTGAGGTAACATTGTACACCTCTCCCTGTGATCTGGGGGTAACACTGTACATCTCTCCCAGTGATCTGGGGTAACACTGCACACCTCTCACTGTGATCTAGGGTAACACTGTACACCTATCTCTGTGATCTGGGGAAACACTGTACACCTCTCACTGTGATCTGTGGTAACACTGTACATCTCACTCTGTGATCTGGGGTAACACTGTACACCTCTCTCTGTGATCTAAGATAACCCTGTACATCTCTCCCTGTGATCTGTGGGTAACACTGTACACCTCTCTCTGTGACCTGGGATAACACTGTACGCCTCTGTGATCTGGAGTAACACTGTACATCTCTCTCTGTGATCTGGAGTTAAAACTGAACACCTCTCTCTGTGATCTGGGGGTAACACTGTACATCTCTCCCTGTGATCTGGGGTAACACTGTACACCTCAATCTGTGATCTGGGGGTAACACTGTACACCACTCTCTTGGATCTGGGGTAACACTGTACACCTCCCTCTGTGATCTGAGGTAACAGTGTACACCTCTCTCTGTGATCTGAGGTTAACACTGTACACCTCTCTCTGTGATCTGGGGTAACCCCGTACACCTATCTCTGTGATCTGGGGGTAACACTGTACACCTCTTTCTGTGATCGGGGGGTAACACTGTACACCTCTCTCTGTGACCTGGGGGTAAAACTGTACACCTCACTCTGTGATCTGGAGTCACACTGTACACCTCTCTCTGTGATCCGGGGGTAACACTGTACACCTCTCTCTGTGATCTGGGGGTAACACGGTACATCTCCCTCTGTGATCTGAGGTAACAGTGTACACCTCTCTCTGTGATCTGAGGGTAACACTGTACACCTCTCTCTGTGATCTGGGGTAACCCCGTACACCTATCTCTGTGATCTGGGGGTAACACTGTACACCTCTTTCTGTGATCGGGGGGTAACACTGTACACCTCTCTCTGTGATCTGGGGGTAACACTGTACATCTCTCCCTGTGATCTGGGGTAACACTGTACACGTCACTCTGTGATCTGGGGTAACACTGAACACCTCTCTCTGTGATCTGGGGGTAAAACTGTACACCTCACTCTGTGATCTGGAGTCACACTGTACACCTCACTCTGTGATCTGGGGGTAACACTGTACACCTCTCTCTGTGATCTGGGGGTAACACGGTACACCTCTCTCTGTGGTCTGGGGGTAACACTGTACATCTCCCTCTGTGGTCTGGGCGTAACACTGTACCTCTCTCTCAGTAATCTGGGGTAACACGGCAAACCTCACTCTGTGATCTGGGGTAACACTGTACATCTCTCCCTGTGATCTGGGGTTACACTGTACACCTCTCTCTGTGATCTTGAGGTAACATTGTACACCTCTCTCTGTGATCTGGGGGGTAACACTGTACATCTCTCCCAGTGATCTTGGGTAACACTGTACACCTCTCACTGTGATCTGGGGTAACACTGTACACCTCTCTCTGTGATCTGGGGTAACACTGTACACCTCTCACTGTGATCTGTGGTAACACTGTACATCTCACTCTGTGATCTGGGGTAACACTGTACACCTCTCACTGTGATCTAAGGTAACCCTGTACACCTATCTCTGTGATCTGGGGTAACACTGTACACCTCTCACTGTGATCTGGGGTAACACTGTACACCTATCTCTGTGATCTGGGGTAACACTGTACAACTCTCTCTGTGATCTGGGTAACACTGTACACCTCACTATGTGATCTGGGGTAACACTGTACACCTCACTCTGTGATCTGGGGTAACACTGAACACCTCTCTCTGTGATCTGGGGGTAACATTGTACACCTCTCTCTGTGATATGGGGGGTAACACTGTACATCTCTCACTGTGATCGGGGGTAACACTGTACACCTCTCACTGTGATCTGGGGTTACACTGTACACCTCTCTCTGTGATCTGGGGGTAACACTGTACACCTCTCACTGTGATCTGGGGTTACACTGTACACCTCTCTCTGTGATCTGGGGGTAACACTGTACATTTCACTCTGTGATCTGGGGGTAACACTGTACACCTCACTCTGTGGTCACGGGGAAACACAGTACACCTCGCCCTGTGATCCGTGGGTAACGCTGTACACCTCTCTCTGTGATCTGGGGTAACACTGTACATCTCTCCCTGTGATCTGGGTTTACACTGTACACCTTACTCTGTGATCTTGAGGTAACATTGTACACCTCTCCCTGTGATCTGGGGGTAACACTGTACATCTCTCCCAGTGATCTGGGGTAACACTGCACACCTCTCACTGTGATCTAGGGTAACACTGTACACCTATCTCTGTGGTCTGGGGAAACACTGTACACCTCTCACTGTGATCTGTGGTAACACTGTACATCTCACTCTGTGATCTGGGGTAACACTGTACACCTCTCTCTGTGATCTAAGATAACCCTGTACATCTCTCCCTGTGATCTGTGGGTAACACTGTACACCTCTCTCTGTGACCTGGGTTAACACTGTACGCCTCTGTGATCTGGAGTAACACTGTACATCTCTCTCTGTGATCTGGGGTTAAAACTGAACACCTCTCTCTGTGATCTGGGGGTAACACTGTACATCTTGTGGGCGGCACGGTGGTACAGTGGTTAGCACTGCTGCCTCACAGCGCCTGTAGACCCGGGTTCAATTCCCGACTCAGGCGACAGACTGTGTGGAGTTTGCACGTTCTCCCCGTGTCTGCGTGGGTTTCCTCCGGGTGCTCCGGTTTCCTCCCACAGTCCAAAGATGTGCGGGTCAGGTGAATTGGCCATGCTAAATTGCCCGTAGTGTTAGGTAAGGGGTAAATGTAGGGGTATGGGTGGGCTGCGCTTCGGCGGGTCGGTGTGGACTTGTTGGGCCGAAGGGCCTGTTTCCACACTGTAAGTCTAATCTAATCTAACCTCTCCCTGTGATCTGGGGTAAAACTGTACACCTCACTCTGTGATCTGGAGTCACACTGTACACCACTCTCTTGGATCTGGGGTAACACTGTACACCTCTCTCTGTGATCTGGGGGTAACACGGTACACCTCTCTCTGTGGTCTGGGGGTAACACTGTACATCTCCCTCTGTAATCTGGGGGTAACACTGTACATCTCTCCCTGTGATCTGGGGATAACACTGTACACCTCTCTCTGTGATCTGTGGGGAACACTGTACACCTCTCTCTGTGGTCTGGGCGTAACACTGTACCTCTCTCTCAGTAATCTGGGGTAACACGGCAAACCTCACTCTGTGATCTGGGGTAACACTGTACATCTCTCCCTGTGATCTGGGGTTACACTGTACACCTTACTCTGTGATCTTGAGGTAACATTGTACACCTCTCTCTGTGATCTGGGGGGTAACACTGCACATCTCTCCCAGTGATCTGGGGTAACACTGTACACCTCTCACTGTGATCTGGGGTAACACTGTACACCTATCTCTGTGATCTGGGGTAACACTGTACACCTCTCTCTGTGATCTGTGGTAACACTGTACATCTCACTCTGTGATCTGGGGTAACACTGTACATCTCTCTCTGTGATCTGTGGTAACCCTGTACATCTCTCCCTGTGATCTGTGGGTAACACTGTACACCTCTCTCTGTGACCAGGGTTAACACTGTACGCCTCTCTCTGTGATCTGGAGTAACACTCTACATCTCTCTCTGTGATCTGGGGTAACATTGTACACGTCTCTCTGTGGTCTGGGGGTAACACTGTACACCTCTCTCTCGGATCTGGGGTAACACTGTACATCTCCCTCTGTGATCTGGGGGTAACACTGTACATCTCTCCCTGTGATCTGGGGTAACACTGTACACGTCACTCTGTGATCTGGGGTAACACTGAACACCTCTCTCTGTGATCTGGGGGTAAAACTGTACACCTCACTCTGTGATCTGGAGTCACACTGTACACCTCACTCTGTGATCTGGGGGTAACACTGTACACCTCTCTCTGTGATCTGGGGGTAACACGGTACACCTCTCTCTGTGGTCTGGGGGTAACACTGTACATCTCCCTCTGTGGTCTGGGCGTAACACTGTACCTCTCTCTCAGTAATCTGGGGTAACACGGCAAACCTCACTCTGTGATCTGGGGTAACACTGTACATCTCTCCCTGTGATCTGGGGTTACACTGTACACCTCTCTCTGTGATCTTGAGGTAACATTGTACACCTCTCTCTGTGATCTGGGGGGTAACACTGTACATCTCTCCCAGTGATCTTGGGTAACACTGTACACCTCTCACTGTGATCTGGGGTAACACTGTACACCTCTCTCTGTGATCTGGGGTAACACTGTACACCTCTCACTGTGATCTGTGGTAACACTGTACATCTCACTCTGTGATCTGGGGTAACACTGTACACCTCTCACTGTGATCTAAGGTAACCCTGTACACCTATCTCTGTGATCTGGGGTAACACTGTACACCTCTCACTGTGATCTGGGGTAACACTGTACACCTATCTCTGTGATCTGGGGTAACACTGTACAACTCTCTCTGTGATCTGGGTAACACTGTACACCTCACTATGTGATCTGGGGTAACACTGTACACCTCACTCTGTGATCTGGGGTAACACTGAACACCTCTCTCTGTGATCTGGGGGTAACATTGTACACCTCTCTCTGTGATATGGGGGGTAACACTGTACATCTCTCACTGTGATCGGGGGTAACACTGTACACCTCTCACTGTGATCTGGGGTTACACTGTACACCTCTCTCTGTGATCTGGGGGTAACACTGTACACCTCTCACTGTGATCTGGGGTTACACTGTACACCTCTCTCTGTGATCTGGGGGTAACACTGTACATTTCACTCTGTGATCTGGGGGTAACACTGTACACCTCACTCTGTGGTCACGGGGAAACACAGTACACCTCGCCCTGTGATCCGTGGGTAACGCTGTACACCTCTCTCTGTGATCTGGGGTAACACTGTACATCTCTCCCTGTGATCTGGGTTTACACTGTACACCTTACTCTGTGATCTTGAGGTAACATTGTACACCTCTCCCTGTGATCTGGGGGTAACACTGTACATCTCTCCCAGTGATCTGGGGTAACACTGCACACCTCTCACTGTGATCTAGGGTAACACTGTACACCTATCTCTGTGGTCTGGGGAAACACTGTACACCTCTCACTGTGATCTGTGGTAACACTGTACATCTCACTCTGTGATCTGGGGTAACACTGTACACCTCTCTCTGTGATCTAAGATAACCCTGTACATCTCTCCCTGTGATCTGTGGGTAACACTGTACACCTCTCTCTGTGACCTGGGTTAACACTGTACGCCTCTGTGATCTGGAGTAACACTGTACATCTCTCTCTGTGATCTGGGGTTAAAACTGAACACCTCTCTCTGTGATCTGGGGGTAACACTGTACATCTTGTGGGCGGCACGGTGGTACAGTGGTTAGCACTGCTGCCTCACAGCGCCTGTAGACCCGGGTTCAATTCCCGACTCAGGCGACAGACTGTGTGGAGTTTGCACGTTCTCCCCGTGTCTGCGTGGGTTTCCTCCGGGTGCTCCGGTTTCCTCCCACAGTCCAAAGATGTGCGGGTCAGGTGAATTGGCCATGCTAAATTGCCCGTAGTGTTAGGTAAGGGGTAAATGTAGGGGTATGGGTGGGCTGCGCTTCGGCGGGTCGGTGTGGACTTGTTGGGCCGAAGGGCCTGTTTCCACACTGTAAGTCTAATCTAATCTAACCTCTCCCTGTGATCTGGGGTAAAACTGTACACCTCACTCTGTGATCTGGAGTCACACTGTACACCACTCTCTTGGATCTGGGGTAACACTGTACACCTCTCTCTGTGATCTGGGGGTAACACGGTACACCTCTCTCTGTGGTCTGGGGGTAACACTGTACATCTCCCTCTGTAATCTGGGGGTAACACTGTACATCTCTCCCTGTGATCTGGGGATAACACTGTACACCTCTCTCTGTGATCTGTGGGGAACACTGTACACCTCTCTCTGTGGTCTGGGCGTAACACTGTACCTCTCTCTCAGTAATCTGGGGTAACACGGCAAACCTCACTCTGTGATCTGGGGTAACACTGTACATCTCTCCCTGTGATCTGGGGTTACACTGTACACCTTACTCTGTGATCTTGAGGTAACATTGTACACCTCTCTCTGTGATCTGGGGGTAACACTGCACATCTCTCCCAGTGATCTGGGGTAACACTGTACACCTCTCACTGTGATCTGGGGTAACACTGTACACCTATCTCTGTGATCTGGGGTAACACTGTACACCTCTCTCTGTGATCTGTGGTAACACTGTACATCTCACTCTGTGATCTGGGGTAACACTGTACATCTCTCTCTGTGATCTGTGGTAACCCTGTACATCTCTCCCTGTGATCTGTGGGTAACACTGTACACCTCTCTCTGTGACCAGGGTTAACACTGTACGCCTCTCTCTGTGATCTGGAGTAACACTCTACATCTCTCTCTGTGATCTGGGGTAACATTGTACACGTCTCTCTGTGGTCTGGGGGTAACACTGTACACCTCTCTCTCGGATCTGGGGTAACACTGTACAACTCTCTCTGTGATCTGGGGTAACACTGTACACCGCTCTCTGTGATCTGTGGTAACACTGTACACCTCTCTCTGTGATCTGGGGTGACACTGTACACCTCTCTCTGTGATCTGGGGGTAACACTGTACACTTCTGTCTGTGATCTGGGGTAACACTGTACACCTCTCTCTGTGATCTAAGATAACCCTGTACATCTCTCCCTGTGATCTGTGGGTAACACTGTACACCTCTCTCTGTGACCTGGGTTAACACTGTACGCCTCTCTCTGTGATCTGGAGTAACACTGTACATCTCTCTCTGTGATCTGGGGTTAAAACTGAACACCTCTCTCTGTGATCTGTGGTAACACTGTACATCTCTCCCTGTGATCTGGGGTAACACTGTACACCTCTCTCTGTGATCTGTGGGTAACACTGTACACCTCTCTCTCTGATCTGGGGTAACACTGTACACCTCTTTCTGTGATCTGGGGTAACACTGTACACCGCTCTCTGTGATCTGTGGTAACACTGTACGCCAATCTCTGTGATCTGGGGTAACACTGTACACCTCTCTCTGTGATCTGGGGGTAACACTGTACACTTCTGTCTGTGATCTGGGGGTAACACTGTACACCTCTCTCTCTGATCTGGGGTAACACTGTACACCTCTCTCTGTGATCTGGGGGTAACACTGTACACCTCTCTCTTTGATCTGGGGTAACACTGTACACCTCTCTCTGTGATCTCGGGGTAACACTGTACATCTCTCCCTGTGATCTGGGGAAACACTGTAAACCTCTCTCTGAGATCTGGGGTAACACTGTACACCTCTCCCGGTGATCTGGGGGTAACACTATACACCTCTCTCTGAAATCTGGGGTAACACTGTACACCTCTTTCTGTGGTCTGTGGTAACACTGTACACCACTCTGTGATCTGGGTGTAACACTGTACACCTCTCTCTGTGGTCTGGGGGTAACACTGTACATCTCCCTCTGTGGTCTGGGCGTAACACTGTACCTCTCTCTCAGTAATCTGGGGTAACACGGCAAACCTCACTCTGTGATCTGGGGTAACACTGTACATCTCTCCCTGTGATCTGGGTTTACACTGTACACCTTACTCTGTGATCTTGAGGTAACATTGTACACCTCTCCCTGTGATCTGGGGGTAACACTGTACATCTCTTCCAGTGATCTGGGGTAACACTGCACACCTCTCACTGTGATCTAGGGTAACACTGTACACCTATCTCTGTGGTCTGCGGAAACACTGTACACCTCTCACTGTGATCTGTGGTAACACTGTACATCTCACTCTGTGATCTGGGGTAACACTGTACACCTCTCTCTGTGATCTAAGATAACCCTGTACATCTCTCCCTGTGATCTGTGGGTAACACTGTACACCTCTCTCTGTGACCTGGGTTAACACTGTACGCCTCTGTGATCTGGAGTAACACTGTACATCTCTCTCTGTGATCTGGGGTTAAAACTGAACACCTCTCTCTGTGATCTGGGGGTAACACTGTACATCTCTCCCTGTGATCTGGGGTAACACTGTACACCTCAATCTGTGATCTGGGGGTAACACTGTACACCACTCTCTTGGATCTGGGGTAACACTGTACACCTCCCTCTGTGATCTGAGGTAACAGTGTACACCTCTCTCTGTGATCTGAGGGTAACACTGTACACCTCTCTCTGTGATCTGGGGTAACCCCGTACACCTATCTCTGTGATCTGGGGGTAACACTGTACACCTCTTTCTGTGATCGGGGGTAACACTGTACACCTCTCTCTGTGATCTGGGGGTAACACTGTACATCTCTCCCTGTGATCTGGGGTAACACTGTACACGTCACTCTGTGATCTGGGGTAACACTGAACACCTCTCTCTGTGATCTGGGGGTAAAACTGTACACCTCACTCTGTGATCTGGAGTCACACTGTACACCTCACTCTGTGATCTGGGGGTAACACTGTACATCTCTCCCTGTGATCTGGGGATAACACGGTACACCTCTCTCTGTGATCTGTGGGTAACACTGTACACCTATCTCTGTGATCTGGGGTAACACTGTACACCTCTCACTGTGATCTGGGGTAACACTGTACACCTATCTCTGTGATCTGGGGTAACACTGTACAACTCTCTCTGTGTTCTGGGTAACACTGTACACCTCACTATGTGATCTGGGGTAACACTGTACACCTCACTCTGTGATCTGGGGTAACACTGAACACCTCTCTCTGTGATCTGGGGGTAACATTGTACACCTCTCTCTGTGATATGGGGGGTAACACTGTACATCTCTCACTGTGATCGGGGGTAACACTGTACACCTCTCACTGTGATCTGGGGTTACACTGTACACCTCTCTCTGTGATCTGGGGGTAACACTGTACACCTCTCACTGTGATCTGGGGTTACACTGTACACCTCACTCTGTGATCTGGGGGTAACACTGTACATTTCACTCTGTGATCTGGGGGTAACACTGTACACCTCACTCTGTGGTCACGGGGAAACACTGTACACCTCGCCCTGTGATCCGTGGGTAACGCTGTACACCTCTCTCTGTGATCTGGGGAAACACTGTACACCTCTCCCTGTGATCTGGGGGTAACACTGTACACCTCTCGCTGTGATCTGGGGGTAACACTGAACACCTCTCTCTGTGATCTGGGGTAACACTGTACATCTCTCTCTGTGATCTGGGCTAACACAGTACATCTCTCTCTGTGATCTGGGGTAACACTGTACATCTCTCTCTGTGATCTGGGGGTAACACTGTACACTTCTCTCTGTGGTCTAGGGGTAACACTGTACACCTCTCTCTGTGTGATCGGGGGTAACACTGTACACCTCACTCTGTGACCTGTGGGTAACACTGTACACCTCTCTCTGTGATCTGGGGGTAACACTGTACATCTCTCCCTGTGATCTGGGGTAACACTGTACACCTCTCACTGTGATCTGGGGGTAAAACTGTACACCTCACTCTGTGATCTGGAGTCACACTGTACACCGCACTCTGTGATCTGGGGTTAACACTGTACACCTCTCTCTGCGGTCTGGGGGTAACACTGTACATCTCCCTCTGTGATCTGGGGGTAACACTGTACATCTCTCCCCGTGATCTGGGGATAACACTGTACACCTCTCTCTGTGGTCTGGGCGTAACACTGTACCTCTCTCTCAGTAATCTGGTGTAACACGGCAAACCTCACTCTGTGATCTGGGGTAACACTGTACATCTCTCCCTGTGATCTGGGGTTACACTGTACACCTTACTCTGTGATCTTGAGGTAACATTGTACACCTCTCTCTGTGATCTGGGGCGTAACACTGTACATCTCTCCCAGTGATCTGGGGTAACACTGTACACCTCTCACTGTGATCTGGGGTAACACTGTACACCTATCTCTGTGATCTGGGGTAACACTGTACACCTCTCTCTGTGATCTAAGGTAAACCTGTACATCTCTCCCTGTGATCTGTGGGTAACACTGTACACCTCTCACTGTGATCTGGGGTAACACTGTACGCCCCTCTCTGTGATCTGGAGTAACACTGTACATCTCTCTCTGTGATCTGGGGTAAAATTGTACACCTCTCTCTGTGGTCTGGGGGTAACACTGTACATCTCTCCCTGTGATCTGGGGTAACACTGTACACCTCTCACTGTGATCTGGGGTAACACTGTACGCCTCTCTCTGTGATCTGGAGTAACACTGTACATCTCTCTCTGTGATCTGGGGTAACATTGTACACCTCTCTCTGTGGTCTGGGGGTAACACTGTACAACTCTCCCTGTCATCTGGGGTAACTCTGTACACCTCTCTCTGTGATCTGGGGTTAACACTGCACACCTCTCTCTGTGATCTGGGGTAACTCTGTACACCTCTCACTGTGAACTGGGGGTAAAATTGTACACCTCACTCTGTGATCTGGAGTCACACTGTACACCTCTCTCTGTGTGATCTGGGGTTAACACTGTACACCTCTCTCTGTGGTCTGGGGGTAACACTGTACCTCTCTCTCAGTAATCTGGGGCAACACGGCAAAGCTCACTCTGTGATCTGGGGTAACACTGTACATCTCTCCCTGTGATCTGGGGTTACACTGTACACCTTACTCTGTGATCTTGAGGTAACATTGTACACATCTCTCTGTGATCTGGGGGTAACACTGTACATCTCTCCCAGTGATCTTGGGTAACACTGTACACCTCTCACTGTGATCTGGGGTAACACTGTACACCTCTCTCTGTTATCTGTGGTAACACTGTACACCTCACTATGTGATCTGGGGTAACACTGTACGCCTCTCTCTGTGATCTGGAGTAACACTGTACATCTCTCCCAGTGATCTTGGGTAACACTGTACACCTCTCACTGTGATCTGGGGTAACACTGTACACCTCTCTCTGTGATCTGGGGTAACACTGTTCACCTCTCACTGTGATCTGGGGTAACACTGTACACCTATCTCTGTGATCTGGTGTAACACTGTACACCTCTCACTGTGATCTGGGGTAACACTGTACACCTATCTCTGTGATCTGGGGTAACACTGTACAACTCTCTCTGTGATCTGGGTAACACTGTACACCTCACTATGTGATCTGGGGTAACACTGTACACCTCACTCTGTGATCACGGGGTAACACTGTACATCTGTCTCTGTGATGTGGGGGTAACACTGTACACCTCTGTCTGAGATCTGGGGGTAGCACTGTTCACCTCACTCTGTGTTCTGGGGTAACACTGTACACCTCTCTCTGTGATCTGGGGTAAGACTGTACACCTCTCTCTGTGATCTAAGGTAACCCTGTACATCTCTCCCTGTGATCTGTGGGTAACACTGTACACCTCTCACTGTGATCTGGGGTAACACTGTACACCTCTCTCTGTGATCTAAGGTAACCCTGTACATCTCTCCCTGTGAACTGTGGGTAACACTGTACACCTCTCTCTGTGATCTGGGTTAACACTGTACGCCTCTCTCTGTGATCTGGAGTAACACTGTACACCTCTCTCTGTGATCTTGGGTAACATTGTACACCTCTCTCTGTGGTCTGGGGGTAACACTGTACATCTCCCTCTGTGATCTGGGGGTAACACTGTACATCTCTCCCTGTGATCTGGGGATAACACTGTACACCTCTCTCTGTGATCTGTGGGTAACACTGTACACCTTTCTCTGTGGTCTGGGCATAACACTGTACCTCTCTCTCAGTAATCTGGGGTAACACGGCAAACCTCACTCTGTGATCTGGGGTAACACTGTACATCTCTCCCTGTGATCTGGGGTTACACTGTACACCTTACTCTGTGATCTTGAGGTAACATTGTACACCTCTCTCTGTGATCTGGGGGGTAACACTGTACATCTCTCCCAGTGATCTTGGGTAACACTGTACACCCCTCACTGTGATCTGGGGTAACACTGTACACCTCTCTCTGTGATCTGGGGTAACACTGTACAACTCTCACTGTGATCTGTGGTAACACTGTACATCTCACTCTGTGATCTGGGGTAACACTGTACACCTCTCTCTGTGATCTGAGGTAACACTGTACATCTCTCCCTGTGATCTGTGGGTAACACTGTACACCTCTCTGTGTGACCTGGGTTAACACTGTACGCCTCTCTCTGTAATCTGGAGGAACACTGTACATCTCTCCCTGTGATCTGGGGTAACACTGTACTCCTCACTCTGTGATCTGGGGGTAACACTGAACACCTCTCACTGTGATCTGGGGTAACACTGTACACCTCACTCTGTGATCTGGGGGTAACATTGTACACCTCTCTCTGTGATCTGGGGTAACATTGTACATCTCTCCCTGTGATCTGGGGATAACACTGTACACCTCTCTCTGTGATCTGGGGTAACATTGTACACCTCTCTCTGTGTTCTGGGCGTAACACTGTACACCTCTCTCTGTGACCTAGGTTAACACTGTATGCCTCTCTCTGTAATCTGGAGGAACACTGTACATCTCTCCCTGTGATCTGGGGTAACACTGTACTCCTCACTCTGTGATCTGGGGGTAACACTGAACACCTCTCACTGTGATCTGGGGTAACACTGTACACCTCACTCTGTGATCTGGGGGTAACATTGTACACCTCTCTCTGTGATCTGGGGTAACATTGTACATCTCTCCCTGTGATCTGGGGATAACACTGTACACCTCTCTCTGTGATCTGGGGTAACATTGTACACCTCTCTCTGTGTTCTGGGCGTAACACTGTA
Organism: Hemiscyllium ocellatum; assembly: GCF_020745735.1. Taxonomy (NCBI): domain Eukaryota; kingdom Metazoa; phylum Chordata; class Chondrichthyes; order Orectolobiformes; family Hemiscylliidae; genus Hemiscyllium; species Hemiscyllium ocellatum. Next base: position 15,438,764 of record NC_083416.1, on the reverse strand, counting down.
CACCTCTCTCTGTGACCTAGGTTAACACTGTATGCCTCTCTCTGTAATCTGGAGGAACACTGTACATCTCTCCCTGTGATCTGGGGTAACACTGTACTCCTCACTCTGTGATCTGGGGGTAACACTGAACACCTCTCACTGTGATCTGTGGTAACACTGTACACCTCACTCTGTGATCTGGGGTAACACTGTACACCTCTCTCTGTGATCTGGGGTAACACAGTACACCTCTCACTGTGATCTGTGGTAACACTGTACATCTCACTCTGTGATCTGGGGTAACACTGTACACCTCTCACTGTGATCTGGGGTAACACTGTACACCTATCTCTGTGATCTGGGGTAACACTGTACAACTCTCTCTGTGATCTGGGTAACACTGTACACCTCACTATGTGATCTGGGGTAACACTGTACACCTCACTCTGTGATCACGGGGTAACACTGTACATCTGTCTCTGTGATCTGGGGGTAACACTGTACACCTCACTCTGTCATCTCGGGGTAATACTGTACACCTCTGTCTGAGATCTGGGGGTAACACTGTTCACCTCACTCTGTGTTCTGGGGTAACACTGTACACCTCTCTCTGTGATCTAAGGTAACCCTGTACATCTCTCCCTGTGATCTGTGGGTAACACTGTACACCTCTCTCTGTGATCTGGGTTAACACTGTACGCCTTTCTCTGTGATCTGGAGTAACACTGTACATCTCTCTCTGTGATCTGGGGTAACATTGTACACCTCTCTCTGTGGTCTGGGGGTAACACTGTACATCTCCCTCTGTGATCTGGGGGTAACACTGTACATCTCTCACTGTGATCTGGGGATAACACTGTACACCTCTCTCTGTGATCTGTGGGTAACACTGTACACCTCTCTCTGTGGTCTGGGCATAACACTGTACCTCTCTCTCAGTAATCTGGGGTAACACGGCAAACCTCACTCTGTGATCTGGGGTAACACTGTACATCTCTCCCTGTGATCTGGGGTTACACTGTACACCTTACTCTGTGATCTTGAGGTAACATTGTACACCTCTCTCTGTGATCTGGGGTAACACTGTACAACTCTCACTGTGATCTGTGGTAACACTGTACATCTCACTCTGTGATCTGGGGTAACACTGTACACCTCTCTCTGTGATCTGAGGTAACACTGTACATCTCTCCCTGTGATCTGTGGGTAACACTGTACACCTCTCTCTGTGACCTGGGTTAACACTGTACGCCTCTCTCTGTAATCTGGAGGAACACTGTACATCTCTCCCTGTGATCTGGGGTAACACTGTACTCCTCACTCTGTGATCTGGGGGTAACACTGAACACCTCTCACTGTGGTCTGTGGTAACACTGTACACCTCTCTCTGTGATCTGGGGATAACATTGTACACCTCTCTCTGTGATCTGGGGTAACATTGTACATCTCTCCCTGTGATCTGGGGATAACACTGTACACCTCTCTCTGTGATCTGGGGTAACATTGTACACCTCTCTCTGTGTTCTGGGCGTAACACTGTACACCTCTCTCTGTGACCTAGGTTAACACTGTACGCCTCTCTCTGTAATCTGGAGGAACACTGTACATCTCTCCCTGTGATCTGGGGTAACACTGTACTCCTCACTCTGTGATCTGGGGGTAACACTGAACACCTCTCACTGTGATCTGTGGTAACACTGTACACCTCACTCTGTGATCTGGGGGTAACATTGTACACCTCTCTCTGTGATCTGTGGGTAACACTGTACATCTCTCCCTGTGATCTGGGGTAACACTGTACACCTCACTCTGTGATCTGGGGGTAACACTGTACACCTCTCTATGTGATCTGTGGGTAACACTGTACACCTCTCTCTGTGATCTGGGGTAACATTGTACACCTCTCTCTGTGGTCTGGGCGTAACACTGTACCTCTCTCTCAGTAATCTGGGGTAACACGGCAAACCTCACTCTGTGATCTGGGGTAACACTGTACATCTCTCCCTGTGATCTGGGGTCACACTGTACACCTTACTCTGTGATCTTTAGGTAATATTGTACACCTCTCTATATGATCTGGGGGTAACACTGTACACCTCTCCCAGTGATTTGGGGTAACACTGTACACCTCTCACTGTGATCTGGGGTAACACTGTACACCTCTCACTGTGATCTGTGGTAACACTGTACATCTCACTCTGTGATCTGGGGTAACACTGTACACCTCTCTCTGTGATCTGGGGTAACACTGTACATCTCTCCCTGTGATCTGGGGTAACACTGTACACCTCACTCTGTGATCTGGGGGTAACACGGAACACCTCTCTCTGTGATCTGGGGTAACACTGTACACCTCTCACTGTGATCTGGGGTAACACTGTACACCTCACTCTGTGATCTGGGGGTAACATTGTACACCTCTCTCTGTGATCTGGGGGTAACACTGTATATCTCTCCCTGTGATCTGGGGTAACACTGTACACCTCAGTCTGTGATCTGTAGTCACACTGTACACCTCTCTCTGTGTGATCTAGGGTAACACTGTACACCTCACTCTGTGATCTTGGGGTTGCACTGTACACCTCTCTCTGTGATCTTGGAGTAACACTGTACATCTCTCCCTGTTATCTGGGGTAACCCTGTACACCTCTCTCTGTGATCTGGGGGTAACACTGTACACCTCTCCCTGTGATCTGAGGTAACAGTGTACACCTCTCTCTGTGATCTGAGGGTAACACTGTACACCTCTCTCTGTGTGATCTAGGGTAACAATGTACAGCTCACTCTGTGATCTGGGGGTAACACTGTACACCTCATTCTGTGATCACGGGGTAACACTGTACACCTCTCCCTGTGATCTGTGTGTAACACTGTACAACTCTCTCTGTGATCTGGGGTTTACACTGTACACCTCACTCTGTGATCTGGAGTCACACTGTACATCTCTCCCTGTGATCTGGGGTAACTCTGTACACCTCTCTCTGTGATCTGGGGTTAACACTGTACACCTCTCTCTGTGGTCTGGGGGTAACACTGTACATCTCTCTCTGTGATCTGGAGTCACACTGTACATCTCTCCCTGTGATCTGGGGTAACTCTGTACACCTCTCTCTGTGATCTGGGGTTAACACTGTACACCTCTCTCTGTGGTCTGGGGGTAACACTGAACACCTCTCACTGTGATCTGTGGTAACACTGTACACCTCACTCTGTGATCTGGGGGTAACATTGTACACCTTACTCTGTGATCTTGAGGTAACACTGTACATCTCTCACTGTGATCTGGGGTCACACTGTACACCTTACTCTGTGATCTTGAGGTAATATTGTACACCTCTCTCTATGATCTGGGGGTAACACTGTACACCTCTCCCAGTGATTTGGGGTAACACTGTGCACCTTTCACTGTGATCTGGGGTAACACTGTACACCTCTCACTGAGATCTGTGGTAACACTGTACATCTCACTCTGTGATCTGGGGTAACACTGTACACCTCTCTCTGTGATCTGGGGTAACACTGTACATTTCTCCCTGTGATCTGGGGTAACACTGTACACCTCACTCTGTGATCTGGGGGTAACACTGTACACCTCTCCCTGTGATCTGAGGTAACAGTGTACACCTCTCTCTGTGATCTGAGGGTAACACTGTACACCTCTCTCTGTGTGATCTAGGGTAACAATGTACAGCTCACTCTGTGATCTGGGGGTAACACTGTACACCTCATTCTGTGATCACGGGGTAACACTGTACACCTCTCCCTGTGATCTGTGTGTAACACTGTACAACTCTCTCTGTGATCTGGGGTTAACACTGTACACCTCACTCTGTGATCTGGTGTCACACTGTACACCTCTCTCTGTGTGATTTGGGGTAACACTGTACACCTCTCTATGTGATCTGGGGGTAGCACTGTACATCACTCCCTGTGATCTGGGAGTAACACTGTACATCTCTCCCTGTGATCTGGGGTAACACTGTACATCTCTCACTGTTATCTGGGGGTAACACTGTACACCTCTCTCTGTGATCTGGGGGTAACATTGTACACCTCTCTCTGTGATCAGGGGGTAACACTGTACATCTCTCCCTGTGATCTGGGGTAACACTGTACATCGCTCCCTGTGATCTGTGGGTAACACTGAACACCTCACTCTTTGATCTGGGGGTAAGATTGTACACCTCTCTCTGTGATCAGGGGGTAACACTGTACATCTCTCTCTGTGATCTGGGGTAACACTGTACACCTCTTACTGTGATCTGGGGGTAAAATTGTACACCTAACTCTGTGATCTGGAGTCACACTGTACACGTCTCTCTGTGTGATCTGGGGTAACACTGTACACCTCACTCTGTGATCTGGGGGTAACACGGTACACCTCTCTCTGTGATCTGGGGGTAGCACTGTACATCACTCCCTGTGATCTGGGAGTAACACTGTACATCTCACTCTGTGATCTGGGGTAACACTGTACACCTCTCACGGTGATCTGGGGTAACACTGTACACCTATCTCTGTGATCTGGGGTAACACTGTACAACTCTCTCTGTGATCTGGGTAACACTGTACACCTCACTATGTGATCTGGGGTAACACTGTACACCTCACTCTGTGATCACGGGGTAACACTGTACATCTGTCTCTGTGATCTGGGGGTAACACTGTACACCTCACTCTGTCATCTCGGGGTAATACTGTACACCTCTGTCTGAGATCTGGGGGTAACACTGTTCACCTCACTCTGTGTTCTGGGGTAACACTGTACACCTCTCTCTGTGATCTAAGGTAACCCTGTACATCTCTCCCTGTGATCTGTGGGTAACACTGTACACCTCTCTCTGTGATCTGGGTTAACACTGTACGCCTCTCTCTGTGATCTGGAGTAACACTGTACATCTCTTTCTGTGATCTGGGGTAACATTGTACACCTCTCTCTGTGGTCTGGGGGTAACACTGTACGCCTCACTCTGTGATGTGGGGGTAACACTGATCACCTCTCTCTGTGATCTGGGGAAACACTGTAAACCTCTCTCTGTGATGTGGGGGTAACACTGTACATCTCTCCCTGCGATCTGGGGGCAACACTGTACACCTCTCTCTGTGTGATCTGGGGTAACACTGTACACCTCTCTCTGTGGTCTGGGCGTAACACTGTACCTCTCTCTCAGTAATCTGGGGTAACACGGCAAACCTCACTCTGTGATCTGGGGTAACACTGTACATCTCTCCCTGTGATCTGGGGTTACACTGTACACCTTACTCTGTGATCTTGAGGTAACATTGTACACCTCTCTCTGTGATCTAGGGGGTAACACTGTACATCTCTCCCAGTGATCTTGGGTAACACTACACCTCTCACTGTGATCTGGGGTAACACTGTACACCTCTCTCTGTGATTAGATTAGATTAGACTTACAGTGTGGAAACAGGCCCTTCGGCCCAACAAGTCCACACCGACCCGCCGAAGCGCAACCCACCCATACCCCTACATTTACCCCTTACCTAACACTACGGGCAATTTAGCTTGGCCAATTCACCTGACCCGCACATCTTTGTGACTGTGGGAGGAAACCGGAGCACCCGGAGGAAACCCACGCAGACACGGGGAGAATGTGCAAACTCCACACAGTCAGTCGCCTGAGTCGGGAATTGAAACCGGGTCTACAGGCGCTGTGAGGCAGCAGTGCTAACCACTGTGCCACCGTGCCGCCCATGATCTGGGGTAACACTGTACACCTCTCACTGAGATCTGTGGTAACACTGTACATCTCACTCTGTGATCTGGGGTAACACTGTACATCTCTCTCTGTGATCTGGGGGTAACACTGTACACCTCACTCTATGATCACGGGGTAACACTGTACACCTCTCTCTGTGATCTGTGGAAACACTGTACACCTCTCTCCATGATCTGGAGTAACACTGTACATCTCTCCCTGTGATCTGGGGGTAAAACTGAACACCTCTCTCTGTGATCTGGGGAAACACTGTACATCTCTCCCTGTGATCTGGGGTAACACTGTACAGCTCTCTCCATGATCTGGAGTAACACTGTACATCTCTCCCTGTGATCTGGGGCTAAAACTGAACACCTCTCTCTGTGATCTGAGGGTAACACTGTACATCTCTCCCTGTGATCTGGGGTAACACTTTACACCTCACTCTGTGATCTGGGGGTAACACTGAACACCTCTCTCTGTGATCTGGGGTAACACTGTACACCTCTCACTGTGATCTGGGGTAACACTGTACACCTCACTCTGTGATCTGGGGGTAACATTGTACACCTCACTCTGTGATCTGTGGTAACACTGTACACCTCTCTCTGTGATCTGGGGTAACATTGTACACCTCTCTCTGTGTTCTGGGCGTAACACTGTACCTCTCTCTCAGTAATCTGGAGGAACACTGTACATCTCTCCCTGTGATCTGTGGGTAACACTGTACACCTCTCTCTGTGACCTGGGTTAACACTGTACGCCTCTCTCTGTAATCTGGAGGAACACTGTACATCTCTCCCTGTGATCTGGGGTAACACTGTACACCTCACTCTGTGATCTGGGGGTAACACTGAACACCTCTCTCTGTGATCTGGGGTAACACTGTATACCTCCCACTGTGATCTGGGGTAACACTGAACACCTCACTCTGTGATCACTGGGTAACACTGTACACCTCTTCTGTGATCCGTGGGTAACACTGTACACCTCTCTCCGTGATCTGGAGTAACACTGTACACCTCTCACTGAGATCTGTGGTAACACTGTACATCTCACTCTGTGATCTGGGGTAACACTGTACACCTCTCTCTGTGATCTGAGGTAACACTGTACATCTCTCCCTGTGATCTGTGGGTAACACTGTACACCTCTCTCTGTGACCTGGGGGTAACACTGTACATCTCTCCCTGTGATCTGGGATTAACACTGTACATCTCTCCCTGTGATCTGGGGTAACACTGTACACCTCACTCTGTGATCACGGGGTAACACTGTACACCTCTCCCTGTGATCCGTGGGTAACACTGTACACTTCTCTCTGTGATCTGGGGAAACACTGTACATCTCTCCCTGTGATCTGGGCAACACTGTACACCTCTCTGTGTGATCCTGGTGTAACACTGTACACCTCTCTCCGTGATCTGGAGTAACACTGTACATCTCTCTCTGTGATCTGGGGGTAACACTGTACATCTCTCTCTGTGATCTGTGGTAACACTGTACACCTCTCTCTGTGATCTGGGGAAACACTGTACACCTCTCTCCATGATCTGGAGTAACTCTGTACATCTCTCCCTGTGATCTGGGGGTAAAACTAAACACCTCTCTCTGTGATCTGAGGGTAACACTGTACATCTCTCCCTGTGATCTGGGGTAACACTGTACACCTCACTCTATGATCACGGAGTAACACGGTACATCTCTCCCTGTGATCTGGGGTAACACTGTACACCTTTCTCTGTGATGTGGGGGTAACACTGCACATCTCTCCCAGCGATCTGGGGGTAACACGGTACACCTCTCTCTGTGTGATCTGGGGTAACGCTGTACACCTCACTCTGTGATCTGGGGGTAACACTGTACACCTCTCTATGTGATCTGGGGGTAACACTGTACATCTCTCCCTGTGAACTGGGGTAACACTGTACATCTCTCACTGTGATCTGTGGTAACACTGTACATCTCTCTCTGTGATCTGGAGTCACACTGTACATCTCTCTCTGTGATCTGGGGGTAACACTGTACATCTCTCTCTGTGATCTGTGGTAACACTGTACATCTCGCTCTGTGATCTGGGGTAACACTGTACACCTCACTCTATGATCACGGGGTAAAACTGTACATCTCACTCTGTTATCACGGGGTAACACTGTACACCTCTCTCTGTGATCTGGGGAAACACTGTACACCTCTCTCCATGATCTGGAGTAACTCTGTACATCTCTCCCTGTGATCTGGGGGTAAAACTAAACACCTCTCTCTGTGATCTGAGGGTAACACTGTACATCTCTCCCTGTGATCTGGGGTAACACTGTACACCTCACTCTATGATCACGGAGTAACACGGTACATCTCTCCCTGTGATCTGGGGTAACACTGTACACCTTTCTCTGTGATGTGGGGGTAACACTGCACATCTCTCCCAGCGATCTGGGGGTAACACGGTACACCTCTCTCTGTGTAATCTGGGGTAACGCTGTACACCTCACTCTGTGATCTGGGGGTAACACTGTACACCTCTCTATGTGATCTGGGGGTAACACTGTACATCTCTCCCTGTGATCTGGGGTAACACTGTACATCTCTCACTGTGATCTGTGGTAACACTGTACATCTCTCTCTGTGATCTGGAGTCACACTGTACATCTCTCCCTGTGATCTGTGGGTAACTCTGTACACCTCTCTCTGTGATCTGGGGTAACTCTGTACACCTCTCACTGTGAACTGGGGGTAAAATTGTACACCTCACTCTGTGATCTGGAGTCACACTGTACACCTCTCTCTGTGTGATCTGGGGTTAACACTGTACACCTCTCTCTGTGGTCTGGGGGTAACACTGTACCTCTCTCTCAGTAATCTGGGGCAACACGGCAAAGCTCACTCTGTGATCTGGGGTAACACTGTACATCTCTCCCTGTGATCTGGGGTTACACTGTACACCTTACTCTGTGATCTGGAGGTAACATTGTACACCTCTCTCTGTGATCTGGGGGTAACACTGTACGCCTCACTCTGTGATGTGGGGGTAACACTGATCACCTCTCTCTGTGATCTGGGGAAACACTGTAAACCTCTCTCTGTGATGTGGGGGTAACACTGTACATCTCTCCCGCGATCTGGGGGCAACACTGTACACCTCTCTCTGTGTGATCTGGGGTAACACTGTACACCTCTCCCTGTGATCCGTGGGTAACACTGTACACTTCTCTCTGTGATCTGGGGAAACACTGTACATCTCTCCCTGTGATCTGGGTAACACTGTACACCTCTCTGTGTGATCCTGGTGTAACACTGTACACCTCTCTCCGTGATCTGGAGTAACACTGTACATCTCTCTCTGTGATCTGGGGGTAACACTGTACACCTCTCTCTGTGATCTGGGGTAACATTGTACACCTCTCTCTGTGTTCTGGGCGTAACACTGTACACCTCTCTCTGTGACCTAGGTTAACACTGTACGCCTCTCTCTGTAATCTGGAGGAACACTGTACATCTCTCTCTGTGATCTGGGGGTAACACTGTACACCTCACTCTATGATCACGGGGTAACACTGTACATCTCACTCTGTGATCACGGGGTAACACTGTACACCTCTCTCTGTGATCTGGGGAAACACTGTACACCTCTCTCCATGATCTGGAGTAACACTGTACACCTCTCCCTGTGATCTGGGGGTAAAACTGAACACCTCTCTCTGTGATCTGGGGGTAACACTGTACATCTCTCCCTGTGATCTGGGGTAACACTGTACACCTCTCTCTGTGATCTGGGGGTAACACTGTACACCTCTCTCTGTGATCTGGGGTAACACTGTACACCTCACTCTATGATCACGGGGTAACACTGTACATCTCTCCCTGTGATCTGGGGTAACACTGCACATCTCTCTCTGTGATCTGGGGGTAACACTGTACACCTCTCTCTGTGATCTGGGGGTAACACTGTACACCTCTCCCTGTGATCTGGGGGTAACACTGTACACCTCTCTCTGTGATCTGGGGTAACACTGTACATCTCTCTCTGTGATCTGGGGTAACACTGTACATCTCGCTCTGTGATCTGGGGGTAACACTGTACACCTCACTCTATGATCACGGGGTAACACTGTACATCTCACTCTGTGATCACGGGGTAACACTGTACACCTCTCTCTGTGATCTGGGGAAACACTGTACACCTCTCTCCATGATCTGGAGTAACACTTTACATCTCTCCCTGTGATCTGGGGGTAAAACTGAACACCTCTCTCTGTGATCTGGGGGTAACACTGTACATCTCTCCCTGTGATCTGGGGTAACACTGTACACCTCTCTCTGTGATCTGGGGGTAACACTGTACACCTCTCTCTGTGATCTGGGGTAACACTGTACACCTCACGCTATGATCACGGGGTAACACTGTACATCCCACTCTGTGATCTGGGGGTAACACTGTACACCTCACTCTGTGATGTGGGGGTAACAGTGATCACCTCTCTCTGTGATCTGGGGAAACACTGTAAACCTCTCCCTGCGATCTGGTGGCAACACTGTACACCTCTGTCTGTGTGATCTGGGGTAACACTGTACATCTCACTCTGTGATCTGGGTAACACTGTACACCTCTCTGTGTGATCCTGGTGTAACACTGTACACCTCTCTCCGTGATCTGGAGTAACACTGTACATCTCTCTCTGTGATCTGGGGGTAACACTGTACATCTCTCTCTGTGATCTGGGGGTAACACTGTACACCTCACTCTATGATCACGGGGTAACACTGTACATCTCTCCCTGTGATCTGTGGGTAACACTGTACACCTCACTCTGTGATCTGGGGAAAACACTGTACACCTCACTCTATGATCACAGGGTAACACTGTACATCTCACTCTATGATCACGGGGTAACACTGTACATCTCTCCCTGTGATCTGTGGGTAACACTGTACACCTCACTCTGTGATCTGGGGGTAACACTGTACACCTCACTCTATGATCACGGGGTAACACTGTACATCTCACTCTATGATCACGGGGTAACACTGTACATCTCTCCCTGCGATCTGGGGGCAACACTGTACACCTCTCTCTGTGTGATCTGGGGTAACACTGTACATCTCACTCTGTGATCACGGGGTAACACTGTACACCTCTCCCTGTGATCCGTGGGTAACACTGTACACTTCTCTCTGTGATCTGGGGAAACACTGTACATCTCTCCCTGTGATCTGGGCAACACTGTACACCTCTCTGTGTGATCCTGGTGTAACACTGTACACCTCTCTCCGTGATCTGGAGTAACACTGTACATCTCTCTCTGTGATCTGGGGGTAACACTGTACATCTCTCTCTGTGATCTGGGGTAACACTGTACATCTCACTCTGTGATCTGGGGGTAACACTGTACACCTCACTCTATGATCACGGGGTAACACTGTACATCTCACTCTGTGATCACGGGGTAACACTGTACACCTCTCTCTGTGATCTGGGGAAACACTGTACACCTCTCTCCATGATCTGGAGTAACACTGTACATCTCTCCCTGTGATCTGGGGGTAAAACTGAACACCTCTCTCTGTGATCTGGGGGTAACACTGTACATCTCTCCCTGTGATCTGGGGTAACACTGTACACCTCTCTCTGTAATCTGGGGTAACACTGTACACCTCACTCTATGATCACGGGGTAACACTGTACATCTCTCCCTGTGATCTGGGGTAACACTGCACATCTCTCTCTGTGATCTGGGGGTAACACTGTACACCTCTCTCTGTGATCTGGGGGTAACACTGTACACCTCACTCTATGATCACGGGGTAACACTGTACATCTCACTCTGTGATCTGGGGGTAACACTGTACACCTCACTCTGTGATGTGGGGGTAACACTGATCACCTCTCTCTGTGATCTGGGGAAACACTGTAAACCTCTCTCTGTGATGTGGGGGTAACACTGTACATCTCTCCCTGCGATCTGGGGGCAACACTGTACACCTCTCCCTGTGATCCGTGGGTAACACTGTACACTTCTCTCTGTGATCTGGGGAAACACTGTACATCTCTCCCTGTGATCTGGGTAACACTGTACACCTCTCTGTGTGATCCTGGTGTAACACTGTACACCTCTCTCCGTGATCTGGAGTAACACTGTACATCTCTCTCTGTGATCTGGGGGTAACACTGTACATCTCTCTCTGTGATCTGGGGTAACACTGTACATCTCACTCTGTGATCTGGGGGTAACACTGTACACCTCACTCTATGATCACGGGGTAACACTGTACATCTCACTCTGTGATCACGGGGTAACACTGTACACCTCTCTCTGTGATCTGGGGAAACACTGTACACCTCTCTCCATGATCTGGAGTAACACTGTACATCTCTCCATGTGATCTGGGGGTAAAACTGAACACCTCTCTCTGTGATCTGGGGGTAACACTGTACATCTCTCCCTGTGATCTGGGGTAACACTGTACACCTCTCTCTGTGATCTGGGGGTAACACTGTACACCTCTCTCTGTGATCTGGGGTAACACTGTACACCTCACTCTATGATCATGGGGTAACACTGTACATCTCTCCCTGTGATCTGGGGTAACACTGCACATCTCTCTCTGTGATCTGGGGGTAACACTGTACATCTCTCCCTGTGGTCTGGGGGTAACACTGTACATCCCACTCTGTGATCTGGGGGTAACACTGTACACCTCACTCTGTGATGTGGGGGTAACACTGATCACCTCTCTCTGTGATCTGGGGAAACACTGTAAACCTCTCTCTGTGATGTGGGGGTAACACTGTACATCTCTCTCTGCGATCTGGTGGCAACACTGTACACCTCTGTCTGTGTGATCTGGGGTAACACTGTACATCTCACTCTGTGATCTGGGTAACACTGTACACCTCTCTGTGTGATCCTGGTGTAACACTGTACACCTCTCTCCGTGATCTGGAGTAACACTGTACATCTCTCTCTGTGATCTGGGGGTAACACTGTACATCTCTCTCTGTGATCTGGGGGTAACACTGTACACCTCACTCTATGATCACGGGGTAACACTGTACATCTCTCCCTGTGATCTGTGGGTAACACTGTACACCTCACTCTGTGATCTGGGGGAAACACTGTACACCTCACTCTATGATCACGGGGTAACACTGTACATCTCACTCTATGATCACGGGGTAACACTGTACATCTCTCCCTGTGATCTGTGGGTAACACTGTACACCTCACTCTGTGATCTGGGGGTAACACTGTACACCTCACTCTATGATCACGGGGTAACACTGTACATCTCTCCCTGCGATCTGGGGGCAACACTGTACACCTCTCTCTGTGTGATCTGGGGTAACACTGTACATCTCACTTTGTGATCTGGGGGTAACACTGTACACCTCTCCCTGTGATCCGTGGGTAACACTGTACACTTCTCTCTGTGATCTGGGGAAACACTGTACATCTCTCCCTGTGATCTGGGCAACACTGTACACCTCTCTGTGTGATCCTGGTGTAACACTGTACACCTCTCTCCGTGATCTGGAGTAACATTGTACATCTCTCTCTGTGATCTGGGGGTAACACTGTACATCTCTCTCTGTGATCTGGGGTAACACTGTACATCTCACTCTGTGATCTGGGGGTAACACTGTACACCTCACTCTATGATCACGGGGTAGCACTGTACATCTCACTCTGTGATCACGGGGTAACACTGTACACCTCACTCTGTGATCTGGGGAAACACTGTACACCTCTCTCCATGATCTGGAGTAACACTGTACATCTCTCCCTGTGATCTGGGGGTAAAACTGAACACCTCTCTCTGTGATCTGGGGGTAACACTGTACATCTCTCTCTGTGATCTGGGGTAACACTGTACACCTCTCTCTGTGATCTGGGGTAACACTGTACACCCCACTCTATGATCACGGGGTAACACTGTACATCTCTCCCTGTGATCTGGGGTAACACTGCACATCTCTCTCTGTGATCTGGGGGTAACACTGTACACCTCTCTCTGTGATCTGGGGGTAACACTGTACACCTCTCCCTGTGATCCGTGGGTAACACTGTACACCTCACTCTATGATCACGGGGTAACACTGTACACCTCTCTCTGTGATCTGGGGAAACACTGTACACCTCTCTCCATGATCTGGAGTAACACTGTACATCTCTCCCTGTGATCTGGGGGTAAAACTGAACACCTCTCTCTGTGATCTGGGGGTAACACTGTACATCTCTCCCTGTGATCTGGGGTAACACTGTACACCTCTCTCTGTGATCTGGGGGTAACACTGTACACCTCTCTCTGTGATCTGGGGTAACACTGTACACCTCACTCTATGATCACGGGGTAACACTGTACATCTCTCCCTGTGATCTGGGGGTAACACTGTACACCTCTCTCTGTGATCTGGGGGTAACACTGTACACCTCTCTCTGTTGGATCTGGGGTAACACTGTACATCCCACTCTGTGATCTGGGGGTAACACTGTACACCTCACTCTGTGATGTGGGGGTAACACTGATCACCTCTCTCTGTGATCTGGGGAAACACTGTAAACCTCTCTCTGTGATGTGGGGGTAACACTGTACATCTCTCCCTGCGATCTGGTGGCAACACTGTACACCTCTGTCTGTGTGATCTGGGGTAACACTGTACATCTCACTCTGTGATCTGGGTAACACTGTACACCTCTCTGTGTGATCCTGGTGTAACACTGTACACCTCTCTCCGTGATCTGGAGTAACACTGTACATCTCTCTCTGTGATCTGGGGGTAACACTGTACATCTCTCTCTGTGATCTGGGGGTAACACTGTACATCTCTCCCTGTGATCTGTGGGTAACACTGTACACCTCACTCTGTGATCTGGGGGTAACACTGTACATCTCTCCCTGTGATCTGTGGGTAACACTGTACACCTCACTCTATGATCACGGGGTAACACTGTACATCTCACTCTATGATCACGGGGTAACACTGTACATCTCTCCCTGTGATCTGTGGGTAACACTGTACACCTCACTCTGTGATCTGGGGGTAACACTGTACACCTCACTCTATGATCACGGGGTAACACTGTACATCTCACTCTATGATCACGGGGTAACACTGTACATCTCTCCCTGCGATCTGGGGGCAACACTGTACACCTCTCTCTGTTGGATCTGGGGTAACACTGTACATTCCACTATGTGATCTGGGGGTAACACTGTACACCTCACTCTGTGATGTGGGGGTAACACTGATCACCTCTCTCTGTGATCTGGGGAAACACTGTAAACCTCTCTCTGTGATGTGGGGGTAACACTGTACATCTCTCCCTGCGATCTGATGGCAACACTGTACACCTCTGTCTGTGTGATCTGGGGTAACACTGTACATCCCACTCTGTGATCTGGGGGTAACACTGTACACCTCTCCCTGTGATCCGTGGGCAACACTGTACACCTCTCTCTGTGATCTGGGGAAACACTGTACATCTCTCCCTGTGATCTGGGTAACACTGTACACCTCTCTGTGTGATCCTGGTGTAACACTGTACACCTCTCTCCGTGATCTGGAGTAACACTGTACATCTCTCTCTGTGATCTGGGGGTAACACTGTACACCTCACTCTATGATCACGGGGTAACACTGTACATCTCTCCCTGTGATCTGTGGGTAACACTGTACACCTCACTCTGTGATCTGTGGGTAACACTGTACACCTCACTCTATGATCACGGGGTAACACTGTACATCTCACTCTATGATCATGGGGTAACACTGTACATCTCTCCCTGTGATCTGTGGGTAACACTGTACACCTCTCTCTGTGATCTGGAGTAACACTGTACATCTCTCCCTGTGATCTGGGGGTAACACTGTACACCTCGCTCTGTGATCTGGGGTAACACTGTACACCTCTCTCTGTGATCTGGAGTCACACTGTACACCTCTCTATGTGATCTGGGGTAACACTGTACACCTCTCTCTGTGATCTGAGGGTAACACTGTTCACCTCTCTCTGTGATCTGGGGGTAACACTGTACATCTCTCCCTGTGATCTGGGAGTAACACTGTACACCTCTCTCTGTGATCTGGGGGTAACACTGTACATCTCTCCCTGTGATCTGGGGTAACACTGTACACCTCTCCCTGTGATCTGGGGGTAACACTGTACACCTCTCCCTGTGATCTGGGGGTAACACTGTTCACTTCTCTCTGTGATCTGGGGGTAACACTGTACATCTCTCCCTGTGATCTGGGTAACACTGTACACCTCTCTGTGTGATCCTGGTGTAACACTGTACACCTCTCTCCGTGATCTGGAGTAACACTGTACATCTCTCTCTGTGATCTGGGGGTAACACTGTACATCTCTCTCTGTGATCTGGGGGTAACACTGTACACCTCACTCTATGATCACGGGGTAACACTGTACATCTCTCCCTGTGATCTGTGGGTAACACTGTACACCTCACTCTGTGATCTGGGGGTAACACTGTACACCTCACTCTATGATCACGGGTTAACACTGTACATCTCACTCTATGATCACGGGGTAACACTGTACATCTCTCCCTGTGATCTGTGGGTAACACTGTACACCTCTCTCTGTGATCTGGAGTAACACTGTACATCTCTCCCTGTGATCTCGGGGTAACACTGTACACCTCACTCTATGATCACGGGGTAACACTGTACACCTCACTCTATGATCACGGGGTAACACTGTACATCTCTCCCTGTGATCTGTGGGTAACACTGTACACCTCACTCTGTGATCTGGGGGTAACACTGTACACCTCACTCTATGATCACGGGGTAACACTGTACATCTCACTCTATGATCACGGGGTAACACTGTACATCTCTCCCTGTGATCTGTGGGTAACACTGTACACCTCTCTCTGTGATCTGGAGTAACACTGTACATCTCTCCCTGTGATCTCGGGGTAACACTGTACACCTCTCTCCGTGATCTGGAGTAACACTGTACATCTCTCCCTGTGATCTGGGGTAACACTGTACACCTCTCTCTGTGACCTGGGGTAACACTGTACACCTCTCTCTGTGATCTGGAGTCACACTGTACACCTCTTTCTGTGTGATCTGGGGAAACACTGTACACCTCTCTCCGTGATCTGGAGTAACACTGTACATCTCTCCCTGTGATCTGGGGTAACACTGTACACCTCTCTCTGTGATCTGGGGGTAACACTGTACATCTCTCCCTGTGATCTGGAGGCACACTGTACACCTCTCTCTGTGATCTGGGGGTAACACTGTACATCTCTCCCTGTGATCTGGGAGTAACACTGTACACCTCTCTCTGTGATCTGGGGGTAACACTGTACATCTCTCCCTGTGATCTGGGGTAACACTGTACACCTCTCTCTGTGATCTGGGGGTAACACTGTACACCTCTCCCTGTGATCTGGGGGTAACACTGTACACCTCTCTCTGTGATCTGGGGTAACACTGTTCACTTCTCTCTGTGATCTGGGGGTAACACTGTACATCTCTCCCTGTGATCTGGGTAACACTGTACACCTCTCTCTGTGATCTGGGGGTAACACTGTACACCTCTCTCTGTGATCTGAGGGTAACACTGTTCACCTCTCTCTGTGATCTGGGGGTAACACTGTACATCTCTCCCTGTGATCTGGAGGCACACTGTACACCTCTCTCTGTGATCTGGGGGTAACACTGTACATCTCTCCCTGTGATCTGGGAGTAACACTGTACACCTCTCTCTGTGATCTGGGGGTAACACTGTACATCTCTCCCTGTGATCTGGGGTAACACTGTACACCGCTCTCTGTGATCTGGGGGTAACACTGTACACCTCTCCCTGTGATCTGGGGGTAACACTGTACACCTCTCTCTGTGATCTGGGGTAACACTGTTCACTTCTCTCTGTGATCTGGGGGTAACACTGTACATCTCTCCCTGTGATCTGGGTAACACTGTACACCTCTCTCTGTGATCACGGGGTAACACTGTACACCTCTCTCTGTGATCTGAGGGTAACACTGTTCACCTCTCTCTGTGATCTGGGGGTAACACTGTACATCTCTCCCTGTGATCTGGAGGCACACTGTACACCTCTCTCTGTGATCTGGGGGTAACACTGTACATCTCTCCCTGTGATCTGGGTAACACTGTACACCTCTCTGTGTGATCCTGGTGTAACACTGTACATCTCTCTCTGTGATCTGGGGTAACACTGTACACCTCTCTCTGTGATCTGGGGGTAACACTGTACACCTCTCCCTGTGATCTGGAGGCACACTGTACACCTCTCTCTGTGATCTGGGGGTAACACTGTACATCTCTCCCTGTGATCTGGGAGTAACACTGTACACCTCTCTCTGTGATCTGGGGGTAACACTGTACATCTCTCCCTGTGATCTGGGGTAACACTGTACACCTCTCTCTGTGATCTGGGGGTAACACTGTACACCTCTCCCTGTGATCTGGGGGTAACACTGTACACCTCTCTCTGTGATCTGGGGTAACACTGTTCACTTCTCTCTGTGATCTGGGGGTAACACTGTACATCTCTCCCTGTGATCTGGGTAACACTGTACACCTCTCTCTGTGATCTGGGGGTAACACTGTACACCTCTCTCTGTGATCTGAGGGTAACACTGTTCACCTCTCTCTGTGATCTGGGGGTAACACTGTACATCTCTCCCTGTGATCTGGAGGCACACTGTACACCTCTCTCTGTGATCTGGGGGTAACACTGTACATCTCTCCCTGTGATCTGGGAGTAACACTGTACACCTCTCTCTGTGATCTGGGGGTAACACTGTACATCTCTCCCTGTGATCTGGGGTAACACTGTACACCTCTCTCTGTGATCTGGGGGTAACACTGTACACCTCTCCCTGTGATCTGGGGGTAACACTGTACACCTCTCTCTGTGATCTGGGGTAACACTGTTCACTTCTCTCTGTGATCGGGGGGTAACACTGTACATCTCTCCCTGTGATCTGGGTAACACTGTACACCACTCTGTGTGATCCTGGTGTAACACTGTACACCTCTCTCCGTCATCTGGAGTAACACTGTACATCTCTCTCTGTGATCTGGGGTAACACTGTACACTGTATGTGGGCGGCACGGTGGCACAGTGGTTAGCACTGCTGCCTCACAGCGCCTGCAGACCCGGGTTCAATTCCCGACTCAGGCGACTGACTGTGTGGAGTTTGCACGTTCTCCCCGTGTCTGCGTGGGTTTCCTCCGGGTGCTCCGGTTTCCTCCCACAGTCCAAAGATGTGCGGCTCAGGTGAATTGGCCATGCTAAATTGCCCGTAGTGTTAGGTAAGGGGTAAATGTAGGGGTATGGGTGGGTTGCGCTTCGGCGGGTCGGTGTGGACTTGTTGGGCCGGAGGGCCTGTTTCCACACTGTAAGTCTAAGTCTAATCTAATCTCTCCCTGTGATCTGGAGGCACACTGTACACCTCTCTCTGTGATCTGGGGGTAACACTGTACATCTCTCCCTGTGATCTGGGGTAACACTGTACACCTCTCTCTGTGATCTGGGGGTAACACTGTACACCTCTCCCTGTGATCTGGGGGTAACACTGTACACCTCTCTCTGTGATCTGGGGTAACACTGTTCACTTCTCTCTGTGATCTGGGGGTAACACTGTACACCTCTCTGTGTGATCCTGGTGTAACACTGTACACCTCTCTCCGTCATCTGGAGTAACACTGTACATCTCTCTCTGTGATCTGGGGTAACACTGTACATCTCGCTCTGTGATCTGGGGGTAACACTGTACACCTCACTCTATGATCACGGGGTAACACTGTACATCTCACTCTGTGATCACGGGGTAACACTGTACACCTCTCTCTGTGATCTGGGGAAACACTGTACACCTCTCTCCATGATCTGGAGTAACACTGTACATCTCTCCCTGTGATCTGGGGGTAAAACTGAACACCTCTCTCTGTGATCTGGGGGTAACACTGTACATCTCTCCCTGTGATCTGGGGTAACACTGTACACCTCTCTCTGTGATCTGGGGGTAACACTGTACACCTCTCTCTGTGATCTGGGGTAACACTGTACACCTCACTCTATGATCACGGGGTAACACTGTACATCTCTCCCTGTGATCTGGGGTAACACACATCTCTCCCTGTGATCTGGGGTAACACTGTACACCTCTCTCTGTGATGTGCGGGTAACACTGTACATCTCTCCCTGCGATCTGGGGGTAACACTGTACACCTCTCTCTGTTGGATCTGGGGTAACACTGTACATCCCACTCTGTGATCTGGGGGTAACACTGTACACCTCACTCTGTGATGTGGGGGTAACACTGATCACCTCTCTCTGTGATCTGGGGAAACACTGTAAACCTCTCCCTGCGATCTGGGGGCAACACTGTACACCTCTGTCTGTGTGATCTGGGGTAACACTGTACATCTCACTCTGTGATCTGGGGGTAACACTGTACACCTCTCCCTGTGATCCGTGGGTAACACTGTACACCTCTCTCCGTGATCTGGAGTAACACTGTACATCTCTCTCTGTGATCTGGGGGTAACACTGTACATCTCTCTCTGTGATCTGGGGTAACACTGTACATCTCGCTCTGTGATCTGGGGGTAACACTGTACACCTCACTCTATGATCACGGGGTAACACTGTACATCTCTCCCTGTGATCTGTGGGTAACACTGTACACCTCACTCTGTGATCTGGGGGTAACACTGTACACCTCTCTCTATGATCACGGGGTAACACTGTACATCTCACTCTATGATCACGGGGTAACACTGTACATCTCTCCCTGTGATCTGTGGGTAACACTGTACACCTCTCTCTGTGATCTGGAGTAACACTGTACATCTCTCCCTGTGATCTGGGGGTAACACTGTACACCTCTCTCTGTGTGATCTGGGGTAACACTGTACATTTCACTCTGTGATCTGGTGGTAACACTGTACACCTCACTCTGTGATCACGGGGTAACACTGTACACCTCTCTCTGTGATCTGGGGAAACACTGTACACCTCTCTCCGTGATCTGGAGTAACACTGTACATCTCTCCCTGTGATCTGGGGTTAAAACTGAACACCTCTCTCTGTGATCTGGGGGTAACACTGTACATCTCTCCCTGTGATCTGGGGTAACACTGTACACCTCTCTCTGTGATCTGGAGTCACACTGTACACCTCTCTCTTTGTGATCTGGAGTCACACTGTACACCTCTTTCTGTGTGATCTGGGGTAACACTGTACATCTCTCTCTGTGATCTGAGGGTAACACTGTTCACCTCTCTTCCCCACTGCTGCATTATTGAATGTTCTGAGGCTCAGTCCCACTATTGTCCCCGTTGTCACCATGATGGATGAGATGAATGCCATTCTAAAGCGGCTGACAGCAGTCCATCCAGACATGGCCTGATGGTAAGTGTCTCCATCAGGAGCTCTCACCGAGTCTGTTCAGACCTGAGTGCTAGCCCACAGTGGTTCATATTAGTTCATAGACACCATCACTAAGGATGGATTTCCAGCCCGTCGTCCCATACTCCCCAGCCCTTCCCAGAGATGAACAGTGCACCAGATCTGACTGGAATGATAGTGGCAATCCATTCTGCCACCACCCATCCCCTCTAACTGGGTCCTCCCCTCCCCCTCTCTTCCCAGGGGCATGGTGTCACCCTCTCCCCATAGCAAGGTGCATCCTCCCCACATTCCCCCAATAGCTGAGTGCCCCTCTCGGCCCCACCACCCAGCAAACACAGGCACTGTGCCCAAACCCTTCCGCCACTACATCGATGACTGCATCGGTGCAGCGTCCTGCCCCAGGCTGAACTGGAGCAGTTCGCCGACTTCGCCCACAATGTCCACCCTGCCCTCAAATTCACTTGATCCATCTTGGACATCTCCCTCCCCTTTCTTGACCTGTCCATTTCCATCTCTGGCTACAGTCTTCAAATGGACATCTCCTACAAACACACAGGCTCTCACAATGTTCTGGACTACGCTTCCTCCCACCCAGTATGCTGCAAAAACTCCATCCCGTTTTCCCAATTCCTCTCCTTACACCGCATCTCCTTGGACAAGGAGACATTCCACACGTGAGCTTCCCAGATGTCCACTTATTTTGAACAATGTCCTTTTTCTCCCCCCGTCATCCAAACAGCCCTCACTGCACCACCGCCATTCCCTGTTCCACAACTTGAAACCCCACACCCCCACCCCAATGCAATAAAGACAGGGACCCTTTGTCTTCACTTACCACCCTCTACTCTCCATGTCCAACACATCATCTTTAAACACTTCCGCCCAACTCTACCCAGACCGCTTCGCCAAAAACATCTTCCCTTCCTGATCCCTCTCTGCATTCAGCAAGGAACATTCTGTTTGACAGGCTTTGGTTTGCGCCACTCTCCTCACCGAACCCCCAGGTACCTTCCCCTATAATCGGAAAATATGTAAAACCTGCCGATGCACCACCCCCCTCACCTCTATCCAGGGCCCCAAAGTCCTTCCAGGTGAGACAGAGGTTCACCTGCCTCCTCTTCCAACCTACTTTACTGCATCAGGTATTCCCAATGTGGTCTTCTCTACATTAGGGAGACCCAACATACACTTAGGGAATGGCTCACCGAGCATCCCAGCCAGGCTCGCAGGGGCCAACCAGACCTCCCAGTCACCGCCCATCTTAATTCCCCCTTTCACTCCCTTTCTCATGAGATTCCCTTCAGCCTAACAAGTCCACACCAACCCTCTGAACAGCAACCCACCCAGACCCATTTCCTTCTGACTAATGCACCTAGCACTACGGGCAATTTAGCATGGCCAATTCACCTGACCCGCACATCTTTGGACTGTGGGAGGAAACCGGAGCACCCGGAGGAAACCCACGCAGACACGGGGAAATTTTCAAACTCCACACAGACAGTCACCTGAGGCTGGAATCGAACCTGGGACCCTGGTGCTGTGAGGCAACGGTGCTAACCACAGAGCCACCACGCCACCCCCAAACATGACCACCCTTAGCCTCCTCCATTGTCACACCAAACCACAGCACGGGTTGGAGGAACAACACCTCATCTTCCGCCTGGGCAGCCTACAGCCCGGAGGACTCAACATTGAGTTCACCAATTTCAAACAACCTCCCTCCCCATCCCCTGACTCCCTTCCCAGTCCCTACCCTTCCCTCCCATTCCTCCCTTACATCAACCGGATTCATTCCTCACATTGACCAACCAGGTCATACCCTCCACCGGGTCTTCACCAATCCCCACCTCGCCACCCTGCCCCCACCACCCACTTTGTCCAAAGCTTCCCCCCAACACCCACCCCCAGTCCTGAAGGAGGGTCACAGCAGAAATGTCACCTTCTCCACCCCCTGTTGCTGCCTGGTCTGCTGTGTTCTTCTGGCTTGTCCCTCCCTTCTCCTCCCACACCCCACCCCAGGCAGGGCTCCTGCTCCCCTTTCCCCTGTCCTCCCTGGGCAGGGTGCCACCCCTTCTGCCCCAGCAGCCTCATGCCCACAGTGAAAATCCTGCCCATTCAGGACGTTCCAGGATGACTAGAGATCAGCTCCTGCATCCCACAAAGATCAGGCTGCTGTCAAAGGGTTGGTGGATGTGAATGGGATCAAAGAAATGACAGGACTGAAGCAGCCTGAGCACATTATAAAGCAGCTCCTCACTCAGCACACTCAGACTCCGCTACATAACACATGCCAGGGAAATCAGCACCAGCCCTCTCCAGTAGGGGCAGGGTGATACACTGGCTCAGTGGTTAGCACTGCTGCCTCACAGCGCCAGGGACCCAGGTTCAATTCCACCCTCGGACAACTGTCTGTGTGGAGTTTGCACTTTCTCCCAGTGTCTGTGTGGGTTGCCTCTGGATGGAGAAAGTGAGGACTGTCCAGCTGCTGGAGATCAGAGCTGAAAATGTGTTGCTGGAAAAGCGCAGCAGTGCTGAAAGTCCAGCAACACATTTTTGCCTCTGGGTGCTCCAGTTCCCTCCTGTTAGAAACAAAATTCAATAAAATTTAGACAAGACCACCAAAGCTGGAAACAAGACAATTTGTTCTACGATCTTGCAAGAAAGGACCCCAATCGCAGAGAGCAATTGAAGTGATGATTATTCAAACTATTATACAATCATACTTTTGAGCTACGTGAGGTCACCTCTTCCGATCCCTACATTCCCAATCTTTCTTATTATTTTGCCTCTGCCCATCTGTGCCCCACGCCAATTGTCCCCTTATTTCCAAGTTGGCAATTTCCCCCCTTGCATGTGCTGTCATAAGGTTAAACTCTTATCTCCATGTTCCCCTTTGTAACTTCTTTCATTGTCCAGAGGTACATTCCATTCTTGTACATATATCTTCATAATGTATCTTTTTCGTGCTTCGCTTCCAGTAATCTTAGCTTTTTGCTGAAACTGTTGTTTTAAACATTATGGTAAAAGGAATTATTTTCTTTAATAAATCTACATTAAAGTTAGTACTTAATTATGCATAATTATGCACTGAAAAGTAGAGATACTCTTCCCTAAGTACCTGCTGTTTAATAGTTCTCTTGCTGTCCCCCTTTTCTGTACGCTTTTTCTATATCTGTAAAAACAACACCTTTTCCATTTCTAACAACTCCCACTGTCCAAAGGTGTGCAGGTTAGGTGAATTGGCCGTGCTAAGTTGCCCAGAGTGTTTGGGGATGTGTAGGTCAGGGGTATATATAGGGGAATGGGTCTGGAAGAGTTACTCTTCGGAGGGTCGGTGTGGACTGGCTGGGTCAAAGGGCCTGTTTCCACACTGTAGGGGTTCTATAAGAGACGGAAATGTTTGCGTGAGGAACAGGTTGACAAAATAGCCCAGAGGAGGGTCTTTATTCTGAGGCGGTGGGGGCATATTTTCTGAGAACCCTCCAATCGCACAAGGGGGACATTTTCCCCAAAGCTTCTACCTCAACTCTGTGTACCAGGATAGATCTGGATATGAACCCAGGATAGGTGTGAAGGTATTTAACCTTAATTCAATTTTTAAAAACTACGCATTATTCCATCTGGTCAGACTGTTTACTGCCACGCCTGGTGCTGGACAGTTTGCAGCACAGGAAGTGCAGGCATCATGTTGCTACCTACAGGAAGTGACAGAGGAGGCCAGGGGTAATCAGGGCAGCCATTGCTGTGTGCTGCTCAATGCTGATGGCTTCACGGAACAAAACCAGAAAGCTTAAATCTGTTAACAAAATGCAACTTTCTTACTGTTTCCAAAACACCTCGGTCACAGAGGTATAGGCTGAAAGGCCTGTAATTGTAGAGAAGCTCTCAACTTGATCCATTGGCCAAGTTCAGTTTGGCAGGGAATGATGAGAAAGAGGAGAGAACGTACCCCTCATGTCAGACCATGGAGTCTGGGACAGGAAGTGACAGCTGTACTCTCTCTCAACATTGGTGACACCCAGAATCCCTGAGAGTGAGGGTAAAGCTGTCTGGAATACCTGACCGAAGTGGGGGATTCTGGCTGAATTGGAACAGGCGAAGTGAATCTGACCATTTCAGATGCTACGCTATGAAGCAACTAACCCGAGTGAGCTGATCAGCATTGAGGTTCAGACAATGAACACACGGTTGAAACTTCAACCTTGAAGCCCCCCCTCCCTCCCTTGATTGTGACCCTCGGTGTCCCAGCACCAAGAGGCAGCATGAGCTGGATTATTGCCCTCCCCCGGGGTATGGTTTTAGCATCAAGAGGAGAAGGGGGGCAAGGTGGGATGGGAGTGGGTGGGTGGAGAGGTGCGAGTGTGAGTGAAAAATGTTGACTGGGTAACTTGCTGCCTTGTTGACCTGTCACCTTGGTGGGGAGGGGGAGGGAGCTTTTTACTTGACCACTCACCCCTCAGCCCCATTAAGGGGCTAATTTTGCCTTTGCACTGCAGTAAGAGCAGTGGGATTGGGAAGATATTTAGGCTCCGTAGTTGGTGATGTTGTGGGGAGGTGGGGATACACTAATTTGCAGGGGGTGAAGAGTGGGGGTACCCTGTGTGTATTGGGAGCATCCCTCCCTTTGTACCACCCTGACTATTGTTACGACGTGGGTAAACCCTCCTGCTTAATTTAAAACCAGCAACCCAGAAAAGATTTATCCCATGTAGTAATTCGATCGGCCAAGAACCAGTTAAAGTAAAAATTAACAACTTTATTTCTTAAAGTATAACGAAGAATAATTAACTAACAACTATCTACAACTCCTTCCTCTAACCTATCTTTTACCTTCCCTTCTATAATACTAGTCCAATAAAACTCCCAATTAAGATCTACAAAATAACACTTATTATCTCAAAACCAGGCGATGTTCAGTTTTCTCTGAATTCCTGTCTTCTTCTTCTTAGGAAGTCTGCTTCACAGATTACTGATTGATTCAGGTACGTTTAAGAGAGCTATATTCTGGGCAGTGTGCAGATGTCATTGGCTTGGCAGTTCTCCTCTCAACTGTTCAATTTTCCCCGGTCTTATATCCCCAAAGCATCGGATTGTGCCATTGGCTTTTAAGATTGTCAATATATTCCATTCAAAGTCATTTGGAATTTGGTATTTTTTGGTGCATAATTTGAACTGATCGGCCTAATTTGAATCTGTTTTGTCATTTCTGGGCAACCAGCTACCCCAGCAGCTGGAGCACATGTTACATTGCATCTTATTGAGAATATTTGGTGCTGTCACTGCTGTCTTTATCTCTTTTAAAGGTACAGTACACCCCCATCTTCATAATACCTCCCGCCTTCAGAAAAAAATGAACCATCATAATGAAAAGATGACTTCATTTCTTTTTCTCTACTTTTTAAACACATTACCCGAGCATATAGATAACTTTAATATAAATTCATCTTAACTCCTTCCCATATACCTGTATACATATAACATTAAATAAAGACAAATCTCATCTACACGCTATCAGTTAAATCCACGATATATTTTTCCAACCTGCAACATGTATGATTTTTAAATTAAAAGTCTGTAACATAATAGTCTGCCTTCAACACCCACACCTCCACCACCATCACCCTCCCCTCCCCTCTCTAGGGTGCCCATCCATCACTAATTGACCTGGGCACCACTTACAGCTCTCACCCAGCCAGCAACTCCCACTTCCCATGAATGAATGGGATGAATTAGATTGGCCAGTGGCTCTTGAGGACAGGAATTCCTAAATTGAGGGAGCAAGGGGAACACTTGAATGAGACATGGCTGAGGGGAAGCCTTTCTTAAAGATGGCCATAGGGTGACCAGTTTCTCCATCGTGTGGGACAATCCCCTCTCCCCCAGGTCAGCCCCTGGTACTACCGTGGGGATTCCCAGAGCTCAGCACAACCAATCAATGCAATGGTTTTTGATGTGTCGTCATGGTTATGATGTTGGAACCAGGGATCTAATTTGTGAATAGGAAGCACCCATGTGTAAGTGGGAAGTGAACAACTGGGTCAATTATTGTGAACACTCATGTTTTTTTGCTTAAATTCATGGGACATGGGTGTTGCTGGCTGGGTCAGCATTTATTGACCACCTGCGTTTGCCCTTGAGAAGGTGGGGCTGAGCTGCCATCTTGGACTGCTGCAGTGATGTAAGCAATCCCACAATACCCTGAGGGAGGGCATTCCAGGATTCTGACCCAGCAACAGTGAAGGAACGGTGATATATTTCCAGGTCAGGATGAGGAGTGTCTTGGAGGCTTGAAGGTGGTGGTGATGCCACATTCTCTGCTGCCAATCCATTGCTGCAATGGGATGGTCAAGGGTCTGGACAGAGCTGTCGGTAATGGAGCCATCGCTAAACCATGAGGCCAGTCATTATCTGCCCGGAGCCATCATTCCTGCTGATGGTGGCAGAGTTGGTGAGGGGCAGTGCAGAGGGATGGAAGGAGGAGGCAGGGGAAGGGCAGAAGGTTTGGGTGGCAGGTGCCTGTCTCACATTGCTGGCTTACAGGAAGTGATTGCCTCCAGGATCCGCTTTCGTTCTGGTGTCCTGACTTTCAACTCCATGAGGTGCAGCCATGAACTTCTTGCTGAACCCCATGTCTCAACGGAATCATTTCTACATCTTGTCTTTAAATAGCACAGCGTGCTGCCTCTCTTGTTTCGTTTCTTTGATGCTTTCTGCCAATCAGCTTTGAAAGTATTTTGGTGACTGGGAGGTGAGAGTGCCATGTAGATTCCCGACAGTGTGGAAACAGGCCCTTTGGCCCAACCAGTCCACACCAACCCTCCGAAGAGTAACCCATGCAGACCCATTCCCCTGCTCCATATTTAACCCTGAACAATGCACCAAACTTAGGGCGGCACAGTGACTCAGTGGTTAGCACTGCTCCCTCACAGCACCAGGGACCGGGGTTCGATTCCAGCCTTGGGTGACTGTCTGCGTGGAGTTTTCACATTCTCCCCGTGACTGCATGGGTTTCCTCCGGGTGCTACCATTTCCTCCCACAGATGTGCAGGTTAGGTAAATTGCCCGTAGTGTTAAG
This sequence comes from Hemiscyllium ocellatum, assembly GCF_020745735.1. NCBI lineage: Eukaryota > Metazoa > Chordata > Chondrichthyes > Orectolobiformes > Hemiscylliidae > Hemiscyllium > Hemiscyllium ocellatum. The sequence continues at coordinate 15,410,567 of NC_083416.1, read as the reverse complement.
TGCATTAGTCAGGGATAAATATAGGGTAGGGGAATGGAGCTGGGTGGTTTACTCTTCAGAGTTCCAGTGTGGACTGGTTGGGCTAAATGGCCTGTTTCCACACTGTAGGGAATCTAATATAAACCATTAACATCCCTATGGGCAATTTAGCATGGCCAATTGACCTAACCAGCACAACTTTGGATTGTGGGAGGAAACCAGAGCACCTGGAGGAAACCCACACAGTCACGGGGAGAATGTGCAAACTCCACACAGATAATTGCCTGAGGCAGGAATTGGACCCAGATCCCTGGCACTGTGAGGCAGTACTACTAACCACTGAGCCACTGTGCTTGGGCAGGAAAGTAAGAAGCAAGAGATCACAGATGGTACCTCCACCTTCACCCATTCCATTGTCAGCCAGGGTCGAGACAATGTAATGGGGTCTTACTCTAAGCGAAAGAGCTCCTGGGTCATTTCTATTTAGACCAAGCTAATTGAGGACAGGACTACCTAAATTGAGGGGCGAGGGAAGCATTTGAATGAGACACCGCTGAGGGAAAACCTTTTTTAAAGATGGCCATTGAGTGACCAGTTTCTCCATCGTGAGGGACAATCCCCTCTCCCCCAGGTCAGCCCCTGGGGATTCCCAGAGCCCCGCACAACCAATTAATGCAATGGCTTTTGATGTGTTGTCATGGTTATGACGTTGGAACCACATGCAGGCAGGAAGTAAATGATTGGGTCAATTACTGTGAACACTCATTTCAACACAAACATTTATTTGGACCAAGCTAATTCTATCCATTAACTCTGCGAGAGGTCAAAGTTGGCGCTCTTTCAGGAGGGGCTTCACATCCTCGTGTGGGGTCCTGACCTTCCATCACTTACCATGCCCACGTTTATGAGTTCACCGATTACTCTACAATGGTCAGAGTTCACGTTTCAGGTCAGAACTGCTCTGAAGAACCGTCACTGAACCCGAAACACTAACTCTGCTTTCCCTTCCGGTTTCCTAGGTTCACAACTGTCTGTTTTGAACCCCGACAATGGTAGCTATTGAACAAACAGGACAGGGTCAGACTGGATGCCCCAGTGAATCCACAGAAGATATCCCTGGTGAAGTGAAATGGCCATTCTGTAGAAGGATCAGGATCTTTCAAAGATACCAGGCTATTGGTCAATTCTTGAACAGTCCAGGCTGCACATCCTCAACGTGAGGTAGTGACACCCAAGGGTGATCCCAACTTGGGCTTCAGGCCTTAGTCCATAAGTTCATAAGACAAAGAAGGAGCCTTAGACCATTCAGCCCATCGAGCCTGCTCCACTACTCGATGATGCTACTAATCCCCATTTTCCTGCCTTCCCTCCGTATCCCTTCAACAAATTAAAAATCTGTCCCTAAATTTACTCACTGCCCCAGCATCCGCCGCACTTTGGGGTAGCAAATTCCACAGATTCACAACCCTTTGGGAGTAGTAGTTTCTCCTCAACTTTGGCTGAAATTTGCTTCCCCTTATCCTCTCGTCCCAGAATGCCCCACAAGAGGAAGCATCCACTCCACATCTATTTTACCCTGAACTTTGACCATCTCGAAAACCTCAATTTGACCTCCCCTCATTCTTCTAAATTCCAGTGAGTATAGGCCTTTCTTCATGGGACAAACCCCTCATCTCTGTGGTCTATATAGTGAACCTTCTCTAACTGTCTCCAATGCCACTACACCTTTCCTCAAATAAGGGAACCAAAACTGTGCACAATACTTCAGGTACCATCTCACCAGTGCCTTGTAGAGTTGCAACAATTCTTCCTGACCTTTATATTCTATTCATTTAGCTGTAAAAGCCAAGATTCCACTTGCTTTCTCTATTATCTGCTGGACCTGCATGCTAGCTTTCGGTGACTCATGAACAAGGAAACCCAGATCCATCCTCCTGTACTGTAGCACCTCGAAGTCTCTTCCCATTTATCCAACCCCAATGCATGACCTCACACTTATCTACATTAAACTCCATCTGCCACGTTTTGGCCCAGTCTCCTGCCTTATCTATGTTCATTTGTAAGGTCCTTATTTCCTCATGGCTGAAAAATGTTTCGCTGGAAAAGCGCAGCAGGTCAGGCAGCATCAAAGGAGCAGGAGAATCGACGTTTCGGGCATGAGCCCTTCTTCAAGAATGAGGAGGGTGTGCCAAGCAGGCTAAGATAGAAGGTAGGGAGGAGGGACTTGGGGGAGGGGCATTGGGAATACAATAGGTGGAAGGAGGTTAAGGTGAGGGTGATAGGCCAGTGAGGGGGTGGGGGCGGAGAGGTCAGGAAGAAGATTGCAGGTTAGGAAGGTGGTGCTGAGCCCAAGGGTTGGGACTGAGATAAGGTGGGGGGGGAAATGAGAAAGCTGGAGAAATCTGCATTCATCCCTTGTGGTTGGAGTGTCCCTAGGAGGAAGATGAGGCGCTCTTCCTCCAGGCATCGTGTTGCCATGGTCTGGCGATGGAGGAGGCCAAGGACCTGCATGTCCTTGGCGGAGTGGGAGGGGGAGTTAAAGTATTCAGCCACGGGGTGGTTGGGTTGGTTTGTGCGAGTGTCCCAGAGGTGTCCTCTGAAATATTCCGTAACTAGGCGGCCTGTCTCCCCAATGTAGAGGAGGCCACATCGGGTGTAGCGGATGCAGTAAGTGATGTGTGTAGAGGTGCAGGTGAATTTGTGATGGATATGGAAGGATCCCTTGGGGCCTTGGAGAGAAGTGAGGGGGGAGGTGTGGGCGCAGGTTTGCATTTCTTGCGATTGCGGGGAAGGTGCCGGGAGTGGAGGTTGGGTTGGTGGGGGGTGTGGACCTGACGAAGGAGTCGCGGAGGGAGTGGTCCTTCCGGAACACTGGTAGGGGAGGGGAAGGAAATATATCTCTGGTGGCGGGGTCCGTTTGGAGGTGGCAGAAATGATGACGGATGATACGATGTATATGGAGGTTGGTGGGGTGGTAGGTGAGGACCAGTGGGGTTCTGTCCTGGTGGTGATTGGAGGGGCGGGGCTCAAGGGCGGAGGAGCAGGAAGTGGAGGAGATGCGGTGGAGGGCATTGTCAACCACGTCTGGGGGGAAATTGCAGTCTTTGAAGAAGGAGGCCATCTGGGCTGTACGGTGTTGGAACTGGTCCTCCTGGGAGCAGATGTAGTGGAGGCGAAGGAATTAGGAATATGGGATGGCATTTTTACAGGGGCCAGGGTGGGAGGAGGTGTACTCTAGGTAGCTGTGGGAGTCAGTTAGTTTATAGTAAATGTCTATGTTGATTCGGTCGCCCGAGATAGAAATGGAAAGGTCAAGGAAGGGGAGGGAGGAGTCTGAGATGGTCCAGGTAAATTTGAAGTCGGGGTGGAAGGTGTTGGTAAAGTGGATGAACTGTTCAACCTCCTCGTGGGAGCACGAGGCAGCGTCGATACAGTCATCGATGTAGCAGAGGAAAAGGTGGGGGGTGGTGCCAGTGTAGTTGCGGAAGATGGACTGTTCCACATATCCTACGAAGAGACAGGCATAGCTGGGGCCCATGCGGGTGCCCATGGCAACTCCTTTGGTTTGGAGGAAGTGGGAGGATTGGAAAGAGAAGTTGTTCAGGGTGAGGACCAGTTCAGTCAGTCGAAGGAGGGTGTCAGTGGAAGGGTACTGGTTGGTACGGCGGGAAAGGAAGAAGCGGAGGGCTTTGAGTCCTTCGTGATGAGGGATGGAGGTGTACAGGGACTGGATGTCCATGGTGAAGATAAGGAGGTGAGGGCCGGAGAAGTGAAAATCATGGAGGAGGTGGAGGGCGTGGGTGGTGTCCCAAATGTAGGTGGGGAGTTCTTGGACCAAGGGGGACAGGACCATGTCAAGGTATGCAGTGATGAGTTCGGTGGGGCAGGAGCAGCCTGAGACAATGGGTCGGCCGGGGCAGTCAGGTTTGTGGATTTTGGGCAGGAGGTAGAAACGGGCGGTGCAGGGTTATGGGACTATGAGGTTGGAGGCGGTGGTTGAGAGATTCCCTGAGGTGATGAGGTTATTTCCTCATTACTGTTTACTGTCCTGCCTATTGTTGTGTCATCTGCAAATCTGGCCTTCTATCAGTGTTCACTGAGGCGAGGGACATGAATGTTGAGATTAGAGATAGAAGTTCGATTAGTCTGGATCACGTTGACATAAGTAGGGAAGATGTGTTGGGTAGGCTCGAGGTTATTAAGGTGGACAAATCCCCAGGACCGGATAGGGATCTATCCCTGGTCGCTGAGGGAGGTGAGAGAGGAAATAGCTGGGGCCCTGACAGATATTTTTGTAGCATCCTTAAATACAGGTGAGGTGCCGGAGGACTGGAAGGTTGCTCATGTTGTCCCCCTGTATGAGAAGGGTAGTAGGGATATTCCGGGTAACTACAGACCAGTGAGCATGACGTCAGTGGTGGGAAAGTTGCTGGAGAAGATACTGAGAGATAGGATCTATTTATATTTAGAAAAGAATGGGCTTATCAGTGATAGGCAACATGGCTTTGTGCGGGGGAGATCGTGCCTTACCAACTTAATAGAGTTCTTTGAGGAAGTGACCAAGTTGTTAGATGAGGGAAGGGCTATAGATGTCATATACATGGACTTTAGTAAGGCATTTGATAAGGTTCCCCATGGTAGACTAATGGAGAAAGTGAGGTCACACGGTCTGCAGGGTGTCCTAGCTAGGTGGATAAAGAACTGGTTGAGCAACAGGAGACAGAGAGTAGTAATTGAAGGAAATTTCTCAAAATGGAGAAAGGTGACCAGTGGTGTTCCACAGGGGTCAGTGTTGGGGCCACTGTTGTTTGTAATATACATAAATGATCTAGAAGAGGGCACTGTTGGTATGATCAGCAAGTTTACAGATGACACGAAGATTGGTGGAGTAGCAGAAAGCACATGGGACTGTCAGAGAATACAGGAGGATATAGACAGACTGGAGAGTTGGGCGGAGAATTGGCAGATGGAGTTCAATCCAGGCAAATGTGAGGTGATGCATTTTGGGAAGTCCAATTCCAGAGTGAACTATACTGTAAACGGAAGAGCCTTGGGAAAGGTTGATGAGCAGAGAGATCTGGGAGTTCAGGTCCATTGGACCCTGAAGGTGGGTAGAGTGGTCAAGAAGACATATAATGTGCTTGCCTTCATCGGACGGGGTATTGAGTATAAGAGCTGGCAGGTGATGTCAAAATTGTACAAGACATTGGTTCGGCCACATTTAGAATACTGTGTACAGTTCTGGTCGCCACATTACCAAAAGGATGTGGACGCTTTGGAGAGGGTGCAGAGAAGGTTTACAAGGATGTTGCCTGGTATGGAAGGTGCTAGCTATGAAGAGAGGTTGAGTAGGTTAGGATTGTTTTCATTTGAAAAAAGGTGATTGAGGGGGGACCTGATTGAGCTTTAGAAAATCATGAAGGGTATAGACAGGGTGGATAGAGATAAACTTTGTTCCCAGGATGAAAGATTCAATAACGAGAGGTCACGCTTTCAAGGTGAGAGGTGGAAAGTTTAAGGGGGATACACGCGGCAAGTACTTCACACAGAGGGTGGTAGGTGCCTGGAACACGTTGCCAGCAGAGGTGGTAGAGGCAGGCATGGTAGATTCATTTAAGATGCGTTTGGACAGATGCATGAGTAAGTGGGGAGCAGAGGGATACAAATGTTTAGGAATTGAGTGACAGGTTTAGACAGCGGATTTGGATCAGCTCAGGCTTGGAGGGCTGAAGGGCCTGCTCCTGGGCTGTAAAATGTCTTTGTTCTTCTTTGTTCTATCCCTGTATCCAAGTCATTAATGTAAATTGTAAATAGCTGGGGCCCGAGGACCCAACCCTGTGGCACCTACTAGTTACTTATTGAAATCCAGAAAAAAACCCTTTTATCCCGAATCTCCGTCTTCTGTCCATCAGCCAGTCACCTATCCAAACTAATAGATTATCCTCAATCCCATATGATCCAACCTTGTGAATTAAACTTTTATGTGGCATCTTCTCAAACACCTTCCAGAAGTCCAGAAATATCTCATCTATAGAAACCCCATTATCCATCTTACTTGTTACATTTTTGAAGATCTCCCGCAAATTAGTCAAACATGATTTGCCCTTCTTAAAACCGGGCTGACTCTGACTTTGAAAGCAGTTTGACTTTCCCAATGCCCTGACGTTGTTTCCATGATAATTGATTCAAACATTTTCTCAATGAGAGATGTTAAATTAACTGGTGTGTAATTTCCCACATATTGCCTCCCTCCTCTTATGAATAAGGGCGTTACAGTAGCTTTTTTTTCCAAACCACTGGAACCTTTCCTGTGTCCAGGGAATTTTGGAATATTGTAACCAACAGATCCATTATCTCCTCTGCCACTTCCTTTAATGTCCTAGGGTGCAGGCCATCAGGCTTGGGGGTCCTGACCGTCCTCAATCCTATAGTTTGCTGAGCACCTATCGATGTTGATTGTTCTCAGCTCTACCTGATCCAATGCTGCTGACTTGTCTATAACAACAAGAATGGTACTAATGTCCTTCACCATGAAAACTGAGGCAAAATAGTGATTCAGCATCTTGGTCAGCTCAGTGCTCCCCACTATTAATACATGGCTTGGAAAGGGTGGACGCTAGGAAATTGTTTCCGTTAGGCGAGGAGACTAGGACCCGTGGACACAGCCTTCGAATTAGAGGGGGTCAATTCAGAACAGAAATGCGGAGACATTTCTTCAGCCAGAGAGTGGTGGGCCTGTGGAAGTCATTGCCGCAGAGTGCAGTGGAGGCCGGGACGCTAAATGTCTTCAAGGCAGAGATTGATAAATTCTTGATGTCACGAGGAATTAAGGGCTACAGGGAGAATGCGGGTAAGTGGAGTTGAAATGCCCATCAGCCATGATTGAATGGCGGAGTGGACTCGATGGGCCAAATGGCCTTACTTCGGCTCCAATGTCTTATGGTCTTATTAACTCTCTGGTTTCATCTTCCAAGGGACCGACATTCACATTAGCCCCTTTTATATATCTATAGAAGCTTTTGCTATCCTTTTTGATATTTTGTGCTAGTTTTCTTTTGTACTTTGCCTTAGCTCTATTTTAGTATCCCCTTGTTTATGTTTGAAAGTTTCCTAATCTTGCAGCCTGCCACTGGCCTTTGCAATATGCTATACCTTAGTTTTTGACTTTACCTTGTCCTTGACCTCCCTGTTCAGCTCTGGATGTTTTTTACCCCCATTACCATCTTTGTTTCTCGCTGGGATATACTTTAATTGTGAGGAATTGAACAGCTCCTTAAACATCTGCCACTGCTCATCCACTGTCTTACCTTTTCGTCTTCCCGCCCAATCTACTAGGGCCAAATCTGCCCTGGTGCCTATGTAACTTCCTTTATTTATTTCCAGAACACTAGTGTGGGACTCCACTTTCTCAACCCTCACCACCCCCCCCCCTTCCCTCCCCCCCACCCAAAACTGAATTGTGAATTCTATCATACGATGGTGACTACTCCCTAGAGGACCCTTAACTGTGAAGCCTTCAATAAATCTCTCCTCACAACACAATACCAAACCCAGAGTAGCTGTTCCACAACATACTCCACAATCTCTGTAACATTCAATGAACTCTGCCTCCTGATGAAGGACTTATACCGAAACATTGATTCTCCTGCTTCTCAGATGCTGCCTGACCATCTTTTCCAGCGCCATACTTTTTGACTCTGATCTCCAGCATCTGCAGTCCTCACTTTCTCCTGATTCCACACCTTGATCTTCCGTGCGTATATCAGTCAGCATCCGTTTTAGCAGCACATTGCCTTCAGCACAACTCACCCATTCTCTCCTACTCTTAGCTCTTACTTATTCAGTTTTACTTCACTCTTGACTGGTTATCCATAAGCTCTTTGTTTAGCTACCCCTTTCATACCTCTCTCTCTCTCACTCTCTGAGCTCTATCTCCATCTATCTGCTCACCTGTCCCCTCCTCTTCTCTAACTCCTTTTTCAGTATAAATACCACATTTTCTAGTAGCTGTGATGAAGAGTCACTGGAGTCAAAACATGAACTCTGCTTTCTTCCCACAGATGCTTCCAGACCTGCTGAGTTTTGCCAGTGGTTTCTGTTTGTGTCTCTGTGTAAGCTCTCATAGCCTGCCTTTCCACCTAATTTTGTGTTGTCTGCAAACTTGCTAAATTGCCCGTAGTGTTAGGTGTAGGGGTATGGGTGGGTTTCATTTCAGTGGGTCAGTGCGGACTTGTTGGGCCGAAGGGCCTGTTTCCACACTGTAGGTAATCTAATCTAATCTAATTTAGTTGCAGTACTTTCACTTCCTTCGTTAATTAATCTATATTCTACAAAGTCATGGTTCTAGCACTGGATCCCCAGTGCCATCCTGAAAAAGAAACCCTTTATCCCCACTCCCTGTTTCCTGTACATTAGGCAATATTCTCCCCATACCAACATATCACCTTCAATACCATGGGCTCTTAGCTTAGGATTTAACCTTTTGAGAGGTACCTTGTCGAATATAACCTGGAAATCCAAATACAGCACATCTATTGATTCCCATCTATCCACTCAGGTTGAGACTTCCTTGAAATACTTTAATAAATTAAGTCAGACACGTTTCCCCTTTTTTGACGCCATGTTGGCTTTGCTCGATTAGATTACAATCTTCCAAATGTGCGATCACATCCTTGATAATTCATGTCAATACTTTGACAATAAAAGATGTTAGGCCATTCAGCCAATAGTTACCCACTGTTAGTGCCCCTCCTTCTGAGTAGGAGTGTCAGAGTGGCAATGTTCCAATCCTCTGGTACTTACCCAGAATCTGAAGGATTTTTGGATGTCCAAGTTGCTGTAATTTGATATCAGGGAGGGATCAATTTCTCACAGGCAAGCTGGGATTGAGGCCCCATAATACAAGCATGTCACCCAATACCTTCCAGTAACAGTCTCATGATAGCTGTGTACAGCAGGATCTGGCTTATTCAGTTAATATTTTCCCTGTTCCCTGGGACACGGGCATGATTGTGGCTCTTCTAGCTCAGACCACTCACCACAGCACTGAGCGGGCTGAACCTTCCAGCACCACTGATCCAGAATCTGGTTTCCAGCATCTGCAGTCATTGTTTTTACCAGAGTGAGGGAAACCTACTCATTAAGGCAAATACCAGAGCCACATTCCAAACCAAAATTCAAAACTCTCCTGAAGAAGGGCTTATGCCCGAAACGTCGAATCTCCTGCTCCTTGGATGCTGCTTGACCTGCGCTTTTCCAGCAACACATTTTCAGCTCTGATCACACTGGCACACAACACCTCAGGATAGCACATGCCCAAAAACATGAATAAATCTGAAGTGGAGAGGCTGGCATTGGGCTGGGGTGGACAAGGTCAAAAATCAGGTTCAAGTTCAACAGGCTTATTTGAGATTGCAAGCTTTTAGAGTTCAGCTCCTTCCTCACGCATGGTACAATAGGGAGGTATAAGACACAGGATTTATTTATAAGCAAGAAGTTAACAACTTTAAAAGGAGCTGGCCTTGTTGAATCATTTAATCGGTTCGGAGGTGGACTGCTGATTAAAATACAAGATCCAGATTCCTTTCAAGGTTTGTCCCTAGATAGTTAAAGGTCTTCTCAATGTACAAGGGGTGATATCTCAGGTTAGACAATGCACCTTAGGTATGAGGTCCCGCTTAGAGTCTAGGAGGAAGTGAGGACTGCAGATGCTGGAGATCAGAGCTTTTATCCCTACCTTTTATCTTAGCCTGCTGAACACACTTTCCTCATTCCTGAAGACACTCGACTCTCCTGTTCCTTGGATGCTGCCTGACCTGCTGCGCTTTTCCAGCAACACATTTTCAGCCCCGCTTCGAGTCTGTCTGCGTCTTGTTTTGACAGAAAAGAATCTTGAATGAAATAATACTGTGTGTGTGTGTCTGTGTGTGTGTGTGTCTAGGGGTGTGGGTGTAGTGAGTGAGACAGAGTGTGCATGTGTGCGTGTGCGAGAGAGAGAGACTGTTTTGTGTGTGCATGTGTGTGTGCACATGAGAGAGACTGCGAGTGTGTGGGCATTTGAGAGTGCGTATGTCCGCATCTGTGTATATGCGAGTGTGCATATGTGACCATTTGCGTGTGTACAACTTAAAACCAGGTGAATAGTTCATAACGAGTGACTCACATCCATATGCCACCTTTCGTTTCTCCATTTCAGCATCAAATTACGTTGAATGTCCCAGAGCTTTGTTAAACTTTAATTCCTGGGATAGTATTAATTGGGCATTCCAAATTACCCTTAAGTCCTCGGGTGGTGACGATCTGCCCTCAGGAAGCGCTGCTGGCTGTGAGATAGGAGTTCGGGGATTTTTATCAGAATGGTGCAGGAGTTGGAAGGAAACTTGGAGTTGATAGTGTCTTTACGTGGCTGTAGTCCATCGAGGTAATGGAGTTCAGGGATGTTGGAGATGCTGTTTAAGATACTTCAGTGAGTGGCCACAGTGAAGTAAATAGAAGGCATGCACTGCAGCGGGTGTACATCGGGGATAGAGGGGGTGAATATTTAAGGGGCAGATTTGAGGTTCTCTATGTTTGTTTGGTGGGAGAAGGAGCCTGCAGGTTGGATGACCGAACTGATCATGGCATCATGATACAGGAGGAGAAAGTGAGGTCTGCAGATGCTGGAGATCAGAGCTGAAAATGTGTTGCTGGAAAAGCGCAGCAGATCAGGCAACTTCCAAGGAGCAGGAGATTCGACGTTTCGGGCATAAGCCCTTCTTCAGGAATCATTGTTTACGCTTTGATTCCTGAAGAAGGGCTTATACCCGAAACGTCGACTCTCCTGTTCCTTGGATGCTGCCTGACCTGCTGCGCTTTTCCATCATGATACAGGAAGCCATTCAAGCAGGGCCAGCAGCAAGGACTGGTCACGTTAGGAGGGAACAGTATGGTGGGGGTGGGAGGGGGTGGGGGGGGGTGCGATTGACACAACTGTCTGAAACAAACAGCAGATGGCTGTATTGCCTGCCTGGGGCCAGTGTTTGGGATATCTGCTCAGAGCTGCTTGCAGTGGGAGGAGGAGAATCCGGTTGTCATAGTCCATGTCAATACCATTGACACAGATTGAATTAGGAAAGAGCTTCTAACAGAGCTAAGGACTGATGCAGGGAACTTAAAATGAGAGAGCTGAATACATGGTTCAAATCCTGGTAGGGGAGAAGTGGGCTCAAGCTCACAGGGGATTGGCACCAATGCTGGGGAGAGTGGGGCCTACTGGCATGATCTACACCTGAATGGTCTTTAGATGTATGTTCCCATAATTTGCATAACTAGGAAAGAAGAAGGTTTGTAATAAAATTGTGAGGGTAAGAAATCAAATGTGGAAAAACGAGGTATATCAAAGAGTAGAGACAAAGTAAGATGGTCATCAACAATCCCTCCTGGTTCACCCACATTGATGCTACAGTCAAGAAAGCACAACGACACCTCCTCTACTTCCTCAGGAGGTGAAGGAAAGTTGACATGTCTGCACCAATCTTTATAGATGCACCACAGCAAGCGTTCTATCCACATGTCACAGCTTGGTATGGCAACTACCCTGCCCAGGACCACAAAAACCTACAGAGAGTTGTGAACACAATCCAGCCCATCACACAAACCAGCCTTCCACCCATTGGCTCCATCTGTAGTTCTTGACAGGCAGCCAACATCATAAAAGACCCCTCCCACCTCGGTGAGAATCTCTTCCAACCTCTTCTCTGTTGGGCAGAAGATACTAAAGCTTAAACACATGTATCAACAGATTCAAGAACAGCTTCTTCCCCACTGTTAACATGCTTTGAACGGATGTCCATAATTTATAATTTAATGTTGATCTTTTTTTGTGCACCATCTCTGCGTCTGTAACATTGCATTCCTCACTCTGGTCCATTACCCTTTCACACTTTGTAAGGTATGATCAGCTTGTATTGTAAGCAAAACAAACTTTGTACTGTACCTAGGTACATGTGACAGTAATAAATCAAATTGTACCAAAAAAGAAAATAGTAATATGGGAAACAAGAGTAAAGGATAGTGCACAATGAGGTGAATAAATATGATTACATAAACATTACAGAGATGTGGCTTCTGGATTATAAGGATTGGGTCAAGAAAATTGCCAGGGATCTGACATTCAGAGGAAGCTAGGTAAGGGTTGAGGGGTAACACGGTTAATCATGATGTGGAGGAGCTGGTGTGGGACTGGGGTGGACAAAGTTAAAAAGCGCACAACACCAGGTTATAATCCAGCAGATTTATTTGGAAGCACCAGCTTTCAGAGCGTTGCTCCTTCATCAGGTAGTTGGCTAAGTGCTCTGTGTTGTGTGATTTTTTTTAAACACTTAATCAAGGATGGTAATGATATGAAAGTTAGGAATGATCTTGTTTCAGGTGATCAGGATACAGAATCAGTTTGGGTGGAAATGAGGAAAAATAGGGTAATTAAGTCGCTTGCGGGAGAGGTCTATAGACTCCCCCCTAACCATAAGCATACTGGGGACAAAGTAAACAAGAAAAATAAATTGGGTTCTTGTGATAAAGGAATGGCAAAAATCATTGGAGAGTTTCACTACACGTAAACTGGCAAGGTTCAGTTAGGAGGAAGGGATTGTTGAATGCTTTTGAGATAGTTTTTTTTAAGATTACATTAGATTACTTACAGTGTGGAAACAGGCCCTTCGGCCCAACAAGTCCACACCGACCCACCGAAGCGCAACCCACCCATACCCCTACATTTACCCCTTACCTAACACTATGGGCAATTTAGCATGGCCAATTCACCTGACCCGTACATCTTTGGACTGTGGGAGGAAACCGGAGCACCCGGAGGAAACCCACCCAGACACAGGGAGAACGTGCAAACTCCACACAGTCAGTCGCCTGAGGCGGGAATTGAACCCGGGTCTCAGGCGCTGTGAGACAGCAGTGCTAACCACTGTGCCACTGTGCCGCCCACGGTCAGTTTCTTCAAGAATGAGTCTGAAACTGACCAAAGAGTGGATTGCAATAGATTTGGCATTATTTAATGTGACAGGCTTAAGTGTTCAAGCACCCGAGGTGGCAGTATCCACAGGGAGAAGTGAGGACTGCAGGTGCTGGGGATCAGTCAAAAATTGTGGTGCTGGAAAAGCACAGCCGGTCAGGCAGCATCCGAGGAGCAGGAGAGTCAGTGTTTTGTGCATCAGCGTTTCACCGATTCCTGACGAAGAGCTTATGCTCGAAACGTCAACTCTCCTGCTCCTCGGATGCTGCCTGACCGGCTGTACTTTTCCAGCACCACAATTTTTGACACTAGCAGCATCTACGTTATGATTGGATTTTACATCGAGTTTGTGAGAGAGAAAATTAGGTCTAAGATTAGTACTTTTTAAAACCTAAATAAGAAAATCTATCTGGGCATGAAAGTTGAGCTAGCTGAAGTGAACAGATGTATTAGGCTAAGGGATAAATCAAGAGACACCAAGCAAATATTCCAAAGGATATTTCAAAATACTCAGAATACATTCTTGATGTAAAGAGATATTCTAAAAGGAGGGTACACCACCTACAGTTGATGAAAGTAGTTGGGGAAAGTGTCAAATTTAAGGAAAAAGCATATCACCATGCAAAGATAAGTTAGATGATTGTATTCTGTATATTCTAACTAAAGAATGTCCAAAGGATTAATTTGTGGGCGGCACGATGGCACAGTGGTTAGCACTGCTGCCTCACAGCGCCAGAGACCCGGGTTCAATTCCCGCCTCAGGCGACTGACTGTGTGGAGTTTGCACATTCTCCCTGTGTCTGCGTGGGTTTGCTCCGGGTGCTCCGGTTTCTTCCCACAGTCCAAAGGTGTGCGGGTCAAGTGAATTGGCCATGCTAAATTGCCCGTAGTGTTAGGTAAGGGGTAAATGTTGGGGTATGGGTGGGTTGCGCTTCGGCGGGTCGGTGTGGACTTGTTGGGCCGAAGGCTAGGTTTCCACACTGTAAGTAATCTAATCTAATCTAAAGGAAGAAAGAAATGAGGCTGTAACGGGAAGTTAACCAGGAATGTATGAAGGGGTAGGAAGGTTTTGGACAGGTAATTAAATAGGAAAGGAGTAAACAAAGTGGATGGACACCTCAAAAGGGTAAAGATTGGAGTGGCTCATAGATAACAAAGAAATGGCTGGTTAATTGAACAAATGTCTTGACTGTTGAGAAGATGAAATCCAGTATGGGTCTTAGATCAGAAGGTGAAAGGGCGAAAGGGGCTGAGTGAACTTACAATCACAAGGGAAGCTGTACCAGGCAAACTTGGTAAGTTTCCATCTCCAGGTGGACTTCTTCCTGGGGGCCCTCAAACTGATGACTGATGAGGTCGTAGATACATCAGTCTTAATTTTCTTAATATTCCTCAGAATCAGGAAAGATCCCATCAGGCATCCCCCTAACCATAAGCACACTGTGGACAAAATAAACAAGAAAAATAAATGGGGTTCTTGTAGCAAAGCAACCCAATCCCACTACTTAAGAAGGGAGTTAGCTTGACATCTGCTGTGAGAAAGATGTTACAATCATTAAATAGATTGCAGCTGCACACTTGAGAACATCTCCTGTTATTGGATAGACTCAGTAATGTTTTATCAAAGAAAAATCACATTTAACAAATTGATTGAAGTTCTTTGATGGTGTAACATGCACTGTGGATTCAGGGAAATCTGTAGACGTACAATACTTGAATTTCCAGAAAGCATTTGATGAGATACCTCATCAAAGGTGGAAAGCAAAAGCTCATGACATAGGGTAACATAGATAGAAGATTAGAGTCTAGATTAGAGTGATGCTGGAAAAGCACAGCAGGTCAGGCAGCATCTGAGTAGCAGGAAAATCAATGTTTTGGGCAAAAGCCCTTCATCAGGAATCCAAGGAGCAGGAAAATCGGCTTTTGCTTTCTCAATTCTGATCTTCCATGTGATCCACTCACTCACCTTTGTTATTAAACGTTTGGCGAATTTATTGCTAGTTTAAGTTTATAAACTTTGGTCCTGGTTTTGTAAAGTAAGTCAAAGATTTGATTTTAATTTATGGTGTTAGTTCAGTGAGATTCCTCGACTGTTAATCCTCCCTTGTAGTGGTTTCCTTTGTCAGTGAATGTGGCAGTGAATTCAATTGGTTTATGACATCTCCTTGGATGTCTCTGAATCAGGAGGCTGTGGACTGTAGGAGTACCTAGAGACCTGTGAAGATCATCTAAGCTGACACTTCACTGCAGTATTATTGACATGCTGCATTGTCAAAGACACAGCCTTTCAGATGAAACCTTAAACTAATGTTCTCTCAGCCTTCTCAGGTAGATGTACAGAATTGTGGAGCACAATTTTAAAATACAGTGAAGTTCTTCCCAGTGTGACCAATGCTTACATTTCAATCAACAAGTATCCAGCACCAAGGAGAAGGTGCTAGACAAACTGAATGGCCTGAAGGTAGATAAAGCACCTGGACCAGATGGACTACACCCCGGAGTTCGAAAGGAAAGCGCAGAAGAAATGGCGGCAGCATTAGTAGTGATCTTTCAGGAATCAGTAGAGTCGGGAAGGGTCCCAAAGGACTGGAAAATCACTTATGTAATACCAGTGTTTAAAAAGGGAGTAAGCCAAAAGACGGACAATTACAGACCGATTAGCCTAACCTTGGTCATGGGTAAGATTTTGGAGTCCAATGCGTAGAATAAGATTTCTAAATACTTGGGAGTGTATGGCGAAATAGGGCAAAGTCAGCAAGGTCCAATCAAGGGGAGGTCATACCTGACAAATCTGCTAGAATTCTTTGAGGAAGTAATGAGCAGGTTAGACCAAGGAGAGCCAATGGATGTTATCTGGCTGGACTTCAAGAAGGCCTTTGACAAGGTGCTGCACAGGAGGCTACTGAGTAAGATAAGGGCCCATGGTGTTAGAGGCAAGATGCTAGCATGGATAGAAGCTTAGTTATCTGGCAGAAAGCAGAGAGTGGGGATAAAAGGGTCTTTCTCAGGATGGCAGCCGGTGACAAGGGTCATTGCAAGGCTCAGTGTTGGGATCACAACTTTTCACTTTATACATTAACGATCCTGAGGAAAGAACTGAGGGCATTCTGGCTAGGTTTGCAGACAATAAAAAGACAGTTAGAGGGCCAGGTAGTATTGACGAGGCAGAGAGGCTGGAGTTGGATTCATTAAGAGTGTGGGCAAAGGAGTGGCAGATGGAGTACAATGTGGGAAAGTGTGAGGTCATGCACTTTGGTAGGAAGAATAGAGGGATAGACTATTTTCTAAATGGGGAGAAAATTCAGAAATCTGAAGTGCAAAGAGTCTTGGGAATTCTAGTCCAGGATTCTCTCAAGATAAACTTGCAGGTGGAGTCAGTAATTAGGAAGGCTTTTATTTTGAGTGGACATGAATATGAAAAGCATGGATATACTTCTTAGGCTTTATAAAGCTCCAGTCAGACCACATTTGGAGTATTGAGCGCAGTTGTGGGCCCCATATCTCAGGAAGAATGTACTGGCCCTGGAGTGTGTTCACAGGAGGAGCACGAGAATGGTCCCAGGAATGAAAAGCATAGCATGAGGAACATTTGAGGATCTGGGTTTAGTTTCGATGGAGATTAGAAGGATGAAGGGGGACTTAATTGAAACATACAGAATACTGAATGGCCTGGATAAAGTGGATGTTGGGAAGATGTTTCCATTGATAGGAGAGACTCGGACCCGAGGGTACAGCCTTAGAGTCAAGGGAAGACCTTTTAGAATGGAGATAAGGAGAGTTCCGAGAGTTGGGAGTCTATGGAATTCACTGCCACAGAAGGCTGTGGAGGCCAGGCCATATTTAAGATGGAGATAGGTAGATCCTTGAGTATTAAGGATATCAAGGATTATAGGAAGAAGTGGGAGAATGGAGTTGAGAAACTTATCAGCCATGATTGAATGATAGTGCAGACTCAATGGGCTGAATGGCCTAATTTCTGCTCCTCTGTGGTATGGTCTTATCTGGTCACTACCAAACTACTGTTTGAGAGAGCTTACTGTGCATGAATTGGACACTATGTTTCCTAAAATTAGAGATATTTTTTACTAAATAGACAGCAATTGGAATATCCCAGCATTAATTTCAGGATCTGTTGAAATCCAGGTTCATTCTTACTTGACACAGATCCCACTTCTGATCCCAGGCCTATGGGCCTTATACAGGAAGATGGGCTTAGAAAAGGCATTGGGGTGTCTTTGGATTGACATGAAAAAGATGGGTCAAATGGCTGCTTCCATGGGTATCATTTCTAGGGTTAATGAAAAATCTAATTATAGACTGAAACCTGAAATAAGTTCTTCACTGAGGGTAACACATCTCAAATGTCAGATTCAAACTCCCAGTGAAAACTGGAGTGACGATAACCACACAAAGGCCATGATCCTCACATTAACAGCCTGTGTCGGGCCCTGGGGTTTACTGACTCACTGCCTCCTACACCACGAAGGCTCATCAAGTCATGGGCAAATTGTAGGCCTCAATGGCAGAGTCCTGCCTCAACTGAAGCTGCTGGCCAATCAGAGGCTGCTAGCCTCAGGATCCTAAGGACGTTGGTCAAGGCCTAGTCTTCAGGGTTAGGGACAAGTAGGTTAGTGGTTATCTTTATCCTCTCTACGTGGGGTGTGGGGCAAAGTGGGGCAAATGGAATCCCCACCTCCAACCCAGCTTCCACTCCAAGGCTATACCTGCTGGCGAGTTGAGAAAGTCCCCAGTGAATTTTTTCACTCAGCACATGAGAGAAAAGGGGCCGAGTGTCTCTCCAGGGCCCATCTGCCACATTGTTGTCCCTTCTCACTACCTTTCCCACCAACCCCAGGGAAGGGGGACATTCCACTCAAAGAGTATTAGAACTCCCTACTCCCAATGGCCAGCTCTGGTCCTTTTCAGTAGCCAATAGCGTGGAGGTGTCAGTGTTGGACTGCGCTCCGAAAGCTGGCGCTTCCAAATAAACTTGTTGGACTATAACCTGGTACGGTGTGATTTTTAACCTTTCCAGTAGATAAGAAAGCAAACAAACCAACATTTTGAAATCTACACAGTCCCACTGATTACGTGGCAAAGCATTAACACTTACAGCACTGATGCATCAACGTTTTAATCTGAATAACCCTTTCCAATGGAAAGGAGAGAAAAAGACGAGGCGTTGTACATCACCTTTCACAATCTCAGGACAGGTCGAGGGCGGATGGTCAGACCTGCAACGTGAGAAATGCAGCAGGCAATAATTCCACAAAAGCAGTGAAGCAATTGGCCAGAAAATCTGTTGAACTCGGATTGGTCGTGGGACAAATGTGTGGTCAGGCCACTTGGGAAAACTCAAAAACCAGAACGAACCAGGTCGTGCACGACCCACAACAATGTTTTAAATACGTTCTTGCATTTAATCACTGAGGCAGTATAGCTTGCTTCAAGGGGTCTGTATTATACATAGAGAGGAAATAAATATTTGCTCATTACATAGCCTTAACTGAGAAAAAAAATGTCTCTCTTTCAATGTGTAGCAGCAATCTGTAGCACTGTCCAGAACAGAGGACAAGATACAGTCATATTTTGGAAAAAAAATAACAGCTTCGTTGCCTTGAGAAGCGCTCGAGATCCAAGAGAAGTTGAAGTTTGTTGTATTTTCATACTTCCAGAAGAACCAATAGGCAACACACTATCTCCAGACAAGTCAGACTTGCATATTCGTCAACGTCCTCTATATATTTTTCTTTTCCCCCTCAGAAAACTACCAATCGGTAAAGAGGGGCCGTAGTCCCATGAATTATATATTTTTATTTCTCTCTTCTTTCTTGCTTTTTTTTGTTCCAATTGTTCAAATCAACAGCTTTCCTTTAAATAAGACAGGTTGATTACATTAAAAAGGGTTGGAACAAATACATACAACTCTTCCCTTTCCCAGCACCCCCCAACCTGTCGTACAAGATACAAAAATAGATCATCCTTGTGTTTCTTATTAATAATAATGATGCAAAAATAATGCTCTGGGACAGTTCATGATCTGTGAGGTCCTCTAACTGGAATTCAAAGGCCGTATTCGTTTAGTTCTCTTATTAACGGTGGTAAACTTAAACGGTGCCTGGGTCTCTCCCTGAATCTTTGGGTATCTTTTCATGAAATGCACTTCTTGTTGGTTTTGTTGAGTCTTGGGTCCTTTCCTTGGTCTCCCCTTCTTGGTGAAGCCGACATACCAGCCTGTATACTTCGCAGACATCAGGGCCGTGTAGTTATTCTCCAGCACTATCTCGATGAAGACACATTCCTTGCTTCTGTCACTGAGCTGCACGGAATAGAAAAGGAGAATGTTAGCAGTTGTTTCAGCTCCCCCCCCCACTCCTGTCCCCTTCCCCCCCCCACCCCCCCCTCCTGTCCCCCTTCCCCCCCCCCCCACCCCCCCCTCCTGTCCCCCTTCCCCAACACTCCTCGTTTCATGGTGGACTGAGGTGATTGAGATTGATCAGTAAGAGATGAGAATATAGTCCACGAAAATGCTGTGGTTTATGAGTGGTTACAGCAAAAACATTACAAAGGAACCTCGATTATGTTGTTTGGTATTTTGTTATTTTGTTTGGTTAATCGACTGCTGGAGAACACAGGTTAGCCAAGCATCAAAACCTCGCATCCGTGTTCGGATAATCCGAAATTTGGATAATCGAGGTTCCTCTGTACAAAGGGTCCATTGGCGACAGCCTGTGTCTATACTCCTTCTCTTTATTGTCCTGCCTCACAGCACCAGGGTCTCGGGTTTGATTCCAGCCTCAGGCGACTGTCTGTGTGGAGTTTGCACATTCTCCCTGTGTTTGCGTGGGTTTCCTCCAGGTGCTCCAGTTTCCTCCCACAGTCCACAAATGTGCAGGTTAGGGTGAACTGGCCATGCTAAATTGTCCATAGTGTTAGGTGCATTAGTCAGAGGGAACTGGGTTACTCTTCGGAGGGTCGGTGTGGGCTTGTTGGGCCGAAGGGTCTGTTTCCACACTGTAGGGAATCTAATCTAATCTAATTTCATGATTTAGGATAGGGCAGAGGGTATATATTATCACCTCCATTTTTCATCTGTCCTTGTCAGAGTCTTCAATTTCCCACTAATGTTATCTCTCGCTTTTGTGAACTTCTAGTCCATAGTAACCTGTTGATGATGTTTGGGGAGGGGGCCATCATGCAGATGAGGAAGCACTTACCTTACAGTCATCCTATCACTCAGTGACACAATGGTTTGGGACACTGGCTACGGTCTCTCTTTGTTCGTCTTTGCTTTCACTAACCCTGACTTCTTTAGAAATTGGAGGAAGTGGGTGAAAAAGTGATGAGAGGAAAATAAAAGCATTTCAAAGAGAGAGATTACAAATGGACAGTTTCATGAATAAATGAAGATAAATGAGAAGAATGACTAATAAGTGGTTAAACTGCATTCTACATCTTGACACATCATCTTCTGTCTCTTTCTCCATTTCCTTGATCTCTCCCTTCCTTTCCCCACCTTGTAAGCCATGAGGCAAAACATTCTTTGAACGGTTTCCTTCATCCATAGCGTTTCGGGTTTTTTGTTGTGTAAGATAGACCCTCTCTACATTGACGTACCATTGAAATGACTCACAATGATCCATCAGGAGGTGGGAGAGCCCAATGCTGTTCGAATCAAGTTTCCAATTGGGTATTAGCCCAGGATTTGGAGACCAGAATCATTTCAGTATCCAAATAGACAAGGTATTAACCGGATTTAAAACAAAAACACACATTTCTTGCCATGGAGAGTTTATTCAGCTCCTTGATTCTGTTCCACATTCTAATGGAATCATATCTGATCCAATTACTGTGTCAGCTACTACTCAGTCAGATGGTTATTGGATTAAATCCTACTTTGGGACGTCTGCACAAAAATTGAAGCTGACACCCCAGTGTAAGATCAGGGGATGCTTATTCTCAGGAGTGCTGTCCTTCAATGAGAACTTTCAAACCTCCTGCCGACCAGGATAGCAGGACCGATCCCACGGCACAGCAGGGAAACTATCCTGACCACTAACTATTCTCCAAACAGCTTTATAAAACACATGATTCTGGTTTGATCAGGCTGTTCTTTCTGGAGGTCTTTTGGATGATTGACTCCCTTGTCGCCTGTACTTCAAAAGCTGTGTCATTGGTGGTAATGTGTTTTACACCTCGTGTGAACATGAAAGGTGCTATGTAAATGCAAGTCAGAATGACAGAATTGTCAGGAGGAGGCCATTCTGCCCAATGTGTCAACACCAAGTCTCTGGCTCCAAGTCAATCTCCTTGTGTCTTCCCCATAACCTGATATATTGCCTCGGTTTAAATAATCATTTAATTCTGTCTTGAACGCCCCAATTGAATGCGTCTCCACCACATCTCCAGAAAGGGCAGGCTAGGCAATGATTTGTTGGGTAAAGATTTCCTATGTCATGCTTGCTTCTGTTGCAAATTGCCTTACATTGACGCCCTCTCATCCTCGATTATTTTATAAACAGAAACAGGGTCACCCTGTCAAATCTATCCAGCCCTTTGTGATGTTGAAAAGCTTGATCAGATCTTTTAGCCTTCCCCCCCTTTAAGGGAAACACTCCCAACTTCTCTCATCAAGCTGCACAATTGCAGTTTCTCATGCCGAGAATGATCCTGTGCTCACTCTCGTACATTCATACTAACTGCGGTGGTCAGAACGGTGCACTGTCCATTAAACTGAGACTTAGTGTCTCTTTCAAATTCGATCCTGGACTACGTGCCTATGTTGACAAATCTGTCAAAACTGGATGCTTTAATAATTGTTCCCTCAACCCATACTTGCACCTTGTGTGATTTTTGCACTCTCTGCTGCACTCCCTTTACAGAGCGAGAGAGTTTGGACCCAGAGTTACAGGGCAGAGACTGACACAGACTTAGATTGGGTAATCCAAGAGACAGAGCAGAAGCCCAGAGTCACCGGAGAGAGGTCCTGGGGTATAAAATAGAGAAGCTGAGCTGAGATCCAGAGTGACCAGATTGGGGCCCAAGGTCACAGCGTAGAGAGAGAGAGAGAGAGAGGGAGAGAGAGAGACAGAGACAGAGAGTGACAGGAGAGAGAGAGAGAGAGAACGTGTGACAGGGTATATAGGGAGAGAGTGACAGGGTAGAGAGAGCGAGTGGGTAGAGAAAGAGAGAGAGAAAGACAGGGTATAGAGAGAGAAAGAGTGTGTGAGAGACAGGGCAGAGAGTGAGGGGGGGGAGGGGTGACAGGGTAGAGACAGAGAGAGAGAGAGAGAGAGAGAGAGAAACACAGGGTAGAGAGACAGGGTATAGAGAGAGAGACAGAGAGAGAAAGTGACAGTGCAGAGAGAGAGACAGTGTGACAGGGCAGAGAGAGAGAGCGAGAGAGAGAGACAGACAGGGTAGAGAAATAGAGACAGGGCAGAGAGAGAGAAAGAGAGAGAGACAGGGTAGAGAGAGAGAGAGAGAGAGAGATAGACAGGGTAGAGAAATGGAGACAGGGCAGAGAGAGAAAGAGAGAGAGACAGGGTAGAGAGAGAGAGAGAGAGAGAGAGAGAGAGAGAGAGTGACAGGGCAGAGAGAGAGCGAGTGACAGGATAGATAGAGAAAGCGAGAGTGACAGGGTCGAGAGACAGAGAGACAGACACACACACAGGGTATAGAGAGAGAGAGACAGGGCAGAGAGAGAATGACAGGATGGAGAGAGAGAGAGAGAGAGAGAGACAGGGTGGAGAGAGAGTGTGAGACAGGGTAGAGAAGGACCATGAAAGAGAGAGAGAGAGAGAGAGAGAGAGTGTAGAGAGAGAGAGTGAGAGAGAGTGTGACAGGGTAGAGATGCAGAACAATAGGATAGAGATGCAGTGTGACAGGGTAGAGACGCAGTGTGACAAGATTCAGTGCTAGCTCAGACATGCTGTTGGGTAGTGAATGGGAATTACTGGACATCAGTCTAACCCCTGAGCCAAGAGAGGAACTCAATGGCAGAAGTTGAAGTTGACCTTGGGAGGCCCCACTTACCTTTCCCACTAGCTTTCCTTTCTTGTTCATGCAGAGGTAATGGTCTGTTTCCTTCCCCTTGATCCTGACTTGGCTGCCAAATGTGTCCGTTTCCACTAAGAGCTGGGCTTGGAAAGTAAGAAGATAGAAACATTAAGATGGCTGGAAGCTGTCATATCAATAAACCTAAGCTACATGTACAGCAATCACTGACCAACACAAATCCCTCCAAATGTCAAGAGGTAACACATCAACTGCTCAAGGTCACCCTGAAATCAGAGAACGGACAACTCTTTGGGTGGCACGGTGGTACAGTGGTTAGCACTGCTGCCTCATAGCGCCAGAGACCCGGGTTCAGTTCCCGCCTCAGGCGACTGACTGTGTGGAGTTTGCACGTTCTCCCTGTGTCTGCGTGGGTTTCCTCCGGGTGCTCCATTTTCCTCCCACAGTCCAAAAACGTGCAGGTTAGGTGAATCAGCCAGGCTAAATTGCTTGTAGTGTTAGGTGAAGAGGTAAATGTGGGGGAATGGGTATGGGTGGGTTGCGCTTCGGCGGGTCGGAGTGGACTTGTTGGGCCGAATGGCCTGTTTCCACACTGTGAGTAATCTAATCTAATCTGTTTACACCCTCCCTATCATTTGGGAAAATGTGAGGTGATGCACATTTGCAGGAAGCAGAATGCTGACGATTATTTAGATGGAGGAAGGTGACAGAAACCTGCAGAACACAGGGCTTAAGACATTCTAATGCTTGAATCCCCAAAAGCTGAGTCCATGTTCAGGAACTATTAGGGAAGGCAACTGGAATGCTCGCTTTTATTTCAAATGGAATGGAGTATAAAAGAGAGAGGTTTTGCTCAAACTACTCACAGCACTAGTCAGATGACAGCCGGAATACAGGGGACAGTTTTGGGCCCTGTATCTAAGAAAAGATATACACTGGCATTGGAGGCAATCCAGGGAAGCTTCCTTCAGCTAATCCCAGGTACCAGGGATTGCCTCATGGAGAGAGGTTGAGTCTGAAGGGCCTGTACCCAGTGGAATTTAGAGAAGTGAGAGGCAACCTTATCACAAAGTTAAAAATCACACAACACCAGGTTATAGTCCAACAGGTTTAATTGGAAGCACACTAGCTTTCAGAGCGACGCTCCTTCATCAGGTGGTTGTGACCTGATGAAGGAGCGTCGCTCTGAAAGCTAGTGTGCTTCCAATTAAACCTGTTGGACTATAACCTGGTGTTGTGTGATTTTTAATTTTGTCCACCCCAGTCCAACACCGGCATCTCCAAATCATAACCTTATCACACTTAGAGATTCTCTGGGGACTTCCCAGAGTAGATGCTGAGATGCTCTTACCCTTTGAGGGAGAGTCAGGATTAGGGGGTATAACCTCAGAATCAGGAGTCACCCACACAACAGAGAGAGAGAGAGAGAGAGAGAGAGAGAGAGAGAGAGATGAGGGTAATGTTCACTCAGAGCGTCGTGAATCTGTGGAATTCTTTACAGCACAAGACTGTTGGGACTGGGGTCATAAAGTGCATTCAAAATTGAATACATGATTTTTAATCAATAAGTGAATCAAGGGTTGTGGGGAAAGGACAGGAAAGTGGAGTTGAGGATGATCAGAGCAGACATGACCTTATTCAATAGCAGAGTGAGGTTTATGACCTGAATCACCGACTTCTGTTCTTATGTCATACAGTCTTTTTCTTTCAAACACTCCCAGGACAGTGGCAGCATGGGTTAGACACAGAGTAAAGCTACCTCGACACCGTTCCCATCAAACACTCCCAGGACAGTGGCAAGCACAGTGTTTGGTAGAGAGTAAAAATTCCCTTGATACTATCCCCATCAAACACTTCCAAAACTGGGATAGCACGCGGTTTGACACGGAGTAAAGCTTCCTGTACTGTTTTAAAACTGAAAGAAAATGGAAAATAAAGTTGCCTTGGCATCGTCCCTTTCAAACACTCCCAGGACAGGGTTAAATACAGTATGACGCTCCCTCTACTCTTTGAACTGAAGATAAACTGAAAATAAACTTCCTTCTACTATTTTAAACTGTGAGTAAAGGTCTTTCTACTCTTGAAAAATGGAAAGGAAATGGAAAATAAAACTCTCCTGACACCATCCCCCACCAAACACTCCCAGGACAGGATCAGCATGAAGTCAGATACCGAGTAAAGCCTCCTCTACACTGTCCTCATCAAACACTCTCAGGATAGGAAGGGAACAGGCTCGATGCAGAGTAAAGCTCACTTCATTTCCCCCCATCAAACACACCCACAACAGTACAGCACTCAGTTAGATATGGAGTAAAGCTCTTCCTATACTCTCCCGTTATACTGGATCTTAAAGCACTTGTAGTCTAGGCTGTTAACTTGAAATGGGACCAATTAGTTTTGAAACACAGACATAATTTGCACTGAAAGTGCACAAAGAAGAATAAAAGAAATGCAGAATGGTTTCATATAATGTAATTCTAAGTTCGGATGTTTGAATTAGTGACATATGGGTTTTTCAGGGCTCCTGCACCTCTTCTCTGCCTCCCTCAGCAGCCTGGGATATATCCCATCCAAGTGGACAGATTTATCCATATTTAGTACTGGCCACCTTTATTTCCTCACTTTATGTTCCTTTCAGAGATTATGTCACAGGCCTCCATCCTGAAGTATATACCTGCAGTCCTTTTCCATCATGAAGGCCATTGCAAAGTTGAGGGACAGTGCCCACGTTTTTTTGGATCCACACACACATTACCGCGAGTCACTAAAGGGCCCTACTCTTTCCATGACTATTCTCTTACTCTTTATATGTTCAAAAACCCCCTTCGGTTTTCCCATCCACAAATCCTTCCTTGGTTATGTCACACAAACACAGGGGAAAGGTATCCTC
This sequence comes from Hemiscyllium ocellatum, assembly GCF_020745735.1. Taxonomy (NCBI): domain Eukaryota; kingdom Metazoa; phylum Chordata; class Chondrichthyes; order Orectolobiformes; family Hemiscylliidae; genus Hemiscyllium; species Hemiscyllium ocellatum. The sequence continues at coordinate 15,384,681 of NC_083416.1, read as the reverse complement.
ATAGGGAAGAGGGTGAGGAGGAACGGATGTGTCAGGTGGTAAGAGAACTGGGAGATGACAGACAATAGGAGTGAAATGGAAGGAAATGTAGTCAGTTCCCAAAGCAATCCTCCTCCAGTCTGATTATCTAATCTCGCTCAGTTTGCTGGATGGCTGGTTTGTGATTTGGACTGGTACCTTTCAGTGTGGGTTCAGTTCCCACACTGGCTGAGGTTACCACAAATGACTCTTTCCTCAACCTCTCCTTTTGTCTGAGCAATGGTGACCCCCCCCCCAAGCTAAACCACTGAGTGTCATCTCGTGCTCTGATGACAGAGCAGCCCTATGGGACTACAGTGACTTTACTAGGACAGTTAGACACTGTGTTTTCATAAGTAAGTTAGCTCACTGAGCTGGAAGGTTTGTTTTCAGATGTTTCATTACCATACTAGGTAACATCATCAGTGAGTCTCCGGTGAAGTGCTGGTGGTATGTCCCACCTCTCTATTTATTGATCTTGGGTAATTAAGGTGGGTGATGTCATTTCTGTTTCTTTTTCAGATTGAATGAATGACAACTGAAGGATTTGTAAAGCCCAATGAGATAGTAGGAGGTAATCTGTGCATGTACACCTGGATGTACTATATTCACTCACGCTGATGTGGACATGGGAAACTGAGAAAACAACATTCTTATTGTTTAAGCCCTGAAAAACTAGCTTAGGTGGAAACTAAGATTCAGGAAAACCACTTGATTGAACTTGGTTAAAGTAGATGGAGTGCAGTCATAGTGTTGGTTCCTAAACCAAATAGATTAACTAGATTCTGTGTAGATTATAGGAGAGTAAATGATGGTTAACCCCATGATTAGAGGACAGTATTCACAGGGTTGGCAATGCTGTGATAGTGTACATATTGAACAGCGATATGTAACTACACCCATAATGGCATAAAGCATCAGTAAATAAATTGTACACCTACACCAACAATCTCACTGTATCTGTGCTCAAACAGACCAGAAATGGACAAAGATAAAGAAACAGCCAGCATCCAACTACAACCACAGTTTTACGGTATCATAGCACAAAGAGACCAGCAGTATACAACGACAGCCACAGACTCACTGTATCACTGTACACAGTATATCAGGGGCAGTACATCGGCTCAGAGGTCAGCACTGCTGCCTCACAGCGCCAGAGACCTGGGTTCAATTCCCGCCTCAGGCGACTCTCTGTGTGGAGTTTGCACGTTCTCCCCGTGTCTGCGTGGGTTTCCTCCCACAGTCCAAAGATGTGCAGGTTAGGTCAATTGGCCATGCTAAATTACCCATAGTGTTCACGGATGTGAAGGTTAGGTGCATTAGTCAGGGGTCAAGGTACAGTAAAAGGGGAGGGGACTGGGTTTGGTTAGGATATTCTTCGGAGGGTCGAAAGGCCTGTTCTGCACTGTAGGAATTCTAAGAACATAGACCACTCGTATACAACTTCATGTATAGGCACATCATATCAAAGAACAAATACACCAGCCGAATACAACAACACCCACAGACTCACTGTATCATTACACAAATTGACCAGCAATATGTAACTACACCCATAATGGCATAATGCTTCAGTCAACAAATTGAACTGGTGTGTACCAGCAGATTATAACACTCATACACTCACTGTATTAGTACACAGCGACCATACATTCACTGTATCAGTGCACACATAGAACAGCAGTATACAATACCCACAGACCTACTGCCTCCTACATGACAAGCCCAATGAGAGGAGACCCAATTTGAACACAGAACTGTACTGCACCGGAAAGGCCCTTCGGCCCATGATGTTGTGCCGAACATGATGCCAAATTAAACTGATTCCTACTGCCTGCCATTGGTCCAAATCCTTTCATTCCTTGCATATTCATGTGCTTACCTAAATGTCCCTGAAATGCCTCTATCCTATCTGCCTCCACCAGGCAGCACATTGCAGACAACTACCATTCTCTGTGTCAAAAACCTACCCCTTCCATCTCCAATGAACTCTCCCCTCTAACCTTAAGTACTTGCCCCCTATTAGGAGATAGTTTAACTCTGGGAAAGATATTCTGACCATCAACCCTATCTATTCTTCTCATGATTTTAGAGACTTTGATTAAGTCTCCCCTCAGGCTCTGCTGCTGCTGCTGCTGCAGAGAAAACAACTACAGATTTTCTAGCATCTCCTTATAGCTCACACGCTCGAAGCCATCCTGGCAAACCTCCTCTGCACCCTCTCCTTCCTGGGATGTGGCGACCTGAACTGAACCCAATACTGTAAGCGTGGCCTTACCAAAGTCTTATAAAGCTGCAACATGACACCCTGACTTATGAACTCAATGCCCCAACCAATAAAGGCAAGCTTGTCATCTGCCTTCTTTCTATGTGTGTGGCCATTTTCAGGGAAGTACCGAGATCACTCTGTGCATCAATCCTGTTCAGGATCCTGCCATGAGTTACTGACTTTTCCTTAAGATTTGATCTTCCAAAGCGCAGCACCTCACACCTGGCTGCATTGAACTCCACCTGCCATTTCTGCAACTGATCTATATCCCGATGTATCCTTTGACAATCTTCAACATTATCTACAACTCCACCGATCTTTGTAACATCTGCAAACACACTAACCCACATCTATATTTTCATCCAAGTCAGCAGAGGTCAGAGTTCAAATCCCAATTGAACACCAACCAGGAAAACACCCTGCCACCATTACCCTCTGTCTTCCACGGGCAGGCCAATCCTGATTCCATGCAGCCAGGTCACCATGGATCCCATGCGCCTTGATTTTCTGGATGAGCCTGCCAATGAGGGACCTTGTCAAAAGCCTTACTGAAATCCACGTAGACAATTCCTAATCCATTGCTCTACATTCATCAATCACCTTCGTTACCTCCTCAAAAAATCTAGTCAAGTCAGTAAGACATGACCCGAGCTGCACAAAGCCATACCAACTGACCCGAATCAGGCCATGCTTTTTCAAATGTGAGTACATCCTCGCCCTAAGAAGTCTCTCTATTGAACCAGAGTTGAGAGACCCATTGGGCTATAATTCCCTGGTTTATTCCTATTTCCAGACTTAAACAGAGGAGCAACATTAACTCCTCATCGGTTCTCTGGGACCTCTCCAGTGGCTAGCGAGGACAAAGATCTTGATTAAGGCCCCAGCAATCTCCTCTCTCACATCTCTCAATAACCTGGGGTAGATACCATCAGGCCCTGGGGACTTATCCACCTGAATGCTCTTGAAGAGACCCAACACCACTTCTTTCTGGATCTCAAAATGCCCTAGCGTATTGTCATGCTCCATACAAATCTCACTCTCCCCCATATCCATCTGGCTGAATACCAACGCAAAGTACTCATTTAGGATCTCACCCACATCCTCTGCCACCTTTATCCTTGAGTGGCCCTACCTTCTCTCTTGTTATCCTCTTGGTTTTATTGTATGTATAGCATGCCTTGGGATACTCTTTGACCCTACTTGCCAAAGTCATTTCATGGCCTCTCCTTGCTTCCCTAATTCCCTGCTTGAGTTCTTTCCTGTTTTCTGTACATTCCTCATGGGCCCTTTCTGATTTTAGCTGAAAATGTGTTGCTGGAAAAGCGCAGCAGATCAGGCAGCATCCAAGGAGCAGGAGAATCATGCTGCGCTTTTCCAACAACACCTTTTCAGCTCTGATCTGCAGACCTCACTTTCTCCTTCCTGATTTTAGTTCTCTCAACCTTGCACATGCTTCATTTTCCTTTTGACTAAATTCACAACCCCCCTCGTTATATAGGCTCCCTTACCATGCCATCCTTGTCCTTCCTCCTTACTGGAACAGGTGCAGCAGGTCTTCAACAACCCCCACATGTCAAATGTGGACCTGCCCAATACCAGTTCCTCGAGTAAAAAGTGAGGTCTGCAGATGCTGGAGATCAGAGCTGAGAATGTGTTGCTGGTTAAAGCACAGCAGGTCAGGCAGCATCCAAGGAACAGGAAATTCGACGTTTCGGGCCAGAGCCCTTCATCAGGAATGAGGAGAGGGTGCTTAGCCTGCCTGGCACACTCTCCTCATTCCTGATGAAGGGCGCTGGCCCGAAATGTCGAATTTCCTGTTCCTTGGATGCTGCCTGACCTGCTGTGCTTTAACCAGCAACACATTCTCAGCAATACCAGTTCCTCCCAATTAACACTCCCTAGCTCCTGTCTAATACTCACTTAACCTTAATTTGCCTTCCCCCAATTGCCCTCCTGCAAGGTCCTGACTTATCCTTATTCATACTTATGCTAAACTTCAAGGAGTTGTGATACCAAAATGCTCTCCCCCGAAAGGTCAGTTGCACAATAGCCGATACAATGTCCAATGTGGCCCCTCCTCTGGTTGGACTGTCCACATACTGTTTCAAGAAACCCTCTTGGATGCACTTAACAAATCCTGCCCATCTCAGCCTCTTGCTCGAAGGGAATCCCAGTCAATATTGGGGAATTTAAAGTCACCCACAATGACAATGCTGTAGTCATTGCTTCTTTCCATAATCTGCCAACGTACTTGTTCCTCAAGGTCTCGGTAGCTGTTGGGGGGGATTGTAGTATAATCCCAGAGTGATCTTATTTTTGAGTTCTCCCACATCGCTTCAGTGGATGAGCTTTCCAGCACATCCTCTCCGAGTGCAGATGTGACATTCTCCCTGATTAACCATGCAATTCTGGATTTAGTTCAGGGAAATGGAGATGGGCAAGTGGATGAAGTGACAGTGGACGATCATATCGGGGATAGTGACCATAATCTGGTTAGATTTAGTATTATTATATAAAATAATTAGAGATAAATCAGGAATAAATCAGCAAGGGGGTGGGGGGGTATGCAAATTTTACAAAACAGAAATGATTTGGCTGAGGTGGACTGGAACATGACTGGAAGTAAAACAGGAAATCCTTCGGGCACAAAACAGACATGCCCCCTCCCAAAATAAGAATGGTACTGCCAAAGCTCAGACCCCTCCCCCCACCCCACCTCCATGGTTGTCTAGAAAATTACTGGGGAAGATTAAACAGGAAAAGAAAGTCACAAAAACTCAACACTGCAGATGGTCTCCGAGCTAAGAAAGCCCAGGGATCAAGTGAAAACTAAACAAAATATAAACAATGAGAGGGCGTGAAAAAATATTCGCCATCAAGATCAAGGAAAACGCAAAGCTGTTTTACCACTATATAAAGAGTAAAAGGATAGCTAAGGAAAACGTGGGATTTATCAGAGATGAAGAAGGGAACTTGTGTGAAGATGCAGAGAACTTGGGAGGAATTTTAAATGGATTTTCTTTGTCTCTATAATCACAAAGGGAAGGGGTGATGCAGATATAGCATTCTGTCTTGAGCAATGTGAAATATTGAACAAAACAATCATAAACAGAGAGAAAGTGTTAGAAGAGTCAGAATCCTTGAAAGTGGGTAAAACACTAGGACTGGTCGGATTGTTCCATTGGATGTTGACGGAGATCGAGGAGGAAATAACAGATACTTTGAGGATTATTTTCCAATCTTCATCAGGCAGAAGTGAGGTGCCAGAGGACTGGAGGAATGCAAAAGTGGTTCTGTTGTTTAAAAAGGATACATACAATTGTAGGGCAGTTCATCTTATTTCGGTGGTGGGCAAATAGTTAAAACCAATCCTGAAAATGCGGATAAGCCATCACTTAGAAAGGGGTAGATTAGTTAGAGGGATAGTCAGCAGGGCTTTTTAAGGGAAGGTTATGCCCTATAACACTGATTGAATTCTTTGAGGAAGTCACAATGGGGACTGATGAGGGCAGTACAGTGGATGTTGTCGACATGGATTTTAGTAAGGCATTTAACAAGGCCCCACATAACATACTGGTCAAGAGTAAGGTCTATGGGATACAGGATAATGTGTTGAATTGGATCCAAAGTTGGATTAGAAACAGGAATCAAAGGATAATTGTCAATGGCTATCTTGTGAATGCGAAGCCATTTCAAGTGGTTTCCTGCAGGGTTCGGTGCTGGGACACCTGCTGTTTCTTTTGTACGTTGATGATTAGGACCTAAACGCAGGGTCATGTTGGGAAATTTGCAGATGACATAAAAATCACCCGTGTAGTGGAAAGCTGTAAGCTCCAGAATGGTATAGTAAGGTTAGTGCAGTGGGCAGGAAAGTGGCAGATTGAGTTCAATTCTGATAATGGCGTCCCACATAGCCACTGTGTCATTGTATACACAGCCACCTAATGAGGGAGCAGTGCTCCGAAAGCTAGTGCTTCCAATTAAACCTGTTGGAGTATAACCTGGTGCTGTGTGATTTTTAACTTTGTACACCCAGTATACAACTACACCCACTGACTTATGGGATCATCACACAAACAGACCAGCAGGATACAACCACACCAACAGACTCCCTGCAACAGCGCACACAGAACAGCAGGGTGTAACTACTCCCACAACCTCACCGTGTCTGTGAACAAATCGAACAGCAGGGTAAAATTACATCTCACAGACTCACTGCATCACAGCACAAACAGAACAGCAGGACCCAAGTGAGTCACTATCTCAGTGTACACATAGACCAACAATATGCAGCTACACATACAGATTCACTGGAGCGGTGTAATAACAGACCAATGATGTAGTAATACACCTCCACCAACAGGCCCACTATAACAGTGCTCACACACAGACTCTCAGCATACAGGTCTGTTTTAGTGTACACAGCTGTTTTAGTGTACACTCACTGTTTTAGTGTACACAGAGACCTGCACTATGGAACTTCATCTACAAACTCAGTATTTTATTGTACACAAAGACACATCAGTATACAACTCAAACTAATGGTCTCAGTACATTAATACACAGCAGACTACAACACCAACAGACTCTGTAGCAACGCACACATAGGCCAGTGGTATAGATCTACAGCTGTATCCATGCACAGACAGACAAGCAGTATACATCTACAGGCAAACACTCACTGTCTCAGTGCATATTGTTCAGACATTTGAGTATCGGAGTTGGGACGTAATGTTGAGATTGTACAGGACATTGGTGAGGCTTCTTCTAGAGAACGGTGTTAAGTTCTGGTCTCCCTGTTATAACCAGGATATTATCAAGCTGAAGAGGGTTTAGAAGAGATTTATCAGGATGTTGCCAGGAGTGAAGGGCTGGAGTTACGAAGAGAAGCTGGATTGGCTGGGACCTGTTTCACTGGGATGTGGGTGGGTGAGAGATTTCAAGAGTGGGGGACATATTTTGAAAGGTGACTGGAGACAGACTGTAAAAAGACATGAGGAGCAGAGAGAGGTCTGTGTGTGGGATGATCTCCCAGAGGAAGTGGTGGATGTAGGTACAGTTACAATGTTTAAAAGACATTTAGATAAGTATATGAATAAGAAATGTTTGGAGGGATATCGACCAACCACAAGCAGGTGGGACTAGTTTAGTTTGGGATTATGCTTGGTATCAACTGGTTGGACCGAAGGGTCTGCTTCCGCACTGCATAACTTTATCACTCTAATAGAACTGTAGGATACAAATACACTCAAGGCCTCTCTGGTGAACAAACAGAACAGCAATATATGATTCCACCCCCAAGCTTACTTCATCAATGCACAACAGGCTAGCAGTCTCCATCCACAATCGCACACTCACCGTATCAGTGCAGCAATGAAGCAGTGCTACAGTCTCAGTGTCTCTGATTAAACAGACTAACGGGAGACACCAATACTCACTGATGTCCCACACCATTTAACACACAGAGCAGCAGTATACAAGGACACCCACACTCACTGTCTCAGTGTACCCATAGAACAGCAGTGTACATCTAAACCTACACTCACTGTCTCAGTATACCCATAGAACAGCAGTGTACATCTACACCCACACTCACTGTCTCAGTGTACCCATAGAACAGCGGTGTACACCTACACCCACACTCACTGTCTCAGTGTACACCTACACCTACACCCACTGTCTCAGTGTACCCACAGAACAGCAGTGTACATCTACACCTACACTCACTGTCTCAGTGTACACATAGAACAGCAGTGTACATCTACACCCGCACTCACTGTCTCAGTGTACATCTATACCTACACTCACTGTCTCAGTGTACCCATAGAACAGCAGTGTTTATCTACACCCACAAAGGGATGCGGTATACAGCTACATTAACAAACCCGTAACACCAGTGCACAAACCAGCAGTATGCAACCACCCCCTCAGACTCACTGCATCTGTGCAAAACAATGAGAGCAGTATACAAGTACAGCAATAGACTGCTCTGTCAGTGTTCACAAAAAAAGCCGTGTACAAGTACAGCCACAGACTCACTGTATCCATGCAGTATCAAACTCACTTTATCAGTGTGCAAATAGATCACTCCCTCCACAGACGGACTATCAGTCAGAAGTCACATGACACCAGGTTATTGTCCAACAGTGTATTTAAAATCACAAGCTTTTGCAGCGCTGTTCCTTTGTCAGGAGGGAGGCACACAGGTACAAAATACATAAGCTGAGAGATAATTCCAGGTCAGAGTGTCAACAGGTAAGTTACAAATAGTGGGAGTGGGGTGTCGTCAGGCCAAGTAACAAGGCTTTGCGTGTGATCAAGAATGTCTAACAGTGTGAGTAAAGTGTCAGCAACTGAACACAAGTGAAGGGATGACCTGCGTACTGATTAATTAAGGCACTGTATCAGAACATACAAACAACAGCAGAATGCAACTCCACCCATCACCTCACTGTATCAACGTTCATATAAACCGACAGTATAAAACTACACCAACATACGTATTGTATCAGTGCACTGTTATCACCCAGACCAGACCAGACCAGACCACCCCAAGTATTTTAGGGAGGCAGTTTATACCCTAAATTTTATATTTTTTTTATAAGGCAAGTAGGAAGTGCTATGTTCCACTACTAAGCTTTAATCAAAATATACTTTATTCTTACAATGCAGTTAAAATACAACAAAAAATTGGCATAACTTTACTCTAACCACTGTGCCACCGTGCCACTCTCTCACATAGTTATCCAAATATCTTTTAAGTGTTGTAATTGTACCCACATCCATCACTTCCTCAGGAAGTTCATTCCACCAATGAGCCACCGTGTGTAAAACACTTGCCTCTCGCGCATTTTTTAAATCTCTCTCCTCTCACCTTAAAGATGTGCCCCCAGTTTTGAAATCTCCCATCCGAGGGAAAAGCCAACCACCATTAATTCTACCAATACCTCTCCTTATTTTGTAAACTTGTATCAGGTTGCCTCTCAACCTCCTATGCTCCACTGAAAAAGACCCAGTCTTCCATCATAAAGCAACCTTCCACAGCCAGCAACATCCTGAGCAATGAAGGAAAGCAGGTCAAATTTCTTTTTGACCATCCTGTTTATACATGACACAAACTTCAAAGAATTGTGTACCTTCACCTTTAGCTCCCTCTGTTCTACAACACTACCAAAAGGCCCTACCACTGAATTGTTCAACGTCATGGCGTGTATTAAATTCATTGATGCGTGGACGGAGGGGAATGAAGATGAGTCCTTTGCTAAGGACTGATTGTTCATCCTCAGTGAGGACATGGAGGTCCTGGGCCTCCCTCACCACCCCTCCCTCACCACCCGACGCCTGGAGGAAGAGCGCCTCATCTTCCGCCTCGGAACACTTCAACCCCAGGGCATCAATGTGGACTTCAACAGCTTCCTCAATTCCCCTTCCCCCAGCTCACCCTAGTTCCAAACTTCCAGCTCAGCACCGTCCCCATGACTTGTCCTACCTGCCTAGCTCCTTATCCACCTATCCACTCCACCCTCCTCCCTGACCTATCACCTTCATCCCCTCCTCCACTCACCTATTGTACTCTATGCTACTTTCTCCCCACCCCCACCCTCCTCGAGCGTATCTCTCCACCCTTCAGGCTCTCTACCTTTATTCCTGATGAAGGGCTTTTGCCCGAAACGTCGATTTCGCTGCTCCTCGGATGCTGCCTGACCTGCTGTGCTCTTCCAGCACCACTGATCCAGACCCTACCATTAATTGTACAAACCCCACCCTTGTTTGTTGTACCAAAGTACAATACCTCACATTTATCCAGAATGAACTCATCTTGCCACTTTTCGGTCCGAATTTCTGGTAAAAGCCAATCAATCCCCGAAATTGTAATACTTTCCTCTTTGTTGAGAGAAAGGGAAATTCCCAAAGAGCCTTTGTTTTCCCATCCATGGGGCCACCTGTCCAGGTGTAACGGTACAGCCGATATATCACAATTCCCACAGTCCCAGTGCTGTCACAAAGAGACCACCATCATCCTTCTCCAGTTTGGGATTTCCAAACATCCAAAACTATCAATTTCTGGAAACCACTGTGGGAAACCCTTGTGTATACTATAGTGATTTCGAAAAATATCTCTTTGACATCAGCTTTGAACATTACGCTGCTCGTTATTAAACGTTCAGAAGAAATGGGATTCTGGATCAGTGGTGCTGGAAGAGCACAGCAGTTCAGGCAGCATCCAACGAGCAGCGAAATCGACGTTTCGGGCAAAAGCCCTTCATCAAGAATAAAGACAGAGAGCCTGAAGCGTGGAGAGATACACTCGAGGAGGGTGGGGGTGGGGAGAAAGTAGCATAGAGTACAATGGGTGAGTGGGGGAGGAGATGAAGGTGATAGGTCAGGGAGGAGAGGGTGGAGTTTTAATGGAGATGGAGAGGTCCAGGAAGGGGAGGGAGGTGTCAGAGATGGTCCAGGTAAATTTAAGGTCAGGGGGGAATGTGTTGGTGAATTTAATGGAGATGGAGAGGCTCGGTTCAGAAGAAATGGTCTATTATCTGCCGGTGTGAATGATAGAGAAGATCATGGGATGCAATCTGAATTAACACCCTTATGCAAGTATACCATCAGACACACAATTATTATAAATGTACACTGCAGATTCCCTGTCAGTACAGACATGCACATATGTACACACACACGCTCACACACACTGTCAGTGTACACGTACACACACACGCAGATTCCCTGTCAGTTTACACACACACCAGCAGATTCACTGTGAGTGTACTCTTACACCAGCAGATCCCCTGCCAGTGTATGCACGCGCACGCCGGCAGATCCCCTATCAGTACTGAGGGATAGGATTTATGAGTATCTGGAAAGACACTGCTTGATTAGGGACAGCCAGCACGGATTTGTGAGGGGTAGGTCTTGCCTTACAAGTCTTATTGAATTCTTTGAGGAGGTGACCAAGCATGTGGATGAGGGTAGAGCAGTGGATGTAGTGTACATGGATTTTAGTAAGGCATTTGATAAGGTTCCCCATGGTAGGCTTATGCGGAAAGTCAGGAGGCATGGGATAGAGGGAAATTTGGCCAGTTGGATAGAAAACTGGCTAACTGGTCGAAGTCAGAGAGTGGTGGTAGATGGTAAATGTTCAGCCTGGAGCCCAGTTACAAGTGGAGTTCCGCAGGGATCAGTTCTGGGTCCTCTGCTGTTTGTAATTTTTATGAATAACTTGGAAGAGGGAGTCGAAGGGTGGGTAAGTAAATTTGCAGACGATACGAAGATTGGTGGAGTTGTGGATAGTGAGGAGGGCTGTTGTCGGCTGCAAAGGGACTTAGATATGATGCAGAGCTGGGCTGAGGAGTGGTAGATGGAATTCAACCCTGCCAAGTGTGAGGTTGTCCATTTTGGAAGGACAAATAAGAATGCGGAATACAGGGTTAACTGTAGGGTTCTTAGTAAGGTGGAGGAGCAGAGGGATCTTGGGGTCTATGTACATAGCTCTTTGAAAGTTGCCACTCAGGTGGATAGAGCTTGTAAGAAGGCCTATGGTGTATTAGCGTTCATTAGCAGAGGGATTGAGAGTTGTGAGGTGATGTTGCAGCTGTACAGGACCTTGGTAAAGCCACATTTGGAGTACTGTGTGCAGTTCTAGTCGCTTCACTCACTTTAGGAAAGATGTGGAAGCTTTGGAGAGGGTGCAGAGGAGATTTACCAGGATGTTGCCTGGAATGGAGAATAGGTCGTACGAGGACAGGTTGAGAGTTCTCGGCCTTTTCTCATTGGAACGGCGAAGGATGAGGGGTGACTTGATAGAGGTTTATAAGATGATCAGAGGAATAGATAGAGTAGACAGTCAGAGACTTTTCCCCCGGGTACAACAGAGTGTTACAAGGGGACATAAATTTAAGGTGAAGGGTGGAAGGTATAGGGGAGATGTCAGGGGTGGGTTCTTTACCCAGAGAGTGGTGGGGGCATGGAATGTGCTGCCTGTGGGAGTGGCAGAGTCAGAATCATTGGTGACCTTTAAGCGGCAATTGGATAGGTACATGGATAGCTGCTTAAGCTAGGACAAATGTTCGGCACAACATCGTGGGCCGAAGGGCCTGTTCTGTGCTGTATTGTTCTATGTTCTAAGTGTACAGGCGCCCCAGCAGATTCCCTGTCAGTGTACACACACACCAGCAGATTCCCCATTAATGTACACACACAAGTGCCCCAGCAGATTCCCTGTCAGTGTACACACACATGCAGATTCCTTATCCATGTATGCGCACACCAGCAGAATCACTGTCAGTGTACAGGCGCCCCAGCAGATACCCTGTCAGTGTACACACACACACCAGCAGATTCCCTGTCAGTGTACACACACACACACACCAGCAGATTCCCAGTCAGTGTACACAGATACACGCATCCCAGCAGATTCCCTGCCAGCGTACACGTACACACACATGCACTCACTTCAGCAGATTCCCTGTCATTGTATATACACACACCCAGGCAGATCCCCCGTCAATGTATACAAACACACACACCCCAACAAATTCCCAGTCAGTGTGTACACAAACGCACACACGCTCCAGCAGATTCCCGCTCAGTCTAAAACACACACACGCGCCAGCCAATTCCCTGTCAGGATACACACACACACACCCACACCCACACACACACACACACGCAAGCAGATTCCTTGTCAGCGTATGCATTCACTCCAGCAGATACCATCAGTGTACACACATGCCCCAGCTGATTTCCTGTCAGTGTATACACGCAACATCAGATTCCCTGTAGTGTACACACACAAGCCCCAGCAGATTCACTGCCCGCGTACTCGTACAGGCACACACACAAGCATATTCCTTGACAGTGTATGCACTCATTCCAGCAGATTCCGTCAGTGTACACACAAACCAACAGATTCCCTGTCAGTGTAGGCACCCCAGCAGATTCCCTGTCAGTGTACACACACACACAAACACCAGCAATCACCCTGTCAGTGTATACACACATACACAAACCAGCAGATTCCCTGTCAGTGTATACACACACAAACCAACAGATTCCCTGCCAGTGTGTACACACACCAGCAGATTCCCTGTCAGGGTACACACACAAACAAGCAGATTCACTGTCAGTGTGTATACACACACACACACACACACACACACACCCCAGCAGGGTCCCTGACAGTGAACACACACACGCCCAGGCAGATTGCGCCAGGGTATACACACACACGCCAGCAGATCCACTGTCACTGTGTACATGAACACACCAGCAGATTCCCTGTCAGTGTGCACACACACCAGCAGATTCCCTGTCAGTGTGCACACACACCAGCAGATTCCCTGTCAGTGTATACATACATACAAACCAGCAGATTCCCTGTGAGTGTACAAACACCAGCAGATACCCTGTAGCGTACACACACAAACCAGCAGATTCCGTTAGTGTGTACACACAAACACCAGCAGACTCACTGTCAATGTGTACACACACAAAAAACCCAGCAGATTCCGTCAGTGTGTACACACACTAGCAGATTCCCTGACAGCGTGAACACGCACAAACCAGCAGATTCCCTGTCAGTGTGTACACACAGACACACAAACCAACAGATTCCCTGTCAGTGTGTACACACACCAGCAGATTCCCTGTCAGTGTGTACACACACAAACCAGCAGATTCACTGTCAGTGTGTACACACACACACGCCCCAGCAGGGTCCCTGACAGTGAACACACACACGCCCCAGCAGATTCCATCAGGGTATATACACACACGCCAGCAGATTCCTTGTCATTGTGTACACACACCAGCAGATTTCCTTTCAGTGTATACACACATACAAACCAGCAGATTCCCTGTGAGTGTACAAACACCAGCAGATTCCCTGTAGTGTACACACACCAGCAAATTCACTGTCAGTGTACACACACAAACCAGCAGATTCCGTCAATGTGTACACACACACCCCAGCAGGCTCACTGTAAATGAGTACACACACACACACACACACACACAAACCAGCAGATTCCCTGTCAGTGTGTACACGCACCAACAGATTCCCTGTCAGTGTGTACACACACCAGCAGATTTCCTGTCAGTGTATACACACACACCAGCAGATTCCATGTCAGCGTGTACACACACACACACAAACCAGCAGATTCCCTGTCAGTGTATACACACACCAGCACATTCCCTGTCAGTGTGTACACACACCAGCACATTCCCTGTCAGTGTAAACACACACACCAGCAGATTCCGTGTCAGTGTATACACACACACCAGCAGATTCTGTGTCAGTGTATACACACACACACACAAACCAGCAGATTCACTGTCAGTGTGTACACGCACACTCCAGCAGATTCCCTGTCAGTGTATACACACACCAGCACATTCCCTGTCAGTGTGTACACACACCAGCACATTCCCTGTCAGTGTAAACACACACACCAGCAGATTCCGTGTCAGTGTATACACACACACCAGCATATTCCGTGTCAGTGTATACACACACACACAAACCAGCAGATTCACTGTCAGTGTGTACACGCACACTCCAGCAGATTCCCTGTCAGTGTGTACACACACCAGCAGATTCCCTGTCAGGGTACACACACAAACCAGCAGATGAACCGTCAGTGTACACACACACACACACACACACACAAACACACACACAAACACACACCAGCAGGGTCCCTGACAGCGAACACACAAATGCCCCAGCAGATTCCATCAGGGTATACACACACACCAGCAGATTCACTGTCACTGTGTACATGCACACACCAGCAGATTCCCTGTCAGTGTGCACACACACCAGCAGATTTCCTGTCAGTGTATACACACATACAAACCAGCAGATTCCCTGTGAGTGTACAAACACCAGCAGATTCACTGTCAGTCTACACACACAAAACAGCAGATTCCGTCAGTGTGTACATGCATACACCAGCAGATTCCCTGTCAGTGTGTACACACACACACACACACACACACACACAAGCAGATTCCCGGTCAGTGTGTACACACACCAGCAGATTCCCTGTCAACGTACATACACACACAAACCAGCAGATTCCCTGTTAGTGTACACACACCAGCAAATTCCCTGTCAGTGTACACACACACCAGCAGATTCACTGTCAGTGTGTACAGACACACACACCAGCAGATGCCGTCAGTGTATACACACAAACACACTCCAGCAGATTCCCTGTCAGTGTGCACACACACACTCCAGCAGATTCCCTGTCAGTGTGTACATACACACTCCAGCAGATTCCCTGTCAATGTACACACACATTCCAGCAGATTCCCAGTCAGTTTGTACACTAACACCAGCAGATTTCCTGTCAGTGTATACACACACACAAACCAGCAGATTCCTTGTCAGTGTACAAACTCCAGCAGATTCCCTGTCAGTGTACACACACAAACCAGCAGATTCTGTCAGTGTGTACACACACACCAGCAGCCTCACTGTCAATGTGTACACACACACAAAAAACAGCAGATTCCCTGCCAGTGTGTACACACACCAGCAGATTCCCTGTCAGTGTGTACACACACACACACCAGCAGATTCCGTGTCAGTGTACACACACACACGCAGATTCCCTGTCAGTGTGTACGCACATACCAGCAGATTCTCTGGCAGTAAGCACACTCACCAGCAGATTCCCTGTCAGTGGGTACACACACACCAGCAGATTCCCTGTCAGTGTGTACGCACACACTCCAGCAGATTCACTGTCAGTGTGTACACATACACACCAGCAGCATCCCTGTCAGTGTGTACACACACCAGCAGGTTCCCTCTCAGTGGACACGCCCCAGCAGATTCACTGTCGGCGTGCGCGCAAACACACACACACACACACACACCAGCAGATTCACTGTCAGTGTACACACAGGCACATGCCCCAGCAGATTCCCTGTCAGTGTACACACACAAACCAGCAGATTCTGTCAGTGTGTACACACACACACCAGCAGCCTCACTGTCAATGTGTACACACACAAAAAAAACAGCAGATTCCCTGTCAGTGTGTACACACACCAGCTGATTCCCTGTCAGTGTACACACACAAACCAGCAGATTCCCTGTCAGTGTGTACACACACCAGTAGATTCCCTGTCAGTGTGTACACACACAAACCAACAGATTCCCTGCCAGTGTGTACACACACCAGCAGATTCCCTGTCAGGGTACACACACACACAAACCAGCAGATTCACTGTCAGTATGTACGCACACACTCCAGCAGATTCCGTCAGTGTGTACACACACACACCAGCAGCATCCCTGTCAGTGTGTACACACACCAGCAGGTTCCCTATCAGTGAACATGCCCCAGCAGATTCATTGTCGGTGTGTGCACACACACACACACACGCACACGCACACGCACACCAGCAGATTCACTGACAGTGTACACACAGACACATGCCGCAGCAGATTCCCTGTCAGTGTACACACACAAACCAGTAGAGTCTGTCAGTGTGTACACACACACACCAGCAGCCTCACTGTCAATGTGTACACACACAAAAAAAACAGCAGATTTCCTGTCAGTGTGTACACACACCAGCAGATTC